>NC_083497.1:12022288-13407376 GCF_905332965.1 Bombus pascuorum | reverse complement strand
ATGAGTAGAAATGGCAGAGAGAAACGATTAATAAATTAAAGTACCGCGTCGCCAAGAGTCGTTGCAATTTTATTAATATCGCAGAGTTTTATTTTTTTAAGAAATCGTACCTTGTCACCCATTTGTTGAACGACTTTGGGGCTAGGACCGATAAATCTTATTCCAGCGTTGATCACCTCCTGCGCGAAATCCGATCGCTCCGACAGGAAACCATAACCAGGATGAATAGCATCGACATCGTTCTCTTTCGCGATTTTCAGGATCTCCGGAATATTCAGATAAGCTTGAACAGGTGGAAGTCCTTTGCCGATCACGTAACCCTCGTCGGCTTTTTGTCTGTGCATTTGCATTTTGTCCTGCTCCGAGTAAATGGCCACGGAACGGATGCCCAGTTCGGTACATGCTCGAAACACGCGAATGGCAATTTCTCCTGCAAGAATAATAAATCTATTTTGTTACAGCGGTATTACTCCTTTTTGAAATCTTTATTTCTGATTCTCATTTCGTCCGAGCTTCGTTAACCCCGCTGAGGATGCACGTGCGATTAAATAGCGTGCACGTGCATCATATTAGGAATACCGTCGTTTTCGTACACCGATTTATCGCACGGCCTTGTTCCATAAAATGATGCAGCCATCGATCCAGACGTTTCATCAAACGTAAGTTCTCATGGAATTTATGAACGTGCTACGAGCACAAAGGTAAAACATTTGACGTTTAAGTGGTAATTCGTAACGTATGAAACGCAGTTTTTTAACGAGCCACATAGGTTAATAGGATACTTAAATATCGATAGAAGCGTATGTTAATAATTTCTCTAATACGAGTTGCCAGTAAAACAATTTGCACAAACACGATCTTAACGTTGGAATATTTATAACTTGTTAGCGTGTTTCGCATGGCTCGAAAGATCGCGAAGAAATTATTATCGAAGGAATAACGCGTACTATTTTCTCATATTTGTGTGCAGGTTTGCGGTAATTTTTCATTTCAAATGCGCATAAATACGTTCATTATAAAAAACAACGATAAAACCTGATTTTGATAAGATTAGCGCAATACTGCCTGAATCGTGCAACTAGTAAGCGAATTAAATTTCCAGATATAATTATCTTTGAGTACATATCATTTTCTAATCTCAAAACTTGAATCTTTCCTACGATAAACAAAGAGTGTGATACTACGAAGAGAAATATCTCCTTTTTCAAAATAGTCATTTTTCATCGCCACAAAGATATGTCATCCTATTGATTGGATATTAACGACGTTCGTTATCAAACGTAGACACAATAATGCTCGCAATACAGCAATCTCAGTCTTGCGATTTATATAAATACCTCTTTAGGAC
Source organism: Bombus pascuorum (assembly GCF_905332965.1). Taxonomy (NCBI): domain Eukaryota; kingdom Metazoa; phylum Arthropoda; class Insecta; order Hymenoptera; family Apidae; genus Bombus; species Bombus pascuorum. The sequence goes on along the minus strand of NC_083497.1, from coordinate 13,406,028 downwards.
TCTTCTGCCAAACATCGTGAGCTAAATAAGCACACTCTCAATGTTTAAGACAAATACATGGCGACACCGGTGTCCGCTTCTCGCTCTACATCGCTTCTACAAAATTTCTTTGCATCGTTAATTTATCGCCTACTAGAAATAATCGTAAACCGACGAATGCACGGGCGGTGGAACGATATGACAAATGCGAATTGCAATAAAAGAAATATTAAAGCAGATTGTTTAAACGGCGTCGAATATGTCGTATTATCGAAAAATTATAGAAAAAGAACGACATTGTTAATCTCGAATTATATAAAAATAAAACGATGTTATATTAATAATCTTAATCCCTGTTTTGCCTTTAATTATGACATCTTTAAATGGTTTATCATTAGCGAGCCAATTACGACTCGAGCTAAAGATAGACACGCGAATGGCTTGACTTCGACATTGACGTTGACAACATTTAGATGAGTAGATTGATTCTAGATATCGAAATGGCGATTTATAGAAGTTCGATTATATAGAAACGAAAGGTGGTAGCGTCGTTTATCCGGTCGAAGTACGTATTTTGTATGCGTTCGATCGAATAACCGAAGAAACTTTAATGACAAACCTTATAATCTTTAATTAGTAATAATATCTCTATTGCCTTGCAGAGTCACGTGAATTTATTGAAACAACGTGGTTGAATCTTTGTTTACCCATGGATTTCTCGCAATCGGTAATTTCACACCCCTGAACTTTGACATCAATTTTTTCAATTTATTCGTTCCGATCTGAATCATGCTTGAAGACTCCGATTATCACGAGCTAACGCTACAAAATAAATTGCAAAACTAACATCGCGTTATGCGTTCTACGGCTTGAAGCTCGAACGGGCGAAACTGATGTTAGGCGAAACTCACCTCGATTGGCGACGAGGACGCTCCGGATTGGTTTGTACTGAACATCGGAGGCGAAACATCTCTTTGCAATTTTATACACCTGCAACATGTTCCTGTGTTTGACCAGTGCGTGTCTAGCACGTGAGGACTGCATTTTTACGATGTAGAGTCGCGTGGGACACTTTCACCAAATGTATATCAATTTACACTGTTCGATTAGGATCTTCTCTTAATCTTAAGTACCGCGTTAACTTCGTTAAATATCTCGCCACGATATATTCTTCCAAAGGAACTTTTAACCGCGACAACGCCACTATAGCCTTTGGTGCTCTTAAATAATAAAAGAAATATTTCTCTCTCTCTTTCTCTCTCTTGCTCCACACGGAATTTATCACTCTTTGCTATCTCTTAATCGAACCACACTGTTTCGGGTATGTCGCTCCACGCGTCTCGATGTATCGTAAAAGCTCGATTCGAACGGCTGGAAGCTGCACCGGCTGGAAGCTTATCGAGAGTCCGGCGTGGAGTGATTGCCAGGTTTCTGAAACAATAGATATTAAAGTTCGCGCGTGATCAAACAAATCCTTGGTATAGCGAGCGACAGAGTTCAAAACAGTGGATACTGACGTCATTTCGAGCTATAGTAAGTAAAATTATTATTAAATATTTCGTCGTAGGTTGTTGCCGGTGACAGGGACACCTGGACAGTGTTTGCTTTCAACGTTAAATCATCGAGTGCTATCCCTTAATTCTTAGTTGCGAGATTGATTTTTCACGAACAGACTTTTCTCTGCTAGGTATTTACTTGTTAAGTTATGACGATTTAATACAAGTACGATCGATACAAAAAATAGAAAATCGATAAGATTGGTAGAGGATAAGATTCATCGGAAAGGATCAAACGTAAGAAAAGTCTGAAATTATTTTACAAACTTCATAGCACGATGTTCTGATACACTTTGCGCGTCGATCATAACGAAACATCGTGAGTCAGAGAGTTTCTTAAACCATAGATCGATGCCAACGAAAACGTATACAGAAAATGTGCAGATTACTTGCCGTGGAAATATTTTGTACTGGAAACGATCGCTTGACTTTCGGAGCAAGTACGATAATGGAACAAACGAGTTTATTATTAGAATAACATTAGACTCGTACTTTGAATCGGCGATTCTAAGCCTCGGTCGTCAACGCCGTTATACGATACGTTTCTCTCATAAATAAAGCCCGGTTAAAGTCTCCTTCTGAATGTATGGCCTTGTTTGCAAACCGCCACGAGCATAACGATGAATAAATTAAAACGACGAATTCGTTCTAACCATCGAAACGATAAACCGAGCACAGATTTACGATGTAGCATGTATACGCCTGTAATGTTTTGTTCTTGACGAATCAATCAAGGCCGAACGACTTTGGATTTTGTTTTGGATTATTTTTAGAATCGTTACAGTGACTCTTTGATCATTTCCATCCTAAATATATTCCATAGTAGAAGATATTACTAGAATTTTAAAAATAGCCCAACTACGTGAATGTTTCGTGTCGACTTAATGTTTATGAAAGTACATTATATTCTGTCTAAACCACTCAATCACAAAATATCACCGTGTAATCGAACAGCGCTTGAAAATTGTGTAATCGATTGTGCAATCCCTTTGACGACCTTGTCTGAATTTCCATAAATGGCAACCAGTCTCCGAGATCCGATTTCAAAGTCAGAGATCACGACACGTCCATATTTTTCAATACCTTGACATTGTAAGTGCTCCACTTATTCTGACCCAGATACTCTTGTTACGTTCGTTTAACCAAAAGTCAACGCGAAAGCTCTTAATAGGCAGACCCGGCGAACGAATAAAAACACAATTTATACGACGATTAGAAATGCGATTGAGTTGTTTTGTTTGACGAAACGAAATGATATTTCTGCTGTAAATCTGAAACGCAAATTTTCCAGACGAGTCGGATACTTCCCGTTTCGTCTGAATTCACACACGCCAGAGAACATTTAAATTTAATACACACGTGCGAAGAAACTACGAAGCAGCATTGATTCGTTCAATTGCACAGTGAAACGTGTGCGTGAAAAGATCGCTGCGCCTCTTCTTCTCGACTTTCTTCATTTTCCACCGATACGGGGTTGCTCGCGTGATAAATGAAAAAAATATTCAAGGAGCTAAGAAGACGAATGTGGACGATGAAACGATAAAAGAAGAAATGAATCACGTTTTACGATCCTGCCGAGAAAGAGTCGATGCCAGTTGATTCTAACGCCAATTTTTATCGTTCTTTGACATCGTACGTTTTCCAGAACGCATTTCTTGCGTAACGCGTAGACTATGAACCTCAGACGAGTTGCAGTAATTTGCAAACGTAACGCACTCGATGCACGCATAAATTTATGCGTTCTCTGGCTAGAAAAATGATCACGAACCTATCAGTCTTAATTAGAAATAGCAAATGTAAAACTTGAAACTTTTTATTTGATTAATCCTTCTGCTGATCTTTCTAAACATTTGCACAACTATTATTTGCATCGAGCGATTGAGAACTATAATTACTTATGTTTCACAAACGATGTATAGATACTTCGAAGACATCACTTTATTTTCTATCGAATCATGGAACAACTTCAAATAAATATCAACGGATAAATTGGACACTTTGGAACATTAAAGCCAAAGCGAGTGCGTCAACTGCTGAACTCACTGGGCAGGACACTGTACAGACTACAAACGCGATTCTACAAAGTTCTACGCAAATTGTTCCGGATAGACTTTATCGTAAAAAGAAATGGTTCTCTACTCGACATTTGACTCAGGTAAAAGGGTGCGTGCGCATTCAATTTTAGAAAGGATCGTCTCTAACGTGTGTCTATATGTGTTTGCGTGTGCGTGGAACATATTGTATTAGACGTAAAACGTACCATGGTCCCTTCACCCTTTTGCTTCACCTTAGGGGATGCTATTGAATTTTATCCCTCATTCTCGATACTATATGTGGAAGAGTGGAGGAAGGAAGAAGATGGATGCTTTTGATCGTGTTTACTTTATATCATACTTACGGAATTATATTCTACATGTTCGTAAGAACGTAACTGGATCGCTCGTTCTATAAAAGAATTTTGACATATCATTGATCGAGTGGGTAGCTAACGCTAAAGTATAATTTTAAGCACGTATATAAGAGCCACTTCATCCGTTGAAACAGAAAGTCTTATCTTTGAATGATATTGTAATTCTTGAATTATTATGAATCATACTTGACAATGCAGAAATAAAGTCACAAACTTCTGCCAGAATTCAACAGCGTTATAAATAGAACTGTCTTATAACATAGTGTCTCTCCGTTTGCCAGGAAAATTAAAATAATGACTCGTGTCATTGACATGTATAAAGGTGCCGCATTGCCAGTGTTCGATTTGAAAGGTTACATAAACGATGAATAAAATATTCTATACAATTAATTAATATCCAAATTTTGTCCATTTTATAGCTCTTTTCGTATCTTTCTCGGCATTCTCGTTCCTATTTAAACACATTTACTTATGAATGTATGTATGTCTGTTGGTTGTATAGAAGCTGTTTAAAAAACACATTAACGTTCGATTTCTATGAATCTATAGATCGATGAGTCGGAGATGTCGTATTGCCAAGATTTACATATGCATATAGAAGATACTAAACTACAATATAAGAGCTCTTCGGCCTTGCGCAAAATCAGGAGGAAATACTCAAAATAAGTCTCTTATGTAACTACCGCGGCAGCGATTTAAATTTCATTCGATAGAAACTCCTTGTCTCCGGTTTTTATGTTTTTCGCGTTCTTCTTACTCCTTTTCGTATGCTCTTGCTGATAGAAGCAAATGCAGAAACGCGCTGCTTGATTTATTTAAAAATTAGAAACCGAGAATTAGAAGCAGAGATGATAGCTGCTACCTCTTCCATTTCCTATTCAACTTAGCTTCTCCCGTCGCTATTAATGCGATGACGAAGACGTAATAAAGTAGCACAATGATGCACATTACTAAAAGAATCCTGGGAAACTATATTTCATGCTATACAACCGTACGACGATTTGCGAGTCGCGTTAGATAATCTCTCACAACGACAACATTTGTTTCTATTATTTTTTCTTACAATTCACGCACATCGATATATCGGTTTATTACGAATATCGAACATGTAATTTTCATAGTAATCTCTGATGATTGTAGCTCTTTTTTTTTAGTAACAAATACATGAAAATACAAAGAGAAAGTGTATTATTATACGAACGAAGCCATTCAAGCGTGTTGTTAATCGACCTTGAACGTAATATTCTGTCCAACACGTTAAATTGACGCGTGTCGTAGAATAGGCTCTATTATTATTGGTTTCTCCTTTGCGAATCAGCTTCAAATTTCGCTTCAATGCCTATTCAATACCTGTACAGTAACGTATTCGCATTTTAATTTTTGTTTTACGATAATCGAAGTAACTTATTTGTCAGAGATTAATATTTCTATGAAAAATAAATTTTCCTTCGTCGTTCGAACAAGCTTTCCGTAGATAATGTAATACTATCACGTTGCTGATACTCTTATCCTATTCGTATTTACTAAATAATGCTTTGAATTATTAGAAAAACGATCGATCTGTGGACATATTTAAGAAAAAATGAAATTTATCTGCTGTTTTAAAATCTAAAGTTACTCGCGTGTACCCGTCGCTGCGATGGCTGTACACAATCTCCGTCTATGTGTTTATTGGTCAATGACCATTCAATAAGTCGTCAATTTAATGTTCGTTGAACACGTCACACCGAAACTTAAGAGCCGTTTTCGTTTTACATATGGTATCTATCGCGAGGAACAACGTTTGAAATATTTATTTTTTAAATTCTATCAATTTTCTTCGCTACTTTATTTTTATCGTTACACATTGTGTTATTAATAACTTCCTTGAGAAGTTGTTTATGAAATGCATGCTTTATTTATCAAGCTTTTCAGCTCTAGGAATTTCACTCCGCTTTAGAATTTGTCGAATATGCATCTATCCTACATCAGTGTGGACTTTCTTTGGAACGATCGATTAGATAATAACGAATAAAATCCATTCTTGAGATACCTCGAGATTAGTGTGCCGCGTGCGTGGAAAACTATGCGAACAACTTCAATAAACCTACAAACTATAAAACTACTTTGCGCGTTTGTCACGCTGTTGCAAAACATCCGCTGGATAATCTACCGAACTACTGACCTTTCAACCTCGCTGCACACACGGGCTTTTTTTATTTCCAACTGTGTCTATATAGGTACTAATGTCACACGCATATAATCAAAATAATATTTATAATTTCAAACAATTGTTCTATAGATTTTCTATTCGTGTCCACTCACGTCACTCGTAATAGTTTTGTTTCGTTTAGTTGATCGAGATAGAATCTTTGATCAATTTTTAAACGGAAACAATTGAAACGTTCATTTGTCGATTACCATCGGCGTCTTATAAAGCAGCAAAATTTCGAAATATTTTCATTTAGTTTCCATCATTTCCACATATTTTGATAGTGATATATGTTGTTTGCCTTACTACAGCGTTGCTATTTTTGAAACAGTCTGTCGTTTATCAGTATTTGTAATATAGGAAATCTAGAGATTACAATGCGTATTTGTTTCCCTTAGATTAAAAGAGTAATTTTCCGTAAGACCGAATGAATGGTAAAAATTGTATAATTTTATCAGATATATTAGATATATTAGCATTAAACGTTATGTCAAATACATGCAGAAAAGGTGTCATGTTCTAAAGAAATAGACCATAATTGACACTAATCGTGTCGCTCGGAGTATCTGGTAATCTTTGTTGTGCTGGCTAATCAAGTCAAATATACGTCCTTGTGGTTTAATCGGACGGTGGAAGTGAAATTTAAATGGATATCTATGCGATACACGTTACTGTTCAAAACATTATGTCGTCAAAGTCATTACTTGCTCAACGATATTAACTTCGCTGGAAACATCAAACGATACAAATTATTGGTAAAATATACAACTAGGATAAATTAAATATAAGTGCAAATGCTGACAAACATCAAAGTACCCAAGTGAAAACCAAAAACAATTATCTGTTTGGTCTTCTATTCCTGTACGTTGGTCTTCTTTATCTACATCGAAGACTTCTTCGTCATTGATATGACTTCTTAATTAGGCTATCCCTATTTTCCATGTTATAGGACTTCATCAAATTAAACTCGTTAAACGTTGCTAAGATTGTATTTCAACTGAACTAGTTGCGGTACGTCATTGTGTTGTGTTGTGCGTGAATATCTATATATATACTAGCAGAAATAATGAAATAATTGTAAATATCGATCCTACAACAGCGTAATGTCAGAAGCAGCTGAGCCGCGAGTCGTATAGATTTGCCAGACATCATTGAACAATGTTTATCACTTTGTTCCGTGCCATTTCAGGAGAAATTTTATTTTTCAATGAAGCAACGAATAGCAATGATATTATTATTATTATTAAAGCATGATGTACGATTGTTGTACAACTGGGAGATGAAACACGTTGCAATATACAACACAGTACAATAGGAAGTACAATCGAACTTTGCGATTGCACAAAGTGGCACACAATGTAAGACAAAGTTTAGTTTCACTTATTACTGTCTCATAAAAGATATAACTTAGAAAAAACGAAGCTGGCACCCCGCTGGGGGTAGCCGCCCACATGCTATATTTATTTTTTATTTATATTTTTTTTCTTCACCAACAAGATATAACACTTTACCAAATGTCCACAAGGACAAATTGTAAAATAACCAAAATAAAATAAAAAAAAAAAAACTTATTACTGAAACTAATTCTACTGTACAAAGTGAAAATTTACATCAGCACAGTGATTTATGTTCTCGACATTTTCCAACGTTCCTTTACGAAGCGAAGCAAAATATAACGGCGAAGAATATTAGAAATTAAAAATCTGTTTGCATCGGAGAAAAGCTACGTCTTTCGCGGAAAAAACATCTCATAAGTAATCGAAACAAGGATAGAGGCATGTAAATATCCTACGATAATGATATTACGTACATATATTATAATTAAACTCAAGGTTTAGCTCCTGTAATTTGAATTAATGTACTTAATTAAGATGTTAAAGCTGAGCTACTATTTCGCAACAAAACACGTTGGTGCGTGTAACATCCAAAGTTCGTTATTTATCTTTTCCCTCCTTACAACGTAAACTGGAACAAGATCGTGAAAGATCTCATGTATTAAAGATATCGATACAGAATTTTAAAAAATACCGATGTCGTTTGATATAATCGTACGATTAAATTTACACTAAGCTTCGAAAACAAACAACAATTTATACGAATCAATTCAACGAACGTTGTACACTACGATCCTTTCGCAATCGTTAGACCATAAATGTTTATGCGAATTCATAATTTATAATCATGGCTAAAAAGCTGGAAGCTAAATTCATCTTCTTCGTTTGATTTTGTCACTCGTTAAATATCACGACGAATCCTATGGTTCACATTGTAACGCTTATCGTTTTTATCACCTCGCGACTGCGTTTGTTAGTCCAACGGTGATTCGATGCTGGAAAATGATATCGATCTCTAAGCCTGAAAGCCTCGTTGAGATTGAAACAGCTGATCCGTCAGTTTTAAAAGTGGCCAGATGAAAATTAAGCCGACCGACTATACGAAAGAGTTATATTAAAGAGCGGGGTGATTATAGCTAACGATTTCAACGTTAGTCCGAAAAAGGGGCGTCAACTGAATCGATATTTCTAGCAGGCAAGTAGGGAGGTAGGAAGGTTAACCGACTGTTGAGGGAGCACGTAAACGTCCCTCCTTGAGGACTGTCTCGTTCGTTTTGGCACAGTTTGAACATCCTGTACGATATATCGTTCGAATTATCCAGTTCACAGCGATATAGTGTATTATATACCGTCAAATAAATTGGACCTAGTGAAAACTTGTTTCTTTGAGAAAGAGGACGATGACTCGTGTATTGGAATTCTCGTGGATTATTCCTTGGGTGTTGCTACGCAACCTTCGCGTGTATTCGGCCAATGAATACACGTTAATGTACGTGTATGATAATGCGTATATATGTTTAAAAGTATCAGAACCCGTTGTTAGCTTCTTGTTGACTGAAGCGAGATTGTGTTGGTCAGTTATTTTGTAAAGACGACCCAAGAAGTAAGGCAACTTTTACCAAACTCATAGAATGAACATTTAAATCATCCACTAGAAGGCTCATTGTTACCAATAACAGACTTTTTTACAATAAAGCACACAATTCGTTGACGTAATATTCGTGAAACGTTTATGGAAGATTGTACGAAAAAAGACACGCGCTGGTCACAAAAGAATAAATAGAATGACGGACAATGCGCAAAGCGGGGAGAAGAGAAAGACTGCGGAAAATGATGCGTCTCGTTTGATTGGCGCCTGCACACGCGCTTTGTAATTACACGTGCTCTTGTCGTCGTATTCATACGCATACTGCGTCAATTAACATACCTGTGCGTATTTGTCGCGCGAATTGCACGTGTATCACAGATACAGCCGCCATGCATCAATGTTTAACCAACGCGAATGTGATTAACGATCTTACGTTGCCAAATATGTATACGATATAAACGTAGTAAGATACGTACCGAGGAAAGATTTCAGTAAAAGCATCTCGAAGGCTACTGGGAAAAATTGTCACTCGAAAAGGAACAAACGCGTAAACTAACGAAACGCGAGGCGGAGATTGTGTTTGTGCACGCGTTATTAATCTTCTTGTATTCGCGGTTAGTACGTAATTGTCATTTACCGATCGATATTTATCATCGCTCTCATTGAGAAAACAAGCAATTTCTTATCGGAGGAACGATACGTCTGATTATCTAAGGTGAATTAACTTCAATGTGAAACATTTCTACGCAAATAATATCTTCGCAATTTAGAAACTTCAAAAGTCTAAATCTTCGCCATCGATCAACGAACTGTGTGTTACGAGTACCTTAAGAATTACGAAATTATCAAATTACAACTCTTATTAAAGCGAAGTAATACAATTTGTAGTACATACCGTAGGTATTTTTCTCTGATCAAGCAACGACTATATTGTACCCAGTGATTCATTAAATAATTGCTCTCATTCATTGGTATACTTGAATACAGGGATTCCTCGAATAGATGTGAAATAAGTATTGCAGATAAGGAAAGCTGAAGATATAAAAAGATAGAAAGAGCTAGGAGATTCCATTATTTCCTTTATCTTCGTCGATATGAATCGAAAACAGTTGACCTAATCATCGTGCAATATTGTTTATGTTTCAAGCGCCACTAGATATGTAACGTTACATTTTCGCTAGCTATTCACTAGCGCTTCTAAAATATTACTCGAATTCTATAACCGATAGGAGAAAAACGTATGGACGGAATGGAAGAAGGACTGAATATATGAGCACACTTAAACAACATGCATTGCAAATTCTTCGCTCACTGATGTCGATATATAAATATTTATAAACTGATACTTGCGAATAGAAATTTAAAAACGTAATTCAAAGAATAATATTCGTGTTTGGACGTCAATTACAACGTCAACTCTAATGCGATATACCGAAATTAAGCTTACAATTGCTCTCTTTAATGTTGCAAAAAAAAAAAGATATATAAAAGAATGAGAATAAATAAAACGACGTCAATGACAAAAACGCACCGAGAATTTCAATTCCCGGGAAAACCCTGTAATAAATTTCAAATGACTGTATTAATTAAACTTACATTGTCATAAAAAGTTAGTTTCTCGTCTGTACAGATTAATTACAAGATTAAGATAATTCGATAAGCGTACGAAAACCAAATCTCTCTTCTGTAACGGAGAGATCGTATCGCTGAAGAGTTATTCTGTACATAATATTTTCCTATATGAACGCAAGAAATGTAGTTACGTAATAAAAAATTACTTTATCAGATCAAAAAACTGTACGGTCCCATTCACTCATAAACAGCTTCGATCGCTTTAATTCCGCTAACTCGTAACGATACTAGCTACCAAATTTACGATTAAAGTAGAGATAATCGCTTATAATGTTAATCTTTCAGCTTGTTGAGATCGGAATTCTAATTATAAAGAGTTTAGGTTATTTGAAGTTGTTCGTAATGATAAAAATATCTAACTATAAAAACAGAAAGGCAAGAAAAAATTGATTTTCCAAATCTGAAAGAGCATGTCCACGCTCGAGCAATCAACGCGGAATCTCGTGATCTTCGACCCTGCATCGAGACCTCGTTGATCGACCATAACGATTCACCGAATTATTACATAAACGTCCTAAACCGTCATTCGGGGTAGATCATATGGCCAGAACGTTCGTAAATGTTCGCTTCGACGTTCGATTCTAACGAGTTTGTCACCGACGCAAGAATTACACAACACGTTATCCTTTCTTATTCTCACTGTGCATTAAAAACAAAAAAAAAGAAAATGCACGAAACAAGGAGACCCCTCTTGATGATGCGTTCGACGTTGGTCGATTTCGAATTGTTGCCAGGAATTGTGCATCTATGTTTACCCGAAACGGGCGTGTTGTAATCGCGGATGCGCCAATTTGAATTCGGTCGAGAATGGTGTACGAATAAAAATGCCAAAAATTTCGGTACACGCGCGGCCAATCGGCGCATCTCGAGCCACAGACTCTCGAATCGAGAGCAGCGAACCGCGGCACGATAACTCGCGTGGGTCAATTTCGTTGTTGGCGCAGACCGCGAAACTCGGCACGCACGCAAATCTCAAGCGAAGCACACACACGCGTTGTTTCGGCACTGCAATCGTGACAGCCAAGGGATTTCAGGTTTCTGGGCCAGCTTCACCCGGTCATTTGCCGGCGACCATGAATTGTCAATAATTCATTGCCGCGCCGGGAAATACTGTGCACGGAAAGATTGAAGGCGACGCAAACGATCGGAAGACATAACACGGTGAAACAGGCGGAAACACGTCGAATCTCATTCAATAATTCGGTGTACTTACGGTGTCGTACGCCGGGGACAAGGTAGGCCAGACCCCGTCCGGCTGAAGTCTAAGCCGCAGTGAAATCTTGAAGCACGTCGAACTGTTCTCGCTGGTACACGCGTTCGACCTCTATGGAAATAGACAGGCGCGATTGGTATACCAACCTGCGCCTGCTCGTACCGTGATGCGCGTTTGTTCGGACGACCGACGGTGTCGCCAGCTAGCGGTGAACCGACCGAGGAATAACCTTATCACAAGTTGGACATATTGTTTGATAGTGTATCGTGCGAGTTTACTGGCTACAAAATAATATTTTTGTTTGGTGATGTGTTCTGAAACGATTCGGTTCGTTTCGAACATGTACACACAGTGAAACGAAGAGTACGGACATGATTTGAAGCTTCTGAAAGTCTCCATGAGTGTCGAATCTTAAGGCCTCGCCAAGGCTTCGGTCTCTAAAGTTTAGACGAGTTTTGAAAGTCGCGATAGATTTTGTAAATTTTAAAAATCATGAAAGTCTTGGCGAATTTTAAATCTCTCGAATCGCATCGAAGTTGAGATTCGATCTCTCGCCGCTACTCTTACCGAGATACTCATATTGTACCGTCGAGTGTCCGGTCTAGAAGAAACAAATAAAGTTTAGTTAGCAGCGTAGCATATTAACAACGGCAAGGCCAACCGAGTTTGATAGTATTATTAAATAGATCAATAGAAAGTTATATTTTTCAAATGTATCCTTTCTAGGGGAAAAGATCCATCTATATATGATATAATCATACCTATTTATATATGTAATGTCTTTTTATGTTTTAATTATCCATGTGGTTAATCGAAGTTATTACATTTACGTTCACGTTTCGTTTCTTATTAAATTATGCTAATATAATAACGTGTGTGCATATTAAATAGAGTTCACAGTCCGTTAGTACGAGTTCGTAACAATAAGCCAGATCACGTGCCTTTCTGAACTACGTTCCACACAATTTAATAAATTAAATAGTCATACCTCGTGTAACCAAAATATTATTAAATCTTTCAAAATGTTCGTGAAAATATTATATTTCCCATAAATACATATAAATAATTCTCGATAGCTTCGGTTACATAATATGCTATCTATCAAGTAAGAATTACGTCAATTATAATTTGCAACGGAAGAAAAAAAATTATACCAAATTCATAATAATTTGCTTTAATAATCATTTCTCGAATACGCGTCTTTTTGCTTACTAAAAGGTATTGCAAGTTTCTTTAGAAAACAGCATACGATATAGTACCATTTGGCAGTTTCTTATCAAGCATTCAAAAATGGCACTAGTAGGTACTAATAATAATGTATCGCGTGAGTTTACGTCAAAATCGGATCTGCCAATCGCGTCACTTTTGACGAAGTCTTTTCATAGTGCAGTTTCCGCGTTCTTCTTACCATTGATCCTACTTCAAGTTACAAAAATTTGTGAAACATTAATTTTTATAACATCCAATCTTGGTGCAAACATTTATCGCGTTGAGATAAATCGTGTATCATATATCGAGATCACATGTTTAAAGCAATTCTATATTGAGACTGTAATCTCCTGTTTAGAGGAATATTACTGAAAGTATATTTGTTTACATCTAGAAATCGTTCTTTTACTCACTAAAAGATAAGTCTGTATTTACGTGTGCCAGGAATATCGCGAGAGTCCGATTGATAACGGATGATGTAGAAGCATCGAAAATGTTATCAATAAGCAACCTGCATATATCTACATACATCTAATACTGTATATATCTAGCAGAAAATCTAAGAAGGTGGGTTACCAGATCTTTGTTGCGCAACTCTAATATTTGCTGATAAACTGATATCATAGAACAACGCAATTTCAAAAATAAAGTTATCATTTAAAGCGCCACTACTTACTGACCGTAAAGAAAGACCGATATATAAAAATAACTCGTAATAATATAACTATAACGTTAATATCATCGTTTGGAGAAACGTATTCGCTGTCTTTGTATCGACGCAAAATAATTTACAAATATTTGTTTAATTTTTATTACAATACAATTTTAACGATCACTAGTGCTGGTTTATGCAAAAATACATGCACAATTTAAGAAAATATTGATTCTTTATGGGTTATTTATGAGATAAAATCCATATATACTATGTAGTCCGGTTTGGAGATCAGTAGAATAAGACAGGGATAGTATACCGTCAGCCGGTAGGCATCTGCCTGACCTAACGTGTCTATTTCTCCTTAGCATATCATACGATGCAACTGTTCAATATTCGGTTTCTGCAAATTATATTGCATGTCATTATGCGTGTCTCTCTAAAAAAAAAAAAAAAAAAAAAAACGAGGTAAGGTAAGAAATAACGAATTTAAATATTCCCTCAAAGTTATTGTATTACAAAATTGTAAATCCTTCGTAAAACAAGAAATAAATGATTATTAACGGATAATTTAGGCTAGATAGAAAACTTGAAATATAAAAAATAAGAAACGAAAATAAGAAGTCATATGATATGGAGATATCAAATTGTATAACTGCTTTGAATTCACATCGAGTCCCTTCGAAGATATTTTTTATTTTGTATATGGCGTAAAAAAGAAATATTTTCGAAGGAACAGAAAACTTGATTATCTCTTGTTTACGAGATTATATTTATACTTTAATAGTATATCCAACACTTTCGTCAGCAACAGCTAATTGATTACGAAACCGAAGGAAAGAAATACTGCATGCATCGTGCATTTTATGTTTTCTGTATTATTCTTCATCAATTATACAGATCATTTGTTGGATTAATTAAGGAAACATTAATCATCTGCACTCGCAAATTCCATAGAGCAAGCTTTATACATTGTTGTGAACATTTTTTATAAAGTGTCAAAGGATCATTTATAGAATGGAATTTCATGATCTTATACTCTTTTTTTTTTATATAAAATAAGTTGTTGGACATGCCTCATTGGATTAACGATTAGAAGATCTTATACTTGCATACGTCCGTGTGGACAAATTTGCTGATTTCTAGGGAACGTTGAATAATTTTTAATCTTATTTTTTTACTTTTTGGTCTTTAATTGTCATCCGACGATATACATTGAACCTGTGATAATAAATTTTAGTATGTTGAGTCAAATCATTATCATTCTTTCGCAATATACGTATATCCAACATACTCATCGTGTGAATGACGTGCTGCTTCGTTACATAAGCCTATCAATGGGACGGTAATTTTAATTTTATCTGTGTCGAGTCGTTGACTTAATCATTGACTAAATACGGAATAGACCTGACACTATGAGGGATTTATTTATTTATTTGTATCTCACATTCTGAAATACCGATCACGAGAAAAATTACGTTTTCTACGATTTGCTACAATAAATATGAGAATTATATTCAATTCAATCGTCGCATCGCAAGCGATAACGATGGACTTGTCATCTTGTGGGATACCGTCACATGTAATACTGTAATAGTACATTGGACGAGGTACAGCAGCAGGAAAGTAAAGGATAACTCAAAACTAATCCGATACTCACGATTCAAAATCCCGCCGCAGAATGGCCGTTACCAACATTTGTTTTGTTTCATATTTATTTACAACCACCGACTCTCCTCATTGGATGAATCGTAAATAGAAACCAATATGGCGTCAAAGAACCGCGTAAAATACACTAAAATAAACGTTAAATGTTAGACAAATCTATGCGTTGAAAATGCTCGATTTTACGTATGCATAATTTTTGAAGTGGTAAATTCATAACATTCATAATATCTTGATCTACCGGGGTGGAGCCGAAGAAAAGGATTTTGGATGTGCACGTTCGCTGCAAAGGAACTTCAATTCCTGATTCTTTCATTTAGTATTTGAAGAGTTCGCGCGTTTAAAAGGACACTTTAATCCAATTAACTGCCTGACATTTCACCCTAACGATTGTAGTTTTTCAACGAGTAAAGAAGATGGTTTATGCTTGTATTAATATATTTGATCAATCTTATTTTAAATACTAATTTTATGAAATAAAGATAAATATAGATGTATCAATTAAATGAATGACATAAATTATTTTTTCTATTCGTTTTCTTGGAATGTATGAAAATTAGAGTAGAGGCCTGGTACAATATGTCAGAAATAAAGATTTACTATGTTATTTAAATTTATTGTTCATATAATACATCATTTTTGTAGCAAAAACATGAAATAGTCTCAAATATTTAAGGCACGTAGGTGAATTATATTGAATATAAACTTACTTCTTATTTTAATAATTTAACACTAACACCCTATAATCTCATTTCCTCTCTAGCCGAAACTGATAAAAGATTGTTAGAAATAAACTCTAAATAGTGAAATATTTGCACAGTTGGTAAGGAAAAGTCCGACATTTTGTGTGTATCAATTATCTAGGGTTTCCATTTAGTATATATTTATTCCAAATGTAATCTGAAACCAAAAATTTTCCCTCTGTCAAAAATTAATTTTCGCAAATAAATCTCAATAATAGAATAAATTAAGAAATATTTCTGTATTAACAAATTAATTCATTTTATGATTGGACATGATCGCTTTGTAGTGCTATACGACGTCATATTTATTACACAGTGATTCTGGTAAGTTTGGATTTTATCAAAATCTGGAGTAAAAAATATTTTATCTTAATTGTCACTTATTCGTCGTTATGGAAAAGATATATCTAAATTCTAATATTAATTATTGCCGATAGATTTTATATTGCTCTAAATAATGAAGTAACTTTGAAAACTGTTTTTATTATTATCTTAAATTTAAATTATAATTTATCGTAATTTAAAGAAAATATACATATAAAACTATAGTTACTGGACATTTTGTAGTATCAACAAGTACTTAGATTATTAAAGTAAATCATCAAGATATCAAAATATTGATACAGATGATTTTTTAACCATGGAGCCTAATGAAGGACAAAAATCTACATCAGAAGAGCAGAACTCAACCAAACTACTGAATATTAATCCAAGACTATATGCCGAGCCAGAAAGCCATTTGCAGAATCTTGGATTTACTGTAAATAATGGAAAGGCTAGATTCAAACTAGACGAGGATGCACCTTTGTATTGTAAAGCAGCAGTTAAAGATGTTTGTGCTGCTGATGAAGATGACACATCATTATCTTTTGTGGTACTAGGTAAAGATTCATTGGATACTATCCAACAATCATCACTTGCATCTTATGTTGATATTCAACAAAAATGTATGTCTGTTGTACGTATCTGTTAATTGACTAAAATTTAATGTTCTAAATTAACTTCAATAGAAAAGCTTAAATCTAATTTTATATGCAGGACTATAATTCTATGATAGCATCGTGGGATTCGGTAGAAGTACATCAAAAGTTAAATGAGGTGTTACAAGAAAACACAAAATTAAAGGAAACTTTGAAACAGAATAATATAGCTATGAAACAACAATTCAACACACTAGCGACATGGCAAGAAGATATTATGAGAATACATCAAAATCATAAGAAAAAATTTGCTGAAACTAGAGAATTAATAAACTACCTTAAAAAAGAAAATACAGACCTGAAAATGAGACTTAGCTGTGAACTAACTAGTCATTCGGAAATGGGATACGAGGTATGTTATATCTTTTTTCTTTATACATTTGTTAATATTACTATTATATTGTAGTTTCTTGATGCAAATGACAAACAAGATACAGCAACAGAGGAGAAAGAGTCTATTCCTGAAAATCAACTTGGTAAACAAGTTTGCCGTGAATTAGACTCGATATTGAATGAAAATACTGACAAAGTAAAAATACTAAAGGAAAGTGGGACTTCAGAATCCGTTGAAAAAACTGTAGAATCAGAAAAAGAAAATGCTGATAATAAACGATTTATCGAAGAAGAAAGAATCGCACTTCAGAAAGAGAGAGAAAATCTTGAAGAAGAAAAGAAGATGCTTGACAGTCAAAAAAAGGCCTTAGAAATGGAATACAAAAATTTAAACAATGCTAAAGAACTTCTACAGCAAGAAAAAATCAGTTTACAGGAAGAACAAACATCTTTGGACCAACAAAGTCAATTGTATGAAATTTATTATAAAAAGTCTTTAGAATCAGAAAAGGAAAAATTTCAAACAAAATATGACCAGTTAATTGCTGAAATTGGTGTAATGCATGAAAGTGTACAGAAAAAAAAAGCATGTATAAAAGAGCTGCAGAAAGAATTAGCACAATATGTAAGTATAATTTATTCAATAAAAATTAGAATCATATACTTTTTTCTAACAATAAATGTATTAATAATCTTTCATCATCAATGCAGATGGAAGATAATAGTTTGCTGCGAACACAGTTAAGACTTCATGAAGAAGATTTTGGGCAGGAGAGAAACCTCAGGGAGATATTATTACAAGAGAAAAATGCACTAAATGCTGATTTACAAAAACAAATAGAATTTAACGAGCGGCTACAACAACAAATTAAATCTCTAAATACTTCTGGAAGTCAAGTAAGTTGCCAAATGTTTCCATGCTTTATAGATATATAATTTGATTATTTGCGATATATCAGAAATTATGTTATATTTATTCAATTTTAGACAAACATTGAACAATTGCAGCCTCCATTGTTATCATTGTCATGTCCAAACTGTAATCGTACATTCCGGAATGTACATTTACTGGAAACTCATGTTCATGATTGTTTAAGTATAGACTAGTGCAAAATCTTGAAATATATATTTTGTTAAATATGTGTATAATTATAAAAATGGAAATATTGATACATATAAAAATATTTCCATTAATGTTATATTCTACGACATCCATTTTATTGTAATAGAAGTTGTAAATAACATGAAATAAAATTATTTAAATTTTAGTATTAAATATGAAGTGCATGATTTATTTCCTCCAAATTCAAGTATTTAACTATGTTAATATTGAGAATCCGTTAAAATAACATTTAGAAATACGTGTGAAAAGATATATGTACTTATTGCAAAATGACGCATATAGACTGAAAGCTTTTCATTTTCCTAACTAATTATTGAGATGCATAATTTGAAGAACAAATAAAATTCGCATGTGAGATTGGAATAATAAAGAGAATATATGTTTATGTATGAGTGTAAACATTCTTGAAAACGAAAGTCGCTATTATATAAAAGTTTAAACGAACATTGGAGCACTGGAAAACAAATAACACTTTTTAAAAATTTTAATTTGCAACTTTTAATATTAATTGTCTATCTCTCCATTTTTTTCATTATATCTTATACAAACCGTAACTTTTAAAAAAATTGCCGTCATAAATTAAAAAAAAAAAAAAAATACATAAATGATTTCGTCGCTGGTATTATGAACACTGTGAGTAGCTTGTAAGCATTTTTAATAGCTCCAAATTTTAATGCAAATTATTTAAACTACATTGTATGAAGATAATGATATTTTTTGGTTTCTATATTGTTTCATACTTAATCTCGAATTATTAACGAGTGCTTATTATAAGAGATTATATTATACAATTTTACAGGTTTCGTTCATAAAAAAAATTTTTATGTTGGTATTAAATATTCTTTTAGTCTTCTTTTCTTAGCTTATAATGAGTTATTAACGAAGAAATTTTTATAGTAAAGTTAGAGGAAGAGTCGTAAATGGAATTATACTTTCATTTCTGATAAATTAATATCAGCGAGATTAAGATTTGAAAGGAATTGGTAAGAACATAGCTTTCATTGCTGTTGGTAGCACTTATATAGCGTAGTATGTTTAAACTGTTTTCCGTTGAACCACAAACGGTTAAACGAAAGATACGTTTAATCTCGTCGGCAGCTTAAAATAAGTATAAAATAAAATAGCGATGTTGCAAAAATACAAAGCATGTAAAGCTGGAAATACAGAAAAAAATCGTATTATCCGCGCTGAAAGACATAAAGAGACGCGTAAAAGTTACAGAGCAAAGACTTTTAATGAAAATCGCAATATATCAAACACTACGATAAATATTCAAGATGAAAGTATGTATTAAAGTCTATTAAAATTTTATGAATAATTATTAAAGATTGTTACTATTAGTTAATTAAAATTTAATTTCAGAAGCACAAACTGATCCTGCTGTAGAAGACCGTCTACGTAGACTCGAAAAATGGAAAGCCGAACGTGAAAAACGTAAAAAGGTTGAACAACGTACAAAAAAACGACCGTTTATAGTTGGAGTTGTTCATCATAAAATATATTCGCCAATTACAACAGCTACACCAGTTAATACACTTACCACTACGTCTAAATCTCTTCCAAAACGAGTAACAAGGGCGACAGAGAAGCGATTAATGAATAAAGCAAACGAGAAGAAAAATGCAGAAAATTCAAGTAAGAATTTAAATGTACCAAATAAAGATGACAAAAATCAGAAAAAGAAAGTGCAATCTTTTGCTCCTGAGGGACATAAATTTAAAGCTCCACCAGGGTTGCCTAAAATGCCATTATTTGGGAAAGTAGTCGTACAAAGTATGTCACCTACCAGACTAAGTCAACTTTTAAATTCTCCTTCAAAAATGACAAGAGCTAGTATTAAAAACCATAGTATAGAGTGTATTGAAGAAAAGGATCATTTACCAGTGGCTGATACAAAAGACAGTTCTGTGGAATCTATATCATTACAGTTATCAATTAGTGATAAGGAAACATCAAATGATAATGAAGTGGATAATAATAACAGCATCACAGCAGCAGCCTCTTCTTTAGACAATAATATGTCTACATCTATATGGTCAAATTCTCCATGTGAACCAGCTTTTTTTTCACCTCATATAGTTTCTAGTCGTGGAAAAAGCAATGCCAGAAAAGAACAACAGTTAAGACGAGGTTTTAGTCTTACTCGTTCCTCAGACAATGATATTCCTACGAAAGACACAGTTATGAAAAATTTAAATATTTCGATTGAAGAAGAAGAACGTACTGCACAATATTTTCATTTTCTTTTGAATAAAGAAATAAATAGATTAAATGAATTATGTGAGAAATGGGCAGAAATCAAAACAGAGCCTGACACTACAGATGATGGTCAGTATGAAATAAATCAAGCTATTGGGCAAACAAATTTGTTAATAACCAAAAAATTTGAAAGATTTCGAAGATTAGTTAGCGATTGTGAAACAGGAAAGGGTGAAATGTTAGTTACATGTAAGGATTTGCAAGGATTTTGGGATATGATGTACATAGAAGTGAAAAACTGTGATGTACGATTTGAAAAATTAGAAAATCTTCGTGCACATGCTTGGAAAGAAGAGGAATTGTTTGCTCAGAAACCAGTTGTTAAAAAAAAAATTGTCAAAAAGAAAGTTGTATCAACGAAGCCCAGTTCTGTTAGAGCTTTCTTAGCACAAAAGAAAATGAAGTTGAGAAATAGTGGTGATGCAAAAGAACTTAAATCTGGGTCTATTAATTCCAGTGAAAATGAAATTACATCTGTGAGAGATGATAAAAGATTAAGTTTATTGCAAAAGGTACAATCATCTGAGACACCAAAGATAACAAAGAGTCCATTAACAATAATAAAGATAAGTCAGATGTGTAAAACTCCAAAGATTCAGTTAGATGATTCAATATCCTACATTAATTCTAATCGAACACCAGGAAAGAGTATATTGAAACAACAAAAAAATTTAAATGAAATAGAATCAACAGTAAAATCTGCAAATAAAATTAATTTTAATGATCATATAATTTTAAACGAAGTATCAATTGACGAAGAAACACAGACAAAGATGGATTTAGCTGCAGCATTATCAAGGATAGATAGCTTTGATAGTACAGAATTGAGCGTTAACGCGGAAAAAAAGCTTTATTTTGATGACAGTAATTCCGACGAGGATGATTTTGATGATGAAGACAAAATCAAAAAATCTCTGGGAAGTAGAAATTCGACAAACAGGAACGTTCATAAAATACCGATTATAAACATAGAAAAAGCTACACCATTACAAGAAGCAAATAAAAATACACCATTCAGGAAGATCACCAGACAAAACGCAGTAGACGAGGATGAGTCAGTGTTAAATGGAACCTTCACATTAGATAAAACTGACAAAGAATCTTCAGACGATATAGATTTAAGTACATTGAATGACAAATTAAAAAAATATTCTATAAATGGCAACGAGGAAACAAATGAACAAACTGACAATGTAAGAATATTGAGAAATAGAATTGTTACTTCAACAGAAACACCTACGCCTAGGCGAAGATCTTCCAGAAGAGTATCTGTTAATGTACAAGAAACAGAACATAAAGAAAATGAAACTCCTATAGATAGGAGAAGAAGAAAAAGTCGTTTTAAAATAAATGCTAGTAATAATGAAAAGATAAATGTAGAGTTGTTGTGTTATAGTTGTAATGACACATGTTTGGATAAAAGTAGTGACAAGAGAAGATCCACAAGAAGTGTAAAATTTTCTGGCATAGGTAATTTTATATAAAGTACATAATATTTTGTCTTTAAATGCAATGTTTAAACGAAGATGTTTTATTTTTCAGAAAAAGAAGATAGTGATAGGACAAATAAACCAATCCAACCTTCGACACCTCACGTTAAAAAAAGTAAACGTAAAAGTAGGAGTATGTCCATGGAAACCTCTAGTTTGGGAATAGAAGAGAAATGTAATTAAATAACTTCATTTTAACTTTTGTTAATTTGATATTATGTATATACTTTCTTTTATAGATATATATTTGTATGTAATTATAATTCGATTTTAGCGTCCCAACGTATCAGCAGGAGATCGCAAAACAAGAAATTATAATATTCGGTATTATGAAATTTGTGTAACTGGCGCATAAAGGTACAATAAGTTTTTATAATTTCTAATTGATATTTGATATGGATTATTTTTATTGCAACTATCGCTGTTGTCCAACCTTAATATTTTATTTTAGATACACACATTCTTTAGAAAGAACATATTCTTTACAAAGAATTAAAATAATACTTGCACATTGATTTAGATTGTAAATTTATGTGTATTGTATAATTTATGTACGTTAATAAAACGGAATTATCGTTAAGGTGATGTTCATGTGGGTATATACATATTTACAAAGTTGATGAAATAGATAGGCGCTATAATTGAATATCAGTGAATAATATGTATATTCAATAAATATTTCTAATCACGTGTTTCGTATTTGTTCAAGTTAAATTGGATTCATGTTAGTTTAGGTAATGCTGTTTAGAAAATATTCAAAAATACTTTTTATTGACCTTATCGTGATAGATTATGGTTATTTCCTTGCATGACAATATGACTTATTGATTTATCAAAAACCATCGTCACTTTTAATCGGATAAATATATAGCCAATGAAGTCATCCTGAGAGATTTTCCCCTTGACCGACTATTCATCTAGGAATAAAGATTAGCCAAACGCAGATTAATCGCTTTAAGGTCATATTTTCGCTCCTCTATATCGCGCATCAGCCAGTCATGTAACTCTTCTCGCTCTGGATTGTTAACATCACGAACGTTTCCAAGCTTTTTGTAATACCTCCAAAGTGCACTTGAATCTTCAGACGGACACATCTTTTTTCCCTTGATGCATATCGGAACATCAGACAATACATGATCGGATAATGAATCACGTGATCCCAATTATCCCCCAAGTCATATACATAATTTACTTTATCCCCTTTCGTACGAAGAAGCATATTTAATATCTAATATCTGAGGTGCCAAAATCCTCTTCTGATACATTGCCGTATTACAAATTCCCGTTCGCAAAGATATGCAGATGGTAGTTTTTCCAATCCATATCCAATTGTATGACTAGGTGTAACTCGTCAAGAGACATTGTCTTCGGAACAATCAGCCGCCTTGAAATAGGTGGTTTGCTGCCAACCAATGTGATTTGATGCAAGTTCTTCCCCAAAGATTTACTCATATGCCGATGAATTAATTTAATTCAAAGACTCTCTTCAGTCTGCCATGTGCCAAAATTCACCAGGAAGCTGGAACTGAAAAGCAATAGAATATGCAATTAAATAATTTTCATCTAAAAGTTTAGCGTTTCATATTTTATAATTTCCATAGTTTCAATACGTTCAACGATATTCATATTTATAACTTTTAAAAGAATTTTTTTAAGTGGCAATCTTATTGAAGACGTGGCTTAGATTTCAATTCTCTTGTGCTAAGATGGCAAACTACCGAGGATAAATCGTTCGGCCTCTTTATTCATTTATTAAAATCAACTGATTTTAACGATTTTAAAATAACACATTTTACAATTTTTTAATTGCAAAAATAATGCGAATTTCTATGCACGAAATTTGTAAATTCATATGCGCTACACCCCAAAGTAGAGATTTTACCGATGGTCTTCATTAAAATCTTCATTAGGTATGTTACGCTCGAACCTCGTCAAATGTTTCCGAGAGTTATGTGCTTTGAAAACTTTTGAGAGATATTCAGTATCTTTTCCTTCATTCAGTAGCTTGAACAGCTATTGATGTACTAGGCTCTGTACTAATTGAATAGCTTGGGAGGTTGATTATTAAAATCGCCGTATTCTTTAAACTTTAAACGGCACACGCGACTATACTTCTATAATCTAGAAGAGAGGATGCAGATAAATTTCCTAAAAATCATAAATTTTATGTACAATTAATATTTATCTATGATTACAATAATATTTATTTAATAGGATAAAACGAGGGCGGACTGGGAAATTTTTATCAGCAGATTACCGACACGATTACCGGTCCTCTATTTTTATTTCATCTTAAATCTTTACAAACCCACTGGAACTTTTTCAAACTCTCTGATGGCCAGGTCGCCCCTGGAATATAATCTTCTGTAAAGTGTAACGAGCATATTCTCATAGACGACGATATAGTGCCCACTTTTACAACTTTCACCCATGCACTGAAGCATTCGATAATATCTTCTTGATATAATTTATTTTCCACTTCCTAAGTTACCATCTTCCCAGGGAAAATGACAAAAGCGGACAATGTTATTTTTACACGCACGACTGTAACAAACATAGAGATGTAAGGATAGCGTACGTGAGCAAACTGAAAAAAAGATATAGCATTAGAAAGAGAATGTTGCACAGAGGCGCCTTGTATCTTTGTCTAATAACGCGTGCATAATCGTACGATAAATATGTTAATGTAACACCGATCAGCGAGTGGCGTCAGTGCGTATTTCCAGTTAAACAAGGACAGGAGAGTCTTCTATGCAACGTTCTCTTTTTCTATTCTCACGTAATTTCGTTATTTATTTAATTTTACTATTTCTTTTATATTTATCTGATTCTAAATAATTTCAATTCTTCTCCTAGTTATAAAAGCATAAAGAGTTCTGAGATTTTCTGTAAAAATCTTTACACGAAATGTATCACTTCATTTACGTAACTAATATACCTATCAAAATAACGTTATCGTTGCAATTCACATTTTCCTAACGAATACGTCCTAACGAATAAAAAGTTAAACACGCGATCATATTTTGGACATTCTCTCGTTCAGCTTATAAAAAGTATACGAAAAGATCGTTCTAAAGAACGTTCTATCACATCGTGCTTGTCATTATCTCTTCATCGCCTCGTTTTAAAATCTTACCTTTTGTCCATTCGTATCGATTCGCGATTCCGATTGATGCACATCGCGTTCGTCGATGGGCTGACAAGTTCAATATCGTTTCGATCCGCGAAAACAGCGTCGACCGATTAACCGCAGCGGCGAGTAGAAACGTAGAAAAAAGCCGGTGGGAACGAGACGAGAGCAGAGAGCAGAGGCCGATTGGGTCGCGGCGAGCTTAGTTGCGGTACGCAAGCACGCCGAAGCGGAGCGCAACTTCGGAACCGCGTACAGTGGGTGGGAGTTGCAGCCCTCGTGAGTCAAGAGAGCGAAGAGTAACCGAAAGAACAGACTTCTACTCAGTCTGTCCGCGGCCGTCCGTCAAGCAGACGTCCCCGACTCTCTTGTGCCCCTACTTCTGTCGTTTCCGTCCGTCGTCTCATATCGAGTGTCTGTTTCACAGTGCCTCGAGGACCTCGTGAATGTCACATGGTACGTCGATGGTACGACCGTTATCACCACCGACACCCTGACCGACCATCGCTATTGCTCCATCGATCGCGAGGATCGATCTTGATCGTCGTGCACGCGCTTATGACAGTTTATCGAGTCGAACCTATCCTTCGTGCATGAGAACGACTGAACGTGTGGTCAAGTGGCAAAACGTGCAAGCATGTGGTACATGAATTTTATCGCGGGTCTAATAGGCCTGATTTTCATCGTCGGCTTGCCACCCTGGTGTTCAGACGCGTTTAACGTGGAGACGAAACATTATGCGGTTTATCGAAACGAGACCAGGTCCATGTTTGGATTCGCTGTTTCCGTGTACCGGGATAGATATGGTCGAGGATGGTGAGTCTTTATCTTCTCTTTGATTTTTGCTTATTCATGGCTCCTCTTGTGCTGCGATGTATTTAATTAACATCTTTAGATGTTGTGCAAAAATGTAATCGAGACGAAAGGTTTCTGCGTGTCTATAATTCTTATAATACAATTTTGTTCTTTGTGGTACTTAAAGTTACGATAAAATAAATTCTGATCGTCGTATTAGAAAAATAGTTTCTAATGCTGCTGACTCGAAATTCGTGCGATTCTACAAATAACGTTACTTCGATCGTGCAAGAGGGAACAGCCTACTTTGTTTACGATTGATTTTGAAGGGTATGCGTGTCGTTTGTGATTGTGGGAATTTATTGCTTCCTGAACATTTGTTCAAACATAGCGTAGTATGTCGAAGAATATCTTCCAAGATATTTTTGAAGTATTACGGTTGTTCATTTCGAACTCGTTCAATTCGGCTGTTTCATTACGATAAATAAATAGCTGAAACTAAAATAATTATTTTTTGAATGCTAATTATTTACATTAAATAATGAAATTGCGATATAAACATTGGGATTGATAAATACCAATTAAGAAAGAATTAGAAATAAGAACCCAACAATCTCCCTGTAAGAGACTAAAATATAAAACAATATTATTATCATCATCATATAATGAAAATGTGAATTAATCATGGAATTGATCGATCTTTTAAAAAGGTAAAGTAAAATCACGACTGGGTACGCTACAAATCACCGACAGGTTGGATCATAGTTTTAAGTGGGCGATGTGTAATTCGATGACACATAATTCTTGGCAAAGATATGACTACACACCGAATTTTCCTCGCATTTTGATTGAAGTTACGGAAGGTAAAAATATTCATCGTATCAACAAGCGTTTTACTTTCACTATCTTTTATTACATAAAGGTCGAATCAGATTTTAAATATTTCGCTTAAAAACAAAACTCGATTAACATTTTTACCAATTATGGACCGTTCGCCGTTTAAGACTTCTCGGTATTGTGTCAGAGTCCGAGAATTTTTTCGTCGGTAACCCGTGACCCACATAATTTCAGAAATCCGTATATCGAACAATTCGTGGCTCTGAATCATGGTTATTAAATGTCTGCTGCATATTTTAGTTCATACGCGTTCTCCGTTCGCGAAGAAGCGCAATTCCGCTGACGGAAGGAACATTAACTCGCTACGTAAGTGGTATTAACGCACCTTCTGAGTTACACTTATCGCGTAAACGTATTCAAGAAAAACGAGGCATTAAAATACAAGAAACGAGAAATTACTTTAAGTAGATGAAATATTTTTCTCGTGATCGAACGATTTTCCGACTAACAACTTTGATAGGTATTGGGGCAGATGTATCGGCGATATTTATCGTCGCGTAAATGGCAGGCACTCCCACGAATTTAGGACGATCACGCTATCCTTTTAAATCCTCGTGCCAGAATCTAAATAGCAAAGCGACTTCTGCTGTTTCACCGCGTTCGTCGGATAACGAACCCCGCTAATGAAATATCGACTCTGGTTTGCCTACGACGTCTTTGAAAGCGTGTAATTTCTTCTGTTGCAAACACGTGACAACCATTCAGAGCATAGGATCGATCTCTCTAATCATACGCAATCGAACGCAGTCGTGTTTCTCCAAACGATGCGAAATAATAGCGTTGTCGTGGTTAATTTTGTATCGCAGTGTTGAATTTAAAAGCGCCATGGAATTAATCACGAAGCTTGTGTAACGCGATAGCTAGTAGAGTTGCGAAGATAGCAGTGATATTTGAGTCTTTTTAAGAAGGTAGACTTTACATCAAAGAACGTGACATTTTACTTAGGGTTTGATTAATTGTTAATATATTAATAACATAATTTCGATTATATACTTGAAACTTAATCTTATCTCGAGACAGTAACCGCCTGTAATATCATTAGTACTAACACACCAAGGTATTACGACAACCGCTAATTACGATCGTTCACAGTCGATGACTCGTTGGCAAACAGATCTGCTTCATCGATTATCCCCGCGACATGACGTTCGAGGGCAGACCCTTGGATAACAGGTGCTTCTCGGAGAGCTTAGAATCGTTTCTCCTTTTATGTCCCCTTTCGAGAACAAGGCGAGTCAGTTCTCCCGTTTCATCCGGACGCTCGTAACTGTTCTCCATCTTTCGATGATGATAAACACCCATCGGTGATAAGTGTTAGGTCATAACGTATAAAACGTTCGTTTTCTTCCATCAAAATAAATATACATTTTCGCTTCTCAGCCGTTGCTGAAATCTATACTATTCTCGAAAAATATCGTTCTCCTGTATTTTATAAGAACACCAACTCGAAGAAAGATACTATTACGATCTATAACGAAATTAGCAGACAACTTGGTATGGGTACAATTAGGAAAATAATTTCAAATTTTATTTCGAAGGATTTTCCAGAGGTATACCTGTTTCGGTAACTAGCCAGATGAAATCGACTCATGGTCACTTAACGAAGTATGCGCTTATCGCTATACGTAGCATACGTAACGTTTCATCGAAGAAGAAGATCACAGTTTACGCTATCGTCTATACTAATACCGTATACATATTCGTTGTGGTTTCGAGTACGAGCAGTGTCTCTCGTGAGTCACGCGGCCCACGAATAAACGTTTCTGCTCCAGCTCCTCCGGCGACGATGGATATAAATAATGCCGACAGAACGAGGAAACGCGAGTAATAGCATAGGTTACGTCGGCCCTGTGCGGAAAAATCCGCGCGAAAGGTCGGCTAAGGTCCAGGCCACGTAATGTATTCGATTCTAAAGGATGTCGAAGCTACCACGCGATGGAAGTCGATAGAGACGCCATCGACTGACTACCAGCTCGAATCTTTGCTGCGCATGCAAATCGAATCCTCCAGCTTTCGTAAACGTGCCCATCTTCTTCGCGATCGTGTTTTCAACTTGGCTGAGTTTTAAGAATGGTGCCGCACGACCGTTCATTCCGGTAATTGGATTGGACCGCATAATTTGACAGGCTCGAGGGATTTGCGAAAGCGAGTAGGCTTTTCCGTTCCTTGGTGTCGATTGTCTGGACAGTTTGTCCGACAGACAGGTAGAATCGAAGGGACCAAACTCATCGTGAGAGTCATAAATAAATTTTATTCAACGACATGATTTTTTTTTTATTTGTAGAAACGCAGATGTTTTTTTAACCATAGCTGTGCTTTTCTGATAGTTTACTCGATCTAACGTTATTTGTAATGGATCTATCGACATGACAGCTACGGTATATCGTTACAGATAGTTTTCTCAATTCATCCTGTTTCCTCTCGTCAGCTACTTACACGGTTCCTCGTACATTGTTGTCTCGGAAGACAATAGACGGTCATAATATCCGAGAGGAAATAAAAGGACGGACCTGTGGACTCTGGCGTTCAGGATATCCAAAGCCGCAGGAAGCCCGGATTACATCGTTCGTTACGAGAAACTTCGTAGGCGCTTATATTTAGGCCAGCTCGTGGAAGCTTTACGAGCGTTCATCCTCGTTAATCTGGCCCGAGGCGGACGTACCAGGTTGCTACCGTACTGTCGTCGATCTGCTCTCGCATCGATTCCCGAAATAGGATCTATATCGGAAAGCTGGCGATTTAGCCATAATAGAGGAACGCACTCCTTCCTACGTAAACATTGCTATACTCGAGGAAAAACAAGCTGAACTCGACGAATCATTTGCAGCTTTACAATTAGCGCAGAATCTTCTGAAATTCTAGATATACGTGCGTTTGTACGTTTGCTAGGTGTAGTGGTGAGGAGTAGCTGACACAGGATTACATCATCGTTGACATGATTCATAAAAAGAAACGCGTATTTACTAATTTGCATGAGCGCCACAACCTTTTAGGAGATAAGGCGTTAAAAATTGAATTAAAAAATCGTATAGGATAGAATAGTATAGAATAATCTGTTGGGATGCAAGTAATTACGCGTCAATCGTCATCTTCCTTTGTGCAAAATATTTTACAGTTCGGTTTTACAACTTCTATTTATCGAACGCGACGAAAAATCTAAAGCTACCGAACCGCTTCTCCATTATCAGCACCTTCGTTCAAAGTTTCGCCTTTGAAAAAAGAAAAAAAAAAAGCAGAATTCCGTAGCATTCGAGTGGCGTAGAAGATGATCGTCGCTTTCGCTCTCGATCGTTTCTCGATAGGCGAAACAGGTCTGTCTCTAAACGCGGTAGCGAGCAACACGTTCGTCGGATTCAGAGCACGAGGTTGGCTGTGATACAGGATGTTAGGTCATCCGTTACGTGGGCGGCTGCTAGCTCTCGCTTTGCTCTGATTAATACAGCGTTAATCTCCTCGTTCGATCTACCGTTTCACCCAAGCCTCGCTGTTTTCTCAATGAACCTGTCATCCTCCCGTCCTCCGCCAATTGGACGGCCCTTCGTAGAATTTGGAATTGCGTTTGCCGCCCTCCCGTCGCGTTTTCGTGCATGCGAGCGCGCGCTTCAAAAAGGTCCCGGCTAATCTGCGGTCGTATCAGTCCTCACGAGCGGTCTACGATGTCGATCTCTAGCGTAATCTTCGTTTTATCTGTACCAAACCGAAGTATCCTTACGGCTCTTCGAGTCGTTTCTTCGCGTACGCGTAATAGGATTATCGTAGAAGCTCGGCGAAGCTATTGAATATGAAATTGTACTATACAGGCTGTTTTATATTTGGTGCAGACAATCGAGAAGAGCAAGTTTGTTCACAATTTGTATGTTATGAAACTTTTTACTTTTAGTTGCGAGCCAGACTAGACGAACGTATTAAAAGACAGTACAGACGGTATAGAGATGTCTCGTGGATCTCTTGAAGATATCTTTTGGATGTTTTATTATGGTACGTGTAGCGATCTAATTCAAGAGTAGTCTCGAAGTAAGCGAAAAACGGACGATTTCGCAACTCGTTGCGAAAGTACTATCGTTCGCGATTATGTTTTCAGCTGTTTTATTTTGTGATCGAGTTTCTGTAATTATTTTGTAATTGTATGGAAACTGAAATATTTACCAATACCGTATGAGAAATATTTAGGTTGTACGCGACGAAGGAAAGGAAGAAAAAGCGCGGTGTACGTTGAACCATTTGGAAAGCCAGGAATACGCGTTTCCCAATCTCGAGATGGTATTCGAAAACAAGCTACAACCACGCGAATCGTTGTCACTCGAAACTGTTACAGCAACGGCCTAGAGGCAAACATAATGGTAATTTTAAACGTGACGAACAGGTTGTAGGTTCAGACGTAGCTCATGTATATTTTTCAACACGATGATCCTACGAAATGCTTCTTCCGAACCAAATTATGAGTCAGCCTATCGTTGTCCGCGACTCGGTCTTGACTCACGAGCTCCTTATTTATTAAAAAAGAAGAAAGTAAGGGAGAATAAGAAAAGAAAAGGGGCCAAGGCAAAAGGAAAAGGAAGAAGCAAAGTACGAATAAAAGGGAGACAGAAATAAAAGATTTAAGGGAAAGGAAAACAAAAGAACGAGGAGAAAGAGGAAGACAATGAGAAAGGAGTAAGGAAAGGAAAACAAAATAGGGAAAGATAGAAAAAAAGGAAATGAAAAGTTTCATCGTAGCTGCACGATTTTTCTCCTTTTTCTCGCAGATTCGATTACTCGTATCGAAACCGGCGGTTCGAGCCGTGCGCTAAATATAAAAATTACATATTTCACGAACGAAGGCACGCTTCGTATTCGAATAGATGATAAAAGTTTCTGCCACAGCGTCGAGACGAGAGACTGATAAGGCTCCGCTCTTCTTCCTTTTTCTTCGTCTTCGCTGATCGAATTAATTATCCAACTCGCGGAGATACGTTGTTCGAAGCAAAACTAGTTTCCCCCTTTGTTGAATTTCTATTATACGCCGGTCAGATTTTTCGCCGAGAATTCCGGGAAGCATGTGCTCCTTATCACAGCCCGCCTCCACGTGATAAGACCTTGCCACGATTTGCAACGTGCCGGTCGTTCGAGATTCTGCCAGCGTAGAAAATTTCGTGGTATCTTTGCATTTTCTCTTCCTGTTTATTTCACTGTCGATTCTTAATATGCTCTTGATGGTTGACGTTTCCTCAACGACATTGGTAACGTGTCGTCTATAGAGATATTCTTCGACAATGAGTCGTTTGTTAACTCATTAAAGTGAAATAACAAGTGCAAAACAAGATTACATAATGTGTAGGATGAAATAAGCAGAAGGAAGATTACAGAAAATCTGTTTTGCTTATTTTTCATCGACTTTGATCATCCTCTTGCGACGTTGCTCCGATACATCGTACGTGATCGTTTCAGACGTTTTCCACGGTTAAGCTCTTTGTCCAAGTCTTTCGTCCCGCTAACGTCCACTGTATCTCAGTCACGTTCGTTCGAATTTGTTGCTTACGAAGCGTGTCGATGGCAGAGGAAACGAGGATTCAATTTTCCTGTTTCCGGTCGGCGAAACGAAACAAAAGGAAAATCAGGATAGATCGACGCGATTTCCGCTTTTAAGTAATTACCGTGCAAAATATAGAATCTTTCTTTTTCCCTTCATCTCTTGCCTCCATCTTTCTTCTCGCGGTCTCTTTAAACTGCCATTTTAAGTGCAAAAGAAAGAGTCTTTCTAATACAAAAGTACAGGGGGACTGTGGACTTTGGTCTTAATTTTTCGACGCATCCGGCGCGAAAGGCGCGCTCGTGCCTCGTAGCGCAATAAAAGGATGATGTACGATGATCGTGTGCGGAGGAACGATCCCCGGAGTGCAATGTAAACGAAGATTTAAACGGTAGCCGCGAACGATCGTGAGCACCGTGATCTTTCAGTCGAGTTAAGTACAAGGATCCACCTAAGACAGCGCGTTATTCATCGCTTTTTATTCTCCCATCGGTCTTCAGACCTCGCACTGACCGCCCACCTCTGCATACCTGGCACACCTTCCAATCGATTATCGATTCGCGTCGAGCTGGCGTTGATATTGATGGATCTTGACGATCCCGACTTTTCTTTCTCTTCCTCCTTCCCTTCTCCGCTTCCATTTCTCTATTTGCTTTCCGCTTCGTGGATTTTATGGTCGTATCTCGTTGGCGTTCGATTTTTTATTACGTCGAAAAGAAAGATTGTACGCTGTTTTTCTGTCGATAATATCGTGAAATCGACAAGGTACGATTGGTGCAAGCGATCCATCGGATTACGAGACTATTCTGCGCCGTGTAAACGAGTAGAACAGAATCTCGTAAGAACGCTGGAGGTACAAGTGGCGAGTGATTGGTAGATCGCGAGCCATCGTTCGACGAATTACAGGATTGGCGATCGTTTAATCGAATTCTATCGCTGAAGTAGGTACGATCGTAAGAAAGTACTATAAAAGAGTATAATACTCGGTAGCGCTTAATTTCTTGAAGAGTACTTCGCCAAAAGATCCAGAGAGTCAACGTTTTAATTACTCTTAAACACACATATTCATCGCTATAATTAATCACGAGAGGCCAACTGCGTGTGCCAACGATGCAACGATCGTTTGCCGCCAACGAACGATTCGATATCCTCGAACAGCCGTAACCGATGTGGTGAATCGACAAAATACAGAGAAAGGAAGGTGTACAAACTTGCCCGAGGAAAGGGAAGAAAAAGAGCAAAGAGCGAGAAAGAGAGGAAGAAGAGGGGAATGGAGATAATGAGGATCGCGTGAGGCACGTGCCCGAAGCTCTTGCCGTGTCATTATCCAGAAGAGAACCGACAGCCGCGGGCCTATTACCTTTACCTGGACGCATGCAAACACGTGTGCAAATGCTCTTACACACGTGAGCGACACGTTTGCAGGCGGCTGCAGGGCCAGGTGGAGAAGCTGCTAGGAATAAAGGAAAAAAGAAACCTTCTTCAAATGAGTTACTGCTTTGCCTCTGGTTTCTTCTCGTCGTGCGCCGTGTGCAGTCTTGAGAGCGCAACATGCAATACGAAATTTTTAACGATACGACGTATTTTTCATAAAAGATATAACTTAGAAAAAACGAAGCTGGCACCCCGCTGGGGATAGCCGCCCACATGCTATATTTATTTTTTATTTTTATTTTTTTTTTTTTCTTCACCAACAAGATATAACACTTGTCCATAAGGACAAATTGTAAAATAACCAAAATAAAATAAAAAAAAAACGACGTATTTTCATCGTTCGTTCGTTCCGATTGCTAACTTTTAACGTCTCGTTTGATACGAATGCGCTCGGACGAGCAATTCTTTTTATTTCACGTTCTGTCGCTATATCGGCGATGTTCGTGCGAACGTTGAAAAATACAGAGATCGCGTATAACCTGCAGAAATATATAAAACGTATGAAATAAAGTACTCGCAAGTGCAAATTGACGTGTTCGCACGACGATACGGCAAGTAATCTCGGTCACGTAAATTCGTATCTTCATCTTTTTATTTTTGAGTTTGGAGTTTTTGATAATGATTGGCGTATGGAAGAAAAGTTTGGAGAAAGTTTGATGGCTTTTTGTACGCAGGGCGGTACCTCGAATCATTGTTCAAGGATTGTAATAAATCTCATATTACGGAGATGGCCTTAATCTTTTTTAACGAACATCTATAATTTTTTTTTGCCGCGTATGAAAGTCTGCAAGATGAGGTTGACAATTAGAAAACACTGCTTCGCTTGCAAATTATTTCCTTCGTATTTTCGCTTCGTATAATTTTACAACCACCGACAGTAAAGTTTCTACAGTAAGGTAAAAAATAAAACTTGAATTAAGACTCGTTGTAGGCAAAAATTGGATACACCTGAAATTAATTACTCCTTCGCAAGTGTTTTTTTCATTACACAAATTAATCCACGAAGAAGCACGCTCGGTTTCCGTAATTAATCGTTGCCAGTTGATGTTCCGTAATTATTCTCGAAGCTACTCTGCTAAACGTGACTTAACAGATGACCGTCAGTGTGTGTTTACGCGATTTTTACGTCACGTGCGTAGCGCAGCTCGTTTCCTAGTGACGTGAGTGACGTAATGACTCGTACGTGAAAGTCATTAAGCATTGGCAACGTGAGAGTGCAATTGAAACGGCTCGTTAAGTGATTTAGAAGCGCATTTCCGACCACCTTAGAGTCGAATGGCTGTTATTAAATCCCTCCGTTATTTATTATTGCCTTTTTTCATAGTTCCGTATAACGAACGAATCGATCAGATCTAATCGATTAGCCAACGCGTAACTGGTAGCGTGTAAAAGTAAACACGGTTTGATTAATTTCGAAACGTGCAATTTTTATTCCAAACAAGTTTTAACGTAGTACCATGAAATCTGCGTATACAGGCTGTGGTAAAAAAGCGAGTC
Organism: Bombus pascuorum; assembly: GCF_905332965.1. NCBI lineage: Eukaryota > Metazoa > Arthropoda > Insecta > Hymenoptera > Apidae > Bombus > Bombus pascuorum. Next base: position 13,370,409 of record NC_083497.1, on the reverse strand, counting down.
CGAGACTTTGTGGCAATAATTAAAACTCGTGTTTATCACGCGACCATCGCGATCCGATCGTCGAAGGTAAATCACCAAAAGACAGGCGAACGTTGTAATTACAGCGTGGCGATTCGTCTCGAAGCACCCACGTGGATCGATGGCGCACGTGCAGACGTAGGTCGCACACAGGATGCTTCGTCGCGGTTTTTATAGCAATTCGTGGATCACCGACACACGGGGGTCGTCGACGTAACACGAATTGACAGCGAGTATCGCGTGTCGGTATCACGTACGGTGCTACCGAGTGATTCACGATACGGTTGAAATCACCATTGCGGCCTGTGACTGTCGACACGGGAATATCCAAGCCGTACGTGTTATGTGCTGTAAACACAGCGAATAGAATCACCGCGTAGGTGTGTCCAGAACTATTTCTATCGCCCTGCATGCCATACTGCCGTTCGAAACCTAAAACAATGAGATTATCGTCTGAATAGCTGTAATGATATATCGTTTAATTCCATGTCGTGGGATCGATGCTGTTTCTACGAACAATAAGGAATTCTGAAACTTTCAGCGGGTTAGAAGGAAGGTCAGAGAGCTAACTAATTTCACGCGTTAAATACGATGCAGTTTGAAACGGTAGATAGGCTCTGGATGTTAAATTCTTGGCGATTAGTTTTGGACTCGGAAGGTTCGATCACGTGTTTCAAAAATTTGTACGGTATATCCGATGTTCGTGGAAATTCTGGTTTTCCCGGACTTCCGTCGGTCTGTTCGAGTTCACAGCTTGTCATTGGAAATCTGCAGCATGTCGTTTCGGTCTCGTGTCTTCCGACCGTTCCGTGTCTATTCCACGAATACTACCAGTTGTTCTGTCCACCATATGGCAACGAAATGCTCGCACCTACGCGCCTTGCCGACGAAATTGCATTGTTATTCGGCAGACTTGGTGCAACACATGTTTCCTCAGAGTGCTGCCGAGTTCCGTCAATAAGAGGAACGTGGCTTGAAGACCGGCAATGCTATTTTATGGACGCCCATACGATGATTTACAGTTCCTCTCTCCAACTATCCTTGCTGTAATCGAATGAACGCTGCTGGATCGAGTAACATGTTTCTGTGTTTACGCAGCTGAATTCGAAAATTTGTGTAATCTTCCGAAGCAACGTACACGATTGGAAAGCAGACACTGGAAAGCAGGGAACTTTGAAAATTTGAAAAAAATAGAGATTAATAAAACAGAAATTAATTAATAGAAAAAATAGAAAACGAGAGAAGAAAAGTAAGCAAAAGGGAGAAATGGAATTTATGAACAGTACGGAGTAATTGGGATGAGAAATAAATTCGAAGAACGAAATGGAAAGAGACAAAGATCAAATAAGTAAAATAAGACCAATCGTATAACTATAATAAAATATTTGAAGAGTAGGTGCTCGGATAACAAAAGCCACACTGTACTGTGTAAATCTACTACGATTTCATTTCCAGTTATTTTTAGTCGTTCGTCCAACTTCCCGATTAACAATACGGAAGGAACGTACGCTTTCTCGAGACAGACGAAGAAGCTTCTTCGAAATCGGCGATAAAATTCCGTAGCAGGATTCGTTCGAATCTGATAAGCCACATAGATAATACCATAAAAGATGTCACATACGTACGCAATTGCCGTTGCATTGTTCATATACCGCGTATGGAAGTGGGTCGTTGCATCGTAACTGCAGATGAGACGATTCTGATTAATTCGTTCTTTTATTAATGCGATTAAGATCGACCAATTAATCTGCTCGTCCAGACCCAGTTCCCTTCGTGATTGATCTCGTTGCGTACGAGCTACGAATGCGACTCTCTATTCTCGATCATGTGCATTGCAGCCACTTATTTATTGCACGACAATGCAACGCCACAATTGTACAATTTATTGCATTCCTTCCGTCTCGCCGTCATTCCGTTCTCTTTTATTTTAGCGAATTATCGTGATGATAAAATGAAAATATTAAAATAATAAATAAAATAAATTACAATTAAAACAACATATTTTCGTTTTACCAGAATTAAAAAAGATCGCTGTACCGAAGGTATTAAAAAACAAAAGAGGAAAATATTGTTTAGAGAACGGTATAGATTTTCCACGAAACGATAAACAATTTTTAAAACTCGAGTAACAAAAATCTTTTCTGTTCCGAGACGAAGTAGCTTGTTTAAAGTCTGGTTCGCTGGAACTCCGAGCGTTTACCATGCAGATATCTTTTATTAGCAACGAGGCTGATGTAATCGAGTAAACAGTTGTCTGATAAGAACAATAACAGAGAAACGTATGAATCTGCAAGGTCTCGAACGTGACCAATGCGAACGTCGAGATTTCACGAGTTTTGCCAAGTCTGGTGTCCACGTGCACGTCTTTTGACCATCCGTGTCGGCATATCTGGAAGAGTCGCTTGAACACGTACAGATTGATGGAAACGAAAGTCGCTAAATTCCTGTTTGCTTCTCTTGGATTTTTTCAACGCTCGTTATGAAACTTTTGATCGTAAATTCATCAATATCGTACTGCGTGTACTTGCAGTAAAGAAACGTGTTCGAAGGTCGTGAAATTCTAAGATTTCCAAGACGAAAGAAATTATTTCATCCGACTCTTTTATGTAACTTTCTCAGAATTAAATACTCGCTTAATTCGCCATTGAAGCATGTTAACATTCAACGACGTTGAAGGCTTAATTTTTACTCGCGATTAATCTTAAGCTGTACTCGAAACTACCCAAGAGAATTTTACAAGACGAGTGCAAGTGGTTGCGTTTTTATCTGTACGAATGACACGAGTGAATTGTAAATTTATACAAGAACGAGATACAGTTAATCTTGATCGCTAATCGAAGCCGCTGAATGGCCTTGAATTCATTCAAAGACAGTCATACGTTCCGCCTCGCATGCTTATACTACCGCCAGATGTAAATTACGCTCGAGGAATGTTCAATTGGATCTATAATTGCTCGTGACCGAGATAGAGTCGAAGACTTTGCGATCCTAGAAAGGAAAGGCATATTTTTTTCCTCGAAAAATTCGATACGCGGCAAATTTCGTAAGAATTCATGATCGTTGGTCGCGGGATCAGTATGGTTTGATATTTACTTTGGAATAAACGTATGGTAATTATTTATGAAAATTGTATGGTAATTAAATTTTAATCGAATCGCGAAGATTTCTCAGATTATACGGCGATTAGAAAGTTTCCAAGCAATCTTTAGCAATAAATATGTAGTCGCGTTGGCACAATTTTACTTGAAAAAGTTTTATCGAGAATTGGACACAAAGAAGTTTGGGGTTGCAGGCTTTCGACTGTCACGTATGAAATTGTTTTTCTTGTCGTATGTCTAAAAGAACATTAAAATTCCAATTTGGCGCTGATATTTCCTGTCGAGGAATTACCACGCACCCGGAAATTTTCTCTTTGTCGGCGCTTAATTAGAATACAATCCGCGCGTGGCGATGCGTTCTGATAACCGTGCGTATTATGTATGCGCGATTAACAGGTGAATATGTAATTAGTCACTTGCCGAAATTTATTCTCCGTCGACTTCTACGTGTTGCGTTAAATCGCAGTTTTAGCAGCGTAAATTACGCGACAAATAGTTAACCGATCCAACTTTAAAATTCTTAGGATTTTTCAGAAAGTTCGTTTGTAGTTCGGTGGGAATAAAATAATTCGAGCTTCGCTGTCGGTCCCAAGGAACGACGTCACGCGTTGCTCACAGAATAATGTTCCAAACGAAATTTGAAACAGAATGAAATTCTTTTTCCTCGCGAGGATTCACCCTCTATGGCGAACAGAAAGAGCCACCCTTCGCGTCAGCTGTTTCATAAATCAACGCTCGTACATCGAGTGACCCGGCACGCTCGTGTACGTGCGATTTTGCTTCGGGTGATCGAAGCTTCGCTCACAGTGAAAGTCGCGAGCGTCGGTGAGGCGGTGCTCCTTATAAAGTAGCGGAGAGCCTCGACGTCGATACGCCTTCGTTCCACTTGCGTCATCGATTGATCGCGCGTCAAGACGCGCGCGTTGCGTGTCCCTAAATTCCGGTTGCACAATGGAACTTTAGAACGATCCATGTCCATTTGAAATCGAACGAGAAGACTTGCGAAATCCGTCGTTGAGTTGGCACGTTTGCAAAAGTAGGTCATGGGGGTGTTCAACCCCCTCGTACTTTGCGATTCTCTTCGCTGCATTATTCGGACAAAGTATCGATCATGAACTTTCTAATAGGTGGATTTTTTCCCAATTATCACAAGCATATATTTTATAATATAATAATTTTTTATATGATTGTACAAGTTTCTATAGATCGTTGTTTGCTTCTTAATCCATCGAAAATATCGATTCGTACTGGCGCTTTACGAGATCGCAACTAATAAGATCAATTCGTGGAATTGTCAGTGTTATAAATATCCAATACGTAGCGCGAATGACATTATAATTAATTCCATCGTTGAGCGTGTCGTGTTTCATTGCACGACCGTTTTATTCGAGTTCATTAGAATCTCGTCGAGATATTTGTACTAGCCTGAGGAAGAAATTTCGCAACAATTCTACACAGCTGTTTTAATGGAATTTCGTTCTGTTCAGCTATAATGCAGCCGAGTTGCATGGACATATCGTGCGGAAGGCGTCTTCTACCTGGTTTTAAATTTCCTAGCACGCACATGCTCATTACCATATGTACGCTCCACGGGAATATTTCGAGTTCGCTGAACTCTACACCTTAATCGAGGATTCATTCCAAAAATCAGCTATGTTCTCACTTCCAGCTGTCTTCTATCTCTTTAGCGATAAATACCGCAGTCACTACGCCACGCTACACTCGCTTGGTACGATAGACGATTCTTCACGAACAATTTTTAGCGGATAATCTATAATTTCTACTTAATCTAGGTATATTATCTATCTATATCTAGGTATAAAACTTTCTATCACGTTTCCTAAAATAACGATAAGAATTCTTATTGGAGATCTACGCGTTGGACGCGTTGGTGGAATTTCTATGTAATAGTAATAAGAAATTATTTACTGGTAGTTAATTTTTAAAGAACGATCATATAGTCCGAAAGGTATTGAAACAAACTGAAATAAAGGAAATTACCTTTCAATTATCCTTTTGAAAAAATGACAAGCCTAACTGATTGTGAATGAAATTCATCATAAGAGAGGATATCAGATTTTACGTGACGTGTCGGATGCTTTTCATGGGCGTATAGGAGGCACTTCCCTTTGTAGGGACTTAAAGTGTTACGTGATTTCCGGCTTGAAATACTAAGGTTGCATTACAATCGTCATTCTTTATGCGCATACACGGATTTCTGTTTGATTATGACAGTTGTGACGGAAGGAAGTCGGTGAATTAAATGTTCCTTTCTCTACGATATAACGTATATTCGGATGCAGATATTCAACATCGCTGCAGCTGAAGGCTAGATCCAACGAAGTCTTTCCGTTTGAAAAAGACATAATTGTTCGACCCATTGTCAAAATTTAGATCCTTCTCCTGCAGATTTCTTTAACGACTCAATTTATTTTAATCCACGAATCGCTATCGTCGGATCGAACTTTGGCGGACGTGCGATTAAACGATACAAGCATCGATTATCTATCGTGCTTGGTCTGCAACCTTGAATCTACGTGATCGGTCTACGCGGAGGCTGCAAAACTTCCATTGTTTCACGCGACGCCCACGCATAGCGTTGAAATGCAGTAGAATCTTTGTTATTCGAATTGCAATCGTTCGGATGCTGCGCTCTTTGAGACGAGATCTCCTTCAACCTCGGCATATCGACCGTGTGCTGTCTATGACAATCGAAACTCAACATTCCTTTAAATTAAAGACCATAAAATTCAAATTAAGCATCTTAGAGAGCTAGCAATCGCATTCATCTCGTTGTCGTCCCTAAATCACGAATAAGACCATCCGTCACAGCCCCATAAATCAGCACCAAGGGTATTTTATACACAGGAGAGGTCTTTTTTTCGCGCAGGGGCGCAATGAGCGTGCACGTACGGTTCAATGGGCCAATAAATAAATCCATCGTTGCTGGACGAAGAGGTATCGCCGGGACAGGTTGTGGCCTTTTGCGCGAACGAACAACGACGGTGGCGTAAAAATAGCGGCGCGTATCGCGCGGAAAAATCGCGGCCGTGCATGAATTAGAGAGCCGGGCGAACATCGGCGTCCCTTTGGCGTCGCGGCACGCGAGGCCGTCGTATTGACTTATATCGCGACGCGACAGACGCGCATTTGTAATCGCCGTATTTGGCAAAATCGGACGGCTCCATTCGCGGCAACGAGACCCGTCCGTCCCGTGCAATCTCCGCTTTGATCGCTGAAAACGCGGCGAATCCGCGACAAATTTATACGCGCCGCGAGATGCGTGAGAAACATCGCCGGGGAAAGCGGGAGGATCATGAGAGAAATACGGAACCGTGTTCTTGCGAAATCTTGCTTAGACAGACTTCTGTTACTTTCGCGATTTCAGAGATTAGGAACCTGTCGGATATAAACGTCGAATCGGCTGAAAAGTTTGTAGCGTTTGTGTTGAAAATGGAACTACGTGCTTCGACCAATTGAATTCGCATTTTACGCTAAATCCACTCCATTCGCAAATTTCCAAATCAGATTTTTCTACGTCGATGCTTTCGAAGTTTCTTACATAATCTACTTGTAGCTGTTCTACGAGCAATTTCGACACGAATCACGCATAGATACGACTGGAATAAATAATTGGAAAGCACGATTACGCTGGCTTTTAAACAAGATCGACACCGGGGACTAGCTTTCACGTAATTTGTTAGAAGTTTCTTGCTCGCTCGTTGCCTCGATCTCTTGATTGATTTATTTATTGATTCGTTGATGTAGTCATAGATGTTGATTGCCAGCAGGCATCGAGTGTTTTCATAGGGTACGCGTTCACTGTTGATTTATTCAACCAGTCGACTTTACGGAGAAAAGACTCCCGTGTGCCCCCGATCCTTTTTGCTGGTCGTAATTGAAATTCCGATGGAATTAAGTGCTCTGTGGCGATATGATGTTATTGAGTCGTTTGCAGCTTCACGCTCGTTAGGATCGGTATGTCAGCAGCTACTGTGTTATTTTAGCGTCGTCTGTGCGTTTGGATCTTCGTACTATTCTCTGTATTCTTTTCTCATGGACCAGGCAACGTTGTTACGACGATACCTCCGCTATATATATATATTTTCTACACAGAATCTCATAGGAGTTTTGCGATCGTTACAGATATAAAGTAAAATAAAACTGAAGATTAAAGCGTATTTCGAACTAATAAAATTCTACTTAAAAGCAGGGATATTTCTTCGGATCACGAATTTCCATCAAAATTCACGATCCAAGTGCACTCACGAATCGTTTCTCGAGCTAATTTAGAAGATGCTAAATCACTGCACCTGCACGTTTGTCGGTGCAGCTGCGGACTTTCATTAGCACGTAGCGAGGCCTCAGCATCCGATAAATCTGAGACGATCGAACATATTGCACACGCATCCGCACATGTTTTTCAATCACCACGAATTTGAGAAATGGGTTTGCAATCTTCCTTGAAACTGTACCGTAAAAATCATTGAAAATCGTCGAGTTTAAAACATCGAGTGCAGCAGCTGTTTGTATCCGTCCATCTATGTACATGGACATGTGGCAAATTATACCGATTGCCGAACTAAAATCGTAGAATCGTACAAGGTGTTCGCGCAACAGAAGTCTATAACTTGCAACTTGTAACTTGTCAATTATACCGTTGTCCACTTATACGATACTTTCGGCCGCACCCTGTATAAAATCTTTAGGAAACAAGAAGCTGTATCCAGACGTGAAACCTGTACCGAACGATCTGAAATAGCGATCTGAGGTTTGTAACCTGTCATTTTTATCGTCAGCCGTATAAAGACTGGATCCAGCTGGGATCGAATAAAAAAGAATCTAAATTGTTCTCCAAACTGGATCGACATTGTATAAATCAACGCGTTTCAACTTTCCCTCGATGTCAGGTTGCTTGTCCTCGCTTAACCTGCCGCTTGCTACGAACCATCTTTACCGCCTACTGTCACGACTATCCGCGAGATTGACACACCTGAATGTTCTATCGTCGAATCCTGTTCGTGACGACTGATAACGGTACTAGCATTTAACGGGCAAAGGGGAAATAAATATTGCAGAGGCAAGCGAATATTAAATTAAGAGAAGCAGGCAAGCCAAGCGAGACACTATGGTAATAAAAATAAAACGTATAAATTTCAAAAACCAGGAAAAGTGGTTTTTATCGAAAAATATGTTAAAAAGAGGAAAATAATTTTCTTAATCAGGTATTATTAAGTAATTGAACGTAATACACTGGGAAATCTGTATATGTTAATCACGTAGGGTATCGATCGATAAATGAGCTCGTATTTACTAAAAATAAAAACCTTCGGACAGGCCGGCGAACAGAAAAGTAAGCTGAATAATAACCTAATGAATAATACAAAAATGAAAAGGGGGAATTATACAATTTCTTGGTGATCGATAGACTTTCTGACGAGCAACTCTAGCTGCGAATTTTAAAACATTCTACGAGAAGTTGCGCGGTTGTAATCGAGTAATTGCTAGAATCGATAAAAGGTACACGGGAAAAGGTAAATTATTAAATTATCTTTGCAGAGAAAAAAGGCGAAAAGGTTGACGATAGCGAGAGAAAAGAAGGATTTCTAAACGTTTGTATTCGCGGTATCCTGCGGGACCGGTTCGCCCCTGCATTCCTGTTCTGGTGCATGCGTCACATATTGGTGACTGCAGTTCCTCACGATTGCAGAAAAAAATAGAGTGGGCGAGCTTAAGTCCTCGTCAGGTTCGACCCACGGTTGCTATTAACGCGGCGTGTCCGCGAATCCATTGGACATCGAGGTCGTAAATGGATCGAAATTCGACAACAACTCGGATGCAACAACCCTCCGTGATGAAAATGATTTTCCATCTGCTCGTCGCGGCGGATCAAATGCATCAAATTTCACGATTACATCGTAGAATAATTTCGTTTGCTGGCAAGTAGAATGATTCGTTCGGATAAGAGGAACCGTGAAAGCTGGAAATCTTCATCGGAGGATTCGACGCGTTAATTGATTCGTCCCTGTTCATTGCCGGTTACCGTTTGTTCTTATCAAAACGACACATGGCAATTCCGGCGACGCGTTGCGTAGACTTGCGAATCACTTGCATAACTCGCATAATCGTCGCTCCAGCCGTTGTTAACGCGCCTCTGCACGCGTATGCGAGTTTTACCTACACTCTGACTGTAGCCTAGGAGCTGGAGTATGCCAAGGTTGCCCTGTAAACGGTGGCATTTTTACGCCTCGAACGGAGACGACGATCATCTTCCCGACAAAAGAGTCTCAGTTGCTTTAAAGCGCCTCTTCGAAAGTTCGAACGGAGCTTCTTTTCATCCTAGAAACGGAACAAATGTTTCTAGGTCGGTGTTTAACGATAAAATACTTTGCACTTTTGTGGACTTGAAAGGATTCTGTTTCATTGTTTGCATGCAAGATAATGATTAATTCGAGGAAGCTTTCTAGATCGCGTTATTTTTACTCAAAGATAATTATTAACGCGGCGAGAGAGAAATTTATGATATTGCTTCTCCTCATAGTAAAGAACCGAGTCTTTATCCCAAAGTGAAATTCAACGAAACGAACGTTTTCTCCGTCAGTTTCATCCATTGTTCGACGATAAAACGCTACGCATCATTTATCAGCCTGCGGCAATACAACTACATATTCGAAAGTGATTTTTCTTTATCAGAAGTGCTTTATGCTTCGTGAGTTGAGACGATTCTCTTCGAATTTAATATCAAATACGTAACTTCTATTTAATTGCTCCTTCGTATTTTCGACTTCAGAGATTATCGTTAAATTTTATCGAACGAGAAACTAAACACGCGAAAAGTATCCGATATCCTGCTTTTTGTTAATTTTATTTTTTCGTATAATAATCTTCATCGCGATAAAATTTAATTGTTGCACAATTACGCGCAGAGTAAAGAAATTTTTATTCGGAAAAGTTCAAGGCAAACCAGGATATAAGAGCAAGGCTGCTTTAGAAATCGCGTTGTTTGTTCACTCAGCACTTTGCTTCTCTTACGTGTATCTCAACCATATCGATTATTTATAGAAGATAAGAATAACGAATGACTTCTCTTATCTATCCCAATACGCTGTTTGACATTGTAAAATTCATCCGTACGCAGGTGGTATTAATCACGTGGTATTATAGGTCATGGTAATTTTCAGTACAACCCCAGGACCGACACACCCTTTCAGGGTAATTATACGATCTATTACCTCGGCTAGCAATCTTCATATTGTGTGCACACGCCTACGTCCAGACGTAAAGATTCGATGATAACGTGCAATGATTGTACTCTGCCACGAACCGCCGGAAATTCCGTGTTTTTGATAATGTTATTAACGAGGTAACGTGGAATGTTTAAATTAAAAATACACTTATTAAAAGAGGGAAAATATTTAATAAAACAGTACGTGCTATTAAATGGAAATCAGGAATTATTCTCATTGCTGCATTTCATTAATTTTTAAAACGTAAATTCCTCGAGTACAAGGAAAGACGATAACCATCATTGTATGATTCCTCGAGACTATCGTGCTACTGTTAACGAGGCAGTGAAATGATTCTTGACGATGTTTTTGCATTTACGAATTACAAATTCGTAAGACAAAAGTTTTCGAAATATGAAAAGCTCGTCAAATATTTCACGATGATCCACGTTATCGTATTTTAACTTTTTGCTCTGATAATTTCAATGATAATCCAGAACCGGAGAGTCGTTCGTTAGAAAAGTGGAGTAGTCGTTAAATTCCTAGCCAACAAATACAATGGGCAGTTTAGAGCACAAGATGATGATCGTTAAAATAATTGAACATCTATAGACGATAATTGTCCTCGTTAATTTTAGTACCAAACGGTTACTTACTTAAGAGGAGAGCAACGCGATCATTCGTTAACATTCATTTTTGACGTTTTATTCCAATGAATATTTATTGTCAGAAATATTTCATATGTATCGGTTCCAAACGCTATCGTTTAAATATCGATACGGCTTTATGGAAGATCAAAGAAAATAACAATTTAAATTACGACGTAATCGTCGCTTGACAATTACTATTTCATTAACTCTGACTCGATAAAGAGCTGGTTGATTTCAATAAACGTTTTACCTACATGTTCACTTTGACATTCTAGTACGATGGAATTAGCACTCAACGACAATGTGTTCCGTGAAACCGATAAAAATTGCGGTGGCAAGTGTGTTACCTGGTTTAATAACTCGTCTGTTGGTCGGATCAGTTACTGACTTCTTGCGCCACTGTTCAAAATAGCTCGTGACCACTGACCTCGATCTCGGAAATACGTTCGCATCATCGTCTTTCCTCAACGATAATGAATATCGAACGATGACCAGCTAACATTAACCATCGCACTAATGACGCAATGCCTTCGTTTCGGCTGCGTTTTATTATCAACGTACGATTTTCGTTCTCTCGAGTCCGAGTTTAAGGATTTCACGGCTGATTCGATACGTTTCCTTTTTCGCAGGGCGATCGTGGGTGCACCGGAGGCCGAAACTCCTCAAGTTGGCGTTCACAGAGGCGGCGCCGTTTACAAATGCGACATCGCTGCCGATGACCGATGCACGCTGATCCATTTCGACAACAAAGGTAAGAAGAATTAATTTATTATTTTTCACTTTGACTTAATTTCTTTTTGCAAAAATATATCCGATATTTTGTATAACCGTAAGAACGACGACAAAGCGAGCGGTATAAATTTAGGTTTATAGGTTTACAAAGTGTCGTACGTGATTAGAAATCTTATCATACTGGCATTATTTTGCGCAGCGTGAGCAATTTAATATGTTTTACTCCGTGATAACGCGTCGCGTTCTTCCATGTCAATTCTCATGCAAATGTGATATTAATAACACGTTATATTTTTTATCGCGAAACCACTCGATTAAATAAATTATTCGAGTTCGTTCATTTCGAAATTTGGCACTGTCGCGCTAATATGTTATAATTGCCAAATATTACCATACTATCGCGGTTCTAACGAGATTTGATTTATAGCAGTATTTAAGGAAAATCACTGTGAAGTATACTTGCGGTTTACTTACGAAGGAACAAAGAACTTTGTACAGATCTCGAAAAGACTATCGCAGGTACCATTGCTTATCGCAGGGTAGCATCTTAGCTTGGTCGATGAACCAATTTTCAGATCAGCATAGTCCGGAGAAAAATGTCTGAACGGTTGAATTTCAAAAGGATCTCGAGAAAATGCAATTGTTTATCGTAGGATAGTTTATCGCTTGCCGGAAGCATGGTCGGATTAACTCTTGCAGTTTGTTTCGTAGCTCAATCCGATATCTGTTTTCCGGTTCTTTCTTCCACTTGCACTCTCGTACCCGCCGTGAGGCATTGAAAGGTAACCTCAACGGGAACATTGTTGCTAACGAGGGCTCGTATCTCGTGTTCCACTAGCTGTTCACAGTCGCTGACCCACATTCTGGCTTTCCACCCGCTTACAAAGCCCTCGAGGAGCTTCGTAATCTCGGCAACTGGCAAGTAACCGGCTGACTGGTTGTAGAGCAGCGTTCTATTCTCGGCGACTTTCCACCCACCCTGTCGTTGACCCTTCCATCGCTTCGACTGTTTATCGCTTCTAACCGTATCGATTTCGAACGTTTCGTCGATCCTTTTTCTCAAAGCGACTACGAGCCGACTAAATCGCATCGCGACTAGACCGTCGTACAGAGAGAATTTTGTCAGTCGAACGACAAATCGTATTGCCGAGTAAACGACAGATGATTCCACGATCTTTTGATTTTTGTTACGAAGCTTTCGTAATAATACCAGATACTAAAGAGTCGGATTTCGTTGTACAATATAAGAGCGAACATCCGTTAGAAAGTACATCTAACACGAAAAATTGGTCGTGCAGAGACGAAAGGAAATCCCAGAGAATTCTATCCCTTCGCTTGGTATCGTCTTTCTGTCGCAAATCAGCGGACCAACTACAAGAACCGTACGTAGGTAGACTCTGCCTATCAAAAGTCAAATTTACCGAACGCATCTTAATCTTATCGTCGTGTCTCATCTGGCAAAAGAAGAAAATCTCGAACTAGAAGAGCAGACCGTTTCATTAAATATTTTCACACCAGAGTCGTATCTTGTCCCTTAATCAAGGAAGCGATCGTCCATCATCGTGGTCGTCGTTATCTCTACGATCGAAAAAAGGACTTCATAACGGAAGAAAAAAGGAGAAAAGCGTCGTAATGACTCAATTCCGAGTCGAACAAGTTGCAACGTAAAAATAAAAAGAGTGAAAACCGAACGAAGCCACGAGCGTGCATAAATTTCCATCTCTCAGCTTCAGCCAGCCATTCGAATTAATAATGACGAAGCGCGCGCGCGTTCTCCCGCGATACGATCTTCCGTTTCAGCGGAGAATGTTGGAGCGAGAGTCGACGTTAATGCCCGCGATGCAAATTAGCGGAATATCATGCTGCCGCGAATTAGACGTGCTTACACACCTCGTAACGATCGTATCTCGTGAATCGTGCACGATTCCGGACCCGTAATTTGCCGGCGCGAAAGTAATTGACTGTTCGAAAGCAATCGGCAGGAAATCACCGGTGCCGATTCTCTGTTATCTCGACGAGGTTCGGTTGAATCGATCGCGTACGAACAAGATCGAGATAAAATAGCGATTCAGGCGCGTTGCATTTTCTTTCGCATTTATTTTTATGGATTTTTCCTTACCATGCGATTATATGGGTATTTCTGCAAGAGAAGATTGCTGGAATATTCTCTGTCGTTTGTTCGACGCCTTGGTAATAGATTCTTTGCGATTACTCGCTGCATTAGCAAGAGACTTCTTTTATTTATATCGAGTGTTTCCGTTCTTTATTTTTCGGAAGCTGTGAGTTTTATCGAGATTGAATGCTTTTCCACGAGTATTTTATTTCGTTTTATCGAATCTCTCAAAGAATATTGGAGCTTTTGTTTTTTTTTTATTAACGTTAGCGAGAGAACTACAATTTATGTTCAAACGTTTATTTTAAACTTTATTTTATGGTTCCCGAAAATTCATTTTTGTTTCATGGTGGATTTCATGGAATACTCTGAAAAATAAACGAATATCATGCCGGCTTTTAGTCTTTGGCCAATAATATTGTCTTCTTCGTTGCGAGATACTAACTGTGGCTATTTTCGAAATGTAACGTTTGCTCGCCTCCAACGACATGTAAATCCGGCCATACGCTCACTCATCACTATTTTAAAATGCCCGTGAGAAAAATAACCGCTCGCGCGGAGTCGCTTCTGCTTGAAAATTTATCAAGCGAAAATGAAAAAAATACTGAAAATACTATCAACAATCTAAGTATAAGACGTTGCGCTTGATTTATTATCAAAATCGTTGCCAACACGCCAATCGTCGAACTCGTCGCGTCAAAAACCACCCTCGATTTAATTCCGCTGTTCTTACCTTTCGTTCCACTCGATCTCCTGCAACTTCGAATCCAATTGCGTATCACTGCGCGGGATGGTATCGATGCCTGCAAAGTCGTGTCTATTCCGTTCGATCGGATCTCTCGATCTCTAGATCTCTGGTAACCAATAGTATTCGAATCGTTGGGGTATCTGTTATTCCGCGTGCGTACGAGGAAGCAAGTCGTATCTCGCGCGGGTCTGTCCGGAGGTCAGTCACTTCTTCGGGTGGTCGAGCGAACATCTCGTCGCGGAGGAACTCCTCGAGGTATACACCCTGCGGAGTGGCGTGGCGAGCCGCCTCGGGATACCGGGAACCATCATCCACGCAAGAAGCCGACTCTGCCTAATACAGAAAACCGTAAGGTCGTTCTACCTACGGGCGTGCGCGGACGTAGGTTCGGCGTTTCTTGCCGGATACCATCTGAAGATCTTCAAGGAAGGTCGCGTTGCTCCGTCCCTCGGCTCGCGAACGCGTGCTTAATTGACGTACCCTTAATGAGCGCGGCGAAATAATTGGGCCGCGATAATCGCGACGTCGTTCGTTCCTCCGCCGTCGATAATTCATAATTGCCTCTATTAAGGACTGTGTTTGGTCGATCGTTTGTTTTAATTAGACGAACGAGCGTGTTTGACAGATGGAGGATTTAAACGAGTCGATTGAACGCGTTAAAAAGTCACGAATAAAGATTCAACGATCTTTCGTTAATAAAAATAACTTTATCGTAATGGATGGTCGTTCGAATCGAAATTGGCATTGACCTGTTTCTCGGAATATTTATCGAATATTATTCCACGTGTTTGTAATTTTGCGATTAATTGCGAATAACATTGCGATTGAATTATACTTGAGAGATCTGTCTCGGTTCGCCAGTATCCACGTAACCATACGCCTTCGGCAACGATCGCGAGTTAAGGGATAGGAAGCGAAGGACAACTTCCCTTTAAGGGTTACGACTCACCGATACGGCTAACGGGTTCGTTCCATTCGTAAAATCGACAAAGAAAAATCCAAGGTGTACTCGCTGAGAATTCTCTCCGGTGACACCTGTCCGTGCCTTGTTTTTTCGAAGAATATCCGTATGATGCATTGAAAACTTTCGTTTCTTGGACATCGTTTAACTTTTCTTCGGTACGCGAGTCGGAAAACTGTCCAATCTTGCTCAGCGTTGCTCGTATTTACATTGCCAAAACTCTGAATATTTTATATCCTATTCGCTAGGAAAAATGATGTTTAATCGAGCGTACAAGAAACTGATATTTAATTTTAATCGAACAGTCGTTGATCGTACATAGAGAATGTAGTTTTACTTTATAGTGAGACAAGCTTTTCGAGATGTACTTGTTCTTTTAAAACCTGTAAAAATTGTTAAATCGATAACCCTATCGTGCGAAACGTTTCAAATCGCCGGCAAATATTCCAATTAACAAGAGATAGATAAATAACTGGCGAAGAAATAATCGATTCGATTTGTAGTAACGCGAAAGTGCGGAATTTAAATTGTAACAAATAGGCAGAGTCGCGATTATTGTGATAAATATCGCCGCGACTGTACTCGTTGGTGAATTAATCTTGTAGTAAATGCAAACGGCGCTAAAACTGGTCGTTTCTGTTTCGTTTCATTCCGTTGCAACAAGTACCCGCGGCGACATATTAGGTTACCTGGAGCTAAGTGACTGCTAGCTACGGGATATCTGGGCGTTGATTCGTTCTTAGGAAGCTTCTCCTTTAGATTTACAAGAATCTAGTTCCGATATTAAGTGACCGATCCTTCGCGTTGACGGCATTCGTTATTCTTCGAAATAGTTAGCCTGGTCCAAGAAGAAACGCACATTCCTCTTGATAATCGATCGCGAGTATGCGCTGCGATATTCAAACGGCGATTTGTTTCCCCGCTTTTTCCTTTTCCAACGTGCGTCTGCCGCTTTTTCTTCGAATAGCTGATTCGTTATCAGCATCACGGTAGCCATAGCGCCGAAGCTAAGTTCATTTATTCGTTGGAGGATGAGAACGTTAATGCGAAATATTTCTCGTTGAAGATGGAGAAGCGCGAATCGAGAATTAATTCTTACGTGAAATTTCTTAACGAGTATAGGCTGCGCTAAATATTATTAAAATTAGTATTTAATACTTCTATCGACTCGTTAGTCATTACAGGATGAAGTAATCGTTGACAATGACGAGGAGCAATTGCCGGCAACAACTAATGACAAATGATTTCCGGTTGCAGGGAATAACCATATCAGAAATCCAAACGTACCGGGTGGTTTGAGTCAAATCGACAATAAAACCCTTCAATGGTTCGGTGCCACGGTTTCGGCATCGTTAAAAGATGGAGGACCCATACTGGTGAGTAAATCTATCAAATTTTTATTATCTACCTTAGTAATGTCTTTTCGGTCTAAAACCAAACTAAAAAAGCCTACGTAGATATAACATGTACAAATACGTTTGAATTCTTCGTAAACTTACGAGCATTGGAAATCTAGTTATTAAAATCGTTGGATTATTTGACTAGTAAATATATACCGCTATATAAGATGCTTTTAAAGTTCTCCTTTTTATGTTGGAAAGGAGTTTACAAAGGTATAAAAGCGGTAGTTACGAATAGACGAAGGGGCCTTGTGAGAAATTACAGGCGTGCACGTTCTTAGAACACCGTACCTTCTATTTCAGGAATCGAAAACAAACGAATCTTGGTTTCGTTCTATGTTTCCGTTGCTGTGTCTAAACGCCTTGCCATTATATCGCACCATATATAGTTACTTTGCTAGATAACGCGAGTGTAAAAGAAGCGATACAAGCAGAAAATTTTGGGCCAGTGTTAAAGTTCGTGCCCGATTTCAACGGACCTAACTAAATTATTTGTTCGCGAAGTCACACCTGTTGTTGTACGTACGACCGAGCATCGCTCTTTTTATCCTCTGTGAAGTTTGCGCGTGCTACAACACACGTGACTTGCAGGCAAACAATTTAGGAGCATCAACTTTTCCACCGATCCGATAATTTGTAGAAATCACTCGCTTCGTTCTGCGTTCCTCTATTTTTTTTTTTTTTTTTTTTTTTTTTATTTTATTTTGGTTATTTTACAATTTGTCCTTATGGACATTTGGTAAAGTGTTATATCTTGTTGGTGAAGAAAAAAAAAAAAAATAAATATAGCATGTGGGCGGCTACCCCCAGCGGGGTGCCAGCTTCGTTTTTTCTAAGTTATATCTTTTATGGCGTTCCTCTATCGCAATTTTTTCATCGCATCTAGCAATCCTCCGCGTGTATCATCGCTCGACCGTTTCACGCGCGTCCTATTAGAGCGCTCCGTTCGCATAGATGCGCGTTGCAATGAGACGTGCGATGGAATTGTTGTTCGGATATGAATCTAAGCGCGAAGATCTCTGACTTTGCAAGACGGTCGGTCGGTTCCTTCTTTCCCTTCGGGACGCGGTCCCTATGATGTACTGCCGCCCTTATCTTTACGTGCGTTGCACTTGGCCGGGTCTATCCTGTACGCATGTGCGGATGCACATCACGCACGGCTGCGGTGTGCCGGTCGGGATGATTGAAGGAAGGGAAAAAGGAGGAAGCCGCAGGACTGGGATTTTTCGGCCGGTGGATTTGCCGAGTTTGTTTAGCGGTTTATACGTAATTGGATGCAGAACGCTGCTTATTTTATTCGGCGCCTTACTTGGCTGTAACGGCTGCTTTTAAGCCCTCGCTCGTCTTTCACACGGCGATACACGTATGCGATACGCGTACGATGGATATCGATTATGCATCGTTCACTACAGAATCATCGTGTGAACGCTTCCATAACGAACAATGTATTCGTCGTGATACGTGTATCGCCGCGCCGTGTGAAAGGGCGCTTCAGGGTCGCTTTTATTCGCTACCTATGTACCTATTTTCTTTTACCTGGTTTGGTTACCCTTCGAAATGACTTTATACTCGCAAGTCCCAACTTTGAACTTCGTTTTGTCTGTCGTTTTACAGTGACTAGAAAAAGCATACACGCATATCTTTACTGCTTCCCTTAACAGGATTATAATGTTCTACTTGCATGTGGATATCACGCGCAATAACACGATGTAACAAAAGGTAGAAAGGTAAAATGCAGACTACAAAAAGTACTTGCATAAAAACCGACCACTTTACGTCGTTGTCTTTTTTCTTTTAACACGATACTCCGTGACACACTTTTACCTGACGACACAATCGTTGAAACGGCACGATACCGTATCCGAGATGACTAAATGCAGCTCACAGTCCGTTCCTCGAATTCGGATTCCTCGTAGAGAAATCGGCGGTGTCAAGTCGCGAAGAACCCGGGCTCCCATAAATAAGGAGCTGCTCTCCTACGTGAGAGACGTATTAGCAACGATTATCGTTCCCATGCTCGCGTAATTTTCGCATAGCGAAACGTCGCCGCGACATTCTCATCCCCCCTGGCCTCCGGCATTATGCGCGAATTATCTACTTACTGCAGAATGCGAGTGCACGTTCCACCGTAAATGCCACTATGCTTTTTCTTTTTCGTCGCTTTCTCCACCCGAACGCTCGTCATACGCGAATTAAAAATAACCCATATTATTCCCGCCGGTCCAACCAACTTTTTCGTTTGTTCTCTTTGTTCGCTCGTCTATACGCGTTCGTGGAAAATTTGCCATGTTCCTGGAGCCGTCCATCGGTCGGTAGTCGATCGAAGACAAAGTCAGGTAGATCAAAATTTTGTAGGTAGCTAACTTTGGACGTTATCGTACGGTAACGTTCTTCCCAGTTACTTGGACATTTTTAAATTGGACATTTAAAAGGTGGACACCTGTTGTCATACTCTCTTCTTATTTTCCGTACCAAAGACTCGGGTCGTTAATTCCTCTCGACACGATACATCCGCCGTATCGATCGAATCCATTATTCTCAAAGAGCAGATCGTTTGTACACGCTGTAAGGCGAATTACGTAATTCCCATCTCGTACGATCAGCGATATTATCGAACGGTTATGCCTGTCAAACAGAAGCGTGTATTCACGCTGCAGCGTTAATACGAGCTGGTCGATGTTCTTGCTGGCGACTCGATGAATCAGAGTGAATTACTTCCATCGAGAAAACCTGGCATCCTGCAGAGATCGTCAGTGGCACGGCCCGACGATCGACAGGCCATGGATGAAACGGCTTCCACTTTCAGCTTCCCCTCCGCGATACTTTTCATCCGTTATCCACGCGTGTATGTACTCGTCGATGCTTTCAACGACGCATATCGAGGCGATTTGTTCGCGATATTCTGTAAGAAGTACCGCAATCTGTCCGGTCGACAGGCGTTCGACGTTTTTCGTTTCGTTCGGTGCTCGCCAGGCGATCATTATCAATCATCGTTCGCGTAGAACTTGCGGGATATTGAAATGAAATGAGTTTCGATGTTGCGTGTATTGCCAGGTAATTCTAGCTCTGCATTGGTAATTCGAGGAGATCGTTATCGATGATTTTATAGGGGGTGTTGTCCTAGCGACATGTTGGATCGGTGTTTTTGTCCAAGTACCGTCGACGAAAGGAAAATCAACGAGTTATACCGGCTAAAGAAATTAGCCGAACAATTGGAAAGCTTTGGAAATAGAAGAACGAAGATAGGAAACTCTTGCGTCCGCGTTAATATCATTAACATTTTATTAACAGGCTCTGAAAATGTACACAGAAAATGTACATTAATATAAATAATAAATTTAGACTGGATAAACGTTCTACAAATGTTTTATCGCAAATTGATCTCGAACGAATTATCGACGAGTTGTCACGAAATTGAAAGATCTCCAAACAAGGAGGGGTAATACGCGTATTTTTCAACCTCCAACTACGGAAGAAACTTGTAATTTTAGAATTTAAGCAATTAATAAAGAAATTAAAGGAGAATACCGAAAGAGGGATCGATGGGAGCTTAAATCGTACAATTTTCGGTTAATTAACGATCCCGACGACGGCCGTAGGGTTGATCCTTGTCTTTCGGCACACATCAAACTCGCAGGTAGACGTCACCGATACGTGACGCGAATAATTCTTTGTCCGACCATATCGTTTTAGCGCCGTAGTCGACGTGTCGAAGCATTCGGCAGGATTACACATGAACCTCACGTATTCAGCTCCGGTCGTAAAAGGAGACAGACCGGAGCTTCTACTCGGTCACACTATTAATTAACAAAAACTTGTATCTCTATATAAATACCGTTCCCGAAATTCTTGGCGTGGTAACTTTATACTGGCCCCTTGGAACTTGTCGAGCCCGATTCGTTGCGTCGCGGAGAGAAAAATTATTGTCGTCAATCTGGAAATTCATGATAGTAATCTTCGGTGATAGGAGGGAATAAAATAAGATAGAATTTTAACGAATCGATGAATTTTAATTTAGTTTTTATCAGATGCGATTGAATTTCACGTAGCAGCCCGCCGTTGGTCATCTTATATTCTTTCATAAATAAACTGCTCTCGCGTTTTCATCTACCGTTTCACTGTCGTTGCATGGTTTTTTGTAACTATCCAATTCAGAGATGCTTCTTCGTTCTTTTCTTCTGCACCGTACTTCTGATCTCTTTCACGATCCGCCGACATTTCAAAGATACAGCTTCTTGATTGCTGCCAGATGTTTCGCGCTTCCGACCTTTCTCTCTTTTCTCCTTTCTCCAAATAAGAGGATCGTGTCCTTTTTTTCCCTTGGCCAGACAAATCTTCGTTCGATCGTGCTACACTGATGAAATAAACGACTCGCGTACGTAGGAAGCGAACTATCAGAGAAAAATAGAATTTCTGTTCTCAGGATAACTACGTGCAGTCGTGAATGAAACCTCTTCGTAAGAATTCGTTCAAGTTATTTCGTCAGACCGTCAAACGTTAAAAGTTCTTCAAATTGAAGGAGTGTACGTCGTAAACGCAATCACAGAATCTAACTTCAACGGCTGTAAGAAAAGAAAAACTCTCGTATTTCATACCCGTCATCAAAACTGACCCAGAAATCACCCGCGTCCTGCTCAAAGAAATCTCGTGTACAATTTAAAGCACATAAATTACCAGTGCAATAACAAGCTCGACAACAAGTCTGAAAAACAACCGATCTTTATTAATACGTTACCGGGCAAAACCTCAGTACGAACGGTATTCAAAGTTGGGATTCCAGGAAGGTTGAAGAAAAACTACTCGTCGTTAGAATTCCCTTTCCATAGAAACGATGCTTTAGTCGAAAATCTCTCGAAGCAAAGAAAGATGAATATTAATATAAATCTGTTCTAGTCGTTTTACCAGTGCGTGCTCTTTCAACAACATATTTTATCACATTTTCACCTGTTTCTCGTCTTATTCTTTCAGGCTCCTCGCGAACGTTGTTCTTTAACTGGTCGATCGTGGTCGATTTGTTTGCATATTCTTCAAGTAACGTCAAAGGAAAAAGGCGTCAAACGATTCGTAATAGAATCGTACGATCCACGTCGCACGACCGCTAACTAACGATCGATATATGACGGTAATAGAAAAAGGTGTGGCTTCTTCCATGACACCCTGTATATGAAATTCTCTATGTCAATCGAGTGGAATAGCGGCACGCTTCACCTACTTTCCTCGCGGGGCAGCAGCTTGCGACTCTCGAAAAACGAACGAGACGAAAGCGGCGGAGACAATGAGAGCCGAGCAAAAAACCGAAGGCGGAGGAAAGAAAGCCCGAAGAAGGCAAAAACCGTGCACGTACACGGCCCGCCAGGGACCGAGGGAACAATCGGCAACAATAAAATACGACGAAGCCGTCGCGATAAAGCCACGTCGCGTCGTCTCGCGAGTGCTCGCGGAGAATCCGCTGGCAAAAACGCATCGATTAAAAGACGAAGAGGACGCTGTCCACTCGAAACCCACCACCGACCCCGACGACCCACCTTGAGAGCAGAATCTTGTACCGAAATTCGTGTTCCCTCGCCGGTTTAATGGAAGTTTCTCTGGAATAGCGTATGGTTGAATTTAGTGGTGGCTCGTTTCGAAAGATAGAAATTAGGTTTTCTCATTTTGGGTAGTTTTAGATTTACGATAGTTGGTAAGTTTCGGGTGTTGTTACTGTTCGTCTGATCTTTTTACCAAAGTCACCACTCTGTCAAGATATCGACCAACCACCGTTCGCTCTTTCCCACGCAAACTCTCGAAGGTGGAGTCGAGTTAGCCAAAGTTCTTACCTACTTTCTCTTCCTTAAAAAGAACGTTTTTTCCTTTTTTTTTATTTGCGTTTATTTTACGATCAATTCTCGTTAGAGAATTTTAAGTAAATTTATCTGACGCGATACTATGACACGATTAATAGGTGTTTATAATATGTTTAGTGCTTAGGTCTAAGGTGTAATGTCTTTTTAGCCCGCGGATCTGTTCCGACGTGTCGAGTAGTCGAGTAATTAGAGGGTTTTCGTGGTTGTTAACTCTTTTGCTGAATTAGGATAATTCTTCTTTGACTGTGGGTATCTTGAGGCCGTGATGTATCGTTTCATTGGTGACGTACCAGGGTGCATCTATTAGGGATCTTAAGGTTTTCGATTGGAATCGTTGAAGATTAAAAAGAACGTAACATCGAAACGAAAACACAGATCGATAACCATCGTAGATATACGAATCTGCATAGATATCCACCGATCTATCAATTTTCCATTGCTGGACGATTCATCTCGAGCGTATAATCTCGTAGGAAAAATTCGCGTATCCTTCCCCTTTGACCTTCTGCCCGTACACGGTACACCGTTCGAGAAGAACGTCCTTTTGGGGGATTAGAACGATACTCTGGTCCCTGGAACAGTGGTCGGGATCGATGGGACCAAGGGAGATCGAACGTTTGTCGGCTGGCAGAATGGAAATACCATTGTCAGAGAGAATGGACGGGACAATGTTTGAGAAATTCCCATGGCCTCGTGAGAGATACTGTGAGAAGCGGTTGATCATTCTGTCTCTGGATCTTCGAGAGGGTGTGTGGACGTTGTTCCTCCTCTTCTTCTTCTTTTCCTTCGGTTTTGTCTCGTGGTAGGTACGTGTTGCTTGCCGATTGCTGCGATCGTCCGTTCCTTTTCTTGTTGGAATTTCGTTGCGGTTTCGCTTGGAATCATATGGCTGTGCGGTTGCGCCGGAATTAAGTGGATGTTGGTGACGATTTATGATGAACGCTTCGATGGAGGCACTGTTGCAAGCGTTTCTGTGCCTGGTTAGAAACGTATATGGGCTTTTTTCTGAGAAATACGTTGCTCGAAGATATATCAAGTTCGCGTTTCCTAGAGAGCAATATCGTAGAGAAATTATCGGTACGTAGATTAGAAAATCTGTATGGATAGGTTTCAATGGAGCGCAGATACCGTCATTTCAATCCGTACACGCAGTCTTCCTTTTTCGCAAGTTTGCACGCAGAGGCAAGAGCCGAAGTAGAATAATGCAAGAAACGGAGACAATGCACATTCCGGGCGTATGTTTTGCCGACGGGACAAATTGCTATGTCCGTTAAACGATCGTTTTTTTGCCATAAGGATCTGCTTTTGGTACCTTTAAGATCGTTTTCGCGAATCAGCTTCCTGACCAATTCTAATTGCAATTAGTAGCCGTTCGACAAAAGCGCGTGAGTGGAACGATCGCATCGATCTCCTGTCCGATTCTTTGCTCCGAAGAAGAAAAGGAAAGTAAGAAGAAGACACGATGGAGACTTCTTTGCCAACATTTACGCGTTTAATTAGTCCGAATTACTGTACTCCGCATCGGCCGACAAATTTAATCTCAAGCTTAACGACTCCACCTAATAAGAATCCAACCCATACAAGCTCCCAGACCACAGAGATGCCCCTCGTCCACGTTTCACGCCATTAAAACACCTTCTCCGTTAAAAGAACCAAGAGGAAAGCAAAACGAGCTCCTGTAGGTACAAGCAGCGTCGCTTTGTCCCGGATATTGGCCAGCGGCTCTTACAAGCATGCCCATAATGTAACTCGTTGCTCAGCCATCAAACGTAACACGCCGCTGCCAGACGGGCTACGATAACTCACACCTTTCTTCTCGCGAATCTGAAATATCGCGGCCGGTATTCGCGACATCGAAACGCATTCGCAGAATCTTCCAACTTGCTCCGAGGCAGAGTCACACGCGGCCTTGTTCGTTCGTTCGTCCGTTCGACGAATCTTCGCTTTTCTACCGCGTTGGGACGCGAATTCTGAGTTAGCCAGCCCCGTTGACCGTGTACGCGCGATGTATAAATAAGGCAGTGACTCATTGTCAGCCGCGAGGTGAGTCAACGACGAAACCAAAGCGAACCAAAGTCTTCCGTGCGTGCACCTCCGCTGTCTTGTCCGCTTCCTCTGGCAGCCACCGCGCGTAAATATCCGTCCGTGGCTCGTCGCTCTGTTATCCTGTCACGGGACAGAGCTCCTGGTTCCAAGGAGGACTCAGGTGAAAAATATGGCCGTGCAACGCAGGGACAAATTTAGCGGGGATATTTCATTCGTGCGGCTGCCTCTTACCTTCTTTGTGTTCTTATTTTCGAGGCTTTTTGTGCACGGACGTTTTACTTATTTTATAACTCGGCTGCTTTGCGTGATCAGGCTAACTTTCTAGAATTTATACCGTTCAACTAGAATAATTTTCATTCGTTATCTACTAATAATAATAGTCTAAAAATAATTGCTATCTTATTTGAAGCAGAGAACGTGGGAAGACGGTGTTTTTCCTTCAAAAGCCAAGAACTCGCGGAAATAACGATCTTTGTTGATTCGTTAACGAATGGAAATAAGCCTTTCGGTATTAAAATCGAGCAGAGATTTCTTCGTAATTTTCACCGAGAACATCGGGTCTCCGTAATCCGCGCGATACTGCCGCGTTTCTTCGCCCGACTCCAAGCGCACCGGAGAGAATTACGCGTTAAATCGTGCGTTATCCTGCGGTATGACAAATCGGATTAAGATCCAACGCGTACGGTGGGCTCATTTGGAGTTGTAATTTGCCATGAAATCGCCGCGTTACGCCTTCCAGGGGACTGCTCGTTGGATTAATATATCGAAGGGAGGGTGTCGTTTTTAGCCCACAGTCTCGTCCACTTACTAAACGGGGAAAATATTGTCGTCCTTTTTTTAGAAGTAGCCGGTCAAGGTTCGTTTCGTTCGGCTTTGTACGCGGCAAAATGATTATAAGCGAAAAGAATTATTTTATCGCTGTTAGATAATTTCGTGGCTATAATGTGGACGGTTTGTTATTAGTGGAAATTTGTTGAAAAGGAGAATAATGCCTCGATGTATTATGTAGTTATCGGAGAAAGGAATTTCGTGAATATACATACTTTTTTTATTATTTACAATTTTGTACTTTACAATCTGTCCAGTTGGACATTTGGTAAATTTGTTGAGTACATGGACTTGAAAACGACGAAACCATCTTTTATTCCATAGAGAACGAAGTAATCGGACGATTATAGATTTACTGTACTAATCGCCAATTGCTTTATGTCAAGCGTGTTTTGTGCGAGACGTACGTGCAAAAGATAGAGACGCCGGCTCTTATCCTTCAATTAGTAACGATAATTATTAGCGTCACCGATAATACACATTACGGAAAATGAAACACGCAAGACAGTTGCGAAACGTTTCTTGTCGCGATGTAACATGCGTGTACAAAGTTCTATATAGATCAGGTTTTTTCGATAACGCATTGTAATTTAGCGTTACCAATATACGATATTTTCTTCGAGTTGGCAAACGATTAATTAACACTTGGCAAATTCCACTCGACAAAGATACGTACATGTTCCTCCAATTCAAAATTTCATTTCGTTTCGTTTTCGGCACATTTAGTCCACGCTTACTCACATACGATGCTCGAGCATCGTGCAAAAATGAGGTTGTACAGGTTCCCCGAAAAACATGGTCTGTTCCACGGAAGCCATTCCTGTATCGACTACTCGAAAATACGAGTGATCTATCCTCGTTGGTTAGGTCTGGGCGCAGCCGACCCGAGATGACCTCATTCACGGCTCAAAAATAACTTACCGCCCGCCTGGTCGTTTCCTCGTCGACGATACGTCCAGTCAGTTAGCTTTTTTTTGAAAAAATTTATCGACTATCAGAAAAAAAAGGAGAACGAAAGGAAGAGAAAGAGGAAAAGGAAAAAAGCTGAAACAAAAAAGAACGAAGAAACGGGGGACGTTAGAAAGCGGTAAACGAATCCATATTTTGCACACAATATCACTATTATTCCCACGTTATATATTTAAATAATAATAATATGGTTATTTTTCGTAGAACGACAATCAGCGGTTTCTTCGTCAAAGTATTAATTTTATTAAAAGTAATAAATTTTCGATCAACGAATTTTCCAAAAAAGAAAGAAATGTAGTTTTTTTTAATTTTATTTTGTTTTTTTTTTACAATTTGTCCTTATGGACAAAAAAATAAAATAAAATAAAAATAAATATAGCATGTGGGTGGCTACCCCCAGCGGGGTGTCAGCTTCGTTTTTTCTAAGTTATATCTTTTATGTAAAGAAATGTAGTAACGTGATTCTTTTTCAAGTGGTGGATTCTACGAGACAGGTAGCGATTTCAAAGGTTCGGTAGACAGTGTATATTTGCAAGCTCGATGAACTTTACAGTTAGCATTAGCGTGTTCCTTTTAGCCGGTTTACAGTGGAAACGCATTAAGAATTGCAGATAATATTGCAGCCGAGAAAATAGTGCCACATTGTTTTAGTTTGTAGAGGCGTGGAAGATACGGTGGCACCGGCACTGCAGCGGTATTTGTCAACTATCGGCCTCGGGCATTTCCAGCGTGCACACGTGCGTTACACGTTTCGTACAATAAAGGTCAAACGCTAAAAGAGTTTACGGTAGGCCGGCCGGTCTGTCGTTGGCCTGCAACGAATCGGTCGCCTCGTAAACTTTGACGTAAGAAGACCTCGGCATTTATTGTACTTTACTCGCAAATCCTCGAGTTTCGCTGAAAAACGATTGGCAATGATCTAATTTCCAATGATGCGACACGAATGCTACGAACGATGTAGGTCAACGATAAGAATAGTTATCGAATGGAGAGAACAAAAAATTGAGAGAAATTTCAATTAAAGATAACGATTCGTTAAAAGAGAGAGAAAAGAAAGTTTGTAACCTATTTATCGATAGAAAAATCGCCAGCTTCCCGCTTTCGAAAGAGTAATCTCGAACTTACTGCAGGAAGTGGACGTGGCTCACGATAATGAGAGAAATAATAGAACTCCTGTTGGCTGTTAGGATATTTCACGTTCCTTTAGATAAGTCCGTTTGACTGCTCCGATTGCTTTACGCTTGAAAAGATAAGTATTATCGTCTCGTGAGAGAAATACGATTGCAATGATTCGTGAGCGAGATATTTCCGAGTTCCTAAAGGAAAGAGAATTCAAGATTTTCAATCTATTTTGATGGAACACTATGATTTATCGGTTCCTCCCAAAAAACTTGTAAATTCGAAACGTCTGATAATACAAGTTTAGTTTCCCTTTATCTTCTACTACTTTTATCTTTCGTCTCTCGTTGTTCCAAGAAACGTGGGATACACGGATATTTTCATGGAGCTTTCCCTCGTTGTAGGCGAACGTACAAGCAAGCAGATTCGATGGTAGAATAATTCCTCGAATGAAAATAATTGCGACAAGAATAGGACGAATTTTAGAAAAAAATCAAATTGTATAATATTTTATAATCGCAGAGTATCTATCGTGTAGGTACGCTCTTCATCTTCTCTCGATATTCATTTATTCCTTCTTTCTCTTTTCAAACTTACCGATCATCCCAATTATCGCATCATTCACCGATTATTACGCAATCGTTCGAACTGATAATCGAAAAGTTGAACGACGTTGAAAAGAAGAAGGGAAAGAAAAAGAAAGGGTGTATCGTTCTTGTGAGATAGGAGCGCGTTGAAAGGCCACGAAGTGGTCGACTGAAGACATTAAAGGAACCATGCCATCAGCGAAGCCTTAAGCTCTTTCTCTCTCGAGTGGTCCTTTTAATGAAGAGTGAACGCAGATACAGCGAAGGTGCAATCACTGGTGAAGAATGTTGAAGTAATTACTTCAAGAAAAACTCTACATCTTTACTTTTGTATATCCGTGACCTGGAGACCGCTGTTACCCAGAGAATAGAATTAGTGAAACAAAAAAGAAAAAAATATTCAAGATAAGGAGAAATCCATATTATCGTGCCCTTGAATATAAATTATGTTTTGGATTACAAGGTCTAGAAAAAAAGGAGCTATTAGTAGATTTCTATTGCTGTTTCTTGTAGACTTTAACTAGAGCTACAAGGTTATCTTTTTTGATAATGTCCTTTGCTATAAATATATGAACCTACCTATCGCTTCTTTTGTATTGCAACACTATAAAACAATAGAATTTAGTGGAAAAAAAATATTCAAGATAAGAAGAGATCTATATTATCGTGCTCTTGAATATAAGTTATGTTTTGGATTACAAGGTCTAGAAAAAAAGGAGCTATTAGTAGATTTCTATTGCTGTTTCTTGTAGACTTTAACTAGAGCTACAAGGTTATCTTCTTTGGTAATGTCCTTTGCTGTAAATATATGAACCTCCCTATCGCTTCTTTTGTATTGCAACGCTATAAAACAATAGAATTTAGTGGAAAAAAATATTCTAAATAATAAGAGGTCTATATTATCGTGCCCTTGAATATAAGTTATGTTTTGGATTACAAGGTCTAGAAAAAAAGGAGCTATTAGTAGATTTCTATTGCTATTTCTTGTAGACTTTAACTAGAGCTACAAGGTTATCTTCTTTGGTAATGTCCTTTGCTGTAAATATATGAACCTCCCTATCGCTTCTTTTGTATTGCAACACTATAAAACAATAGAATTTAGTGGAAAAAAAATATTCAAGATAAGAAGAGGTCTATATTATCGTGCTCTTGAATATAAGTTATGTTTTGGATTACAAGGTCTAGAAAAAAAGGAGCTATTAGTAGATTTCTATTGCTGTTTCTTGTAGACTTTAGCTAGAGCTACAAAATTAACTTCTTTGGTAATGTCCTTTGTATCATTATAAATGTGCAACACTATAATAAAGATCAGCATACATTATTTGTTTCAATATATTTTTCTATTACAAATTCATCCACTCGTTCTTCTATCAGTCAACCTAAACAAAGAATACAACCATCGTTCGAATTATCATTCTTTTCCTTTCTCTCGTTTCATCCTCTTTCCTTTTTCTTCTCTCCTTTTTTCTCCTTGTAATTAGAGATGCGCGAGTTTTCGTTGCTCGAACACGCTGTTATTCCGTTACTTACGGTCGTGAAAACGCTCTGAAAACGTGTCATTATTCGAGTTTAAACTCTTCCGGGCTCTGCAACGACGAGTAAATTGCATTGCTGCATGCCGCTCGCGAAATTCACGTCTTTCCGCCTTCAAATTCGTGCAAGATAAGCGAACGAGGTTGAAATTACACAGTGGTGGATGATTAGCGTCGCGTGAGGCAACCGAGCAACACCGTGCATCCTTGAACGATGATTTGGTGGCTACGTTTAGAGCAAAGACGTCGTTAGGCAAGGAAACTGTTGGTTTTCGTAAATGCGAGGATTTGAATAATTTACGATATAATCTTTAGGAAGTTGGGAAGTTAGACGATTCTACAGCTTCCAGAAAATCTGACAGATTTTTAGCCTAAAGATTTTGAGTATCGTCGTCTCTACTGCATGGCACAATTAAAAATAACATTATCCTCATCGAAGTCCAAGGTTGTTAATCGTTCAGTCTGTCTACGGAGGGTTCGATAGAATAAATTAAACACGAAAAATTTAATTTTGAAAGTATAATTTGTTTGAAAAAAGGAACGTATCGTGTCTCGAGAACGAGTTACAGTTGCTGCAAAGATTTCGATCTCGAAAAACTGTCCGTCCGCAACTTTTTCACTGCCTGTTGGTCATCGCAACATTGTAACACATACGTAATCCGGACAAAAGGAAGAGAGAACGTGTCGAAACGTTTCTCCTCATCTGCTTTTTCAACGTGCACGCGTCGATCAGCTGTCGATTCCTTAATACGTATCTCGATCAAGATACATCCGAACCCGATTGTCAAACGTATAAGATCGATTTACTCGTAGAGGCTCGATCACGATCGATCCGCGAGACCAGCTGTAACCGTGATAATCCCAGGCTTGCCTCTTCGTCCGCTCCTCCTTCGACTCTCCCTCCTTTTCTACCACTCGACGAGATGCATTCAAAGGGTTCACCGAGGTCTGCCTTTATTCGGAACGCGTCCGATGACCAAACCCATTCTTGTATTTCGACGCGGCTGTCCGCTTCTATTATACCTCTTGATTCCACCGTATTTTTTAACCGCCTCTTTTTCGTTTGTTCTAACAGCTGTTTCGTTGCTCGAGTCATTTCTTTTTCCCTCTGAAAGGAGTAAGCTCGGAGGTGGTTTTCGAGAGGTAGGAAGTAGGAAGTGGTTGAGAGTTTTTTTATTTTATTTTGGTTATTTTACAATTTGTCCTTGTGGACATTTGGTAAAGTGTTATATCTTGTTGGTGAAGAAAAAAAAATATAATAAAAAAATAAATATAGCATGTGGGCGGCTACCCCCAGCGGGTTGAGAGTTGCTCGCGAATTCGATATTACTCGACGCAGTTGGAAGTTAATTTATAAATTTGTAATTTAGTTTGGTAATTGATAGAAACAGAAGATGGAAAATTCTTTGGGAACTTTGTGTCATTAGATTCTTTTTTATTTGGGAGAATTTTACAATCAATTCTCATTGAGAATTACAAGTAAATTATTCTGGCGTGGTACTATAACGCGAATAATAAGCGTTTATCGTATGTTTAATTCCGAGTCATTAGATGGATTAAAAGATAGTGTTCTGGATTAACAGCAGCAGTTACGCTCCAATGGTCGAAACGCGTTCCAATAAAATTCTGAAAAATCGACTCAGCTATTTTTGCTGCTCGCAACAGAACGAGAGATAGGAGTCAGTACAAAAATGACTCATCTTTTACGTTGCAAACGCGCTTGCTACATAAGTGGATATTTTTGTATTTGAAAAGGGTCGTACGCGCGATCTGAGCCGGTGATCCTTGGGCGATTGAGCTAAACTGGCGCAATGGATAAATTGCGGTACACATCGACGCAGGCTCTTCTTTTTTCACGTTCCTCGTTCCTGTCGGTTGTTCCCTGCCTCTCGATCGGCCAAAGAACACAACTGGTCGTTACGTTCAATTAAGTCACGACTCGGCGACACTTCGTTCTACCCTGGTACGCTTTTCTGCATCGAACCGTTCGATTCCGATCCCCGCGATCACGCGTCAAGCGTAGTCGTCGGTATTCTCGACGCAACACCAATAAATCGATTCCAGCGGGCGTACAGTCGATCGCAGTCGAGGATGTTAGAATCGGTTTGTCCATGGAAATTTGTCGATTCGCTCCACGACGAAAGAAACGCGCTGTTCGCTGGTTTCCCGAGTTGTTCGCGGAAATATTTCTTTCGCAGTCTATCAAAGTATGAAACAAAAAATACGTCGCAAAACGAGCTACACGCCAGTCCGCATAAAATCGCGCATGTAGTTTCATTACGAACAAACAAAGGTCCTCGAGATTTGGAAAGCTCGTCCACCTAAATCAGATTTTTGATCATCGAGAGATGTCTCCTGTACGGCAAGTACAGCAAGTTCTACTTGAAACGTTTCTTTGCATAACGAACAGTTTAGAAGATAACTGCGTGTGTCGCTTCAAATGGGTCACCGTATATAGAACTTAGCTCACCCAATTCCATACTAAGCGCGGATTAACATTCATTTCCACTTCCTAAATCGCTTGAATCGTCTTAAACCGTTCAGCCTTTCACTCTGGATGTCTCAATCCCTGATGATCTCCTTTAATCTTCGATGAACACTGGATGATCGTCCGATTCGGAGAGCCTGCGATACGACGTAACATTGTAACGCGCCTTAATTGGCTCGCAATTAATAATGCAGTGTTGCGTGTACTGGTCGTGGCAACAACATACGATCCTCCTGCACGCGGAATCAGCATATACGGCTCGTTAGGGCTCGTTTACACACAGAGTTAGCCTTGGAAGCCGATTAAAATGTTACTGGACCGCGTCCGAGACGATACCACGCGTTTGTTCTCTCCCTTAAATCTGCGTGTAGACACGTTTAAACGCAGCGAAGCCTCCTTTCAAGGTGTTTGATTTACGGCGAGTCGTTCGAATTGAACGCACGAGCTGGCTACGTGCACGAAGAGAATCTCAGCCTTGCGGTGAATGAAATCTTGCATGCGAGGGAATTAATTAATAACGCAGCACAGATTGATTTATCGTGGGATTTTGTTTCGTCATTCTTTCTATTTCTATTTATTTATTTTTCGGTCTCGGTTGCAGTGAAAGTATTATTTTCTTAATATTCCTTTCTCATTGATATTAATCGTCGAATGAGTACCGAAGAATGAACGAATAAAAAATAACGACGGTGAATCGAGTAAAGAATTTGTTTAACCAAATTTAACGTATAGTAGAATTATTACGTTAAAATGTCAGGTATTTGTTTCCGACATCTCTGCGTTAATTCCTTTCCGAAGACTGTAGAAACGAAATCCTGCATCGGTTCCCCAAGTATTGCATTTCTGATACCGATACGCGTCTTAACTGCATTATTCAGAATCGCGTATCGCTGTGTGCCACCCTTCTCGCGAGAATGCAAATGGAATATACAGAGACTTCAAAGACCGATACATTATCTGCGACTTTACGACTATTACAAATCGTAGCCAACTAAATCTGTCAAATCAGTGCAATCAAGAAACAAGAATTAGGAGTCAAAGATCACGCAGGGTAAATAACCGGGCGATATTTCGCGCGAAATTAGCACAGATCCTCGAGGCAATCGAGCGGTAAAGGATGCCATAATATTTCACTGGAAATGCAAAAGATATAGAAATGATTAATGGAAGCATAACGATCGCGATGCGCTACATCACGAGGAGGTACGATCGTTACATTTAACCCTAACGAGATTGACGTGTCGTGAGTCATTAATCTCGGCATCGTCCTAAAATTTCCGTGAATTCCACGATTAATTTAATTTGCCAGCCGTCGTGGTTTTCTCTTAAGCGACAAGTCCCGTAACGAGGTGGCGCGTGACGAATTTCACGGGAATTCTCTTAGACGCGATCCCTGTTCGATGAAACGCGAAGCGTGTCGTTACGTTTTATTATGTACGTATATTTATACGTCGGTTATTAAGGTCATCAGCTGCTACAGTTAGTTCTCTGGTCAAGTACAGACGATTGACGTAACACGATGATGATCGTTGCGCGTGAACCGAGCCTTGTCCCAGGATTCGAGCGGACAACTGCGAAGTCAATTGTGACACCGCTGCCGAAAATACGAATTAGTCAACGCTTGTAACAGAGTCGTGCAGATCGGATGACACAATGCGGAGTAACGTTCCGAAATGAAAACTCCAATTGTTCATCCTTTTGTGAAAATGTATAAATTTAACAGATTTAGAAAAAATGGTTTCCATTGAGAAATGAACTATGAGGAAGAAAATCATTTTCTTAATAATTGTCATTAAGTAAACGAACGTAATATTAATATACACAGAGAAACCTGTATATTAATTCAAATACCATTTTACTTCAAGACGATTGAAACGAGAATTAGGAATTGGTTGCGTCAAGATCGATCCACGTGTATTTACGTGGAATTTCAATCGGCGCGCAAGTCCTTGCCTGTTGTACGTTGGAACAAAATGTGCTTAACGAGTGGACAGGCTGGTCGTTACGTCTAATTGCGATGGAACGGCCATTAACAATACGAGAGCGCGATGCGTGGCGAGAGGTGAACGACGTTAAACGTTCCTGTTTGATATGCTTGCAGGCGTGCGCCCCGAGGTACATCTGGTTCTCCGTGTCCCAACAGAAGTACGATCCGGAAGACAATCGATGGAACAAGGACTCGCCCGTTGGAAGCAGAAGGGAACCCGTTGGCACCTGCTGGGCCGTCAGCAACAACTTCAACGAGTCACAGGAATATTCACCGTGTCGCACCAGTGAGTTTATTTTTATACGTTCGACCTTTTTGCTCGTGAGTTTCAGTATTTTGTTTGAAATAATATAAAGATCGTGGAGAAATATTTATTATTAGAAAGCAGATTCTGTAGTTATCTAGAATCGTGCCACCTCATCGATTTCAATGATCTTGAAATATGTTGCCAAGGTCGTTATTCTGAAAAACCTTGTCGAGATATTTGCAAAAATCTTTCGTTGAATTTATATCTATAATTGGCAGTATATATATATATGTATTTCTATGCTAGCGTTGCCGGCTGCCACTCGACGATCGGATATAAATTTAGCACAACTTATAACCCATTAATTTTTTCCTTTAATCCGTAGGTTTATTTATAAGGCTGTGTTATAGGAATGTGGTCGCCATTAGGCGTCCACCTATGCCAGAATCCACGCTGCAATGAATATTCATGAATATTCATGAGGTAAATTTAACAAAAGCTTTTTGCCAATATCTTGAATATAAAGCCGAACAGCGGCCGCGTGTGTGGCAAAGAGATGATTGTATATTTCAAGGTCACTGAAATCGGCGAGGAGGCCACGTAGAGGTTCTACAGAATTTTTAGCGATTCTCACTCTTTCCAAGAATAGTTTGATCCAAGTAACAGGTGTCTTGCTTTTAACGGTGAGCCAAACTAGAGCCTCTCTGGTCTGTCTCGGTCTTTTCCAAGATAAATTCGAAAAAGTCACAGGTTATACGCACACGGAATCGGCGATTTTGATAAACGTAGTTAGACTAAAGTAGAGAAAGCCTCGAGTCTTCGAATAGCGGGTGGTTGGTAAACATTTTCTCTCAAAAAGTTATTTTTGGCACTGAGACCCTTGTCGCAGCCAACGATACATATGTAAATGGATTACGTACATTCAGGATGCTATAAACAGTTGTAAACAGCGTCTGAAGAGCTCTCTCCTCTTTCCGTTTCGCGTGCTTGTTCGAGGGGTAGCACGAGCTTCGTTTTCTCAAGTGGTAAATCGTTTGTCCTTTGAGAAATCCCACGGGACGAACTTTCTCTCCGACAAAGACAAGGATACTCCGCGACATGTGGCCGTGTCCTCGAGGCATGGCGACCATAAATACGCCTGGTAACAGGATATTTCCTGTCGTCCATGCAGGTCTGCCATGGTGTTTTAATGACAAAAGACGTATCGATTTTCTCGGAGCCGGTGAATCGGCTGCTCCTTTTACGGTAATTCTAAAAACACCGTTGATTTTTTCTTTCTTAATTCCTTTCACGTTAATAGTCGAATCGCTCGATTCCATCGGTTCTTTCCTCAATTTCTCTGAAATTATTTACTCTTCTGTATTTTTACGGTACGGTTTGTTAAATGGTACGAAAAAATGCTTCTTAACAGAGCTAGAACGTCTCTTAGTTTCTATTCTTTTTTTTTACATAAAGAAAGGTAGCTTGCTGGTATGGGGAACTCGCACGAAACCAATAGATAAGCAGAAGATACGAAAAAGGTGCTACTTCAAAAATTTTCAAAATCTATCCGAATGCAAACAGGAGCTGAGTGGTTAAGCGTTAAGTCCATCACGGAAAGTGCACTTTCTTCTGTTCTTCGCGATAACGTTCGTGCCATTGTTCGAAGATAAGCTACTTCGGAATGTCCTGCATTTTTCTGTTATCTACTGGTTATCACCGGTCCACCAGACTTTCAGCGCAGATTCGAAAAGTTACTTACGCATGGCATTGCCACGTTGTTGGGATATTTCGGAAGTTTTTCCGGTCGA
Organism: Bombus pascuorum; assembly: GCF_905332965.1. Classification (NCBI taxonomy): domain Eukaryota; kingdom Metazoa; phylum Arthropoda; class Insecta; order Hymenoptera; family Apidae; genus Bombus; species Bombus pascuorum. The sequence continues at coordinate 13,334,027 of NC_083497.1, read as the reverse complement.
TCATCTTCCGCGATTCCAAGGCCGAAAAGGAATCGACATAAAATTATTTCATAACGAAGAATACGATTCGGAGCGTGTAATTAATACAAAGCGCGATACAACAACACACACAACTTGGTTAAATAAATATTTAATTTCCTTCTTCTAATTTTATTATATTCGGTTCACCATGTGTTTCGAAATTGGAAAACTCGAAAAATAGGAAAGAGGAGGATGTAAGAGGTTTATCTTGCTTCTCGTTTAGGAATGACCGCTGGCGTGAGAAAACGGTATATTTAGTGCGCCGTATCTGTTTTGGCGCGATAAGGAAGAAAAACAAGTAAAGAAGCGTTCAACGAGAAAAACGATTTTAAGACTTCCTCCTGTGGTCGCGTACCAAGGGCAGATTCTTTTCAGGGGCAGAAATATGCCGCGTGGGTTGTCCTGGCGTCACACTTTCCCGCAATTAAAGTCAAGCGTTCCTTCGCAAAGCAAATCTTGCACGCGCTGCGGACTGATGCGCTTCCTGTCACGCGTGTGCTCTACATTTTCTTGCTAAGCTTCGAGTCCAAGATAAACTTAGCAGAATCTGACGCGTTTAAGTGGCTTCTGACTCACTCGCGTCTGACATTTTTTTCGATCGCCGATGATCCAGCGTTTCGTCGTCGTAGCGAGCGTAGAAGATCGATATCGCGTTTACGTCGACGTTACTTTGGCAAGACGAGCCATCTTCGGCGAAACTGATAAAAATGGTCGCAGTTCGTCAGAAAACGTCGATATCCTCGCGGAAGTGCGACGCATCGCAGACGTGTGAGGTCATCGTCGAGAAATTCCGCGGCGAGAGTCGAGCAATTAAACAATTTGTAGCGGCCAAACGGGCGAACGTTTGCCGTCGCTTTTCCCGAGAATCGTAAGGCGCGTTCTTAACGGTTAGATCGTTTATGAAGCCGTGCGCTGGTCGTTCTATCTGGATATTTGCTCATTGTTGCCTTTTTTGGACGCGAATCGCCATGTTCGCTTCTCGTCTGTCGACTGGCTACGCTGTCGCTTGCAACGTTACCGCGTAGATATAATTCGCATTGGAACGTTTAGTTTTCCAGCTGTGCATTATACGAGCGTTCCGTTAACATTCGCGTCCTTCGACGACATAAATCGCATCGTGGAACGGCTGATTTTCTATCAGGCGAGTTCTGTTCTTTGTCAATTTTCAATCGCTCGTAGGAGATGACGTTGGTGTTGCAAAACAGCACGTGAGATCATCGATGCGTCGTGAATCGACGAGAACAACCTTCGGGGAAATTGACTCACTTTTAGGTTTGAAGAAGGTGTCGTCATCGGGAAGGAAGTTTTCAAAACTTTTTGTAGAAATTGTAGTTTTGCGAAATTTCGCAGAACCCGTTTTGGTCGCTTCGATCCTACCATTCCTATTAATATCTTTCGTTCCGTCCTTCTGTTTCATTGTCTACTTCGTGGTTTAATACGCAAGACGAACATCCGCAAACATCTGCCACCACGTAATTTTTATTCCTGTAGATTTGCTCACGTGCACGTTTCCGTTTGTCGTAAAGAACCGCCGGTAACACCTATATCAGCATGCAAATACATATGCGTGTTTACACCGATATGCATAAACGTGCGAAGCACCTTAACGTATCGATTGATACTTCTTTATCATTCGTTATTTATTTTTTTAAAACTTAGGAAAAAATCAAAATGTGTCAAAATCTTTAGACACAGTTTTTTGTCACAACTGTGTTCTTGCGTTGGAATAATTTGAAAAAAAGTTCCGACGTACCTATCGACATCTTTCGATCGTTAAGTCAAACGTTTGCAAATTTTTCTTAATAAACATAAAGATTATTTCCAAATAAATTCAAGGATGAAGATTCATTGAGGCGATGGAACGCTGTTTTTCGAATTCCATCGAAACCGATGTATTTTTCGCATAAAATTCCTTCGATGAGATCGTATACCTTTCACCCTCGTTTACTTCTATTTGTTTAATCACAAACACACGTCTATCGTATTACGCGATGTGTTTCACAAGTACGCTACTTCCACCTCGTTTTCAACCAGATTAAAGGGGGACAGTATGCTTTTCAAATAAATATTACACGATGTTTTTCCTTCTACGGTAGTGCAAATAGGAACGATCGGGCGGTTTCCCGTTGGTTCATCAACGTGGCTCGCTGAAAAATCGACCGGTCGACTAATGGCCTCGCGATGTGCTAAACGTGCCACAAGGAGAAGAAAAGGGTATACGGTTAAGCGCTACTAAAAAGAGCTTTTAGAGGCAGGATGGAGGTGTTCCAAGAGAAGCGTAGACAAGGTTTATGATTCACACTCTATCTATTACCTTCGATGCGTTCAGCCAGTGATTACAGAGCAGAACGACTCCGATCCATCCTTCACGATGAAACGCCACAGTGAATGTTTCCATAGAAATCGGCCTGTTATTACGGCGTGTAGTTTCCAACGCTTCCCCTTAAACGTGCAGCGATTTTATCTAAGTTTGGTATCGAGTCGGAATCGTTGCTTCTTACGTCGACTAGGAAATAGAAACTCTTTTTTCTTCGCTCGAATATTTTTCCTCGATTTGGACTACATACTCGATGGTTAGTTTCATTAGATCGCACGATGTCGATGTCGGTGTCATAGGTAATTGGATGTCCTTGAGTCATTTAGATTCTTCTGTATTTTTCTCAAAATTAAGAATATTTTTGATAAGAGGAAAGGCTCGTTCCGATTGCGAAAATTGACGAAATTAACTTGGAAACATTTAATTGTCGTAGGAATATTTTTAAAACTGGAGCTCGCTTGCTGCAAGAAGAAGTTTCTCGTATGCAACGGTAGCAAGACAATTATCAAAATAGTCGAAAGAAGCAATCACTTCGAGAGAGCTAACCATCACGGTTAATAAAACAGTACGCGCGTTTGTTAAGCGCGCGAGGCGAGAGAACATTCCCTCGTTGTTCGGTGGCGCGATATCGTCGCCACTTAGACAATAAAACGGCACATTCGAGAAACGCGAGCAGCGGCGGTAGCATCCAGCGAAAGTGGCGATGAATTGCCATTAGCAAGCCGCGTTCTAACGATGAAAGCCGCCCACTCGCTGAAGCGTGGATGGAGAAGGAAGCTCGTATAGGAAAAACACCGAGGAGAAAAACAAAAGATGGAAAAACGGAAAATTGTAATTAGAAGGCGCCGTTGCCTCGGGCCGCTAGCTCAGCATCGTTCTAACAAGGCCAATTAACACTTGATCCTGCTTGAATTACGATCGTGTTGCCGATCTTTCTACCGGCTTCGCCGTGGATATTCGTTTCTTGCCCGAGGATTTGTCAAAACGAATGGCCGTCGCTATTTTATTCGCGGCAACCAATAAAAATCACGGCCACTTTGTGCTGGCTTGACGAACTATTAACAACAAGAATGCCGGTGACAAGATCTTGAATTCTTCGCGTTGCAATAAGAACGATCCGACTCTTATTGCGATTTTATTGCGGCTCGCGTTCGCGTCCAACAGGCGCTTGGAATTGCTGTTCAGAGATAAACCTCTGCGGTGTTTCGTTTGTTTCACGCCGATTGTCTTCTTGCTTGCTTCTCCAGGATGGAAATGCAATTTCCTTGCTTTTTTTCTTCGGCTATTCTTTTTGGACAGTTTTGCGACGATTGATCTGTCAGGGGAAATGACGTCGTTTGTGGCTATCGAACAGCTCGAGGGAACGATGGAACACTCGATAGTTTAACCAAAAGGTGGAACGCGCTTGCTTTGATTTACGTCACTTTTCCTCTGATTTCCTTCCTACCGATAGCAATATAATTTCACTCGTCATCGATTCTCGTTATGACGTTCGAAGGTACCTAAGAAACGAATTTAAAAGGAAGGATAGAAAGAAAGAGCGATAGTAATCTATCTTACCGCTGTACGATAATTGATGTTTTTGATGTTAAACCGATTCCACCAACCGACTCGCTCTTATTCCCAATATAGTTTAATAATTTCAACGTGGTATTTAACGTTTTCAATTGTTCAGATTATTTACCACGACCATCGAGTTTCCTTTTCTTCTTATTAAAAAATAAACGCTTGATAGGGGATACTTAATCGCCCGTCGACACACTCACACATTTACGCGGAATCAGAATCACAGTAGCTCCATTCATTCTGTGCAACTCGATTAAGCGTCACGTGTACGAACGTACGAACACTTTCACCGTACCGTTTTAATTTCATTCTTTAAAATTACGAATTAATACTCGCAGCGAAAATCATCATTTTCATCGAACGATCTTTAATTTACTCGAATGTGCGTTTCGTTTGACTCACAAGTCTTATCACTGCGTTACTTATTTATATTTAGGTAATCTCATTTGTTGCTTTCGATGTATATTTCCACGCGACAAGGATGTCGTTGTTTTCGAAGGTCCGTGCAGGTCCCCCGTGTCGTTAGGCTTACGCTTCGCTTGCTTACTTGCAGTAACTTTCTTCGTATTTCCATAGCGCTCGTCGTGGGCCCAAGTTCGAGTGCAAAGCACTCCGTTACCGACGAGAATAGCACCCTCGCAAAGCATCGAGACACGAAAGAGTATAAATAGAGCGACCGGCGACGATATCCTCCGATCGAACCTGTCTTTCGTTACCTCGCGCGTTAAGGCAACTTTTTCGCCAAAGAAAAAGAAATTTGTCAAACGTAAAAATAACTTTCCACTCTACCTACACCGAAATCTACACTGGAAAGTGACTTTTCATCGGACCAGACTGCTAGAACTTTGCGTATTATACGATACAGGATAGAAGGTAAATTTGGAATTTTTCAAGAGTACAGGACTTGGTTTCAATTATATCGCAACAGGTTTCTAATGAATCATTCAGTACACCACCTACTTGGAATCATTCTTCAAAGCATTGATTTCTCACGTATCGATTTTAAACACGCCATTACCGGCTATACATCGGGATCGAAGGCCCATTGGGACGCGATGTTAAAGGGCAGCTGTCTCTCTCTCTAGAGCTTCTTTGCATGCGCACGAAGAAACGGCGGCGCCGATCGACCACGTTGTTTTTTCTCTGGCCGACACGGCTGGATCGGTCGTCGACGACCGATTGATGTAATTGCGTGACTGGCAGCTCGTCTAAAGTGACCGATCGGCCGTCAGGGCCCCTTCTCGTCGTCCTCATAACGTATGTACGTAGTCACGCTCGTGTAGACCAACACTGCACGCTCCTGGATCCCACCGGATATTCTCCCATACAGCCGTCGTTTTCTTACACTGACAGTCTCTGTCGGGCCGTGAGCTCGATTAAAACAACCACGACTCTTCGTTCATCGAATGCAACTTTCGTTTCAAGCATCGGGACGACGCGAGCGAAGGAACAGCTTGGAAATACGCACAGGTGTATTAAAACGATATGCGAGAAGTCGAGGGAAATTGAGAAGGTCGAACTGTAAAATTTCACGCTTCGTGTCATTGAATTTTTCAATTATTAATTATTGGTATTGGTTTTAAGCAATTGGTATCGCGTATACGATATAGGACTTGTCGTTTCATCCTGGAAATAATTTCTTTTCGGCTCGCGAGTAAATGACGTGTCAGGTTGTAAAGATGTATGATCGAACGATTCTTATTAAGAGTTTATTAGGAATTATTAAGAGCGGTTAAGTTAGTTGAACGTAATGGTTTGATAGTCGGATAGCGCAAGCTAAACGAGCAAGGAGACACGGATATGTAATTTTATAAAAGGCTGTAGATCGTAAAAGAAGTCAGGAGCAGCGACTAAAGCAAAAGTTCATTGACTCGCGATCAATCTCTTAGCAACTGCCAACGGTCAATATTTAATTCATGGAATGCGTTATTTATTCATACAGTGAACTAAATTCAAATGGAATAGGTGAAAAAACCTATTGAGAAGTCGAGAGAGTAAATCATCGTGTCCTGAACATTTCTAATCGCGTCACGTGTAATTCATTAATTAATACTCACCACTGTTAGAATTACTGCAAAACCTTTAAACCGATAAAATTCCTTTCTTCGAGAGCAAGAACCTCTCGGCTCTCGAATCTGCCGTGAAAATTAGAAAATCGCGCGAGACAGAAAAATTGGAAAACGACACAGTAGCGTTACACGAGTCGACGTTTTCCTTCGTCCATCGATTCGTAAATTCATAAATTGCGCTTAATGGTAGCAATGTTAGAAACGCGGACGTAACCTTGACTAGTTGAAACGAAGAATGTTCGATGCAATAGGAAAATGCTGAGTTTTGTTGCTTCTTCTCGGCTGATAATGGCCGATTGTCGGTTAATGGCAGCGACTCGTCACGATTACGTTGGCGCAGGCTTTGACGAGTGTGGCCAGCTTATTGACGCTAATGCCAAGTGTCAGGTCGAGATTAATCTTTCCGGCGGCAGTCACATTCGCGCGATCAATCTTACGCGAGGGTGCTCCAAACGGATCGTGAATGCGCGGTTCGTTTCCTCTATGAATCGACGTATATGTTTGAAATTTTATTCTTCTGGTTTTTTCACGAGATTGTAACACGAAGCGGGATAGCTTTGATTGATGGGCAAGGCGCTACACTTTGTGTTTGTTGAAACAGCAAATAATCGCTTTCCTTATCGTGCTACTCGTACAGATAAAGGCTCTCTGTTCGTGGAATTATTTAGAAAATGTGAATAAATAAATTTTACAACGACTTTGTTGTCTTATCGTGACTAACCTTTTTGGGACAAGTGTTACAGAATATGCGTCGAAATTTTATGTTTCTCTAGTCGATTGAATTATTTGTTATATCTTCGATCAACTATTAACTCGTTTCCGTCACGAAACACGAAACTGCAGAAACGACGCAAACAGTTTTTGTCACAGATATTTGCAATTCTTTAGAAAATGAACGCTTCTACCGATGATTTCATACGTATGATAAACAGAAGATAAAGGTATTGGCCGTCCTTGAGAACATCGCGCACAGCTGGAATGCGAAACAGCATGAAAATATATTCCTTTATTTTTGAGAACATGATACTTAAACTCATTGAAAGACACATTGAACGGAACATGTCTAACGATCGATTATACCGTTTGGAAAGATCGGAAAGCGAGAAGTCATGGCGTACGATCCACGTGGAAATCATGGCGAGTCGCGGCGTTCGAAACCTCGCGTATTTCGCGTAACTTCGCGTAAACATACGGGCGAACGTTTCAACCGGAAGTTTCCAAAAAGATCGACGTAAAGATAATACACATCGTAAGTGCAACTCCGAGCTGCATTTCTGCATTCTCATCGTGCGCACCGATGTACAGTGTACAACGATGGACGTTAAAAGAACTTCCATACGGAGTCGGACTACGCGATAGACTGGCTTGCACGTGAAACGAAACCAAAACCTCCTCTCTCCTCACGGTGACGTCTTTTACTTCCTGCGTTTCGTCGCGTTTCTACAGCTACGTAATCCCCTTTAAACGTTCCTCCCCGTAATCGCGTTTGACGTATCTGAAAATAGAACGTTCTATGCAACCGAGCCTGGCTTCGTTCCTCCTAATTGGATAATAAATTTGACGCGCCTCCGATGGCGGCTTTGCGTATGGTGTAAAGTATCAAATAAATTATCCACCAGGTTATTGTTCAACTACATAAATCGCAGTGGGCTACGCGATCATTTAAAAACTTGTATAATTTAGTAGGTAAATTATATCGTTCGAGAGATTTTAGACATTCGATGAGAACGCATTGTTCAACTATGTAAATATCAGTGGGCTACGCGATCATTTGAAGACTTGTATAATTTAGTTGGTAAATTATATCGTTCAAGAGATTTTAGACATTCGATGAGAACGCGTCAAACCATCGATCGTCCTCGTTTCGGAGATTACATGCTGTGAAAACTCGTCCGGTTAAATAAAAAGTAGAAAAAAGAGAAGTAGGAAAGAAAAGATGCGAGAAGAAAAGGACTTTTCACGCAGGGTACGCGTTGCTCGCGGGTAATGCAATTTTATCGGCCACTTTTCCGCTTCTTTCGCCGCGAAGCGACGTGGTCTTCCACTGAAATATCATTGCGAGCCAGAGGCGGCGAAGAAACGTGGATATTTGTGCGATTGCAAAAGGGCATTCGCTGCAGGCGAGATCTCGGAGCGGAAAGAGCGAATTACCAGAAGAACACGGCTGTAATAACCGCTCCTTTTTCTCGATGACACGTAATTGCCCGAGAGGAGCACGTGAAATAGCGTATCAGAAGCGGATAAAACGGTCTATCAAACTCGTACACGTACGCGGACGTGTGTACACACTCGAACTGGTTCGTGATCCAGGTGAAAAACGGGAAATTATAGGAAATGGCGAACTACCGGCCGCGGGGAACGATCGTGGTACACGAGCGGGGACACGATCGAGAATCGTAGAAATTGATAACCGTGAAGAAGTCACTCGCGCCGGATGAATTATGTATTTAGCGGAAACAATGGAGCACGGTGACGTGCTCTGGTTACCGTCGCTGTTTTCTGGCTTTGGAACATGTTCGAACCTGGTCACTGTGGATTAATTTGCTTGTAATTCGTACGGACAGAGTTTGGACAAGCGTCGTGATGTTCAGCGATGGGGTATGCTTTGCTCGGAAAAATGTCAATGAAAGTAAATACGATCGATCGACGTGCAGGATATAAAAGTTCGTGCGTTTGAAAAGCTCAGCGGTAATTTAGGTAATCTTAACGCATCGCTTACGATTATATCGACGTCTGTATGATTATTGCTTTCCGAGTCGGTATATTACAGAGATAATTTTAGGCAATCATCTTCGAACACCAATGTCACTAACATCGTCAGGTTCCATTTTCGAGGCAGGCTTCGAACAGTTGACAAATTTTTAACAACTTTGAGAAACAAATAGAACGCTGTTATTACCGGCTATACAAGCGTGCATTTGTTCAACAATTTTTCTACCACCGCCTACAACAGATTGAGGAAAAAACCGATTGACAATCGATAGCCGAGGCCAATAAAACGTCAATTTATTGGCTACCGGTGGATAAACGCCATTGATATGCCGTCGGTATGTAACGCGTTAAGATCGATGGAATAACATTATGACGTAGGTAAAAATTTCACTGTTCGATCGATACAAAAGTGTACGGCATTGAATTCGTAGAAAATATACGACAATCCGGCTAATTGAATTTCCATTGACATCCGAGAGGCGATGATTCATTGGTTCGAAACGAAGCGCGATTCATCTGGACCGAGTCTGAATCGGCAACCTAATTTTAATCGTATTCAATCTCGTTGGCGTTGCGAAGGTCGGGAGGATTTCCTGGAAGCGACGTTGGACATTGTCGGGAACGAGATACTAGTCCGAATCGATCAAGGCGATCCGCGACCGAAGAAAACGACCCGCGAACACGTCACGCGTCCGAGATCGATCCAGGATTAATGACGCGTGCAACGTATTCTATGGACGTGTGCGGGAGTGCGTGGCGATAGTCCTTTAAGACGATTCCTAAGTCGACTTCCTAGTCGATAGGTGGACGAACGACCTCCGTGACACGGTACAAGACGTTTAGCAAATGCGCGCGCCAAGTCTTTCACCTTTCCTGACACGAGTTCCCCTCGAGGAATTCCTGTCTCTTTTTTCGTCGTAGAATACAGTCGAGGCACTTTCCTGCGGCTTGCATTGTTGTTGAGATATCAAACCTTCCGCGAATTCGTCGATGTTTTTAGATAATTCGAGTTCTCCGTTTCTTTCTCTTCTTTCTGTTGATAAAGGAAAGTGTAATTTTTTTTGTTTGTTTTGCGAGAATTAGAAATATCGAGGAATATCCATTTTTTCTAATTTTCCATTTTGCGACACATCTTGTTTATGAGAACTAGGACCGAAAGACTGTGTCGAATCAAAGAGCGTGCCTCCGTCCCAAAGAGTGTCATTAAAAATTTGGTGTACGACACAGGGATAAAAACGACGAATAATTTATTAAACATACTTTTTTCCAGTAACTACATATGGTATAAACTTGGTGTTGTGAACAATACGGTTAGATTTATCAAACGTTGTTCCTTTTCTTCGGTAGGATATTAAAACTTAATTTTCTCGACAGAGCTACTTTCTGACATCTGTACATTTTTCTACGTTGTGTTATAAGAATGAAAAAATAAATTATAGAGAACCTTTAAGCGGGAAAGAGCGAGGCATTGAAGCAACAGGTTAAACGATCTCGAAGTAATCTTTCATTTGTCGACCGTAATTATGCGTGGAATTATCGTTACGAAGGATCGATTCGGGGAACGTTCTCAATTATCGAGGGCTGCCGGTACGTGGGCAGAAGTCCGTTCAAACGAAACGACCGAGATATGACGTCTCTGTTTAGAACAGCGAAGAACGACGCTATATAATTGCGTGCTTCCGTTTCAGGGTACTGGGGATACCATAGGCAGGGTTCGTGTCAAGCTGGATTGGGCGCTGCCATGTCCAAGGTAAGTCGAAAGAAAAAATACTAGACACATAATATTTCACTCGTAGAAAATATATCTTTAAAATGTCACCAACGATTTACACGTAACGTGGATTTCATACACGTGTCGTGGATGCATCGATGAGAGTTCAATCGCAACGAATTTTCATATTCGTTCAAATATATTTGAGTTTCCCGAATAGCAAAACCGTCGACGAGAACCGCAACCCCCTGTCATCGCGTCACAGCGTCTCCTCGCTCGAGCCTCGAGATCCCACTCGTCGTCTGCTGCTTCTGTTGCTCCTCCGCGAGAAGCAAGCGTATACAACTCGAAAAACATTCCCCCAAGAATATCACACAACGGTTTCACAAATCACCGTGCACCGAGTCAGAGCCAAGCCAGATACCAAAGCGAAAGGGTGGAACACGATTGAAGGGGGATTAAAATTCAGTCTTTGAAACTATTGAAGTCAACGAGCGAGCCCAAATACGAGTCTTTGCCGTGGCACGCTCTTTCTCTCTACGATCTCTAACTGTTTAAGTCGCTGGCGTAAACACAGAGGCCCGTTGGATATAAATACGGTAACCCCACGTGTCCTGGCGGTTGCCACGTCCCAAAAGAGTTAAGAGGCGACACGAGGGGTCGGCGAGGAGGAGCCGAATATGGCCAGGAATGTGAATTCCTGCCTTACGCACCTCCGATCGTGGCCATTCGTATTCGTGGTGCATGGCGAGGGTATAGAAAGCCGGCCTCCGTCTATCTTTTTTTCCTCTTTCTTTCTCTTCCTTCCTATATACGATTGTCTTGTCGAAAGCTCGATTTTCTGGCGCTGGTCGCCAGATCCCCGGATCCGATCTGCCCAGGACACCACGTAGGCGTCGACCTGTGCCTTTTGTCCCCCCGCACCCCGTCCCTTACTTTTTTTTATCTTCTCTTTTCGTTTCTTCTCACTGGATTTCGCCGGCAGATCGGCGCATCGACTCGTGCGCTCGACACGTTCGTTCGGAGCACCTGCGTCCACGGTGATACCTTGTTCTTGGCCGGTGTCGCGATAAGTATCGCGGGGCCAATAGGTACGAATTCGAAATTGGTATGTCAGCGGTTTATCTCTGGGGGATCCTCGGCTACGGAAAGGGATGAGTCCATGCTGGTACGGACGTGAAACGTATGAAGAATAAGAAGGTTGCGGGGAGCCGAGTAGCTCGGATAGCTTTTGGGGATGAGTTAATCCTGCAGCTTGGAAACTCTGCTTTCGGGGAAAACGTGCTTTGCTTTGGTTTTCAGTGTAGGATTACCACATCCGTCCGAATGATGGATCACAGACTTCTTCGTTTTAGAGTTAGACATTTTTCTCTGTATAGATATATCTATCTTTTCCTCTATAGATATATTACTTTCATCGATCTGACAATTTTTTTGTTACCCCGAGGCAGGAAGAACCACGACGTCCTCTTGATCGCAGTCGACTAACCGAACGTCTCGAACTAAAGATATCGTGATAGCTTCAAATTTAAAAATCATCGAAAAATTCTATATATTCAAAATAGAGATTCACTGCCTTTCACTAACGTCAACCGAGAAACCAACCCCTTCTCGCGTCGTATAATCTTGATCCGAGCCCGATACGTTTCTCCTAACACGCTTTCTTGTCCCGAGGCCGCGTGACCCAGACTCCGTCGATCTAATCTGCGAAGATGGGAGAGAAGAAAGGCAGGATTTCCGGCGACGGGGTTGGAATCGACGCTGGGAGCGGCGTTATCGGCGCAGCGGGACAGCTTCGATTGCCGGCAAAGAAATAGTGGCACAATTCCGTAGCCACTCAGCCGGCTATCTCACCGTGGATGTATAATTCAGAATTGTTCGGCTATATAGCAGATGTTTAATGCATGCCGCGGTCCGTGCCCGGCTCTAACTTCGCCTCGGCATTCAATGTTAATACCCCACCCCCGCGGTACGAACGGTCAATCGTGCCTCTTACCCACAGTCCACCAGTCGTGAAACGACGCTGCCGCAATGATTTTAGGCAAATTCGATCCTCTTCCTCGATCCTCCGACCCCTCGTCTCTGCCTCCCTCCGTCTGTATTCGTCAGTTTCGGAGTCGCGCCGCGAATTCAGCAACTGGTCGTCGCTGACGAATTCTAATGGCGCGTTTAACTTCGAAATCATGACGCGGATTCCTCGTCTTCCCTCCGGCAGCCAAGTTTTAGGCAGCTTCGGAGTGCTTCGCAGGATATTCGAGGTGAATTTTAGAGGATCGCAACGTCCACCTTTCTCCGCTCGAGAGATCGTGATATTCGAGGACCTGGATATTTGCCAATCGCAAAATCGATCTCAGTTTTCTTGCGCGAATTTTACATTGAACTTTTCACGCTTCATTCTCAAACAAGGGATCGTTGAATCGGAAACTTTGGATCAAAAAAAAAAAAAAAAAGAAAATCTACGCAAATTGTTTTACGGCTAAACTATCCTCGAAAGAAAGGGACTGCACCGAGCACGTTCATTTCCATTCATCGTGGTAGAGTCACCGAAATATTAGGCAAATTTTGCCTCTATTTAAAGCAGAAGCTCGTCCATTTTCAATAACGTTTTCCTCTCGAACTGTTCGGCGTTTGCTCAGTGGTCGTAGTGACCGCTAGATCCTCGTGCGCACTAAATCTCGAGACCGGTGATTTAGAAGGCTCCTGAACGCCATTCAGTATGCAATCGACCATCGATCTTCGCGTTAAACTGCCGCTCCTGGTATCTACCTCTGTTGTATCTGGTTCCGCGCGTTATCCCCCGATCTACAGAGGATCTAGTCAAGATCGATCGATATCCGCCCGATACCGATCTATACGACGCGGAACGCGATCATCGATCCTCTTGTTCCACGGACAAACGTGTACCTCTCTCGTTCACTCGCCACGAAAATAACTTCGAGGAGGTCTTTTCGTGAAATCTCAATGTTGCAGCGGTATTCCCAGCTCGAGGAAATCATTTTAGATCCAACTCGATAGAGATTTATCTTTTATACGGTCGATCGTGCTCGATCTTCCGATTCGGGCGGTAGAAAGTGTCGTTTGATCGTCGCTGGCGATCGACGCGTCGAGATGGTGTTTCTAAGCACGTAGAGAGAAAATCGAGAGTAGAATCTTACGTCCGCTGAATCTTTAATTTTACGACTCTTGGGGAAAGGTGATTCGATCTGTTGTACAAAAATTGGTTGAAAAATAACAGAAACTTATCGAACTTAAGCATGAAATTTTTAATTCGAAGTTTCTTTTGAACTTTGTTTAAATAAAACTCAAAAGCATTTACGTTCCATCGATGGTTCTAAGTAGAATTTAAAATCCATTCGACCTCATCGCCCACGATCCTCTCTCCAAAACGTGATGTAACAGAGCTAGTGGAACCTAAGCTACCCTCTTGTACGTCTTCAACCTCTCGAGCTATTCATTCGCAACATAAACTAAAATGCAACACGTGTCCACTTCAGTTTCACGTTATCGCGCTCGAAAGGGGCTGCTTCCACTTTTGCAATTCGGAAAAACTGCTTTCGACCATACAAACAGTATTTTCGTTTCCTGTACTCATATTCGGTCGCTTTGTTATTTGTTTCTCGCCTGGAACTGAACCAGAGATCTGCAATTCTTTCCTGGAAATGAATTCGACGAATAAATAAGAAAATTAAATATTCGCCACGCGAGACACCACGATAATCCTCCTTCCCTAACCCCAACAGACACCAAGAACCCTTATTCGATGGTGGTTTAAAAAATCGAAACTCAACCCTGTCGTATATAGCGGCAAGCTATCATAAACGTCTCTCGATTTCTTGAAAAGTCGTTGGAAGAACTTATCGACCGCCCCACTATGGTTGCAGAGGCGAACATAAATACGTGGAAACGGTGGCATAAATTTCAGCATGCTCCCATACATATTTGAGCGACCGGTTATATTTCAATCTCGGATGGCCAGTTTCCTCCCCCTCGCGATCGGCGCCAGAATACAACTCGTGCCGGTCGTGTTTCGTGTAGAGAGAGGCAAAGAATACGGCCGCCATTGTCTCGGTTGCAAATTTTTCGCGTGTACAAGCATCGAGGCAACGCTACTCCGTAGGGGGTACATCGTGTCGGTCTCTTTCCCCCTTTCAGCTTCGAGCGTCTGTGCGCCATCGAGCCGCTTCTGTGTTCAGCCGTGTCGTACGAGTTCCTTCGACAAATGCACGTATTTGCTCGGCTACCGGTTCGCTAATACCTCCGCTGTAAAAGCCGCGCACAGGACACGCGGGTTGGAAATTTCGTTCGGCACGGCAACTTTTCTCCGAAGCGTTCGAATTTTTGAAACGCCAGCTGTCGCGAATCTTCGTATTTTTGTTGCGCCACTTGGTATTTATTCGTTGAATTAACGCGTGGTGAAAATTAACGCAACCGATGAGTCCGATGAGACTTTTAGATTAAAAAGGCAGATACCGTATCTCGTGAAACTTCGCAGGGCTTCTGCGTCTCGATTCTTATTGTTCGTACCGTCTGAGACTTCCGGGTGCGAGACTAATCAGGCTATGATTAGTCTTGATCGAGTCGCATAGCTGCGAGGCTACCAGCGCGTCGAGACGAAGCTTGGACTCGATGCTCGTTGGATACGCCAGCTCCGTCTGTTAGCTACGATTCTCATAGCCCGGCGGATGGCGCCGGAACATAAAAGTCACGGTTATTGCACCCGTGCACAGTGTTGGGCGTGCACGTGACTCGGTGGCACGGTTTGACATTGTTGGTCGACGAGGAGGGCCCATTGTTCGCGTAGCGTGCGAATCGGCCGTACGGGCCGGCTCACAAATAATAACATTTCTGCGGGACGATAAATAAAAGCGGCCCCTAAAGTGCAGCAGCAGGCTGGCGCCACTAGAATGCATACGGTAAGAGAAGAGACCGGCTGCATGCACTCGATGCACTGACGCAACCGAGATGCCCCGCCGATAGCGTCGAGGAGTTTATGTCACAGTTGTGCTTTTTGCTCCAACTGGAAATTAATGGGCCACGATTCTCCGTGGATGATTCGAAGCGTGTTTAGCTGGGAGAAATTTTACTTTCTATAGATTTGATATTAGCCTTGGCTCAAGTTGAGCCAAAGTAAGGCACATCTTGATTTCTCGAAGAAACAGCAGCGACTGTAGAAACGCGCGTTATGGACCATAAGAAAGAAGCACCTAATGCAAATGCGGTAAGTCGACTGCATAAACTCAGCGATCTGGCAGAATTACAGCGCGAAGCTCGTCGTTTGTAACGCGACTGTGCTTACGAGTATCGTCCGCGCGGTTTCTAATGGAGCAAAGATTACGTATCGGAGGGCAGTGAAAATGCATTCCTATTATTCTTCCTGGCCTTTGCGTTACCTTCTTACTCTACCTATGCGGTACGTTCTACCTGTATTTTACCTATTACTAGTTTGCGTACAAGCAACCGATTGTAATTCATTGCCCGAGTTTATTATTCCAACGTAACGCCGAATCGATACGCTTCTGTATCAGCTTTGTACAAATTTGCTCAGAGTTTCATTTCGATAGAAATCGATAGAAATTCTTTAACCCTTTCTAGACAGATATAGATGTGTTCCACTCTTCTTCGAATTCGAAAGAAATACAGAAATGAAATTGATTCGTCAACGATCCGAACGATCCACGTGGCGTTAAAAATCTTTTCGACAAATCTGTCGACCCTTCTCCATCGTCGCTTTATATCGAATTTAAAAATCTGAAAGCGTTCGATTCGCACTTAGACAGGACGACTCGCGTGCACGCTGCACGCGGTTTGTTCGAATCGCGTAACACACAGCGCTCTGGGAAGAGAGAGCCGGATGGGAGGAAAAAGGGCAGACGGCGACACGGCTGCGGCGAGCAGCAATAGAAACGACAGGGGAGTCTCAGGTGGCCATTTAAGGCACGGACATTTCGTTCTGTCACCGTGTTCCGTGTTCACCGTCGACCAGCGTTCGCAAGGAGGCCACCTACGCGCCGCCGCTGCTCGTCCTCCCTTAGCGGCCGCATTGTTTTACAAACGGCCGCCATTTCTCATGATAAGCAGAGTAAAACGAAACTAGACACGGCCCTTTGGCTGCGACTGAGCCGGGCGATCCGCTCGCGGTGCCGTCACATTTTCGCGTTTTAACTTCGTGCCATAGCTATCGACTGCGTTCCGCATCGCCAGCAAAACTTTTTGCCCCGTCCTCTTCTTTTGTCGGATTTTCGTTCACCGCCTGGCTTTTTAATTCTTTCCGGGAGAAGCTCTCTCTGACGCCGGAATTCTGGGAAACGAAGTTGAATTACGTTCTACCTTGTAATTTATACCGTTGCCTTCTCAAGTTGGATTTTTACGTTGGTAGAAACAACGGAGCTGAAACGTCGATAGTTTGGCAGTAAAGCGGCATCGGTGTTTTCTAGGAACATTAAAAAATAGTTTTGTCAGTTACGGTATAAATATTAACTTCTATCCGCAGAATCGGCTTTCAATTTTTCAATTGCATCCATTTGTTACAAAGCTACGATCGTTCGAAGTTAGCGATTACCAATTTCTCGCTCTGTTCGCTCGATACTTTAACTTCTTTTCTTTTTACAACTCTCTCGTCATATTGCCGGTGAGAAAGCATGCTTTTATAATTTCGTGGAACCTACAGGACCATGTCCCGTAGATATTCCTGGTGCCTACGCTTCGCAAAAATCGGTCATCTTCTACCATTCTACTTCGACGCTACGAAAACGAACTGTATTCAGTTCAAGGAACAGATTTCGATAATTCGTATACCTCGCAAGGCTTAAAAACGGGCATGTTCTTTTAAGTTTTCCTATGCCAATTTCCACCACTCGAGCGTCTCGGAAACATTCGACGACCGCCCAATTTATCTATCGCACGTAGTCTAACAAATGTCGCCGTCGCGTTCAACAACCGCTCGCTTGAACTCTGACATCGACTTTCCCCCTCGCTCGTTCGCGTCTTCGCCTAATCTTCTCTCTGGTATTTCCGTGCTTCTCGTTCCTCGTTCGATCTTCTTACGATCCTTGCGTTTCCTTCACCGTGAAACGTTCTGTGCGCGCGTGGGCGTACGACTGCATCGGCGCGTAGGTGCATCCTAAGAGAGTACACCGACATTGTCCCGCGATTAACGCTTTGATCCCGGTGATACTTGAGCGGAATCGTGGGTTTGCTTCTCGCGCGAAGGTCAGTGCAGGGGGACGCTATTTATGAAAACTAGCAGCCACAAGACACGTAGAATTTGTGAGGGGAAAAAGTCTAGGAAGCATATGTTGGTAGTTTTAGAGTCGCGTAATCGCACGGCTATGAGCATTTGCTATAGTCACGTTCTGAGAATTCATGGTTACATATGCTCATGATCATCCGCGAATCGTTCGTGGTTGTTTCGTAATAATTATAGTCGTTTCGTGCGTTCAATTTGCAGCAATTATAGCGACTCCAAGGGGGCCACCCTATTATAGTCATTGTAGGATCTTTATAGTCACTTTGTAACCATTACACTCGTAGTATACCATTTGCATTCCTCGATACAAGCCTAACGCAATTTATATTCGATTCCACTTTGACTCGAATCTAATCCAAGAACTGAAACTCAATGCAAAAGACGATCTCGAGAAAAAGAAGCCCGTTGTCATCTCCGGTGCTATTCGTATCGTTCGATATCATTGTCAACCGTGAATTTGCATTTAGTCTCTATCGATCATTCTGTTACGGAACGTTGATTAATATGTATGCGGGACATTATCTCTACTACTGTTGCATCGCCGTTAGATAAGACCGTGCAAGACGTACCGTTACATCGTGTAAAACGTAGACGCATCGCGTGGCAGGAAGTCGACTTTGCGGGCTTTCGACTTCGGTAAATACGCCGCCGACGAGACCTTCTTCTATCGTTAGCCGCGTAATGGAATATTAAGTTCTAATAACGCGGACGATCGTCCGATCATACGCGGTAAATGGAATTAATTGGAACGATTGCATTTCATCTCTCTATTAATGCTACTAAACGGGCAATTAGCGAATTAACGGCGGTGCTTTGTGCCTTGAGAAAAATTTCGTTTATGGAAATTAGCGGAACTATTCGCAACGGTATATCGACGATTCGTAATTTTTCTCTGAAATTTTATAGATTTAGAACGACGTAGTATCGATTTGTTTGAAGCTCTGTCGGCTCGTTTTCTCTTAGCTGGTTTATACCTTCTTCTTTCGTTTCTTCGATACGAATTGAAGAAGCTGTTGCAATAAGAGGACGGTTCTGTTTCCTTAGTCATTTAAACCCATCAAAATGAAGTTATCTCTTCAAACGCGCTACAAATTCTTAGTCGACCGTGTTAGAATTTAATCTTGAAGTTAGGATTAATAATCTTTGGAAGACACAATGTTTGCGTTGAAATAATATTCAGTGATGTTTATTAAACAGAACCTGATGTATATAAGCGAGTGATATAATTAACAACGTATGGAAGAATTGTTGATTGTTGGTTTCACTTTCAGACTAGACTTAGGAGTGACCCACGATCCCTTAAATATTTTGTGCCCCACTCTCTATACAGTAATGAGTATGACCTGTGTAAGTGTCCCGTTCAAATGCCCGTGTGGGTGTCTGTGTAAGGGTACTTATGCCTATGCGTGAAATATCGTCGTATACCAACAGATACTCGTAACAACAAAGCTGCGCGCTTTTAGATATAAAACCTTATACCTTTCTTGCTCTTCCAGATGGGCACGATTTAAATATTGCAACTGTCTTGGTGTTGCAAGCCGTTTAATCTCAACTTTGAGATTCTTTCTATACTGTACGAACCTCTTATGAATTCCATTTTTTTTTTCACGGCCTGGCAGTCGCGTCGCAGCAAGTAGTATAACTTTGTACGCGTCAGACGAGTAAAAGCGTGAAAGTTTGTCTGTGGCGGCCGCATGGGAACGACCGATAGGAAGGTTCGGCCGCGATACAGAGGTATGTCGATGATTTCGAGTGGCACTCGAGTAATTCATGCGCCGATTAAGTGCACGGTCGAGCATCGGAGGAGAGAAGCGTGTGTGAACGTGGCTGAAGAGCGTTGTTTTATCACCGGCTGCCAAATGTTGCGACACGTTCTCGAGTTACGTTACACGCTTCGGAATTTATTGACTTTTAATCGAACCGCTCATCTCGTCTATATTTGTCTTCGGCTTTCCGCGGAGTCTCAGCTACTGTAACGAGTACGGGGTCGTACGTAAATATCGGTAGGCTTGCGTAACGCATCACGCGTTCCAAAGATGCTACATTTAGATCGAAAAACACGTTCGCGTAGAATGCCGAGTAATCGACTTTTAATCGTAATCGATTAAAAGTTGGCGGACGATACGATCACTTTGATCGATCGTCGAGTTTCTGTCGGAGATCTTCGAAAGTCGTGCTGAAAAATTTGACTGACGATAACTTTGTGTAAAGCGAATTACGACAAAATTTCGTTCTACACTTTCGACTTAGTTTAGCGTCTTAACGATAGTCCCTGGTCGAACGTAAACGTCGTCGATCCTCGCTTCGTAAATTGTAAGCACGTTCTTGCGATTTCTTCAACGATCGAAGAAACGGTTCTCGCTGCTCTTGCCAGTTAGCAGGGATTTCACAGTGGCCGATGCTTGATTTTTCCGCAAACGGGCGTCGTGATGGTCGCGAACGCTGGATCGCGAAGGCCACGATCCGCGAAACCGATTTAACATGCGTGACGCGCAACGCGCCGCATAGACACGCGACTAGCATACGTACGAGTCGCTGATTTATCGCGTCTCGGGCTCGTGCGCGCGAGCCACGTTCCTTATCTACGCCATTATCTTCTCGATTGAAGAAAAGTTGAACTTTCGTGGGTGCGTCCGTTTCCTGGTTACAGCGCCCGTGGCTGGGAAAAATCGCGAGCCCCGGTGATCGCGCTCGTTGTTGCTCGTGCGTGTTCCAGACGCGTCTTGTATACGGAAATTATACGAAGATCGTCGTATCGATCGCACGTGCAATCCATTAAAAAAGAAAAAGAATTTATCGACCTACTCTGTTAGCGACTGTGATCGCGTCACAGGACAAGCCCAAGTGAAAATCAAATACCTCGACGCAGACTTTGATCCTTTCCATTACGATGCTACGATCTGGCGTTGCCATTAAATTAAAAATAAGATCGAAATGTCGCACGAGCGTAACTTTTGAATCCAATGTGACGTTTAAATAAAAATCTATCGGATGCACGATGCCTCTGATACGTAAAGAGGTATCGTCTAGCAGACTGGTGAAAGTAATCCCAAGAATTCTACCAAGTATTCATGAAAAGAAGGAATGAGTTTGTCCGATAAAAAATAAGTACATCGTAAAGCGTTTCCCGTGGTTAGTTATTTGACGTCGATTAATTTCTCTAATGGAGTGCCTTTCTATTCGTTTCAGAACGGTGAGAGGCTGTTCATCGGAGCGCCAGGAAGTTGGTACTGGCAAGGTAAGGTTCTTTCGTGGTACACCGCTTCCACGGCTCGATTTAGGTCGACAATTTCACAATCGATACCACCTTGAGACACGACATCTTGTTCGACTTGTAAATACGCGTATCAATCCTATTTTCATTTCCATTTAATCGGGATATTCGAAGAAGCTGGAAACACAGGACGAAGGAAGAGAAATTGTTACCGTCTCTTCGAATATCTAATTTCAGACCGTTTTAAGTGTCGATTTCTTTCAGTACGAGTAACAACTCGAGCAACTCGAGTCGTTTATTATGAATTTTCATAAGAAATAAAATTACAAAGATTCGTTGAATTTCGACTTTCGAAAGTTTCGTCGAAGGCTTACGGAGAATCTCAGCGATCAATGGAATTTAAATTGCACGTATTGTAAAAATGGAAATATTATTCGAATTAAGGAATTCCCCGGACCTCCCTAAACCAATTGGGCTTTTAAAAAATACTCGGCAGAATTGCGATCGGCAAAATTAAATCCCCATTTACACCCACTAATTGGACGGTGAACGGTCACTGGGCCGCTAATAAAAAAGAGAAACAAGTCGGAGCTCGAGCTTTCATAACGCCTGGGCGACGGAACGGCAACACGTAATATACATCGCGACCACACGTGCTCAGTGGGTCTTTGAAGTGATTTAGAAGGCTTTCGTTGAACGATTCCAGGTCAGATATACTCGATCAGCACCGCATTGAGATTGGAGTTCTTAGCGACGATGTTCGTCATCCCCGAAGCAGATGCATCAGGTATCGCGTACTTGCAGGCGCCCCTAATCAAACGAAAGATAAACAAATGTGTCGTTTAAAACCAGCCCCCTGTTTTCAACACCTCTAATCTGCCGCCATGTTTTCTTAACGACGGCGTTCATTAACAAACGTTGCTTCATGCTCCGCGACCATCTTTTCGTATTGAGTTTTTTGAAACTTGTCAGCGTGCAGCGTTCAAGGAAGTAGAGTATTCCGATCAAATATCTCTGTTGTTTCCAAAAGATACGACGTTATTTCGAGAGCGGAGCTGTTTTCCTTTTATCTTCGTCCCGATGTAACGTCGTAGCGTAGTAACGTTGCTAATTATATCGAGTTCTGAGAATTTATGCAGGGGAATATTTCGTTTAACGATAAATAATTACCGTTTGACTTAATCGCAAATTCAATATTTATTTCTTGCTTCTTGATACTCGCTGACATTTTCTTCTCTTGAAAAGCAAACCAGAGATATTTATCGGCACTCCCCTGGACGTTTCATTCTGCGCACCACAAATATCGATGGTGTTCGCGATAAATTCGAAACGATGAGATTATTTGCCACGCGATCGCGGCATTCGTTTGCTTGGCCCCCAAATAATCAATTTCCAATAATTCCATATTCATTTGGCTTCCACTCATGCGGATTTACCGCGATTAACCCGACGCCTGTGATTAATAACGATTCGAACGAACTCGTGTTGAACTGTCACGCTCAAGAATATCGTAAATGTAAAAAAAAAAAAAAAAAGAAAGAAAAAGAAAAAGAAGGGAAAGAAAAGAAAGAGAGAGAGCAAAGAGCATCCTTTGTTCCGTACATTAGTTTGCAATTAACGTAGAGTATAATCTTGTATGCTTGACAGTTTGAGGCTTGTGACGCCTCTGACGCTCCTCCCCCTCAGTGATTAATATCCGATTGATGATTAATGCACCGTATGCTATGATTACTTATTAATTACTGCCAGGTGAGACGAGGGTGGCGGCAGTGTTTAACTGGTGCAGGCCCGCTTCCTTCGCAGCTTCGCGTTCCAGCCAGAGAATAATAATACGAAGCCAGTCTGTAGTAACAACAATAATTTCTAATTACGCTCGAAAGAGTTTCCTTGGTTGTTCACGTTTAGTCGCAGTTGCATAGTAGTAGCGACCATCGGAATAATATCAGCGTCGTTGATAGAGCTGCGCTTAGAAGCTGGATTAATCATGAAAGCGCCGCTTTACGAGAGTGTATCGTTACCAACGTTTTTTGACTACGATTTTCCGATTTTATTCCCATTTCAAGTGGCTATCCAAATGGAATAGGACGTAGCTTTAAATCGCGCAGTTTGGTATCGTAAACAACGAACGTAGAATATATCGTAGGATGTGAAATATCTGTATTTTAAATTGAAACGCGTACAAAGTCGAGAAGTAACGTTTGTATCGGCTCGCTAAATTTTCTTTATTATTTAAATTTGGTCTAGTCGGACCAATTATACGATCGAGTAATCGATACTTTGTATCATAGCTGTACTTGCAATCAGATATTTCTTCCGACATCGCGCGTTGCTAGTTTCTTGTTAATATTCTGGCGGATATTTCCCATGTTACGATCAACCGTTCTATATCGATCCAAGTTTCTCACAGATATTAAATTCCTATTTCGTGTCAGTGCGCGTTCCGCTGGATCGTAGTCAGAAAGCAAATACGTTTGGGAAAGTATGTGTCTGAAATCGTAGGTACAACTTGGTGATTGACTCGATCGATTGCTTTACAGGCCAAGCGTTTTCACAGCCATTGAACAGCCGCGCGAGAATAATGTTCACGAAGGAAGGGCCAGCCACCGAGGACGATAGCTACATGGGTTACTCTGTCACGACCGGCGATTTTATTGGAAACGGTGACAGCGGCACCGCCGTCGGCGTACCTCGTGGCTCCGATCTCCTCGGCAAAGTATGCTCATGAAATATTAACGCGGTAATTCGAAAGAAAAGAAGTCGCGAGGTTGGAAATTAATTCTCTCTCGTAGAGAAAGTAACCTACCGAGAGAGATCGTTCGTTCGCTTGTTTCTTCGCGGAAACCGTACCAATTCCAGCCATTGAGATTTGTTGGAAACGATTCTTTGTTTAAATAGTCGCAGCGAGGAACAAGTTAACGAGCAAATTCGATCGGCGAAGATAGAAGCGAAAACGTGAAACGCCAGGCTTCGTATAAAGTTATAAATTATAAATCTTCGATTATAGGTCATTATCTTTACCTCGAACATGACGAATCATCGCAACATCACCGGAGAGCAAATGGGAGCTTACTTCGGTTACGCCGTTGCTTCTGGCGACATCGATGGCGATGGACTGGACGATCTTATAGTTGGTGCGCCTATGTACACGGTGCCAGATAACCCGGAAATGACCATCGAGACCGGAAGGGTGTACGTGATCTATCAAGGCGTTGGAGCTGAAAAATTCCGCAAAGTTGACTCTAGGTACCGTCTCGTCTCGTTCTTGTTACACGCGCGTTATCAGCCAAAAGTTCGACGATACTCCAGAAGCGTCGATCATAATTTTCAATTTTTACACGTGATATTCCTTTCCTTTGTAATCCCATAAGCGGATACTTTACTTACCAGGTGACCGATCCGAGTCATACTAATAAACAGTTCTTGCCAAAGAACATAGGCGATTTTCCGATTTAAAGTTACTATCGTAGAAAAGAGAACACTCGCGTCTGTCGTAATCTAATTTTCCTGCCACACGAACGAATTATCCGTGACTGAGGCTAGTTCCAAGGAAGATCCTTAGGATCAGCCAGAACTCGAGAACACACGGATCGTTGAACTCCCGCGATAATTGCTTATCGTTATCCAGGGACGGAGAGAGCAACCGCGGACGATTCGGCTTGTCACTGGCCTCTCTGGGGGACATCGACCGTGACGGTTATGGTGACTTCGTGGTGGGTGCTCCTTACGGTGGTTTACGTGGTCACGGTGCCGTGTACATCTATCACGGTTCGTCAACCGGCGTTCTCGAAAAGTATTCCCAGGTGATCTACGCTGAAAACCTCGATGTACCCGTGAACACGTTTGGATTTTCCGTGTCTGGTGGCCTCGATCTCGATGGAAATCGTTATCCAGATTTGGTGGTCGGTGCTTACGAATCTGCCACCGCTGTATTCTTCAGATCCAGGCCAGTCATCAAGATGGATTCGTACGTGTCCTTCGATCTGGAGTCGAAGTTGATCTCTCTGGACGATAGAAATTGTACACTATCGGACGGCAGCAGAGTCACTTGCCTCCCTCTGAGAGCTTGTTTCAAATATAGCGGAGAAGGTGTTTTCTCCAGGCATAATTTCAATATTCAGTACGCCCTGGACGTGAAGAAGACAAAGAGTCCGAGATTGTTCTTCTTGGAGCTGGAGGGAAGGAACACGATGAATCGAACGATCATGGTCGATCGCGAACGACAGTTCTGTCGCACCGTTCAGGTTCGTCTAAATCATTTTATCACTTAACAATTTTTATCGATTAATCGGAGAACTTGATTGGAAATTTTCAAGTTCCACTGCCAAAAACTTTCAAGTATTATTTAATCAAAAAAAAGTAAACGTAGAGACAGGATTCCATTTGTTACATTTTCAGTCATAGTAGTCCGAAACTTTGACTCGTTAGATCTAATTAACCAGAATCCCTTCCACCATCCATAGGTATACGTGACACCGAACATTCGCGACAAGCTTACGTCCCTGGACGCCGAGATGCGGATGAGTCTCGACGAGGAACGTTACGAAGACACTCGACCGAGAGACCCTAGACTCCCCTTGCGTCCCGTTCTGGGCTCCACGACGTCCAGGAAGGACTCTCTGTCCATCAGAAAGAACTGCGGCTCCGACAACGTGTGTATCCCAGATCTGCAGATGAACGTGACATCGAACGTGCAGAAGTACCTGCTAGGCTCCGGCAAACGGCTGCAGCTAGACGTGTTGGTGCAGAACATGGGAGAGGACGCTTTCGAGTCGACGTACAACTTGAAACTACCCGCTGGTATCGATTACATCAAAGTGGAGAAGATCGAGACTATGGGGGTGCCTGTTCAATGTTCGGCTCCTAAACAATCAAATAACAATACTCTTCGTTGCGATATTGGCAATCCGTTGCAGAAGAACGGATTAGTTAAATTCAGAGTGTTGTTGCAACCTGTTACGTCGCATGGAATGAAGCCGATTTACGAGTTCGAAATGGACGTGAACACCACCAATCCTGAGAATCCGTACACGACCGACGATAATACGTATACCTTGAGACTACCAATTTGGATCGAGACCGATCTACGAATAGACGGTGAAAGTAAACCGAAGGATCTGTATTACAATCCGGATAATTACACCAGCGAGATAAATGTTACTACGGAGGCAGAGTTTGGACCAGCTATGACGCACAATTACACTATTCGGAACCAAGGTCCGTCGGACGTTATCGAAGCGGAGGCTTTTCTTATTTGGCCCGCTCAAACTTTGGCTGGAGACACGTTGCTGTATTTGTTGGAGCAGCCGGAAACTTCTGGACCCATCGCCTGTGAACCTGCCAATGCAAATTATCTTAGTCTGAAGGTATGTTTCGAGACTTGTTACATTTTTATTACAACACTTTGACAGCCTTACGTTTCGGTTTAGACTTCATTGCCAATCGCCGACACTTTCGCTCAGTCCATCGTCGTATAATTATGATACATTTTTCAAGAAAATCACATTGAATCCATTGTATTGTACACTTGAGCTTTGTATTCTTTGTATATTTGTATCGAGTATGTGTATTCATTTCCTGATCGTTCTACACATTTACACAAGTCGAGATTATAATCCTTTTCTGACCAATCGCTTTCACCGAGTCGTTAGACTCACAAATTGCCGGCCTCTTCGATGCATTTGTAAATCGTTTCGCTTCGATGGAACGCTATCGGATACAGGAATCATTTGGCTCGCGCGTAAAGGCCGATTAAATTAAAAGGAAAAAGCCGAAGTCGGGTTAAGATGGAAGAAGCGATCTTTGTAAAAATAGCTTCTCGTCTCGAAATAGAGAACGTTCCCTTAAATCGACCGAACGAATGATAACATTCAGATGAAAAGTAGTATATTCGTTTGCTAATTACAGCTGGACCAACGCAGAAGTATGTACTGGCATCACCCAGATCCATCGGGAGTGATCCTGGACGAATCCCAATCAGGCAGAACGATTAACGTGCAACGAGGCTTCGACATGGACAAAAGCAAACTGTCCCAGAAAGAAGAGTCCGAGATCAACACCGGAGACAGTTCCAACATCCAGAAATCTCGTCATTCCTCCTCCTCTTCGTCTAAAGCGATCACCAGTGAAACAAGAAGGTTCCAGTTATCCGACACTGGGAGCAAACCAGACGTCCTGATCACCACCTACACTCAAAACAATTCAGGGACCAGCTCTATAAACACGGCAGACTTAGCCGCTGGCAACAGAGGCGTGATTTTTCACACGGAATCTGGCGGTTACGGAGAGACGGCTACGTTGGGTGGTGGTTTCCGGCCCAGTGACGGTAACAGTCTAGGTGCGAGAGTACCAGACTTCGAAGGAGGCCATGGATCGTACGTGAACCATTCCGAAACCTTCGTAAACCGCTGGGGCGAGACCAGCGTTTCTGGAGGTCGCTCGTCTTCGTCGGATGGATACGGCTCTAACATAAACGAGAACGACGAAAGCTACCAGGAGCTATTGAGACAACGACAGGCACAACGTGAACGCGAGGAGGAGGCTCGATTGGAGCGTCAGAGAAAGAAGGAACAACACATGGCTGCGCAAAGACAACGAGAGGAGCAAGAACGTTTGTATTATCAGAGAAGACAGGAAGAAGAACGCAGAAGGGCGGACGAGGAGATGAGGAAGAGACAGGAGGAGGAACGAAGACAGCAGCAAGAAGAAGAGATACGAAGGCAACAAGAGGAACAACGAAGAAGAATAGAGGAAGAGGAATTTAGGCTGGAGCAGGAGAAACGTTACGGCAGTTCCTCCGAACATCGTGGAGTTCAGAGTGGTTTCATCAGCGGTGATCGAGAAGAAACTGTACGAGGAGGTGAATTCGGATTCCAACTACGTAACGTCAGCTCCACGCAGGACCTGGCGCGACTGTTTGGATCCTTATCGAAGTCAGCGACTGGTTACGAATTGTTCAACAGACAGGGCAAGCAATATGTTCAGTTTATGGGAAGATTCCGCAATTCTGCCGACAGAAGGGAGTATATAGAGTTCCAAGATGGATCTACGTTTCCTCTTCAGGACCGTTACGGAGGAGAGAGTTACGTTTCTAGCTCTACGGAGAACAGAGACGGTAGATTCTTGAAGATAGAGGGTGAACTTCTGGTCGATTCGAGCGGGAAAGGGTTCATCGTGCTTAAAGATGGTCGCAGATTTCCTCTGCAGGGCTCGTTTACCTACACCGAGGAAAGAACCTATACGTTGGATCCCTATAGTTACCAGGGAGGTAGAACCGGTAGCGAATACGAAACGAAGGGTTATAGTAAATCCTGGAACGAAGAATCTAGACAAGCTGCTGGCATAGAAAGCGACTACGAGTCCAAGTATACCAGCACGCACGAGGAAAGAAGAACGGAAGACAGAAGAGTAACTAGCAGAGTTTACGGAAGAGAGAACCGCGACACTCCCGAGGAACGTCTATCGACTAAGATTCCAAATTCCAACGATGGTTCTAGATTCAGGCGAGAAAGCGATATGGTTAATGTGAGGGAATTTAAAAAATTCGAGAAGCTGCATAGAATACCTAGGGACCTTGAAAACGACCCTTTAATGCCAGAAACAGAATTCGGCGAGGAAGATTACGAGAGCAATTTAAGAACGCAGGAACCGGTTAGTCTTTGCAAGACAGCCAAATGCGTGATGCTGAGATGCGTTTTGGGTCCACTGAAGAAGGACCAGGAAGTTTGGATCGGAGCTAGGTACAGAGTGGACGCAAGGACGTTGAAGAAGGTCGCTCTGCAGGAAAAAGTCAGGGTTTCGACTCGATTGGAGGCACAAGTCACCAAGCAACCGTTCATAGGCGCACCTGCCGAACAGGTGATCAAGAGCCACGAAATTAAGACGAACGTCGAGCCAAGCATAACACCATCTGCGCCGGATGTTATTCCGCTCTGGGTCGTGGTACTCTCCGCCTGCGCTGGAACGATCATTCTATTACTGCTTATTTTCCTGCTGCACAAGGTTTGTTTATGCAAATTAAGCGGTACGAGTTTGCGTAAGACGATGTACGACGATATTAAGGCTTGTTTGTTGAAAGTATCTATCGAGTGTTGTAATCTCTCTAAACTTTTCTTATCCTTCTAGAAACATTTACATTCTGTTCTCATTTTTGCTAAAAATCTTTCGTTAGAAAAATCGAGGTATCTCGAAGAATATTTGTTGAGACTGTTGTTCATATTACGCAAGTACATCTTCCGTAAAGCCTTAAAACTGAATAAGGTAAAGAATCGAAACGATTTTACAAAGTACCTTTTTATTTCTTCGACAGTGCGGGTTCTTTAAGAGGAATAGACCGTCCGATGCACCAGAGAGGCAACCATTGAACAGGAACGGTCACTTCCAGCAGGGTGACGACCACTGAGAAAAAGGGCCAAGTATCCATCGATGGAATTCATTTCAAATCTCGAAAGTCGAACCGAACGAACGAGCCAGGGAGGGCCTTTTAATCCTCGAATCTCGCAAAGGAACAAATTTACGCACTGCCTGGATCACGGCTCGTCCTAACTGTAATACAGTCCCGTGTCAAGCAGCACTGTGACTATTATTACGATTATTGTAATTAACAAAATCGCGAGTGCCTTTATCTCCAGCCCCGAACGACGAAACTGCTCGAGCATTTTTACTTACATCGAATTACGAACGAATAAGCGATGTAAAAAAGGTTCTGGGGCGAGTCTGCGATTATTTTCTACTGCCACTGAATACTCCTTCCAGCTCCTGCAGCTCGATCATGCAAGTTTCTAGTCAGGAGACGTTTTTCTTTTTCTTTTAATTATTATTATTATTATTATTATGTCATTTTTTAATTACCTGTAATTTACTTAAGCCACATGCTCGTCGATGATCACGAGCGAATACGAAGATCGATCGAACTGCCTCGATGACGTGGAGGTCGAAGTGGCCTGCAGATACACCTTGCAATTTATGGAAAATAGATTGCACTTTTTCACTCCGTGTAGAATTTATCGTAATCTTTCCTTTTTTTAAAAAGGAAACGTTCGCTGTGGCGAATTCTGAAAAAATGAGATGAAAGAGTGAACGAGTTTTTTATTTTATCGGTCTTGTACAAACGCTGATTATATTCCGGGGCTTGAGCAATTGCAAAATAGTTGAGATTACCAAGAGAAAAATGTCTAGTTCTGTGTTGTAAATATACTATAGTATATTTATTCTGGCTTACCTGGTGGAATATTCAGAATAATAATTTATTAATTCTATTTTCCATTAGAAGAACGTTTAATCGGCTCGAATGCTTCGATTCACGTCGATAGAGATCTCATTCGTCGCCGACATCGGCAGTCGATTTTATATTTGTTCTCCTTCTTAAAACAAGCTCGAGAACGGGAGTTTTCGATTATTTATTAAAATTTCTACATTATTATATGTATATGTAACGTATGATAGAGCGTTGTAACGTGAAACCGGGGCTTGCCCTGACTGTATGTGTGTACAATCTTGTAAATTATTAACTGTATTACTAAAAACCGTTCAGAAAGTAACTAGCTAACACAAATTAATAATTGTGTAGAGAGCAAACGAATTCCTGAATAAGTGGGAAAATAGAAACTGACTTGTACATACAGACTTAAGGTGTAATATTAAAAGAAAAAAAATATATATATATATTAATTAATAATATTATTAATATTAAAGATGGTATTTTATTTTTAAATGTGGGTGAGAAATCGCCTCTGATAAAATTACTTTATTAATTCTAAGAAATCTAGAATTTTTTAACGAGAATAATTTTGAAAATATATGCCAAGAAAATGGAGAATTAATTAATTTTTCATTGAGACAAACTAGTAATCTCGGTAGGATGATCCCCCTTTTTTCAAACTTATTCCCTGTTTTAAATAAATTCGTATCCTTGTATCAGGAAATTCCTCGCAATATGATCAGAAACAATTAATTTTTCATATAATCATTTATTAGAAAAATCACAATGACGTAACAGCAGTAGACACAAAACAAATGCATGATTAGCATGAATATCATACTCTCACTGTTGTTTCTACGATAGTTGTATGGATCGTTTTTTGTTAGACCTGCATTAATTTGTAAAGTTACGTCGCGCATAAATGATAAGAAAACTGTTCCAGATATAAAAAAATATATCTTTCGATAATCTTGATCTGTTTCATAGATTTTGACGATGTTTCTACTCTCTCGCTCTCTCACACACGCACACACACTCTCTTTCTCTTATTTTGACTTTTCATTGTCTTTGATAAAATTTATACAAAAATAATCTTATGAGTACAATCATTTTGTAAAATATACTACCGTATTTAATATTTTACTTCATGCGTTTTAAGAACCTCGAAGTAGAAAAAGTGCTTAGAAAAATTTCTGGTCTTTCAATGATTGATTTGTTTTTTCGATCGAGCGAAAATGGTCTGCGTATATTCGTGAGTCGAAATGAAATCTACCACCGGGACGAGGTAAATCTTGTAAAAAAGTGTCTCCATATTTTTTTCCCCCGGTTTCTGCCTTCTCTAATGAGTTGTCGTTGGGAAAAATGGTACAAAAGTCAATATTTTAAAAAACATACATATAAAAAAAGGAAATCGTGAAACATTTCGTACAGACATACTCATCCAGCTCTAGGATTATTGCTAAAAATATTAATCTTTCGTTATGTACACGTGTTGTTAGCCCTTCAACGACGCATGACGTATGCATACATTCTATTTCTTCGTTATTTTTATCAAAATTTATTGATAATCTTAAAATATTTCTATACCAATTTAACTTATCTCGTTTAAACGTTCAGTCTTTGAAATTTCAATATCGCAAGATCGAAATAATTTTTCAACTTTGATACATTTTTTAAATTTCTCAAATTCGGCGATCAAAGTAGCGTGTCGTTGAAGAAAAAACAATTTACCAAACAGAACGATTTACGTTATGCGTTATCTTCCATTTAAGATACATCGAGAAAACAAAATAAATATATTCACCATGTTCGGCAGTGTAAGGTCGATACTCCTCTTCAAAAACTAACGTGCTATCGAGCAATATGTATGTACAACATTATGTATATACGACTGCCATCGAATGCGTACCGGATGTATCGTTTCGATCCTTGTCGAAAAAATACAATCAACGCGAAATTTTGTTTTCTCTAACGTCTTGCTTGGTAATTTACAATAATCTGGATCAGGCGGAGGCTAACTAAAAGATTTACAATTCACGGTCGAGTTATGTTTATACGAACCGATGTCGTGAGATAAGAAAATACTAAATACGATTAACAATGTAGTTGTACCCGTAATCATTAACACCCGCGACATCATCAAGACATATAATCTTGGAATTTCCCTAGTTTCTATGTACGAATGATTGGATTTGTTTTCGAATAGAATAAACGCATGGACCGAAATAATAAACAATGTTTTCTCAAAATTCAATCATCAATTTTTTTATGACTATGCTTCAAAATTCAATCGTTGATTTGTTTATGACTGTACTTCAAAATCCGATCGTCGATTTGTTTATGACTGTACTTTAAAATTCAATCGCCGATTTGTTTATGACTATCTTCAAAATTGTCGTCTAAACTTCATTGTCTTTACATGTAACTAAATCATACACTTCTTCGTGAGGGTCATCCTCGTATCAGCTATCTGGAACCTGAAAACAGACAAATTATTTAATAAGCATTAATTAAAAAAAAAAAAAGAAAAAAATATATATTTGGCTATGAGTATTTTAAGTAATCGACCATCCTTACTTTCCACTGTAGTTGGTTGCCAACGTTGTAAAGCTCCTTTAACGATTCCGCCAGCTTTCCAGAATTCTCTAACTCCTTGTATTTACGATACAATTCGAGAGCAGCTCTGGCATCTTCGGTAGAATCGTGTGTTTCCGACTGAATCTTCTTACCCAAAAAGTGCCACGTAAGAAAACGCAACGATACCATACGATGACGAGGTAAATGAAATAGCAATACTGTGTCTACGACCTGCTCCGGTGGAACGACTAAATTTATCACTCTGTGAACAACGAGAAAGAAACATATGTAAAATCAATATGATTGGGTAGTATTAGACGTGTTAGTATATTAAAGAGGCGAGTGGTAAAAATGTAATAGTCAATGTATATTAAAATCACTTTAAATATAAGTACAAAGATAGTGTATGTCGGTCGTAACCGTCTATCACTCAATTCTACCGTATGACTCGCTATGTTGCTCCGCTATGCTGTTCGCTATACCGAATCGCTCTAAAGACTGATTAGAGAGGATGTTCGTCTAAAAAGTTCAAATTTAATTCCGGTTGACGATTACAAATAACGGCGATGATGTTTTTTGTCCAGATTTGTTCGTTTACTTTTGAATCTAATAAATCGAAACAATGTCAACACTCTAAGGCACAACAATATGAGTCACTTTCAATTCGAATTGTCCTATGACTCATATGCCGGTACACAATAAAAGCAAAAAGTAATGTAATTACCTAAAATCATTCTTCAGGCCATGACCAACGAACATGATCCCATTATCAACGAGAAATCGTAGTTTTTGGTACGTTGATTTTAGAGTTGTTAAGTGCTTGCTACTAAAGTTTGCGTCTAAATCACCTGGTTGAATCCCACTGAATTTTGTCAGGTAATCTACTACCTGTTCTTGAGTGCTTATGTAATCGTCTATAAAGGGAGTTCCTTCCAGAGGACCTTGGCTGTTTAAGGAATTAAAAAAATATCAAGCAAGAAACATAGTGATGCAAAAAATGGCTATACTAATGTAAGAAGGGTAGGAAAATAGTTAAAAATTGTACATACCCACGTATACAAGTTATACGTGCAACAGACATGTGACTTGGTTTTATAGTGGACATTTTTCCATCGCTACGAAGTTCAGATTCTTCCTGATTCAACGTTACAAATTCAGCGTCAATTCCAACTAGTTCGCCTATAGAAACAATTTTATCGGTTAATATCATTTTACGTATGTAATTTAATGTCTTTTATTTCTGTATTCGATAGAAACCTGTTTTAGGCATTTCGTCGGACGTCAATGGGGTAAACGTGATACCCCTTGTCCCTCCACTGCGAGCGATGCATTTATCTTCACCAAATACATCATAGGTAAGCGGACTGACAAATGGTGCTGGTTCAGGTGCAGGTACAGCAGTATAATGAAGGACACATGGAACCTTCCAATCAAGATTGAACCATACCGCTTCTTGCGGTGTCACTGCGGATATACTAAACAAAATAGACAAATTTTCATTACAACTTGAAACAAAACTGTATAAAACTAACGAAGAAAGTAAGATTCGAATTTAGAACATTTGTATGTATAGAAAATTTTTCATAGAAAGTTTTCCATCATTCATGCCATTTATACGATTCTTCGTCGATTATTCTAGTATTATTTAGTACAGAAAATGAATTACATTTACGTACCAAAAATCGTTAAAAATGTACCACTGCGACACCGCACTGCCAGCCGATCGTTCATGATAATTTGGTCCGACTCGCAATAGCGCAACGATATTCCTCTTATCTTCGTTACTCTTATCATCGATGTAGCAAACAACAGCACTAAGACTATACCGAACTTTGCTTATCTTATCCAAATTTTCATCAGTTTTGTTTCCTTTCTCCGCATCGTCATTTCGTACTGTGTCAACATGATTTTTAACCACTTTCTCTTCTCCGGAGATCTCAGATTCTTGTATCTTATTATCGCCTTGACCATTTTCTACTATAACCTCATTGACCGTTTTACTACTTTCGTTGGAGTCGCTCTTTGGAGTGCTGATCTTTTCTACGAATAATTCACAATTGCTATCCAAGGAAATCTCTATATCGTGTGGAATCCACGAATGAGAATAGTATAAGTGACTAGGCGGTGTTGTGACCGATTGCGGTGTCGAAGTTGTTATGGGTGGAGTAACCGGTGGCGTTTGTACATTTTCTAATAAAAAATTTAAATAAAACAGATTGAAAATGTTAGTTAAGCAAGATATAATGAAATTTTTGAAAAATTGTAAAATGAATTGTAACTGTACCTGAATCTCTACCAATGTGTCTGAACCTACAACCAATTCGAGTACAATTGTTGCCATATCGACATGGTTTCGCAGTAATGGGGACAGGACTCGAAGATGGACTACTTTCTTTGCCACTTAATACTTTTTGAACGACTATATCCATTTGCGCTTGCCAAAATGCTTTATCCTACAATAGTGGTAATTTTAGTATGTTAAAAGTCATCATGGAACTTAGTATGTGCTTGCAGTCTATGAGATGCAGTCATGAAAGAACTCTGATTAGTTATTAAATTATTCAATATCTAGGACATGATTAGGAATAAATGAGTAATGAAGTATTTCATACCGAATATTATAAATAGTGACATTTCGGAAATTTGATATTGGTAAAATAATAGTAATTGTAAAATTATCTTTTTCATATTACTCAAGACTATTTTTATATTTATGACTGCTCCCAGTTATAACTGCTAGATTTTTATATGAAACACTTATAAGATTGTGTCTGATGTACCTGTTGTGTATCTAAACCACAATTCAGAGCCAATATTTGAGGTAGTTTAGTCAGTTGTCGAGACTGGAGCGTGGGTGTAAATTTCTGACAATTGTCACACCATGCAGGTGTAATTTTCTCGGGTCTTAAACTACGAGTAAGAACACTCGTAAATGGAACTTCTTCGGCTGCAAAGGATAAAAATTCATTCATTTTGTATAATGATAATTGATGTGTATATCCAACATACATATAGCTTAAATAGTGGCTTACAGGGATGCGTTAATTCCGGATAAACTAAGTTGCATAGCAACATGATGGAATGTTTTGTAGCTTCTTGCCCACATTTGAGACAGCGGTGTATATGCATTTGTTCAGATCCAAACAGACGACTGATCTCTGTCTCTTCATCTCGTACTTCGTTCTCCTCGATAGATTTTTTGCTGTTTTTGTCTATTGGAAATAAATATTTGTATAAGTTTTTTCGAATATCATTATTTTTTTGTAATTTTAAGATAGTATACGTTAATAATGAAAATATATAAAAAAAATATATAAAAAAATTCAATAGCCTTTAATGAGGACCTATTTACTAATATGCTAATTTCGGGAGAATAGTATTTGTATTGGCAACGCATTATTACAACAACAATATCGCTATTTAAAATATTCTGATTTTCTTCTTAAAAATATAAAATGAAAAGTTTACTGAATTTATTGGAAATCAGAGCAATGGAGACACAAAACAAATTTTTACAAATAGGCTATGCATTCGCAGAAAACAGTCTCCTTTCTTATAGAAAAGAAGAGGAAGTATAGGTAAAACCAAAATTAAAAAAAAAAAAAGAAACGTGCTTAAACAAAAGACTAAAAAACTTTCTGCATAAACCGAGCACAATAAAAAGGAAGAGGATTAACTGGCAATCTTGGTATATCCCAAGAATACAGATATGAAAATATATATAATTTTTATCATTAAAAAAAGGAAAAAAATTTTTTTAAACTTAAAACTTAAAACTTAAAAACCTTAAAATTTCTTTGTATTCTTTGGATATGTCGCCACAATGGTCAAATAAGTGTAACAAATAATCATATACAAAATGAAAAATAAACACAAAAAGTGCCCAATAAAAAGGTTACACATGAATTGTGTTTACCTTTCGATGTGATCCACATATATTTACCATCCTCCTCCTGTTTTTTCCTTTTCTTCCTTTCTTCTGCGTGGCTTCTATATCGGGAGCCAATGTCCTGCAAAATGCTAGGAAAATCCTGTTCGTTATAAACGAACGGAGGACATTTTGGTCCTGATTTAAGTCGAGCAGCTTCCTCTTCCTCCAGTTGCCGTTTCTTTGTTTCCAGAACTTCGTAATGGATCTGATGTAATATAAACCTGTTCCAACTCTGAAATTCAACAATAGTATTAACATATTAATATTTAACACAGGCACGGGCATTCTGTATTGAGAGACATACCTGTATCAATCGCATCAAATTGGTTTTCCTTTTGGCTTCCGGATGGAGATCACTGAGTATAAGTCCCAAAGCTGCTGCTTCGGGAACCGTTCTGAAAGCTCGTAGGAAATTGGCTGCCTGACAAGGCAGTCCTCTGGACGTGTCTAACATGTGAAACAAAAATCCTAGTTCGCAGGACAGGCAAAATTCTCTTTGGCACGAGTGAGAGAGCAACGCTATTCTTACAGGTTCGCAATAATAAAGCAACTAGAAAATACATGATAGATATGAGTATCTCAGTTTGTTTCCCTGCAAGAAGAATAAGCTTTCTGGATTTTCATTGTGCTGATTGAACTAAGCTTACCTGCAACATAGCATTACAATAGCTGTTAGGAAGAGTTGCTTCGAGACCGCAGAAGTTGGTGTGATTATACTGATCAAAA
Source organism: Bombus pascuorum (assembly GCF_905332965.1). Classification (NCBI taxonomy): domain Eukaryota; kingdom Metazoa; phylum Arthropoda; class Insecta; order Hymenoptera; family Apidae; genus Bombus; species Bombus pascuorum. The sequence goes on along the minus strand of NC_083497.1, from coordinate 13,296,741 downwards.
TCGAATTCATCGTAACCGAGACGTGAATATTTCAACTCGATTTTGCGATAACGTTTAGGTATGGCCACAAAGGTGCCGTCATCTGTTTTTGATCGTGAATCGCCAGCGAAAAGTTTTGTGACTACTCCCCGACGTTTTTCCAAATTGTAAGGTATCTGCAAAAGAGGTATTATTTATTTTTCTTCAATCAGTCAAACGACTTTCGCTTTTTCTCTTAAATAAATTTAATAAGATTAAAATTATGATGTACTATATGAGCGTGATTTGCAGCATAAAAAAATAAATAATACCTATTGAATACGCGTGGGACCTAGCCAATAAGTTAGGCTTACGTGTATGTCTTACAACCTTTATTTCACTTAAATACAACTTCCATTATTACATTCTTGAAGTAATATATTCTATATAGGCATTAGATATACTATCGATTATTAGCCACAAAATCATTAAACTAGAACAACCATTCGAACGAAATGCATCGATTACAAATGCTCCAACGCGAAATAAAAGGCAGTGAATAGTGTTCTTCTTGAGATCCAAGACTTCAAAATTTGAAACACGATATGATTTGTTGGAAAGTAGATCAAAACTCAAATTACACCACATACGGAGCTAGAGAGCATAACATAAGCCTATAGAGAGCATATTTTAAATAATTCATAGAGCTATATAACGAATTATGCAATGCAATATATATGTACATCATTTTAGAACACGTTCATTGTAATTCCTACATTGGCACATTATTCATATCTGTCTTGATAAAAAGTTAGTAAAAAAGTTATTGCTTTTTTGAAGAAATTGAGACAGATGCAACCATTCCTCTTCAATAACTGTAATTTTACACAGCCATTAAGGTGCTACTGGTATGCAGACTACAAAATAAATGTCAATGTTTCTCAACCTTTCAAAGATATTTAGATAAAATTTAGTAAGATTCTTAAAAATTTGAAATTCGGCTCGAAACAAATTTACTAACGTTTATATTTTATAATAAAAATCTACAGTAACGGACTTTTATCAGTGAAAATAATAGGATTCAGTAACTATATTTATTATATATATAATTGAAAAATATATTGACTAAAATTAAGAAAAAAACTTCAATATTATATAATACACATGTTTAATGTGTACTTAGATCTTTTTCTCTCATACATATTATCATAGAGGAAATTATTAGAATGTTGTAGACTAGCTTATGAAAATATATCACGATCTTTTAAAGTTGTTCATGGACTACGATATTTATCACGAAATGTTATCAGTCTTAAATCACATCATATTATTCTGGCTTCTCTAAAAAATTGAAAGTATGGAGCTCGAATTCCTTTTCTTTGCAATATATCGTTCCGATTGAAAGTATCAATTTATACCATTGAAGCTATAATAAAGTCGTCAATTAGATTATATTTCTTAGTTATGTTATGCAACTAATATTGTCTGATAACCAATTCAATTAATAACACTATATGTGTCAATGCATACAAAAACACAACTGTATTCAGTCACAAGCATATAATTCCCTAAAGACAAACTTTGTTCTTTCTCAAAACTGATTTGAAACTATATGAAGTTAAACATAAATGGACAGTATCCACATCTGGCAGCGATAATTTGTTCTGTTCCAACAACCCATTGGTGTAGCTGGCAACAAGAAAGTCAAACATCAAGACTAATATGATAGTATAATATTAAATGGGAGTCATGGAAAACACTCTGTGAATGGAAGACAGGAAATTCGGATTTTAGGAGAGATTTAGAAGAGTCGGTGAAGAATATTGTATAAGAGTGGGAGAATATTTTTTTCTCACTTGATTTCTGCGGTATGTCTGAGGGTTCGGGGCATAACCTATAGTTCCTTGCATCTTCATTGTACGCAATATTTCAGGATCAATCGGTGGTGTTCTTCTGTAAAGACATAGAAAACAAGTTTGGAATTAGTTTTTTTATTAACACTACTTGTTCAATTTAATTGTCAGTTGTCATTACCTACCTATAAGCATATCTCAAATATTCCTCTGGCCAATCGCTTAACAATGGCTGTCCAGTATAATACATTGGTATTGTACTTAGTGGTGTAACATCATCATTGAATGATATATGTGGAAGTGGCTCAACTGGATCAGCAAATTCAGTTGGTCTGGATAAATGAGAACAGAATCATTGTTCAATGCTTTCTAACTTCAGCTGGAATTTTTTTATTTAAAAGATTTAATATATTTACTAACCGAGAAAATGTATTAAACTGGGGCTCAGGTGTATTTGTAGACATAAGATGTATAGAACCTGCCGAATCTCCAAAGCACAGACACTGAGATGTAGAAGATACATCAAACGATAATATTGCTCCACTATTTGCAACCTATCAATACAAGAAAACTTGTATATTATGTAATTATAGATCACCCTTTTTGCACATATGACATATAACATTTACCTGATACAAGCATGTCACAGGTGGCTGTGCATTAGCATAGATAGTATCAAGAAGTTGCATTTGTCCCGATGGTGCTACAACAGCTAAACGACTGGAATAGCTGGGTAGGAACTTCAATAAAAGAGGGCACACCAAAGTTGCGACTGGGCTTAATGCTCTCATTTGTCTCAAGTCATATGCCATTAAGAATCGATCTACTGTCAAACCCTGACGACTAAATCAAGAAATTAAATGGGTTAAAAACTTTAACAATTACAATAGTGTTCTCAATGATGTATTAATTACGGTGTTCTAAATCTTACCAGTTACTGAAACCACAAGTAACAAGGTAATTTCCTTGAACATCAAAGTCACTGAGAGAACCACTGTGAGTATCAAAAGTATGTTCTATCGATAATGTATTTGGATCCCTGAAATTGATTCTTCCAGCAGGATTACCACAGCATATAAGTCTGCTATGCTGTCTTAAAATTGCACAACCATTTTCCCCTACGTGTACCTATAAATACAATATGTTACAAATACATGTCCACATAATCATGTTATTCTATCAATAAGGTGAAACTCACTAATCCAATCTCTTTTCCTCTTGTTAGATCAAAATCGATTATTTTTTCCTGATGACCGCCCATAAGTAACCTTGTTGGTGAAATGTGAAGCATACATTGCATGTCTATCATATTTTGTGACCTACAAATCGTTTATTTTTATACAAAAAGTTCATAAGTTCATAAATGTCATATAAATACTACAAAATTAACATACATGTGCGAAAATATTGGTATACCACGTCTCAACTGACATCGCAATAAACTCTGTGTTAAAATTAAAATTCCTTCATCTATTGGATGAATATGCCGAATTTCTTGAGAGGCATGAACTTGAAACGAGGTGTACTTTTGTAAACCAGGCCCATAATAAGATGTCACATGACCCTATGAAGCATTGTTCTTAGTCAATATAATTTTAATAATTATTTAATAAATATCAGTGTGATATGAATTAGATGCTATTTTAATCATACGAATTACATAAAGTAAATGATAAAAGCAACAAAATGTATAATTTGTTAACTAGACAATAAATGTTATAATACCCCTTGATTTCCCATCCACATGAGTTCTTCGACATTGTCAAAGATGACAGTGGAAACTCCAAATCTATCCCCCCCATCAGCAAGTACAGTACGAGTCTGATGAAATTCAGCCCCGGCAAATTCTTCTCCAAATTGCTCTGTTGCAGGTACATATTCTTCACCAGTTAAAACATAATTTGGTTCTTCCCCTGTAAGGAAAGATGAAAAAAGATATTGACAATGGAAATTCTTGATGTTGTTTCAATATCAGTCAATATCATTAAACATAACTTGTGACAACATTTCAACATTGAATATAGGTTACAGATTATTAACGTCGATTAATCTTTGTTATCATTGTTTACGAATTGTAATATTTCTGCCTGAACGAGCGCCTCTAAATTTCACAGTTGAAAACAACAACATCACAGCTGATTTGAATCGCGTGTCTAACCTTTGAATTTTGCAAGATTGTTTTGGGTCGAACAGCTGATCGGAACTAAGCATCATGTTCCGAAAACAGCGGAAAGAGTGGGAGTAACCAATAACGGTTTATTGAATTGGTGGACAAAAATTAACGAGACAAAAGATATTATGCGATACTAACGGCTAATGGGACGCCAGATCGCGCACCATGATTCGAGCAACGAGTGTCATAGAACAAAGAGGTTTCGCGCCTTTCCGAGTCTTCCGAATCTTGGGACGAAAAAATCACATTTTGATGTAATTGAATTCATTTTGCCGCCTTCGGAAGAGAGAAAGAGTGTTAAAATGATATATATAAAATACTTACAAAGGAGTTGTTCGTTAACACCGTTATCGGTCGTGGGTTGTATGGACGGGTTGTAGTGGCCTAAAACCGAGTATTCCATAATATTCCCGTCTTCAGGCCGTTCGATTTTGAAACATGGAATTGCCGTCAGTACGAAGATAGCCGTAGAATCGTTGCCCCAATGATCATTCTCTTTTCATAGCACACTTTTTGACACGCACACGCACGTACTGTAGTCGCCTTGGCAACTGTGCAACAAGCGAAACACTTCGTCACGAATATTCACTTTTCTCACTACCAGCCGATTTAAACTAATGAAAATTATAGTTAACACGACACTTTCTATACTTGTTTATCACAAAACATGCATCGACCTGTTCATCGAACAACCTTTAATTCATGATTGCCCTTTTCTACGCGTTCACCCTTATATAGCTGTATTGCGGCTCAAAGGTGTCGCCACCTGCTGCTTCGCGCGTCAATCGGTACGGCCAATAACAATACGCAAAAATCCCTAGATTTCATTATTCGGTTAGTTGCCGCCCTAAATATTGTAGAAGAAAGGCGCGAAGCTGGAGAGAAAATTTAAGAAAAATTACGTTCAAAGGAGTTCGAAATCGATGGATCTGATGGAGAAAAGTATATAATTCAAATACTTTTACGATTTTATGAAATTCTTATGTTAAAGGAATAATTGAAAGTAATAGAGTAATTTTACGAATGAATTTTCAGGCCAGATGGTGTCTACGATTGAAAAACATTCGATTCTGCTCATATATCATTCATGTTACGCGAGAAAGTAAGTAAAATAATAAAATAATATTCATAATTATATCGTGAAAATGTTTGAAATGCACTATAAATTCAAATCATTTAGATGTATGTATGCATACTTTTGAGAAATATTTTGATAATTATTGTTCTAAATTCATAACGACATTTGTATAACGCCATCTTGATATGTTGCTTTGCCTCTTGTAATAAGATTCGAATTTATTTAGCATTATATTAAAAAATTTAAACTGTTGTTTCTTAATACATCCATCGACAATATTAAAGTTAATGTAATGCATTTTGTTCTTTTAAAAAAGATCGTGAAAAGATATAATCCTATAAGATATTACTATAACGACATTCATAATTAGGTTAATTATAAAATACGTTATTTTCAATTGTAAATTATACAATTGTCGCTTAATTATTTGAATATGCTATTCTTTGCCTTTTGAAACATATTTTCGTATAAAATGATTCGAGTAAAGAATGGAAGAATTTATTTGTCAGACATCGATATACATATGTACATATATATACATACATATATATATATATATATTTCACAATTTTTGATTAACGTTTTACATATCACGTGAGAAACGATGAAAATCACAGAAGTGTCGAAGTATTCGCTGTTTAAAGGGAGGTACGGTTATTAATATGAAAATATGTATCGAAGAGTATCTCTAACTTTTTCCAAAATATATTCATATTATATTTTGATTAGTTTCACACGGTTGTCGCCTTGTATAACAATATCGTATACAACAGAGTATGAATAGATTAGATGTACCAGCTGGTTTTATTCATTTTGCACTTTGATTTCAATTTTCCTATTACCTATTCTCAAAGACGCTTTCTACGGGTCTATTACTTGAAAAGACAGAAACGATATCATTGTATTAATTAATTTTCATAGAAAATATGTAGATGTAGATCATCGATAAAGAAAGAAACAAAGAAAATGAGCATGGGCCATTTTCAATACTACGACATAGCGTTTTATTCTATTACACGTTTTTAAATATATTTATAGTATGTAATATTCATTTATACGATTTTTTAATATTCATTTTGGAAAGAAAAAGATATTAAAATAGAAGCAATATGTAAAAGTTACCTTACAGAGAACAAAAACGATTAAAATTATGGTTGGTGGAACGGTAGTAAGCAGATTTAATGTTGATTTTAACAGCGGGGGTGGGAGGCGGGGAGGGGAGATTTAGAAGATTGTTTGCTACTGTAAAATTTCTGTTAAGTAGACAGAATTGTAAAATATGAACAGGAAGAAAGAACGATTTCGCTGAAAGTCCTTTTGGATCGTTTCACGAAGTAGTAAGAATTTTTAAAAATTTCGTGAATATAATCGTTGTGCGATATGTGAGACCTAACAAAACAATTTGAAATCGTGTTATTCGTTAAAAATCTTTTTAATCTCATTTACAATGTTGTTGAAAACGTACCATTCAGTCTAAGACGTGTACCCTGTTAGTGTTAACGCGAATGAATTTTCAAAGAATTCAATTGATCGACCTCACTGAAACGGAAGTAAAATATAATTTAAGTTGTTAATATACAAGTTTAAGTTTGTGGAAAGATACTTTTGCATAAACGCAATTTATTACCGATGATATATCGATTCAATTAAATCAGCAATACTTGAGAAAGAATTCCGATTCTATTTTTCCAATGGATCTTCGTATTGCCTTGAATCATTACCTTTAATGCCGTCGAATCAGGCGTGTGCGATGATGAAGAGCGCTCATGAGGATTCCGATCTCTTCGTCGGATTCGGCCGATTGGCGTCTCGATTTCCGATTATTCGGTGTTCCACTGACCGATCCAGAGCTTTGTTTAGACGGTTGCGTTGGGAATGACGAGCGACGGATAAGAGGCGGCGGTCTCGCACCTACGGTTCGATTTAGTGCCATTTATGTTAAACGATACGTTTATGTAGGCTAATCGAGCTGGTCTAATTATACGGCTACCTAATAGGCGTAAAGCAGATCGATGCATTTCGAAAGATCTCGCACTCTTCATTGGGTACCTCGGTAGGAATCTCCTCTGAACGGGTAACTCGACCATGGACGTTTTTCTTGATCTGATACTATCTGCCTTAGACGAGTCCTTATGCGTTTTTTAAACATATATATATACATGTTTGTATACTCGTGTCGTATTGTTTTTCATATATATTTATATATACTTTATGCAACATAGAATAGGAAAATGCATTTCGGTGCGCGTGAAATCAATCAGTGTAACGTTTCGTTGCATCCACTTTTACAAAAATATGGTTCTACTTGTTAACGTGATATGACATTACGTGTCCATACTGTATGTGATTAACTAGTATCGTACGCTACAGTATCTGTTTGCGGTAGTGTCTAATCTGTGATACTAAGAATTTATTTATTGACACTTCTACTTCTAGAAAGTCTCTATTCTATAACATTTCGTTCGTTAAATACCTTAGTCAATCAAGATTCTCTGTGTACTATGAATCTACACAGACCATAGTCGCAACCAAGAAATTCTAGTTCGCATATTACTATTACTTTCATCGATGTCTTATTTTTTTTTTTTTTTTTTTTTTTTTTTTTTTTTATTCTTTAAATCGATATTCTACTATTATAGCTTTCAAGGAACATTCATGTGGAATGTTTCGTTAAACGAGCATCTCTATCTCTGCCTCTTAAACGTACCTGTAACGTATCTACACTGATTGGATTTGCAACGACGAGAAATATAATCGTTAGAAATGGTGCGTTATAAAGATCATGGAATGGATATATATCACTATCTGGATCAAAGTTACAAGATAAACTAATGCGGTTTCCGCTGTAATACCTTATCTCTAGCGAAACGTATTCGCACTACTTCAATGAGAGCAGCGATTGCTGAAATGAGAAGCATCGTCACGAGAATGTGTCCGGCGACCACGACCGATTTCGTTCGACAATCTTTCCCACTTTCTTCAACTTTTTCCGTCGAATTCTCACCGACGATCTCCTTCAATATCTTGGACGTTTCATTATTCCCTTTGTCAACAGGTTCGCTCTCGACATCTCCCGTATTTTCCTCCTTCGTGTCGTTAATCGGACAGATTCGCGTGTAAGTACAATTCCCATCGTAATCACTTTGAAAGACCGATATCAATCTATCTTCGTACTCGAACCTTGGACAGCGTTTCAACTTTCGATGATCCACCGGGATTATTATCGCTTCGACCGTTACGTTCTCCGTCGTTTGTATCGTAATATTTTCGTCGATCGTTTCGTTTCGACTGTAGTAATTCGTGTTCAAGAGCAATCGCAATGGCAAGGAAAGCAACACCCCGAAGATGGTTAGTATAACGAGAATGCTGACGTTAATGCCCATCGAAATCCGCTTCTCGGACATCTTGACAGAAGCTTGTAACCGAATCGCGTTCACAGCTCGTTCCTCGTACGTTCCTGCATCCTGCATGATTGCACCGTGTTGCATCCGAAGGCCAGGGTTTTCGCGCTCATGTCGAGTCGTTTCGTTCGCTCGACACGTTCCACCGTCCACCGCGGCTTTTGCTCCAGTTCACATGGTCGGCACTCGAGACGAGGGTGTAAGAACTTTCGAATTGTTATCGGATGAACGACAATGGGTTCGGCCACGATATATATCTCTTTAGTTCAGACGCAACTGTTGCGCATTCTGTTGTGACTGCAGTTTCAAGTGAACCTGGATGTCGGCTGATATTGATTTCTAAGTAGAAGCGGCCGCGTACGCGCAAGTCTCGCGGTACCTCACCTCCGTTCGAGGAAACTACGAGTTGGCGGTAATTAGATGACGTTTAAATTGACCCCTGTATTAAACAATCAACGCTTACGCAGGAATTGCCCTTGTTCGAGTTTGCATTAACGTACGTAATCGATCAAACATTTCTTATATGTAGTTCGCAGTAAATTAATATGTGAATTATTAGACGTCTGGTAGTTGCACAGTTATCAATAAACGTGGTATAAATGTATGGGTTTTATCCAACTCCTAATTCATTAGGTGGGTTGCTTATTTCATCCTAGGGACATTTTTAGAAACATGGAATGTATTCTAGGGACATAGAAATTATTTGAACTCTTTCGAATATGAAACAGTTCGGTATTTTGAGTGGCCGTCCGTTGCTGACTTAGACAATACATCTAACTGTTTTGTTGACCTTAGTAAGAAGCTAATAAACACCCTAATTGTCCGATGGGTCAGGTTTAAAGTAAACATCTGATATGATTCAGTAATACCAATACATTTAACTGTTTTGAAAAGATCCGAATATCTAATTTCCCAAGTAATATAATTTATGACGTTGATCTTAGTAAGAAGCTAATAAACACCCCCATTGTCCGATGGGTCAGGTATAAAGTAAACGTCTGATATGATTCAGCAATACCGTAGGATATGTACCTACCAGAGTACACGACCACAAAATTTGAATAGATTCCCATCCCATAAAAGCAATGGAAAGCCCGGGAGGGAAAATTAATGTACAAGGAACAAATAAAATTTTTTGAAAGAGTATTGATAAAGTTTAACAATAGTTTTCATAATAGCGTAATACTCTTTGTGTTATACTATACCGTATTCTGAATCTTAATTTGCAAAGACATAACATAAACATATTACTACTCGACATCTTTAATTTGCTTCCGCCTTGAGCGTTAATCTCGTTCAAGGTTCGCTATATTAACCGATCAGTTGCAACCTGGCTGATCACCACTTAGTTGAGAATTCGCAACAGGAACATCTTGTGGAAAAAAATACAATCTGCTAATAGGAGTAGAGCAATCGATTTGAAAATTTTATTACGCATGGTATAGAGGTAAAAATGTATTACGTCCGATGAAACTATTCGTCGATGCAAATTGTGTTTCTGCCTATAAAATTTGAAAAGGATATGAATATAATAGCAATGTATTTTGTTAGCTTTCGCAAATTTGCCATTGGACCTTGACGAGCCATCGGAAAATAAGAATTATTCGGGATCTGTAGTGGCTATTTATGATTCGAACAATACATTTAACTGTTTTGAAAAAATCCGAATGTCTAATTTCCCAAGTAGTATAGTTCATGACATTGATCTTAGTAAGAAGGTAATAAACACTCCAACGGTCCGTTAGGTCGAGTCTAAAGTAAACATCTGCTAAGAATTAGCAACACCGTAGGATATGTACCTACCAGAGTATACGATCACAAAATTTGAATAGATTCCCATCCCATAAAAACAATGGAAATCCCGGAACGGAAGATTAATATAATAATTAAGGAACAAATAAAACTTCTTGAAAAAGTTTTTTTTTTTTTGTAGTTTATTTTGGTTTTTACAATTTGTCCTGAAGGACATTTGGTAAAGCGTTATATCTCATTGGTAATAAAAAAAAATAAAATAAAAATAAATATAGCATGTGAGTGGCTACCCCCAGCGGGGTGCCAACTTCGTGTTTTCTAAGTTATATGTTTTATGTCTTGAAAAAGTATTGACAAATTTTAACAACAGTTTTCATCATTTCGTCATATTCTTCGTGTTATACTATACCGTATTTTGAATCTTAACTTGCAAATACATAACATAAACATACTCGACTTAACATAAACTACTCGACATCTTTAGTTTACCTACATCTTGGGCGTTAATCTCGTTCAAGGTTCGCGATATCAACCGATTAGTTGCAACCTGACTGATCGCCACTTAGTTAAGAATTCGCAACAGGAACATCTTGTGGAAAAAAATACAATTTGCTAATAGGAGTAGGGCAATCGATTTGAAAATTTTATTACGCATGGTATAAAGGTAAACATGTATTACGGCTGATGAAACTATTCGTCGAAGCAAATCGTGTTTCTGCTTATAAAATTTGAAAAGAACATGCGTGTAATAGCAACGCAGTTTGTTAACTTTTACAAATTTGCCATTGGACCTTGATTAGTTATCGGAAGATAAGAATTAACGCGCGTATATCTGTCGATAATCTATAACATCGACGCATAGCTAGGTACAACACGGGAAATATGTTTCAATCTCCGTACATCTTCAAACTAGCGAGGAAATCTAGTTGCAATGCTAACAGTATGTCGGAACTTTTCTTCCTTTCCTCGCGTTAACCAGGATTAACTACCGCGATCATTAACTGCAGGCCTAGTTTCAGATGAACTTCGAATCACCGATGCAAACAGCGCATTAACTACCTAGATAGCCATCAATCATTAATTAAGTTCAACAGAGCTCAACTTTGACGATCAGATTGAAGTTGGCACTCGTTCCCTGTTTTTACAGTTATTTACCGCTCATCGTATTTTATAATCTTTTGTCATTGCACAAGGTACTAAGATTATACCCAAATTTTCAGATATTTACGAACAGGATACTAATTTGCCTCATAGAACTGTTCAGGTTCTTATTCCATGTAAGAAAATCTTAACGACGGTTTCGGAAGGTGCATAGGAAGTATTTATTGGCAATAGTACGGTATTTGGTAAAAAAAAAAAAAAAATATTAAACGCAGAAGATATCAAACGTATTTCCTCCGTAGTATTTTGGCATCTCTTCGTCTTCTCCTTCGTCTTTTTCCCATCTTTTTCTCTTCCTTCACCGACGGTGTACTCGCGTACTAATTACGTTTCTCACTTCTTTATCTCTTTCCGATTAGTTGGAAAACTCGTATAAGACGTGGCAACCGCGGACATCCTACGCCACAGATATTTTCGCGATAGTTCCTATCCTCCGTAAAAGCGAAAAATCTGCATGAAATATAAGGCACGAAGGAATCGTGCCCGCGGTGATAGCGGAGTGGAAGCCCGAAGGCGGCACAACAGTCGATTCATCGCACGATACATAGGCGATTCGGTTTCGCGTGGAGAGGAAGGAAGCGGTAGCAAGCGGCGGCAAGGGTGCAAGGGAACGCTTTGAAATGGGCAGGTTCTCTAGCGCGTGCATACATAAATAATATTAGACAATATCGAATTAAAATTCACATCTTTCTGGCGAGCAACAATGGACCGTGGCGCGGCCAACAAAGGAAATGCCCGCCGCAACGGCGGCGGCGGAGGTGGTGGTGAGTGGTGGTGATGCTGCGGTGCTCATGGCCGGTGGTGGTGGTAGTATGGTGGCGGCGGCATTTATAAAAGTAATAAAACAGTCGAACAACAACTCGATGGAGTGAGTTGGCAATCAGAGAGAAAGAGAGGTAGCGAGGAAGGTGGAAAGGGCGAGCGAGCGAGATATTCCGCGAAGGTGAAAAGAGGAGAGCGAAAGGAGATACAGAAAAACAGAGCAAAAGAGAGAGACGGAGCACAGGAGAACAGCGACCCGACCCGACCGACCGGTAGCCCAGCCAGCGCACGTATATCTTGCTCTGCTACACCGCACGCCGATTCTTCGAGGTTCTCATTGATGGATTGGTTCGCCACCGAAACCGAGATATTCCACCTATCATCCCTTTTTGCTTATCGTCCACTTAAATATTCCATTTCCCTTTAAAAGATTATAGTAACGTATTATCGGGATTAATAATAATTAATATATATACGAGCCGCATGATTCGTAAAGGAGATCTCGAGAACATCGAAAAGGCGTATGACCAACCGAGAAAACGTGAGAAATTAACTTCTTTATCGAGCTAACTTGCTCGGCACTTTAACCAACTCGATTATTAATCCATCACTCGGCAAGGTTTATGTACTCGGTGAATCCCATTCGTATCTTTTCTCGGCCATTCGTATCGTTTGAACATCCGTTTCGCGGATAGCGCAAACATTAATTCAATCTTTATACTAGTTCCGTTCGTAGAGTCGTAGAGTATTCACGGCCGATGCGGGAACCAGTTCTCTAGACGAAAGAAGCATAATGAGATTAGCTTACGGGCAAACATCGAAAAACGATGTTGGTGCAGGATACCGACGCTGTATCGTTGGTGAACGAGCCGCAGGTGCGTCCAACCGATTATCGGGAGGCGAGTCGGTGCGCGAAAGACGAGAGGTGAGCGCTCCCTCCCTGGAGGTTGAGAGCCAGGGTATGTAGAGCAGATGCTCTGGCCATGGCAGTGGTGGCGGGGTGCGTGATTTTTCACCGCCGACAGCTCCTCCTTCGAGAACCGCGCATTCCACCTCCTTCCTTCTGCCTCTTCGACCGCTCTCGCTTCTTCGCCAGTCGGTCTCCTTCATCCTTCACTCTTCGTTTCGCAACCGCTGCTTCTGCTGTTGCTGCCGTTGCCGTTCCTCGTCTTTCTCTCTTCCTCTCCTTTCCTCGCGCCCTACCAGGCCTAACTTCCCTCTCTTTCTCTCCTTCGGTGGCGAACATTCGCAACGTATGCCGCGGACACGCCACTGGACACCAGTTGCACGATCTTAGATTTGCTGATCTCGCGTCCAGAGTGCACCGACACATAGGGATGCGCTCTGGTGCAGCACACGAGGGGCACGCCTGTGTCCGCTCGCGTGTGCACATGCACGCACGCGATACACAAACGGCCCGTGACTGTTCTCAGAAATGATTTTCAATAATCGGCCGACAGGGAAACGCGAAAAGGTACCGATGCGCCTTCCTCTTGACACGTCGACGCTAACTCTGCGCCGTTGTGATTTTTATCGATTACCCGCTCGTTACTAGCGCCTCGTATCCTTCGCATAGAATACACTTACAGGTAATTGCAAAATGTCCGTATTATTCATGGACAGAAGAAATCGTTGCGGATAGTCGAAGAAACGAAACCGAACCACCCAAAATGGAGACCACCTGAAACACCTCATTAACTTCACCACCTCCATCAATGTCTCTGCTTTCCTCTACCCACCTGGTGGATTACGATTTACAAGCAGTCGTCGTACCAGGCATCGTTCGTTACGTTCGTAATTTACATTTGCCAGTCGGCCACGTACAACATACTTGAGTCAGCGTTGAATAGAATCAACACCGGCCGTTTTGCCAGGGTACCATGTTGAAACGAGTGATTTACGTAAGCTTGTCGATGTGTAGCGCGGCTCGGCTTCGATAGAAAGCGAGATCGACTTGTAAATCGGCGTGTCATTATGCAGATAGCCGGGATGCACGAGCGGTACGTCGAGCGAAAAACGCGGTATCGCGCGGTATCGAGACACGCTGGTGTATCGGGGGGTCCCGGGGATTTACAATCGACTGAGAGATCGGAAATCACCGGCCATGCCAGGCATTAGCCGTCAGAAGGTATCGAAGGCGCGAATACGGCTAATTGGCGTAGCACGAGCCGCGTATAGGTAGCTCAGGGGAGTCGCATAGCTGCGAAATTTCCAGAGAAGGCGTTTATAAAGCGCGTACGGTCAGCGAGCCGGAGGGCCGCGAGGGTTTTAACAGAGTCGCGTCTCGCTCGAAAGAAGAAGCCGGAGAAGAGAAGGGTAGGCATCGCAATTACGCAAATTGCGGCTCTGTTCTCGCCTGCTCCGGGCTGACTGCCTGCGGGAGGGCATCATGACGACCAGTACAGGCTGAAGGGTGGCGTTACGTGGAATGCTCGTGGTTCATGCTCGCGTTCATGGACGCTAACTACTTGCTCTACGATTGTTTGCTTACAAAGGATGGACCACGCTTGTAGGAAGAGTTCGATAACTAGGATATCCGGTTAAGCTTTCGTTGTCCAATTTTTTCCCGTGAAACGTCGATGAATCTTTGACCAAATTCATGGCTGGACGACCACCGGCGTAGGCTCGATTTAAAAAATGTATCCTACAGTAATTTGCTTTAACTCCGGGATATGATCATTAGGGGTGTGCCGCGAATAAGATCAGTCAATTAGTAACAAGCACCGCTGATTCTTCTTGCACAGATTTCACAAGCGTGCCAGCATGTGGCGATCTGTTTCAATTAGTCTTTCGATCTTCGATGGGTTCACTCAGTATACGCTTTTTCGGAGCTCGTATGCGAACTCGTAGCGTCGAAAAGGTTAAACGAACGATCCAAAGATGGAGTTTGTTATCGTAGATTCGACGTGGCTTTCTCTAAACTGGCGGATCGTCGGCGATGGCTCGCCTACCGCGAACATTCACTCCGGAATGAGAGGGATCGGTCTAAGAGCGATGAAAAATGCTGTTTATATCGGGGAAACTGGTTGAACGGCGGTCCGTTTCGACGGGCAGGCAACGGAGCGCGTGCCTGCCGCGGTCTTATTAGCGCTGATCAGCCTTGCGATAAATTTATGTGCCGTGCAAGATATATATGCCGCGAGGCATCG
Organism: Bombus pascuorum; assembly: GCF_905332965.1. Lineage (NCBI taxonomy): Eukaryota > Metazoa > Arthropoda > Insecta > Hymenoptera > Apidae > Bombus > Bombus pascuorum. The sequence goes on along the minus strand of NC_083497.1, from coordinate 13,281,454 downwards.
CCACGTGGAAAAAACGACGCCGTTACACACGCGGGATCCCAGTAGTTTCTGGTTCGATTCCGCGGCCGTGTCGCGGCCGTTTTTGCTCCGGCGACGCGCCGTACGCACACGACGCTGACACTGCGTCTAACAGAGAGCGACAGAAAATCTATCAGGCTTTCAATGAAAGCGCTGGATACACCGCGGCTGGAATTTCTAATGCCAAGGCGCACGCCAGCTATGTCGGGCACGACGATTGGCGAGAAATCGTTTCACCACTTTGTTACGTTGTTTTTGTCGCCAACGCGAATATCTATCCTATCATGTCGTATCGCCGTCTCTTCATCCTCTTCCCGTTCTTCTTGTATTTTCTTCGTGGGATAATCTCGGGCAAGATAGATCTCGCGTTCAAAAAAAAAAAAAAAAAAAAAAAAAAACGTATCCATGTTGAATATCTTTGAAATTTCGAGTATTATACTTTTTGGCTCGCATAGCGAACTGTGTTTTCTGGAACGCGCGAGTTGCACCGATTCTACCGATGATCGGTACAGTGTACTGATTCTACCGATGATCGGTACAGTCTACTGATTCTACCGATTAGTAGGATCGTTTCACTTTTTCCTCTTATCTTCTGTGTTCGACCGTTCCCCTGGAAGGGTAGAAACAGGAGGGTCTCACGATTCCAGAACAGGTAGATATAAAAAGCAAAATGAAGAAATAAGAGTAAAATCCATAATCTGGATTGATATAAACGCTTAGGCCGACAGGAAGGGTCGCCGTTTTAAGCGTCACGAGTCGGAGTCGCGTAAAGAAGAGAGCGATGCAAGCGTGAAGCCGCTCACCAGGGGCGTATTAACGGCGATGCCATAACGTGGGCATTTATTTCTCTATCGGCGGCATCCGTTGGAAGCTGGAAGCCACGACTACGGCAGGCAACGATGGAAATTTATACGGAGCCGATAATTAGCGAGCCGAATCGGCTCCTGGGAGGAGTAGCTCAGTGGCCGCGGTAATCGCCGTAATTTATGCCCGCTTCTCGGGATATAAGCTCGTTGAGATAGGCCAGGAGCGTAAAAAGGCGCACGGCGAAAATGTCGCCCAATTAACGGCGAATTGGAGCGGCCGAGGTCGCGCGCGTACACATCGTGCCATTCCACTGCGATGTGTGGACACGCGTGTACACGTGTGTCTCCTGCACGTGTGCGTGTATACAGGGTGACCCGGCGAGATCGCATTTCCATAAAAGAACCGAGGATGGAACGACGTTCACCGTTGTTTATTGGTCGCTTCTTTGGGGGCTGAAGTTTTATCGAGGCAGTCTTTGCTTAAATTTCTTCCATCGTACGATCGTATTGGAACCAGTTGATTTGCGAGTATACCTGTCGAACGCGCTTGAGAACCCGAGAAATATCGTGATTTTTGAAAAGACAATGGAGGTTGCAGGGTAATTTATAGGGAAGTTTTCTGAATCAAAGAAATATGTACGTTCTTTTCTGATAATCGTGTATTTGAGATACAGAATTTACGCTATTCCGAGATCGACTTTGTTTCAGTACAACTAGAATAATTGCGTTCGCTTCTAAAAACGTAACTTACCTGATTACCTATTCTTTCGAAAATTTAACGTTTCATGTCACCGGCGTTATATTCTTCTGTCTTTTATCTCAGGCCATTCTTATTTTCCATACTACGAATCTACACTATACTAATTTTATTACAATGCATTTTGTGTTAAGTAGAGCGCAAAACCTCTATTGATTCCTCGCAACGTGAAAGCTGAAGTTTTTCTAATTTTGGAATCCGATAGATCCTGATCCATAGTGCATGAATTCAAAGAGGATCAAAGCCGTCTCAACTTTGATATTCACTGATACACGCAAACCTAATATGACGCCCCTCCTTAAAATATCCAATTTTAGAATAACAAAGTTGTCGTTTCTATGCCATCGCTGTTTGATCCTTGTTTAAAAACGTTCGAATATCAAGAAAACAACCGACAAATATAATATAAAAAGACAAAGACAAAGACAAAGATACCTGTACATTAAAGATGCTATGTAGAACCGTCCAAACTGTCAATCTTGATTACTGGATTCCGAAAAAAGGGCAGTGAAAATAGGGACGATATCCGTATTAAAATATCGAACCATCGAATCTGGATTGACGGCAATCCCGGAAACGACATACGTTATTGAAGCTTCCGCATTAAATCATTAAACTCGTTCGTCGTTTTTGCTATATTTCGATCGGCAGAAGCTCGAAGCGCGGCTACGAAATTCGCAAACGAATTCGAACGTATTACGTATTATCAACTTGACTCGATACTTTGTTCTGAATCTATATTTGTTCATATTTGGCGGCGCGTTGCAGAACCGTGAATGTATTTAAATAACTAATCCTCGCGGCTTGTGAAAGAAATTAACGTTAATAAAGGCAAACCAACCTTAATTAGATCGATTTTAGCCTCCGCAAATGTAAATGCGACACGATTTATTTTTACCAGGAACGTAAACGACGCGTTAAGAGATACGAGCTCTCTAAATAAAGAAATTATTACGTACGAGGGACTGGTACTTCGGTTGACGAGCTAACTCATTTACCCAGGTTAAACGGGTTAAAATCGAGCACCTTGTATATAAATACATACAGATATTCTTAAAGATTCTTACGTGCGGTCAGGTACATAGAGGTGGCGGTAGAGGAGCGTACGCTTAACGAGTCGCTGGCGCAAAAGCCGCCGCTTCGCCATTAGCGAGAGCGGACTGCGCGAGTGAAACCCACCAGGTTTAAATAGCGCGAGCGTTCAACCGGACCAGGAGGCCCGGCCTCGCGTTACCGCGCCTCCCTTTTGAACTTCGAGCCACTTTTACGATTTTATTATTGGCTCTTACGCTCGCGATATTTATGCGACGTCGCGCGATATTTTCCACGGCGCAACGCGTCGACTTTAATGGTATCCACCCTTCCCCTGTGCGCGCGATCCACGACCCTCTTAGGATCGGCGCATCGCGCGATGCACTAATAACGCTTCGACCGAGCGGAACTTAATTAGGAGGCCGCGGACAACGAGCGGAGAACGAGCATCCACTCGTTGCACACCGCGCCGTTCAAACGGCCTCGAATACTGCAAATTTCCAATTCCATCGGGATTCCGGCCACGCATTCGTTCGATAATTTACCTGTTTGCTCTTCCCCGTTGATTACGCCGCGCGCTGTTTCGCAAGAGAAAAAACCACACTTTTTTCGATGGCTAAAGCGAACAGATACGTTTCATTACGTTTCTGCCGCAACCAAATCGCATAGTAGCTTGTCATTGCTCTTCCACGATAGCTTAACCTAGATCGAAATTCGTGCAAATTTCAGGTGAATGTCTTTAACTTGCAAACTCTGTTGCACGATTTAGAGTAGGTGAATAATTTCTTTGAAACGAATCCCGTATCGTCGAGTAGCCGGAGAAATTGTCCCAATCTGTGGTTTCCTGAATATAAAATTGGTATTTGAGAACTGGTTGTTGGTCGAAAAGAGATAAGATCGACGCGAGAGATTGCAGTGTACTTTTCCAATTCTTTCGCGTACAAGCAGTAAGTTAAGCTTTTGATCTTTGTACTCGAGAACATCAAAGACACATTCTTTCGTGATTTGCACCATTCCTTTGTTTTTCTAAACGTTATTCGAAAAACACGATGCGATATCAAAGCAGAGAACTGTCTAATATTTTATATCTTATTCGCCTTTGATATTCGATTACTTAGTCGTAATGTCCTATAAAAATCATTCTCTAATCACTCGTAGTATGGGAGATATGTAAATTACGCGTCATTTTGCTGACCGTTGCCAACGAGCGTTTTTCCTTAGGCTTTTTATCTTGTTCGATAATAACGTCCGATGAAGATGCGAAGTGCTGTCAAAAACCTATCCATTGCTCGCATGACAAACTGTACGGAGGTTCGATAATCTACCACGTCTATCGCATGTTAATGATCCTAATAAATGTTACCGAAGCAAGCAGAAGAGCATTGACATTGAGATAAATCGATATATCTACGCATCTCCGACGGCCACTCCGGTTAATATTTATTTATGCATCTTTACCAGCCAGTTTCAAACTCGTTTGGCGACGTAGGACCTTCTTCTCTCACCTTCGTTCACGAAAGCCTCTCAGAGCGAGCCTACGAGTCCTCGTGAATCAACCATTTTCCATTAGTTTCAAAATTTCAGTCTTCTATCGCCAAAGTATGAAAAGATTACAAGCGTGTTTGGATTATCTAAGAAATATATGGAGATTTTCCGAGATTTCCTAAGATTGCCGAGTAACTCGAAAAATTGTGAATGTTTCTAGCTCGAACTCTTCCTCCTTTCCAATGGCAAACTTTCCCATAATGCCTTTCCACGAAATCGTGAATGGAGAGAAGGGTGGACTGGGATCGTCCGCGTGAACTTAACGTACACCTTGATGTAGCTGTTGAGATACTTTGGTCGCGGAGATGTTATCGAGAGCGTGTTGCCTATGGTTTCCACGAGCAGCGTCCATATATGCAAAAGAACGAATCGCACGTTCTATTTGTTCGACGATCGGTGCACGTGTGTGCGTTCGATTCTGTGTTCTGGCTCGGGTTCGAAAGCGGTTGCAGAAGGGACCGTTAGAAGTGGATAACGATATTCAAGTAGTTTAAAGGAGGTCTGGTCGCGTTGCGTGCCGATCGTGTCTATTTTACGAGGCGCGAACGACAGTCTTTCCTTGCGATCGGCCATCACCAATGGACAACGCCTCGCATGTTCCCGACAGCGATGCCAAGCAGCGCTAAAGTACCCGTGATTTTCAAATTCTCCGTTCGGTGACCGTGTACACAGCAGGACATACTTGTCTCGAAGCGCATTGACGACTCCGAACATGCTTGTTCAGCTTCGTGACTTTTAGTATGTGACCAAGTTCCAGTCATAAATTGCTTAATATTTCCGTTTAATGCGCATTATCCTTGCGCTCGTTGCTGTTTAGATTTCTCTATTTGCCAATCGTTAAACCGAAGTACTACCTTCCGTGGATGAATACGAAGCATGAGATGCGTGATTTTATGTAATTAGAAATCTGCACCGTGTACATACTTAAGAATAGTCGTAAAATATAGAGGAAGTACCGGAAACTTGGGATGGAAGGGATTGTTACCTTGATATCCGATATTTCCAAAGGTTTTAAATTTTGCTGCAATAAAAAAAAAAAAAAAAAAAGAAAAATTCGGGATATTCAAATTTAATAGAAAATTCTACGTGGATACACACGTACCATTTATCCACGCTTGAAACAACTAAACCAGCGCTCGATACATTTCGCTAAATTTTTGCAACTTCACGAATAATTTGCAGAGTCAGTAACCGACGGACGAGCGCTACGTAATCCCGCGGTACAATTGAGATATCGTAAAGAAGTCAACATTTTTTCACGAGCTCCGATCTGCGATCATTGACGGGCAATTAGCCAGCTCTTTAAAACGAGCAATTATTTGTCACGGCGGTTGTCGAGCGATCGAGATTGGTTTCACGATATTGTAAATAACAACCGGGTACCGACAAATCGTTATCTTCGCCGCGAGCTTTTAGCCCGTGGTCCACGGGCACGAACTTTCGATTAAAATTATCTACGTGGTTTCGATGTAGCCGGCAGCGAGATTGCAAAAGGGACGCGTGATGGCGGGGTGGGACGTATGCAGTGCATACAATAGTAGCGCCTTACGATTGGATCTATTGCTACCATCGTACGGAACGCGAAAACCTGGAAGTCATTTCTGCCACCATTCCGCATGGCTGCTCATAGCTATGCCACCACTACTATTACTCGTTTCAGCATTTCTTTCGTGATTTTAGCGATAGATGCGAGAAGACTCGAGCTGATTTCAATCCAACCTTAAAATCCTCGAGGAAACTAGAATCGATTTTACAGAAACAGATTTCATCTTTTTTCCCGACCTCTGAAATTCCTTGAACTAATAACGATCGCGAGTGACTCGATGTTTCTTTCGATTATCGACTCGATCGAATATTTGAGCGGCAATTCATCGAACGACTATCGACGGCAGTCGTGGCTCGGTACATCTAACTACCGTGGTACAGCAACCTTTTTTCTATCTCGTGCATCGCGTTCCTGACACGACAATCGATGTTTACCGGCAATTCAGATCTCGGTTAACGGCTGGCAATTTAGAGTCACGCGTCTACTCACGCGACGCCGTGTGGTATTCTAAATATTTGGTGATTTATGCCTGCGTTTCTTATGTTAGTTTCTTTCGTTCTATGGTGGAAGTGAAAAAGAAGGAAAAAAAAAAAAAAGGAAAAGAAGAACGTTTGGTCGATCACGAGCTCCTAAGCGAAGCTGCTGATGGTGCCACGTGGTTTACTTGCGATGAAGATTTCTAACAAGTCATGTCGATGATTAATCGATCCTGGCCGGCATTCTTGTAACGAGCAGCCGCGTACGACAGGAAAAGTACGAATGAAAAATGCCTGAATCGAGCGTAATTTATTACCGCTATTATGGATTCTTACGAGTTACAGCCTCGTGAACTGAATTTCACGGGATCGCTTTGCCTAGCCTTCCGGATAGGTGTAAGGTTTTTTACGAAGTTCAATGCTAATCCGGTATGCTTGAATTTTACTTTTCTTCTGTCTTTTTGTTTTCCCTTGATCGTCTGTAATTTCATGCTGCAGATTCGTCGGTATGTCGAACGTTAACGTGTAATTTAGTAAATGTGCGAAATAATCTAGGTGGGAAAAAAATTTGCAAATAGAGACGTCATGCATCGAAGTGTGTGATTATTGGAATTATTCTACTCGAGATATAATTGTTCTAGTATTTTTCAATTGCTGTCGAGAGGAAAATGAAACGTTTGTAAAATTGTTGTGTATCCTTGATCGATTGTTGTGCAATTTAAGAGAAGAAATAGAAGAACGATTACGTTGTAGACTGGGGCATCGGATAAATTTGTATCTTTCGATAAAATTCTATTCTATTCTATTCGTAGAATTGTTCTACTTTCCAATTGCTGTTGAGATCGTAGCGTTTGTGAAATGATTGCGCATTCTGATTAATTATCCTGATCGTTTGACCGATCAATTAAATTTGTGTAAGGCGTTGTCAACGTTCGATGGTATATTCAAGAATTTCCGTGTTCACCTATTGGAATTGCGTTACGCGTTAGGTATCAGGAAATGGTATCGAATTGTGCAGTATCTTTATTTGTGTAGGTCCGATAAATCAATTACTCGTATCGCCGTGTCGATAATTTACAATGTGTTTCTTACTCTCTTGTTCACTTTCATTGCTCGAGCTTTATATTGTAAATCGCGCACGATCAACATTTTACTATTTCCACGCTATCACTGGTGGCGTCAAAGATGTTTTACGACTTTAATCAACCGTGGTGCAGTCGACATATATCTTATGTCTTGTCATTGTATAAATATACATGCCTTGCCTTTTAATCTCCGCTGGATATAAAATCGTAATGTACTCTACCTTTTATATGTTTTCCCAAACTATTTTCTTAGCAAAAGTAAGGGAATATTTTACGGTTTCCTTTTAGAATGAACATTTTCTATTTTGTCTTATCTTTCTTCAGAATCTTCGCTTTGAATTCAACGATAGCTCGAAAGTATTAAAAATAGTTTTAATCCGAAAGATTCGTTTTATACTTAATTTTTTATAGCTGGTAACTCGGCGTTATATATCTGAAAGATGGAAATCAAAATGTTTGATATCACTTCTTAAAATTCACTTTCATTTCATTATCGTTTATCAGCTTGTAGAATGAGATTTTAATTACTCATTTTATGGCACCATCAATCCGTTAGCTTTATCTTTCATACAGCGTTAGTCATGAGAATGAACATAGATAGGAATGTGGGTCGTTCAGAAAATTCGAAATTTTCTAAGAATCCTAAAATAACTATAAATTCGATGATCGTCGAGTAACAAAGAATGCAATTATAAAAAAGATCATGGTGGACAAAATTTGATTGCAGATTGAAGTTCGTCATACAAAGGTGTATAATGATCGGTACAACAATCGTCTCATCGAAGCACCGTGATAGAAGCCGTACATTTAATCCGATTACAATCAACGATGGACGAAACGACAAGCGAATCGACGGGACAAAGGTCGGCGGATCCATGAATCACAGCTATTTTGACATTAGTTTAAATAATCGGGCTCGCGCCAAAATAATTTCGCCTCGCTTCGATCACGTTCGTGCGGTTCCGGTTCCGCGAGCATCATCGTCGCGGTTAATCTTCGTTTCTTGGATCGTTTCGCGCACACGCGTCATATCACCGGCTCTCACGTTCTATAATTAAAACGGTAGAGACCCGATCAAACAAACCCTCCTCCGACACGGTTCCATTTACTCTCTATTACAAGCTCGCGCGCGCGTTTACCAAACGATTCCATTAACTCGCCTAATCGAATCGTACCTAATTGCCGCCTGGCGATGTTGAAACAACCGTGTGCTCGGGCGGAATCAAATCGAGCGTCGGTTGCTCGGAAGAGTTCGTCAAGTTTCGTATGAGCGGCACATCGTGTGCTCGTTTGACCTGTGTAGCTGTACGTCGAATACGCTCGACGCGGCAGTTCGCGGGACAGAATCGTTTTGTTTACACGCGCTTCGCGACAGCCGCTCGATAAATCTATTCGCCACGCTTCTGCATATTTTCCAAATCGACGCGTCTCCAAGTCGCACAGCTACCGTCGAATACCCGCGAAGACGACCTTCGATGATTTTAAGTGGAATGCGTCGGTCATCGTCTGATCGCCCAAGTACAATCAGGTGTAACATTGGAGTCGCTCCTCCTTTTGTCTACCTATCGAGTCGTACTCGATGCATGCTTGTACATCGAAGAGGAGAAAAACGTTGGATCGGATATACCGACGACAATGCACGACGTACACGTGGATGGAAAAGTAGATTAGGAAGAAGTCAGACACGTGGGCGATATCTCAATGCCCGATCCTATACCGCTTCAATACCGTGCTGGATATTTTCCAGTTGTTATCAAACTGTCTTACAATAGCAGCTCTTTATACGTCGGAAAGATGAACATAGATCGTCGGATGTAGTCAATGGATAATTGAACCAAATATACCTATACAGCAGTGTCAATGCGCAAAGAATATTGCACGACAGCGAAGGAGCATCTCGGCAAGAACCGAGACACGTGGACAGAGTCAGAATCTCGTCGGTCCACGTACAAGGTGCTCCAATCGACTACATTAAGCTTCAAAGAATCCGAGCTCCTTTGCACGTGCAGCTAACGTGGTGGTGCAAACATCAGATCCGGAAGCGGGAGTGCGGCATGTGTGGACGATCGAAGGAAACGTTGAACGTATTCGCGGCACTCCGGATCCGTCGTTCGGTTGTGTTCGTACGGCTTCGTCTGCGAACAAGAGCGTAACCTGCGCCCGAGGTGCACGCTGGCTATCGTACACGATAGTATACGAGTTAAACGAATATTTGGTTCGTTGCTTTGTTTACGCGAGTATCAGCGACAATAACAACAAAGAGAGAGAGAGAGACAGAGAGAGGGAGAGAGACTCAACAGAGATCGGTGAGACTCCTGCATCGAGCGAGTCGGCCGCGTTATCCGACTTGGAAATCGCGTGTCGCGTGACGGCGGCTCTCAGTTGGTTTTCGCGCGTGCAACGGTGTGATCGTCGTCAGACGTGTGTCGACGTGCGTCGTCGTCGCTTCCTAGCTTGATCTTCCGACGGGAAACGCGGGTCCGCGAGCGCGTCACGTGCGAATCTTGTGTGCATCGTGCGTCGTACGTCGTGGCAACGACGGTCACATGCTCGAACCTCGTCGTTGTTGGGTTCGTGCTCGCGAATCGCTCCGATTGTGCGCGTTCCACTGTCGTGAGAGTTCCCGCGTGTGACCTCCTCCGGGTGACTGGGAAAATGAGACGATCCATCGGCAGTAACACGTTCTGAGGATCATCCAGGAGGACCGGCAACGACAACAGTCTCGCATCGATCCGGTGAGTCTTATCTTTTAAACGATCCTGTAATATTCTCATCGTTTCTTTCAGCTTGTTATATACGCGTTTCTTCTACGAGATTGCGTCTTTGATTTTGCGTTTCCTGGAATTAACGTCGACCTGGCTCGATTGTTTTGGAGCGTGAAAGGTACGCAGCGGCCTTCGGCCGTTCGTTGGATATCTGTGTCAGGTCGGCGGAAATTCTTATTTGCGTTGTTGGTCGTGGAATGTTGTACTTTCCCGGGCTTTCGATCTTTTTTTCTTGCTTTTTTTTTTGTTTATCAAACGCCGTCTTTGTCCGACGGAGACGCCAAAGGCGGAGCACGTGTCTGCGGTTTCCTCCATGATCTCTCGCTCCGCGTTTAGAAACGCGAGTCTCGAATTAGATCGACGATTGCTACAAGAGGGATTGATCGACTTTGTCGTTGAAACGTATGTATGTAGGTTTGCGGTCGCCGCGTTGGTGTTCACAGAAAATCCGTGCGTCGTTATTTTATGTAACGTGTGCTATAAGGTTATAGCGAGATAGAGTTGGCTGGCAGCGGAAGTACAGGCTGCTGATAGCGGAACCCGTGGTGAGTATGGAGTCGCACACTTCGTGTACATTCCGTTGGAAAAGTTATTTCGGTGTCGCGCTCCTCGCATATTTTTCGCGCATTTACCGCTCTCGTTTTCGATGTTTCCCAAGGTGACGAAACATACCGAAATTGGAAATTTACGCGTTAGAATATTATTGAAAAAGTAATTTTAAAGATTCGTTTCGTTTTACTTGTAAAACGTTTTAGTCCGGTTATTACGGAATACACTGGGACTATCGTGGTTGCATAGAATAACTTTTAGAACGCTGTAACGAAATAACATTCTAAATATAACACGAGGCGATAGTTGCGAATAACACTTGCGTTAGACATTCGTGTTACAGCTCTCGAAGATAATAAAATAAAAAATAGTTTATTTGCTAACAGAAGCTCCACGTAATCGCTGATACTTCATACCGAGCGGTAACTTGTATATCTGTTGCACTCGAAAAGATCGAGTAACACGCGAATTTTGAAATAAACTTTTAAACAACATAATACACTAGAACGATCGTCGATGACAATAATCTTAAACTTGGTCGGACACATTCGTATCTTTATAAGACGTTTAAGCTCGAGACGCTCGACGATTTCATGAAATCACCAAAGATTCGTAGAACCATTAGACAGAGTATCACTCGGGACACCTTGCTTCTCATGAAAATAGCAATGGAAAGTAGACATGGCAAGATCGTTTGCTATCAGTCGCATCGTTTCGACGCGACGGAACGATCGATGGTTCGATTACGTCGGTCAGCTTTACGATCGTTAACGAGTCGGGGAAAAGGACGTTCGTGTGGTTGATCGCTGGCGAACGACGAGCGTTCGAAAAGAAGGTTTTCCAAACGAGTAATCGTTATTGCTGGAGGAACACGAACGTATAGAGGCGTTGAATCTAGACCGATTCTCTATCGTTGAAGCACGGTGTATCGTGGCGAAGCGTGGAAGATAAGATAGCGCGGGCCGGTTATCGACTCGCTTACACTTGGTTCACCTGCGTCCTAGGTGGTGTTATCTTGGCCTTTTATCGGTGACCTCTGCTCCGTGTACGCGCGGCTCACGGCTGATATCGCGCAACACACGAAACGTCTGGGGCCCTGCGTATGCACGACGATACCGTCGCTATAATGTCTACATCGGAATGGTGAACACACTGGCGGCGACCCACCTACCTTCGCGTTCGCTCGTTCCAATTTCCAGGATTGGCTCTGTCCTCGTCCGTCCCTCTTTTCACCGGCTCCTTGGCTCTCGGTCTTATTCGCATTCCCCGCCATGCAGATCTTACCTTTCCCCCGGACGGTGTTCCTCTCGGTTTACCACCCTGCGTCACGTCTCTCTCTCTTTCGTTCTTCTTTTTCTCTCTCCTCGTTCCACGAAGATGCGATCTTGTCCACCGACGACCACGCCTTCACGGTGTACGGAGAGCAGAGCGTGCGTCGATCTCGTTTCGAGGAGACCCGGCGTGTGTCCTTCCTTCTTATTTCACCAAAGAGACGAGACAAGCAAAAGTCAGAGGGGGGAGAGACAGGAAAGAAGGAGAGGAAAAAATAAAAACAAGGGGAAGGAAGAAGAAGGAGAAACGTATGGAGCACGCCACGGGTATAGGCCGGAGAAGCCGCGTGGCGTGAGTTTGACGACGTCGATGATGGTCGTGGTGTTTCGTTTCTCTCGCGGAGATATCCGTCGCGTCCGGTCGCAACACTTTTGCAAGGTAAATCTCGTTTCGTGTACGCGCGTCGTCCTTTTCTATTAGATGGACGGACTTCCGTCATCGTGCACGTTCCTCGTCGTGGTTCGATGCGTCGCAAAAAATCGGCTGCGCTCGGCTGGAACGTCATAACCATAGCGCATAGGCTTATACGCCTCTTATACGACCTCTGACGATGATTTCTCATTCTCCATCGTCCACTGTACGACACGTCGTATGTAAGTACGTCGCGACGCGTCGTCGTCCACGCAATTCTTCTTATAACCTTCTTATAGCCGAGTAAATTCTCGCTCTACCGATCGACCAGCTTTTTTGCCCTCGTACAACTAGAAAAGAAAGACAGAGAGACGAATATCGAACGTTATTCGCTCGATAACGTGATATTCTGATTTCACGTCGCGGCAACAGGTCAGCGACAGGTGTATGCCCTCTCGGAGGCATTTCTTGCCGGATGAGAGACTGACTAGTGGGGGTCTGGATACATTCGCGGCAGGCTTCGATAGATTTTATGGTAACATCGATAATTTACGATCACATTGGAAAAGCCGCGGGACCGTGAAGCAATCTCTTTGGTTTTCGTTGCCGTGAGCCAGGAAAGCTTTATCGGCCGTTGCGTCGCTTATCCCGGTGCGTCATTACTTTGATAGCAGTGCGCGTACACTTTGAAAAAGAATGCTTATCGAGCCTCTTCCAGGAAATACGAAGAACACGCGATACTGGCGGGAAATCCAATCGTATCTCGATCGTAGCACGAATGTGGCGCTAAGCTCGATTCTTCCGTTGTTTTTTTCTTCTTTTTCTACCTGCCTTTTTTATTTTGCTCCATCTTTTTTTATGTAAGACAAGTCAGTATCGCCAGCGTATCGACGCAAAGGAAATCGGAATTCAAAGAAAAAATCGCGGTGTTTGCATTGCTCTCGAGTCAAAGGCGCGGAATCGACCGCGTGGTTTTTCACGGGAATGATAAAAGAAACGACCTTTCGTCCCCGATAAGGCGATCAGTCATCGGGGCGTTGTAGATCGTAGATGGAGCTTCAAAGTAATTGAGTTTATGATAATTGGAGATCGATACCGAACTCGATCGTCCGAATATCTTGTACGCGTCTTCGATCTCTTTTTCAATTTTTCTCCTTGTTCTTCCTTCCAGTCGAAACCCGACTTTAAGTTAAATATTATTTCTACGAGGCAAAACGTATTAATTAATCGATAACAAAGTTACGAGCCTCGTTTCAATAGTAAATTACTACTAGCTACGATGAGTTATTCCACAGTCGTTAACTTCTTGAACTTCTATAAAACCCCTCAAACAAGGCGTTGCAAACAAAACCAAAGAAACTGGAAAACCTGTTGCATTAGCCAAAATAGCTGGCCCTTACATCGAAACCCGCGAATTAAAAAATTCAATGAATAACCTGCTCCTTTTGGTGCGTCCTATCCGTGCCAAGGTTCCATTACGCGAGGCCTAATAGAAACGCTTAACATTCTTGTCGGATATTAAGATATCCGGGCAATGAAGTCTCCCATTATCCGTCATACGATGGCGCCTAATATTACGGTACGCGGTTCATCGAAGCTTCGTTTCTCTTTCCTTTTCTTCTTTCGACCAACGTGTCGAACATTTTTCGTACACTGCGCTAACCGATAGTGAATGTGCGTCGTCTCTCTGGTAGTCACCGCGCCGATCTCGTTCGGTTCAGTTCAACAAAAGGAGAGACAGGGGTGGCGGTGTGTTGTATATGTATGGTGGCCAGTGAACAAGAGGGGCAGGTGGAAGGTTGTGCAACCTGTTGCTTCGTTGCTGGGACGAGAGAAACGAACGGTAGGATGAGAGTCGTTCAGGTTTGGTTGCGGATCGGCATGAGACGGCACACACCGGAGAAACATTCTGCCCTTGGGTATAGCAATCACAATGGGGCGAGTCTCCTTCTCCTCGTGCTCTTTCTCTCGGTGATGTACGCTCTCGTTGCTCCTTCGTTGTTTGGTTCTTCTCTTGGTCTCTTCTTCTTCTTCTTCTTCTTCTTCGTTCACTTCTCTTCTTCTTCTTCTTCTTCTTCCTCTTCTTCCTTTGGTTCGTTGTCGTCGTCTTCTTCTTCGTCTTGTTCTTCCTGCTGGCCTGATGCGGTTCTTTTTCTCCGGCCACCTCTCCACCTCCTTCTCTTCTTGGACGTCGCGCCCTCGGGACACGATCCCGATCTGACGCGATTTGCATAATTCCAGTATCCCCGCCCAGCCGTTCAGCTGCTCAATTATTAGCTGGAATTTAAGACGTGTTTAAGAAAATAGCTGGACCCGGCTGCTTTTTGCTTCTGCCGATTCGAGTGGCTTCTTTGCTCGCGGTCCCTCCTCCTCCTCCACCACCGGTAGAAAGTTTGTTCACGCTGAAAAGTGAATCCGCTCGTTTCTTTCCTATATATTCATATTCACCCGTTCGTATTCTTTCTGCTTTCAGACACGGTAAATAAAGAAGTCTTTATCTTTGGGATGACACGAGTAGTAAAAAGGGATACGTACGAGTGTACTTTTATCCAAAAACGATACGCAGCATCCGTATTTAACTATTTTTCATGAATTTTCACATCTTTCGTAATATAGTATCGCGATTCAAACTCCAAGTCGCTCTGATCCATAAAACTGTTTGAAAAAACTGTAAGTTATGCGTTTGTTCGTCGCATTGTTATATTCCAATTGTCGTACGATTCGTTGCATATGAGCCGAGGGAGAAAGAGTCGGTGCAGGAGTTCGACATTCCTCGAGTTTTACGAGTTCTGGCTAGATCGAACGATACGTGGTTAGCCAGAAGGATAAGTGCTTGTCAGGGCGTTGAATCATTATTAGGTTGAAACAACACTAGCCGTCAGCAGTGAAACGAGCGATACTCGTACACTGTTATCACAGAACACGGTTTTATCAGTGCTGCGATATGGTAACGAGGTCTGTACCTACGGATGTCTGTTGCGGTTTTTGCGCTCCACATCTCGAGGTTTCTTGCTGGTTCTTGATTAAAATGTTTACGCTCCGTTGCCTCGCGACAATTGTACTTTCCGCGAGCAATCGACTACGGCGAAAAATTCACAAATACATAATATCTAACTGAAATATTTTATTCGGTATAGCGGACTCAAGAATGTTTTCAATTTACACAGGTAATAATCGTTTCTTGTTTTCTCGATGATCGACGTTTTCTCGGCGCTACTTCTTACGTGTTTCTTTTATTTTCAAAGGACGTTTATCGACGCTAACGATTAATGTCTTATGAAATTTCGCCGATAACATCGATTCGGTTGTGCGCAAGAGCAGAGCATATATAATAAATGGTTTTACGAGTAACTATAGCGGCCTATCGTGACCAGAAACGTAACGTCCCTGGACACCCTTTGCTCCCAGCACGGATGTACAACGTCAGTCTCGCGTGCTCACCAATTTCGTTGATTAAAGCGCGCCTTCATCGGTGATATCCTCCATTAATCTCGCATCGGGTCGAGCGCATCGCGGATCGCATTCCCCGATGCGCGATGTGTGTCTCTGGCGACCGAGAAGAATCGGATGCAACGTGTTAGGGCGCATTCTCACTGGTCAGTCAACCACGAAGCGTAGACGCGCACTTTGCTAATATCCTGATCTATCCTGCCACCGTTATAATTTATTTTATCGACGCCCATTTGTACCAACGCATGCTTTTCAAGTTTGCGCGTGGAGGCTCAATCGCGTCTTCGTCTCAGTCTCATTACCAAACTTGAGATTGTCCCACCGATAATTTCCACCTAACGTGTAGCAACGTGACTCGCGTTCATTTCGTCCTCGTTCTCTTTCATTCTTGGATATTTTTGCCGTCCGTACGTACGTTGGTTCGAATTCGTGAACGTGTAGAAATTGTCGAAAGGTTAAGGAATGCGTGAAATTGGAGTTTAGCAGTTATTCTAGTAATTTAAGAGGACATAGTTTCTTCGGGCATCTGTAGGAACGAGTAAAGATAGTTCGGATCGAATAGGAATGTTTGAACTGTTAGAGGTATCGTTTTAAAAGTCTTTTGAAATTTATCGAGATATTCCTAGCGTGTTAGATGAACGTTCGATAGTCAGAATCGATGAAATAAAAATCCTTTGAATAATCAAAGTCACTTTAGTTTTACCAAAGACAAAAATCATATCTTTTCCTTTGAAAACATTTACCTGCTCGCGTAGCACGTTCAGTAATCGAAAACAGAAAAGACACCTATAACTTTTATCAATTACTTTTTTACAATTACCCTTTTTGGAAGCTAAAATTCGGCTGCCTTATTCTCGATGTCCTTAGATCAAAAAATCACATCGGACCACCCGTGGTTAGCTTTGTGGCTTGCAGCTTCGTCGAATATTCTCTGGGACGAGTGACCAGCATTTTAAAACCAATTATCGAGGAGAGAAAAGGTTAATTACCATTATCCTTAGTTTCAATCCAAAGCGAAAGAAGAATTGCATTACTTTGACAAATTTCACGAAGAGATCCCATCGTATTTAGGTTAAAATCGTTCGTTTCACCGAGAAAGTATCGGAAGCAATCGGTGGAAGATTCGGACGATAGTAAAAAGTAGGATACCGGTGGAAACGCACCCTTATGTCGGAGACGATGCGAGAAGCAGGGCGAGGCGCACCGTATCGCATCTGCGTGCTCTCTTTAAAGGCGTTGGGCGTTCACCCCGACCTCGCCAGCCCGGTGCAACTGGTTCAAATGCATATTGCCTAGCGCAGAGGTGCACTACTGGTAGCGCTCTCTTCTCCTCTCTCCCTTTCTATCTCTTTCTCTCTCACTCGGCTTAATGGAGCTTGCAATTCTGGACCACGCTCTGGCAAGCTGCTCGCGTATTTTGACATTTACTACTGGCTCGTCGTTGGTGATTTTGCATAGACGACGAGCCGACTGCAAATCGAATCACGGGGCTGGCAGAGCGTGGCGAGAGCTTCCACGCGCGCCGCTCGATCGCCGATCGATAATTGGTTCGCGCGCAACACGTGCCGCGTTATAAATCCAACCAGCCATCCTTTATGACGAAACTTTAATTGACAGTAGACGCTTTGTGGTTTAATTAGAGATTGGTATAACGGTGACAAACGAGAGGGATCGATGATAAAATGGAGGAAATGTAATGGTTGTTTAAAAGCTTGATCAAATAACGATGACGTAAAGGGATAATTAGACATCGCGGCGTAGTTTAACTTTATGAAGATTTTAGTGCTGGTAATTCTGATTGAAAGATTAACGAGGAATTACTTAACGAAGCGTTTCTAGATAGATCTGGTATATTCCTTTTGGAAAAAAGTATCTATCACAGAGGTGTCCTTTATTCTTTATTTTACATTTTTCAACGAACCACTATCACGAAAGAATCAACGAAATCTGTTGCTTCCCTCGAATCGCACATTTACGTGGCAATCGA
This sequence comes from Bombus pascuorum, assembly GCF_905332965.1. Lineage (NCBI taxonomy): Eukaryota > Metazoa > Arthropoda > Insecta > Hymenoptera > Apidae > Bombus > Bombus pascuorum. Next base: position 13,263,755 of record NC_083497.1, on the reverse strand, counting down.
AGTTGGAACGCAGATTTTCGAACAAAGGGCTTTGTCTTTGGTTGGCATAAATTTCTTTCCTAACGTAGATACTAGACCGACACAGACCGCGCAACGAACATATGGTACTTTTCTGATTGCACAGCCGCTATAATTTCTTAGTTTACCCCCTCACGCTAATGGATGCAAAAGGATAATGCTCGGGTAGCACCGCTTCTGTAGATTATCGCATAACAGAAGCAAGAAAGGGACGGATGACCATTAATGGTACAGTACCTTCGATAGGATGCTTTTGTTTTATCGATACAATTGCACGGCGCGACCGCGGTAAAACAACTACGATCTGTAATGGATACCCTCGAACACATGTGCTGGTCATTGATGAGGACGATAAAGTCGATACCGATTCTGGAACGAGCGTGGGCGATCTTTCAAACACGATAAATGCGTTGCTCCGTTTCAATGCCGACGATACTCGCTACAATGAAGTTTTTCAAGGCGGAATGAATTGCTCTCTACGAAGAATATCATTATGAATAAGTTAGGCGATCGGTTATAGCTTGATTTTGTAGAGGGTGCTCGACGCAAACTAATGCCAGCTTTTCGGTTTTCGATTTTCTTCGTTTTTAGTCGATTATTCCGATCCCTTTACTTTACAGTTTTTATCAGATTCGCTAGTTTTCTGAATTTTTCAATCTTCGATCGTTCTTGGATAAGAAAAATAAGCAGCGATGAGCGTTCGAATCTAAACTTCGACACGCTTCGAGGTTTCGCAAGACTTTGGGATTCGAATCGCTTCGATTACGATTCGGAGCGTACAACTGCCGAATGTCTTGATAACGTTGGAAATCTTGAAACTCTAATCACGAGTTGTGGAAGTTTCGACAGATACTGAAAGCTCGGCGAGTATTTGATATCTGACAAGCTTTTTAATGGTTTCTGTTCAAACAGTATCACAGATATCTTTCTCGAAAGAGATACGGAAACTATACAAAAATTTCGACGATTCTAATCGTTTACCTTACTTTTTGAGATAAAAATGTCGTATAAATGTGCCGCGCGTGGTTCGACGAGTTTGCTAATCAACGAAAAATCGGTTGTTACAACGGATCGAACCCGTGTTCGCGATTCGCCATTAAAGTGGTCGACCGAATCGAGGTAGTGGTCGCGCGAGCACTCGCGTGTAGCAGCGCACAGAGGCATAAGCGGCGGCGCATGCCTGGAGCAACGTCGTTGGTCGGTTTTTCTGGTTCGCGAGGGCCAGAAAGAAGTTGGCCGCAATTAACGGCTCCGTAAATTTACATACGTCGGCGATCGGCGGGGATAAATGGCCAGAAGTCGTCCTACGCCGCGGAACCAGCCGAAGCCGCGGATAAGTAATCGCGTAAATCTCCGACAAGCAAAAAAGGCTGGATGTTCGTTCCCAGAAGAAGCGATTTCGTAATTTTCATTCGGAAATTGATTTCGCGATCTATCTTCGGGCCTCCAGAAAATTATCGTTAGTCTTTCCACAGAAACAATTTCTTAAGAAGCGAGTACCTTTTTTGAATCGTGCGTGTCTTTTTGGAGTCTCTGGAACCTTTCGAGACGTTCACAAACAGCTTGCTGAACGTAGAATGATTACAGAGTTTTGTTCGATTCGAAGGAGTTAGCTGGTATACAATACGTTGATATTTCATTATGTCAGTGATACTACGTTATCGTGTAATGTCGTTTAAGACGTTTTGTAAGATTCGATAAGGAAGTTTCCTTATTGCGAAGCTACTGGTACTTTTTTTTATCGGATGTTACAACGAGCTGTTATCGAGAAAACAGTGATTCGACGATACGACTATTACAAATTGTTACGATAGCTGCTAGTTATATACAAGTAGTAATACGTGAATTTAATAGTTGATCGCGAATTCTTCCGTCCATCTTGATCTTTATAGCTTGACATACAAAAATTCGAGTGTTTTGGGAAACAAAATTGAAAGATTTCCCATCACCGAGTTACCGACGAAGAACGGTGCGCAGATCGACTTCGATTCCAAACGTTCCATTGATCGTCTCTCCATTAACAAGTTCCTCAAATAAATTCCTGGATGGTAATTAAAGCTGGAACCGGTGGATTTCTTGCAGGGAAGCGGATGGCCGCGTCGCGTCGCCACCGAAAGCAGATCAATCACACGCGCCGCACGAATCGATCTTTTTTTTTCCTCTGTCCGTAAAGACGCATCGTCCAGGTCCAAGAGAACGGTTGAACGGATGCAAACGAGGATTCGTCTCGCCTCGGCTTGCCAATTGGATTCACCGATTCCTTTTCGCTAATGAAGGAATCGTCGGTTCGACTTTGTAATTAACCCGCCACGGGCACAACGACCACGTCAATGAAAGTCTCGTTACAGATATATACATATATATATGTATATATACAGAGCCGGAGAGAGGTTGTTCGAGGTTAGTGCATCTTCCTCGTTCTCCGTGTCTCTGTCTCCTTCTCATTCTCATTCTCCCGTTTCCTTCCTCGTCCCCTGCTCCTCGTCGCGGATCGTGGCTCTCGGCACAGCCACGTCGCAGAAAGTAATTACAATAATGAATGTTTATTTTCGCAATCAGCTGAACCGCGGTAGGTAGACTTCTACCATTCCGTAAGCGAACCTCTTGACTCTCTTTCTCAACCCCTGCGGCAAGGTGGTCCCTTACTCTTCGTCGGAGGCATCGACGTGACTACTTCGAGACGCTGATCGGACTCTGGTGCATCAGCCTCTTCTTCGCCCGATTCTGTTTCGCCCGATCGACCACGTTGACAGATATTCGAGAAGCGTCGCTCTGACAAAGAAATCGTACGATGGTCCAGATTGGCTGTCACGAACGAACAAGTTTCAAGCGTTTCTTTTTTTGCCGATTTGTTTCTCGAGTTTGTTTGAATCGCGACCTTAAATCAATCGGTAAATGAGACGGAAGTACGGCGAACATTAAAGAAACTGACTGTTCTTCTTGCGGATTAGGCTTTTGAAGTTGCTCGGTGCAATTTTCTTCCACTCGTTTCTTCCCTTTGATTAAACGCAATCGGAAATAGAACGTTTACGACAATTTATATTTTAACAAAGATTCTCGGAAAGTAAATCCTTGACGGTGTAGCGTTTTCTACATCTTGCAGGCTTAGCTTTGATCAGCTACCATTGCACTCGAGCACAAACGTAAATGTCCGATCGTAGAAGGTCGAAAGCAACGAGTTTATTATTAGTTTTTACTTATGTAAAACGGGATCCTTGGTTTTTGTACGCGATTCTGTTTTATTGTAGTATTATCCATCTGGTAGAGATGCAACGGAGAGCAGAACAAATTGAATATGTATTCACGTGATTCATGGTCTGGAACGTTGCGATAACGTATCACAGCTTGCTCGTCGTAGTAGGTCATTAATAACTTATTGCATTCGGTGAAATAAGCGAGAGATCATGTTTCTGGCCAGTTTTGAAAAATGAAAATGATACATCAGAAACGAAAGAGTTACAGTGAACGAAAAAAATTTTTATTCATCGACTGTCTAATTTATGAATTATTCAATTCGAATTGAACATTAAGAACGCGAATATTGCAAATTTCTCTGGTCTTCGACAAATCGTTATATCACAAATCTTCCACAAATCTTTGTACGTTCCTAGCGAATAATTTTACATGATTTATATGTGAATGTTTTCTATTCTTTTATGTAACCCGTAATATCTTTCTGTCGTCCTTAAAATCATCTCATATCTCTTTACGTTACACTTTTAGTGGTATTTTGTAAAAGGTTAATGTTCACATCGGTACGTATTCAATTTCCATATTAAACTACAACTTCCATTCGTATTTCCTATTCACACGTACATATTTATATTTACGACATAAGAAACTATTTCGTTCCTCGATTTATCGCAGTTCACCTTAAGTGAATTGTTCGTAATACGAATTCGGTTTATGATACGGCGCCGGTTCTTCGCTATTTTTACGATGCAGAGTTCCTACGCTTTTTTTATCTCAGTACGTTCCAATTCCAAAGATTCTATATGCTAATTGAGAACTAAAAGTCTTGGGATCGTTCGAAGGGTGCGGCGATTTTCCAAGAAAATTTTCTTTCCTCGGTAGTTTCTGGATTCTAGATAATTCCGCACAGTTTCACGAATCCTAGATTCGACGATTCCGCGAGTACTACGAATCGACCGATCACACCTCCAAAATATCGTTTATCACTCGATCGACGTCAAAATCTCCATACCGAAAAGCCAGATGGTAAAATTTTCAAACGTCCGTCGCAAATTCTCATACCCGCTGTTCTATCTCCCATTCACCCTTGTCAGTGTGCTCGCGATACGGCATATCTTACTCGTCATCGCAGCCCAAATCACGCTGGAAGACGGGAGGATCCTCGAAAGGTCCTTAGCGCGAGTGCGTCGACCTGCTTCTCGACGTTCTTCTCCGCGAGTATAATCAAGATCGACGGTCTCTGCAATTAAAAAGAGAGGCATCGACGGCTCGGTGAACCGTACTCTTAAATCGTTGTTTAGCGGAGCGACACGAAGACGAAAAGGAGAAGAAGAGCTGGCAGAGTGTGTCCCGCGAGAGGGAAAGAAAAAGAGCGAGCTGTCCGGATCGCACGGATAAACCGTCTGGCGTGCACAGTGCCGTGAATTAATTATCACCCGTGGGCCTCGTGTTCGTACTTTTAATCGGTCTGCCGGGGCCCCGACCTCTCGGCCCACCTCGTGCCTCGTTTCCACCTATAAAATGTTCTCCGTGCGGCAGTATTTCACGCCAGCCCACGCGCGCCCTTACGCCACGAGAAGAAGTCGAGGACAGGGGCCCCTCTCGGACGGATCTCCGAGCAAGAGGACTTCTTCTCTCTTCTCGTCTCGTCTCTCGACTGTCTTCGTGGCTCTCGTGTCCTCTCAGCGTTGCAGGTGCATACCAAGGGCTCACCTTTGCGCCCAATGTTCGCAATATTGTACGGTTATGCGCGGCCTTAACGCGCCAACGTGCTTGTCCGTGGCTCGTGTCGCGTTTATACGCGAGTCAACATATAGTTGCTCGTTCAGGCTGAACGAGCCTGCTCGAGATAATCGACGATGTTTCTGGGGAAACACGCGTGTACCGGGTGGCTGCGCAGCGGTGGTTGGTAATCGTCGGGGAGGGTTTTGCGTTGAATGGTGTATACTCGTGCGAAAGTTGAGAAAGTTTAAGAATCGCTCCTGCTCGCTAGCGTAATTCACTGTCAAATTGAGAAGCTTCGAATCCTTTGAATTAGTTTGTAATTTTGATATTCTTCGAGCGTAGAACGTCGAGTTCGCAATCGCGAATAACATCTGGTCTCAGTGACAAGATTTTATCGATCAATACGTTTTCCTGCTTCCTGTGTTCTTTGTCATCGTGTGGGATGCGCTATGATGCAAGGTCGGAACTATATCAGCTGTATGGAAGTTCACGCACGAATATTTATACGAACGATGGGCGATCATTAATTTCTGCGTGTTATTTTCCGTTGTGTTAGACTTGCGCATGGATTTCAGAGTGATCGTATTATAGAAAATCGCGTCCATATTTCATGTCACCACTTCGGTTTCGCTGGAAACGTCTCTGATAAATGAAAGTCATTTGTCATTTGAGATCGATCCCTTAATTGATGAGCCACTCTTGGTCACGAGGTCTGCTACTCGTAAATATACGATGACGGTTAATTAGGTACTGTGAATACTCGCTGATTACCGTCCACAAGTTACCTAGTCGTCTTATTTCGCAAAGTGTCCACTGATGGATGGAAAGAATTCCTCGGGTATTTTACTTCGTCACGGCGCGCGTATAGTTGGATTTGTTTCCAAAGTCCAGTTTCAACGAGAACATAATTCTTATATTTATATTTATCAAAAGTTAAAAGACTAAGCATCGCTGGCAAGATAAACAACAACTTGTGCAAATAACGGGTAATTTATTATGATTAAAAGTAAAGATACTGTTGGAATTGAGCTTTTAAAACTACGTTATCTATGTAATAATGTACAATTGGAAAATCGAAAGTTTATTTGTAACGGTTCTCTCGAAGTTTTTACCACGGGCATCAGGTGGTTCTGGTAAAACGGATTTCTTTCTAATAGCCAGTTACTGCCACCACGGGATAAACGGGAACAACATTAGCCCTGATCGCTTCGACATGACTGAGAAAATCGAGCGCGATTACGTGCAATCCGTTGCTGATCTACTTGAAACCGAATGCGGTAACAAATTGATAGGAAATTCCCTTTATGGCTAATGGTGGTACAAGGTAAAAGCTCGCTCTCTCTTTTTTACCCCGGCAAATGGGTATGATCGAGTATCATGTTCCTTTCTATCGATGTAGTTCCAAGCAAACGGATATAGATTCCTTTTTAGGCAACGATTCCATGAGAATTGTAAAGAAGAAGAGCCGATCGAATCGTCGAACTGCATTCTAGAAATTCTGATCTCGATTTTTTGCTTTTTATTCCACGGAAATGGAAACCTTGTGGAAATCGCTTCTAATTTAACACTCTGTATATATTCTCGCCAATAACAACGAATGTAATAATTTTTTCTCTGCATAGAATCCCTTTCGAATCAGCTTCTTTGAAAGTGGCTGAATTCTCGTTTCCTATAGCATTGCCGCCCACGATCTCTCCGCGTTGCCAATTGGCATTCCCCCGTTGATATTCGATCGAAAGTGTGTCGAACCAAAAGTGACACTTGGAGAGTCACGCGAGAAAAATCGGCCGGTGGAGGCTCTCATCTAGCACGTGCGTTCTTTCGACGCGAGGGATCGTCGAGAATGCAGTTGTACCGGTCTGTACTCGTGGTCTACGTTGATTTCTGTGGTTCAGTATGAGCAATGCGCGCTGATATCATTGCTCATAGCAGCCGAGTAATCGTGCAGTCGGTGGTATCGAAAAATCCCCTATTTTATCGATAATATTCTTCCGTACAGAGGAGAGCTTGTCGGTAAATACGATGGTTTTTACCACGAACCGGACCGTTTACGCGATTTACGCGCCACCGACCGCACTTTGTATTCCGCTATTAGTTTTTACGCACCTTGATAAGATTATCGGTTGGGCTACGGCGCAACTACCCGCTCGAACGAATATCCTGTTTCCTTGGCACGGCCGATGCTAAATATTTGCGATGCAGTTTCTTCGATGCTTTGTACAGATATCGGTTAGTGCCGTTGTGCCGTGTCATTCGTCTTCCGCTGCTAACGATTATTTTCAATGGAGATTTCTTTGCGACCGTTTTATCGGACTCGACGCTCGTAAAGGATCGCGATTTGCGATTTCAAACTGCAACGTATTTCCACCTCGAGTTGTTCTTTCAGTGTGCTTTGATGTTGATGTTGTGTTTGATCATCCGATGGTTTAGACATCGTTACGTGCCAGATGCTTAATTGTTAAATTAAAGTATTACGTGTACGTTACACGTTCTTAATTTATATCGGTGTAACGATGGAACCAAGTTTAACGTTTTGAATAAAAGTGAAACTTGCGATACTTTGGTATTCAACCGATGGAAAAATCCTTCGATCAGAAAAATATTCACCGCTCGAAACAATAAACCTAGAACAAGATCTACATACTCGCATGCAATTCAACTAAATCCCACACCAACGCAACACCGGTTATACGTTGGCTACGCAATCGTTCGATTGCACCAGGCAGACACTCGAAATATCGTAGAGCACGTTATATAGTCCTCGACTAATCGTGCTCTCGGTAAATCAACGCGAGTCGAAGATAAACGTATGTCCGCATTGTCTCCCAGCCACACGTTCGCGTCTCCGCCAGTGCTACCAACCGATCGAGCATATTATTCTCTTAGTTCGTACACCTGCGGGCATTCGAAACGCGTACACGTACGAGAGCTGTCCGTGGATTCACGCGATACCGATTTCATGTACGCCGGCAATCGTATAGATCGTGGCAATTAATCTAGCCCGCGAACGAGCCGCTCGAGTTTCACGAGGGGAAATTTACATTGGTCTGCTCGCGCGAACCTCTCTCCTCTTAACCGATCCGCGCCGCTTTCAACCGCCCAAGATTGGAAAAAATCGATAAGCGGATCGGCTATTGTAATTAGCCGGAATGATACGTTGCTCCAGGATTTATATTAGATTTTACGGGATCGGCAATTAGTCCTATATAGGATGATACGTCGGCTCTCCCACGGTTCGAGAGATTGCGCGAGGAAACACGCGCTATTGCGCTTCGTAATTCCGCATCGAACGTTTGGAAAGACGCTGAATCTGTATCGATGTTGGACGAAAAGAATAAATTTTGCTAGCTTACAGTAAAGATGGTTATTTTAATATTTATAACGTTTAGAATTATGTATATGGTAGATTGGCATTTTGGAAGTTGGAAATCCCCAGTCGAATATTCCAACATCGTCCGCCTAATAGCCGAGTGGAATTACATTTGCGTCGACTCGTAAACCGTATAATTGCCGAAGCACCGAAGTCACATCGGATCAGCCCACGTCCGAATCCGTCAGATGGCCGCGCACTGAGCTTAATTAATCGAAACGGTTAGAATTAAATTGGCTCGTGATACCATTAAATTGGCGAAATATTGCCGGTTAGTCGTATTAGCTGAATATCTGATGCTAGGCCGGCAGCATAATTTGTCTAGACGATACGTATAAACTCTCGGACATTAATTCTCTCTCTATGCAACTTCTCCCCTGTTCGTGACCTTTGATTTTAAAGCTGGCTACGTGCACATGTGCTTTTAAGACCGAGATTCAGATCGCCGCTAGATACGCCGGTGGGTGGTCACGTTTGCTATCTAATTAATTGAAATGTTCGGTAGCCAGAGTCGTTACGCTGTGATCGAACGCAACTCGTAGCGCATAGAACGAGAGGAAACGTTTCTCCCTTCTGGTATATTAATTAGGCAGCTACCTGTATGCGGATCCTGCCAGCAATTTGTCTTCGAATGCTCGGCAAAATATACTAATTTCGTTGGCGATCCGTTTCGAGAAATCCCCAATGGATCGGTTAATTCAGTGGTGGAGCGCGCATCAGGCAGATATCGTGTACGTTGATCAACTGTCGTCGCGTTGCTGGTATTGGTGAGGAGACGTATATAGATCCTAGAGAAGTCGAGAGTGGATCTTGTTTAATTAATCGAATCAATGGCGAATAGCGTGGTAGTCAGATCTTTAATGTTACATCGATCGAGTCGCGTGTTACTCGCTCGTAACGCTTGCTCCATGTTGCTTAATTCGAGGTGATATATTGATCGAACAATGCTAATTAGGAGCCTCGTTCGGTGCGCAATCATGCGTTTCTTCTTGTTATTTGTCCGTCTAGTTTGTCTAGTTTAACGATTGCATCGGCGAGCAGCGTTAATTTGTTCGCTGGAAAATATTTTCATCGAGTTTAAAGAAGCTTCTTCGAAAAAGGAGTCATTAAAAAGAATACGGTAGACTCTTGTTCGTTTGAGATACTGAAACGGTTAAAATTTCTTCCTATATCTCTCTTCTTTATTTCTCTTAAATTCCGAATAATAATACGCTATAAAATGAAATCTTTAACCGTTTGAACGCGTTTTATCCTTTATCGCGGCGCAAAAACTCGACGATTGTACCAAAAAATGAGCGACGAGCGTAAAAAAAGCAAATCACGCGATTTATCGCAAAAAGAAGAGAGAAGCGCCCTGCTGCGCGCTGTCGTTTCCATTTAAAAATCGGCGCGCCAGTAGATTGTGCCGTTCGACGTCAGACTTCCGCGTCATGTATCAAACGGCTTATAAAAGAGCGTGCCTTTTTATCAGTTTTTCAGACCGTGGATCGACTTTATCCGCTCGTACGTGGTCCAGATCACGCTCAGATATGCCGCTGGCCGGTAATGAAGGTACGTTTTAGTGACGTTCGCGATATACGTCGCAAACCGCCTCGTTAATTAACCGGCCGGAACTCGAGCGCCATCACTGCGTGCTAGTAAAGCAATTATTTATTGGCATGTATGGCGACCCTTTCTGTAAGCACTTAACAGACCATACGTTTCTAGTCGTTGAGCTACAGTCTAGCGTTGGGACGTGTCGAACCGTCCCGTTCTCTAACGCTTTCTCAGCCCTTTTTCCGGAAATTACGTTCTCGCCGTCGAAGGTAATGCGCGCAATCGCCCCCTTCCCAGTCCGCGTAATTGTTCTGGATTTTCTATGTCTCTATCGTTGGAATAGTTCCGCTTTTTGTTACCATCCACGGTAAGCAGAGCAATTTATTACTCTGGAAGCATTAACGCCGCGGTCAGTTGTACGCGTTACTGCGTATGATGCGTCCGGTCTTTCAACGATCGGGAGTCGGCAAATTCTTCGACCTGTTTCTTGCTTGTTCGTTCCATAAGCTGTTTGTGCCGCGAAGTAGAAATATCTTTGAATCTCACATAGTATCGAAAAGTTGTTCTTGGCGAATACGATTGGGCGAATGATTGGCCAAAATGTATCGCACCGCTCGCTTATCCACGAATGATTTGTAAGTTTGGTACGTGGAAGATTGCCGGAAAATACGTGCAAGAGTTGTTGTTGGTCGATCGAGTGCCATAGATTACACGTGTTACGTTATATATGCTTTTATAACTCCTATACGAAGATGCTGACAATACCTATGGTCTATAAAGACGCGGACACTTTCCAATAAATCAATTTCAAGGTTGCCGCTTTGTCACTTGCGTCAAAGAAAAGTAGGTTTTATGAAACTTCCTTTGAACGTTACTTAGTTGCTTGGTGGAAGCAAAATTAATTTACAAAGCATCGAGAAATATCTAGTGGTCGTTGCTGAACGACCCGGTAAAACGAAACGTACGACACAGACAGTTTTTCTAATCATCAGATAAGAATTGTTTGCCGTGTCGAAAAATACGTCAGAAACTTTTCTCGTCTCTTTCCGTCCAACGTAGCAAAGAGAAAGAAACTTCTATTTCACGCGAATGGCCAGTTCTTTTTTTTTCTCGCTAATCTTTATACGATATCTTACTTCGATATTTTATATTTGAACTTTTGCTTCTAAACGCTTTTACGCGTTGAATCAAGATTTAGAAACCTTTTAACACATTCTAGTATCGGTCTATCTGTTTTCCCGTGGCCTCCGTGTCTCTTGATCCGGCGAGAGCACCGTCACGTATCTCGTGCCATCTTTCCCTCGGCAAATCGCTATCGATCGCGATCGCGGTCGTGTAGGAACATTACGTTGAAATTGCACTATCCGTTTGACCCCACCGCGGGATCGATCGTCGTGTCGATCTCGTTCCTCTATCTCTTTCTTTCTTTTCGTCGAGTGGTTACACGTTTGTTGGTTCGCCTGTGTCCCGACTAGGTTCGATCCTTCCGCTCATGGCCCATTTTCCTACTGAAATTGTACTGGCTATCTCTTCCGGGATAAACTCGACTCGATGACAGGGCTCGGTCGACCTGAAAATGTTTCCTGATGACTCGATTATAGCGGAGTTGTTTGATCGAGAAGACGGTTAATATAATTAAATTCGAATGCTGGAAATGGTTCCAGACTTGGCTGATCGCATCACGATGATAGTGCCTCTGCGTTCTACATGCATATGATTCAGCTTTCTTCAAGAACATTCGTTTCTACAGCTTGCATACCGTAGAGTAAATTTCCCGATCTATTCGAGGAACGAACGACATCGAATTGAAGTCTTAAAATAAATTTGTCAGCGTTGTCAGCAAGCCGTTTAATCGTAGCGGACGGGCATTCTCGGCAATCGTTGTAAATACGTGAATACCGTGGCTTCGGATCTGCGCGAATGCACCAAGATAATTGTGCTTTCATCGTAAAATCGTCGAATAAAAAGGTTGCAGCGAAGGGGCGGTGGACAGTGGTTGATTTGGATGGTCGATGACGTCAAACGAGGCAATGTGGTTATTTTCAGAGGAGGCAGAGATCACCGGTATGAGAGGAGAGAAGCGAGGTCGAGTCTCATGCGACTCGACTTCGGGTCAGCTCGATCTGCTCACGCGAGTCACCCACGCCACCCTCTTTTTCTTGGCGACGATCCAGCGAACGGCGTCGCTGTCGCGTTCAAGACCTGCTAGAGTCGCGTTTGATAATACCTCGCGGGAAAATTGTTGTCTTCATAGTCGTGTCACGATTTCATTTCGATCGTACGCCATTCTTACTTTTCCTCTTTTTAATTTCATTAAAATTGAGGTGATTTTATTTTCCTTTAAATCGATTAATTACGTATGGTAATGAACAGCAAGTTCCAATTATGTTCGAGGAGATGTTTAAAAAATATTTTTCTCTTGAAATATTTAAATCAATTGCTATTAACTGCCATAAAAATGTAAAAAAAAAAGAAGTTGGTACCGATCCACTTTTGCCAAACTGCCATCGATTTCTCGGTGACTCGGGGTTCCCGTAACAGCGAATCTCTGGATGATCCTTGTATCTGTTATGTTAGAAGGCTTACGTTCGATGCTTCGAAGCTGGAACAAATTTCTACGGCCATTATCGCTGACTTATTCCGGCGTATCGAGCGTTTCGCATTTCGTAACGGCGAAATATCGTCATTATTCACGTCTTGTTAAAGTGGCCCGAAGAAGGCGATAGAAATTTCTATACACCGGGCTGGGACCAGTGGCGCAAGTGGTAATCGTTGCTAATATCTGCCATGTTACGGCTATTATCATATTTCACTGGGACGTAGCAGTAAATTCTTTCCGTGGCCAAGTGGGAGCGCATTACAGGGCGTTTCAATCGGCCTCTTTTCAGGCCTCTGTCGTGTCCTGAACCGGAGAACCGGTGTGCCTTACCTTTTGCACTCTTTCACGTGTCTCTGATAGACACGCGAGCGTTATTCGCCTTGTCGCGGATCATCCTGTGCCTCTACTGTGGAACGTGATCCACGAAACGCTTCTTCTTCTTCTTATCGATTCCCGTGGAATCGTAGAAAGATACTATGAATTTTTGATATTTGTCGGATAATCCAATTTCACTCGTCTTTCGCGCGCAAATGGATCTACATCTGGAAATAGGTTTAAACGAAAAAGGCATAAAACGATAGCGTATACCGTCTTTGAACATGGAACGACGCGTGAAAGTCGATAGAAATCATCTAGAAACCGTTCGAACTTAATGATCCGTATAACAAAACAGCAGAGAATAAGAGAAAATAGTGTGCCATTGGTTGGCACGCGTATCGAGTTTCAATTGCATCGCGATTACATTCACTTTCCCCGCTAATTCGTAATCGTTAGGACAGCCGGTACGAGATGGTCTGTGCGTGCAGCATCCACGGGGGCCAAGATTATTTTCTAACGAGAGATGTGCGTGGCGGGTATTATTTATAGAATAGCGTGGAGACGTTCCGACAAATTGCATAGGTGAGCACGGTAAGCAAGCTGTAGCAAGATGAATTCTCGTTGCGCGGATCTCGTAGATCATGATCCACGAAACGCAGGCTGCTCGAGTTCCCGCAGGTTTCTGTTCCCTCTGCGCTGCGTGGGTGTCGTGCTTGGCAGGGTTCCAGGACTCGTGGGAGGCTGACCAGGCCTTATAGACTGACCTCAGCCTCTGACCTCACCCGAAATAGTCTCTCGTTCCCTGGCTCGTCTCTTCTGCATTTCTATTTCGGAATTTTCCCCTCTTGCACAACGGGGGACTGAGAAAGAGCCGCGGCAGACCACTCGGCAGTTTCTGGAGTACGTATGTTTCCTCGTTCGTTATGTTGAAATTCCGTAATCGCATCGGTCGATATTTTCCTTCCAGGAAAACGTATCCTCGATAAATAGGCGAGATACGTTCTTGTTATTGTGAAATTGATTTTCGCGACCGAACGGTTATGAACGTTCGTGGAATTAAAAATGATCGATATCTGTCACGTCAAGACTCTACCACGTTTCACTCGTCGCTAATTCACTTTTACGTACCGAATGTCGTTCATTGATTATCCGCGATAATAACCAATGGTCTATCTCGATATAAAGTAGCAAAGTGCACAGAATTCATGATCTTCGGAAATCTATCGTCCGATCAAAGAAAATCACTCGATCATCGAATTCCGCAAATCCAAACGATCCAACAAGATCGACAACTGATCGACTCTGGATCGAACGTCGTCTATCGATTATCTCCGCAAGGCCTATCTTTAACCAGGCGTCAACCTTCGCGGTGTGCGTCCTTCCTGCTCGAGACCGTCTATTTTCTGCGTAACCCGCATCCGAACCTGACATCCGTGAAACAATGTCTCGTAAACGACTCGCATCAAGCGGATCGTCCGCCGTGGAAACGTCGGATTTCGCGTAAACGGCCTGACGTGTTCTGTCAGATCTCTCGGCGCAGCTATTTTCAGAGGCGTCGTTTTTCTCTTTGGCGTGGACGGTAGCGAGCAGCGGCGAGGAATTATGACGTGGGCCGCATGCTACGGGTAGGTAGGTAGTTCCATTAAGATGCAAATTTGCCAATAATTTCGCCGCTCGGCCGCTTGTCGCCCTGCTCGCGTACCGGCTCGTAATCGTTCATGCCTCCGCTGGATCGACCGGAGAGAAGAGGAGGAGGAAGAAGAAGATGAAGAAGAAGAGAAAGAAGAAGAAGTGGAAGAGAGAGAGAAAGAGAGAGAAGGGAGAGGCAGAGACCGTTTTCCAATTCCCCGTGCATCACGGGCGCCTACGACGCCGAGAGTTAATTATTGTCTTGGGGATTTAATTGCCCGCGTATCGCGATACCCCGTTCCTTTTACGGGGGGAGAGGTTCGATGTAGGAACGGACCGTAAACACAGCGCTGCTTGGTTGCTTGCGTGTGGCGTGGAAAGCTGGATCGCCACGCTGTTCTCTAGTATGTAGTACCAGTATCTGTTACAAGTTGATGTAGCAGATATTTCGTTTGTTTGGCTGATTGTCGGCGCTGCAACGTATATCGAGTATCTGTTGGAGAGACACACCCCGTGAACTTGGGGTCAGACGCAGGTCTTTCGCCTGGTTGTTCCAAGGAAGTTCTCTGGTGGAGATGTTGCAGCTAATGGTTGAAGAGATCGATCGGAAATGTAGATGCGGTGATTCCGTTTAGGCGTTTCTGTTTGGTTTAATACGTTAGGGAGTTTTCGAAGAAAATATAATTAGGAAAATATACGGGAGATAGAGATATTTCGTTTATTCATAAATACCCGTAAAATATCTGCGATATATGTTATTGATGTTTATCGATAACGTTATAGTTGGCAGTCTCTCTATTTCTCCGGTGGATAGAGATAGGAGTCGATATTCTTCTAAAAAAAAACTCCGCTACAAATATTCACAGAGTATAGAGAAGGTCAGCTTGAGATATTTTCGTTAGTCTATGTTTATTTCGTTTATTAGGTTGTCCGGGATCTTTTACAAGTAACACAGAAAAGAATACAGTTCAAATAAAAAGACTTCTAAATTCATTGTATCGAACCAATTCTTCTGTTTCTCAGCCACTTTTAAAAGGGGAGAATTCTTTAAGACATTGCTCGCCCTTCAATCTCGATAATCATCGTAATTTCTTCTTAGATCTGCGGAAGAATCTCGTAGAAAACTTAGAAAAACAGATTGCGCGGTTCTTCTACTTTACCACCAAACTTGCAAACTTACGATTATCAAAGGTGTCTCTAGCAAAACACAAAGATATTACTAAGACGAATCGTATTACGCACACGTGAAATGGAACTCGCAAGAAGCTCGAATAGCAACAGATTAACGAAACGATCGTGTATAAATGACGTTCGCGTCATAGTCGAAGGTATTGCACTTTTTCCATAGATCACAGGCGAAGCTATAAAAACGTGAGAACCGTGCCTTGAAGTGCTTCGATTATCGTTTTCCAACATAGAACTCTATAAATTCTGTGAAAATTGCGCTTTAACTCGAACGGTCATCCTCTTTTTTGCATCTTAATCAACCTGCCTCAAGCATCATTTATTATGCAAATCAAATAACAACTTTGTCGACAAATTCTCGTATGCGCAAGATACAGCATGTACTTTTCCAGCAACTCGAGTACCAACCAGTAAATACGTTGATAATTCTTAACTCATGCTTGTCTGGAATTTTATGCAGTTACCAGGAACACCGATAGATTATAGTTTAAATGTATTATGTATGCGTGACCAGAGATCGTATTTCATACCTTCATAGTCAAACATCATTGAGATATTAATGCTGTACGCAGCGCGTGCTTCTAATATCGAACTAGTCGGCCGATAGTCTTTCCAGGCAGTGACCTGACCGGACAATGCTGGCGCGTACACTTGGAACAAGCGCCCTCGAATTCGATCGTCGAGAAAAAATGACTACGCGGTTTCACCTGCGTTTCCACTTACGCGATCGTTAGTTTGCGATAACAGGCGATTTTTGGTGTAAAAGGAATTTTTTCGCAGCGATGCGAAATAGTTGCTGGACAACGAAATTTGTACCCGTGTTCACGTCAAAGTGGACATTCCGCTTCGTGAACGCTATAAATATTCCACTAGGAACATTCGACTGTGAATATTCTACTGCGAATATTTTATTGCGAATATTCCGCTGCGAATGTCACTAAGTGGCAACGAAGTGTTTACTTGTGGCAAATTTGTAGCGACAGCGAACTGGACGCGTTGAAGAGTTAAATAAAACTGTCGCAGGTAAAAGCACCATAAATTCACAATCTTGGCGAAAATTTTTCACGTCGACGTGAACAGACTCATAAACCAACGTTTATTTTACATTGACTCGCCATGAAAATTGTCTGTCGTATCTCTTCTACATTTAATTTTATACTTGGCTTTCTGCAGACTGATCGTTCTATCTAAATGAAAAAATCACAATCCCTCTTGTCTACGAAAAGTACATTTTTCGTTTATGGGATTCTCGAACGAATTTTTGCGACGCAGGCAGAACAGCTGAACTCTCGTAGGCATTGCTATCGCTTTTCCAATCTCGTAAGCCAATATCGCTGATTCCCCAATGGTACGAGAGTACTTAGGCTAGAAACCCTCGGGCCCGGTCGTAGTCTAACGTATTTCCAGGGATATCTAATTACTTGAACGATCTAAGACCGAACACCTTCACGCGCACGACATCAGCTTTGCATGGCGTTTCCTATTTTCAACGCGATTAACACACCCGTTGTATATACCTAAGTGAAACACGGACTACGAGCTTGTACACGTGTAAAACGAGAGAACACAACTGGTCAGGATTTTCGAAACTTTTATCGAGTTAGTCATTGATGTGGAAAGTGGATGAGAGTAGTGGAATTTTATTATTGCCTCATCGAAGATTTAAGCGAGTATTCCACCGCAAAACGCGTATTTTAAGTAGATTTTTACGGAAGATCTATGCGCATCGTGTTTCGGTGAGATTCGCCGATTGTTTGAAATTGACGGGGAAAGATACGAGCGTAGAGGGAAAGAGAAAGATCAGAAGGGAAGAGAAAAAGTAAGGAAGAAAAGGATAGAAGGAGAAAGGTAAAGAGAAGAAGAAGAAGCCGTCATCCTATCGCGTTATATGTAACATTCGCACAGTTAACGTTAACGCTTCGTGACACCAAACGACCAAATACCTAGTACTTTACAGTTGCAGTTCAAAATTCCACGACGTTTTTTAAAACGACAGCTGCTCGAAAAACGACGTTTGTTGTCTGAAAAGAAATCCATTATGCGAAGGAACGATGAAAACTGGATCAGTCGTGTAACAGAGATCCTGTTCTGGGAACGATCGTCGCCAGGTTGATCACCGACGAGGATGAGTTGCCGCTGGTATGAAAAGTCGAGGACCTGCACACTCTGCGATCCGTGGAACGAATGTTAAGTCGCAGATGTTATCGTTCCAGATATTTACTGGCTTGCGAGCCATCAGACCGTTCCAGATTAATGGCGCGATCGGTAATGAACGTGGCAGCAAGGGCCACGGCAATCACGGCTTCTTGGTACCACAAATCCCGACTTCCTTGTACCCTCGGGCTCTCCGCGTCGGTTTATCGTATATGCACGTGTGCATACGCCGCGTCCATACGCATTATTATCAATACGGCCTCGTCGTATATGAAACTTACATGAGCGCGTATTCTTCTCCATGTTTCTTTGATGTCGACGAGTAAAAGGGTCTCGCTCCGATAGAAAGCTTCCTGTAGTGGTCGTATTATTAACGTGAAAGTTGCTGCTCGTTAGTGATCGCTAGCATAAATATTGATTCAGTTATTAATATTCCTGTGTTAGTTATTGACGTTTATTCCTGGCGAATGAATAATTACCGTATGCAAATTTTTTGATATCTGGGACGCGGAGGTAGAGTGACAGCGAGATTAGGGAATTCTATGTCGTATTTTGATTGAAATATTCTTCTTGGAGAATCTGTGCTACGAAGATAAAACAACGGTAGATATTTCATCGCCACGATCTCCGAGCAATCTATTATAACGCTACCAACTATGGTATCCAGTGCTACGAGTAAAAAGATAGTATACGTATCACGTCATAACACTTTAGAAAACTTTTTCCTTGCGATGCGCACGATCGATCGACGAATGGCCATAAAAAGTAAACTATATAGCGTTCGAAAAATTCTGATCGAACGTACTTACGTAGCGAAGCTGTGTAAAAAGCCGCGTACGGGAATGGAGAACCGTGTATCACCGGTTGATGGGAACACCGGCTACATCGAATAATACAAAATTCAGCGACTTATCTGCGTGCTCGTACGGATGGGTCTGGTGCAACGCAGCATTTGTTCCAATCTAGGCGGCCTGGGGTAATAAATATGCCTCTCTGGCTGATATAATGCGAGCGTGGGTTGGTACCACTGGAATCAGTCGTCGCAGCTGCTTGATTTACGCCATATGCCGCGATGCATCACGGGACTATCGTTCTGCTTGCATTTTGCCGACCGAAAATAGGTTCGACTCTCGTAACTCGATGCTGTCTCCTTCCGTTTCGCTCTTTTCGTTCTTCCTCTCCTGCTACGGTGCAAGAGGAACGCGGGCGGGTTAGGCAGTCGATCCATTTCTTCCTAAATCCTTTTCTCCGCTCTTATCCTACCCTCGAGACTGCCTTATCAAGTGTCGTTTGTTTTCACACGTAGAGAACCGCGTTCTCCGTGTCTACCGCTTCTTCGGAGGACCGTTGGTTCGCTATCTTCCGCTATTGGTGCTACGATTTAGAGTTTGAACGGAGTTCCTTTCCATTTAGCCTTTTATTTAGCCTCGTTTTTCGTTTATTTTCTAGCCCTTTCTTTGTTTTCCTCGACTTGTTTTCTTAAATTCTTCCCTATATACTCGATCTCTTCGTAAAACAAACGAAATAACTGTGCTCCGCATTCAGCCTTCGTCGTGTAAAATAAAACGACGCAATCCCTTAACAAGACAAAAATAATACTCGTCTGCTTGGACTCATCCCCTGAATCTGCCATTCGAAGCAGCATAACCCCTGGAATAACGCTGGAAGAAACATGCGGCGTCAAAAATGACGTTTCCACGAACCAGTTCTCGACGGCGCGAATCGCAAGTCGTGCACACGGACGCGATCCGAACCAGGGACTTATCGACGGGCTTGGTCCCGTGAGCTGATACTCTGCGCCAAAGCGAAAAAAACGGGAAAAAAGAAAACACAGCGTACATCCCGTGGCGTGGAGGACGGAATATCGCGTGTCGTTCTACCCCGAGCATTTCAGCATTTTATGGACGCGGTCAGCGAAGAGCGAGAAAGAGAGAAAGGAAGAGTTGGCCTGGCGTACGAGGTCGTGGTTGCCGTGCAACAACGTGCACTCTTCTCTCCGTCTGCCATTCCTTTCGTCTTCTTCTTCTTCTTCTTCTTCATCTTCTTCTTCTTCTTCTTCTTCTCCTATTTCTGTGGCCTCTGTCGTTGCTCGGTCTTCGGCGATTCGACCTCCATGGACCGGTTTCGACCCGTGGCTACCGGCGTCAATGAAAAACTCGACTTATGATAACACTATGGGTCTGGATCTCGAATCGAGGCTTCTGCAAACCGAGACGGTCCCCTCTGATTGGAACACCGAACCGTGCTCCACTCGAGGCTACCGTAATTACTAATTGCCACCGTGGCTTAATTAGCGATTCACGTCATCGCGGTCGGTTCATCAGCGCTTTCTGACCCTCAGCCACTTTCTTCTTCTTCTTCCTGCTACCGCGGTCCACGATCGTTTTTCATCGCGGAATCGTGAAAGTCACCGACTCTGTCGACGTTCGTTCCGTTCAGATCCGAAGGAAACGAAGAGAGAATTCCTCGTACGGTGGATGCAATCCCGGTTCTTCAGGATTGCTTCATTAGACGGCTGCACCTGCGCCGCGTTCGCTCGCTTCCCGTCTCCTTCGTGATTTCGACTGCCTTGTTATTCGCCCGTGTTCCTTTTTACGCTTTGGAATAGCTCGCGCCCAGGTAACGGTCGCCCAATACTTGAGGTTTACTCTGAATTTTGATACAGGGAATTACGTAGCAAAGGCGGGGAAGAAGATTTGGTGTTTCAGTGTGATTAGAAGGATTCGAATATCGATTTTGACGTTCGAAGGATCAGATTCCAGATAGTCGTAGGACTGCATTTGGAAGTACCAAGTAAACC
Organism: Bombus pascuorum; assembly: GCF_905332965.1. Classification (NCBI taxonomy): domain Eukaryota; kingdom Metazoa; phylum Arthropoda; class Insecta; order Hymenoptera; family Apidae; genus Bombus; species Bombus pascuorum. The sequence continues at coordinate 13,243,229 of NC_083497.1, read as the reverse complement.
GTTATTTTCATCGCAAGCGTAACTGTATTTACGATTTTTTCAACGGGTGTATCCTCGTCCCTTGAAACGGAGAACTAGGAGCAGGCAGGAATAATTTATTCTCAACACCAGAATTCCGAATGAGAACCAATTTTAACGAAATGCCGCGTCTATCGAGGATCTAGCCAAAGACACTGGACACGTACCCGTTGCCTGTTCGTGACCGTACGAGCGGATCGGCGTGAACGAGCTACCGGGGGCGAGGAAAGCTCGGTTCGTTAGCACCGGTCGTGAATCATGCCAAAAACACGATCGCGATCCGAAACGGGATAAATATCCTCGGTTTGGCCGGATCGACGGATAGGAATGCAGGCTCGGTCGTATGTAGATTACCGAAGGCCCTCCGGAATCGATATATACACACTGTGGCGCGTATGTACATCGAGAATGGTAAAGAGAAAAAGAGAGAGAGACGGAGAGAGAGAGGGAGAGAGAGAGCGCACAGTAGAGATCGGATAATAGCCCTCTATGCGGTGCAGCAGCCAGGGCAAGCCAGCCATCGACAAATGGCCGTGGCCATGCAATAAACAAGCGGCGCAATTAAGAGAGCAGGTTAATTAATGTGGACCAACTAGGAGGAGAAGGGCCTCCGCTCCCTTTCCAATCTTTCTTTCTCTTTTCGTCAGCCAGTTTCGCTCCTCTTTATCCCGTTCTCTTCTCTTCTCCTTCTGTGTTTCCAATAGTCTGCCTCCTTGTTTCACGACCCGATCTTTCTCTTTCTCTTTCCCTTTGCCCTCTCCGCGGGTTCGTCCTCCCTTTCTGTCGGCGTAACCACCGGCGTGCACGGTAGTTATCGAGAACCGAACCGACCTTTTTTTGCGGTACCGGGGCGCACACACGGCAGTCAGGACGTCACGGGATTTTCTTCTGTCCTGGCTGACGTGCGGCCAAGAAGAAGAAGAAGAAGAAGAAGAAGAAGAGGAAGAGGAAAAGGAAGAGGGAGCAGCAGGAGAGAGGAGTAGAATAGAGAGAGGGGTGACACAGGGAGATGGAGACGGTGGCAGGATATTCTGGCTATTCGTGAAATCGGTGAAATCGATTCGACACAGGGACCATGCCACTCGTAAATCCTGCTTTACGGGTTTCTCTCCGCACCATTCTTCCGATGTGATTTCGCTCGAGAGCCAACTGAATGAAGCTTGCGATCCTTGTGAGTCGACTGTCGACGGCTGTATGAAATTGGGAGAATTGATTCTGCTTAAATGTTGCTTCGTTTTGTTAAAGGTTTCGGAGCAGGGGTAAATTAAAGAGGGTATAACGAGTTGTTAGACACCGTAGGAATTTTTTACATACCTTTTGTACCCATCTCTATCTACCTTTTTTTTTTTTATTTAAATTTATATTCTTGACTGTACGATTTTCAATCAAAATTCCAATATAAATATATATTTCCTCTGAATAATTATTAAAAGCTCACGTTAAAGCATTAGTTATTTAGGTAATTGATTTTAGAATTACGATCTTACAGGAAAATCGAAGATATTAATTAATTATTGAACCAACTACCAGGAGAAGCTTGTTATTCGATAATACACACATTTTTCAGATCAATACGGATATCGAGCATGAAAATTGAAATCGATACGAGATCACGGTTGAATAGAAGCTGTATCGTTTGCATCGATGTTGCAAATCAGATCATCGACAAGGAATTCTTAATGGTAAACACGTAACGTTCAGCCGGGGCATATGTTGCAACGATAATCTTATTCGTAAGCGCAAAGGAAATTGCGCGTGAAACTTGTCGACTGTATGTGTTCATGGCTGTATTAGATATCGATTATGGAGAACGTATCGCGCATAGACGTATGCTAGTGATCATGATAATTATCAGGCATTTTGCGTGGGCATTCAGCCGTGTTCACTGACATTTTGACGTTAACGCGGGAATTGGAAAACAGAAATCAGATACGCTTGGATCGCTCTGCTTCAGCTCGTCGAGGCAGGTGTTAATGAAATCCTCGTGTTCGCGAAGAAACAATGACTCAATCCTCTCGTGGAAATATTCATTGGCGCTATTGCAAATTTTTATTAACAAACATGCTGTTCGAAGCTTAGATGGAAATATTCGTTTGTATTTTCTATGAAATTCCTATCGATACAACAACAGGTTTGATTAGCAAGGGAGATCGTTATTTTCCTATCCATCATAGACAAACTATAATTCCAGCATTAAATTATCACATATCTGTTAAAATAGGCAGGTAGCATATTTCTGAATTAATTTATCCCAATGGATCCCTAAAATACGTGTTTTACATAGCTGACTGAGAGATTAATAAATAAGGTAGATAACAGATATTACAAATTGTAACGAGTTATCGCACCCTGCTATTCTAACTGGTGTAAATTCAATCGGGTAACTAACCGCGTAATTATTTGCTCGAATATCGTCGACGTATTGAAACCAAAAATTTACTGCAATACTATATCGTATTTCGATTCGAATAAAAATATTCGTTGCTCGTATCCCAAAGCCTCTGTTACTGACATCTGTAGCGGCACACGAGTCAACGGAAGGTTCGAATCGGCAGAGACTCGTATTATTGTGCCTTGGAATACCAACGTTGTTTTGGTTTGCTAGCTTTAAAGGTAAACGAACTCCGGGCAAAATATTATCGCCGTTATTTGTAATCGTCAAGCAGAGTTACGTTAGACCTTTTCATAATAACACCGGTCGATACAAACAGACAAACTTGTTCTCTGGGTCAAACAGTACAGCGAGTTACAGTGTCGAATAGCGAGCGTATAGTTGAGCAGTAGCATCGAGCGAGCGACGATTACGACCGGCATACGGCTATATTTGTACTTGTACTTAAAGTGATTTTAATATAACTAACAATTACAATTTTATCACTCGTCCCTTTAATAAACCAACACGTATAATAAACCACCTCGCATCAAACAGACTAATAAAAATGCTATCGTTATTACACGAGTAATTAACTTCAGGCGGGAAATAAAGATGCGAAGAAAAAATGGCTGAAAAACCGAGGACTTTCGAGAGAAACCCTCGTCTCGTTAGAACGATTCCTCCAAGAAGGAATGAAAGTAAACGAACATTTCCTCCCGAGACCACATTCTAGATTTCACGTAGTTCCGCCTATTGTCGGCCTCAAATACGATTTCTACGTTTATGGAAAAGTCGGCGCGCGAAAAGACATCCGATTTGGCGTTCGCGGAAGAGAACCGCGATATCCAACGAGGAAATTGCAGAGAACGTGTTGCGGAGCGTACGATCCTCTCCTCAAGGCCGTGTTAGACCTTCACCTCTTGACACGACAGCGTATTCGAAGGCTCGGCTGGATATAGCATGGAATACCATGGGACTTATGAACCATACACACCCCGGTACTTAAAACATACTTGACCCTAGCTACGCTATTCAATCACCTACACAGGCTCGTTAGAAATACCACTCTGCTCCATTTTATGTCGTTTTTTCCTCCGAGTCTATCATTACGACTTCTTCTAATTTTCTCCTTTGCAATCCATTTGAATTAATCTTCGTAATGGTCTTCGGCGAGTCTGCCCCTTTTCGAATGCTTCGGGACCTTTCTGCGGATAGCAAAGTTGTTAAAATATTTTACATTTTCAAATGTGAATGTTAAAAAGCTGTAAGAATTGAATTATTCGCTTTTAATTGCAAGCAGTCGGGAGTACAAACACGCGGTAGTATCTGAATTAATGGGAGTTAATGGAACACATTAATTATTAGAGAATCTTATGACGTTGTAATGATAGGTCGTACGAACTATGCAAAGACATTTCAAGAAATAATTTGAATTAGCAATTCGCGATGACTTAACGATTCGAGGAATTGTATTATGATAATCTCGCTCGGATTGTCTTGTATCGACGCTAGTGTGTAATATCGTTTTATTGCCTTCAGAAATCTTCCGCTTCTATGAACTCGTCTTCGAAGAAATAGAGTCGTTATCATGAATCTAATTACGATCGGTTATTTGTATAAAATTGTACGTTTTATGCTATGATTAAAAATAATTTTAGATTCTAACGTACACAGGAGATTAGCTACAGTCGTTGTTACTTTTACGTAAATCGTTTATAGCGAATAGTATGAGCGATAGCGTATTGTTCTCTCGATACGAAATCTCGATAATTAAGTAATTAATATTTTTCCCCTTTAACGTGTTCTCGATATTTGAAAGTTTATATTCCATCCACTCTCTCTCTCTCTCTCTCTTTCTCTTTTAAAATTAGCGGTCATGACAAACTCATAGACTCTCTTTCTACTAATTTTCTACATTTACTCGGCCGTTATGTTCGATAATTTGTAGACTTAATCGCAAACCAATTTAAACGAACGAGCCCTAAACGACGGACGCAAAACTCCTAGATTGGCATCTGTACAAGCACGAATTGCGAACTGTACTGCGTAACTTCGTTAATCAGATAAGAATCGACGCTTTCTCCGCGACACAATCGTTGACAGGAATTTCAACTTAGACACCGAGAAATAATGCTTACCATTGCTGAACGTTCGAAGCAAATGTCAGAATGGGAATACGTTGTGTCGTAATTTACCGGCAATTAATATATCCTCGGCTAATGCTTCAACTCAACATTCAAGGATCAATCTTTTCCATTCGTGGATCGTAAGCTTGTTCGAAATAGATCTTTATTACGATATCTATTCTTGGAAGATAAAAGTTTATGATTTATTCTGAGACCATAGGTAGACAATTTCAAAGAAATAAGAAGTGGCCAAGATCGTGTTACTTTTTTGTCAAAATATCTCGAAATTTATCGAACTCAGCCACAACTTAATCAACACTGTCTCGAAGCAATTGAAACACTAAATTGCAGGGCACGCTTCAAAGAATGTTACCCGCTATCTCCGGATCGGACTTAATTAAGCCCCTATCACCCCTATTATTACCACAGACACGATAGGACATCTTATCTAATAACTTAATCGGACATTAAATCACCGTTTGCCTACTCGTGCTTCCGAAGATGAAAAAATTCCAGGTCAATTATTAAGCAGCATAATCTGACGATCTACGAAATTATACCGAAGATAAACGATCCTCGTTAATTTATTGTAAAAGCGTGACAGAAATCGTTAATTGTCAACGCGTTTAAAGATCTAGACCACCTCTTCGTCTTTTTAAACGAGTTCTCCATCCCAAAATATTTTTCTACGCTTTTCTCGTCTCTCTTAACGAATTTATTATTTTATATGCGTATCGTTCTTTTATTTTTTTTTTCTTCTTGGATTATCGAAATATTAAAATTACTCAGAGTCGATACAATTTCAACACACGATTCGTTCGCATAATTTACGATTCCCGGACTAGCCGCATCAAGCACTTAATAACCATGAAGCAGTACTTAGAGTGACAAATGTGCACGCGTAAATAGAAGACACGTGCAAAGGGGACAAAAGGGAATTCGCGAATCGTTTAAACGTTGCCAACAACGCTAATCGCCTGGGACCACCTACCAGCTCGTGATTTCATAATCGACGCTCGCGGCACGAGGATACGCGGCGCGGCCTGCGTGTGTCATTATCTTCGACGTTCGAGTTTCAATTAGCTCGGCAATGCGCCTCGCGAGTATCGACCTCGAACCGCAAGAATCCAAATGAAATACCGTTGATTAATGTTTAAACGAACTTGGTACGCGATTCGGCCATCCGCTGATCTCCTTTTCCAGGAAATCATTTCTGTGATTGCAGATTACATACCGATGCTTCTTTAGAATGTTAAGTAAAGAGAAATCGTTTGCCTTGTGTGGTTTATTAAATGCAGCAGTGGTTAATCTTTCTTGCTTTCCTTGACTTCCAATTATTTTTGGCCATTTTTCTTAATTGGACAGTGCTAATCGAAAAAGTGTAGTTTTTTAGCTTATATTATTGTTTGTATAATAATATAAGAACACGTATTCCTTTTTTATTATTCCTACAAAAAGGATGCTTCGTTCTTGCTAAAATGTAATCAATCATATTCAAATTAATTTTCAACCGTTTATCTGGAAACCGTTTTAATTATATTTTTTGTCCGATGGAGGCTGAAATTTGTTGTTTTCTTTTTTTTTTTTTTTTGTTTATTTTGCCAAACGAAAGTTCGGTTTATCGACATCGATGATTAATTCACAACGAAAATTCAGTTATTTTTGAAAATACGGGAATCCAAGTATCATTTATCAAAATCCTCTAACCTGTCACTGCTTCATTCATTAAACATTCGTTAAAAATCCTTCTCCGAGAATTTACAATTTCTGTAACCTTACTTTTACTCCAGCGTTCTCATACTTTTTTCAATCTTTTCTCATTAACCTTCGAACAGTTATCTCATCCTTGTCTGCCACTCGGTTCGCATGGGTGCTAAAGGGCGCTACTGAACTTTGACTCGGCGCATTAATATCTCTAGTTGCGCCACTTTTTCCCCGATTAGTCACAAGTTATTTTCCTCATCAATACCGAAAGGTTACGCGCGTTACTTGTGAGAACCGTGATGCATAATGATGGTGATCGATTGCTCCGCCACATAATCAGTTGGCATTGCGGCGCGAGGAACGCGTTCCCCGTGAATGTCAAGAACCGATTCCTAGAATTCCAGTTTAATAGCACGCGTATGTGCGTGTACGATCACGGGAACACCAGAGAAAATGTGATTCGACATTGTTTATCGTCTTGACTTGTGCACACTCGCTATTTTCCTTCGGTCGCTCCACTCCATCCAGTGTATCGGGTTAACCCATTAAAAACAAGCAGCGAAACAATGCGTCAAAGTTACGTGGTATTACCGAAAGGTGAATAGAATCGTAGAAATTTTCAGCTACGTCGTATTAACGTTACGCGACGTTAAAATCGGAAAATCGAGAAAAATGTACTCGTCGTATTCTTCTTTTGTAACTTTTAATTCTAATCGAATAAGAAAGAAATTAATTTATCACGGCACTTTCACCTGCGAACAAAACCACGATTAAACGAGTTTGTTACAGTTGTATCGGACGTTCAACTTTTCCTATAACCCAATCACTCTTTGCCCGTGTACCTTTCTGTCTGTCGATCGTTTCGCGTCAATGTCGTTCCTCGTTCGAATGTCCCGCTCACGATCGATCATTGCGCGAGACGATACGATCGCCTTATCGATCAAAGCGTTGATTGGCTATTACCAGCTACCGTGAGTTCCGACCGGAACTTCGTCGAAGCTTTGCGAGTTGAGTGGCGAAATAAGAGAAGCGGAATATGATAACGCAGAAGGAAGGTCACGGTGGAAGAATAAAGGCAATTAGATTCCTTTCAGAGTGGAACTAGCGATTCTGCGACGTAATCTCGCGGTGAATTCATTGCAGTAGATGCGCGTCGAGGAACGTTTTCTTATTAGCCACATATTTTTCTTTATCGTGTTTACGTAACGACTACGCTTTTTGCATTTGGCACCGCGAGTTGCAGGGAATTAGTGAACCATGAAAACCGCGGTTCTCTTTGCATGATACCACAAGGAAGCGTACAGGCGAGAAAAAAGTTGGAATTTCTGGCGATAATCGCTCTTCTGCGCAGCCACATCGTTACCGAAGAATCTCGCTTCCTGAAAGGAGCGCAGCTTATACGTATCGTGTCTAAGCTATATCGCGCTGCCTGGGTATTGTCTTCGTTTAAATCACGCGAAAGGCTGGAAACGTTGGAAAACGATTTTACAGTTGTGTACAAGCGTTCGTCGAAGGTTTCGATGATTATCGAAGAATGGATATTGTTTCCGTCTTCGATCGGATTTTTCGCACCATCGAAACCTATGTCGCAATGGTTCGATGAAATAAAGTCGACGGCTTTCAAACGTTCCAATGATCTACCACTCGTCCTGGATCTCTAAACGAACCAGGTTTCTCTCGATTCTCTAAAAATCGGCTGGAAATATGGGAAAATGAAAAAGTACGTCGATTTTACAAGAGCAGAGTGAAAAGCGAAAAGAAATACGACCATCTTACAAGAGAAAGGGCGGAATTCAATTTGCTCGTACGTCGGCCATGACCCGGATTTAGCAGGTGCACTTCCTGAAGATTGTTCCGGTCGATAAGTGTCGATGGTCGATCACTCAACGTTCACGAGTCCGGTTACCATCTCTCGCATCAGCCAGGCCGTGCAACATATAGAAAGCGGCCGGTGAAAGCGTGGCAAAATTTGATACATCATTTAAAACCCCGCCTCGCGGACGGTGATTTACTCGAATGTATTAAAATTCATCGGAATACCGGCGTACGTACGTATGCATCTGGGAAATCTCTTCCGCGTGTCTGCAACGTTAACTCACCAAAGCGCGGTTAGAAATTTTGCAGGTACCTTTCACGTGTACGGAATCGTTGTTAGGGAGATGCCATCTCTTAGGCGATACGATCGCTCCTTTTACTCGTGCCAGAGATAATTTAGTCGTTTTCGTTGTTGCCATGTTAATTGGATAGAGAAGTTTGATGAACTTTACGTGGAATTAATTATCATTGACTTTTTCCATGCAAGTGGAATCTTTTAACGAGAAACGGTCAGTGCTGATGGAACAGCGGATCTTAGTTACCGATCTACTCGCGCTCTTCCACGAAACTAATACAGAACGCATTACCATCGATTTTTTGTCGATTATTCACAAGCCCACGGACTGGATTCTGAGACCAGTCCCGGACAGACTGAATGCGGGCTTGATCGATGTTATTCTTCCTCGACGGTAGCACCGCGTTCTCACCCTTTCCCTACGGGACGTCCGCCGAGTCTTTCCCTAATGCGTCCTTGATGAGAGCTAACCTTGCCAGAGGTCTTTCGTGCCGCCACCTCTCCACCTCTCCCCTGGATTACTCGGTTTATCGATGCGGACGATTATTTTGCTCATCACGTTCGTCATCGTCTCTGCGGGTCATCTGGTTGTTAACTTCGGCTGACAGCATTATAGAGTCCTGCGACGCGGCAAAGTAGCTAGGATAATCTCCTTCTGGACGGTCGCGTACGGATGCTTTAGCGGCGATGTAAGACGGTCTTTCAGAGGCTGCGGACTAATCTTCGGATGAAAAATGATCTCTTTTGCTAGACACTTGGAACGATGGTGGTCTTCCTCGGCATACGGTCGACGGAAGCCATGGAAGTAGCTAACGGTGAATTTCCGCCAATTTTTTATTCATCGACCGAGACCAGACAATCGAATTATATAAAAATTTAATGTTTATAGATAATACGTAGAGGACATAGCGAGCTTTTAAATGTGATATTTTACAGTAGCACCACTATCTTTAGTGGTTCGTGACCAATCAACGCGAGCAGTAATATCTCAAGTGTATATCCACTAACAACGAAGGTGATAAGTGTTGCTGCTTGTTTAATCTTCAACATAGATAAATCACTTATCTCAAACAAAGTCAATTAACGTTGCACGAGTAACTGACATTATTAGCATAGTTTATCCATGACTGCACCGAACATTCTTGCGTAAATAAAATTCCCCGTAAACGTATCAAACATCGATTTCATAATTTTCTGCGTAAGTAACTGGGATTTCTTCCAACATACTTTTCAACGAATCGAAACTTCTAAACTCCGATCGAACCTACGTTAACGAAGCCAATCTTCCGCAAAAATAGGACTATCTAACTATCCGTCGATTCTTCCAAAAGAATTCCAAGGCAACATCGAAAGACTGTGTACGTCACTCGGTTTAAAAATCGGTAGAAAAATTGGCAAAACGAGGCTCGTAACACGAGCTGGCAGATCAAACGGTAGAGAGCAGTAAAGCACGGAAAGGGAGCGTACGTACGTACGTGTAGAGATGGCGCGTGTTGCATGGGAGCTCTAAAAGCGTGAGGCCGGTCGAGCTGTGAGCCGGAAAGGGGCAAGGCGGGACGGAGGACTGACGACATTAGAGGCACATTAGCGTGCGCCACTCGTCGACCAGCTGGTAGCCTACCGGGCCAGCTAATTACATGCCGATTCCAGAGGATCAGCCGCACAATGCCGTGTCGACATACCGGCGGCTCGTCGACGTGCACGGGGGGTCCTCGATACCGATATAACCGTGTAGCCGCGCGCGGCTTTCGCGGAAAGGTTCCCTCGGTTACACGCTGCCCGCTAATCGCTCTAAACCAACCCAAACACACGAGCTGCCGATTGGCGGCCGTCGATTTACGCCACCATGATCTAGCTTCCAGAAGAGGCCGATGGTAATTGTTACGAGCGTGTGTCTCTCTCGGATATGGAAGCTTGGCGCTTGGCTGCTGGTTTGCGTAGCTGCTCTGTATGGGATTCGACGAAAGCGACAGTACGATAGATACTTTTACGGATGATTGGTTCACTTTGAATTTTTACGAGGATATATATTTATTTACACAGATAAAAAGAATTTACGAATCACACTATCTACCATCTAAGTTTGTTGTACGATCTCCAACCGTTGGAAACCGACGAGCCGATTGCTGGAATTATTGGCGCAGTCGAAGCGACTAATTGGCAATTTTTCACAGAAATTGTCCTATTATTTTGAACTTCTTTGAAAGAGTCGAGCTTTGTATAGCGTAGTACGATCCAAATACTTTATAGGTCTCGCGATCGACGTAGGGTCGCGAGAGGAAGAGTATAGCGAAGCCTTTGTCCCTTGGTAGAGCAACCTTACGAGGAAAATCTCGGGGGTATATGCTTTAACTATCTGTCCGAAGCTGCGTGTTCATAATTCTTTGCAACGCGAAGAGATACGCGCTGGGAGTTTTTCGTTGCAACAGAACACGCTGCATCTACGTGGTTCGCGGATGTTACCAGCGGGTGTTCTTCAGGTACGTATTTGAAGAACGAGCGCTCATTTGAGACCGGGATGGCTCCCACTGCGACGAAAATTCAAATGTTAAGATATGTTTTCCACGTGCAAAGATCAAAGACCCTACGCTTGTTTGCTTCGTCCTTTAATTAATCGCACCCTTTTGTCCCTCTAATAAGATTCTTGTCCGTCCCCGACAAAGGTTGTTCAAGACAATCTTATTCCTCGAATAACCTCGGTTCCTCTTGTTCCGTTCAAGCAGATTACGCGCGAAAAAATGCTATATATTCAAGGTCAGTAAATAGACGATTCTACGCATATCAAATATTTTCCTATATAGTCGAATAAGTTCAGCAAAATTATGCAAAAAGTTATCGCTTAACATCCTTCGCAGTATCTTCGTATTATGATTATCGCTGCTTGACAGGACACTTTCTTCCTTTATCACCACTTTTACTCGCCACTAAAATGATTTGTTGAAATAATTACTTCAAGAAGAACTCTACATCTTTAGTTTTGTATATCCGTGACCTGGAGACCGCTGTTACGCTGAGAATAGAATTTAGTGAAACAAAAAAAAAATATTCTAAATAAGGAAAGGTCCATATTATTGTGCCCTTGAATATAAATTATGTAATGGGATACAAGGTCTAGAAACAAAAAAACTATAAATAGATTTCTTGTAGCCTTTAGCTAGAGCTACAAGATTAACTTTTTGGTAATGTTCTTTGCTGTAAATATATGAACGTGCTCCCTATGATTGTTTCTTCTATCGTATTGTAACACCGTAAGAGTGAGGATCTGGATCAGCATACATTATACTTACACTCATATCTTGGTTTATTTCATTATATTTTTCTATTACAAATTCATCCACTCGTTATTCTATCAGTGAACCTCGACATGATTGATATCCAAGTATTCGCGAAGACTTCGCGAATACAAAAATTTCTCATTATAGTTTGCCGTGTCACCCTTGACACAGCGTTCAAATCTCTTATTCTTAGTTACTTGCCAGCGAAGGGTCTCATTTTAGAACGATCGTACGCTACGAAGCTCTTTCGACCGGATTCTTCCCGGAAAGGACTTTCGAGACACATCGTGCGCGTCTCTATCATTTTCACGAGTGGCTACGCTCGACATAGCTCGTCCCAGGTAGGGAGAGACCGCGTTGGTTCCTCTTCGCTATTAACGGCAGGATGTCTCGAGAGGGCGAGGAACAACCTGGACAAACCTTTTCCTCTGTCGAGTGCGCCGGTTTCGTGATAGCAAACATGCCACGTCCGTCGACGTGGACTCGAACCTTCCCGCGAAAACTGTCGGCCGTTGTCGTCGCCGTTGCAAACCGCTGATGACACTCTATGCCACTTGAACGAAGCCGCTTGTTGCGCGCCGCTTAGTTTCCTCGAAGAGTCTCGACCCTTGTCGCCGTCGTCGTCGACGATGAGGAGGACAACGACGACTGCCACGGGACAGCGGCCACGATTACGACCGACTCTCTTCGGCAATTACAGCTCGAGTGGTACCGTAAGAAAGACAGGTGGTATAAGTCAGCGCATCAGTCTCGTCTTCGGTCTTCTTTCTTTTCTCCCCTTTAACGCCACTACTACAAATTTATCACAGGATATATATGTACAGGAATATTTCGATATTTATGCCGAAGAGAAGTCTCGTTCCTTCGGTGCTTTGCAAAACATCGAAAGATTTTTTGTTTCGTTAAAACGAGACTCCCGTTGGAAGATAGAATTCCTTCAAAGAATCTTGTTCGCTATATTTATACGCGTAATGTCGTAAATCGACGTGCTACGACACCAACGGAAGAACCACGTTATCAAGCACAATTTTCTTTGGCCCGGAGCACTTCAATTTCGCCGCCTATATAACAAAACGAGCTTCGTAATCGACACCTTTCTCATTACCCGAAAACCGGCATCTTCCACAGCTTGTACCCTGCCAATCCCACTGTATCCCAGGATCTCGTTTAAAAACATTCGATTAAAAACGCCGCCTCTGCCCGAGCAACTGATAATGACGCCGCATTATACCAGGCGAAGCACAAGCATACGCGCCACCATGAATCATCCAACACGATGTCCGCGCGCTCGTTGTACCTGCATACACGTATAGTTCCCGACAAGCGTCGTACGTTACCGATCGACAAATTCCCGTTCTGGCCCTCATAAATCGGCGCGTATGCGACGCGCGTACAGATTAACGCCAGGCTTGGACGAGCGGCGCACCGATCCGCGTTTTATCGTAACACGATCGATAAAACTGGATCCCGCCAACGGTCCCCGGGTGGGATCCTGGATAGCGCTTCGAGCCCGTGACACGTTCGCCAGCCGATAAACGTGGCCTGAAGCGCGGAAACTCGATGCCTGGATCCTCGTCGTCAAGGGCTGCGGATAATCGACTTAACGACGAGGCTTAACGACTTCTTGGTAACGGTCCTTCCGACTCTCGAACTTCGTCGTCCAGTTCGTCGTCGTCGTCGTCGTCGTCGTCTTCGTCTTCGTCTTCGTCGACTGGTCCGCTGGTCGTGGTCGTCGCGTTGGGTATTACGATCTTCAAGGGGGAATTCTAAACTCCGAGGCCAGTGTCCAGGTGGAGGAGAGGAGGAAGAAGGAGAAGAAGAAGGAAAAGAAGAAGGTTGGAGCGATCGAGAGACGCCCGGGCTCTATAATGCACGGGCGACACCGCCATACGTGTCACGGGGAATCGATCCGATCCGGTTGTAAGCCGACCTAACCATAAGTCCGGAGCGGATCGAGCCCGCTCGTCGAACAAGAGTACTTCGCCTGTTCGGTCCGCGAGCGACATTATCCGACTGTACAGAGTCGATTTTGTTCTCGTTGATGTATGTCGTTCAGCTGTGAAATATCTCACAGATACGTAGATCACTTTTTTCCCCTTCGTTCCTCTTCTTCTTCTTCTTCTTCGTCGCCTTTCCGTTTCGACGCGTTCGACCGAATTTTATGTTTCTACGTTTTATAGATTCAAAGAATTGGTCATGATCGAGTATCCTGTTGAGTAGGATTCTTATACTTTGTATGATATTAGGATATTTCGTGTTTAAGAAAGTTACGAGCTTTTTGTGGAAATTACATGTAACATGTTTCCTGGCTCTTATACTCTGCGATAAACTATACCAGAAAATAAAGGTGACAAGTATATATGGAGGACTAGGGAAAAGATGTAAACCGCTGATTCAGCGGGATTAACGGTTTCGAGGATTCGATTAAACTCATCGTCGCTGGAAAAGCTAAACCTCGATTCTAGGACCAGGCACCTTGTGGTTTTGTAAATACATTTTTATGGTGATTCGAGATGTAAGCGGTTTTGGGAAGATTTAAGACCAGCGTGACCGTAAGAGGCGTAATCCTTTATCTATTTTATGGAATTCTTTCCTACCATAAATATGCTCTCACCGCGTGGTTTCTGAATCTCTATGCGACATCGTTGTTAGCTCAAACGAATCCATCTTTCTCCAATTTAAATAGAAGAGTTTTCCTTCAAAATGGTTTAAAAAATACACGTTGATTTGCTGAAAGGATGGCACGTCCAGAAATTCTGCTGAAATTACGATATTTTATTAGCCAATCTTAGATCCAAAGACGATCGGTTAAATTAAAAGAAGGAAGAGTTTACGCATCGCTAAGTAACTCACCAATTTATAATTTTTTGATTTCGGATTTTTATACCAAAGTAAAAAATTTACTTTTCTTAATCGAATCACTCTTCTAGCAAAACGATTCTGTATGTGAAACAAAGAATGGACAATAATTTGTACGAGAAATAAACACTTCCATTTTCTAATATATAATATCACGTTGTCCGTAAAGTTTCTTTCATTTTTAAGGAAATAATAGACGCACAATGTTTTTTGTTTTATATTAGTTTATTGAATTATGCGCGAACATAATAATAGAAATAGAACGAAACGATCACACCTGATTCAATAAAATAATATAAAACAGAAATTATTGTTCATCTATTATCACCTTATGAAACGAAAGGAACTTTTCGGACAACCCAATGTAATATCGAATGTGTATTCGTCAATTAGTCACGCTTTGAAATGTGTCTTGAACGGTGCGGTGAAAAGGTCGATCGCTCCAGGCTTTGTGTATACATTGTAGTATTCAGTTTGATTTCGACCGTGGTACGGGGAAGTCAGTCGAGTTTATGCGTAATTATATTTGCTGTCGTATCGAACTGCGTTCTATAACGGAATTTTATTCGGTATGGCGTTACGTATTGGTCAAGCTGCGAGGGAATTACGTCTGTGCGTCGTATTTTCTATTACGGGAGTAATTAAGATTAAAAGAGCGTAAGTGATATTTATATTTTTCTTATTACGATAATCTGAGACGTTGATTTTACCATTTGCAACGTAGTAATTAACCGAATTTACGTTCTATGCATCGTACAAGGGGAATTTAATTTCAATTCTTCCCTTATTTCATACGTTGTTATCACTATGGCTATCGTTGTTACTAAATTTTATTATTTTTTAAATTCAATTTCGAGAATAATCTGACAAACGTTCTTGTTGATACTTCACCCATTTATGTATAAAATTACTCGATATTCGAATGAAACGATTACAGGCAAATTATATTACACAATGCCCACTATTAAATTAACATTGTAATTTCATAAAGAATAGAATTATAGAATCATAAATCACACATAATCTAATCGCATTTCTTATTTGATCCTTTAGATAAAATTTCAATTCAAATCAATTTTCTTACCTTTTGATTCGATTACTTTTCGAAATATCACGATCCTCTCACAACTCTGCTTCACTTTAGCCTCATTACCGTAGTCGACGAGAATCCCATTGCTCGTATACTCGAATCACCATGCGCTTTGCGGCGAAGCGTGGGAAATGGTAGAAACCAGTGTGTTTCCGTCATCCTTCACCCGTCTCCGTCTAATCTTCTTCCTTTTTTTTTCTGCCTTCCAGGATTGTGACAACCTGGCGGACGGCCCGGAGCGTGACTCCCCTTGGAGCTGTGGGGGTGGCAGCGGTAGTGGCCGCAGACCCCTCACCTCCATTATCGAGCATCTACGCACCTGCAAAAGCAGACTTTACAATGGTGAGTGAACAACGCTATTGATTTATCTCTTTTTTGCGGTTTATCTGTATTAGCGTCGATAGGAGTTAGAATTTAAGATAGAAAAATAGTTTCTGCGTGCTGCATTTCGTTTTGTCGTGTAAACAAAACGTGCGATGTGTGGCGAAACGTATCGAGTGTTACAAGGTGTTTTTTTCGTTTGATGGGCGTGACAATAATAAAAATACATAACATATACTCAGTAAATGTGGTATCGTGAATGCAAGGTAGGACTTGCGTCTGACAGATACGGCATGGAGTGTTATCGATCTACGATGGCGCATACTCGATCTTTGTATTTTAGTAATTCGCGAATGATTATTGAAACTGTGTTTTATTTTGTCGTACCGTTATAACTTCGACGTTTATATTGGCCTATATTTTTATTGCTAATTTAATAACTCTCTGTATCATCATCACGTTTCACTTTACTATAATTAGAGAATACTTCCACAATTTTTAAATCGTCTTGTTAGATTTGGGGATAAAAGAATCGCTTAGACTGAACTTAAAGTTCATAATATACGCCAAATGAAACATACTTCCCAGTACAAGAATACATTTATATTGCTGAAAGAACACAAAGCTTTCTAACCACCGGCAGCTTTCCCAGTAGCATACATGTACCTTGAAACACCATCGGCACACAGTCAGTCTAGAAATTCCCATCGCCATTGCGTCAGACGATATCTACTCACTCTCTTCATCCATCAATCGAGATTCTCGTCGAACCTTTCGTCCTCGTATCTATTTACAATCAAAGATCTCTTTATCCCACCCCACGTTTGGATTGGACCGGTACGCGACCGCCGACAAGTGGACGACGAGGCCACGGCTGCAGGAAAGGCCTAAGGGGATGGGGACATCCGTTTCACCGTAGAAATAACGTCCTGCTTATGTGCATCCTTGCCTCTAATTACCTGGGATGAAGACATCACCGTAGTCTCCAGCGATTCTCCTCTCTTTTCCCTCTCGTCGAGATTCTTCTTTCCTCTTCCCTTCGAGAAAGAGAGAATCGCGCGCGGCCACGCTATCGGGGAGAACGAATCGTTTCGCGTTTCGTTGCTTGATATTTCACCGATTATTTATTATCGTTACACGACGTGGTCATCATTCTTCGAGCTTATAGCATAGGCGTGCTCGTTACTTGTAATGATTCGTCCACCGCGAACGTGTATTAGGCGACTCGGCATTATTACGGGCCGGCCATCGCGAAACACCGGTAGTAATTGGATTCGGACGTTGAAGTATTTTGGACCGGTGATTAATTTGCTGGATGTTAAGGAGTTAATTGTGTTTGAACTGTTGCAAACGATTGCGCGGCTTTGACGGGTAATAACGTTAATGGGGAGCGGAGCGCGCCGTGGCGATGGAAAATTTGGCTCTCGGGGGTTGATTTATCGCGCCACTCTTATTAAATTCTTCTTCTTTTTCTTTTCTTTTTTTCACAGTTCTTGTAGTGGTTTCTTCGAGTCTTCTATGTTGTCCGGAGTCAAGCTTAGCGCGAGATGGTTAAGTGAAAATCGTCGTGTTTGATTGGCGCGTGAAAGTAATTGTCCGTGCGTTAGATGTTTGTAGCAACGAGAGTTTCTTTTACGTACTTTATCGTAGAATTTCCAGCGAATTACAATTAATATCTAATCTTCGATCGATCCAAACGTAACTGACACCGTAGATTCTTTTATTCTGATTAAACAAACGGTTCAAATTTTTGTCCATTACCTCAAGATGCACAAACTATTGCTTTCGTATTTTCCACGATGTCGATCTTTTATCTTCGTAATCGTAGCGTTTCTCGACTCCCAAGCAATTAACATAAATTTTGTCGTGATACGCTAAAAAACTGAAACGATGCAGGTAAATGGATTCATCAAGGAATAATAGCGTAAAATACGTTCACCAATTCGATGCAAGCTGCAGAGAGAAGTGTATTAACCAGTAAGTAAGTAGAATGGAAAAGAAGCTGGCAGGAAAGATCTGAACGTCAATCACGATTACGGGATGAGTTTTCAGCGCGCGTCTCATTAGCCCACGCCCTCATTATTACGTTATCAACGTCCTCGGGCTCGCATAATGGCCTCTGAATATATTTATGAGGGTAATCCCCGCGGCCGTGCGCGGCCATACGAAAGCTACGCCGCTTCGACTCTCGGTCGGTAACAATAATCCTTATATCCCCCACATAATTGTGCCCGCGGAGGATTTATAGAGCTGGTCTCGGCCACCGATCCTATCTAACGATCTGCCCATTGAGCTTGGCTGCCTAGGAGTGCAACAGGGATGCAGCCTGGTGCCTCGGGAATGGGATTCATTCAAGACCGCGAGCATCTCACCGTATTCCAGCGAGTCCTTTCTTTCTTTCTTTCTTTCTTTCTCTTCCTCTTCCTCCTTCCCTTTCTCTTTCTCTTTCTTTTCCTTCCACGCTTACCGACTCTCCGTAAAGATGTTTCTTCTTGCTCCTCTTACTCTTACTCTTGCTCTTTCTCTTTCGTTCTGCGTTTCTCTTTCTTCGGACGGAATCGGTCGGGTCATCGAGATTTTGTTCGGTTTACGGAGCTCGTTTCGTATAGCTTGATTGGTTTGTCGACCTTTCGCGAAACCCCGGCCAGAGTAATTTCGTGGACCCGCGGCAATTTGGTTGTCCGCGGGCTTATCTGATCCGCGACGATTAATCACGTCTCGAAGCTCTTGCGGTTTCGCCGTTTTCAATCCTGTTTCGCCGTTTCGTGGCCACATTGGTCGAAGTTGAGCAGCTTCGTGGGTCGCATCGTTTCGCAGATTCTTTCGATGAATTGGTAATTTTGGATTCAGAACGTTCTTCTATTCAGCGCTGGTTTTTTAAAGTAATTGTTCGCTGTTAAAGGGGACCACGGTTTTGTTTGTAATTATAATTTGTTTATGAATCGTAATTAGAAATTGGCATTTCTTAAAAAATTATTTCTATGTAAAAATTACGCAATCGCAATGTTAAAAAGGAAAATGACGGTTGCGCTGTAATGGAAATTGCGTTTATCTAGAATTTCAACAGAATAAAAATTCTCCTTCTGTCGGCAAAACATCAGAGCTCCATTACCTTACCCAACATACGGACCAGTCTACTCATCAGCAGTATGTCATCAGATCATTTTGATTGCTCGCTCGACGACATCAGATTCTTCTCGTTTCTGAATAATTCCACTCTTGGCTCTTCTTTTCCTCTTCGCTTGGAAACAGCGTCCTAACGCGTGTCTCCAAATAAGGAGTCGGTGATGATCCACTAAGATAGATTCGCGCGTCATTAGCGGCGATTCCAATTCGAATTGCACTGTCAATTGCGCGGGAGCGGTCCACGTTTCCCTTGGAACGAAGCTCGTTTCAGACAAAGTGTTTTATAGGTTCGGTACCGTTAACATGCACACTCGTCGTTAGAAATGCTTCTTTTGGTATACGGAAAAGCGTATAATTTCGTAGGAGTTGCGCGAATAGGATCGCTTCTACTTTCAGCGGCGATCTGGAAATCTAAAATGAAGCATTATCTTTCGTCGAACAATTTCTTCTCCACGCGAGCAAGATCGTCTCACAGTCTCGCTAAAACTTTCACTCGGAACACCCACGATAACGATCTGCCTCGGAACGCCTCTGTAGCGCCTTTAAGCCTCTCGGAGGCAGCAGCCGGCTGCTAAAGCCCGTGAGCTCGGCACGTCGATCCGCGAGAAGAAATTGAATCTCCGCGGCGCGGAAACGTATTCTCGAGGTCGAAGCCGGGGTCTTCTCTTGGCTTCATCCAGGCAGCATCCTGGAAGCGGTGATTCGACACGCGGCGGTAGGGGTAGCGCGTTGCGCTGCGCGCTCGCCAGGATGTGCAGGCGCATGCACAATTTATAATGCAATTAGAGCCTCGGATGGTAGCGCTCGGATTTATGGCAGCTGGAGAATCCTACCGTCCGGGGCAAGGGAGAGAGAGAGGAAAAGGAAACGAGAGAAGAAGAAGAAGAAGAAGAAAAAGGAGAAGAAGAAAAGTTTGAAGTCGAGAAGAAAGAAGAAGAAAAGAGATAGAGAGGAGAGAGCCGGAGCGAGGTCGATGCAAGGGTTATATTCTCGTGGAATGAGTTATACGCCTCCCGCGGTTCCAATACATTATTTATCGCTCGGCTTTTCATTATTTCTGCGTCGTGCTCGGCCGCTGAGCCGGCCACGAAACTCGCCGGTTTCCGGCGGCGTGCCTCCTCCGTCCGTTCCTGCGTCTCCATTGTAATTGGCTTTATCAGCATTGTTAGATCGGAAGTGACGCACAGTTGCCGAGAACCTACGACGGCCACTCTTCCGCGGGCTAATTTGCTGATGGTTTAGAGACCGCGGTAAATTTATATCGCGCGCTAACGAGAACCACGGCTGGCGAACAGGGACGCGGAAGGAGATCGATCTGTTCGTATCTAGAGCAAAAATTTCTATTCGATGTTTATTTTTGTTGAGGTCATTGGATGTGTGAACGAAGGAACGCGTGGATAAATTGTAAGGTAGAAAATATATTTTAGCACAAAAGTGTAAATACAAGTAGGAATATAATTTGAGCTGGTCCAGATCCGCACGTTAGCAGCGTTACCCTATGACCGAAAGCCCCGAAGCCATCGTCGCCTGTCTACCGTTTATGGTCTGCCTTCGTCCCAGTCTTTTGTCTGTACGCTGTCGATGGCTTCGGTGCTTGAGAAAGCTAAAAAGACCAGATGTAGAGTTTTCTTAAAAGTGGCGACCACTTCAACAATTTCAATTGCTGGTTTTTGGATAGTTAGTGTGGTTTTCGATGGAATTGAATCATCGAACGATCCAAGGCTAATCCATGAAACTAGTAGACTTATCTCGCTCTCCCACAGATGATACATTGTAAGCGGGAACCTCGTAACTCGTAGCGCAAACCCGTCGTACACACAGGAAATTGAGCAGGGTCGAGCGTTTAATCGATCTTTATATATCCCGGTGTTGCGCGTCGCTACGTTACGATATTACATGTGTAAGATGTTACACGTGCAAATTAATATCGCACCGGCGTAATTAGCGCTCGCGTTGTATAACCGGACGTCAAACGAATGTCGAAGCTGGTAGATGTTGGCGGCGCGAGAACCGGAAACGCGGCCCCTGAACAAGTAGCCGCGAGATTAGTCCTCTGAAAACGTGTCCCACGTTGAACTGGCCTGACTATTTGCGTTCGATAATAAAAATATAAAGTTGTAAATAACGACGGTGGCTTCTGCAACGAGTCCTCGTTAGCATCGTAATGTCGACGTAAGTTATTGCGCCTAATGATAGAGGCGCCTGTAAACGTGGCTAGAAGAGGAGCAGGGAGGGGAGGAAAGAATCGAAGCTCCCTGGATGGAGCTGTAGAACCGGAAGGCTAAGCACGAGAAAAGAAATATGAAAGAAAACGAAGAAAAGAGAGAGGAAATCGTATATGTTTAACGAGCGAAAAATTGACGAATATTGAATCTATTGGAAAAGTACAGTTTCCAGAAGCGAAATGATGCGAATTTTAATAAAATATTACGCTAAAGATTTCACAGTTATAGCAGCGAGAGATTGGATGAAATAGCGGAGGAATTACGATAATGGTTAGAATGGAAAGAAATATAGTGTGTTATTAAAACGGTATGTCTTCATACTCGAAGCTTAAGTTACATTTATGATTTTTGTAGCGTTAAATGGATAATTTAGAAAATTACGACATTTTAGCATGGAATATGAACGTACCAGAGTGCGTTTCTTCTTTCCATTATACTCGAACAATTTTCTGGAAACTATTACGAGTTAGTTTTCTTACGACAAACGTCTCGAATTTCGAATGTCTGGAGAAAATTCATTACCTCGGATTATCGAATCCCAAGAATTCTGTTTTCCTTAAATATATATCCGACTCTTCGTAAATTGCGATAATGCGATAACATTTCCGGCGATATTTAGAGGGAAAGAAGTTTCTGCAAAAACTTGTTAACACACGATCTTTTTCTGAGACAATTTGCGGGAATCGCCTGGTAGTTGGTAATGTCAGGATCGTCCAGGTATTAGAAAGTCTCCCTCGTCAGGCTTAAAAGAACACGAGCTCACGGTTGCGGGCGTGAAGGAGGCAAAACCGTGCTCGAACCGTTAATCGCAAGCGTAATTACGATAATCGTTCATTGATTGCCCGGTGAACGTGCCTTCTGCACTTTCCTACCGCGTACATGGCCTGTACAGAGCATCGTATCCATTGCACCAACGGCAGAATAAAAAGATACGACTTGGGAAAATTTGTAACTCGTTGGAAACCCGTGTCTTCCGTAATTTTATCTCGCTCTTATTGTTCCTAGACGATACGCAGCCCCTTCGTACGCAGTTACAACTCATAGTAATTGCTCCGATACTTTGGCAAGCTAATGCGAATTAAGGTTAATTTGCTAGTCCTTCGACACGGAGGACGTATAACGTAACAATGGCAGCTGTACTGTAAATATTACAAAACTGTCGTTATCCTCCCTTCGAGTTGGCGTTTCTCGTGCGATCTAAATCTCTCGTCGCGTCGTTACACTTGGCGTAAAACAGCGCTAAACTCTTGCAAGCCTTTCCTCTGGCTCATTCTCCCGTCAAATCGTTGATGTTCCACTCGTGCATTACAAATCACCGCGAAAGTGCTCTAGCATCCTCAACGAGGTCGTGGACGCTCGTTTAAATCGCCGCTCGCGGTGCCGAGTTGATTAATGCCGCCACCCACGCGTCCACCGCGATCCAATTTCCAGAACCTCGCGTTGCTTCTGCGACGATGAGCGCAATTAGCCGAGCGAAAGCGAGCTGGTTACGAGTTGCACGCGTGATCGACGTAAAGCGTGACTTATCCGAGGGTTGGAGCAGAGCTGGACCAAGTTATTACTTCACGAGGCACGCGAATAAAGACATTAATAAAGACCGTGCGTGGCGACGAGGGAACGCAGAACGCAGCCAGGAAGCAACGATGGAATACAATACACGGGTGAGACGAGGCTCACGGATAATGGATGCTGGCCTCGACTGTGTAACGGATGCTGCTCTAGATGGTGGCTATCGTGGCTCTCTGATGGCTACTCGGATATACGCGTTATCGGGCCAGAGAATCGCCGGGATCGAACAAAAACCGACCAACCGCCGCATTCTGGACGCGGAAGCCGCGGATGACAGCGGGATGTTGTCTTAATACGAAATGCGCGCTTTCTCATCGCTATTGTTAGGCAGATGCTGCGGTCCAGGCTTTTGGTCACGCTTTTTTCTTTGCGAGCAAGAAGGGCAGATGTTTTGCGCTCCTTTTAAAGCGTGTAAATAGGCGTGGATTTGGACTTGAGAACGCGTTGGGATTATTAGATTAGCGCCGCAGTTTTTCCACCGGTTTCTCGTTACCGAGGTGAAATTAGCTGGAAATCTCAAATTTCTTCGAAACGATATACCACGTATTAACGCGACGAATCAAATTCTCGATTAACTGGAAGCAAAGTCACGACGAGGCAGAATCTCAGTTACCTTAAAATTTCGAAATCCTTGGAAATGGTGAACGTTTAATTGTTGGAACAAACGTATCGACGAATCCCTGGAGTAGGAAGCATCGGGAGAGGCAACGTGTAGCGATGAATTCGTAGCGCGAAACGCCCTCGTGGCCGCGTGCAAACGAGAAAACGGCTTACCCTTGTCCGGCCAGCTTTATCTCGTACCCTTCGTGAGCCTCAGCTCGACCATTAGTCGTTGTCAGTTACGTCCGGCCTCTCCTCTTCTGGATCAAGAACCAGGAACCAAGAGCGTTGCGCACTCTGCCGTCCGTGCACGGCTGTGCCGCTCGTAACGTGACCCCTTCAGCACCTTCGAGGAATTAAGATATCGAGTCTCACCGAGCCAACGGAATTATTCCCTTGCTCGATCTTTCTTTACGGCTCGTACGCGATGATCGATCGCCGTTTTAGCGTACGAACCAGCGACTCCAATAGTTTCTAGGAACTGAGATATCGCCAAGTAGCCGAGGGAATGCGAATCGTTTGTCTTCCGCGTTTGTTTCCTCGAGTGGCTCATCGATTCATCTATGGTTGCTCGGCTCTTCGCGTTTCGTTTCGTTGCACGGCGTTTTGAAAGTTGAATTTGTTGTTGCAAGCGTTGAGAAATTTGAGAAGATCGTAGGATTTATTACTTGTGCTTGGGTCGATCAATTTTGATAATTACGTTAACTAGGATCAGAACACGCGTGCCTTTTATCGTTGCATCAACGATGCATTTACGAAACTACTAAACTTGTCAACATATTCTGATATTAATTCGTTTGAATTTTCACGTTGATTCGTACAACAATGGTGAATTTAGACGAGCTTGGTTTCTAAACTCTTTTACACCATAATGGGAAAAACGACACGATCCGAGAGAAGATACGAAAACGCGAAGGTACGGAATAATCCTTTGGATGGGTGTAAGGGTCAAACGATGGGTGGAGGAAAAGTGTCCGCCGATATAGTCTTCCCCGAAGCTATCAAATTCCGCGTGGATAAAGACGTGGGATACGTCGGACGGCTCGTGAATGGGATTATTAATATTTCCCTTTGCTGCGCTTCTCTTCTCGCGGCCTTTCTCTGCATCGTATCGCCTCGAAGCGATCCGAGCGAGATACCCTTGCCGATAATTTATGCGAAATCGTGAAATCAAGTTTTACCACTTCTCGCCCATCCACCTTTCTTTGGAGACCTTTTTCACGCATAGATAATTAAGATATCCGCTTCCAACGGATTTATTAATATACTTCTTGCTCTCCTCGATAAAACTTTTTCGCTTCTTTCCTGTCACAAAGCGGTATAAGGAATTTTTATGAAATCGTTACGACCAATGACTTCTAATTTAATTCTTCCGATTTATCTTTGGGTTAGTTGATTTCATCAGGTTGGAAGTTTGTTAGTATCGCGTTACGGCAGAAATATTTCAACGTGTTATTCGACGTAATATCTGTCTGAACTTTAATCGTTCCTCCTTTTAACGCGAAAGCAACAACCCCATATTTCGAACTGAACTCATCCTAAAGATAACCAATCGTCGTGATAATTAACTTCTTTAGCATCGTGAACGTCATTCTTTGCCTTTTTAAAAGTCCGATGACAGCCAATGAATTCCAGTATCGATAGCAGAAACCAGTTGAGAATCTCTGAGCTGGATCTATTCGAAAGCAACGACTATTACGCTCGCCTGTTTCTACGTACACGTTCGCTCGCCTCTATGTGTACGTTCTCTGATAATTTCAACATTCCACAAATCATTTAGCGAGGCACACGCGACCAGTACGCCCACAGCTGGAAACACGTCCGATAACGCTCTCGATCCCCGATCGAAGCTGTTCCCATCCGGTTTCCCTTGAAACGCGTGTCAACCCCGTGTCGAAGTCCGCCTATGCTTGGACGCGTGTGTCGCGTAGAAAGGAGAAAAACGGGAGAAAAAAGAACCTGTGGAGGAGGACTTTTTTTCCGGTAGACACGTTTGCCCGCGGAATTATGCGTGTACGTGCGCCGCCTGTGAGAAAAAGATACGTCACTTGGTATTTCGCGATGGTTGCCTCGATGCTGTATTTTTGCTTGACTGTTCTGCCGCCGGTAATGGCGTTCGTGATGCGAGATAATCGAATGGCAAACTTATTTTGGAAACGACCGGATGCCGCTGGAATTCCATATACGACCGAATCCATTCCACGATTCGAGAGAATGGGATTGCGCGAATTCAGAGGGTGTGACTCGGATGAAAAAGTCGTTAGATTATTAGCGACTAATCTTGATTTAATACCGTTACGTTTTATGAATTTTTATGCTCCTACGTTGGCTTTAAGCTTCCATATATCACCCTTGCCGTGTCAAAGTCTTTTCCTTCTTATCTTCTTCGTTCTGACAAAACTCGCGCTCGCAACTTTCCTCTTCCTGTATAATCCTTTTATTTTGCGCGCGAGGAGGGGAAAATGCGTTACGCATACCCAGTGACCCGTGTCATCGGGTTATGTGGGACTCGACAGGTGGTGTCGCCATATCCACTAAAAACCCCTCTTCTTCCTGCTCTTCGAGTTTGCACAGTCTCGCTGGAACCGCCAAAGATTGGCATCTCTTCGGCGAGACTCGAGGCGCATCTGCTTTATAATCTTCCTATAATCCTAGCCCCCTTCCTGTGCGTATGTCGAATCTTTGTTTTTAAAATTCGACTAGCTCCTCGTACAAAGAAAAAAAAAAAAAAAAGGAAAGAAAAAGGAGTATTTCTTTAGCAAAACGAGTAGTAGTCTACACGAGCACGGTTACCCCCGGGAATAAAATACGTATTTTTACGCGGCCCCTTTCTCTCTATACGCGGCGTATCATTACTTTAATGCATCGTTGTTGCTCGCGAGCAGAAACGAGAGAATCGAAATCGTCTTGATCGTCGGTGGTAACGTAGTAGGTTACTAATGGTGGGCTTGCTGGGTCGGTGGGTTGGTAGACTGGGTTGGGCTTCTTAAAGGTCCACCGAGGTCAGCTGTACGAGAAGGATATAGTTGCCCAAGGCACCGATGACATCGACGAACGAATAACCAGCCTCTCGAACGAGCTACGCCGAACCAACAGGGACTTGCGCCTCTCAATGAAATATTCCTGAACAACAATGATGCCAATCCACCATAAACCGAACCCTGTCTCTACTTCTTTCGTGGTATTCGTCCAACTCGGCCGGTTTATATTTTTACGCTCAATTTTCTTAGTTAACGGTAAGTGTAATGTTCTCTTCGTGGTATTTTAGTAAAGAAGCGCAATACTCCTAATTCTTTCAAATTTCTAAATTTCAAAGTACTTTTCTACACAGATGTAAGGGGATGAATCTTCGGTTGTTCGATCCGCACGATTTTCACGTCGCCTTTATCGCGCCAATTTCGCACGATCTCCACCTGAAAACTTGTAACGACCGAGTGAAATGTACATAAGCGAATTTATTTCGGAAATTACTCGACAAATACGACGCGGCAAACTGCCATCTTCGTTTCGAAATAATTATCCGGCGTGCTCCTCTTTCGAACGATCTCCCTCGTGATCGTGCGTGTGTTGCAATATATAAAACAGCGTCGTTTCGTGCGGCAGCCACGGCTCGGCGTATGTCTTTGCCCGCTGCAAGGAAGAAGCAGGATAAAAAGAGCGGAGAAACCTCGACGGGTCGGAGGGTGAGGAGGGCAACCGAGAGGAGATGCTGAAGAAGGCACAGGTCATGCAACAACAGGAAGGTTAGTTGCTCGGGGCGGCGACAAGCGAGCGAACACCATCTTGCCTCTTACATACGTAACCGGCTCTCATAATAATTTCACTCAGCCACGAGGGACCCGGCAGGACGTGGAACGCGTGTTTCCTGGAAGTTCGTCCTCGCTCTCTCGAAAAAAGATATACTTCCGAGGTTTGGTTAATAGAAAACGGGGTCGAGCGCAAACTCTGGTCAGAAAGCTCGAGCGTCGTATACGGGCAGTTCGATCGCTGTACCATCGACAAGGGGATGGTATCCTGCAAACAAAATACACCGCAACTGAAATGTTTGGGTTTATTCGTTTTACGAGAAGGGAATAGAGAATAAGAAGTAATAATCATTAGTAGGGTATTCTAGGAAGATTACTCGGCGTGTGGTATAAGGTTGAACGGATGAATTATTCGAGAATACATGTTTCGGTGTTTAAAGGATGCGTTAAAGATAGTTTAACTTGTCAGGGTAGTCGTAAATTTATGAAAGATATCGTGGTAGCTATATTTTAATGTCTTAAATTACGACTTCACAGTCTGTAGATTTATGAGTGCGTAGTAAGTTGTAAGTTCTTCGAATAACTTCTCTGAAGACGAAGTCGACTTCGTGTTCGACTAATTGAAGTTCGTATTCAACAGGATAAGTAATATTTTTCGTTCTTTACGGGAGACTAATTTCCAAATTCAATACTCTGTCAACCAATTTCGTATCCCGTACTTACTTAGGCTGCCTTTTTAATTAGCTTCGAGATTAATCGCGTAATTTTGCCACGTTAATAGTTACATCGTGGATTTATCATTCGTTTTACAGAGATTTCTGTTTTTGGACCCAACAGGTTCTTCTTCGTTCCAGCTGTATATTATATCAGAGTACCTCCCTTCAACTTTAAGCGATCGCTTCTAAAATTGTATGCAAAGTAATTTTCGATGTATTTAACTCTTCGAGATTCGTTGCTACGATCCGAGAAAACGAATCGAAATTATTATATAAACTTTTCTCCAGAACTATAAATTCAGAGAAACGAACATTCTCGATAATTTCTTATTTCTTATTTTTATTTCTCTCGTATTCACGCGGTATCCTTGGGTAATCGGCCTAGAAAATTCTGAATTATTAGAGTAAACTTTATCTTCTTACTCAAGAGTAATAAATTCAGTTGGAAAACGGTTCTCTAGGTTCTTTATTAGAACGCTAACGATTGTAGCACGAGTTTAGGCAAGCAGGTCGATCGTAGGATCGGCTAATGCAGGCTTCGTCACCGTTAGGTTGTTAATTAGCCGTGGTTCGGTACGTACACCTGCATGATTTCACGCAACGTCCAGGTGTAATCGAGCACGGTTAACCTTTGTCCAGCCCCGAAGCCTGACGATCCACGGAATCTTTCGTCAAGCTTTTTTTCTCTCCTGTTGGCCGACACGCTCTCGTGATTACGATCGATCGATCCTGGACGCTCTCACAGGTAGGCAGCTACTTATCGATGGGATCATCGCGAACAATTCGAGATCTCGCAGAGGAGAACTGTTCCTCCTCGTAACTCGATAGCAAGAAAGATGATCGAATCGGTGGTATCGTTTTGTGCGCTGTTATAAAGTGAAAAACGGGGAATTCGAACGAGGAAATTGATTGTTATAGAAATAAGCGATTATTATAGAGAGATTAAAAGTCGCTGACGGACTAAATATATTTACTTTCGTCGAACGCTTGAAATATAATTACGAAACTATATATATATGTATATACATAGTTATTATAAACATAAGCTATTTGCCTATGTATTAAATATTAATTTCTTGTTTGTGACTAATATCACTTTGCAAGGTTTTTTAATATCGCAAAATTCAAGTGAATTAAAATAACATTTATGCATGTGAAATAAAAAATTCTCCATGATAACGACTAGAAAGGTTCTCGATAGAATGACAGATATTAAATTTACAGCTGTGTTTCTAAACCTATTAACAATGGTTTATATCTCCCTTCATTAGGTCTGACTACGACGGTACTGTTTCCACTGACTTTACTGCCGTTAATTTACTCGCATTTTTACTGTTTATTTCCGTGTCTGCATAAATTGTTTGTTATTCATTTCTAAGCTGCATAATTCATTTCTTCGATAAATTATAAACTTCCATAATATCCTTGTATTTTACATAGTTTTGCATACTTGTAAATTAGATATTTTATATTAGAATTTGCATAAGTTCCTCAACTTTCTCTACCATGTCTTTCGTTTATTTTAGGAATATCTATACTTTATAAATATTCATATATTATACTTGTGTATGCAACGCGTTTACAACCGTTTAAAAATACGGATTATAATTGTTAATATAAATTATCGCAAAAATGTTACATTTGATAATTCCAAAACAAACGAATCGTATACGAATTCTTCTTTAGCGTGATAATATCGTAACGCATCAAGTAGAAGCTTGTACCATGATCTCTTCTGACCGTCTCAATCATGTACAGAGTGTTACGATTTCCTTAACTGATTTACCAAGCCAATCTTTCACCAGTTCTCCCGTGTTCCTCGGTTGATGGACATCAGGAATCGTTTGTTCACTGTCGTGCCTCTACCACGGAAATCGCGTTGGAATCATTGACCGTGACAGATAGCGTTCAGGGCGATCCAGTTTCTCGCTCGACTCGTTTGAATCTTCTAGTTTGACGAGCTACGCGCGCCATAACGATAATCGATCGTTGCACGACGTACGCGATCGTTTTTTAGATCTCTAGGCATTCGAAAGGCAATTAAGCTCTTGATAGACCAGAAAAATTTCCATCGATACTTTTATTAAAATAACGCAAGAAAAGCGCATTTCTAACTATATTTTTTCCTACGTTATTTAAGATCATCATTATCTTATATTTTTATGGAAATTTTGTCCACCTGTCTCTGTTTTCAAAGAAACTCTGAAATCTTTTCTGAAACGATCCGACAAACTCTCGAATTAAGAATATTTCCGATACGACTGTTAAATATCTCTGGAAAGACAGATAAATCGTTGGCTACTATTCCTCAAATTTCTCGTTCCTACGTAGAGACCTCTCTGAAAGACTCGGAGCTTTTTTTCCCGTAGATGGTGTACTCTGACCGAAACACCGGTCGATCCATAATTTATCGGTGGCCAGGCGCGGCGCAATTACAATTGAAAACGGAGATCTTAAAAATTAGTCGGGTCCGGTTGGCGGTAAGATTTATTTGGTCCCCTTGGCGGGAAGGTGGAGCGGCCGCGGCCTGGCGATTTTGTTTCTCGTCGAAACGCGAACTCGCCACGGAACAATGATATCTTAACTGGGATCTCAATGGGGTTAATTAACACGAGCGGGAACCGACGTTCGCGAAGGCGAGACACAGAGACAAGAAAAAGAAAGAAAGAGAGAAGGAGAGAAAAAGAGAAGCTACTCTGTCGACGATACCGCACGCCCGGCCGTGTGGCGTTAACCAAATTGATTAATCTCCGCTTCTCAGCGTCGATTAATTATTGACACGCTTTTGTTATCCAGACATCGGCAATTATCCGGTCGGCGGCGACGCCGGCGATCCAGGGAAACACGCAGCCGCGAGAATTCGATTCGATGGCTTTCTTGCGTTTACGTTTCTTTAATCGTTCGTTAAAATCGTAAATTGGGAAACCAGAGCCAGTTGTATCTGGATGTCGAAATTAAACGTACTGATTTTATTGTATGGATACGCGTATTCTTGTGGAAAAACGATGGAACGACTTCGATTGGAAAGTTTGTCCGTGTTTGATCGATACAAAAATTCAAAGATTTCTTTCAAAGAAAATGTACGAATAATCGCGATCAAATTCTCGTAATCGCAAGGAGGTTTCGTTTGATAGAAAGTTTGTAGTCTTTCCAGGAACTCGTAAATCTTTGCAACAATTATCGAAATACCCAAACCGCTCTATCCTTGAAATACTCAAGAAATATCGCAATTGTGGTATCGCTATCTCGCTTTATATCGTTTGAAGCGTAATATCGGCGCGAAATCGTGGTCGTGAAATCTGTTTGATCGAGTGACGCGTGTAAGCTCGTGTATTGAAGAGTCAAGAGGAGGGATCGCCGACCAATAAGACAGTAGCGACTTCCTTGTTTGGCGACCGAGAGATCGAGAGATCGCAATTAGGCTCGCCGCGTCAAACGTTCTGGTCGGTGGCCCCTTATCTCCTCTCGGCCGCCTTGTTCACTTTCTCCACTTGATCGGACCTTACCGATTTCGGGGCAAGGCGAGATCGTTAAACTGCTCGTCACGAGAGATCTTTTTTTCCTGGAACTGCGAGTCAGCGCTCGAAATCGTTCCTCCTTTCGTGAGATCGCTCTGCTATAAAAAACTTGGGAATGTAAATCGTGGATCGATGTGGCACGAAATGGATTCCCTTTTTCCATTTTGTATAACCGATCCCGTGCAAAAATAACACCGGCTTTCAATTTTTATTTCACGCCACTTTTTCTCTCCTTTCTTCCTACGGAATTACGTGAAAGCAAAAATAAGTTTGTCGCGACTCGACGGAAACGAACGTCCAACGAATCTTTTTCTCCAAGCGCCAACTACAACGCATTCGTAGTTTTTCGTGCAACAGCTTCAATTACGCTGTACACACTTAATTTCTACTTACAGCGAAACAATTTTTCACGGTGTTTAAATGTCACAATATTTCCGTGACGCAACGCCAACTCGCGTCCGGATTAATTTACTCCAGCGCGTGCACGCGCTTTAAGCGGTCCACATTACTGTCAATTACTATGCATTGAGTATACAAGCACACCTTGCGCGGATAATTGAAAGGCACTGCTGCGTGGACTACAGCTTTCCACGAACAGGATATCTATGGCAACAACGATTTCCTGTTTCCTCCAAGTTTTATTTTTCCTTCTTTCGCTATTTCAAATCGTTTTGCCTCTTCTGATTATTATTACCAAGTACAAGAGTTTTTTTTTTTCTTTCTTTTTAAACGATTGGATATCGATGTCGTAGAGCTCATTGATAAAGAACGGTACATGCTACTGTTCAGCGAAAATTGTAATTTCCACGAGTAATTTTAGTACAGCTACGTTGGCTATTAAGTTTCTTCTGGATATAGCGAGCCTACGAGAAATGGATAC
Organism: Bombus pascuorum; assembly: GCF_905332965.1. Classification (NCBI taxonomy): domain Eukaryota; kingdom Metazoa; phylum Arthropoda; class Insecta; order Hymenoptera; family Apidae; genus Bombus; species Bombus pascuorum. The sequence goes on along the minus strand of NC_083497.1, from coordinate 13,210,972 downwards.
ACTGGCACTTGTGCGCGTCACATGCTGCCAACAAGTTTTTATCTCGCGTTCTGTTAAAAGTTGTTCCATCATGTCGAGGAAACTCGCGGCTAATGGAAACTTTGGTTTAAAAAAATTTATCGTGAATTTTGTCGATATCCTGCTTCGAAGAAATGATCGTATCGAAGGAATACGTATTGGCATGGTCATTTTTACACGAAAAATAATTGAATGAAATTGCAAAAAGTATAAAAATCGCTTCTGAAGAAAGAAATCGTACAAGGCAAGTTCTTTCTTTGAAAAGTAAAATACCACCCCTCCTTAAAAGGGTGAAAGATTCCGTGTACCCGAGATTCTCGATGCAAGGATTCGACGTGCGTGCCACACAAAACGGTACACGGCCCCCTCCGCTTTCGCATAATCGTCGGTCGGTAGCTTCCGGTATAATAGCTTCTGAGAGAGGCTCATCGTCGGCTGCAACGACAACTTTTTGCTACTCTTTTTCTCCCTGTTACCCCGCGACTGGTGTGCCGCGGTAGTTAACTTCTTGCCATGTGATCGAGCGACACGGTCCACGTGCCACGTGTTCGGGCTAATACCTGAAATGCTTTCCGTTGATTGTGAGCCGCCTGTTGTGCGTTCCTCTCCTCTCTGCCGCTTAAGAAAACCTGGATCGTTACTGAATCTCGCTGCTTCATGATAACGGTCTTCACGGTCGGAGACGCGTGCATTCCCGCTGGAAAATTTGCTTGCAACACGTAGACAGGTGTGTAACATGTACAGTTGAATGCAGGTTAACTAAGGATCACTGGCGCCAAAGTGGTAAAAAAATTTATAACAAGCGTGAATCGCCTGAAGCTTAACCCCTTGCGTCGCTAACGGGACTCGTATGTTTCAAAAATTGCTGGTGGACAAACATCTATGGTCACAGTATCGGTAGAACGTGTGTGTGTATTCTATGCGTAGAATTTGCAGTTTTAAAAGTAGGAAAATATTTTCCTAAGACGCGATTCGCTCGAGTAGCTCCGAGGGACGAAGCAGGCGATATTATTAGTCGTATGCAAAAGTCTTAGCCTTTTCTTTGCAATTTTCTTCTATTTATACACAATACAAATCAACGTTCGCGACGTTCTCCCTCATTTTCTACGACTTTCCGTCAAGCTTCGGATTCCGTCGCGAAAAAATGACACGTCGAAAGTATTTCATTTCCAAAGTACTGTCCGAACAAGTGAAAATCTATCGTCGTCGCTCGTCGTTCTCGCCGTTGCTTTCCGAGAATGTTGCCACCGATCGATCACAAAGTTGGCGTTTCAGATAGATCGACAGCGACCAAACAATTACACAGAAAGGCAGAAAATTACACGTATCGTTTAAAAGTAATGGTACACGAACGCTGGAACGAAAAAGCCGACGCTCGTGCATATATCTGATAAACAATATCAGAAAGGAAGCTGAAATTCATCTCGAGAAATTGCATCTCTTGGTCGATAGTAATCCAACTTATAAACTGGAGGAGCGAAGCCTGTCCTCGTCATGATCGATCAGCCTCGATAAACCGGAGCCCGCCTCTTAACAGCCCTAATCTCTTGCTATGAGGAACGACGATGAGGATGGATTAAAGTGGGGGAGGTGGAGCATGTGCCCACCTTTCTCGGTTGGCCGCGTCTCGAGTAGTCATAAGTAATCACGTCGACCCGCGGTAGTCGCCAGGAAATCGACGAAGAAGTGGCTGACGAGGCGTGAGAGGAGGATCGTGGCAAAAAGAGGAAGCTGGAAGAAACGCGGCCGAGAGTATGTAGCGGGAGAAAAAAGAGGATCGGAGTTGAAAGAACGAGCACAGCTGTCCGGGGCGCGGCCCTTCACCAAAACGAACAACCAGACAAATAGAGAAGCGCATAGAAACCGAGCAAACTGCCTTCTGGTTAGACGCATCGTCTCTGTGTCGTGGAACGATTATTCTGGTTTGTCTGTCACGGTTGAGCGCAACGACGTTGGTTACAGAGATGGTTCAGAGAGATTTTTATTCGAATGTCACGGACGATGGTCGATAATTTTACGAAATGTACTCGAGTAGCTTGCAGGAATGTGGAATGATCGAATTTGTGGAAAAGTGTTTCGAATATTTTGGTCTCGTAGTTTATTTTGTAATAAACTTCAGGATTTACTTAAACAGAGATAGCGTAGGAATTCTAGTTACTTTTTCGTTTTACGGGTATAGTTGCTCGGCTTCTAGAAGAAACATTCTGAACCCTCGTCATTGCGCCATCGCTTTTATCAAAAATCGATCATTCTTTCTCCACCTCTGTCCGACAGTCGAACCACTTCTCTTAATCTCCACTTTTATCGAAACGATAGACCCCTTTCATTCATCAACTTCCAACTCGTTCTCGAGTACGATATAAATACTTTCTTCTCGACTGCTGACCCCGTAGCCACTTAATTTCATCGAGCTCGGTGATCTCCCTCCGTGCGGGATGATCGATAATTGCGATCAGCAATCGTACCAATAAAATCCACTTATTGAATACCATTGAAAATTTATTTCCTTCTGGCTGATCAACCTCTCGACGTATCGGTTAGGGCGGTACTATGCTTTCGTTTGACAAGTTCGATGCAGGCCGAAATGGAAACTGGACCGAACTATCGAAACTCTTGTTCGAACGACGTTGGTCGAGATAACGGAGCGTCCAGTCGTTAATCAGCAATAATTACCGATGGTAGATACGTCATAGCGCTTGTGCTCCATTCAGGATGAAGCATCCTTCCATGGTGAGAAAGAAAAATCGAACAGCGGACCCTTCTTGTTGCAGGCCTCGACTTCGGCGAAGATCGAAAATGAGATGATCCCTTGTCTCGATATTTTTCATCCTTCGGCCGCTTCGACGGAATCGTGATTGCTTCCGCTCGAACGCCCGGTCCAATGGATTCGGTCGATAATTAAACGCGACTGATGCGGTATTCTTCTGCATCGATCTTGTTCCGAGTGAGATACCGGTGAATATCGGTCCTCGTCCAATTTGTTTTGCGCTGTTTGTAGGGTTCAGCAATGGAACCGTCAGGGTGGCGAGTTTCAGATTAACCGACTTAACACCGAGCTGTCGTAACACGTAAAAGACTAAGCGGGGAACGACCGTCGTTGTCAGACAGAAGAAATTTCATAGGTATAACGCAAGACGCAAAGCGTTAAGCGAAGAAAGGCAATTATCGTCGGACATAGTTTGCAGCCCATAAACGACACTCGTAACCTTTGACAGTAAGTAGCTCTCGTCAAAAATTGTTTCAGCGTTGCTTTAAACCGTGAATTATCCAGCAATAAACGTTGGTGGAATATTTCTTTTGGAAAATAAGGATAACGACGAAATTGTACCAGCGTCTCTATAGCGTCGATCGATTGCATCTGGTGGTCAGAATTTCGTGTATACAATTTTAAATCAGCCGCTGAGAATATCGTTGATACATCCATTTTTTTTTTTACAATTAATCGATCTCATACGCCCGTGACGCCTTTTGCAAAGTTCAGACCGGTGAGTTTACGTAAGGCAAACCGACTCGGTCAGCTAATTGGAAAAAATAGTCGCCGTGAAAGATTATTTAAACGGTAGGGATTACAATTCCACTGATGGCTTACGCAATAATAAATATCGGTCGTTAAATCATCGCGGGCAAAGCGTAATGCGCAGTGGGCTGCACGCGTGCGCGCGAGCATTATTAATCATTACGAAAAAGCGTTAAGTAGATAATAAATTACGCTGCCGAGCCTCTTGGAAACCCAAGTTACGTGAAAACTTCCTTGGTATTCAATTAGCCGTATCTAATATCGCAATCCGACTCGATATTTCAAACTTTCGTGGTATCCGGTAATGCACACAGTTTTCAACTAAAAGTCGAGACCGAGATGCCGACGAAAGTATCGAACGTCGTTGCTGGAACAGTCGTTGCGAAATGCCACGCGAATTTCTAATATCCGTTCGATCGCGGCTAATCATACGTGTCCGTGTTAGCGGACACTGTAATTCAGTCATTGGGTCAGCATTTTCCTTTTGGTCGCGGTCAGTTAGCGACTACTCGCTTTTTCTCCTTTTTTAAATCTTTTTTAAACGTATTTTTATTTATCGGGGAAGTCGGGTAGCGCTTTACGATAATCGACGTGTCGTGTATCGATCGTGCATTTAGCGAGATTGGAAGAGAATTTATCGTAAGTTTGCGTGGAGTAACGAAGCGATAATTTGAGATAGATGGTGCTTCATTAAGTCATCGAGGACCGATCGATGAAATAACGAAAGTTTATTCTCCGTAGACGAATATATATTATTCTACCTTGGATTTCTTTATAATATATTCAGACAAATCGTTCAGTTTACTTTCGTTTATTACAATCATTTGGTTAAGTGCTCGATCTTGTGCATAATTAAGACACACTTAAGCAAGTATTATCAGAGAGATGAAGTCTTCCAAGTTAATTATCTCTATTTATTTATGATCACTGAATAAGCAATACTTTGTATGTGTAACCAATTAAAGAGATCTTGATAAAATAGATTGACCTAATTAAAACTCCGACGTTGCGTGACTAACAATGACACGACCCTAATACTTTTTACTAGAAATTAATATCAGCATATCGATACGAGAACGGTAGGAAAATTTATGCTAACAGAATTAACAAGTTTGAATATTTTACGAGCTATTAGTAGTTTAATAGCCATCTATCTTTATATTTGTTTACTGGTACTTTATTCCCTTTCTTGCTTGTTATTACAGAAATCCCAATCGCAAATGCAATTTAGCTTCCATAAGAAATATTGGAAAGCAAGTGTCTATGAAAACAGAAATACTAATTAAGTAGAGTATCGACTTTTAAATACGAGTTCTGTCCAATTTCGAACAAAATTCTTTTCAATATTCGTTTATCCAGAGAACAAAAATTGGTTGCGAAACGGTTAATTTTGATCCTTTTCTGGATTACACTGAACTGTGTATGTTTCCGTTTCTCTTCAAATTTATTCATCTTTCCTCCATCTTCCACTTGTTTTTATTCAGTTACACTGGTTTTACGGCAGGTTGATTATAAACAATCGCGATGTAGAAACAGTATCACTTTCCGATTCGTGTTTGTACGATTATGATGTCTCGATTATAACGAGCCTCTCTTTCATGCGCTCACGATCATTTTATAATTACGAGAGGAAGGATTCGTTATCTGAATTTGTTATCTGAATTTGTCCAGTCGTTTCATGCTATTTTGCTTCTGGACAATTGTACAGATAACATTGTAATTTTTCTACTTTTGAATATTACAAGACTACCATTGTTAAAGATATTATTGTGAATTCTTCGACTAGAAAATTACCTTCTTTGAATATAATAGCCGAGTAAAAATCGTCAAATTTCACTTTCAATTTTCTTTTTTTTTTTTTTTTTCTTTTTACACCATTTGGTTTGTCGTAGATTTTGAAGAATCCTTCACATTTTTCATTCTGTCGTGTCGCACGATTTATCTAACTCGACGACGTTTCAACTCGGCTTCTCAAACGTCGACCGAAATATCCTATCGAACTTCACCATCCAAAGCCGCCTCGTCTTGCACGACGCGGACCACCGAATCGACTTGATCGTACCTCCGTTACTTTTTCACTTTGCATCAGGCCGTGAGACAATGCATCATACGCGGGACGATTTATAATAATTCACGTGGCCATAACTCATTATTACCAACACCGTGGCAACATCGATTGCCGAGACCCAGCTGGGCTCATAAATATCGGCGGCTATCGTGGACAAAATCGCGACCAATTGCAACCGTGCTTTCGGGGCCGCCGACCCCCTTTTATTTTTCCCACTGTGCCCTGTGTAATCGCTGTGCGTGCACTCTGCATACGAATGCGAGCACGCTAGAAGCTCACGAAAGGGACACTCGTATTTTTGCTCGTATCTGTGGATTGCCGGGCTGTGTGCGAGCCGCCACGAGGCACTCCAAGCGGTATGGTATGGTATGGCGTGGCGTGCGAATAGCAGCCCTTCTATAAATCTTCATTTAGTGGCCACAGTTCGGGGCCAGTTGTTGAATCTTCGCCGAGTCAGAATTTCGAGCGCCGTGCGCTCATTTGCGCCAACTTTGCTCGTTTGCGTCTTATTGTACATTTGCAAACACTCGAAGGGCTGATTTTGGGTGTGGTTGTTCGCTTGGAATTGCAACGGTGAATGATGCTCAGCCGAGTATCCTGTGGTTTCTGGTCTGCGAGATTCCATAGGATTTCGTCACGAAAAAGATGGATTGCGATTCAACCGAGCATTCTATGCTTTCCGATTTGTACAATTTCGCAAGATTTAATAAGATGTTCAAGCAACCTTGGTAACCAAATTACGCAAAGTAGTAGATTGATCGATTGGAAGAAAAATGTCAAAGCAACCAGTTTCCCTCGTTTCCTTTAAAAAGGCAGCGACTGTGTGTCGGATCGGCGATCACGATCGTCGAGGCTTGTCTGGAAGCGACGATTTACCATACACGTTTCTTCCAAATCGACGAGTATCTCCTCGAGGCGAAACTGGACCAAACGCAACACGCGATTACCCGTCTTTTTTCATCTTTCACCTCTATTTTCTCGTTACACGTTGGACTTTTCGCCGAGTTTCAGTCACCGTGCACATCGCGTGTCGTCTCAGCTTTCGCAGAAAGGGCAACGAAATCGCGAAATCGGTCGATTCCTGGCGGCTCGGATCATTAGGCGGTTTCTAATGGCAAGAACCGGAGAAACAATTCTCGTAATAGCAAGCGTCGTGTTCGAAGATTTATACAGTCATCGAGCCAGCTAATGGCTTCCGTTTTTGCCGGTGAAATTGTAGAAACGTGTCAGCAACGCATTATGCCAGGCTCTTCCTTGTAAAAAGTCTAGTTGCCAGGCCTTAACTCTCTTATTAAAATTAGTTCCGTTACTTAGAGGTTCATTTGCCTGTGGATATTGTTTATCGTTCGTTAAATTTGCTTCGCAACGCGTACTGTTCGAGGAAAACCCGAATTCCCATCGAGATCGGACCAGATCCCAAAAACCCGTCCCATCCCAGAGACAAATGATCCTCGTCGTGCGAAACTCCATCCGAACGTTCATTTTCAGACAATTTCGGATAATGCCAGCAAGCAATCAGCCATCGGCATTCTCGAGATCTCAAATTACTCGAACCCCTTTGCTCTCAATACCTGCATCATGCTACCCGACAGTCGAACCAACACAAAGAATCCCATCGGTCGAAGATCCCCTCTAAACCGAACTCGCCCCGAGACACAGCTAGAGCACAGGTGAATCTTTGCAGGCCGCAAGAGAACCAATAGTCCCGCGGTGCTCTCGTGGTAACACCGATTCCCAGAAATTTCGTGCCTCGATAAGTTTTCGTCAACCGCAAACAGGATGCGTGTAAGAATGTTTCGCCATTGGCTCTCCTCTCTGCATCGCCTCGATTTCTTTCTATCTCTCTTCTTCGTCGTCCCTTTTCAGGGGTTTCGCGGTCGAGACCCGGTCGGGTTACCGCTGCACCGATAGCTAACCTTTTGTCAAATTAATTCGAGGTCAGTTCGCCCGCGCACCGATGCAATCACGCCCGATGCATTCGCCATTTCGCGCGTGTACGTTGGTATTACGCATACGGTATATTTTTGCGAATACAGTTGAAGAGTTAAGAAAACCGAATCTCGCAATCATCGGGAACTTTTTATCCGGGCCGTTTTCTATTATTTCCTCTTTGCTAATCGCGTTAATCGTCTCTTTATTTATTCGCAAGATCAATCGATAAGAATTTCTTCAGCATAGAGAGAAGAAGATACGACGATGGTCGTAGGATAATGAAAATTGAGATACGTTGGAAATTAACGACAATTGACGCTGGCCAAAACGTGATTCGTTCAAAGGAAGATACAATTTCGGGACAAGCAACAGCTGCATCCAGCACAAGCTGAAGACGAGACAGCAGCGTTGCATAGCTGCGATGGTAGATCGACGTAGGACAGCGCGTATTACGAGCGGCTAAGCGTAGGAATTTCTGGATCGTCGAACCTCTACTTGAGCGCATAGGAATCGGTGATAAGATGACCGAACAATCGAACAATACTTCAGACGTGGGCGAACTAAATTCAAGATCAAAGAAACAGCACACGTGCGAAGTCGCCTTGAGGTGTCGCAGCAACTCGCGTCGCTCGTTTTCCTTTCACGTTCGCCTCTCGACGAAACGGTAAAATCTCGTAGATGAATCTTATCAGAGAGGAGCGTATCAGCTCCGTTTGATCTACGATGCCGAGGAAGGCTGGTAGGCCGAGCGAAGCGAATAAAGAGGCCGGTTCGGATCGCCTTCTACTCAAGGTCGAATCCGGAAAGGAAACTTAGAGCAGAGCAGGTGCTGGCTCTGTCTGATAGTGACACCACGATCTCCAACCTCTTCGTGGTCTCTTCGTGTCAAAATGCTGAACGTGAAACGCGACGGTTCGCTTTCGATTAAACTGTCTACTCGGCTGACACGCTTCCAGCGATCGCTCGACCGTTTAATCCTCTTACGGTATTGCAGCTGCTTAATCGATACCGCTTCGTATCTTTATCCAAATTTATTCTATTTGTACGAAACACTCACCGGGTGATTCGTTGCGCCCCCACAAAGGTTTCACTCGACGAGGAATCCAACAAGAATTACGTTGAGCGATGCTGTTGAACGGTTTCACCATCGTTCTGTGTCTCTTACGTATCTCGATGTCCACGGGTATTAAAGGTTAGACCAAAGAAAACGACCTTGTCATCGAGTCATTGTTCACCACCACGGTTCCGATTGTTTCTCATCCGCGTAATTATGAAAAAAACTACGTGGTTCACGAGCGTGATCAGAATCAGCATCGACGTACCGAATGTACCAAATCGTGCAGGCAACATATGTATATGCAGGTGTCCCGGGTGTACCAACCGGATGTAATAAATCGAACACGGTGAAAACGTTGAGCGAGCGCCTGCCGTGACTCGATGACAGCTTGGAATATGCTCGGTGATCGTGACTTCGCTGATCCAGAAGTAAATACAGCATAATAGAGTTCATTTCGCTAGGAGTGCACGTCGCCTTTGCCAGCTGGCCTCGGGCAATATAATCCTAACTGTATTTCGTAATTAAAGGCGAAGTCGTGCACCGATTTTCCTTGCTCTCTTTTGTCTCAACTTGGATTAATTGTTCGGGGCAGGATGGATTAAGTGGACGAGGGAGAAATCAGACAGCCGAGTCACGAGACGTGAAATTATCGAAAGTCTGAGATAACGATCGTGGCGAATACGACTGAAAATTGAGCTGAGCATCGGAGTCGATGCTTCTCCATTCCTACAACTTCAATTCCGTTATAGTGTTCGAATTTTATGCCTCCGATGTTGCTCGTCTTTTGGTAAATGAAAATTAATATTTAACGTTTCTCTTGGAACATGGTCAATGTTAATAATTTGTAGCGAAGGAAAAGCACGATTGGTTCGAAGACGACTTGCGATATCTCAATTCCATTATTTTATCATTGCAGATGTATTTTAACCGGTGTTTAAAGTAAAGTACGAGCGGAATAGAACACTTAATAATGGGGCGATTAATTACCGACAAATATCAAGAGAATGATATAGACAATACGATTAAGATTGTTGCCCAATATACGGAGCACGAAGATAATTAAGATCTACCGACTGGCAAAAATAATCCGAATCGTTCATAATGTCTTACTTAATCGTTCTGCAAGCAGCCTCCACGCAGTTAAATTGTTGTAATTCGGCGAACCGTGTCGTCAATAGGCGACTGTCGAACAAACGCTACTTCGTTTCCAGTGAATCGAGGGTGCACAGGGGCCAAGGGAGCACGTCGTGCAACGGATAATCACGATATATTGTCCGCAGTTATAGGTGAAACGGCGCGTGATCGTGAACAATTCAAATCTCTATCTCGTGTATGAACACGCGGAACCGTGTTCGGTGCATATTGCTACACGGATTTAATTAATTCGTGATCGGTAGCCCGTGCACTCCGTGAATTCTTTATCTTTCTCTAACTGGGCGCAACCACCCTGCAACTGTTTCCTTTGAGATTCTTACGGAGTATATCAAGCGTGTACGACTTAAGAGTCTTCCTCGTGGAACGCGCATTCGTTGGTCGCTGTTGTTGTTACGAAACTTTTATTCTCACTCGAGTTTACTAGAGGTGGCTCGCGCACACCGTTATTTCCGAAGATTTGGAAAGAAAGAGAAACGAAAACATGGTAGAACCGAGATTTTCAAGATGCGTCAAATATTAAAAAATATATTCAAGCGTGACGCGCGTATTTTAATTCCGAGCACAGCACAGTACCGAACATGCTAACGTTTAGTACTCTTCATCTCCTACGTGATCCGCAGACGAAATTCGACAATTTCAGCGTAATTTTGACTGTATCCTAAAGGCTATAGAGTCGGGAAGAACGCAAGAGGGTAAGTTTCCAGTCATAAATTTAAATATGCATTAAATATACGTCTGAATAACAAAGAGTTACGAGAATTACCTCTACACCTACTGGCTTCGCGAAAGAACTCTGCGAACCAAAGGTCCACTAAATATCGCAACGAATACCATACTTTGAATGTTTTACGTGTTTTCGTGTATTACGCGCATTCTGTGTATTCTTTCCCTCGTAAATGCACAAGTATTCGTAGCCTACTAATAATATATTCAGTAATTCCCATCCAAATTCACTGCGCTTCAATCTCTTGGCCTGCGCGTCTTCTCGTTAGACAGTCACACATTCCAGCTCGCAAGAAAAGCAGCTTTACCGCGCCGAACATTCCGACTAGCAGGAGGTTGAACCGCTAACGCGATCAGGTCGGCCGGAGGAGGTTGGAAAAGGCGGCAGCGCGTGCTGGAAATTACGGCGGCCACCGTCGATGACTAATGAGAAATTCACGCAGCCGCTAATGTACCGTATCGTTATCACCTTCCACGAAGCAGCCGACTATCCGGCTGCGATTTACCTTACGGTCGTGCCAGGAAGCGCGATCGGGTCCCGGTCGAATCGCGCCGACTGAAAAACGCTCGCGAGGTATCGTTTTGCAGCAAGAAGCGAGAATCGACCGACGTCCACGCCATCCACCAGCTCCCGACCATAGGGAAACGCTACGAGCCGAAGCTCGATTACTCGCGATAGCGTCCCCAGGAATTTAACACGGTCGCAGCGGATATTTGCACACGAATATTACTCGACCAGCATTTAGATTAGCTTTGAAAATTGAGTGGAGCTGGTTAACCGGTGTAACGCGAAAGAAAGAACGATGTAACTTCGGAGGGAATGATAACTACGTATAGTGAATATTACGCGAATACCGCAATGTTCGAACGTTCTAGTTACAGCGGAACTTGGGTAACTCGAGCTTCGAGCGAACAGCTAAAATCTTCGAGTTACAGAGACTTTGACTTATCACAATTTCCAAAGAAAAAATGGACCTTAATCCGTATTTCAATAGATGAAATTTCATATGGGAAAAACGAAACCGAACAGTTTCGTCCCTCTATTAGCTTCGATAAGGCAGACTCTGCTGTATTTTAGAGACTCGCTACGAGTCTATCGATGATCCTGCGATAATAAAATTGCGCGCGCTAAACATTATATCACCCAATACGTATTCCCACTATCGCGTTTCGTCATTACTTTTGCACCTAAGCAGAGCAAGTGTATTTTCAAAACATGCATTATAGCATCCCACGTCGGCTAAAAATTTCTCCGAAAAAAGTTTCACTTTACTCGATCGATACACGAACCATCTAAATCATTCTCCGCTACCGTGAGCTTGTCCTATTAATATCATGTCGAGCAGCGTGCACCTATACGTTCTCGAGAACGGGTTAATGCACGCTTTTAATGTCCGCCGCCACGCTAAAGTACGAAGACAAGCATCGATACGCGCTTTCACGAGTTCGCAGCCGAGCCAGCTAGCCGTCTATAATAATTGTTCCGGCTTTTTCGACGATCGATCGCGAAATCGAGACTACCTCTGTCGTTGTTATTAATGCTCGGCACTGTCGTCGATTATGTTGTAGCTCGGTACGGTGAATACGAAGCGGCTGAGAAATGAACGCGATCCGTCAGCGAGACAATGGTTACCCGGCTGCCATGGGGAATTGATGAGTAAAGGCATGCCATGACGATGATGGGATTACGCGGACGAAATTGTGATTACATGGTCATTTTTAGGGAGCTACCTAATGACGATACGGGGAAACGATGTTCCTGGGGTGGTCGATAGCTTCTGGGATGGATTTTTCTTTTTTTTCCCCCTTTTTTCTTTTTTTTAAGTCTTAAAACTCGAAAGGCCCCATTGCGAGAGGATGGCATTTACGCTACCGTTCGAAAGTATACGGACACGTGTTGGTCATCCACGAGATTGAATTTACCGAATTTACAGATAAATTTAAAGAAGGATTTTATTCTTTACACTCGGAATAATCGAGTAATTTAGAAACCGAAGATCAACGTCCTTGTCGCGATTAATCAAAGTTCCTTGTTAGTGTAATTTCGGTACGTGGGATGTTCCATAGAATGTTCAGTAGATTCGGTTGGTCGGAGAAGAGATATTCGTATATAAGAAATTATAACGTCCAAAAAAGAAAAGAAGAGCGAAGTTGCATAGGATTTTACGATGACAACTTTCGATGACTAAATTGCTAGAGAGTTATACCGATCATTATTTAACATGGCAAGTTCGAATGCGCTCTCTAATTAATTTAGCCGATCGTACGCACACCGTCCCGTATAATAATTCAATAATAATCAGTGAGAAAGAGGAGCAAGGGTTTTTAATTACGTTAACTGAATTAACGAATGTAATTGATAGTTTTACGGTTATTAAGGTTTAATCTTGATCAGGAAATTTATTAAGTAGCTCGATGTGAAGAATTACGTGTTCGTAATTGGATTGAATCGAGCACGAGAATGTAGCGGCGCGGTAATAAATGGGATTCATTGAAAACTGGCACTTTCACTGTATTCACAGATCACTGGATTATCGCTCGAACGATGATGATCGTCGGAATGAAGTTTCCTAGCGATATAAACGAACCTTTTATACGAATATTTTGTAAAAATTGTGATTAGCGTAAGGTAGTAGAGTGTACTCTTTAAACGAAAAACATTCGTCCAATAATTTTTCACTTCACGATACAAATCGATCTAATAAATCTAATCGATTTGTTCGATCAAAAATGGAATTTTCTCTAACTTCCATCGCGAATATTAGAAATTATACGCGATAAATGTAAGATGGAAGTTTAACACCCTCGTCGTTGGCAGAACTCGAACCGTACGCCTCGATTCTGCGCGCAGAAACAATTTCCCATCGTTCAATCGACCAAAGTCGATGTTGAAGGCAAGATTCATTGAACAAAGAATCGGTGACCGCAAAAAAATTCTCGGCAGCTTCACCAGATTCCCTTGGCGGTGCTGCTTCCTCGAGGGGAGGATGGAGAATCGTCGAGTACGCGTTAGGTATATAACCCTTTCTGCAGTCATCGTGGACCGCATCGTATCGCGTGTTCCCTATATGGAAATTCAACATAAAAAGTAGCTAGCAGAATTTACCCAGCTGTGGTCAGCGACTGTGATGAACGAAGGTGACACCATGGTCGTCCGACGGTGATTTCGTGGAGAAACAGCGCGAAGAGAGCGTAAACTGAATCCTTCTTGCTATTAAATTACTATTAAATTACGTGAAAATTTCTTATCGTACGCTCTTAAACAGTCTGCCAGGGAACACAACGAAGCGTCGAATTTTCCAACACGCTTACCAAATTCCTCTCTTGATTCTTCGAAGAACCAACAATTTACAATCCACTGTTGGCGAACAGCGCGGCAATTAAAGGAGCCGAGCGCATCGCGGCGAGCATAATCTGCCATAATTCTCGTTGACAGCGTTTTGACACTTCCTAATCCCACCAACTCGGATCGTGTCTTCGATTAACGCGACGTATCCTATCTTGGCTGTGTTCTCTCGCGGCATGGCGCGGAATTACGAAGCGGGAGACTCGTTGAAAGTGCGACTAAAGGCAGATACCCGCAGATAGGAGTCGCGATCGTTGTAGAACATTATCTACGATGATCAGCGATTATAGAAACCGTTCTTATCGAGAGAGCGCCGGCTGCGCCTCGAATATTCGCGAAGATTCAGAGAATTCCAGGATTCCGTAAAAATTCCCCGTAATCGTGGAGGCACCCAGTCGCGTCCTTGAGGGAGGCTCGGTGCTGCCGAGGTACTCGCGAGGTACTCGCGAGTTAGAGGTCGAGAAGTTCGAACAAGACCGAGGGAATTCGAGTTGCTCGAAGCGTTTCGACGACTCATCATCATAGAGGATTCCCGATGTTCACCATAGGTCAGATAAAAGGGAATCCATGTGCGATCGGTGGGAAATGGCATGTGTACCTACCGTGCTGCCCAATGATCGGAATCCCTGCAGTACTTGCGTTATTTATGAACATACCGACAGTCTCTCCAGCTTGCCTGCGATCGCAGCGAATTTCTAATAATTTTGATTTGCAAAGTGTTAACTCGGCTGTTAGTAGAGACCATCGGATTGCTTGGGTGGTTGTGTTTCAGTTGGCCAAAGTTAGCGAGACGAAGAGTGGAATATTCGAAATCCTCGATGAGGCGTTGGAGTAATTTTTCATACTTGCGATTTATATTGCGTCAAAATTAAAATGTACCACCTTTCGTGCAGAGTTTCTGGTAATTTCTAGTCGTTGTAAAAATTTATGAAAGATTCAACGGTGGATTAAAAAACATGCCAGACTTTTGTGGGCAACGATCCCAAGTGTTAAATTTCGACGTCTCCCGGGGGATGACTTTATGATGGAGTCGCGAAAGTTGATCAACACCGCAGATAACCGCCTGTATTTCCCGCGCGTACCTTTTTTACGCCTTTACAATCTGCTGTTATAAAAGTACCTGACGACACACGCAATGCTCGTTTATTAGCCCTTCGTAATTCGGCTCTCGGAGTGTAAAACCTTGGTGAAATTTCACGAGACCCCTGCCGCTGCAGAAGAATTGCTTTTACGAGTGCAAAGACCCGAAGCTCGCGTATCCCCATGTATAATCGACAGATGCTTGAGAAACGTTGCGTCGAAGAGGCTAAAAAAATTCAACAAAAAATTATATAACGATCAATTAAAGCGTTGAACGAAAGGAAACACGTTATGCTCTATAGAAATGAAAAATGATGTAAAGGAATTTCTTAATTAAAAATTCTGTTGCTTTATACCACTTCCATAAGTTTTGCGCCGCGATGCTTCCCATTTTTAATCGAAGCCTCGTACTTTAGATTTATAGGCATCCAAGTACAGCGATACTTTTGCCAAGTCAACGAAACTAACTTTTACTCGTACGATGTTAACTTTCGAAATCTTCTAAACAGTGGAAGTCGTTGAAAATAGTTATCCACCCACTCGTGTTCCACCCACGAATAAAAATCGTTTTTTCGTTATACCGTCGTATCATTTCGAGTTTCGACGTTGAATAAAAGAACCGTTAGATCTATCAAACATGCTAGGTCGTATAGACAACGATCGTTTAGAATATTAAATATAATCCGGACAGCTCGATTGATCAGAGAGACCAGTTATCCAACAGCCAAAGGATTCATGTACAAAACTATGTTCGCTTAATCGATCGATTCCGTTCCTCCCTATGCGAGAACTTTCGCCATAATCTGAACTAGTTTGTACGGAGAGGGCGGAACGAAAGTTTGATCGTTGACTCACGACGAAAACGCTTGATTTCTCGGCGAAGTTTCCGTTTAATCTGGTCGCGGTTGATAGATCAGAGCTCGCGACACGATAAATCACAACGGGCGGAGACTTTTCTGTCGGAACGGGACGTGTTAATTCAAAATATATCGACCAGTCGGGGCCATGTAGCTGATAAACGATCGCGACGGCGAGGTAACGTTGCTGCTCGAAAACTTTCCCTCTAGAAAAAAAAAAAAAGAAAGATTTGAGGGGAGATCGCGAATGATAGGATTTGATGAGAAATGAAACTATCCTTTACGGTATTTATCAATCAAAGTACCTTTCGCGACGTGCATACGTAATTAAGACGATAGCAATCGCATTGAAATCGACTTGTTCCCTTGTACGGACAATGATATCTGAAAAGAGAGGTAGTCGGCGTTGACCCTCGTGGCAGGTCGAAAGAGAAATCACTCTGCGACAAGCGTTGGTAGCGAACAGTTCACGGTAGAAGCACAAAGGTGCGCCATAATCACTGGAACAGTCGTTATACAGCAAGGTTTACGTTTCCAGCTCTAAGAGAATTCATCGAAAAAATTCTTAAGCCTTCGATCAACACGTTCATCGTATATGCCGCGGTACGGTAACGAAACTCGGATTCGAAGCAGAGGCGCGTCAACTTCTCGACCTCTTAGAAAAAGTAGAGAAAGAACAGGAAGAGGAGCAAAGATAAATAGAAATTCTCGCCATCAGATTCAGAGGCTGATAACTGTCGTCGCGCTTCCAAGACAGAGAGTCAAAGAGAGAGAGAAAGAGAGAAAAAGAGAGAGAGAGAGAGAGCGAGGCAGAGAAACGAAAGAGCCCGGTAGGCGTTTCCGTTAGACCGTAACGATATTGTCAGGTTGCATAAGGGGGGCCTCCGGTTATGACAGATTACGAGCGTATAAATAATGGTTGGGCGCGATTTTCATCCCGCGTGCGCACGTACACACCGCAGCCTGCCACGCCGCTCACGTGCATATATACAAGCGTGCGTTAGTGTGCACGCACGCGTGTACGATCAACACGGAGGCTCGTACGTCCACGGAACGGTTCACGGTGGCCGCAGCCGTATATATCCAGTCGAGTGATCTACGCCAGGATCCGTAGATCAATGACTGACCGCGCCGACCGACACAGCTGCTGCCGGGTCACGGGATGACCCTGGCTCTGGTGCTTGATCGATGACTTGGACGATGACCTCGGTGGCCAACCAACGATCACCGACATTCTTCTGCTCTCTTCTGTGATCCTCTCCTCGTGCACGCGAAGCAGGAACTCGACTGTCCGACCGCCACGGTGACGTTTCATCGTCGACGACTATGCAAAACCGGTATATCGTAGATTGCGCTACGACCTCCGTGATGATGCGTTGTCGATTCGTGAATGTGCTTAGGGTCAGATGGCGAGTCGAAGTTGGTAATGGAGTATTCAGATTGGAAGATTAGCGCGGATGGCTGTGGGTAATGTGTGACGATCGTGGGAGGTGATGGGTGATTTACGTGGCTTAACGTTATTTAGAACGCATGGAAATGTTACGAACGTAGTAATGCAATTTTGTTTCAAAGAAATTTCTACAACTCGTAATTCGATGTTGCTTCGAATTTAAAACGTCCGCTCGAGGTGACTCCTCTCCATACAATGGTTGCGTCTCCCTAGGGCTCCTCTCCCTAGGGCTGCCTTGGGTCTCGCTTATATCGTCGTGCTCGGACTCGTAGTTTATACAGAGGTGTCCAATGATGCAAACATCTATCGGCCGAAGCGTAACGTGGTCCGTTCGACGAATCAACGACAGTCGCGAATCGTCACGGGACGAAGATAGTAAATAGTCGCTCTCAGGCGTGCTAGCTGTAGTATAGTTGACCGATCTACGAATCGTCGACAAATGTTAAACGTTTGATGGTTCTAAGAAAGGTCTCCGTACCTTTTATAAGGTGAAATTGTGGCTAGAGTTTCTTGCACAAGAATTCTCACAGTGGGGTAAAGGTAACATTAAACGTTGTCCAAATATTCACTTTTCTTTCACTCGGTGCCCTCTTCATATACCAGGATCTCTGAAACTTTGTCTTAAAACCGTGCAATATCCGAGAGGGGCCCGTTAAATAGGAGCACGTCCGCGGTCGAAAATACACGGCGGCGTTGCGCAAGGTTCGCTGGTAACCTATCATCTCGTACCTTGGTTCTATTAAATCACGCCGACGTTTAAAGGGCCTGATGAAATAACGAAGCGGAGGCGAACGGTTCGAGATACGTCGGAGGTTGCCGAAATTAAGTCGAGGGAACAGTAACGTTAACGGTTAATATCGAAGGTTGGCGCGTACTTTTACACGCGTGCCAGTTGGCGCAAAACCGCGTGTGCACGCCTCCTCGATACGGCTCGTCGCCCGGTCGAGCACAGCCGATTCTAGCCAGTTTGGAACGAGCTGCGCGGGCCTGATTGTATCGCAATTACCGGTAAACAAATTGCCCCCGTCAATTTCGTAAATTGCAGGTTCAGAGAATGAAATCTCACAATCTGAACTGCTCGTGTGCGCTACCTCTGTTTCGATCGCACGCACACACCGTTCGACTACTGGCTAGCCCTGCGTGATCACGCACGTGCTCGCGAGCATCTGCCACGGCGAAGCGTGCGCGCGTTTGTTTAAGGCACGCGTGAATTAGCGAGAGCGTATAGCTGCTTTGAGCAAAATTAGTCTATATATTTTGATGAAATTGGTCTATATATTTCCCCTTTCTACTTCCTCTCTTCCGTGACTATCATATCTCGATCCGTTTCAAAATTCTTGAAAGAATCGCCAGAACCAATCCTGGATAATCTCAGCTTCGTTCGTAGCCGCGTTTCCCCTATTTATTTCTCCTACCCGTGAAATAGTGGGTCGAACAGTGGCACACAATAAAACTACCCCCTTTTAGTCGCTTCTGTTTACTTTGAAGCATACAGCGTGCAAGAGAACGAAGGATACTTCTGCTTGTGCGAGCGCACGCTAGCGGGATGGCTTGCCTTTAAACTGCTGTTTTGCATACAGTAACGTGGCCGCGTTCACAACGGAGCCGCCTCTTTGCCGTCGGCTTACTTTCGATTTTCTTCGCGGACCTGAAACCGCCGTGTGCATACCGATGCACCCGGCCACTCTATATTGCCATTGCACCGCCGTCAACTATACCTACACACGTGTAAGCAATTCCTGATGACGTCTGGATAGAAATGGCAATGTACAGGGTGTTCCATGGCGCGTAAAGAGAAATTTATTCGCTAATTTGCGATCGATACCGAGCTGATAATTTCGTACGATTAATGTTTACTAGTTCATCGCGATTTTAGAATCTGTACGGATCATCGAACGAAGATGGTTCTCTTCTCGTTTTCTTCAAAAGAAATTTGATAAACATTTTCGTTCGTCCGTATCGAGTAATTCAAATCAGATTGATCGATGTAGAGTCGTATTAATTACATACGTCTAATTAGTGGTGAGTTTGCGAATGAAGCGTTCACAGGCTTGAGATGATTTAATTGGACGATGTACAATACGAGTAGAAGAAGGTAATAATTACTTTGATGCGCGAATGATGAAATGACGAAGATAATTGAGATTGGCTCTATTATAGAATTCAGAATTTATGTGGTTATTAGGATGATTGAACTAAGCGGTAGCGTAGGAGTTGCAGACATAAATGACGTATAAAATTATCGTTGACTGGTTTACTTTAACCCTGATTAAATAAACAGCCCTAAGCGAGACATTATCTAGTAAAGCTTGTCTGTCAGCCAGGTGTTAAAACAATGAATACGTATTTAACTCGATAGTATCAACGTTGTGAAAAGATTATATCAGCATAACGTGAAAAACGGTACATTAGAAAGTAACCAAAGGAAATGTATCGCCTTGTTACCATCCAATGCTGACGATTCACGAACACGTTACTGTAAGATCGTTTGAAAAATGGACTTTCCTTGTTGTACAGTCCTTAGAAATTGTGTGATTTACCGATAGTACGCCTTTTAGGTAACAAAATTCCCCTAACACCTACACCATGTTTCCTAGTAATTCCTGTTTCCTCTTTTAAATTATGCTGATATAAGCATCAGGTATATCTCTCGACCAAAATCATATTAATTATTAATATCGTCGTTTAAAAATCAGTCCCTTTATTTTCCGTTGGATATTTTCCACTTTTTCACTGCATCCTGTAGGCTTTTGTTTTTTCGTTTAAGAGCCATTTCCTCGGTAGTAGCTTTATACTCATCGCTTTAACTTCACGGCGCGATGCATTATTAAAATCAACCGTACATCAAATTATTCATGAACCGCTTCAACCCTAATCAACGATTCTTGAATTCATCCCAGCTGGGACCTTAACAAGAACTATAACGTTATCTTGTCGATCGCGGCATTTATAATACGCTTAACTGCGCGATAACGCATCGCATATACGCTAAATTATGTTTATTAAAAACGTGTTCGCGATCTCTCGCCATCGTTCATTATAAATCATACGGCGGAAACCTCGAACTTGATCTTTGTCGAAACGAGTTTAGAACCGAGCCACCCCTCGTTTCTTACGGGTGATCGCAAGATAAGGGTGGAGGATATATCGAACGAATACGAAATTTCTGGTTTGTCCAGAAAAAAAAAGAAATTGTTATCATTTACATAAAGAACGTCCAATCTCACGAATATTCCAGATTATTCTTAATTTACCTGACGTAATTACCAATTTCTTCATTATTTTCAAAGTTTAATTTTCTAAGAAACGAATCTTCGATCAAATAAAACTCGTTCGTACTTTTATGCAAGAAATTATTCTTTTCTTACTTACAACGAGATCCTATCATCGTATTTTATACACGACTTTTCTCTAACGATAAATTCTCTTAACAATTAAAATTCACCCTGCTCATTATGTAAATTATCCTCATACCATACAGGATATTCCGTTACACGATCGCAAATGATCGTAAGAGGGAAAGGGTTAACGTTGGGGGCCAGCTTCTCTTTGGGCACAGAGATGTTGGCAGCGTTCCGTATTCGTGACAACCGTAATATCCAGCGGGATAATTAATTACGAAGGTAGAGCGGCGCTCGACCGAACTCGCTATATCTTCCGACATCTGGGTCCGTTTTACATTGTGACCAGCGGTGCGTGGGCGTATCGCCACTGGCTGCCTACAGGCTGGATCAGGGACTCGTTAATTCGCTTTCTTGCGAGTCCCGCGTATGTTTTATTAACCGTTCTTAGGAAGTTACTTTTTCCTTGCTTTCCTCGCGTTTCCTCCGCTTGAAAACTTTCGTTCGATCGCGAGTCGCGATATGATTTGGAAAGTTCGCTCTTGCGAAGCTTTTCCTATCTTTCGTAATTCTCTATCGTTGTTATTTTGACGACAACGTGGAGTTTGGAGCAACAGTAAAACATCTAAATCCACCTTGCGCCAATTCCAAAAGCCACAGCGAGTTGGCCGACAACCAACGATCGTCAGCAGCATCACCCAACTCGTACGAATCTTACACGCTCTCGTTAATCCACACCCATAAAATTCACCTGACCCGAACTACAGCTCTTCCTCTTAACCAGCGCTACAAACACGCTGCCTTAACATGGCTCGCGTCCTCGCTTTAAAAGCTCTCCCCGGCCGATCGACCTTTTAAGGTTCAACGATCGCGGGTCGATCTCTGGTTCGATCTTCCGGGAGTCCTCTCCCGGAGAGATCTCTCGACATACAGCCTCTCCTCGTGGCTGGTATCGAGGGTGTAGCGTAATTTCAGGCCAGGACAGATCAGGTGTTACGACCGCTCGGGAGCGTATTAATCTTTCGGCAGGCAGAAGCAGGAGGAGGAGACGCAACAACGAGGAGGAGGTTCGTACGCGAAACGGGTATCCATAATACGCCTATCTCGTGATCAGCCGCGGCTTCCGCGGCCTTAAGCCGCGTGCATACTGTTTCTCGATCGCAATATTCGCCCGTAATTACCGGGTTGCCGCTATCTTCTGCTTTAGTTGCCCGTTTAGCTCCGTTTAGCTCTGCTTAGAACGTGCCACGCCACCTGCCAAGGATTCTAGGGGAGTAGCCTCTCGAATGGAATGTTTGATCCTTGAGAGGTCGTTTCGAAATTCCACTTTCCGTTCGCGTTGAAATGGCACTGCTTTTATCGGTATTCAGATCGATTTGGTCCCATTTGGGACACGGTTTTCGTTCCTTTTGGCTCTTTCTCGACCGCTCTTTTCCGTTTCTGGCTCGCACATTTTGCATGGAACAGGCGCAAAGAAGATGTTGTGATCTGCGATTAATGATGCGAACGTAAATGAAGAATATAAAATATATTCACCGGAGCAATTGTATTCTCTTGTTTAATTGGATCGACGTTGTCGGTGAAATGTTGTCGCGCGATACAAGTCTACGACTTGGAATCTTTCATTTACGCAGCTGGAACGAGTGCAAATTTTGTCTTCTGACGCAAAGGTATATCTCTCGGTCAGAAGAGTTCATCGTACCTGGTGCAGCCGTGAACTTCACGTGCGTTAAAGTGATATAGGACCGCGGCGACAAATGCACGTACCAGCTTAGGTATTAAATTCGCTAACGAACCATACGCGGTTTATAATCGTCGAACCGGTCGAACCGTAACGATTACCAGAAGAATTATAAACGTACGTTGTCAACGATGACGACTACACGAGTCTCTTCCGACTAGTTTTAATAGGCTTGTGAATTCCGGAGTAACACGCCTTCTGCTAAATATCGTTTTATAGGTGATTAAATTAACTACGATAAAATGGATTTTTAATGACTACTCGTAGATTCGTAGTCTTCTTTTGATTATTAAACCACCTGTTGATTAAGGAGGAGAAATGACTATAAACGGCGACACGCGTCGGTAAATAATAGGTTTCTCTTTTGAATTTCTCGTGGAATGTTTTTGGAAAAAATTCAGCTCAGCGTTTACTCAATAATAAGGTTATTAAACGCGCGATGGTTATCCGCTAATTAACTAATTATGAATGGTTAATTGGCGTATTTCGTTTAAACATACTGGTTTCTAAAGTCCCGTTTAAATAGTACCGAATAAATGAATATCTTTGACTGCAGAATTGCAGAATTTTGCAATTTCGTGAAGTAATACCGTTGATCGTAAATCTCTTAATGACTCTTTCGTATTGCGATTTAATCGATTCGTGGATGTACTGAAGAAGATATAAGCACACGCGAATATATCCTTTAGGAGATGGGGACGAATTCGAATCAAGAATCTTCGCGTTGCGTTGACGGTAGAAACGAGAGAAGAAACTGACAATCTCACCCGCTCCGATTCATCCTCATCTTCATCCGCTTGATCCGTAATCGCAAGCTCGTCTCACACTTTCGTCTCAATTTTACATTCGCACTCGCGGCACTTAACTACGGTTAAGGGTCGAGGTTCGTCGCAGGGGCCTCGGTCGATTAAAGTGATATAAGGCCCCCGGCGTCGGCGGCGCGGCGGCGGTATTCAGTGGCTGGCATTAAATTAGCTAACGAACGAGTCCGTGCGGCCAGCGCCTAGCTTAATAAAAGAATATTCGAGCACGAGCGGAGCAGCACGAAGAGAGAGAGAGCGGGTCTCCGGGTCGACGATGATGCCCTCTCCGCCTCGTGGCGGCGCACAATCAGCGGAGCGTGCTCGTAATGACCATTACCGTCCGACTCGCTACCTTTGGCCACCACGGTAATGGCTCGTGTCTGGTTGCCTCTTCCCCGGCTGTGTGTGCTCGCCGATACTCCTTTGCTTCAGGGACGGATAACCGCTATCTACCGTCCCTCGCCTCTTCGTCTCTCCGCGAGGCAACACAGAGGGACAGATAAGGGGGCCCAGAGAGAGATTAACGCGCGCGCAACGCCGACACCGGGGGAACTTGAAACTCGCGTCGGATTTCATGGAATCGCGTGGCCATATTTTACTCGCGAAAAATGGTAATTTCTAGATAGGCTAACGGATGGGGATGCTGGACGCGGTGGCACGCTGCTCGATTCCAGGTGGACCTCTGGAATCCATAGAGGAAGTGGACGAGGGAGCATGGGAAGAGCACGAGGGAGAATGTAGCGGGGTGGTTTGCTTGGTTTAGGAAGAGCGAGAGATTCAGCGATGGTAATGAGCGTTGCAGGAAGGAGAAGCTTTTCCAACGAGTTGGCGGGCTCGATAAATCAATTTTCGCTATCGTCGTCTAAAGCTACTCCACGGTATTTTGATAAGTTTGCAACTTATCGATGCAAATGTCCCAGTGCGATCAGAGAGGACAAAATTAAATCGGGAAAGAAGAAAATCCGGATTTTTCATGTAATTTGTTGAACGACGGGGGTTAAAGGTTACGACAAATTTACGATTGTTCGTACATTCTATAGATGTGCAAGGTTTTCCGAAAATGAAAGAACAGGTAGATATATTATTCGCGGAAAAGTAACAAAGTAGAGTAATGAGTTAAAAAACGGACTTTCGGTATTGATGATGTTGCGTGTGTTTTAAGTGGAGTAGCATTTTAGCTTCTTATCAGTTTTCATCCGATTAAATCAAAGTCAATTAGCGGGTTGAAAGACTAATTACTTAGTTGCTAACTGCTACAATGTTATAAAGATGTAGTAAAAAATAATTTGTTGCATTGTTAATCTCAAGCAATTTTCTATGATACCGTTTGCCGCAGTACGTAATTAAACGAATTTCCTTGATTTATATAATTCCTTAGATTTAATTAGCCAACCTTGGTAATGTAATACATTTTCTATCGTAGTAACGGAGAGGTGCTACGAAAGGGACAATATACTTTAACATCCATTCCTCATAGTAACCCTTAATATCCTTTTAATATATTCTCTAACTAATAATAATAATAAATTAATTAATAATCGTTTTTAATTCCTCGTAATATCGTTATAATTAATCAAAAAAAAAGCGTCAACTGCTGATTACTATCCTGTCGCTGAGTGAAGCGAGATCGCAGTGACTATACTCAAACGATTAAGCACTAGCGTTGCCATAAACAAGAAAGTCACTTGCGCGAGTAACGCGTTCGGTATTACCTCATCCCTGTTTCGAATGTCCAGTTTTACGAAAAACCCTCGTCTCACCAATAATTTGTTCGTGTAAATTGAAAAATTTCAAAATCTTTCTCTCTCTCTCCTTAAAATTATCCTTTAAGGACATTCCTACGAACGATATCGCTGAATATCCAAATTATCATCGAATATCTGTTCAGCATAATTTCCAAGCCATACACTGCAAAACCATTGAGATAAAAATCAACCCTCGCTACTATAAAATAAAAAGCCTGTAGCTCGATAAATTTCCTGACTACGGAACTGGCGAGGGTAACTCTGAAAGCATCCGCGAATCGTCGACGGTGGTCGTTGGCTGGCTATTAGGACGCACGCCGGCGCACGTACGTATAATGGCAATCATGTTAATTATTGTAAGTAGAGCCGCGCGCCACCGCCGCGGCCACAGCCGCACAGAATACCGGCCGGCTGTCTTTCTTCCTGCGTTCCCTACGTAGTGGTAACGGCGTGTGCCACCATTACGAGGAGCGCCTTACCGTGAACGCACGCTATTCATTCCGCGGGGAGACCCTGAAGAACGGTCGAGGAAAAGGAAGGCGTAGGAGAGGAGAGGCCTCGAAAGGAAGGAAGGTCGAACGAGCGAACCAGAAGCGCGCCTTCGAACCGCTTCATCTCTATCTCCTTGTAGCGTAACGCGTTACGAGCCTCGTTTTTTCCTTTTTCGGTTTCACAAGGTTTTTCGTCCGATGTGCTTGTCCGTCGCTCTATGCAATCGAAAAGGAATTTTTATTGCACGATCTGCTTTCAGAAAGGATCCTTTAAAGTTTGATGCGTTGTTTCGGTTCGTTTGAAATCCTGAGGGTTCTGATGTTTTCATTTTATCGAGGAATTTTGCGATACGTTAGCGTTCAGATAACGTAGCAGAGGAGGAATCGGAAAATAAATTTGATATCGTCGACGTAAAACATTTTCAACGACGTCGCTTGGCCTCGTTCTCGAACAAATTTTCTTAAGTTCAAAGAAAATATGAAATGATGGTTATCGCGATAAAGATGTTGCCAAGATGTGTTGTTTTTACAAACAAAAGAAAAAAGTCAAATTCCTTGCTGCGTGTTTTGTCTGGACCCTTCCAGTGACCCTTCTAGTCTAATTGGACATAGTCCAATTAACACGGTTTTGTATGGCCGTCGGAGTGACCGCGTTCGTCCGATTCGCGCGCGCCGCCGTAATGTATCATTTTATCTAATTATCCGGGGCACATTGCGGGGGTTTAAGTACGCGTAGCTGTTACTCTAACGATACGTTTTCACGATTTTGCCGTTCTGCCAGTGCGTGGCGTTGGTCGCGTGCAATTGCACGTTTAAACAATTAAAAAGCGAACGAAAGGCTTCGAGGCTTGTCGCGCAGTTGCGATATAGATCTGCTGCGTCGTGATTGAAATTACTTCATTAGCCCTGCTTTCGACCCGTCTGGCCTTTGTTCAATCGTTTCTTTGGCTCGAGCCCCGATAACGATCGGAAAGATTTCCAGGTGAGAATTTAGACCGCCGTTTGGAGCAGATCGCGAGACGCGATAACGTTTGTGTCTCGATAATCGCGTAGCAAACTTTTAGAATATTTTTCTCCGCGAACAAATTATTCAAAGTCAAACATCGAAGTAAACGAGAAAATTCTTTCGGCTGTTGTTCGAGAGTGGAAAATTGTAAAGAATTTGATAATCTTAAGTTGGGAGTGTTGGGAGTGGATGCAAGAACACCTATCGAATTTGTGCACGCGCGAAAATGAATTTATAATAGGCGATAGAGCTCACGAAAGCATGCATTAAGGTCGATCTTAATTAGCGGTAATTTAATTAGGTTCGCCAGCGTGACGGTTAGCAATGGGCCAGGTCTAAGTCGGAGGTAAGAAAATGTCGGCGTGCGTTATTAAGGCGGGCAGCCTTCCTCATCGTCACGGAAGTTGAACGTGCTGCATTCTCTTCTGTGTTATAGCTGCAGCGTTACGAGTTTTATCTCTTATTCGTTACCTTCCAATTTCTAACTTTTCGTTCGGAAGATTTTAACAACCGCTGCAGCTGCTCGACATTTTTTATTTCTTTTTTTATGTAAAATCGAAAATATTTAACGCGTCGCGCAGAGTCGATCGTATCCTCGCGTCCTTTGCCTCTAAATCTAGTCGAAGTAAAAGAACGTAACTTTTCCTCAAATTTGCTTTAAGCTTAATAGCTTCCAAATGGAAAGAAAATCTTCTCTTAACTGTCCAATATTTGCGAAGATGCTTATTTGTCACGCTTTACATGTTTCACGTTGTATGTACAGTTATGCGCTCGCCTAATGAGTTCCAGGCAATGAGTTTCGTATACAAGAACTATTTCCCCTTGGCAATTGAAAATTACATGTTCCGAACAGTCAATCAGAAAGGCTAAATTACTCTGTCGAAGTGTTTGAACAGACACCGTTCCTAGAATCAATGGAAATTCTTTCTTGTGTAATTTTCATTAGCTATTTGTTTTTATTATTATTAATACATACTATTTCCTAACTTTTTAAAGGAATTCTTCGGTAAAAATTAGCTTAAGATTCGGTGTGCCTGCAGCTGAGAGAGTAACATGAAATTTGTCGAGTGTATTCAGTTGCGAGAAACTCGAAGAAGAAGAGAAGAAGATCCAATTTTCCAAGGTATCCTGTACTCCAACCGAGAATTACGTTTACTATTTCCTTTCTCGTCGCGTCAACTTTCGTTCGTTTAAATGTTGCTCGAGAAAGGAAACATTTGTCAAGTGCTTCCCTGCGCGAAACTCTCCGCGAAACATGAATGAATAGCCCGTTCCCTTTAAATCGCTGAATGAATAGCCATTCGAAACAGAAATTCTGCGTATCCTCTACTCGGTGAGCAGCGGTTCAGCTTTCTCTCGCCCCTTTTATTATTCTTTGTTCCGTGAAACAAGACCGCTTGAACACAGAGACTGGTTGCGAACCGATGCAGCATCGTACTCATTTACAACGTTATCTGAACTATTATAAAACGGCCACGCCGTTCTAACGGCCTGGCAATAATCTAAATTCCAAATGCGCGGTACAGGATACCTTTAACGAACCGTGATCTCTCTCGGCGAAACGAATTAATTGAACGGGCTGGCAAAAATCTTAATATTTCCCGTGGATCGCGTTTGCACGGGAAGAGAACTCGGTATCGAACCGTGAATTCTCATTAGGAATCATCGAAAGCGCGCGTGTACCGCTTGAAACGCGACGGATCAATTCTGTGTAAATCGACACGAATCGTGCTTTGTGCAGGATACGGTAAATGTTTTCGGACCTAGCTGTTCTTTCGGATTATGTCGTTTATTTCTGCTTGTTCGATCGATGAAATAAAGCGATTTATTTATTTAAGTAGCCGGGGAAAGAGGTGGTTCCTGTTGGAAGGCAACGTGATTGGTAAATTAATGCGGGAAGACGAGGCATCGATAGGAACTAAATCAGTTTCTTAATACGTACCTACCTGTTCCTCTCTCGAGTATCTCCGTTGGAGTCACCTTTTTGCTCGATAGCCGTTGCCGTTCCGCGGTCTAAGCCTTCCCCCCTTTCCTAACCCAAGCAATAATCTAAATTCCAACCGCTCCACGCAGGAGTTACCACTAACGAACCGTGTTTCGCTCCGTGGTGAGACGAATTAATTGAAGGAGCGCGGAAAAATCGGATATTTGCACCGCGCGATGCACGCAGCTTGTACCGTACTATAGAAAAGGAAAGATAGAGAGATACGGTGCTCGACATCTCGAACTCGTTAGATCGCATCGAAGGCTTGCTTACGGTCGAGTTGAAATTCGGTCGAGTGCGGTCTCTGGACGCGGCGTACGGCTTCTACCGGCCAATTAATTACCGCGAAAGGAAGAAAGGAGCAGGATCACGGCCGCGTTTGAATTTCCACGCGAGTCTCGTCGCGATGTGCTTGAGCCACCGAGCGTGGCATTCGCATATAATCAGCAGCCTGAAGCTCGATTATGTTTCCCTTACGGCCGCCGCCCCCTCGTCCCTGCACGCGAACGATCCACCGTATACTTGGCGGCCGTATGTATACTCCTAAGCCTCTTGTAGCCTTCGTTTATTTATTTAGCAGGCCAGGAAGCCGTTCGTTCTACCGGCAGCCCCGCGGTAACTAATTAAAGGTCAGAACGTAGCCGGGTCTTATCCGGGCAACGAAGAATCGTAAGCGGTCGCTTCCGGCCCTCCGGCTGCACTTTCGTATCGCGCCGATACGAAACCACATTGCCTAGCTTTCAATCTTTTCTCGCACTCTTTCCTCTCTTATCTCTCGTTGAGATTGAAAGAAGGATTTTTCTATCGTAGGTGATCTTTGTTTCCGACCGTTGCAAATGGTACGCCGACTCGCGAAAGCGTTACAAAGTTGCGCCTAGTTTGGATGAATTTGAAAAATTCTAGCGCGATAATTTTTTACAAATTCCAACGTTCATCTGCTAAAGTTTTAAATCAAATTCTATCTACTCCTCTATATTTTCTTGTCCATTAACTTTCCGAATAATTGCGTACTTCCATGCCACTGTACGTACACGGCGTTAACGAGGAGCGCGAGTTACGAAGATCGGCTATGGTTTGAATAGCGTCGGTAAGAAATGAATGAAATATGAATTTTAAGATGCAGTGAATGAGCGTTCCTTTGAATGGAACGGATATTACGTTGAATGAAACCGAGGAAGTGTATTCGTTCTTGTAACTAACTGGACTTTTTCTGTTTGTTTCAGGTAAGTTGAAGATGTACAGGCTCGTAATTTATTCAACCCATTTCTGACGAACAATGCACGAAGTCTTAGGATCTTCGACGCGCATTGTGAGTACAAACACGTTCGGATAATGTTCTCGAACATTAACGTTATTTACGTACGGTTTAACGTTCGTCTAATCAGAGACTAATTAAAATTTCGCTCGAACGTATCTCCGGGACTATTAACTCAATTTGCAGAAATCTCGCTTGAATTCGCTCCAATAACGTCTTCCACGAATTCCCAATCCCAATCTACCGTTTCCCATCTACCGTTTCTCGTGTCATTAGAGGAGATCCTGTCTCGCATACGGCAACCCAGATCCTCGGATCCTACCGTTTCTAATCGCGCTCCAATTTGTCCACGTGTTTCGCAACTCGACCACTGTATTTACCGTCTAATGACATTTCCCCGATGACGAGCCCCGATGTCAGCGCGGAGCTTGTCGATGCCAGGCACGCAGCGGCGACGGTCCCCACGATCCATTGAAATGGATGAAACGTCTCGATCCCTTTCGATCTCGAGCCGACTAGAGAGGTCGAAATGAAATCATTAGCCGTGGAAAGAGCTGGCTTCGTAGCCGCTAATGGCCAGCCGTATACACCGGCTAAATAATGGTATTGTATCGATCGGATTTCTATCGTTAACAAGCCGGGGTGTCCGCGTAAAAAGACATCGTGGCTGACCGTAACTCAGCCGCTCCCACAATGAGCAGCCGCGAGCGGCGTTAACGCACTTCGTGCCATGCCGATCGACAGAGACCGGCCGCCTTCTATGGCATGCGAACGCATAACGCACGGCTAATGAAACCCTGGCCAACGTATCTCGCGTGTTTCGTTGCGTTCGGTTCGACACAACGCTGAATAAAATCTTGGTTATGAGCTGCACTGGTTGCACGCCTATATGGATAGGGGGCGCTTTGTAGAAGAGCGTTCAGCATATGT
This sequence comes from Bombus pascuorum, assembly GCF_905332965.1. Classification (NCBI taxonomy): domain Eukaryota; kingdom Metazoa; phylum Arthropoda; class Insecta; order Hymenoptera; family Apidae; genus Bombus; species Bombus pascuorum. The sequence continues at coordinate 13,180,473 of NC_083497.1, read as the reverse complement.
CGATTGCGTGGTACTTTATGTACACCTAGCGTTATATACACTGCTCGCATTGCTGATTAACTTGAAACGTTATTCGCGAATGGTATTCCGCGCGAGTGTACCGTTTTACGGAATCGGTTTCACAGAGTGTTGGATAGAATAGACATTCTAATGTTTTGAAAAGTAGCATAGATTCTAAAAATAGTATAGGTGACGCTCCGGAACGACGTATATTTCCATCGTTAATTAAGAAATTCTTAAGAAGTTCGACACGGTGTTAAAATTACGATTCTAGATGTTTAGCTCTATATAGAGCGCGCTCTGTGATACCGAAGTCCGTGAAACCTTATACCAGACATGTGCAGCCAATCTGCGTAATCTGTCAACTTGGCAAAGTCCCAGTACCTTCGTGAACCGAACCGCAGTACGTGGAAACGATATTGAGAATTGTCGGTCGAAGATCGTTCGTCTCCATCGAAGTTTTCCATGAATCTTGCATATCGATCAGAGTGAATCGAGCGCGGCAACATTCTCTAGAAAGGGAATCGGGGATAGCGGCGAGATATAAATTTCCCGGGATTATGTAAACCAGTGGAAGGATAAGCAGCCGACAGGCTGCTTGGTAAAAACGGATCGCGATGCATGTTACGGGTACGCATAACGCACTGGCACACTTGGATGCAACGAGGGGAACCCCCATAGTCCGACATACGCATTCGACCGTTGCTTCTCTCGTACGACACGGCGGCGCGGCTCGTTTGTGAGGCCAGGATCGTTTCTTACACGGGCGAGTTCTGTTCGTGGGACCCGCGAGAGAGGAGAACAAAGTTTCATCGATTCAATAAATTCCCATTAGGTCGATCTTGTCGGGATTGTAAGGTCTCCTTGGTATCTGCTAACTGGTTTCTACCGTTTGTACGTCGTTACTCCTATCGTTCCAGCGCGCGTCCTTCTGTAATATTATTTGTTAAAGAATCTGTCGCCGATGCGACATTTGTCCTTGGACGATTTAGTATTCCGCGTATCGTTAATTCGCGCCCGACGGGGGGCGAAAATCTGCCTGTCCGATGACTCTGTTTCATTCTTGACACTCTTGTTTCGCCTTTTTAAAAAGCGAATTGAATCGAATACGCGGTGTTTCAATTCGAGAAAGGTACGTTCGTTCAGAGAGCTACCAGTGGAATTCGATGGTAAGTACACTCTCGATTTCCTCGGTCAGAAATGCGGTCAAGTCATGGTAATATCTTCGGTTACGAATAATTCGAGATTTTCGAAAGGTTTCCCCTTTCCCACTTGCAACAGAATTTTCATCCAAGTTGTTAGCCATTCACCGATAGGATAAATCGAATTTCGAAATTTCACCGGTACAAAGTATAAGAGGTTGAGCCTCGTGGCCACTCCTCGCTGCCTTCGCTTTCTCATTAGTTTCCAACGATACGGTATAATCGGTCAGCTGTGCAATTAGATGGGATGATATAGTGCATTAATCATCGCTGAAAAGTACATAGGCAGCGTCAATAATTACCAACTCGGTCTCTGGCGACAGATCGCGGGAGGCGATGGTTCGCTTTCGCGCGATGTTCGCCAAGAAACCGGCGTGTTATTACACGACCGACTGTATATATCCACGTCGCCAGTGTCGGTGGCAATTAACGAGCTACCGGTTGTGCGACCGTCGCGGCAATTAACAACGTTGCTCGTCTATTTGCGGCCGAGTCATGGCTGTTAAACTCGGGTAGAAAACGATCTGTGACGTCACGGGGCTAGGATCGATCGTAGTAAATCGATATCTGGCATTCAGGTCGAATCACCTCGAGTCGATACGTGACCGTTCGACTCGATCGACGATCTCTCGGGGACCGCTATACGGGAGAACGCTTGATTGAAAGTAACGATCGGCGACCACGACGTTGTGCACTCATTTGCAGGCCTGTTCGTCGTTGCTTCTTGCCACAAATAGGTTGGTCGCGTCGCTGTGACAGCTTCTTCCGATTCGTCGTCTTTCAAGGTGTGTCCACGATCTTTCTACGCCGAAAGGATGGACGATCGTCGTTGCTGATGGGTCGCGAGGCACGCGTCGCCGATAGTGTCACGTAATTTCAAATGATAATCAAAGATTCAGTAAAAATTGGGTTTGTTGGTAACGGTTATGTTTTTTACTACAAGAAATTACAAGAAGAACTGTCTGGGCCCGTCTCGTACCATCGAGGAGGAAAGCTCGGTGTGGGTGTGCCCTTTTGAACTTAGAACGCGGATTCGTCGTCCACACTTTTCGGTAGAAAAGCGAGGGTAATGATCCGCGATGCCCATTGGTTAATAAATGAAACTGTAAAGACAAAGAGGAGAAAAGCCTATTATCTCACCAGACACCCGCTTTCTCCGTAAACCGAAAATGTTTATGCGAAGAGAAATGAAACTGAACAGATTCGGTTTAGGGTATCTCCTTAGCCTTGTGGCGGGTCAGTGTGACAATGTTTGGGTCTTGGCGCCATGACCATGGAGAACCTCGCAAGGACCATCGCATCTGGCGTAACACACGCCAGACAAAAATTTGATCCGCGACAATAGCGCAACCGTGTAACCGAGGCTTGCACGAGAAAATACATATATCGGTTAGTAGGTACTGGTGTGTTTCAATTTATGCCGAAGAACGTGTTATCTTCGTAAACACACGACTATGTTCGAGAGGCAAGTTCCGAATAAGGCGTAATAACTCTGTCAGAGTGTCGTTCGCACGATTAAATTCACCTGTATCCACGACGAAACGCATAACAAGAAAGCGACTCATCGATTTCGAACACGAGACGAAAACAAAATTACACGGATGTTACGGCGGAACGTATTCAAATAAGGCGGCAACGACGAAAGGAGCACGCTGTAATAAAATTTTATTACATTCTCCGTGTTAAATCATATTGTATTACGTTCTGTTGGAGTATAAAGACATAGAAGACACGTCGATTCGTCATGGAAAAGCGTAAAGGACGAGGCGCAGTAAATTGTGCTTTCGCGGGACCGCTATTGTAACCGCTATTCGAGCGCCCAGTCAACATATCGTAAAATAAAATTTGTGGCACGTCGTGTCATCGGTTCGAAGCGCAATCGTGACGTGTCGTAAATGCAAACGCCGCTCGCGTAAAACGTCGCTCCCTGCTCCAGGTACAATTCGAATTTGATTAGGCCCTGAAATACGACAGGGGCGATCTTTTGTCGCGTTTCGGCGGACTCGACATCTTTACTCAAGTTCTCGTACATTGATTCGAGCTGCTGTTCCGTGGATATAAACGTTGTTCGTAAAAGCCACGAGAAATTTTATTGAACGATACAGCGCAAGACAGCGAAATATTTTTGAACAATATCTCTGCCCATTTTATGTCTTAACTGGTCTTTTTCACGACTTAACGCGTCTTTTACACGACGCTTCTTATAAGAAATGAAAGAGTAGTCTGCGACGTAGAAACTAAAAACGTATCGTTATTTATAATTCGCGTAACAATCGCCAAACTCTACCAAATGATTTTCGAATACCAATACCAATACCGAGGGAATCAATTTTTCAAAATTTTTCAAAAAGAATCGTCGCAACTTTTCTCGCGCGAGCCTGCCAAAAAGAAGATTCCACGACCTCTCTCTACGTTCTTCCCATTAAAGTAGAACCAACGATACACGGTTGGATTGACAAAAAAATTGAGACTGGACAGCGGGGCTCCGGCGAAATGGCAAACGAGGCCACGAATTCACGAATGGCTTGGTGAATGAAACCAAGCCAAGAGTTGAATGGCGAAGTGGTACCAGGCGAACGAACGAAGGAAGAAGCGGAATACGACTAGAAGAAGAGGAGGACGAAGAAGTTCCTCCACCATCGTTCGACTGGTCACATAACGTGACGTGTGAGCGATGCTTACTCTCCCACAACGAGCACCGGTAGTAGATGATGCTATAATGGCTGGGAGTCGGACATGTGAGCGCGGACAGGAAGTCCAGGTTCCTATACCAAGACGTAGAGTCACGCGGATCTTCGCATGGAGGCCTTGCAAACCTCCTACGTGTCACGCAACTCATTCACCAGCTTTTCCACGTTGCATTAAGTCCCATTACCGACCAACGCTGACCGATGCTCGTCTCTGCTGGTTCTGTCGAGTCTCCGTGAGTTTCGATAATAAAATTGATCGACCCTAAACGATCGTTCTCCGTAAACGAACAACGGTGCTCCGTGAAGTAAAGTATATAGCGCGACGAACACGAACAAGAGCGTCGTTCGAAGGTGACAGATCCGCCAAGTCCACTTACCTTCGTCGCGAATCCTATATTCCGCTTCTGTTTCTTCTCGTTTTTCGTTGTTCCTTCGCTCGATTCTTATGGAAGAATTTTACGGTTAGAACGTGTGGCGAGCGCAGAGCAGCGAGTAGCCTTCGAGGTCTGTTGGTTACACGATGCGTCGGTGTTGCGAATGTATACTTGTTTTCTTTTTTCACTTTTCTACCCGGAGCTGTGCGGAGTTGTTTATTCATGTATGCGGCAGTTTATGGACTTCTTTGCACGGTAAAGGGGAAGACTAAGGAATACTGAATCGTTTCTGGGTGTGCGTGTAAATTTGAAACAGTGCTTAGACTCTGTTTCGTACATCTTTCGTGTCGTGTAACCGTTCGCAAAACATCTTATTAGAAAATTTTTGAGACAGTTCCAAAAATCGCGAATTACAACATTCGTAAATTTATCGCGACTAGGTTATGCAAATAAATCGAAGAAAATGATATTTGCAACGTGAGATCGCTATTCTCGACGTTTCAATTTGTAAAATTGATCGGTAGATTCTGAGTGGTTCGTACGATAGGAACAATGTCCAGCTTTCTTCCTAGCGTTACTACTTACCGTGGAAGGCCTGGCGGGATGTCGTTGACCCAGCGACAGGAAGATCATGACGCGTTGCGTAAGAGGACATTATCGTAGAGCCGCGCAGCAGGTTACAATTTCATTCATGAATCCCTCTCTGTCTCCCTTCCGTTCCCCTGATGTACGCGCGTTTACTTTCTCTGAACGCATCCTCGGTCTCTTCTCTTCCTCCTACGCCTTCTTCGTTTTCCTTCGATTTCTTTCTCTCTCCCTCTCTTTCTCTTTCTCTTCTATCCTCGGTTCCCATGCGTGGGCGGAGGACATCCTGACGATGTCTTCTCGACGCTTTGTAAAAGAGAGAAATATCCGGAGAATCGTGGATAATTTAAATTACGTTGCTTGCGACCGCTTGGTTACACCGACATTGACTCTCTGCAGCGATTTATCGACTAATTTTATTCTCCAAAGTGAGAAACTAGGAAGAATCCAGTAAATTGTTCGCGAATTTTCTTCATCGAACGGTAACGGGTTAAATAAATCTTCCTCGATTTACAGATTCATTTTGTCCATTTAAACGATCGGGAGATTTAATCGAGTTATAATTTTGACTCGTGTTGGCGAGTTTTGTAATTCGAATTATCTAAATCGCTCTGGATCTCGTGAATTCGACTTGAATAAGCGCTTCCGAGTTTTCTCGCGATATTGTTAATCTTTCTCGTTGTTCGAATCATTTTCTTCTGGTAAGTTGAACCACTTTTCTTTGCTTCGAGAGTAGATTTCGCGATTTCATAGGTTTACGCGCGTGGTATCGATCGTAAACCGTGTATTCGCTGTAATATGATTAAATGCACGAGTATCGACCTGTGACCGCGTTGAAAGTGACCGTTTAATATTTGTTTTATGACGGTAGCCATAGCGGCTGTCATAGCAGCGTTTAATGGCTGTTCGTTTCTAGTGCGTGGGAAGCAAATTTTTTTTATACCGTTGTGGTTTCGTACTTTCTAACGTGATTGCTTTATCGCTTCGAGCGGGCTACCGTAATAGTTGGCGTAGAATTCTTTGCAAAAATGCCAGCAACGTTGATTAAGTTCTGCGCTTTTATGTGACTAATAATCGATCGTTTAGTATGCGAGCAGGCCGATGTTTTAAAGTCGAGAACGTTTCATAAAGTTGCGTGTGTGTCGACGATGAATTTGCTTCGGAAATTCTTGCGCAATGACTTTTACAAAAGTCAAATATTAATTTATCGAACCTTTTTTATCAACTTTTACATTTCATGTTGGATATTTCACGCATAGGCATAAATACCCTTACACAGACACCCACACAGGCATTTGAACGGGACACTTACACAGGTCGTACTCATTACCGTATAGAGAGTTTTTTTTTTTTTATTTTATTTTGGTTATTTTACAATTTGTCCTTATGGACATTTGGTAAAGTGTTATATCTTGTTGGTGAAGAAAAAAAAATAAAATAAAAAATAAATATAGCATGTGGGCGGCTACCCCCAGCGGGGTGCCAGCTTCGTTTTTTCTAAGTTATATCTTTTATGTATAGAGAGTGGGGCTCGAAATATTTAAGGGATCAGGGGCACTACCTAAGTCTAGTCTGAGAGTAACTGGTCAACGATCAATAATTCTTCCATACGTTGTTAATTATATCACCAGCTTATATACATCAGGTTCTGTAGGTCTGTTTAATAAACACCACTGAATATTATTTCAACACAAACATTGTGTCTTCCACAGATTATTAATCTTAACTTCAAGATCAAATTCTAACATTTCACTTTCACAGCATCAAGTTTCTTAGTCTTACGAAAATATCGCCAAATGGTAGGAAATTTGACGCGCTTAAACTTAAATTAAACGAATAGTAGATAAATGTTATTTTAGTCCAATACTTCTCGCGCGAAAGACGTTTGCAAGTATTGAAACAATTTCGCCAGACGCTTCCCACGTCACAACGCATCGATACTCTCACTTTCCCACACTCTGCCTATCCCACCTTTACCAAATATATCGCAAAGTTCCCGAAAACTTCATCAAGAAGTTCGTCCGCGTAAATCTGTCAGCGGCCGTAAATCTCGTGCGGAAGTGGCGTCAGGGTAGAAAAAGGGGCCGTCGTGGGCCAGTGGAAAAATTATTGCTAGCCGCGCGAGAGGAATCATACACGGGGTCCAGGACCTGGAAAGAAGCGGCGCATTCAACGGCAGTCCGAAGCGAAATTTATAACATCGCGTCGCGAGTAAATCCGCGCCCTCTTCTCCTGGACGTTTCTTTCTTCCCCGGGTCGGTTGCTCGCGGCTTTCCTCCCTTCGACCCGCGGCCAGGCTTAGAATAAAGAACGTTGCGCCTTGTCTACAAGTGTGAGACAAGAGGGCCCCGATATTGCCGCCTTATAATAAGACAGTATCGCATGAACGAACCGGCATCGGGGCCCACAGAGGGCGGTCCGAACAATGGGCTGAATATCCGCGGAGAGAGAGGCCACTCGCACACACGGTGTGCGTTGCGTGTGTAACAAGAGGAGCCAGCATCTCTTTCTCTTTCTCATTCTCGTTCTCCCCGTTGTTTTCTTCCTTCTCCCCCTCTTTTTTTTCTTCCTCTTTCTCCGTCGCTTTACTTCGACGGTGGAGACGGTTGGCGGTGGAGAGAGCAAAGAGAGCACACAGGGCGTGGATGGAGGAGCAATGCACGCCATATATCAACATCGTACCGATAACGAGGTCCCCAGGAGGCTACCGGTCGTGGAAGACGCCGACTAACTTTGGTCGCCGCACGAACCGACTCTCTCGACTCTCTTCTCTGCCTTCGCTTCTTTCTGGGATCCTGCTGCGGCCTCCGAAGGCGAATGAAAAAGCGCGAACGCGATCCAACGTTTGCCCTCCGGTCTCCGCCACGATAATTTACGGTGGCTCGCGCGAATTTCCAAAACTTTTTTCCCCGATTATTCTTCGGAAATTCGACGTTTCTGGATGGCATCTTGGGGTGAGTCGCGAGAGAGCTGGAACGATCCTCTTTGAAATTGCACCGATGTTACGCGAGTCACAAGTTACGAAAGTCGAGCAGCTTGCATCGAATGTATCTAAGGACGGAAAGTTGCAGTAGAAACAATCTCAATAGGATGTTATTCATAGAATTGTCCAGAAGAATCATATTTTCCTACTTGTCACGGTACCTCGCCACTTCTGCAAACTTGACGCGTCGCGCGCCTAAATCGACTCGCAAGCGTTTACCTCGGCGAGCAGAAAAACATATTTCGAGAAAGAAAGAAGCGGAGAACAGTGGTCGAGCACCGTGGCAAATGAATAATGCAGCAGGCCGACAAATTTATTAATTGCACGATGCGAATCCGCTGATATTCCCGTGAACATGCAAATCGAGCGGTGAGCATTATTGTCCGGCATTGTTCGCTACCTCGTTCACGACCATATTGGACGCCAAGAGCAGCGTAGATCCGCCTCGCGAAACCAAAGAAAACTACGCCTCTTAAATTAGTTAGATAAGAATTTTAACACTGATCCGTTGTGCGCGCCGAGCCAACCCGCCGCGGCAATTGTGCTGGCGGAATGCCTGCAAAGATAACGCGGCTAAAAACTCGTATTTATTTCGTTGTTTCCAGCTACTTTCGGTCGAGCTGCTTTCCGCTAACGCGCCGCTTAACACGCCGCGGTTTTCACCATGGAATGCGTTTCAGTGTTTATCGCAGATATTATTGGCAAAACGTTGAGTGGAATTATTTAGTGGAGACGTTAAGTGTACGAGGCATTGTCCTCGGTTCTCGGATTTTGTAAAAGTTCGTAACATTTCTACCTATGTATGTGATTGTTTTCCAAAGGTTCTACGGTATTTCGTTGGCGTTAAATCGATGGTTCCTCTCGTATCGCAATTTTATTCCAGCATCCAGTTTCGGCAACGGTATTATAACTTTTCCACCTGTTAAACCGCCTGCCTTCTTGCAGCCCTCGCTCAAACACATTCATCAAAATGCATCCAGAACTCTGGCACCCGAAATTTCGAAAAGAGCAACTTTTTGCCAGGTGAATTGGCTGGAGGAGGCGGGTTTCGCGGCACCGATCCGGCGAACGTGTACGAGCTGGCCGCCGCGGACATTGTAGGGCTTATATGGCGATCCGGCATAAATCAAAGGGCTAATATACTGGCTGGGCCCCGGTAATGCAGCCGCCGCGCGGCGGAGGTCTTTTTATCGGCGGGGTAAGACAATACGCATTTACATACGCGCGAGCGCTGCCGCGCGGCGTGTAGGCCTTCCGCGCCACGCCACGGTCCCGGCCGCGCCACACCACGAGCATATGGTATGGCTTATTGGAGCGGAGGCCGCGCCAGCGCGGCAATTACCGCGCTTCTGACCGCCGTGCCGGCTCCTTCGGCCAAGCATCAAAGTGCCTGTCTCTCTTCTCTCCCTGGCTGCCTCTCCCTCTTTTTTTTTCTTTCTCCCCCTTGCTTGGTTCCCCTACCGTCGCGAGGGCTGATGGGGAGATTGCTCTTATAGGGGTGAGTCCTCTTTTTGCGAAGATTCTTGTCTCCTGTTTGATTCTTTGTTTCTTTATTTGGTCGCGGGGGTACCAGGGAGTTTGTTTTGGGTCGTTGGCGAGAGGGTGTCCGAGGTTTGAGCAGGTTTGTTGGGATGATGAATTGGCTGACGTTTGATTAAAGTGTGGCGTCATATCAGAGGGGCGACGGTTACTACGCGATGTTTCTGGTATTTGGAATTTATATCGATTCTTCAGGACGTTAAACGTATCGTTGACTCGACGTGCAGTTTTTAATCGAATCTTCGAATCTTTCCCACGTGCAGCTCGCAAATATATTCGTCTTCTTTATAACGTTGCCATTAATTACACAAAATGCTGCAAAAAAGCTATCCCCGTCATCAAGCAAGCTGCCCATTCACTAAAGGTTCCAGTAAAAATCCCCGGTATCTTTCGTCGTAATTAACCACACCCATATCCCATCTGTGCAGTTGAGAGAGAGTCAGTCGATTAAAAGGCCGACGGAAAGGAGGAAGGGATTCGCGACAGTGCAGAAGATGAGAGGTATATGTCGCAAGAACGCGTCCCGTCCGTGAGGGTTAACGAACGTCCCTTCGTAGCAGTATTCGTACATAATGCAGCACGAAAGAGAGAAAGGGAGAAAGAGTATCAGCCGAGGAGTAGAAAAAGGAATTACACGAGGACCGGCGAAGGGGTGAGGCAGAGGGATTCGCGGTCACGGGGACCGTGTGGCTTGACGTAGAAGAATTTAGGAGCGACGGCGAGAGCAAAGGCCCAGTTCGCGAGCGGCCAGGTCCCTTTGAAGTCTAAAAACAATGGCATTGTCTCTTCAGTCTAGCGAAAGGCTGCATCTCCCTCTTTTTCTCTTGCCTCCGCCCGGTTTCTGCTCCTCCGTGTCCTCCTCTTGGCCACTCCAGCCGCGTAAAGCGTTTTAGATGTTTTTTCCGCTCACGGACAGAGGTCCCTCGGGCCGAAAGGCCGCGATCGGTAAGGCCAATCGGACCAATTTACATTTTTCATTTACATCGACCGCAGGACACCGCACGAGAGACTGCGCCCGGGACCGACCAGCTATCCCAGTCACCCTGCCGGGACTTCCATCTGGCCTTGATTGAAGATGCTGACAGGCTTGGAAATAATGCTTCCTGGCGTCCTGGCCATTTATTGGCAACTACCGAGCGAAGATTCTTCGGGCTGCAGCTTGTCTCTTATGCCTTCCATGCACGATGTGTTCGGAGTTGGATAAAGATTCTGGGCAGATTGTGAGATTGTTTGGTGGTTACGTTTCATCTGCTGGTGAAAAATCGCAGATACTCTCGGTTCAACGGGGTTGTAGATACGTTTGACGCGACGTTTGTTGGTATCGTTGTTTGTGAAGTATTTTGCACAAGTTTCTAGGAGAAGCAATTACTTTTGCCTTTGAAAAGTTATAGTCGTAGCACGTCTTCCCGTAGTCGTAGTATCTCTTTTAAATTTATCGATACGAATTTGATGCAAAAGATGATTCGCTCTTTGTTTGCTGCGATTCTTCCAACAAAGAATCCGTCGTTCTTCCTGGAGCTCGGACGCTCCAACGAGCGTATTCGGAAGACTTGAAAACCAGAACGACAGAATCCACGGGGCTGGTTTCTGCTGCGGAGCTCGAAAGTTGGCTAGAGGCAAACAATAGAAAGCGAACGAAGGCATTCGGTGAAATTTGTATGGCACTATTTGCATGGTCCACTAAATTATAGGAAACGGAATCCGTACTCGGGAGCGGGAGCTGCGCGAGCGAACGCGCGTTTCAACGCAGATTGAAGAGGTTGGCTTTCGAGGCAGAAACGTCGGGTCGTTATTTCGTTCCATCGGGCTTCCAGGAGAGAGGAATACAGATTCGGCGTGTGTGTCCGTTTGCGGTGGCCAGCGCAGGCTATTAGGTCTCGTACAAGAGCGTTCTCCTTTTGTCACGACTGGAATTTATTCGTCTCGATTCGGTGCAGGTCCCCTTCTCGTCAAAAAAGAAGCCGACCTGTCCAGCTCCCGAGTTCCAGACGGTACCCTGCCCGCCTTTCTAGCGTCTAGATCTGCCGACGATTTGAAATTCCCGATGCATCGCACGCATCCACCCCCTTCGCTTCTCGATGACCGATGTCACGCGTCCAGGATGCTCTCCTTGGCGCGAAATAATGGCTAATACGGCTGAGAACGGCGAAACAGCCGTGGTTTCTGCGTTAAATATTTATAGAGAAGAATTTTTTGAAATTCTTGAACGGTTGGTCGAGTTTCCGAGCATTGGTAGAAAAAGCGAAGAGGAATTTGAAGTTGGTGTAAAACGAGGCAAGTTGGATCTATCCCTAAGAATGTTTTTCACATTGTCTTTTCCTTTCTTTATCGCATACTCGTATAGAGCACTCTGTGATCATGCGAATTGTCGATAGCCTCGCACTACAGATGTCATATTTAACAGGAGGAACACTGTCCAGTATGTACGCGTGTGTCGATCGAACGTGCCTCGTCTGATCCTGGTAATTATGGTCTGTTCTTTACGAATGAACTCTTTGATTGTCTTCAAATCATAGAAGCTAAGGATTAATCTTTGAAGCGAATTTATAAGAATGTTTTTCACATTGTCTTTTCCTTTCTTTATCGCATACTCGTATAGGGCACTCTGTGATCATGCGAGTTGTCGATAGCCTCGCACTACAGATGTCATATTTAACAGGAGGAACACTGTCCACTATGTACGCATGTGTCGATCGAACGTGCCTCGTCTGATCCTGGTAATTGTGTCTGTTCTTTACGATTGAACTCTTTGCTTGTGTTCAAATCATAGAAGCTAAGGATTAATCTTTGAAGCGAATTTATAAGAATGTTTTTCACATTGTCTTTTCCTTTCTTTATCGCAACTCGTATAGGGCACTCTGTGATCATGCGAGTTGTCGATAGCCTCGCACTACAGATGTCATATTTAACAGGAGGAACACTGTCCACTATGTACGCGTGTCTCGATCGAACGTGCCTCGTCTGATCCTGGTAATTGTGGTCTATTCTTTACGAATGAACTCTCTGATTGTCTTCAAATCATACAAGCTAAGGATTAATCTTTGAAGCGAATTTATAAGAATGTTTTTCACATTGTCTTTTCCTTTCTTTATCGCATACTCGTATAGGGCACTCTGTGATCATGCGAATTGTCGATAGCCTCGCACTACAGATGTCATATTTAACAGGAGGAACACTGTCCACTATGTACGCGTGTGCCGATCGAACGTGCCTCGTCTGATCCTGGTAATTGTGTCTGTTCTTTACGATTGAACTCTTTGATTGTCTTCAAATCATAGAAGCTAAGGATTAATCTATGGAGCGAATTTATATCGTAAATTTTGTCATAGTACGATTCAGTTTTGTTAAGGTTATTCGGTGTATGTGGAATTAAAGAAACGCGTGGGTAAATTGTAAGGTATTGTAAGTATGTATATTGTGAATATTACAAAGTGTGGAATACAATGTAAGCTGGTCCAGATCCTCACGCTAGTAATGTTACCCTGAGACTAAAAGAACCCCCGAAACCAACGTCGCACGTGTACCGCTTATGGTCTGTCATCGACGCATTCTTTTGTCTATGCGCTATCGATGACCTCAGCGCTTGAGAAAACCGAAGACCAGATGTAGAGTTTTCTTAGAAGTGGCGATCACTTCAACAAGTTTTGTTCGCGTTTCTGCTTCAATGTGTTTCACGATGTCAAATGGATGTTGTACATGGGAAATTGATACAATTTTTGTCGTCAAGTCAGCTAGTTCGCATTTCCAAAGATATTCTTGCGAGAAGAGATCCAGGCTATGACAATTTTTCTGCCTGGAATAAGCTCCTTTTTTCTTTACTTAGGCTGTGAAATTCTATCAATTAGAAATATTTAAGACAGTCTATCAGATTCTGTGAATAATTACGTTTGGAATTCCTGTAGCTTTAAATGAAATAACCGCGATTTTTCCATCGGTATTTTCTTAACATCCATAAAACTTGTCCGCGTGGTTATTTCAGAATGTTTGAAAATCTGATAAAAATCGAAGTAATTGGTATTCCTGGGACAATCCATGGCACGTCCAGTCACCAAGTTTAATCGCGCATATTCGTTGGATCCGGCCTATAGCGATCCAATTAAGAAAACGCGAGTCGTGTGCGCCGGATGCGTTGTCTTCGTCTCACCTCTTAAGGAACCGCAATTATCGAGCACTTGGAACGGAAGTCAAATTGAGAAGTTCCAACGGCAATGTACGAACGCTTCTGTGCTCGTTTGATTTACGCGTCCGCGTGGTTTCAGGCTGGTTTTAATGAACGCGTCCGCTCGACCGTGTCGTTTATTTTCGCCACCTTGTTATAATCATTCGCCTCGCTTCGACGCCATATGTCGACCGTGAATTTTTGCGAAAATACATAAATCGAAGAAACTGGATTTCAATTACGAGCCAGATCGAGTTTTTAGTTATTTTAGAAGCTACGTAATTAAGAATCTCGCATCGGTGAGTAATTGTAATTGTTTCTGTCGACGATTCGTTTGCAAGGCGCGAGCGTGCAACGATTAACCGACGTCGTGTATGGTCAATTTTTAACGAAGGATTAAAGTTAATACGATTCAATTTCGGTGGCTCCTTATTAGAGGACGAAGCATTGGAAATGTGGGTGGTTGGAAAATTCTTCGAACGATGAATAATTATTTGTCGAGTTAATGAATGACAATTGCGTATATCTTCCATATCTCGTTTCTGGATTATGCTCCTCTCCTTTCTATCTGTTCTTATGTTCTTTAGTCTGCATTAACAGTAAGATCTGTCTTCTATCTTCAAACAATCAATCACCATCGTGAAAAAGGAAATCACGACGACGATAATCATTTTCTCTCCGAAACTGTGATATTCCATAAAAAAAAATAAAAATCCTTAGAACAATGGTAAACGCCCCATGGTACGTTAGAAACGAGGACATACGGAAAGACCTGGGAATACCAACGGTCAAGGAAGAGATTACTAGATTCGCAACAAGATACAGAGTAAGAATAGAAACACACCCGAACCAGCTAGCAGCTGAAACGTGCAACACAACAAATATCGCAAGAAGACTAAAAAGGAAACACCCAATAGACCTCATAAAAGATATAACTTAGAAAAAAAACGAAGCTGGCACCCCGCTGGGGGTAGCCGCCCACATGCTTTTATTTTTATTTTTTTTTTTCTTCACCAACAAGATATAACACTTTACCAAATGTCCATAAGGACAAATTGTAAAATAACCAAAATAAAATATAAAAAAAAAAAAATAAAAATAAAAATTATACTCATCACCCCGAGTCTCGACACCCTAAAGGATCGATCCAAGAGAATCGCCGATGATTCCCCGAAAGTGTTATTTGAATCCGGCGAAATCGGGACCTTATCTGATTCCGCGATCACGCCGTGGTTCGGATTAAAAGTAGAGGGCGCGTAATTAACGAGCGGCGTGGACGGAAGTCGATTTGCGAAATTCCGGCGGCGAAAGAGAGCGAGAGGAGAACTCGGGACCAAGATCGTATGAAATCGATCCGCGTGGCCACGTACACACGTATACGGTATCACGAGAGCATTTATCGGGCGACACCGAGATCCCGTGGGCTCTGAGCCGTTCCTCTTATTGATCGCCGCAATTAAAAGCGCGCGTCTCATTAATTGCGCCGCTGGCCCTTAATTAGGAATCATCAATTCGTAGACCGGCCACGGTTACGTGCTAGCCACCGTGTGTATGATTAACGAGAGAGACTGTGCCTTTCGGTCGTTTACATACCGACTTGGTCGCGATAAATATCGATATGCCGTGATCGTTCGTCGAAATTCTACTTCTCTAAATCCGATTTTATTTCTCTCTTGGTCTTTTACCCTCTTTAATTCTTTCCATTGGTTCTTCTTTTCTTCTTCTTTTTGTCTTTATTAGTCGTTTACTTCTCTCGGTTTGGATGTTTGATTTATTTGGCCAGTTTCTTCTGGCACGTCTCTCGTGCTGAGAAATCAACGACAATTACGACAACGACAACTCTGCGTGAGATCTCGCGTGTTAAATCGAACGATGGAAATACAGGGTGGCTGGCTCGAACCGTTCTGTTTCGATGTTTATAGGAATTTGCACGGTGATCCATTTGTTTTGATCGGATCCTGCGCGTTTCGATTATTAAAGGGTTGTGGAGGCGTGGTAGTTTTCTCTTCTTTGATTTGGTTCCGTCTTTTTTCCTGGTCTCTTTGGCCATGTTGATTGGTTGATTGGGTTTTGTCGGAGGTTAAGCTTTAATATCGCATATGGAACCGTATTAATTATCGGTACATGGAAATTAATTAAGCTGGAGCACACAGAGATGCAAATCTGCGTCGCGAATAATTGATAATGGTACTTATAGGTGGTTGGTAAATGAATCGTTCGAGGAGACTGTACATTCCATGCGTCAAACGAAAGGCCTCGTTTAAAAGTTAGGTAAAGGGTTGAATATACACGGAGGCTTTTTCTCTTTCGTTTCATCTCAACTCGAAGGAAAAGTATAATTGGCATTTAACTATTGCAACGAAGCGAGAATAGTAGCCGGATAGAGACAAAAGGCTAAGGTACGAAATTTTGCTTTTCGATAGATTGCAAGACGTCTGACTAGGAACGGACTCGAACTACTTTCTCGCACTAGAACAAGAAAACGAAAGTATAACGAGACTTACGGTAACGTCGTCAAAGTTAAACCTTTGGTAAATCTTACAAGAGTGATTTGGTTGCAATTCGCTCAAAATCACTATTACAATCGCGATTACGATCAAATCGTTAGTCCTAAAGGCGGTTCAGTTTGAAGTACCAAACTCGGAACCGTCGAACGATTTCAGAACTAAAAATTCAAGTTATATCTTTTGTCGAAGCTACGCGGAAGGCTGGTCTCGAACGCAATTCGCAGAATCTCCGCTCCGGAATAACTTCTCTACCGACAAACAAAATAAACGTATCTCGCCGAAAGAAATGCTCAAGGATTAAGCCATTCGTCCCCGACGATCGTCTGACGGCCTCCGTCCACGTCCACGGCGGTGTAGACTGCACATCGCGATCGAGGCTTATTCAGAATTTAATCTACGCGAGGTATCTGCGCGTTGGCGACGAGAGAGTCGCGCGAGTCTGCTCGAACAGGCTCGTAGAGACGATCGAATCGGTCACGTCGCTGCTTCCCAGCGGCGCGATGCGTGAGCCACGATGACCTTTGTCCCAAAGCTTTGGCGAAACGCGGCCAGATTGCACGCTCCTTCGTGCTATACCGCCGCTGCACGTGCACGTGTACACCCCCGTTCAGAACTGGCAAAGTTCGCAACAGTGCGAGGCGATACGTGAATTTATTTCTGCTCGATGGTGTCCGGCCTTGGAAATTGGTTCATCCTTTGTTCTGTATATACAGGGTGTAACAGAACACGTGTGGCCCACTTTGCGTGTCGATCGTGCATCTAAAAACAACGAGAAAAGTTCACGCAAACGTATGTTCCATCTGTCTTCGTTTATAAAATGTAACGAATCCACTGTGTACGTAACATCTACTGCAACAGGTTGAAGCGTTAAGATTCAGAATAGAAGCTTTTCAACAAAATCGGCAAAAACAAGCATCTATTCAGAGTGTAACCGGATCCATGACAAGACGTCTACTGGCTTGCCTTGAAATGCGAGGTAACCAAAGCTTCGGACCAAGCGACGTCACTCTACATTTCTACGAATTTCGTTCTGCAAAATCGAATCGTACAGAATTCTGTTACGAAGGAAATCGACGACAATGATGGACAATGAATGGCGTAACGATATATTAGCTCTGATCGGAAAACAGGATTGATGAATTTGCGTTGAAAACGAGATATCCTCCCCTATCTCTTGCAGCTAATTCTCACAACTTTTCTATGATACGTTGCCATAAATTCATATGTATTTTTACCTTGCCTGAGCGTAAATTTCTGCTCGATTAATCATTTCGCTGATAATCTAGATTAATTGCCATGTTTCCTGTAAGACCAGCGGGTGTCCCTATACTTATGAAACAGTCTGTACGTGTTTCCGTCTTTTTGCACGTACGGCGTCGATTTAACGCAACGGACCTGTCGACGATGCTCGATGTTCCCATTTCGCGGTGTTGACGGCTTCCTAAAGTCAGTCGAACACGTATTATTAGCCGCGTTACGTAAAGACATCTCGCGAGATGCGACCTTTTGCGCGACACGTGCGGCACGAAAGTGCGATTTCGATCTGCGAGAGGCAATAAAGACGCGATCGTAAACCGATTTCGATTGCGTTGATGCCGATGGAATCGGTTCCGTGAAATTGCCTGTCTGTTTGTTCAGTGCGTGGAACGAAGTTGCTTGAAGAGTTATATGGACTAGGTTCGAAGGGCGAGTACGTTCAAGTCGACGATAGTCGTATAATCTGGAATAAGTTCGATCGAATGGCGATCGTAATATCGTAGTTGCGAAACACCGCGTGCTATTAGATTCCGTGATTTCCTTCGAAAGATGGTTACGTTTCTATTTCTGGAATATTATTTTTTGCGTAATGAAAAATTCTATGTACTTGGCCGCTTTATTGTTACTTTCCTTTTATCATCATCCTCGCATGACCGAAATATCGCACAAACAGTCCATTTGTTAAACGCACGTTCAACCTCCTATTCTTCTAAATTGTCGTCATGTGCCGATTCTGTCGACAACGATCGTACCATTGTATTCTTCGATATGAAACAAAATTCTTTAGAAACGAAGGAAAAGCAGCAACAACACGCACTACATAAGCTGCGATCTATTCAGCTTCGCTTTCAGAGTTCGTTAGAGAGATGCAACGGGAATTGATTGACTCGTCGATTGGTAATTCGGCTGGTTCGTAAACGAAATAAAATCAGTCGGGGAAACGAGGATGCAGTGTGTTGTGCGTGCACGGTAATTGGACACGTTCGTCCGCGTAACGTGGAATTCTTGTTGCGTTCGAGGCAGCCGGTTGGCTGATGGTCCCGATGCAGGGGTCATGGTTCAGAGGTCCGATGCGGGTCTTCCGCACACATCCATATTAAGTGGCTCGCTTTTATGCGCGCGGCTGGACACTGAAACGCTCTTAAAACCAGCGGATACAGAGGCTCGATCGCTGCGAAAATATCACGTTCCTCCGCTACGATTCTTTTACTTCGCGTGTTTCACTCTTGGACTCTCTGTATATTAGGTATATATCGTATTAGGTCGGTGCATATGAAATGTTGCTTTCGCAAATGAAACTTCGTGCGCGATTCAATTGAATTTTTCAGCGATTCCATTTTATTCAAAATTTATAGTATAAACAGTTTGGTATACATTTTGCATTATAAATTTTGAATCTATTAAGAACGAATATCATTATGGCCGTGGCTTTTGTGAACTTTAATTCACATTTAGACTTCAGCTGAATCGATAAAAGTTTAATATTTTAAGAAGGAAATATTGTAGAAATCCATTGTATTCTAATACTTGACACGTGTTACGTAGTACTCGACACTTTCTTCTATCATTGACGTGATAAGATAAAAATACAGAATATTTTGTACGCTACGTGCGAAATGATGAAAATACTAATAATAAAAAGAAAAAAAAAAAAGGTGGGAAGAAAGTTACTGGGATTGGCGATCGCTCGTATCGCGAAAACTTTCAAGGAGCAAAGTTTTAATAGAAATTATTCATGGAGAAATAAGCGGACGAGAGAGCGTTACAATCATATGTATGTCTGCAAGTATGATTCGTGATCCAGTGTTCCGTATCCTCGTCCGGGAAAAATGCAGAATAAGCAGAAAGCTCGGGCTTCTCACAGAGGAAACAGAGATCACGTTT
This sequence comes from Bombus pascuorum, assembly GCF_905332965.1. Classification (NCBI taxonomy): domain Eukaryota; kingdom Metazoa; phylum Arthropoda; class Insecta; order Hymenoptera; family Apidae; genus Bombus; species Bombus pascuorum. Next base: position 13,161,293 of record NC_083497.1, on the reverse strand, counting down.
CGCCATTTTTCCAGAAGCGAAGAATCTCACGGTGAGCGGTCACTTGGAAAAAAGAAATGCAGTCACGAAGAGAAGAAGAAACTCGACTGTATCCTCACTTAGCTTGCCATATTTAACTCTTTCGCCAGAGATACACATCCGCCCTTTACATCTATAGATTCCTATCGCGGTTTACGTAACATTCATACACAATACCACAGAATTCATTTCTTGCGTGAATTAAAATTGAATTAAAATTCATTACAAAAATTATCACATCACCTTTTTAATTAGAAAGGTAGTGTGTCAGGAAACAGGATACCGGGCATGACCAGCGTAAACATGGTAATTTCCTCTTTTAACGTAACAGTTACCGAAGAAAAATATGTTACTTAGACACGCTATTAATTTTTATAACATCACACATTCGTATTATTACACGATATCTGCTTCCTCGTCGAAGCAAGGCGGATGTTTTACAACGAGATCGAATCGTAAGAAAAACCGCGTTTCTCGATGCGTCTACTTCGCAAAGGCACTCGCTGAATTCGTCAAAAATGTAAATCGTAATTTACGAAACGCTCTGCGTAGAAATTACATCTACGAACGTTTCGTGAAATCAAAGAGTTCGAAAGCATAGAAACTCGTCTATATTTTCTTCCATCTACCGTAGAACGAAAAGGAAGAAACACGAACACGTAAGATTGGAAGAAGTCTTGATACGCACACGTGTACGTATTATCACATTGAGAATTACATTCTACGTTTGGGTTATTTGCAACGCTATCAATGTATTCAACGATATTCTCGTTAGCCGTAATTCAATGTATTTTCTATTTTTAACACAAGTTCCATCGCACCTGATAGTTACTACATAACGATCTTAAAAACATATACTCTTTTCATACCGAGCACTAAAGATACAGCAAAGATTTATTTTTACTACTCTATCTTAACTACTAAGCACAGCTGTTGTATACTTCATCGCGTGTATACGCTATATAGTAAAGATTCCTCGATCAAAAGATGATTCCCACGGAAACGTGCCATCCGTAATACAGCAAAGAAAGAAAAGAAGAGGGAGGAAGAGATGGCGACGCGTCTGGCGGCGTCGAAACGGCACAGAAGAAGCCGCGGAGAGATGCGGACGCGGAGGAAGAAAGAACAGTCTGGGAGAGGGGAGGCAGGGTCGGCCGGGTCGGAGGGATCGAGAGGGTCATGGGTCACGGGTCGTACGGCATAGCCCTGACCTTCGACCTTATCCCCTTCCAGCTCTTCTCGAGACCCCGTACAGACCCCTACCAGTCGTACCTAGAACTCGCTTCTACTTCGTGTTCGACTCCGCTTCGGGTCTCGCGGTGTACCCGCGGTGTCGTCTTGCGTTTCTTCCAAAAAATTCCTATCGGTGTTTCTAATCGGTGCGTCCAATGATATCAACTTAAATATAGAAAGAAGAAGAGGAAAAGAACGGAGTGCAACAAAGTGGCGATAAAAGTTTCGTTCTTGTGAAATGTGATTACAGACCTTGACACAGTTTAGCGAGGATAGCAGTTTAACGACGCGCAAGTTTGGCATCGTTTATGTTTTGGTAGCGGTAGAGATTAGCGAGTGTGCAAGTGCATCTGGTGCAGACGCATGCAGCGGCGTGCAACGTGGCCTCGTGACACGGTGTAACGACGCATTGATTCGATCTTTACAACGGCCGGCCACGCTGATGGAGCCTGTTGTTCGTGGCGTGTGACCGCGTCCGCTCGGCTACGCGCCTCCGGCTGCCTTGCTTCTTTGTGTCACGCGACCTCAGCTCGGCCGGATGGTGAATTGATTTTACTCGTCCGCTGTTTCTGGATAGACGAACGCGTGGAAAGGCAATATGGGAATGTGTTTGATAAGAGTGGGGATTATGTAGATTGATAGGTAGATTGGCGCAATGGAATACGTAATATTGTCTCGATGTTTTTCTTCGCGGTTTGGTGACATTCTATCGCAACTGGTTCGTAGTCAATAAACAACTTTCAAAGGTCGTTCGTAATTTGGATATCTGCGTGTTACCGTTTTGCAACCTGTAATATGTCAAGTTTGACATTTTCCTAGTAAATTATATACCGATAAGTATACGCGTTTCATACGTTGAATTTTCAATACTCGAAAGAGGTAGAGCTTTTGGGGGAAAAAAAAGGTAAATTTTTAATACGTTGCATTTTGCATACACGACTATGAAATACCAAGTCCCAACAGTCGATGAATCACGAACAATCGAAAAATCAAATAGCTAAATATCCGTAATAAAATTTTTTCATCGCTTTGGTTTCTTTATCGCCCTATTTCGTTGATACGCACGTGTTACGCAATTCCTATCAGCTGACGAAATATTTCTAATTTCTAACTTACTTTTTCCCCTTATCTCTCACGATTAACGATACAAAAACAAGCGATGCGACTCGTATTCCAGACTCCACGGATTTCTAGCCTTTTTTGTATTGAAAGTTTCTCGCTAAGTTTGTTATTCGAAACTTGTCGTTTCGTTATAAAACGTCGCCGTTAAAAGTCACGAAAATGTTCACGCGCCTGGCTTTCAATTCGATGGATAAATTACCGGTGAAATTGTCGTCCGATGCTCGTCGATGGCGTCTGTTAAACGCATGGACAAATGTCGCTCGTAAATCGGCGTTAGTACCTAGTAACGTTACTCCAGATGCAGTGCTTTCTCTTCGAACGCGAGTGTCGCGCATTACAGTCAGCATGATGAATGTAATGACAATAAATTATTCCGGATATCGGCAGTAAAGCCGCTTTATCGCGAGGCAGTACGTAACCCTCGCGTCCATTAAGAAAGAAATCGACTTTGCTGGCCAGAAAATCGTTTCTTCTCCGAGCCTTTGTCCAGACAAATTGCCGTATCTCCGGATAACGGCGTTACGTGTCTTTTCAACTTCGTGCAAAAATTCTTTCTTCCAAGTTTGAACTTGAAAGATTCTCTAATCAATAACAAAATCGATTTCGCACGCTTAGGAAATGAAATCTCTAAGTAGCGAAATAAGAATTTCAGTTAATTACATTCCTGCTAGAAGTTACGGTCAAAATTTTCTTCTCACTCCGGTAGAAAGAAATGGAATCTTCCTTTTGGAAGTTCTCTGTATCAAAAAAATGAGAGTTTCAGCGTACGTGCGAAAATTATTCGCAAGATAATCGCAATCGTACTTGGACGTTTCCGCTGCTTGAATTTTAAATCGCGGAGACATTATCTCAGCGGCACTCTCGCTTTCTATCGTTATCGATAATCTTGGCGTGGAACCACGGAACGCATCGCTGCGAATCTGTATCGGATGTTGTAAATGTAATCGACGCTTAGAGAGCGGATTACATGTTTAATTACAGACGCAAGCGGCGATATCGCGTAATCGTAAATAAAACGAGACTGATGGATAATCAAGCAGTCCATTCAGGGGTATGATTAATACTGTTATCTGTCGAGTAGCGTGTCGGTCGTTTTGCCGGCTTTATAAACCGATCTTAGATAAACGCTAGTTGCACATCGAAAGAGCTTCATTATTGTGTCGTGGCTGGATAATCTGTTGGCTGGTTGCTTCTCGTTTCGCCACTAGAAAGAATTTCGCTTCGATTCTTCGTGCAATTACCTGCTTCTTCCTGTTTCGCTAACGCATCAACCTCTGTGATTAACGACACGGTTTAAAGCGCGAGTGGGACGAACACGAGGAAAAATCGGTCGAACCGAGTGTTACGATCGGTATTCCGATGATTTTTACCCGAGGCCCAAACCCTTTCCATTAAGTCTCCTTTCACGAAGGATGCTTCGCTCCCGGGCAAGTTAGATTCTTAAAAAAACAGTAATTGCGTCCTTGGCCCTTGATTTATTTTGTTACCGTTGTTCTGCACTCGCTCGTTTGCCATTTCTACGAGCAGCGTTGCGCTTAGACGTTATCGACATTACCGAGGACGCTTCCTACACGAAAGGAATGGAAATTTTGTTCGTTTCTTTCACTGCGGTATTTGGAATGTTGACGAATGTTTGGCAATTCTCTGTATTTGTTACGACCACGCGTAGAAAGCTTGCTTGATTCTCGAATAACCATAGGACGACAAGTGGAACACCAAATACTGACACTGCTTCGATTGTCATCTCCATACATTTTTCGTTATCTATTCCAAATCTCGATAATTAATTTTATTTCTTTCGTCTCGACAACTCTATTAAATTCGTAAACTTTTTACACGGAGAAGGAGATTTTATAGGCTTCTCAGATTACGATCGCAGTGCTTCGGTACCCCCATCCAGTTCCTCGATATAGTCTCGAGTAATTACCTCCATAAACACAGAAACCTTAGCCAATAAAAATAAGAGGCAATCCAACCATAGCCATAACAAAATTCTATTTTTTTTTCTTCTTCTTCTTCTAAAGTCTCCGTCGTCCATTTCATCGTCAATATCGCAAATCTGTCTAACTACGGAAAGTCAACGTATATCGAGGAACAAATAGACAAGAGATGGTCGTGGAGTGAATCGCCGCGTTGATCACGAGCACAGACTATGTTTATACGCGTGTTCGTGAGCGCGTAGGTGCGTAGGTATATCGTAGATTACGCGTGGCGCACGAACGACCTCGGTGCACGGTTCGTTAGCAAGGATCGCCCTCCTCTTCTACCTCGGCGACGTTGACCCGACGTGGGCGCGGGCCACGCGTCGCTAATGACGAGCAATCAGCCGCGAACTCGATGCAAATCCGGCGTCCAAAGGGCAGTCGGAGAAAGTGATTAGAGGATTGGCTCGTTGCGTTGCCTGCGGCCTGTTCTTTTCCAGAATGTTGAGATCGTCGAGGAGATCGTATAGGAACGTCGAGCTAGCAATAGAGAAGTTGATTTTACGCCATCGAGGATGACATTTAAGAAAGGATTGCGCGTAAAGGAAGGAGAGCCCGTATTTAATCAGTCGGATTTTTTAGCGTTATTTTTTCAAACTTCAATAGCTTGGTAAAGTATGGCGAGCTCCACTCGACAATTCTAATATGGCTTGGAAGAAAATCAATTTTGTACAAGGCTACATGGTTGCGGAACTTTAGCGCGAATAGCTGATTCGTCACACGTGGCGTTACTTTTATAGTCTGCGTTAAGAAAAATATGGGTCAGTGGCTGGGAAATAATTCTATAGTAATCGTTGGTACTTCCCGGAGGCTGAACGATTCTCCTGAACGATCCGTTTCCCCCCTAAATCGTAATTCTCGAAAAGCAAGGTATAAAGATGAAATGAAAATTCCAGAACCAACTTTCTCGAGCTGTTTTCAACGTCAGCCTGTCAGAACCGAGCTCGATGCTTGGCGAAAATTGCACGTAATACGCGAGTGACGAAGAAAGTCGGTGTGCTCCGATCGAGAGGAAGTTGGAATCGCCTCACCTTCGTAGGTTCTGGTTTTATCTTCGCCGGCCCCTACCAACGCCGCCTCCTGAACCTCCACCACCTTCTCCGAGGTCCGCCCACAACGCGTGCTCCTTCGTTCCCTTCGCTCCATCCCCGCGAACTCCCACGCCACGTGCTCGTTCTTCTCGCTGATCTGCTCCTTTTGGTCCACCAGGAAGCCCCGGATCCTCCATCCATCACGCGCAACTATCGCGACTAACGAGTCCGCTCTTCATTCACGACCTCCGGTGCAAAACGGGCTCGCCACGGGTTCAAGGGTCGTGTTTCATTTGGCGAACGATTATGGGCTACTTCGACCAACGAGCGAGCGAACGAGCCTCGTTTTCCAGTAACAATGCCTGTAAATAATGAGACCGTTCCGTGGAAACTGTTAATGGGATTCTTGAATGGTGTTTGGAGGTTCGTGTTAACCCTTCGGCAGTGTAATAAAGTGACGAAGAATTCAGGAAGTAATTACCTCTTTATCTTCGAAATACTGTTAACGCGTTAAATACTGTAAAACCGCTGTTAGATGTTGTCGAGGAATGGCGAAATCTAGAGATTAGTTTTAGCAGTTTTAATAAGTCGAGCACGTCACCCTTGCGTTTATAGTGTGCTACCTATTCGATGTCTTGATTCAACTGTACTTTAATCGGGAATCGAAAAAACCGTCTAAAATTTCTAACAGTCTGATCGACGCAAGAAAGAGGATAAAAACTTGAAACAACCAGAACCAGGACTGGTATCCGTAGACTTGGAACATCAACCTCTTTTTCTTCGATTCCAATTACCGCAATTATAGCACTTGAGTCACGCTTCGACGCGAATTGATTTACCCTAGAATTCTACGACTCGTTGTTGCACAACCTACAAAAACGGCAAAGTTCACGTATTTTTTCCCTCTCTCTCTCTCTCTCTCTCTCTCTCTCTCTCTCTCTCTCTGTCTCGCTTGCCGACAGAAAGGAAGGTTGTCTCGGTAGCAACGTTATTTTGCATGACTTCTTTCTTTCGGAATTCCTTAGTTTTTCACGCTGTAGATTGTTACGTTACGCCTATAGTAACTGTATAGGCTCGTGAGTCATAGTTTAAAGGATAAAGAATGATCGGCGCAGCGGTGGCGCGATTTATTTCTTCATGGTCAAGCGGTATAGAGAAATGCGCGAACAGTTTGTTTCACGCTTCGGCCAGTTCGCCCGGTGAAGTCGGAATGCTGGGCGAACAGGACATTTTTTACGAGCAGAATACATCGACGAACGCTCGAAACGCGCTTTCTACTTTCTAAAGCTTCCTAGTATTTCGATTTCATGAAACGAGTTACTCGGTTTCATTGCTGTTAGTTAGAATGAAAATAAAAATGTGTCCGAGATAAAATAAACAATTGTGGTCGCCAGCTACGAGCATTTCGTCGTATCTTTTCGCTGCCATTTTATTACTTCGATGAAATCGATCGAAGCGTTTTATCGTCTATTATTGTATCATTCGACTGTAGTAGAATTAAGTCAATTAACCACGGCAACGTTCCAATTTATTTCTTTATTCGTTGAAACCGCAAGAAACATCAAATCATCCGAAACCACGTCAAACAATCTTCCATATACCTTGGATCCGCGCTCATAAAACAAATCACCCATCGCTACGGAACATTATCGATACCTAGCAGCACTTCCACAAAATCGCCCTCGAATATCTCCAATTTCGTTCCATCGACTGGTTCCGTTTCGCAAACACGTTCCGCGCGTTTAGCGCAGGAAAACGGCTGCCACCGTTTACCGCGAAAGAGTCGCCCCGACTTAAAATACCGAGCAATTCCCAATCGAATTGCCTGCGGATAGCGATGGGAGCAAGTTCGATGCGAATTCACCAAGCATAGCTGCAATCTACACAGGTTTTGTTCCTTTTCCTAGCTTGCCGATCTATCCACGATCTACTATATTATTTAATTTATAATTAATTTCATTTAGTTTAATCTACCGTAACGTTATTTCGTTCGCGAAGCGCTTCGCTCAGTCTGTCATCATAGCATTCTGCCTGTTCGTCAATTTATTATCTTAAGATTCTATTGTACGCGCCTGCAACTGCTCGGCTCACGTTCTTTTCACGAAAAATTCGAATCTCCTCGAAGGTGTAATTTCGTTGGCCAAAAATTTTCCGATCGAATTCGAAGCTACTTGACGCGCACTTGTTCCCATCGCTAGCGATCGATTCGAGCTGGTCGCGGATCATTCTAGCAAACCGCACGATTCCAGAAAACATCTAATCCAGCGGATAGAAGGTGGCATTACGGCGTGTTGCGCTAACGCGAAAAACAGTAGCCCCGTTCTGCATGCGGGGAAGGATCGGCACGCCTCGTCTGCGAGGCGAGCACAGGCCGCCAGTCTGCAAAAGCGGACTATCGACCAGGATCGCGCGAAATAGTACGGTTACGACGTGTTTTATGATCCGCGGGTAAGTGCGCGTTCCTTTCTAGCGGCAAAGTGGCAAAACCATCGTGATAAAGGAACGCAGCCATAGGAAACGCCGCCGATTCTGAAAGCATCGGCTTCTACGTGCAAAAGGGAAATCCGCGTCCGCGTTTTTTTCTAAGCCTCTTTGAGTCTTTTTGTCGAGCCTGTCTGACCGCGCCTTCGTCTTTCAAGGTTGTTTCGTTGTACTGCGAAATGGTAATCCGTGCTGTAACCAGCGTATATTGGGTTTACATGTTGCGAAGAGCGGCTGGTATTTATGGCAAGATCTTTTGTTTCGAGATGATCAGGTGATCGAACGTTTCTAGATGATTATCGAAAGACCCGATAGCGCGTATGGTTTGAGACTGTACTTTGTACAGTGTCGTTGATTGGCATATGATACGCGCGTAGTTTGCATTTTGCGGGAGATATTTGATTTTGGTAGGAAAGTTTGAGGATATCGGGAGTTTCAGCGAAGATAATCGATTTCAGGAAAATCGTGTAGCTGTGCGCTGAAACTTTCAGCAAACTGACATAGATTTGTGAAAAGTGTTAATTAAAACTAAACAAAGCGAGTTAAATTTTCTGTATTAATGAAAAACACGGCTTAATGCTTCTTGTGAAGATATATCAGTGTTCTTGTGGTCTTAACTTTAAAAAACACCTTCGATAAATTAACGTTACTAAAATACTCTTGTAAAGATCTGCTAAAATGTTTAGCCTCGACTGGGGCTTCCACTTCATTCCAGAAGAATATGGAGGTAAGAAAAAGTGCTTTAATAAGAAGAGTTATCAATTTGCCAGTTGACAAAATTCTGGACCCTTATTAACGCCCCCTACGCCGTACAATCGTCGATAAATCAAGCGCCGCAAGAATTTCTCAGTGGAAATAAAAATCCTTAACGAAGAAATTCAAGGATCCAATTCCGCCTGAGCCATCAACGACCCTAACGCTTAATATCATTAATAAATCTTCGCATTCATATAACAATCCAAAAATAAAGAAGTTTCGCCAACTTCCACGAAACGCAGCCAAAAAAGGAACCACGTACCCCTACGTTATTAATAAATTGTTGTACGCGAAGCGACGTAAAATTTGTCTTCGAAAACCCCGGAGAAACTTCGCGAACCTAAATGAAACGTAAACTAAAAAAGGAACGAAATTTCTCTCCTACGGATCAGTGTTATTAATAAATTTTTTGCACGCAGGCCGGTACCAAATTTGTCTTCGCAAAAAGGGGTATACTTCGCAAGCACGAAGTACAGTCCTTAATCCCCGGCGAGGCCTTAGTCGCGAATTTATGACTTAATATATCGGTATTCCGACGAGCCCCGACGTTGAAACACCAAGAAAACGAGTAATCGCGCAATTTCACTGTCGTGGTGCTCGCACGAAGCCACCCCATGCTGAGCGTCCGCTGAAGCGACCGGCTTCCAATCCGCTGGAGCGCGTGGACCGAGAAAAAAGTCACGGTCGGAAGTATGGAAAGCTCGGTAGCAGGTGCCCCGCTGCGAGGTTTTCTCATTTTCAACGTTTTGACGTGGCTCGACGTACCGGTCTACCAACGTGGAATAATACATACCGCTGACCAAAGACCAATTAAATCGATCCGTAACGACAGCTCGTTTCTGTTAGGTTATCGCACTGATTTAATTAGCGATTCGTCGATAGCTGCGCGTGTAAACGTTGTAAATTGTCCGATCATCATTGTTTCTATTTGGTTTCCTCTCATTTGCATTCGTGTTGCAGGTTGCTTTGCATTATTTCCTCGCGGGTGATTAATCGTTTTAATAGCTCGCGTATCTTACTAAAAACGAGCGCTTGGATTCTTTGGATTTTTGAGTCTTTGAATTTTCGAATATTCGGATTCTTCCGGATCTCTGTTTTCTTCTCTTTTTCTCGCCTAACATATTCCCTAACGAAAAATATCTTTCAGTAGCGACTGATCGTTAGAAATCGCATTTATTCCATCGATTCATCAACGCGCTTGCAATCAAAAGAGTATCTGCTCGACCAGGGAAGTTGTATTAGTTAACCTTGTCAGATAGGTAGGTAGCTACCTTCTAGCTGGTCGTGCATGCTAAGTAGCTACTTCGTGGGTGGTGCTCCCGACTACCACCTACAGTTGCAGTCGCGGAGCACGTGGTATTCGTCGATCGATCGATCGATACGCGTTCCATCCCCGAGTGATTGGAATTGCTACCCCCTCTAGCGTGCTTCAGCTCCGAGTCCAGCAGTGCGGCCCAAGGCTTCTTTGATTTCGATCTTCCGTTTAGCAAGTGCACGCCTGGTAAAGGTTCCTGTTCTGCTTTCTTACAAGTGTCGTTTTCTTTTCTCCTCTTTTAGAAATTGTCAAGATCTAAATCGGAAAATAGATAAAACGTGTAATATCGAATCGCAAAGATACAAATTTGTACCTAAAATCGTCCGTATTGTAAAAGATTACACAACATTTGCGTTATGGGATTGGCATAAAAATGAATATTCTCCTTCTATTAATCTCTGTACAAAATCTATTACAACTGCCATTTAGCGATACGATGATTCCTGTTATCCCTTTAACCTATCACCATTATGATAATTAACCTCTGTTTTCCAAGCTTTCTCTTTTCAAACAGGATTGTTCCTACTTATCTCGATAAAAATCTAACTTTTACCATAGGATCGGTTGTCGTAACGAACCTCACGATGTTACAACATCGTTCGATATATGTATAATTAAAAAGCATTATAATCCCCAGCCATTCGATGCAACGGCACAACATCCGCACAATACCAACCATTAACATACATTCACGTTACCATACACACGCTCGACATTGTTGAACAATGAAACGTAGATCCCACGAATCTCGATCGAATCTCCACGATCGATTTGATTAAAATCTCTCCATTGAGCTCATGCGAGTCCTTGGAACCGACATCTAGGGCGGTCTCTTTAATGACAGTCGAGGGAAAGGGTTACGCCGTGGGTGGTGCCTTGCATCTGCATTTGTTCGATTCTGCCGTTTATCCGTCTGCGTTTAACCCGCTATCGATTCCTCCATCTGACGATCTATCTTTCGTTTTTGTTCCAGGTTCGGAGAAGAATGGATTTCCTGATGCCGGTGTTTCATTCGCGTGCCAATTTGGTGAGCTATCAAACAACTTTTGTTCGCCTTTCTGTCTATCATTTTTTTGCTTTCCGATTTATCGATTTACCATCCATGGCTATTGAATTAGGATCGTTCAAAATCTTCACATCGACAACGAAACAAGTTTTATGTTTCAATCGTCGCTGGCTTTAGAATTAACCTGTTAATTTTACTATGCTTGTTTGCAATGTCGGTACTTTTCTCGCGTTCGTTGAACCACGAAACGATATTCGTTCATCGTTTAATTTACCGTCTTTGCCGTTTAATTTACCAACTCGCATTAACTTATTAACCCGTTAATTTAGATACTTAACTATGGCGATATTATTGGTTAAATTGTCTTAACGATACGATGATCAGTTTTTAAGCAATTCCGTGCTTCTTATTAGCAACATAGAGTTTCTTATACATTTTTCTAAGACTGCTTTCCGTGATTACGGATAATCAACTGTGCAATGATCTTTTTACAATTGGTCATAAGAAGCGGAATTTATGCGAAATCTCGTCGAATAACGAAAATGATGAAGGTAAATGAGCGTGAGGATGGTTTTGCTAAAATTGGAAATATCAAGCGAACATAAAATGCCGTTTATAATGACAGGATGTTATAATGGAAGGTTAAGCGTTGTTTGTTAGTAGACCGTCGATGATTTTGCAAATAAAGTACGTAGATATATCCGAGAAGTTCGCGATGGTAAAGCTATATATTAAATACTTTTGTTCCTCCATTTGCAAGGCAAAAGTTAATTCGTTTTATTTCACGTGTCATTTCCTTTTTGCATCGTATGCAAAATGCAAATTGTTTCAATTTTCCTAAAAAACAAATTTTATATCAATTTGTTTCGAGTTCGTTCCGATTCAAAGATTTTTTCTTTCCTCTAATATTAGTTCCCCTTAATTTTCTTGTTAATCCTTTTTTTTTTTTTTTTTTTTTTTCGTTATAAAATCCGACACAGAGTATCGCGTTACAAGGATTCTTTTAGAAACCACAATTTCAATTTTCTTTTCATTTTATTAGCATCGCGGTTATTAAAATAATAGTGCCAATATCGAAGGAAAAAGTTTCGAAATCATCGTCTTCTTCGAAGCTATTAATTTGCACAACCATCTGCAATCAGCCGAAATTAGGTGAACCTACAATCAACCTACACTGTCTTCCACACCTGCCTCTCTGTCTATCGTCATTCCGATTCTCCCTCCGCCAAAATCATCGGGCCACAAGTGGCAAAAAACTACATCACCGCAGAACAAGGCACGTTTCCAAGGTGGCAGCATCGTCACGATCAAAGAATCACTTTGAAACAGCGAAACACGCTGTTTCTGGAGTCGATCGCGCGTAACGGAGACACGTATCCGAAATAAAATGGACCAGATATTTCGTTGGACCGCGGTATATCGATCTTGAGGACGTGGTCGTGGTCGATGCGTAACGAAACGATTAGGGTCTAGCGATTATTCGTGGTCCTATGTCGCAGTTAACCGGTCGTAGAAGTAATAACGGCCGGCAATCTGGTCCAGCAATCAATGAGTACGTGTTTATGTAAATTGAACGAGCCACGACACGAACCACGCGAGCAACTTTTCCTATACGCCCGGGACCTGCGCCGGTCGAGGGTTGGAATGCTTTGTTATCTCACGAGGAAGACGATATGTCCCCTGTGCACGCGAGGACTCCTCGCTTGCTTGCTCCTTGCGAATGACGAATCTCGTGGTGGAAAGAGTTTCGAATCTCGTTCGACGCAGTTTTGGATGTTTTAATTTAGCGAGAGTCGTTTGACGAGGTAAATTAGCGCGATAGATTAGCGTGTAGATTTAATAGCTGTACGATTTTTCGAATCTCTTGAAACTTGGTCCATGCTACGATCGAACTTGTACGTTATTTTCTATCGAGTCGGATGCTGGAAGCTCCGAACCGTTCAAATTTCTCTCCTTATCTGCTAGAAAGTCCGAAGAGGACAGAGATTGAGCGATAAACCATCGGTTTATGCGTTCTCCGGACAGCGATCGTGCAAAGTGAAAAAAGAAGCATCGTTTCAATGTAACCGAGTAGCTGACACAATCCCCGGCAGTTGTAACTCTTCTTGATCGACGATTATCCGCGGTAAATTGCACCGTCTCCGTTGGAAGGTACGTCGGATCGTGGCCGTGGCTCCGCGAGGCAGATGTAAAGCAGAATAATTGTAGTCATTACTTTGTTAAACAGGGTATCGCCACCGTTCGCTTCTTACTCGCCTTCCTTTCCGCGCTCCTTCCTCCTGTTCATCCTCCACCCTGTTCACGCTGACGTACGCGCGACGCTATAAAATTTTTAGTACGCCCTGAGCGGCGTTATTGGCGCGTTCACACACGCGCGTCCCTCGCCTCGACGCCTCGACGTCGTTAACGACGCGAAATTGCGCCAGTGTAGCGTTTGTTTGCCGTAGTCGGCCACCATTCGCCACCGGTCGAACGTCCACGTTTAACCAGAACGAATTGCAACGACCGTTCGCGATAATGACAGGTATGCTAGGGAGAACGTCCTCGTAGACAGTATCTTGGTCGTGGTAGATTTTTTTCTTTTCTCCTTTTGATCCTTCGTTTTCTCCCTTTTTTATTTTCTTCGTCGTAAATGGTTCCTCGAGGGCATAGTTGCATCCAGATTTATCGGCGAGTTCCTCGGTGTCCGATTTATGGAAAGTCCATAGAAGAGAACGTCCGGTGTCGCCTGGTACCAGAGCCAAGTTATCGATAGTCCCGCCGATGGCTGTAACTTTTTGGCGTCACGGAACATCGATGCCGGAGACGGTGTAATTTATGAAAGTGGCGGTTGGGTGCGCACAGCCGATTTATTGGAAGTCGTTGCATAGAACGGTGGCGGCGTTCGCGGTTCAATGATCGAATAGGCGGTTCCGCGCAGATAATCGCTACAGAGGATGCGAATGAAATTGGTCGTTGCCTTGTGTTTGCGTAGTTTGCGGTCAATGGGGATAGTTGCGGGAAACGGGTGGTTCGTGGTTAGGAAAATAGAGTGACCGGAGGAAGCTATTCGAGCAAGTCCTTTGTCCTTTGAGATCTTCTTTCGAATTTATTCCCATCTCTAGATTAATTAATTAATTGGTAGAATCATCGATTAATATCCGTCAGGATTCCACAAGAATAGCGTTTGTTAAAAATAGTTGTTAAATGATTGAGGAAATTTTCTGGAAAGCTATTGGGAAGCGATACTATGATATCTTCGATGTACCAAAAATGAATAACATAGGAAGACAAATGTGATAATTTTTAGGATCGGTCGACCGTGTACGGAATTTAAAATCTGCTTTCTCGTGGAAGACGAAGAACGTATACTCTTGGTTTTCTACGATATAGTAGCGAACACGGTAAAAGTGCGAAGATATTTAAAAGTGGAGGAATAGCGGATCCCCACCAGAGTCGGTGGAATCCAGTTCACAAAGTCAACGTGGCCGCGTTCTACCGGTCGGCGAGGTCGTACGCAGAGTTCGTCGTAACCGTACCAGACGCAATGGAATAGCATGGTCGTTCGTCGAATGGGAGCCGCCAGAGGCCGATCAATTATGCCGGTCGATTCCAGGCCACGAAATGTCAAGGCTCCACCTCGATGGAATTCTAAGCCAGCCTCATCCTCGCCGTTCAGTCTCGAACCTGATACGTGCGTGCTCGTGACACGAGCGTCATTGATAATGACGCGGTGGCCGTTCCTCTACGGGAATATCGATTCGATCAGCTTCTTTTGTAACGAGCCTACGCGATAGTATCGTATCGTAATGGAGAAGGTGGAGCACAGCTGTGTGCGAGAGTTTAAGAATTTCGTCATTGATGCCATGTCGATATTAGACGAAGCGTTTTATCGTACGGCAATGTTTTACGAAGAATACCAATAAAATCTTCGAAGCAGATGATTTATACGCGTTACTTCGTTGTTCGAAGAAGAAATCGCGTGTTTAAAAGACTGACATTTTAGCATTTTTACGTCATCGGTAGAATTCGAGGAATTATTTCAAATAATCGCGGCAGTTTATTTTAATTTCTACCTCCACTTCCACTACGTTCCTCCTAAGAGCAAGGTACACGTATTACTTCATCAAAGATTATTCTCGGCTAAGTATCGCAAAATTAAATAAGCGCGCATGGCTCATCACCGAGTCGCCGACCAAATTCCAAGGCAAAGTGGTTACCCACCAACTTCCCGTTCGCAATTTTAAAGCGGCCGATGGTCGCGCGAACTCCATCAAAATTTTAATTTACCGCCGGTCGTACCTTAACCACGGTCTCCTAAATTAACCGTCGAGTATCGGGAGGCTTCTGGAAACGAGCTTCTTGGCTCGAGCGAACTCGAATGGGAAGCTCTCTCGCGTAAGAGGCAGTTGGCGCGAATAACGCCGCGTCCCGGCGTCACGTCCGGAGCGATGATGCTCGCTATACGGCGGAAAGGCGAGGCCAGATGTAAGTACTCGCACGTACGCACACGCGTGTGCCAAAGTATAATAAACATAATCGCGGTAGCACGATGAGAGGAGGCCTTGGCCGTCTCCCTTCGGTCGTGGCCGGCACGCCCACCGCTACTACCATCGTGCCGTGCAAAGAGAAAATACTGGCGTGGCAATCAACGGTTTTACACCTGAGCATCTACACGTAGGTCGGAGGCGGCCGAAGAAGCGAGCCAGAGGTTAAAGAAAGGATGGAGAAAGAGACCCGATAACTTCTCTTCTCTCCACCTTCTTCTTCTCCTCTTTTCCTTCTTTTCCTCTTCCTGCTGTTCCTTCTGCTCCTGTCCCTCCTTCTCTTCTTCTTCTTCTTCTGCTACTTCTTCTTCTTCTTCTTCTTCTTCTTCTTCTTCTTCTTCTTCTTCTTCTTCTGATGCCGATGCCGATGCTGCCGTTGTTGCTTCTGATCCCGAGCGAACGAGCAACTTGCCTCGCCTGGACTTGTGCATCGGCTCGATAGGGCCGAGCACGATGCACGCCGACCTACCCTGAAGGATTATCGACAAAGCATCTCTCGATACGCTCCCGTTGCCTCGACTGCTCCCGTTGCACGTCCTGCATCGATCCTGGCTCCGGTGTCCTGAACCACGTTGCTCCGAGTTAACGGCTCGGTTCCCTTATCTGCTGTTGCTCAACAGATCCGATGATCGATTTCGATCGAACGTTTGACGCTATACGTTCGAACTTCGCACCTTAGGCGATGCTTGCTTTTTACAAGTTTCGAATCGGATTCCATCCGAGTTTGGAAGATGAGACGGATTTGAACTGTTGAAGTGATCGTCACTTCTGAGAAAACTCTACATCTGGTCTTCGGTTTCTCAAGCGCCTAAGGTCATCGATAGCGCGTAGACAAAAGAATGCGTCGAGGAAAGACGATAAGCGGTACACGTGCGACGTTGGTTTCGGCAGTTGTTTTTAGTCTGAGGGTAACGTTGCTAGCGAGAGGATCTGGATCGGCTTACATAGTACCACATATTTTGTAATTTACTATTCACAATATATATACTTTCAATACCTTGCAGTTTGCCCACGCATTTCTTTAATTCCATCCGCTGAATAACCTTAACATGAACGTTGCGAGTAACTCGAAGTGAGAGAACGTGTGTCGAACGTTCTCTTTCTTTTTTAATTATTTCGCCACGTATCGGAAAGCGGTTGATATTCGATACGGTTGAGAAGCTTAGAAGAGACATCGTATCTCGAGCGTGTCGGTGGTCAAAAATCGAAGATTCGTGCGACAGAAAGAAGCGAGATACGATAGATCTCGCGGACAAAGAAGGCGTCCGTATCCCTCGAGATGTATCCAGATGTATCGATGATTATCGTTGGAGCGGAAGCGATCTTTCTTTTCGCGCGGTCACGTCGACCGGGTTGACAAGCTCGCGATCGAATTTCTACGGCATTCCAAGGGACAGTTTCTATAACGTAGAACAATTTCCAGCTCGATATTAGACGCGTAATACGCAGAGTGAACTTTGCGAGTGAGTCTGCATTAACAACTAGATTATTAGTACTTTCTATTCTGCAACTTTCTAAATCCTTTAAATGTTTTATCCGATACGTTTATAACGAAAAATTCATTTCATTCGTATTCTCGTTAAAGCACATCACCGTGTGTATCCATAAAAACTGAGAAATTTATAATCGAGTCTTCCAGGCAAATCCGAATGGTATATATCGTTTTCTCTACTCATTTAGTTCCTGGGGAAAAAAAAGAAAAAAACAAAAAAGAAACAGGCGTGTACCAATCTTCCATTGAGCCCTTAGATTAATCTACGTTTAATCTTCAATCTAAATCGAATTCCAGTAACGATCTAAAACTCATATTCCAATTACTCGTCTAATATCCATCGTCGTTGGATACGCGCTTCCGTGATCCTTTTTCCTCCTCCTCCTCCTCCTCCTCCTTCTCCTTCTTCTTCTTCTTCTTCTTCTTCTCTCGATACGTTCCTCGAACGTGCCCTTTCGACAGGGAGATGCAGATCCGCCGAGAAAGTTGTTCGGGTCGCGGTTATTTGATCAGAGACTCGTACGAACGAGTCGTTAGCTCGTACGTGCCAAGATCGAGATTCGCCGGTGTGGACACCAACACCGGTGCACGTGCTCCCGTATCATCGACATACGTGACTCCATCGCTACGGCCAAGGTATATATTCCCTTCGATATATAGGGTGGGGTAATAACCATTGCCACTTGAAATAACTCGCTCGAATGGCGTTCGAGGGACGAGCTGAATGATATTCGGCCCGCGGTGCTCGCTGATACCGATTTGCATGAATGGGAATTTTTTTCGCGTGATTTACGACGCGACAAAGTAATTGGCGATCGTTCGCGTGCAATGCTGCTCGAAGCTTTTATTATTTTCCGAGGATTTGTGGCAGTTACTCGCTTGCGATAATCGTAGACGCGAACGTAGCTTTCGTTGAAACTGAGATCGAACGAAGCTCTTGGAACTTGTTTAAATTATTTATTTCATACGAAGGAGATTACACCGACACATAGAGCGTTTCGCCGTTTAGAATGAAACGTTCTGACCGTCGTAAAGCGAACAGGTAACCGAGTACATAATCTCTACAACGAATTAAACAACTCGAGAAGACAGCAAATAATTGGCAAAGAAATGGAGAAAGAAGTACGCGATATCCGTTGATACGCGGAATATCGAATATCTTCAAACTTCCTTCGAAACGTCGTGCTAATTCCAAAAAGAATGAAACCAAAAACCCCGTTCGAAATGACACACCTCTGATAGCCCCTTGTCTTGTAGCCGAAGACACCCTACGCAATCCGGTCTCCAGGGGCAATAATCTCGTACGACAACGACGGAGCGAGTTATATTGCAAGTGGCAGCGGCTATTTTCTCCTGCTATATACAAGTGTGCCAATATACTCGAAGATTTCTTGCCCCTTCCCCTCGTAGTGGTGGAAGATATACGCGCGTTTGGCAGAAGCGAATACACGAAGGGGGGTTCAGCTGTTACGAGGCATCGGGAGCATAAGTCTATACTTATGGGCTAGGTGGTAGATATGGAGCGGTCGATAATGATCCAATATACTGGTACATCCTCGCGAAGTAATTACAATGATGAGCGAACCGCTACCATCGGGCTGGCACTCGGCTCCTTCGGAGGCTAGGCGTTGGATCCGAGCACTCCTTCTCGTCCACCTCCTTTCCCCTCGCGGGTCTTCCTGTTTTTCTTGTTACTGCCCCTCGCTCTCCTTTCGCCCGATCCACCACCACCGCCACCTCCTCCTCCGTCTCTTCCACTTTATCTTGTTTCGTTCGCCTCCGCACTCTTTCTCCTACCGAGCGGCGGCCTCTCCGGTGTTGCGCACCGCAACAAGAGCAAACATCCACCACGGGGTCGTCACGGGGCCACGGAGTCACGGTGGATGGATCCTCTCGAGCTGTTTCTCGATCCCCCGGAATTATCACGGGGCCACCATGGGGGTTCAACCGGCCGGAAGTGCGTCATCAGCGGTGTACGTGCTCGCCGCTAACGATCCTCGCGCAGCCAGCGTTCCTTTGTTCTTATGGATTCCTACGGCGTGCCCTTTGTCATTCGCTTTCTGCTGCTTTAATTATCGTCAAAGCGAACCATCGGGAAGAATAGGAAGAACCAAGGTTCGACGGACGGTGAAGCGAGGCTCGTCGTAATTGATTCGCCACGAGGAAACATTTGAAAAAGTTTGCGATAGTTTTCTAATCGTTTTAGAAAAAGGCAGCCGCTGCTATAGTTTTGGATTCTTAAGATGTTCGGCATAGTAGGTCATCCCGTAGATGTCACGATTTATTAGGAGTCGAGTTTAGAACAGCAGAGTTCGTTATGATCGATCTGGCATGTGATTTCTATTTAGAGTAGAGGTCGTTCATCGCATCATCAATAAGAAACTCAGCCACTCATCCACTGTCAATTACACGCTTCTTGCAACGATATTGCGTCGATCAACCTCGATCGTGGCAATTGTGTAAAGTCAAGCCTCGACAAACCTTGTCAAACACACGCTTTCTCCTTCGAAACTCGACCTCTAAAGTCAATTTTCTCAAAAAATTCCGTGTCAAATCGGAGGAAGCTATCCAGACCTCGGAACCCAAATATCAAGTCGCGTAGGTGGTCAGTCGGAGGAAAAAATTTCGCGGGATCGACGTCAGAAACTCGGAGCAAGACGATAGGAAGCGCGAAACGTTCGCTCTGGCGAAGGTTCATTCATCGATTTTTTGTCCCGAAGAACCTGCTGCGAGCTAGATCACTCCGCTCGCCAGGAGCTGAATAGAGGCGATGCGAAGTGTCTGATTAAGGTTGCGTTTTTTCCCTCTCTCTCTCCCTCTCTCTCTCTCCCCTTCTCCCTCTTCCTTTTTCCTTTTATTTCTTTTCAGTTTCTTTTATCAGAGAGCGTCCAGCGGCCCGTCACGAGCCGACGACCTCGCCCTCTTCGCTTCCTTTCCGGTCGACTCGATTATGAGCGAATATGGCTATCAAAGTGAACAGCCTCGCCTCGCGTAGCATCGACATCCTGGGCTGGGCGCTATCTCGAGCGCATTCTTTTGCATAATCGATCGGTGATCGGATCGGTAGGCGGCTAGCAGCGCCGGCAATTATCTTCTTGTCGTGAGGTAGCGAAATTTCTTTCAGGCCAGAGTCTCGCAGGAGGGAGATTGTTTCGACGTACAGCGACGATTCACGCGAATGCGTTTAGCCGCGATTGCCCCCGGTGCTTCCAAGCGGATTTCAGCTTCGCTCGCACGATGAATAATCGAAGTTTGCGTAAGAAGCTTTTTGTTTAACGCGTGAAGTGCGAGTCGAAGCTCTTTCTCGACAATTTCGACATTGGATCGATTCTCTTTCGCTTTCGCTTTTTCAGTTACGACGCGAGATCGATCGTTCTCTGTCCATCTCTCTACCAATTAATTCTTGATTGACTATTTAATCGTCGGAGAAACGTTGGTTACAGATCATTCAAACACTTTACAAACGTTGCAGTGGATGGTGTCGTTCTCAGGGTACGATAACGTAAAAAATCCACAAGGGTTGAAATTTCGCTGACGATAACCAACAGGAGTCGATCTTCGTACAGTCGGTCGATGTAGCCAGTAAATACGACATCACGACAAAGTGACGGTTGCGACGCCACTGTGACCGTGCATCCTCGCGCAGAAGAGCACGCATAACGTAGAGATGCAACGCTCGAGAGCTCCGGATCGCCGAGGGCGCGCTTCTCTCCGCAAGAAGCGGAGGTGAAGGGGGCACGCCAGCGACCACGAAGAGGGGCCTGAAGAGAGCTAGGGGAAGAGGTCGACCGGGATAAACATCTGAGCCCCGCCCGGCACCCGAGGCGCAGCCTTTTGTTGCTCCTCTTCGTCGTTTCTCTTCTCCTACTTCTTCCTACATCGTTGCTTCTTTCTTCTGCCTCTTCTCCACTTCTGGTGGAACTTTCTGCCTCTGCTTCTTCTTCGTCGTCTTCCTCGTCTTCTTCTATGGTCGCGTCTTGTTGTTCTTCCTTCTCTTCCATCGTAACGCTGCCATTATCGATCACCGATGAGGCTTCGCCAGCGTGTCGATATGTAGCATTTCACACGTCCCGTGCATTTTATGGCGTTCCGCCTCTATCTGGTTTCCTTAATTGTATTTCGTTTCTAACGCTTGATTCGAGCTTGATTAACATTCCGTCTTGACTCGTCCAGAGTTGACCTTTGCCTGATGCAAGCTTGAGCGATCGTGAGAGATCTTTTCAGGGCATTATTCGAGTCTCTTCTTTTTGCTCGCGTCGCTTCTTTCCTGCAGTTTACCATTTCTTGGGATTTGATCGTTGGAGATTTTAAACGACCAGAATCGAGCATATCCCGCGTAACTTTAATCATACGAATCGTGGTCTTGGGAGAAATCGACGTTACAGAGGATCGTAATCGAATTTTCTACGAACTGCGAGTCGATTAAAATTTTCGCCTAAAAGTCGTCAATGGTTGAAGATACGTAACACGAATACACTTGGAATTTCCTTTATATTTTTGGGAAAAACGAACAACAAGCGAAGTTTCAGAAAAATCGATTTTTCATCAGTGTCTATCTAAATTCCTAATATTCGTCAAGGTTTTTATAACGTTTAGGAATTTGTATTAACTGCTCAAGATTACCTATTGCTACATGTTGGATGGGGATCTTTAATAGCTTGTAACCACCCACTATGAAGAAAACGAAAACGTAACTTCCATTAAGCTAAAATTACACCCTCCGTTGAAAGCGAACGCCTCGATTAACCCGTTAGGGGCGAAGCAATCAAATAATCCGTAAAAGTTGCGTAATAGTAAAACGTTATTATGTTTCTGCGAAATTCGAGGTCTCGGCGAGAGAAGAAAATTAGAAATCCGTTTCCATCGGTCCGCGTTTATTCTAAACTTCCTCCCAAACTTACCTGTCATTTCCTCCTCCCTTCTTTTCAACCTTCCAACTTTTATTTCTCCGAGGCGTCGACGGTCCCTCTTCTCGCTTCTCGAGTGTAGCAACCCTGATCGAATCGCTGCCCACTTAAAAGCGAAACTACACC
This sequence comes from Bombus pascuorum, assembly GCF_905332965.1. Taxonomy (NCBI): domain Eukaryota; kingdom Metazoa; phylum Arthropoda; class Insecta; order Hymenoptera; family Apidae; genus Bombus; species Bombus pascuorum. The sequence continues at coordinate 13,139,298 of NC_083497.1, read as the reverse complement.
ATCTACCTGGAACATCTCGAAACGCCGAACAATTCATCCCGTCCGACTAAATTAGAAATCCATCAGAAAACGCTTTTCACCCGAGCAACCTTTCATCTTATTCAACGAAAGGAACGAGGCTAACGTTTATCGGCCTCGACCCGTAATTCCCCGTCCAGTCGATCGCCGCGGGATTCGGTCCGATAACGAGCCTTTCCGATTAAAGTTTATTGCCTGGCCGGTGTATCAGATAAGAGCTTCCGTGTTTCTTGTCCAGGGATGACGCGGGGTGAAAGGATCTCGCAAAGACTACGGTTTCTCGCGACCTAGACCTCGAAACAGAGGCCGTATTAACCCATTCGCGTGTGCAGAACTACAGAGCCGAGCCTTAGCTTAGCGTAATTCGAAGCTATTGACACGCATTGCGTGTGCACATTCAGTAGAATTGCGACACGTCTGGCGATTCGTCTCGTGTCCGAAAAAAGAAATCGCTCGTCTACGTCGAATTCGCGTAGCCCTGTGTAGCCTCGAGGAACTCGTTGACGACGCGCGTCTCGACGATTTAATTTCTTAATTGCGACGAACGCTTCGCTAAACCTTGACCTGTATCGCGGTATCGCAGGGACGACAGGCAGCATCGCGAGAGAATCTGGTGCAGAGTTACGACAAGAAGGTGGTCGTTCGTTGATATCGCGCGTCTCGGCGATTTAATCGAAGAACGCTGTGCTGAACCTTGACCTGTATCGCGGTATCGCACGGACAACAGACAGCATCGCGAGAGAATCTGGTGCAGAGCTACGATAAGGTGGCGAAGCGAAAACCCGATTTCACCCTTTTTGGCTCGTTTTGGACTCGCGTGTGCACGTTGGTGGATCCTGGTTGGTTGGCGTATTGAATAGTTTACGGCTTCTAAATAAGCGGCCCTCCCGTTCCCAAACAATTTGCCCACGCCACGGATCGCTCGTAAATAAAGATAATCTATTCTACCCGGAAGATAAAAATCGTTTCGCGGAGCAAGGTTGGGGCGAGACTTGAGACGAAGGAAAAGGAGGAGCGAGATGAAGAAGGACGAGATGGAAGGCTGCAAGGGGGAAGAGGCGTCGTGTACACGAAGCGGGACGCTCCGCGTTCGTTCCGCGGGTGAACGATCCTCCAGTTATTCATTTTTACGTCGTTCATTGGCCGGATTTTACGAGGCAAAAATGGTGAAATTGCACTTTGTGCGCCGTGCGTGCCCCGCTCCGTCTTTCACTCTGTGCGCTCTTTTCAGCCTTTCTTTCCCTTATTCTTACGCTGCGAAGAGCCACGGTTGCGATGGCGAGGTAATTCTGATGGGAAACCTCGGGATTCACCATTGCTACTCTTTCTTCCATGGATTCCTGTCTTTGATCGACGTTTCGAGGCGTGATCCTACGATCTCGTGAATTTTAAATCCTACATTACTATAGTAGCTGAAAAAATGCGAGTTTCAGAGGAAAGAAGCGATAACTGTTAGACAAAACCCACGATGGACGATCATTTGGAGAACGTTATTTATTTTTATTGCTCTATTCTGCGGATACGAGTCTTCCTGAATATTTTCAAAATGCAAATTCTATAGAGGACATCTCGCTTCGTCCTATTCTTTTTACATACGATGACGAGCCATTTTGACGTAACTCGCTTAATTATAGAGAATTTCCTTCGTCGTCCGGTTATTCGTCATTCTAGCACATCGTTCTGAGAGTCTTCGAGTTTCATCTCGCCACTGTCCAGCAGCAAAACGTCGCAATTACATGGTCCCTGGGAACGCTACTCGATTTTACTTTGTTTAGCCAATTTACGACTGTTTCCAATATTTTACTGCCTTGTATCTCGCCAACGATAGCGATCGTTGACTATTAAAACGCTAGAGGAACATCGATCGAGCGTCCCGTTTTTTCAGTGGACCGTGTCCATCGGATTCGAGAGATCACACTACCCCACGTGTAATAACATTTGACGTTCCAGGCGTCAATTCCCTCAATTATTACTGGCTTCCAGCGATACGTCCGTACTTAACGTCCCGATGACGAATTTACGATGTTTTCTCCTTTACACAAGCCTTCGTCTTACACTTTCATTCGCCTGTCGCTTCCACGAAATTGTATTACGTTATAGGGGCGGGGGAGCTGAATTAAACAGATTTATACCGCCGAGGAAAAATTTGGACGCAGCAGGGTTTGTCAAGATCGAAGACGAGCAAACTGTAGCGTAGAATATCGAATCTAATGTGACCAGGTCGACTAGTTTACAGTGAGACTTATATTATTAGAGCATCGTCGAGTTTCTTGATGTTTCTCAGGCAAGTTTTTATTAATTACGAAATGATAGCGTATTCGTAACTTCTGCAACGAGTAGCTCGTTTTTTAGGAATTACGCTAATTACAAATCTTCTGTGCCGTTAGCGCACATCGAATCTTCCATAGCGGAAACGAGAATGAAGAAGTTGAAGGATAAATAAAACGATCGATAGAGGGAAAATAAATTAAAGAAGAGTAAAACCTGGTAAAAATAATACGAAAAGGTTGGACAAGAAAAAAACAGAAAAGTACGTAAAGGCTGGAAGAAACAAACACGCTGTGTAAAATTCATTGGAACCGTTAACGTTTTCATTTGTTAGACATAAATCTTTCCGCTCCTAGGCGTGCAGCTATATAAATTAACTAGCGACACGTCGGATGTCACGTTGGAAACGCGATAAACGATTCGCTGTTAATTAAGGGTCCCTCGTTTATTGGCCAAAGCGTTAACAGGTTCGAGCGGGGAGAATAATAAATTAGTCGATGATCTTTTTCGTTCCCGAAGACGCCTTCCGTGAGTCCGGTGGCTTCCTCCCTTCTGAATTATTATCGCTCGTAAAGCGTCGATTTTATATAACCACGTTCGATCGATGACAACTGGCACGCAGTTGTTCGATTGCCGAAAGAAAAGTAATCACTCGACTCCAATTGGGCGTGTGAATAATCGTGGACAGTTGGATTTTTCGTTATACCGTTGTCAGGTTTTAGGAGGACTGAGAATAATTTGTTATCCACCAGGGACCACTTTAACTATGATTGGAATAGGAGATATACAACGTGTTAGCTAATGAGGGATTTTATTTTTTGATAATTACAGCCGAACCTATGGTTGTGTCTCTGTCGACAGGTTCGGTTCGTCGAAGATGAAAGATTCTTGTGTCTTGATCTATAGAGCAATGAAACAGCGTTTTAGCAGCTTCTCTTCTAGGAAGTCGAACAATCCGGATAAAATTTTTATTCCACCTCTTGCATGAAAATCATGGCAATCTTTAATCGTATTGTACGATTCTTCGTATGATACGAATACGTTTGTCCGTGCTTAGATTAAGCGTTCTATTGAAACATCCGCTGTAACTTAACGCCACGCGTTCAACCACAAGGACATTAATAAAACAGAAATAATTTGATCGAGCGCGTTGAATGACACGCGTGGGCCAGCATTTTCATCGTGGAAGAACACGATCCATGAAAACCCACACGCGAGCGTGGAACAAGTTTCCATGATCGCTTGATCCACGGTATCTTGCCTTGAAAACGTTGTTCTAACCGAATGTCGAGCTCGCGCGAGTACACGACTGATCGATTTCGATTACACGTCGATCGTTTTAACAGCACACGTCGGTCAATATAATTAACGAGTTGCTCGGACAAGAACGATTGCGTAAGCAGCGTGCAAGGAAAGCAAACACTTTTTAGACGAAGCAACGTTGAGAAAGTCCGTGGATTAATTAGTTCTCAAATCACGTACCGATTTTTTCTTTTACTTACGGCTCGTTCGACCACGTTTCCTTGACCTTTCAAGTGCGCGTATATTCCTCTGACCTTTACCTCCGCTGATTCATCGGCATCTGTCGGCGTTACCTCGACAGTTATAATCGTGCGTGTTCGCGTTCATCATTCCATTTATCGTCTCGCGATATAAATCGCCACGAACATGACTAAGTTTGGACTTTGAAAGGAGAGACAGCCGGGAATCGAGCTTCGAACGAGCGTCTGTCTTCGGATGGTGTTCTGGTTGCGACTGCTTCCGATTTTCTTTCGCGTTGGGAACGGTCAGTTACTGGAATGGCGAAGGTTCGATCGAATACGAATTTTTATTTTTCGATAGCGACAGGAAATTTTCTTAGAAGCATTCCCTTGTAAAATAACGCGGATAATAATTTCTCATTTCCTGTATCGACGATCCGAGTCTTTGGAAACGCGATTATTCGCCTAACGTGATTATCTTGCATTTGTATGCAACAGATAGTTTTCATCACGCTGCTGATAAAGTGTTTCGGTGTCCGATTCTCGGTCGAGACGAAAGTGGCAACAGTATTATTATTATTAAGAAGCTCCATATATACGTAGCTCCGCGAAACTTTATATCCTTCGATACTCAATTAATTATTTCCGTCTTGGCTCTCTATTTTCTACAATTGCCCGGCTAAGTGGAAGCTGCGGATCCCTCTCCGTTTAGTCCACGGATTAACGAGAATCGTTGTTTTTAAAGTATTCGAAACGGCCACCGAAACGAGCGAATAATAAAACGGGCACGGCGTTTATGTTTTATACACGCGGCCGGGCATCGAACAAGGTATTTAATTAACTAAAATCCGCGAACATTATTCGACCCGATCCTCTTCCTGCGTGCTGAACGGCGAAGCAGAACATTCCTGTAAATTACATCGAAATTAGCCGTACGTTACTAAAGCAGCCTCGTTTCTCTCCCGGGTACAGGCAAAAAACTCGCGTGGTTCTGCGAGGTTTGGTTTAAAGGCCATGAAACTTTTTCACCGGAACTTTACGCGATCCTGAATGGAGAAACGCGAGGAGTGTACCTCTCCTCTTCTTCTTATTCTTCGGCTCTTCTCTACTCCCTTGGGATTTTTTTATACGTAATGAATTTTGTGACGTGCCCCATGCTCGTTCCTTCCACCGAGGGGACACTATTAAACCGGGTTGAAAGGATAAGCTTGAATGAAAAATGGAAGAGGTAAAAGGCGTTCAGGACGAAGCTCGCTTCGATCAAAATGAGATTGTAATTAACGCGTTTATGCAATACGCCGTTGACTGGTTTCTAGTTAATAAAAGGCTGCGTCGCCGTCGCTTTCCCCCCTCCCTCGCCCCTCGGGCAGAAAGTTCTCTTTTATCGTAATTAACGAAGCTGAAAAATCGGCGTTGTTTGAGGTTAAGTTTGATGACGCGGTTGGTATGCGATGGCGGGAAACGTAATTAATGAACGAAGCGTCGAGTGTCGAGTTTTAGTATGGAACGTGTTTATTAATTGGCTCGTTTATTGAGATTGTGTCAGATAATAAAGTGGCCGAGAAAATCGAGCGTTTTTGTCACCGGAAAGTGTTAAGTACCTTGGAGAAAATGTCTGCTTCCAGTTTTTGCTGGTCTTCTTCGCGTTACGGTTTTCGTGTTCGTTAGATTTTTATATTTATGCGCATCGAGTTACGTGCATGTGTTGTAGATCATTCGCGTCTAGAACTGTTAATTATCGCATCTGTAGAATGGTATAAGCGTTACGAGAGAAAAAAAGGTAGAAAAGCTTATACGATTTTCTTTCATATAAATACGAATATTCTATGTCGTTTCCTGCGTTTATCTATTTTTTTAGAAGAATATTGAATTCTTACGTACATGGAATAACGATCCAAGTTTTCACCGTTATCCGAGAATCAATGCCTGTTTCAAAATCCCGTGGACGGACTATCGACCTGAAAGTCAGTTGAAATCGAAATCTCTGGACGGTATCACGGGCATTCATGCAGCCTGGCTCGTTTGGTTCGTGGCTCATTAAGGCCGTGGTTCGTCGCGTGTTCTCCGCGTACATCATAATAAAAATTTCGTAAAGCAGCTGCCCGTTATCGTTTTTACGCCTCCGAGAGTGTAGATGCGAGTCCATTGGCCTTGCAGAGGCCAAGTTGTTACGCTCTTCCCCTTCCGGTTCTGTACTCTTTGATTTCTTTCTCCTTCTCTGTTGTTTCTTTTATTTTAACGCGGGACGCTTTTAAGGCAAATTAAATACGGCGCAACAAATTACGCGGTGAGCCTGGCTCCTCGTAAATCAGGCGGCCAATAAAACGTCCTTCGAAACGGGCTGAAAAATTCGACCGAGCCATTCGATAGGGCGTCCCTCTTAACTTGGCCCGGAAGAGACGAGCGAACAGACGAGAACGAGAGAAGAGAAACTCGCGATGGGGATTCTCGTGGGACGTGAAGAAGGAAGAAGAGCAGCGGGAGGGGAGCAGGGTGTTTTTAGTACCGGCAGGACGTCTTAATTAAATCTTCGAAATCATCATCGGGTATCGTCGTCGTGGCCGTTGCCGAGGACCGCCTCGAGCTCTCTGTTTTGTCGACGAGCGTAAATTTCTTCGCTGAACGGGACCGTAAAGGTTTAAGCACGGTTTCTTGATGTTGCATGGGCCTGGAGTCGGTGGTACGGCATGTGTCGGTTTCACTTTGTTTCAGATTGGTCATTGACAGACGCCAACGTTCCGTTGATCCTTATCTATTGAAACCTCGATTATCGAAACACCGATTAATGGATGGATGGATGAACGAAAAATTTGGAATCGTAGAACAGTTTCCATGAAGGTAAATTGGGAAACAAGAAGGAGATATGAATTCTAAAGTGTAAAGATCGATATCGTAAAATGCTATTCATTCTTCGGTAGCCAGTTGCAATCGACGTGGAACCACTTTGACTTTAGCGTATCTATCGAGAAGAGAAACCGCAAGAAACTCGAGTATCGACGTTGTCGAGAGCAAGGTCTGCTGACGCTTGAAAGTTACATCGCTACAACGATATTATACGAAATGAAACACTATGGTTTCCGACGTTGCTTGAAACAACTGCCGCTGAGCAACTCTGAGAGCTAGGTTTTCGAGGCAGCTTCGGTTTGTTTAGAAGCGAGACTCCATCCAGCGTGAATTATAGTGTTTCGGAACGCTGTAATCTTCGCCGGGAAATACGATGATTGGAGCCGAAAGCATGAATTAGGACTGATTCTTCCGGACAGAGAGTGGTCTTCCATGAAGGATCTTTGAGGAAAAGAGACGTTGTTAAGAGGTTCAGGTGCTGTTTCAATTTAGTTTTTTTCCATGCAGCTAAAACGTACCGGCCTTAAATCTTTATCGATTCATCTACGCTGCAACGTTTGGGCTTAACTTTATCGATTTCTTTCTTGAGCGTGAGCGAAGTTTCTGAAAAATGACGTCTAGAGTACTTAACAGTCACATCGCGAACCCGATGAGGAATATTCGTAGTTTCTTTCACGCCTGAAATTTTATATCACGTTATGTTACGTTCCAACGCTAGTTTGTTCGAGCGATTCTTGCATAAAATACGTACTTTTTATCGATATCTCTCAACGTTTTAAAACGTACGGGGCTTCGGTTCGATTCTCACCTCAACGTACCTCGCACCATCCTCCACGCAACACCTCGATCAGAGCGTTCATAAACACCTTCCAGTGCCCGTTAGCTTCGACTTTATCGCGAAATTTACAACTTCCTGTTCATCAGCGATATCGCTTGTTTTGCACGAACCGCAACACGAGAGTAGGCCAATGGACACGAGAGTTGACACAACTCGTTACAGTGTCACCTCGATACTCTCGAACCTTAGCCAAGTACCACTGAGCAGCGACTAAGAAAGAAAGAAGGAAAGAAAAGATGAAAAGAAGAGGATAGGGGAAAGAGGGAAATAAAAGAGACCCAGTTCGATCCACGGTGCCTGGAACGTACAAAAGGCAGCTCGTTATCAGCTGGTCCCATCTTATCAGGCTGAAGCAGCACGGCCGATAAATCATCCGAGTCCTTGGCGGGGCACCTTTAATTACCAGCCGTGCATCGGTGGAAAAAAATATGAAGACGTAATACGTTATCCGGCTGCCTCTCTTCGTGCCTACCGGTAGATAGGGAGGCTGGTCCAGTTGATGCCGAGAGGCGTTGCTCATAAATAATGAACACGTATTCATGAACGCCACTGGTTACTTCGGCCCCGATGATGAGCTATGGCTAGGCCGTGGCTTCCAGTCCCGCGAGACGACTTTAACGCGTCGATTTCGAGCCGATCGTCTTCCGTTTGCTTCACTCTGTTTCTCCGGATAGTCGTTCCTCCAGAATATATAGACCGGGCGCAGGTTCCTCGGGGCACGAGCAAACATTTAACTGTGTGCTCATTCGAAGCCAGGTTCGAGGAACTGGTTAATGTTAGAATTGCCAAATCAGTCAAAATGACAGAGTCAGATTCGAGGTTCTTGCAAGCATCAAAGAGCTGCAGCTGCCTTCGATAAAATTAACAGCGACTTTTATCGCAAACGAAGACAACGAGCGATTACTCGAGCATTTCCACTTTTGTCCACTGTCGTAGATATTCGATAGCCCGTGCGACTGTTCTAGTTGGAAGATGTTTTTATCGCGGACGAAAGAATATGCGAAACGTAATTTGTTCGGTCGAATTCATCTACTCTGCTCGATAAAATAAGAGTATTTCGCTGCTTGTTAGGAATGCCGATAATTTTAGCTTTAATCGGTGCTGCATAGCGAACTTTTGCTGCAGGTTATAATTAGCCAGGACAGTTGCAATTGGAAAAGAAGCAAGGACGAAAGGAGCAAAAGTGTTACAAATGTTGTGTTTCTTGCTAAAGCTCTTAATAAAATGTGTTTTAATGGGTATCCCGTATAGGATTTTACAGCAGGCTACGAGCAGGTAGAAATATTTTAATCGAGATAAAATTGATGAATAAGAGATGATCTAGCATCTTGAAGCAGGAGGAAGTACGAAGTACTTCTTTAACGTAAACTGGAAATTATTCAGAAAGGTAGTATTACTTGTCAACTTTCTTGACAGTTCTAATTTCCGTAAGAATTAAACCGACTTAACGAGTTGTTGCCCGACGAGGATATTTTAATCGAACAGAAAGAAGAGAAGAAAACCATTTAGAATTGCTCATAAACTTCTATGTTGGCAAATTTGTGTTAATTTTGTTTTCAGTCTGGCGTTAGACAGGCAACTTCGATGAAAGTTTGAGAGTTTTGATCAGATCGAAGGGAGAACATTCACTGGAAAGGAGGGAAAAATAGAAAGATGATTGTTCAGTCGCTCGGAGCGATGGAAAATGTGGTAAAACGCCGCTTTATCATAGATCGAATATTACTTAGAAAGTGCTGTGCTATTTCCGAAGCTTTCTACGGATTTTAAATCGAACTGGAAACCTTTGACCCAACATTTGCATTACTCAGACAGATACCGTGTGCGTTGCGCGTCTAATCGTAAACTCGATGCGTTTTCGAGATATCAAAATCAAGATTTCATCGTTTGATCGACATCAAGTAGCACGAATTGTTTCGAACTATTCGAGGAGGAAGGAAAATATCTTGAAAATATTTGCTCGGATCGCTCAAGTCATGAGATATAACAACAGGCCAATCAGGCCAATATAACAATCTGCTAAAAGTTGGCTAATCATGCGCCAATAACACGTTCTTTAGAAATGCACCAAACAAACATTCTGCAAAAAGAGTCGCTGCACCCATCTTCGTAGTACCAAGAAACCGGCAAGCAGCATCACGACGAGCGTAGTTAATCGCGTCTCGCGCTAGCCATCGGCTCGAAGAACGGCAGCGACTGGGCAGGGTTTCGATTGACGCTAATCTCTGGTATCGACGGTGCCGAGGCGATTACTACATCGTCGTGGGACGGCAGCGAAGGGATGGGTTCGACGGACCGTTTAATCGCGGCTGCAGCCGCGAAAGAGAAAATGGCCGAGGTGGTAATGGCTAGCTCCGGAAGCTGGCCGATCGGCTTCGGATAGGAAGGATCGACGAACTGGAAGGCGAACGACTCTCGTTGTCGTGGTCGTCGTCGTCGTCTTCGTCTTCGTCGTCGTGGTCGTCGTCGTCATCGTCCTCGTCCTCGTCGTCGTTGCCACGAATAATCTCGAAGGGAACGGATATCTAAACGAGGACCTTGAAGCCAGCCCGCGGGCGATGCACGCGTACATATGTACGCTCTCCGGAGCGGACGTATGGAAGTCGAGTGGTTCGCCGAGTGATATATATCGACCGCGATATATCGCTCTCTCGATGCCACGACTCGATCTTCGGGCCATAGCGGTCGGAGGAACGGGGATAGAGAAAGAGAGAGAGAGACGGTCGAGAGTGGCATGCACAGAGAGGAAGGCCTCCTCGCCACGCACTCGTTGCAAACAACACGCCACCACGCCCTCGTGAAACAATGTGATGGTTAACCTAACAAGCTCTCATCCGTGCTCTCGAGCGTGCTGAGCTACCCTACCGTGCTCTGCACGGTTGCAGCCTCGTTTCGTTCGCCGTTTGCACTGCCCGGTCGCCACGCAGAGAGACGCCTAGGGCAACACTTCCAGGACACCGACGTATACTACCGATATTCCGCGGCGATAACGATGTCGCGACATACGCGAGTCAAGTCGTGGGATCGCGGGGTTATGGCCCTGTTAACCAGCCGCTGACGATCCTACGCGACGTTCCTTTCGTTAAGGTAGCCGTTCGATAGGTACTTCGACTTTTTGTTACGTTCGTCGCGGATTCGTTCGACTTCCTCTTTTCTTTTCCAAGGCAGATTGGTAGTTCGTTGATGGGATGCGTTATGGTCCGTGTGGAAGTGGAATAACGATGAAGCTGAATTGAGAATGCAGCTTAGGTCGGGTGGTACTCGTCGTTCAGGATGTTTTCTTTCTAACTAGAATGATTATAGTATATTAGCGGACGTTATGTTTTCGAGCGTTCTTCCTTGAATATGTGATCGAGACGATAAGTTGTTGTTTTAACGTCGATCTAACTGACCCAAAGTACGTTAAATGTTTCATCCGACGATTTTACTCCGACGATGGATGTTGGAATACAACGATATTTCACGCGTAGACGCAAAACCCTTACACAGACACCCACACAGGCATTTGAACGGGACACTTACACAGGTCATACTCGTTAATGTATAGAGAGTGGGGTTCAAAGTATTTAAGGGATCGTGTGTCTAGTCTGAGAGTAAGTGGCCAACAATCAACAACTCTTGTATACGTTGTTAATTATATCACTCGCTTATATACATCAGGTTCTGTAGTTCTGTTTAATAAACATCGCTGAATATTATTTGAACATAAACATTGTGTCTTCCACAGATTATTAATCTTAACTTCAAGATTAAATTCTAACACGATCTATTAAATATAGATCTTGTCTACTTTCCGAACGATGAAATTAATCACTCGAACGGATGACAATTTCTGAAAACAGTTGAATCGTTGATCGTCGCGTTCGCGGGTACACGCGATTGTTCTGAAACCGCATCCATATCCGCTCGCGGCTGCAACAAGGCATTCTTGTCTCGTTTTATCGATATACTGTCCAGCTAGACGAAACGTAACTCCGTTCAGTTAGAGACGTAAAGAAAGACGTAGTTAGACAGCGTACGACGTTCCTCGACGACGAGTCAGGGGACAATCTGCCATCAGGTTGTAGCCGTGGATCGGTGGAAACGCCTGGAATTCAATACCCTTCTGTTCCTTCGGTGAATCCAAATATGGAACTCGCCAACGACCTTTGTAGGAAGCCATAGTCGGTACTGGAGACACGAAAGTACCGCGTGTGCCTTTTGTCCGAACACCGAGTCGAACCTAAATGAAGGAATCATTCTCTCTCTCTCTTTCTCTCTCTTTCAAAATGTCCTCCACATATTACTTTTTTTTAAATACGTTCTCCTTATATTTTCTTTAATTTTATTTACATCCTTTAAAATTCAAATTAAGTTTGCATTCTGCCGTACGTCGTACAAGTTGTATTAAACAAGCTACGGAGTCCTGAATTTGCCAAGTGTTTGCGAATCTTTCACTCTTGCGATGGTATCCGATAGCGGTAGCTTAAGTAGAATGTGAAATTCACGATCAGACTAATCGTTGCAGGACAAATCGTTCCGGTAGACTTTCTATCCTTTATGAGACCGTTTTTGCGTTAATATAGTTAATATAATAAGGAACTGCGACATCGAACGATTACATAATACATTCGTAAAACTAATTCAGTTGAATTTTCTCGATTCTCGCGGAATTCCCACGCGGAGATTCCAATCTCTTTACTGGCAGAGGATATACGAGATACGGCTTCAAAATAGTCGAAACAGCATCGAAGCAAAGCTACGTAATACTTGGCGAGATATTGTAATATTCGCGATCTCCGATCTATTACAAAACCATCGTCGGGAACCTCGATGCGATCCGTTGGTTTCGAATCGTGCGACAGTAACCTAGAACGCGGCGTCATTTTTCTGTCCAAAGAAATTCGTTCGTCCCAGAGCGGACATAGTCCAACGAAATGGCGTTTCTTCGTCACGTCCGATCCAAAAGAACCGAACGACGATGGTCGGTAGACGCGTCCGAAGGAACCATATCCACAAAGAAGTCCCGAAGCGACAGGTTGCTCCGATCGGACGGTGCGCTCGGTTCTCGAGGTCCTGTTCGATTCCTACTCCTTCTCGTCGGCCGCGGCGGTCGCGTATCCTACCAAGCACAGCCGCCACCACCGCGGATTCAGTCGAGTACCACCACCACTGGCACCTTTTGTCCACCACCACTTGGTTCGGCTACCACCTCCTTGTTCGCAGGCAGCGCGGGGCACCTCGCCATGTGACTGATTCCCCTTCTCCGCAGGTTGACGAGCGGTGGGCCTGCCTACCTGCCGCCCGTTGCCCCGCTCCCATTACGACGCGGACTCTCGCGGCAGGTGCACCAACCTAAGTGCCACTCCGCTTACCTGTGTGTCGTGCCTACCAAGCCAGCGTGTCCGGTGGTCAGGTTCTTCCCTCTCTCTTTCTTTCTCTCTCTCTCTCTCTCTCTTTCTTTTTCTCTCTTCTTTTTATCTCTTCTCTTTTCTTTATATATTCCTTCACCCTTTCTCTCCCGCCGCGTGTGTCTCCTCTTCTCACCCCCTACCAAGCTTCGTCCTTCTCCCTCTGTCCCCTTCGACGTCGCCTCACGCAGCAGTGCGGTGTTGTAGTGTCGTGTCATCCTGCGCTACGTCAACGATCCTCCCGAACGTGTGGAGGCAACGATCGATCGATCGCGTATCCTCTCTCTGACTGTCCGTCGCTACCGGGTCGTCGCCGTCGTCGTAAAGGTGACGCGTCCTCCGACAAAGTCTTCTAGGGACGCGAAGCTTCTAAAACGTTTGTGAGAGAGAGAGAGAGAGAGTGCGTGCGTGAGAGAGAAAAAGACACTGTCTAACGTCCTTGGCTCGTCGGATGTTCGTACGAGAAGATTCGTATTATAGAGGACAGAGAGGAAGGAGGAGACACGATTCGGTTCTAGCCGAGGTCCGCGGTCGTGTGTAAACAATCGTGGAAACTGGAAACTCGAAGGTACTCGGGGAAGCGGCGAGGAGCGTTCGAGAGGTGTTCGCCACGCGACAGTAGACCAGTACGAGACCGCGTCAGTCGAGGGTCGGACGACGATCGTCGACGATCGCCGACGCGGAGGATCGCCGGAGTTTTGCGCGAGTGTCGATACAGTGTACCGAGAGGATCGGTGAACGACGAGCCTCTCGTTTAAACAAGGAGGAAGACGAGACTAACCCTCCACTCGTGTGACTGTGTGCCGAGTAAGACGAAGGAGGGGACAGTGAAGGTGTCAAACGTCCGCGACTTCTCATTGACATTTCCGTGACATTTAGTGCGCGACCGCGCGGCAGACGCGACGATTCGAGGCGACGCGACGCGACGCGACGGTGCTTTTCGTGTGACACGCGTGCAACATCGTTATGCCGTACTGTCCCTCTGCTCTTACGAACACGACCACTGTCCTCTGGTAGCAAGGCCAGAGCGAATCCACGTCGCGCCGATGACGGATCGTCGTTCGTGCTTTATCGTCGCAAATTTCTTATCTACGCTTAACTGTTTAATGAAATTGATCGTTGGACGTGCAATCGTTCGATAAAGGCGGGCTCGACGATCTTTCGCGTTCGTTGGCGACCCGTGCACAGCCAAGTGATCGTTTCTGTGCCGAAGGCATGATCCTTGTCGGACTTGTGCGTTTGCGCGTGCTGCAGATTTGACGTTCAACAGGTGGTTTGGGTATCGCCAACGTGAACGAGCTGGAAACGTTGAAAAGTTTGACGAACTCGGGCTAACTCGCGCTTAGACCGATCGGGACGATTGAGTCTCGTTGAACAGAAAAGAGGGGGTTGATCGTCGATTGCAAGAGAAGCTGTTCGTGTCGAAAATCAAACTGGACATACTCACCGCTACGTCGGGGCGTACGGAGTGGAGATGTCCGCGGGTCGCTGAGAGAATGAGGGAGCTGGACACCGAGAGCCCTGTTGTCTGGCCGGCCTGGTGTTACACTGGTGAGTCGATTCGTTTCGTACATTTTCTCTTATAGAGTGTCGAATCGTTAGGTCGTTGGCGAATAGATAGTTTCGCAACGAAACGGCCATCAGACACAGGCTTGGTTCGTTAAAATGAAGGAGAGCGCGATATTTAACACAGAGCGACGTGGTATTTATTATATTTGAGATCGTTCTTGTAGAAACAGAGCTACTCGAAAGGAAAAATCGTGATCGTTCCATATATTTTTAACGTAGATTGTTCGCATCAGCTTAGAGTCGTTTGACGAAACGCGAATCATCTCTGAAGAGACGCGTAATCTTATTCCAATGTCCTATCGTAGGAACAGTCGAGACAGGGAAAGAGCTATCGTATTAGTTTCGAGTTACTTAAATAAATCTTTCGTTAGTGCGGAATTTTTTGCGTTATTTTCAGTTTCAGTGGCACCATTTGTCTAGCAAATAAGCTATTAGCTTCTTTATCAATTTCAGGTAGTACAACGAACCGGAGGTTAACATTGATTCGTATTCTTATTCGTCCACCCGTCTATTTTTTGAGAAATATATAGTATTCGTGGAGAAAAAGTTGAATACTATATTTAATAATTAATTTCGTCGAATCTATTTCTCGAATATCGTTAATCTTCTTTTTTTTATCTGTAGCAAGGCTCGATGGATCGAAAGATATTTTGTAAACACACAGTTTTTCGAAGCGCCTCGTGTCCAAAATATTTATCCTACGGTAGTCGGACTTACATACCGTTGCCATTCATCGTCCAGGTTCCATTGAGAACAATGCTTTCCATTGATTACAATAATTGTACCCCGGCACGGATAGTACGACGTTAGCACAGGTCGTAAATTATATGTCGCTATTCACACTTTTCTGAGTGAAAATTGCAAAATTCATCGCTGTATCTCTTGTATTTCATTGGCGAGAGAAATTAATATATAATTTTTATACGATAAATAACAGTACGTACGCGATTGTCTAGATTTTCGTAAGCGTGGCAACTACAACTATAACTATTTTTCGCGTTTCTTTCTTAACTTGTCGTTAAGCTTATACCAGGTACATAAGGATATTAAGATTTCCGTGAAAGTAAAGGTACAAATACTATATCTATACGCGGACGAAATAGATATTTTCTGATATTTTATTACGTTCGAATCTCCGTAAAGGAGATTATTTTATTAAAATTAACAGCCGTAAGCGTGTAATTCTGTGGACATTCGTAAGTATCACGACGATAGGGAGAATGACGAAGTATCGTTTCGAGGTCGGCAATCGTTTCCTCATGGTCGACGCTGCCTGCTCTAATCAGTCATACGTGTTGATAGGGAAGAAAATTCTATCGAGTTCGTTATAACAGGATGCCATTCGCGGTGACGACTTGCGCCAAGTTGTGAAACACATGTGCGTTTTAAGTAGGCGTTACTCTTCGTTGTTGGAATTCGTACTCGATATTCTATCGACTGACGTACGCGGGAAACAAACACGATCATCGATAAGGAATCTCGAATTACATTTTAAGATCACTTGGACTTGCGTAATAAAACGATAGCATCGTTCGATGATTATTTATAATTGCTGTGCGAAATGATTCGTCGATAGGCTGATCGAAAATTTGATCGGTCTTTACTTTGATTATAATTCATGTTTTTCAAAATACACTTCGAATTTGGTAGGTTTTGTTTAAAATAATATTTATCAGAATTTATCACGTACGATATTCCTGTAAAGCTCGACTTGACTTTGTTAAAAATACTTTTAGCGTCACAACAGCTACTTTATCGCTAACCTTCGATGAAAATAAATTACATTCTTTGCTTCGAATTTTTACAATAATATATACATCTGATCCTTGGTATCTATCCTCTTCGTTATTTCTTAATTCGAATGTTTCATTCACAACAGCAACCAGTTTATTACCAAACTTCAGGAAAAGAGACTACACCATTCTGCCTGGAATTCCAGGAAAATTCTTTCTCTAAAAACCTTTCGATATTTCTCGACTTCCTCAAACAAAACACGTAATTCTTCTCAAACCCATTACCTCTTCCTGAACAGACGTTTTATCTTTCCCTATCACTGGTTCGAACGTGGATGCGTTAAACGTTATTTTCGGTGCCCTTACGCCATAAAATGGATCCAACAGCATCTTAAAAGGATGTCTCGGTAGAGTGAAAAAGAGAGAGAGAGACAGAGAGGGAAGGAGGGAAGGAAGATAGAGAGTCGGGGGAACTAATGTCGAAGTGTGTAATTACGGTTCTCGATCTTGACAATTAGGAGCCGGTGGAAGCTGTCGGTAGCGAATAGTCTGCCACTTAGCTGCCGAAATTCCCAACAGCCTTATCTTGGCGAATCGGGCTCGGTTTATTCGTCGGGCTCTTCTAATTAAGAGGGGCTCCGCTGATTTTTTCTTTCCTACTCCGGCGAAATTGCTCCCCGAACAACTATTCTCAGACAGTTCGACGGCTTCTGTCGCGAAATTGCTTCATCGTTTTTTGCAGCTTTCGTTTGGTTGACAGTGGCGCTTTGTTTCCATAGTTGCATTCTGTTCTTTTTCTTCGCGGTATCCTGTCGTTTCACTTAAATTGGCGTATTAATGTTTCATCGAAGGATTGATTAGGAAAATGGTAGTACGTTTGAAAGTTGGGCGATTAAAGAACGATCGTTTCGTTCGGTAAAACCTTGCAATCTGATAATTGCTTATTTATCAATAATTTCGGAAAAGAAAAACGATGGAGAATACAGAGACGTTCTACTTACACTAAATGACGTAGAATTATAATGATTACACGTAGAGGAATGGCTTAGAATAACGTAGGATGATAGAGAATTCTATGTGGATTTCAATCTACGGACTTTCCAAAATGAAGAAAACGTAGCTTAAAAGATACTTAAATCATCTTCGAAAATAATGATCTATTCACTGGGCAACTTCGCCACTCGACTCGTGAAAGTTTTGACATTAATTTTCATCAGAGTGGATCTTCCCAAGTTAAACACATTTATTCTCGTTCTACTCCACTCGCGGAGAAGATCCAATTCATCAGGGATGAAAAAATGACTGACGGCACGGACCAACTGCTGACGTATCGAAGATGATGATGGAACGTTTTGTCATTTGCATGTGTCCCACGTGTCGTCAGTCCCGTTTGCCACAGAATGCGTTACAATGGCGACAGCAATCAGCGGCTTTTTCACGGGACATATATTATCTTTCGACCAGTTGATGCGTCTTCGTTAACTCGTGCCCAATGCAACTCGTGATTTGGCGACAGCTACGATCTCGCGGAACGAATTCGTCGCGATATAACGGCGAAGTAATGGCGAACGGAGCGTTCTCCGGACGAGTCAGCCGGCTCTTTCACGCGGCCACTAATGAGATTAATGTTCGTACTTGCGGTGACTCGATGTAAACCGTGCGCACCGGATTTCCCTCTGAGGTAATACGCGCAACATTTACAGAACATTGTATTTATTTAATTATTTATTTGAAGAATGAAAAGATTGGTACTGCTATGTACTCTGAGAAATACCGGGTCCGGTCAAACCCCTTTTACGTGCTGCTCTGTCGGACCGAGAACAAAAAGGGGAGGAAATTTCTTTCGATTCAAAATTTATGAAAATTTCTATTTTTCGTGCTCGAAACTTTATGTGACCGTTAGAACACATTGGAAAAGTATCGAATCAGAATTCGACGATGGTACTACATTTTGCTCGTAAAAAATTGACCTTAACAGAATTATTTTATGAAACATTAACCTTCTAAATCGTTCTCTGTCTTACCGGTGAATTTGATTTGCTAGTTTATTTATTTTTTATGATTATATATTTGTTCTTCAAGTAGCGACGCTCAAAGTGTTTTAGTCTGTGACAACGTGCAGGATTGTGTGTCTCGACAAGCTCAAAACGTTAAAACAGTCGTATCGAAGGAACGATTTTCGAGTCATCGGAACAAGTGCGATCTCCAGTGGTTCGCGAATCAGCTATCATACGACGACGACCGCGCTGTGAAATTTCCAGCGAACGTTTCCATCGAACGAACGTTCGACGGATCGTCGAATTTTGCAACCGCTTGACCTCGCCGATTTTAATGATCGACGTTCGCTCGCCGAGTCGCAGATAATCGCCAACAGATGAAAATACGAGTCGTGCATTGTTATCGTGGTTATGTAAAAAGCAATCCCGAGGCATTCGAGTGGGAAGATTTGAGTTACGATCGGAAGGCGGTGTAACGCGGCAATTTTTCTTCCCCCGTGTTTTAAGCTTTTTTCTAACTACCTTCTGTGGCTTATTACAGCCACTGTGGTCACCTTCTTCGGCTATGGCAATCGAATTTAATAATGTAATTGTCATCGATTGAAAAGGTTTCCTTGATAAGGCGATTTCTCAGGCACGACTTTCTACAAGCTTAGATTTCTTCTGTTGAGATACCGGAGAAGATGTTCCAGAGACGAGAGGCCTGTAGCTACAGATTAATGCTACTTATTGTAATAAGTATTACGAGATACTCTCGCTACTTGAATCCTCTTTCAAGGGAAGCATCTTCTTAGCTATCGAAAGCACCGTGTAGGGTCTTGAAGCTTCGAACCGAGGTCCAAGTACTTAAACGTTCATCCTCGACCTTTCTCTTTCCTCGGATAACACGGCTGGTCGTCTGGCAATTCCCTTGTCTCGTAAGATTCGCCATCAGCCATGTTAAATATTGGCTGTCGCTCAAAATACAAACGCGACTGCTCGCTGCATCGCTGACCACTAGCCTCGTTGACGGCCGTCGCCGATTGACATGTTTATGGGCCACAAAGCATCTGCATCGCACATCCTTGCCCTCGTGAATGAAGCGCCATGTACATTCGTTTCGTTTTCATTGTTTCTGACTGACAATGAGTTACACGCGGCACCGCCCACGTGTTGCGTCGTCGTAATGTGTCGTAGTTTCGAACAGAATAGTTTCTCTAGGTTAAAGTAACTCGATGTTAGTGACGTGATTAAAATAACAAGGATGAATCTTCCTTTGAAAAGGAAGAAGTAATTTGGTATTCAGCCGGGAGATGGAAGAATGATCAGCGAAGAAAGACTAACGAAGTTGATTAACACACTGTAATTAGCAGAAATATAATCTTTCTCTCTGTTGGATCATCTGGAAGAAAAAGAAGAAGAAGAATAATTTGGGAAAGGTGTTTGTCGAAAATTCGTTTCTCCGTTTTTCTCAATTTTCCAACCAACAGACTCTTAACCACGATCTTGTGTACATTATCCTTGTCTTATATAATGAAATCAAGAAACACTCTCTTAAGTAACACGGGATAGATCAAGGTCGATGTTTCTAACATCTAGAGGAAGATATTATACAAGATGTAGATACTACTGTTTTTACGACATTTCCACTTCCTTCTATCGATAACGTCAATCGTCGTGTTTATTAATTTATACAAATTCAGGCATTTTATCTTTAACGGTAAAAATACGCGTACCCTCGATAATCACAAAAAACCTCTTCTCCTTCTAACTTCTCGATCAGAGATCCTCGTACGATATCTGTTTGTTTGTCCAACGAATCGAAGAAAGATTCTCTTCGACAACAGCGAAACGCAAGCTTTCACCAACGACTACAAAAACAATTTCCAATAAAAAAAATAAAAAAAAAAAAGAAAAAGCAAGTTACTCAAGCCGTAAGATATGAGTCTCCTTCCTTGCCATTTTCATTTCTTCCTTTTCTAGCAAAAACCGTTCTAACCACTATCTCCGTAGGAAATCTGCAACGAGTTGCATAACCAAACGAAGGAAAATCTCTTCCTAGCGCAGCAACGCATCCGTCTAAGCCGCGCGCTTGGTTGAACGCGAAGAAAAACGAGACCCCTTCGGTTTGAGAGTTAAGTTTCCAAACTAGCCACCAGCGTGTCGAGCGGCGAGACAAGTTTTCTCGTCGCTTCGACAAGAGAGGAGGAACTCGTTGAATGGATGGAGCGTGCGGTCGCGGAATCGTTTCGCTTCCATTGTGGCTGGCTGGCGCGCAGCCGGACAAACCCGAGTTCCTAGCGCAGAACGATCGCCCACGTATCGCCGTCACCTTGTCATGTTTAATTTGTCCGCGATCCGACAACCAGCCGACGTATGATTCGATAGTTTGTCGCGGAGCACGCGATCGTCGGTTACGATAAACGTCAACATCGACCGCGATTTTATGCGGTCAGAGGGCCCCTGGCCTGGAGAATCGGTTTCGTTCCTCGAACTGCACCGCGTTACGAGGAATTTCCGCGTTAGGAGCGATGAAATCTGAGATTTTCCAACCATCGAAGATGATGTGTTTTTTTACGAGCAAAGCGCGCAGCTTTATGCCTTAGCTTGACAGAGATTTTTCTTCGCAATTTCACGTCTTAACGATCACCGACCTACGAAATACATATTGCGATTTTCTAATTGATGCAACGCACAGTGTACTTCTGTTTTCTTCTTCTTTCTATCGGAGAATCAGTGTCGTCGCTATCTCGGAAACGGAAGTTTCTTCCGAACGTTTCGAGGACAGTTAAAAATCTGTCCAAAACCCACAACCGATCCCCCGCGTCTTTAACATTCATCGTCAAAAATTCTCCGAATACGCGCTACTTCCATCTGCGTCCTGTGCCTTCGATCTTGCTCGCTTCTTTTCGTCTGCTAAAAGCGACGCGGTAATGATCGACGCGCGAGTCGACGACTGCCGATCAAACGAGAAGCTGCTTCGGTATCGGCGTAATGGAGCGGAGAGCTGGATCCGCCGAAGGGACAAACTAGAAGGGAAAAGGGAAAGAGGAGAGGGAAGAGAGAGCGGAGGGCCCATGGTATTACGCGGTTTGGGCTTCGTGGAAAGGGAGACCCTTCGTGTTCGCAGCCGCGAAATAACGTTGGTGGTTTGTGGTTTTTCATACGTGCAAGAAGTCACAATGGTGAACGAGTGATCCCTGTACGTGGCAAGCCAAAAGCCTTCTCTCTGGGCGTAGAGGAAGAAAAAAAAAAGAAAAAGAAAAAAGAAAAAAGACGAGAAACAAGAAGAAGAAGTGGCTTTTGTTCCCACCTCGAGCGAGCTCTTGGCGTTGTCCGCCACTTTTTCTCGTTTCCTCTGTCTCGCTTCCTCATCTTCTGCCCGTAGCTTTCGTTTCCTTTCGACCGTCATCTGACCGGCGCGATGTTTCCTTCTCTCTGCTTTCTCGCGGTTGCAGCACGCTTTGTCTCCGAGAAAACGTGATTAGGAATGTTCGCGGAGCAATTTCGAGGCGGCTCCCGTGCTTCCGTCGTGATGGCGCGCCTATTAGTTTCTCGAACAGCGGGAGACGGGCTTTAACGAACATAGCCCCCGCTTCCTCTAGGCCTCCTCCTTCCACCGTTCGCCTTAAATCGCTCGAGGATCGAGCGTTTCCTGCTTCTGTGGAACAGGTGTTTCGATTTTGACGCGCCTCCATGGAAGCCGGTAGCTTCTTTGCGTCAGAGATTTCGTTTTGCGGCTTCGACTCGCGGCAGCCTTTTTCATGGAAACACGATGTATGTGCTTTTGAAATTTATTATTTAGTATTCTATAACGTCGAAACTCTGCTGTATTCGTTCCCATATATCACCCACATTATCCAGAATCTTAAAATATCCGCGTTATCATCAAGTTTTTGCGATCTTCGTGGAACGTCAGAAGATCAGAGTGTCGAATTGTGCAACCGATTCTAAGATTTCCTCGTGTTCGACGAAGGAAAAGTCAAGTTTGCGAAGGCCGCGCACGAACACCGCAAGCTCTCGTCTCGTTTCCAACGTCGTTAACTCGAGAGAACATGGTCTCGACAAGCGGACGAATCGTCCTGAAGCGGAGGAACGAGCCTGAAGTGCTGGAACATTCGCGGGCAATTACGCCTCGCCAGCTGGCGCTTGTCCGATTTTTCATCCTGGCCGAACAATCCCGATTCGATTCCCCTTTTATCGAGCTCTGGCCATCCTCTCTTCCCGTTCTGATTGCTCGTTATCGACACTTTTCTCACTGGCTACTAGATAATGGCGCCAGGTAGGGCAACGCTTTCTTCGTTTCTTTCTGTCGTGGCCGAGCGAACGAGCGTTTCCCTAAAGATAAACGCGCGCACAACGAACGCCATGGAAGCCATTGAACGATTCGCGGGGGCAATTAAGCGACGTGACTCGCCCGATTCGCGCCATGGAAACGTCATCGCGCGATTAAGGACTCCCCTGTCACCTGTCGGAACGACAGGGCGCCGGCAACTGTTCGCACGCGCCTGCTGTTTTCTTCCAGCGATTCTCTCTTCGTCGATTCCCTTTTGGAATTCGACGACTGCTCCATCGTTTTGTTTGTCGTGTGGACGATGCAGTGTGCAGGGTGGTCGCCAGAGGTTTTAAGAGGAATAGCTTCTATGCTGGATACAAAGAAATTAGAAACCAAGAGAAACTTCGCTGTCTTAAACGCGTAGCTCGAATAATACGTCGAACGTAGAAGCCGTGTACTCTACAAATTCGAAAAAATTATAAACCAACGTATAATCCAACGCAACTCAGGAAGCCGGCGAAACAAGTATTCAGAACCAAGCACGATACATCTCAAAACTTTAACCACCAAGATCCGCAAGTCAAGACTGAACGTAACGCTCAGCTTCGTAAATTCGAAATCCCAGCAAATCGAAAAGCAAGAAGGAAACTCTGCAATAAACTGAAAGAACGCAGCTCGTCACGGTTAACAAGACTCTGCTATCCCGATACCGATATTATTTCGTCTCGGGCATGATTTCACTTTTCCGGTCGGCGGTCGATCGAATGCTCGCGAGCAAGAAGAAGCGGCTACTATATATATATGTACCTTTTAACGAGAGGAATAAGATGCGTGAAATGTGTGGTGGCGCGTGTGCGAGATAGCTGTCGGTGCATGGTGCCGATCTAACGAGCCGTGAACTACACCTCGCGGCCCTATGAAAATGCAAATGACCCGGTCCCTTGGTCAGATAACGATTTTTTACGGCGACGCAACGGTCGCCGCTTGGAACAATCCGCCGAACGAATCTCGGTCGCGTGAGCTGGTCGCGCCGCCGCCGGAAGTCAATTTTAATCGCGGAGTGAGTCGTGTCGTCGTGATCGAACGATCTATCGCGAGTGTACCATGATCTTTTTCTTCTTTTTTTTTTTTATTGATTCACTTCGCGACTCTCGTGTGCGGCGAGCTAATCGAATCGAGATGTTTATCGGCACGATGATCGAATGCTCGAAGCCGTGGTTTCTTCCGATCGAAAACTATAGAAACTTTCTGGTTTTTGATAGCTTCGACGATTCAGCTTGACATTTTCGTCTCCTTTCGTGTAATTTTTGAACACCAAACGAGAAAATATTTTCGCACGCTGATCAATGTTTTCGATAAACGTAACGACATCTTAAATATACTATAATACGATATAATGAACGTTCCGTGTGCGTGAATCTCGTGTCTCAAGAACGTAAAACTTCGTCACCTGAATCTTCTGCCGTACCACGTTCCTCGGAATAGCAAGCTTGGAAATATTTTCGCGTAGCGGCTGAAACATTTACACTCCGTTGACTATCCGACCGTTCCACCTGTTAAATGCAAAGGATCAGCTGACTAATCGTAACCTATTCGCCTCTCGTCTCCGCCTGCTCGTTTTTCTTTTTGGTCGCGGTGAAAAAAATTGAAAGGCGATTGTCGCGAGGGAAACAAAAGCACAGGTGCGTCGCATTCGTTGTCGTACGAGTCGATCGCTGGATCCGTGACTTCGAGCATATTTAGCCGTGCGTCGGGTTGGCACGTCTGCCTACCAACTACGTACCGAAGACGCGAAGCGCGTCGTCGCTGGCGTGTCGGTATGACAAGCCAGACGACACGTCGACGGAATACCAAAACGTTTGTCCTTCTTGCGGGAACGAGCTGGCAAAACCTCGCGCGTACCCGTCGTCGTTCACCGTTTTCTTTTCACCGTGTGAATCGTATTTTTCGAACGCCCCCTCTGTCGGCCCGGCATCGTGAAATTCAATCGCCGCGTTTGCATTCGATTTCTCACTCTGCCGTGCCGTACGCGTATGCTTTTAATTCGTCGTATTGTATGAAAACGACAGCCACATGTACGTCTTTCTCTTTCGAGATTCTCCTCCCGCAGGGTTTGTGGTATTCTTCTTACTCGCGGTTATCGAAGTAGAGTTTCTGCTTCGAC
Source organism: Bombus pascuorum (assembly GCF_905332965.1). Taxonomy (NCBI): domain Eukaryota; kingdom Metazoa; phylum Arthropoda; class Insecta; order Hymenoptera; family Apidae; genus Bombus; species Bombus pascuorum. The sequence goes on along the minus strand of NC_083497.1, from coordinate 13,114,744 downwards.
TTTTATCTCGTCCTTTGTCAAGGGTTAAAACCAATTCTTTTTTTTAACGACCACCACCGTAAATCGTTCGAATATCGTCCTGGAGTCGTAGTTGAAAGTTGTCGTATTTTTAATTCTCTTAGTCTCCTTTCGTGTCTCAGTCGCGTTTTCGTCGTCGTGAAGCTTCATTGTTACCTTAAAATAAAGTTAGATCGAGGCATTCGGGGACCAACGCTGATAAGCATTCACCAAAATTTATTTCCGCTTTACGAATGTCAGTACGTATAATATCGCGTGAGCGGTCGTAAAGAAAAGTGGCACGCATACCACTGAATCGCGAAGAAAAGTGGAAAAAATAACGTTATCGATAATTAACACCGGTCTAAACTTTGACATGTACGGTATCACGATATGAGATTTAGCTTCTGACGCTGTCAATGGTTGAAACGTAAAACACGCGGTTGCCTGTCAAAAAGGACGAGAAACCATACCGAAGTAACTTGGATCGCTATCTTACAATGAAACTTACGATCTCATTAAGCGCCAACTCGAAGCCTGCCAGCGGAGCAATTAAACGTTTCTCAATCAGTAACCACAGCTGCACCTTCCACTGACCGATCTCCAACGAGCGTGGAACGCCAACGTCGGTATCACGCCTGCATCCGGTCTATCACGTGCAAATATGCTCCATAATTAGCCTGTCTATTAATTGATATCCAATCAAACAGCCATATCGATCGACTCGAATTCGCGAGTTTGCTTTCGACGCTGTCGTCGGGCTATCAAAGATAGTAGAATCAACGCAACAGCTTGGTAGAGACTATCAAAAGGACGTTAGTCTAAAGAACGTGGAGGAGAACGAGGATGAAAGTTTTCACGCCGGACCTACGTGCGATCGATATACGAAACTTGTGCAAATACGCTCCATAATTGGCCTGTCTATTAATTAATATCCGATCGGATAGGCCTATCGATCAACTCGAACTCGCGCAGCTTGTTCTTGACGTTGTCGGGCTACCAAGGGTAGTGGAACCAAAGGAGAAACTCGATAGGGACTGACAGGAGAACATTAGTCCAGAGAAGGTGGAAGAGAACGAAGGGGAAATTTTTCGCGCTGGATTACCTAACTATAATTAACGTACTATCCTCGTATGAGGAAAATTAAAGTGGCAGCTATATGGAAAAACATTCTGAACGTATCGAATAAGATTTTGACCGACTAGCCAATTAACCGATTAACGGGATTATTGAGAGCCGATTAATCGTCTCTGCGGATCCTTTCCTTTTCACAACCTCCGAAAGTTCGCTCACGGATTAAACCTTGTTCCTATCGGAATCACGACACGTTGGTAGCTACGTATGAGGACCATAGGAGGTTGGAAAATGCTGATAGTCGAGTAGGCGCTACCGTCGTCTCTTAATTTAGACGCCGCCCCGCGAAAATATTCTTTTCTGCAACCCTTTCTGGCCTTCTCTTTCCACGTCTCATCCCCCTGGCTTCGTGGAGTCCGCGAGAGGACGAGGGACGTTGGTTATTGCGCCGTCGACTATAGAAACGCCGTAAACACGTCGCGGCCGCCGGAGACGGGATAAAACGTCGGTTTTATGCGAAGGCGTTACCGGACGAGGGAGATTCCCCTTCGTGATAGAGACATGTTTTCAGGTATTACCCGGCCGTGGACAGGTACGGGCTCTTAGAGCGGCGTTACGACCGCCTTGGAACGCAAGCTCGCTCTTAATCGGAAGACACTGGACCGCTCTCTCTCTCTTTCTCTCTCTCTCTCTCTCTCTCTGTCTCACACTTTTTCCTCTCCTCTCTTCACCCTCGGCCTTGTCGTCCGGCAGCATGCGCCTGTCTCTCTTCCAGAAATCGTTGGACCGCGTTTTTACGTCGATATTTAAGATCGGTGAATCGTACCTACTGCGATGGTTCGTGGTTGCAGCAAGAAAAAGAGATGTAATTTAGCGATGGCATTTAATCGAATTAGCGTAGATTCTGAGGAAATGGATACACGCAGTGGTTTGTAAAGATGCAGCGTTACGTTTTGGGATTGTGCGCGATGGACTTGGAGAAGGAAGCTTCGAGCTAGAGAAGCTTTGATGAGAGTTTCGTGGGTTATTTGGAGTGCGATGATATCATCGAGGCCGGTGGTTCAGGAATTTAGGAATTTGTTTCAATGTTTGAACGATATAGAGTAAAAGTCTGCGTGTTTTTAACGGTATTCTAAAATATTTCAAGTTACCGATCTTGATGAAGCTTTAATCGCAGACCTTGGTTAAAAATTGGGAATCTTTCGTGGAAAGCAGGATTGTATAGACGAATATTTTAATTGAAATTATTAGGTTGTATAAGCATTCGGCTTACTTAAATGAGACGACAAGATTCGAGATTATCGAAACAAGTATTCTCTAATCCGATTAAGTTAATTAAGTTACTACCAGCGGGTCACTTTCAATGCTCCAAAGACGCTGTTAATATCGTTATGTGGCTCCCTATAAACGTAAACCACCATTTTACGACGTTTCACTTCCCTATAAAATCCTCGCTCTCTCTGCTCTAAATCTCGAATTTCCATCCGTATAAATTCAGCATCTTCGTTTCGAATAACGAGCGCTTCCACTCGTTAAGTCCCACTTGTATTATTTAAATCGAAAACGTGGAAAGTATTAGTTCGCGGAATAATAATCTCTTATTAGACTGTATGCTATAATAGTACATAAGAATTTCATCAAAAGACATTCTCTGTTCTCCGCTATTCTTCTTACTTCCACTTCCACTTTAGGTGACACGGTTGTCCCGAAGGAACAAACACATAGATACAATCGCTTCTAGTCCCTTCCTTTTGTTCGAACTGTCTCGTTCGATGTGACCGTCTCTTTTCATCGTCCCGGAAGTCGGTGAAGTCACGTCGTTAATAAAGGGCCGGCGAGTACGCGAGGGGCGCCACTACGAGCTCTCTTTAGCCAAAGATACGTGACGTTTATGGCGGAGGACGGTATCGTAAAGGTATACTCGTTCGGCTCTCTAATGTCTCTTTCTACCTTTTTCACCCGGGCGTGATCCCCAGGCCTGTACTACGATTCGGTGGGCGTAAACGTAACGTCGGGGCTCTCTCCTTGGATCTCTTCTTTCGCCAGCTGAGAGAAGCTCGTTTCCCTCTTTCTTCGACCGTGTTGCTCGTTTTTCTCTCGAAAGCCCCTTCTTCTTTAATCTGGCCGCGATTCGTTCCTTTTCGTTCACCTTGCCTCTCCTCGTTTTTTCCCGCTTCCCTTCTTCTTTCCTTTTACTCTTTATCTGCTCGCGACGATTCCGCGGTCTCTTCGTTAATTCGACCCTTTTTTCCCTTGTGTTCCCTTACAATGTATCCTTCTCTTTCTGTCTTTGATGTTGCTTAATTCCGCCTCCTCGGTGGTAAGCTTTTTTATCGGTCGATCTTTTTGCTTGTCAGCCTGCGAAATACACACGGGAATCCCTTAATCGGCCACTTTATTGAACCTTCGTTCTCCCTTTGCTCTCGTTGCTTCGCCCTTTCCTATTTCTTACGAGGTTTCATTTAAGGGTTTTAATTAGTTCCCTTCTCCCCCCATTTTTTTGGGTTTCTGTTTTTTTTCTTTTTTTGTGTGTAATACGTTCGGTAATAAGATAAATGAAACCCGTGGAAGTATAAATTTTACAAATTACAAGTCATCTAATTAATTTCCATTTTGTAACTTGTCGATTCACCGGTATTGTTACAGTTAGTAAATAAGGCCCGGATATTCCAATCATCGATCTCTCTGAGAAAAGGTAAATTTCCTATATCTATGAATTACGATTTCTCCAAATTCCTGTGCTTTGCCTAATCGCAGAGAATTTCAATTTTCTATATAAAAATAAAACAGCTCTATTCTAAGTTAAGACTTCTGTCCAAATTGAATAAAATTGCTTCTGTGACTTTCCTCGATGCTTGTTCCCTTCGCGAACGAACTACTTCGTCTTTTCCAATTTCCATCAACGTTTCATCGTCACCCTCTGCACCCAACGTGGCCTATTTCGCTTCTTCGGTCTCTGCGAGCGTTCGCAATTTTTCCTCCACTCCCATAAAGGACACGACGTTCCTGCTTCGGAGTTCTCATTTTCGACCTTCCTCTGAAGCAGAGCGGCCGTAACGTAAGCCATGCAGACGCGGCGTCGACCGCAGCAGAGAATTTCCTCGTCCGACCGCGATCGCTCGTAATGATCCGTGCGGTTTTCATTGGCGTGAAATACGCGACGTTTACACGCTCGTTTCGCATCCTCCGCCGTGAATAGCCGCGTACCCGCTGAGCGTTATTCCACCTTCTCGAAGGAAACGGGCTTGACCTTGGCCGCGCCACGGAAATGGAGCGATTTTATGGAGAGGCCTGCACCCGCGGATAATCCTCGCCGCTGGTTTACTGCTTCTCTGATTCTCGTACAGCAATCGGTGAAGTTATCGAGGAGCACGACGACGACGACGACGTCGACTGCAGAACGACGATAATTTGAATGACGAATATTTCCAGGTGTTAGTTGGTTCGTTGAAGGATGATATAATATGATTAGTAAGTTACGATTGAGTGCTAATAAAATCCGAGTTTCGACGGTGATACTTTAAAAAGATGCAGAATCTAAAAAAGATGGAAGATTCTGTATTTTTATTTTAGAGCCGAGCAAATATTGTGTCTAGCATTACGCGATGTTTGATCTGTTGGTTAAGCGCATGATGAATAAAATAGGCGAATCGGAAATTTCCGTATTTCTCCTCTTCGATATTCCGATCTTCTTCGAGGGTCATTTTTGTCGTACTTTCTTCGAGCAGATTCTTCAAGATGCATCTAAGACACGGTGCTTCGAGAATATAATGTAAAAATGTTTCTAGAAATTTGAAAAGAATTCGAAAAAGGCAACAGGATAAATTCTTCGTCGATAAACCCGCTATTTATTTAATGTAAATAAAAAAACGTAGCCATTTGCACATTTGCAAGTCTGAAGCGAAATTACTCAGAATTTATCCTTACTTAGCTTTTGTATTTTTCTGTGTATTTTTCCTATTTCCCTTTGAAACAGCAAATTCTCTTATTATACACTTTTTATTAGACGGTTATTCTTCGAGCTGTTTCAAATATTTTTCAAAAGAATTTACAGTTTTATCGCACTCGCAAACAATTTTTTTTCACTACCAAAGCCTGGATAACATTATCCATATTCAAAGAAGAAATTCTCTCCGCTACAACTTCTTTGGAACAAGCTTCTTGCATTACTCGTCGATAGTTGCACGAATCCTCGATAATAATGCAAAATCCAAACGCTTGAAAATCAATAACTTCCGATCCGAGAGAACTTTATCTGACGTTTCCTCGATCCGAGGTATTTCTCGTTGGCTCGTTTGCCCGCTCCATCTTCCATTCGTTGGCCTCCTACGATCCGAAGAGAGAGGTCAGTCCTTCGTAAAGGCGATGCGTAACCCGACCTGACCACATCCCGAGGGTCGTAGCCTGCTGTTTTTATCTGACTGTATTTCACGATGATTCCACGTTTAATGCCCCCTCCAAGATGCTGCGCGAAGCCGTAGCCAGCGAGTTGCTGGTCGAGAGGCCACGGTGACAACTTAACCCGAGGATGTCTGGTTTTATGAGCGTGTCGAAACGTCAAACCGAATAGACGCGTTACGATCGATAGAAGAGATCTTGTTGCGAGTTTCGACGTCATTTAGGGACATCACTGGGTATTCCCTTTCAATTAGACGTCTTGATTATTTGAATAAAATGCATATAAATATAAGACGTAATTGGAAATTGGTTTCTTTGAAATTATTAATTTTGATCGAGAATTATTTATCAGTTCAGACTTTTTAAAGCTAGCATATTTCCGTTAGTCGTCTTTTTTTATTTACTAGCTCGTAATATCGATTGCAAATGATAGGTGGCACTTTTGATATACGACGAAACACTTACTTACGCTCGACACTCCGTCATTAACGCCTCTCTCACTGGATTCGTACGACTTCATTAACTTCGTTTAATGGTAGTATATGATAAATCGCAAAAAATATTCATGATTTCTATTTGCAAATCAATTTCAGCGCTCTAGTAAATACTGCTCGTAGTTAGAACTGTCGTTTGCGAGTATGTGCAAAGATTTGTGTGTTCACTTTTTTCTTTCTTCGTCGTAGTTATAATTCGCTTGAAATGACGTTGACTGGGAATCGAGAGTCGAACAAGTTTGGCTCGATAGAAAGAAACGATCGAGGCTGTTGATTCGTTTGAAATGTTGCTGGGAATATCTCTATAGGTCATTCACGTTTCTACAGCAATTGCTTATCGTATGCATAGAGTTCATAGGTCAAGCCGATGACATTTGACGCACGTAAGAGTTCGTAACCAATTCCGATTACTTTCTTCTATACACACGTACACCGAACACGTCTACCTAAAGGGTTAAAGTTTCAGGAACAAATTAGAGGTCAGAAGTTTTATTACCAAGCTTTTTATTCGTTCTATCCTCGTACGTTGCTTTCATTTGAAATCATTGGAAATTAAAGAAACGTCGTTATTTTCAAAAATATCATTCAAACACGGTGAAAGCAAAGAGCACGGCACTTTTAACTTTACTCAGAGCGGCATTTTTAACTTTATTCGATGGGTATTTATCATAAATATCGTCAATTTGAAAGAATATTGCAGCCATTGGCTCGGAATTTTCAGTTCACAGAAAGGACATTCGAGTTGTATTATTTGTATGATTTTGTCTCTATGCAAGAAGCAGTTTCTCTGCCACCAGCATCGCCTCTTGTTAAACCTCTTTTGCGAAATGTTGAACATCGTACAAACCGTCGCCAACCAAACGATTTACTACCATAATTCCTGCTAATCCTCTAATTACAGCTTTCCACTTTCCTCTTTTTACAAATCTACTGCGGCAAACAGCTTCTTATCATAACGTTTGGGATCGATCAGAGGAAACGATCGATCTCTGAAAATTTTTACGTCGACAGAACACGGTGATAGTTCGCGAACCGTGAAGGACAGATTCCACGCGATATCGATTGTATCGAAAGCCCTGAACGGATTGCTCGGGCTTATGGATCTGAAATATTGACAAGTGGATACACGCGAGACCGAACGACCGCCGGTTTCGATTAAGCGACCGAATTAGCGGACCATGTCCGAGCGTTAAAACGCCAACGTTTACTCCGGGGAGGATTATCGATTGTGCAATAACGTCGGATTATGAAAGTCGTCTGTGAACTCTCCGTGGACAGCTCGACTTCAGCGAAACGTCTCTCGTTCGTTTATCGAATAAATTAACGCTCGAGAAACCGGCGTTTGATACACCGTGCAACGTTTGTCGTCGCGTTCGCTGTCTATGTTTAGTCCGTTAATCGTAATTGATTCGTTTGGAACGTTCTATTTGCTCGGAGAAAACGCACAGGAAGCTTTCGTTGGTTGATCTGTTCTGGTGAGTTTTCGTGGATTTTTCTGACTGATTTTTTAAAGTTTCGTATTTCTTCTGCGAAATTTATGGGGATTTTATTTACGAAGCTTCGAAGGTCATTGAAACTGTTTCGAATTAGTTGAGACAGAGACTAGACGTCAATTTTCGTACGACATATGTAAGATTCGTACGTGTAAAAAATATCACAGTTGAGAATAAAATTACTATGATTTCGAGCACTAGTGTAATATAAGCATATAGGGAAAGATTTATAGTAAACGGTTTGTTGTATCGGTGTAATTAAAATACCATACTTTTGATTTGTATGGATGCTGTATAATTATAAGAAACGTCGGGAGATTGCTAGACGTGGTGAAGGCAGATTTTATTTACAAAAGGACGTCTTAATTTTCAGCGTTTAATATTTAAGCCGAAAGCAATAACCGTTTAATCGACTTCGTGCGATTAATACATATTAATGAATCTACGTCGCGTCGGTGTTGCGTGGCGCCACATTAAAGACTACGTTTACTACTAATTAATTGGTGTGCTGAGTTCAAGATAAGTCAAAAATTTACGGCGTAGCGCGAAGCTTACAGGTTATACGTGCGCTGTTCGATTACTAGGAAACTACTATAAATTCCTTGAAGCATCCGAAGCTTAAAAGAATGTCTAATTTATTCCGTAGAAATATTTCTACATCACGCGCTCGTAAATTAGAGCGAAGGCACAATTAACTTCAGCCAATTTTTAAACGAGTACCAATTGACGTCATTTCGATTTGGTTACTAATTACTAGTTTATACAAGTAACGGAGAGAATAACAAATGAATCGTCGAATTCCTTGTAGAAGGTAGAAGCATCGATTCTACTTGATAAAACGTAAAATAATATAAATGTTACTTCTCTCGGTAGAATTTCAAATTCACCTTGCTTCGCTTATTTTTCTCTCAACGGTCGATCTTTCCAGCCTCCAAACATCCGCAAACGTCATATTCCAATAATTTTCCATCCGAAGTTTCATACTCTGTCGAATTTCGAGAAAAGATTCGACCGAAATCTAGAAAATCAATTGTTAGCTGCAACCTAAGCTAAATTGCCAACACTCCCGATAATGGATTTCCACTCTTGCTCTGACAGCCGATTATTATCGATCAAAGATTGATACGCCATCATACCATATCCATATCGCGTCGTTATCGCACACGCGATTGCCAGTCTTTCGTCTCGCAACGTAGAATTCTCGGATGATGAATTAGATCTTGCTGCATGGTCGATCGGAATCAAGGTACGAGATGTCGGGTGGGGGGATAGCAAGGCGCGATACCGGTGCGGTTTCCGACGATCGTTGAATTCCACGATCTGTCCATCGACCTCTGATCCCATAGCCGACGACGCATGAACGAAAAAGTTGTCGGTACAAGGCCTCGCAACGGAGCGCAACCTCTGCACTTTTGCCATCGCTGCGAATACCGGTCTCGCGATAAAAAGGCTTCATTATATCACCGAGAGCGCAGATTAATACCAACCGTCGCGTCGACTCGGTCTACTAAACGTCAAAAGGAAGTGATCGAGCGACGCCGTCGAAATCCAAGGATACACAAACGAACCACCTTCGCTGCTTTTACTTTTTCATTCTTGCAGTCTTTTAGTTTACTTCTTTGTTCGATTGCTCGATTTTATGCCGTACAAGTTTAGGAAAGTATACGACTCCGTCAACAAAGAACAGACAAACTGATCGCATTCTCTCGTCCGAAGCTTAACACTCTATTCATCTTCCTCGAGTGAAACATTTAATCAATCCAACGACGACGTTTAATTGATCCAATGACGACGTTTGATTAAAGAACGCGTTTTTACGTTACGTAGGACAAAATCTCAAAGTTATCAGCCAATTTGAGGGAGAACGATATTTAGTACGAATCCAACAATGCAATAGGTCGGGCCAGCACGACATTTTATTGTTAACTCCTAATGAGATCACTGATATCGATCGTAAAGGTTAGCCAACAGATAGGCAAAGGGTAAAATAACGTTCTGACCTTTTACGATCGACCGTATGATACAGATATGTATATCTAATACTGCGCGCAGGGTGCTGCTGTCTCGATTATCAGACACTTTTCCGTGCAAACTGAATTATCTGTCTACGCAGATCGCGTACCGCTTTGTCTTACGCAATCATCTTGTTTCGCCGTTTCGAATTCATTGTTTTTCTTCGTTGGAACAACAAAGAAAGTTTCCGTTATCCCTTTTGCGTTTTCCTCGGCCATAGATAAAGATTTCGATGTCTCGATTTCTAAGAATTCTATCTTCCATTTTACAGATCCGAATTTCACACTTTTCTACGCTATTTCTAATTTACTTGCTTTTCTTTCGTTGCACTTGTCCGATGGTTGGAGAATGCATCGCTACGAATACGGCGAACGTTCGCGAAGGATGTAAATTCAGTTTTACGATCGTACTTGGAATCGATCACACGGTTAACCTTTTACCTTGGAGGGATCCCGGTGTCGTAGGTTAAACGACGATCCTTGATAAAAAGTGGGACTACGACTTGTCCGCGATTAGATCATCGTGTGAGAAATTCGAGGAATCCTTGGTAGAAGACTTTGGACGTCCTTCCACTGTCTGATCGTGATTTGTCGGTTTATCGGATTTCGGTTCGGATGACTTTTCTTCGAGAGACTCGACAAATTAGTTAATATCAATTTCATGCTAATGTTTCACGCGAATTTCCTCGAAAGTCACATCTTTATCATAAACTGTTCTACGCTGGTGATTACGGTTCCACGAATCTAGCATTAAGTTACATTTTCTGGGAAATTGTTGATATCGTTGACTAAGACAGATATAACATAGGATATTACATCTGTATTCGCTATAGATTAGTTTCTTGGTTTCAAATTGAGAAAAAACGAGGTTCCGTGAACCGAGAAGGTTGGATCCACGCGATCGTCCCAAGTGACATTATCCGGCCGGTTCCAACAAACCGTAGAACGCGACGCCGATATGAGGAAACTCGAAGCGAGTCAGCGTGCAAAGAGACACGCGTAGGCAGAAATCGGAGAAAGAAAGGTTAAGTGTGAGCGTCGGTTAGACAGGCAAGGGCAGAGGATGGGCTCCTCGAGTAGCAGACGCGTAGCAGGAGTTCGGACCAATGATGGAGCTCACGGCCAGTCAGCCAGTACTAATTAACCGAGGAATGCTGTATCTAGATTGAAATCTGGGTGACCCGACGCCCTGGGGCCACCACCTCGCCTCAACCTCGAGGCTTCGAGTTCTCGAGAGTCTCGAACTGGCCAGCCACCGTGTTCCTGCGCACACGGCTCTCCTATACTTCTACACGTGCTACTTTCGTTACAGACGCGTCCTCTTGCACGCGACCACGTATGTACGCTGTACACGGCCGGCTGACGCGGCGTTTATTTTTCGCTGGACAGACCGGCCGCATCTGTTCCTCGATATCCCGTGATTGATGTTCGTGTTTCGAACCACTGACAATCTCTGATTCGCCGCGAATTCGACGATGGAATTTTCTTCCAATGTGACTGGACAGAATAGAGGATTTCGGATTAGGCGATCGAATATAGTGGTTTTTGTTCGGCCGAGAACGCTACGACAAGAGTCGCGTGTAATTTGGGCAATTTATCAGGTTGTCCGAAAAGTTTCTTTCGTTTTATCAGGAAATAATAGACGCATAACGTTTTTTGTTTTATATTATTTTCTCGAATTACGTACGATCGATTTTCTTCTGTAGAGATAAACACCGCGACATCACAGACTTGGTTTTACGTTTGTACATAGGTACACTATTGTAAAAAACACGTTTGCGAAAGAGAGACACTTTTCGGACGACCTAATAACACTGAGAGGACATTTTGGAGGCATTTTGGTCCATTAAATAATCAGCAGAGATTGTTACATTCGCTAACGGGTGTCGTTATTCGTGATTTTCTTTTCTTTTTCTTTTTTGCTTTTAGTGGAAGGAAAGTATTCTTCTGCGTTTTGTTTTAGCTAATTTAGATAACGACGGATTGCTTAGAGACTGTTTCCGAGGTATAATAAACGGGCGATTCGTTAAAATTCTGTCGCACTTTCACGCTGTATCGAACAAGGAACTTGATTACAAAGACAGAAAGTTATATCCGAGCACGTATTTAAGCGAGTTGCGTCGAGGTATCGATGATTCTATACACACGAGTACAAAGTGTTCACAATACGAAATTCATCTCCCCCCGTTGAACACTTTCAAACGAGAAACTCAAACTGCACGACACGATTGACACATTCCCGCCAATGTCTTCCTTCAACTTGTACAATTAGCATTCTTGTCGCAAAACTTTCCTAACGGACGAGCATTAAACTCTCGTTAAAATTCCACGTGAAATCCACACGAAAGCCCTAAATTCAAGCAGCTCTGGTCGAATCTAATCTTACTCTCGTTACTCGGAAATCCATTTGCCCAATGTCTTTATCCTTATCGTCTTTATCCTGTAATAGAAGTTACTTTCTCAGCTGGAACAGAAAAGAAGAGGAGGAAAGCAGAGAAGAGAAATTTTTCGAATAGTATTCTTACCTTTTGCATAGTATAATTTTCAAACACAGTGCCAAGCGATTTAAATTGTACGTAGCCGCGGAGATCGTTTTCATTGAGAAAAATCCTAACTGGAATTTCTGTTTCATATGTTTTATATATTTCAAATTTAAATGTACGATGCACAGTGCATAAATAATTCTTATTCCGCTTTAAATTAACGCTACATCCCTTAAAATTGATAGATATTCGCAGAAAAATGTTAACTATTCTATAGAATTATAACGAAACGAATCAATTAACTTAAAGTTCAGATAAATGATTTCCCTTTTTCTTTTTTAAACCACAGAGCAGCGCGCAACGATGGTTGGAGCATATGTAAATGTCCGATGAAAAAAATGTCCGATTTGCCTAGAAGAAATTCCGGTTCTACGACCGCGGAAAGCTTCGAAAGCAGCTGGTATCACGCATCGTATACTTTCGTTAGATACGTGCAACCGTCCTACGCGTCAGCAAACGAACACGAGCGTGCTTCGTGTTGTACACGCGATATTTCTCGTGTGGCTGTGCTCTCTGCCGGCCGCTGACCGGTAGCCGATCACGATTCAACGTTATCGAGCACGTGAAATAACCGGTGTATACGTGACGGTTCTCCCATGTCTTGACGTCGCTGATAATTGAACCCGAAGTCGGATTATTTCGAAGAGTTTATCGTGTCTCGAGTGCTCGACTGTCTCCCTTATCAGAGTATCGTTCTTTGGTTTTTACCTGCCGGATGGAACTCCATATTTTCTAGCGGAAATTCTTACTCTATCTTCTCTCGTTGATAGAAAACGGTGGTTCGAATCTAGTTCGGCCAGTTGATTTTTCGGATTAGATTTTTTCGCTTGTTGCGTAGATTTTAGTTTCGTCAACCACCGATAGCGAGATTGGTAGCAACGTAGCCGACAGAACTTTTCGTTCTATCGATTCAATGGATAAATAAGCAAATTCCAACTTGTATAATGTTGTTCTCTTCCTCTGTTCGAAATAAGATCACTGGCTTAGCTACCTAAGTGTCCATCTCGCTTGTTTTCGAAAAATACTTGGCTCCGTGAACACTTTTCTTTCGTCGTTTCCGACATTGAACTTGATTCGATCATTCTCAAGTTAAAAAAAAAAAAAAAAAGAAAAGAAGACGAGCCAGCCGCGCTATTACCCTTTCCAACTTAAATCTCTCTTCTTTCTAACACGCTCAAATTTTCCAAGAGTCATTCATCACGGTAGCCAGAGTGGTAACACGCAGGTGAAAACATTTTCTTTTCACGCTCGCTCCGGCAAGAACCAAATCCATCATCCTTTAGCCAGATACGGCTGACTTAGTGGTTAAAAAGCGTCGAGTTCCTCTTTCCATCATAAACGAGGAGGTCGCGACGAACGTTAACCGCGCTGAATCGGTTGCTTTTGTTGCAAAACGTCGGAAAGAAAGCTTGTTCTCGATTAATAAATCACGGACGTTAGGTTCTGGCAGGGAATAATAGGCGATATTTCCGGGTAAAGGCAAGAAACTGTTCGCAACGACTAATACCGTGGCGCTCTAGCGATGTTGGATCGACTTCGAACGTCGTGTCATTCTGTAAAACAAGGAGAAACGTGCCGCTACAAGAAATTTCTCTATATCCCTGGCAGGCGTCGTGCAATCGATCGACGTCTCTCGATCTGACTCGCGAGAGTTCCCGCTTCCTGCCGCACGACACCATCCGTAGTCTCTTTTCTTTTTCTTTTTCTTTCTTTTTTTCCATTGCCTTTTATTCCTCTCTACGGCCCCTTCTTCTCCTTCTTCCGTCGTTTCTTTCTCGATTGGAGTTGGCGTGATTTTACGAGGCGAGAAACTTCGTGTCTGGGGACAGACGTAAGAAATAGCTCCTTTTACGAACGAGAGGTTGCTTCTCAGTTCGATGGCGAGCAAATTATCGATCGAAGTGCTCGATTATGTTGGCGTTCGTGGTGTAACATGACGATATTTGATCGGATTTGCCAATTTTCGTATTTAGCGTTACGGTTAGCGTAACGAAAAAACAATCCGTTGCAAATCCAAGCGTTTCGTCGTAAATACACAGGAAAACTGTAACATTTCTAGCAGACATCTTTCGATCTAACTCGAGAGATTTCGCTTTCTGGCGCACGACACCATTCGCGGCCTATTCTTTTTCTCGATTCCCCACCGTGCTTCAACGGTGCTTTCCTCGTTTCTCCAAGCTGGAAACCGAGAGCTCGTGTGTCTCGGCTCACCAGGCGAGAAACATCGTGAGTTACCGCGTTTCGAAGATTTATCGTCGCCGCTACTTCGGCTGGTACGTGCTACCATGCGCGGGATTACGTAACTTATGGCGGAGCAGCGTTCGCCACAGGTCGCATAAATTTCTTTGAGAATATTAACGGAGCTTCTAAGATCCGCTCGCTTCGGGCCGACTTGCGCCAGGCCAAAAGGATTACGCGTCGAATAATTAGCGTTACGAGCTTTGCGTTCTTCTTCTCGATCGACTTCTCCTTTCTTTTCCACGATTTATGGATAGCCAGTGTTTCTCGCGCAATCGTGTGGCACTCGTCTCGATGGCCCCGTGGGTTTTATCTGTCTATTAGTATTCTAAAAAAAAAAAAAAAATCACAAATGATTTGCCTTCATCTTCGCAAGTATTATTATATCTCTCTTTGGCATTCTTTACCGCGTGGCAATTTTTATCACAAATTTATTACGTCGATCCAACGAGTTCATTATATGGTTGGATTACAAGATTCCTTATGAAATTGCAGTCGATTGAAACCGCAATGAATTTCTCGAGGAAGGTTGTTAGCAGTTTGAAATAATTCGTCGATGCACGCGCTCGCACAATCAACGATTATACACCACCATCTTCTAACAATCCTGTTTCCTAGTCATTGTTACGTCACTCTTTGTCTTTTGCCTTCGTTTTCGCGCGTGTTTAATTGCACGGAGTGACACGACCGCGTAGCACGAACCAACATGTGCAACCGATCAACGTTCCTCCGCAGCGACAGTCATTAATTATTTCAGAATCGTCTCGAAGCGACTCGCTAACTACTGGAAAAATATCGGGTGGAATTATCAGCTGTTTATTCTACTTGTTGAGTTCTCGTTGGGCTTTCTAATCTTCGTTATCGATAGATCCCTTCGCCTCTCGAAATTATCATTCGTGCAACTCGTAGATCGACTATGTCAATGCGCGCAAAATGACGATTATGGCGAAAAATTGTATAACGGTCGTGTCTCTTGCGATGTAGCAGTTCTGGAAGGTATTGCGCGCGGAATTTTTAATTTCGAGATTCCAAGTCTATTTATTCGTTAGAATAAATTGGCATTTGTTTCTACGAATCTTCACTTTTCAGATTTCTTTCGAATTTAACAACGCTTTGATTCCTCGCAGTTAGAAACGTCAAAGTTATCTTCTTTTAATAATCTTTGGGACTATAGTTCCCTTTTAATTTTTCACGTTCCCTTTCTTCTTCTTCGAGTCTCTACGTTGTACCTCTTTGAATCATTGAAAAGGAACGCAGTCGCGAAAATGTTGCACGGCGAAACAATATTGTGCGTCGCGGATCGAGCGGAGATCCAGTCGATCTCCCGAGAGGATCAAGATCTTAAGGACGCTCGGAGGTTGCCTCGAGGTCGAGGAAACAACGTGCAGGACAGACAGCAGCAACAGCAGCGCACAGCAGGCTGCAGGAGCAATCTCCCGGACAATTAGCCCGCAGTTCGTGACGGGTACCTCCTCCTTGGTCCTTTCTCGACGCGGCTTTCCCCTTCTTCTTCCTTCCTTCTTCTTCTCTCGACTCTCTTCTTCATCCAACCACGATTCCCTTCCCTCTATGTTGTTCCTTTCTTCCACGCTCCACCACCGCGTATCCTGGTTCCGTTTTCAGTTTATTTCTCTTCTTTTCATATTTCTATTCGCGATTGTGTTCTACCTTTCACATTGTTCGAAGGAATTCATTAGTTAAAAAAAAAAAAAAAAAAGGAAGGTAGAAAGTTCCATTCTCGCTGTCACAATATATCGAAACCGATTCCAAAGTTTTGAAACTTCTGAGAAAGTAAATTCAGTTTATAGAAATTGAAATTCATCCCCCGGTGCATTGAACGTTCCCTGGTAACTCGTCTTACTGTTTCTATTTGAAATTTAATAAGAAAATGTAATAAAGTACAAACCTGGCTGTCTTCCATAATTTAATTTTAATTTCTTTCGAGAATTTCACTCTCGTTCCATAACTCTATATTTCCGTATCCTATACCCTTCACCTGCGCCTGATTTTCTCCTTTCATTTCCAAGCATCGATCCTTTTCTTCCTGCTTTGCTGCCAGTCAATTCCAATTCTCTTCGAAGCCGAAAGGTCGGCGTGTCTCTTCATCCTCGTCCCAGTGCGCCGCGTCCACGTCGATCTCTACCTGGCGTTTGTACCCTAATGACCTGGCAGGTGCAGCGGCGGCGTGCCCTCTTGGTGCAGGGCCACCCGGCTACGTGACGCCTCCGAAAACGTCCGTGGGACTGTTCGTGCTTGCCTCGAATCGCGTCCATCGATCGTGGAAGAACGCATTCTTCGAAAACAAGCGAAAGAAAAACGGATCACGCGGGAACCATCGGCAGGTGTTTAGTTGTTCTGGTTCTACCGATGATTTAAGACTCTCCAGAGTCTTTAACGAGTTCTGGGCGTTTTAGAAACCGTGGCTAGTCGAATCGAAGGTCGTAAGGTTTTAAATATGCATATGGAATGGGCTGGTATCGATATTTCTCAGTCGTCACCTTTTCATCGTAGATTTTTTAGAAGAAGAAATTACAGAGAAAGATGGCTTAGCAGCATCTCGGCAAACTTCCTTCGCAAAAAGTATCCACGTGGTTACGTTGAAACCATCCAACAGTGCCACTAATCGATTCTCGCAAGAAGCAGCCACGACCATTTCAAGCTTGGCTCAGTTTCAAGTACCGCCGTGAATTAATTCGTTCGCGATTTATCTACGTTGATTTTTTCCCGCCAGTTGGAATTTTTTCGAAGCGGCATGATCGATCAGGAAGAAGATGGTCGAGCTACACGATCATGTATGCGCATATTCGTTCGACGTGAAACCTGGTACAACGATTAATATTGCGAAAATCGTGGCGTATGCCGTTGGAGAAGCGACAACGTGACTCTATTCAGAAGTTGAATGCACAATCAGACATGTTTGCCCTTTTGCTGGCTTGTTAATTCCATGGTAGCACGGTGAACGATCATTCCAACGAATTTGTCCACTCGATTCCAGCTTTCAGGACTCTAAGCTATTAATTTATTGCTTTCCGATCGAACCTTTCCGATTTGCATCCCGGCTCTTTTGTGGAATTTTCGAATTTTGAGAATAATAAATTCCTACCTTTGAATATTCATAATAGCGCGGAATTTGTATTTTTATGGTTTCGAAATATTAAACCCGCGGCGCTTATAATTTATAAAATTTCAGTGGCGTCGAAGACTGAAAAAATGAATTATTCAAAAATTTACAAAATGTCATATCGCGTCGTTTAATTAATACTTATGGCTGGGAAAGCATTTAAATGTAGTTTGGCCATTATCTACAGTTAAAGAAGGAATACGAGTAATAATTAAACCGATCGGCGAAATTAATCAATTATCTTAAATTGATTTCATAAAGTCGAACGAGAAATCAATAAAACTAATGGAAACTCGACGGTGTAACGCGATTATTGACGCGAACGAAACCATAATATCGAATGTCGCAATAACGTGGAATAATGATTCGTTCGTGGTTTTATAGTCATCGTGAACGTAACTGATGTCAACTTCTGCCACGAGTATTCTTCGCGATGATATAAATTATTCGCGTTAACGTTATCGAGCATCGATAGCTATCGATACGTATGAAGGATATGTGAATGTCAATGAATAAGAAAATCGACGTGTCAGATTCGATAAACACACGCGTGTACGTAAATACTGAGCTGATAGTGAGATTAATTATTAATAACACGCCTCCAGACATCGATTATTAAATATATATACAAATGCTGCTCTGCTCATTAACATTCCAGAATGAAGGATAGGTTTTACTTGTTAGGACTGTTCAACTCCCAGAAGGTTAAAGATATCCATTCAATTAACTTCAGAATTAATAAGTGTGATATAATCGAATAGTATAATATTCTACGAGTAAAAACCAGGTTCGAATCGTAGGATGCGTACAATCTTTCGGTTCAAAGTCCTATTTTCGCTTGAATTTATGAAGTGATCCGATGGGATATACTGAAAGGATACACGCAAGCGACATTTACATATAAAAATATTAACAATAAAATCCGCAACGTTGCTATGTCATGTTTTTATACGATCTTTTTATGTAATGCGAATAATTGGTGTTGTCCCGAATCTCACGGATGAGCGCTTAATGCCATTCTTTCCCAAATTTATTCATGTTCCGTGGGAAAGCGTTTAATCTTCAACCTTTGATTTCATCCTAAACGTATAAACTAAACTATCACGAAAATCGTGTATTTTTGTTCCATTTCGTTTAGCCTTTCTCCAGCTTCGATATTTTCTGGTTCGCTTAAAGTTTATCGTACGAGAAAAATCTATGCAGGAAACGGAAGTTGTTATTAACAGGGAACGGCACTCCCTCTAGTCAAGTTATAAATTCTTCGTCCGATAAAAGCGACCTTTGTCAACTTTCAGTTGCTGTTCGCTTTATTTGCTGAATCAAACTCGAGACCACCTGTTTCCCTTAGATAAGGGAATATGCCGCAGTGTGCGTGATTAATTATCTAATACGCGGTGCGTATTAAAGCCGAGAACGGGTGGAGGAGAAGGCAGAAAGGAGGCGGGAGGTCGTAGTTGGCCGCGGCTCGATTCGAGTCGCGTTTACGCTCGTCCGCGGAATAGTAATCAGCCACGACAGCCCTTTTACTCATTGTCAGCGGTGGCTTCGTAGAAAAGCGCGTGACTGCCCTGACAAATTGGCCTACTACTCCCAATGGAGAGTCCCGCTCCGCGGGATCTACGGCCCTCGATCGCTCAAAGTAATTAATTATCGAGCTGTGGGCCCTGCCTCCTAGGAGATCGTGCCGATCGCGCGCTGTTCGCGGGCAACGAAAGGGAAAGAGACAAAGAGAGAGACAGAGAGAAACAGATAGACAGACAGAGAGAGGGTGAGAGAGAGAGGAGAGCAGAGAGAGGGAAGAGAGACTGGCGTGGGCGAGGTGTGAACGATCCATTCATTATACAACATCGGCGAGGTCTTGTCTTTCAGCGGCTCGTCGATGACGCTCTTTCGTTATTGTCACACCGACGACGTCCCTTGTCGTTTCTGCGGACAGCGATTAACGGCACAAGGATAAATTACTCGCTCGAGGAGGTTGTGGGTGGCTAGGTCCACGCGATTTGCTCCGAAAGTAACGAGATTCGTCGCGTTGTTTTTCGTTGATTCGTTTAAGTGTAGTCGAGATAGACTGGGAATTTTTCTGCGTTTAATTTAAAGATACGGAAACACGTGGTATACACGTACAACGACGGAAAACCCATGACACGCTTACTTGTAATTGCTTCTTGTACTTGTTAAAATCTCCATTTAGGTCTTTCTAACTCTTTCGATTGTTTCCAGAAAAATATCAATTTACATAGATATCCGCCAGCTGGTCGTTAATTCAGCGGCGCCAGTTTGAAGGCCGTGCAGGTATCAATCTCGGCCGCGAGAACAAATGATCGGACCGCGAGTAGGCCTCGGAGGCCTTTCCGCGGCTTGTCGAAGTCGGAAGCGCGGCAAGGTTTCTGCCTGGTAAAAAGGAAACCGGAGACGATCGGTTCGTTAATGGATCCCGGCAGCCGGTGGTCGCCACTGGGTGATTAATTATCGAACGATACCGTGTGCTCTCGTACGAACTGTGCACCAGAACGGCAAAAGACTAGGCTGTGGACGACAAGAAAGAAAGAGGAACGGAGACAAATAGCGTGGGTGAGGTGTGAACGGTCCATTAATTACCCAGCCAGTGGGTCCGCCACTGGGTACCAAGGAGAATCAATCAATTTCGTCGCGGCTTTTTCCGCTTTGCGAAATGGTCGTTTTGAGGGAGGTCGAATCGATGACAGCCGGCAGGTGGATTGATGGTGCTAGTGGAATGAGGATGTTGGTAAAACTGAAACGCGATGATGGCGGTTGTTTGATGGCCTCGTGGATGATTTGGTGCTTTCGGTGAAAGGTTCAGCATAAATCCTCCACGATGTTAAATTAAGATTAAATTGGGGATATTTAATGGCGTACGGGAATCGCTTGTTTTGGCAAGCCACAAAGATTGAGTTGAAAGCGTTAATAAGGTATATGGCCATTAAATTACAGATGTTAATAACAGGTGTACGTACATTATGCGTGTGTGCAGATCAACCGAATATACAAATTATATCGAGAATATTGAAACGGTGCGTGAAAATCGAACTGGGGTATTATGACAAGATACACTCGAATTAAACACACCGAGCACGATGAATTAAAAAGTATCAAAATTATATTGAACGCGTGGAAAGTTTATACGCAGACCAATCGACTGATATTCGAGGAATACGTACTATTTATACTTGAAAATTAAGCGAAGAATATCGAGTAATTGATTTGGAAGAATACACTTTGAATTACCAAAGAGACACTGTGTAGCAAACATATTAAACGATTATGTCGTGTTTCGTGTAAACACATCAGAACGGAGAAAGTAAAGTGCAGATTTATTAACAGTTTCGCGGATTGCATCTCTGTGTGTACACAGAGTTATTAATACTCTCTATACACAGAGTTCACTGTCGTCATTCAGTTAATTTGAAATACTCACGTTCCTCGAATCTCCATTTTTCGAACGTCTTGCAGTTACGCTCAATTAACAGTTGTAAAACGTATTTACACCTGTGTTACCACCACAGAGAAGGATGACCGATGCGCGAGTGACGATTTCCATATCGATATCCATATGTATACCAATTTTTTCCTCCAAGGAATTTCCATTATTACGCTCGAGCGATACTCGGTTTCTTTATTACGAATAAATGTATTATTATAGCAGTGAATTCTATAATTGAACGAAAATTTTGGCATCCAGCCCAACCGAGGAACAGCGGTTTCGCGTCACACGGAGCTATCGCGATGAAATATCGCGTCCGATCGATCATTATCATAATTATGTTACCGGACAGCCCAAGGTTTCAGTTGACATTACAAATTGCTGAATATTGATGACAGTACGATTCAATACCGGCGTTTTTATAATGAAGCGGTCTAAAACTAATTTCAAAGATGTTCGTCGCACAATATATCAGTGCGTTGTACACGTTTCAAGAATATATCCGCTATTTCGTACGCAGGCTAAGCGAGCAAATTCTAATTGACTTTAGAATGAATTAACAGTGTTATCTGTAATTTAGATTATACTGGAATGTTTAGTATTTTAGATTTAATTTTAATGACAATCTTGTATTAAATTGCTCGTAGAAACTTCTTGAACTGGTGTATTTTCGCTACTATTAATTATACTGGAAAAGATTTTACGTAAAAGTCAAAGCATTATTAGCTTTTTCGTAGATGGACGCGTAAAGGTCACGCGGGGATTAACTTTGCTCTTTTAAATGGAATCGCATATTTTTTAATACAGTAGTCGATGCAGCTCGAGGTTCTCCATAAAAAATTGTTAACTTTCTTACGCAGAAACGCTATTAGTTTAGTAAATATTTTGGCTTTTAGTTTGTAAAACTTGTATTACGTCTTTCCTTGCTCCTCTTCGAGCCATTCAACTTTTATCTAGGACATTTCCCGGTATAATTGATAGTATCGAAAATATTTCAGCTTAAAATCTCAAGTGACTCACTCTGTATATTACTAATCCGCGAAACGAACTTATAAAGTCTTCCACCGTTACTCTCTAACCAATATCGAGCGACTTTAATACCAAAAAAGCGAAATAATTTAAAGAGCAATACGATTCTAAGCTATCGAAGGAAGTTTAAAATTTCTTACGAACAAGTAACTAATCAGAAACGGCGAATAAATGACCTCGATACCAGGGAGAAATTGAAGAAGTTTCATCCATTTTCTAATTTCATGAAGCTTCCTACAACCACCATTCTTTCTACAGAAGGAACCACACGTGTCATTCGCGTTAAAAGTATCGCGATAAACGCGTATCCATGGTGGTCTTCGTCTCTCTAGTTTTCATCAAATAGCCGCAACTTTGCTGTAACATCTTGCGTTCCCTCATCCGCGGTTGGTCGATCAGAGAGGTCTCGTTCCATTGAAATTCTATGTGCCCCTCTTGTTGCATATTCATGTCATCGTATTTTGTTGTTGACTTTCTAACAGGCATCAAAGACGAAACAATTGACCCTGTAGGTTAATGAGTTCTATGCGTTACGTGAACAGCGCGACACGAGATTTAAGGTATTTTTGCATCGAGATTATTCCGGCTGGGTCAAGTCGATGAATATTCAGTTAGAATCACTGGTAAACACTACCGTTCAGATAGAGTCATTCCGTATAAATAACATTCGTTCCGTACAATTATCGTTCTCGCTGTTCACCAGATGTTGTATCTTAACCACGTAGATGTTTATTTTTCGTAAAGAATCGCAGATTAATAAATGAAGATTAGTTTGGTTCGCTGCTAGGAAATACCAATACGATCATTTATTACCGATAGATGTATCGGGGATTTATAATTTCGATGAATTTCCTTGGCTCGAAATATTGACAACCCAGATGACTGGCTAATACTCCGTAACGTCGTATGAATCGAGGATTACGTGTCTCTGTATTTGTGTCTTTTAAATCTTATTCTATCTGTTTATTACTGCGCTGTTGAGTTTTATCGATCCCGTGAGTATTTTAATTTGTATGATCCCGATCGACGCATGCTGCGTCCACTCCACAAGACCAATCCAAAAGAAAACCAAAGAGAGAAAAAGAAAGACCAAAGATACGTTACACAGGATCACCGAAGTAAGACTTCCAAAGGTCGTTCACCCAGCGACTGTCATAAACGTCCTGCACGATGTTACCAACCCTGCTCTAACAAGCCAATCTGTTAGAACCAATTCAGACCAAAGATCACAACCCAAGCGCCTTAAAACGTCTGCGCCAAACCATCTGCGCCCGAAATTAAACGAAACACCATAGTCTCCATTCCCTCCGAAACGCAACGCGAGTTCAATCGATCACTTCGCTGTATCTCGATACTGTAGACATTAGGGAGCTGGCTGGAATTCGATTTGGAGAGATTAGGGCAGTGGGAACATCGGTGTTGTCCCATCGATGCGCATCCTGGCGTCGCGTCACTCGGATAAAGAGGTGCGTTCGCGGACGAGTGGCTTTCAGAGCGAGACGTCAGATCACGAAGACAAAGCTATCCATCCGAGAAGAACGGGGGACTGGCGCATTCCATCGCCTTACGAGGCGTCCACACGCATGTTCCATCACGTACATCCGTGTGCGTGTGCAACGTGTGCGTGCGTGTACGTGTGTAGCTGGCACTGTTTGAACCTGGAAGCCTGGCGGTCGCGTCTATGCTTCGGGGTCAAGCGACCTCGCTCGAAAAGAAAGAAAGACTGGCCGCCGGGGTGCTCGAGGGTTCTTCTATGTGAACTGGACGCGAACCTGTCCAACGACCGACGATCTCCACGCTCTCGAAATCGGTTTAACGATCGACCCTGAAGGTCTCGGCCAGGGAGACAAGGAGATATTTTGTGACGGTTTCCGTGAACCAGGCATCGCAGAGGGTGCAGCAGGGTAGAATTAATGGAACCAGCGATTACAGAAATCGAAGGAATCAACCGACTGTGTACCCCGATGAATCGATTCGACTCTTGGTTGGATTCAAATCATCCCTGATAGAATCGAAGCTTCTTTTCCGATCCCAAATTCGAAACTACCTCGGATCTTTCTCGTCGACCAATATCGCGTGCAACGCTCCGTGTGAACCGGATCGAAGTCTCTTCAAGGTCTGCAACTCGTCGCACCAAGGGAGACACTAATCCTTTAATATCGTTTTACAAGGCGTCTTCCCGCGATCCCGCCGCGTGTCAGGTTATGGGAGGCAGGACACGAGTCCAGCTGCCTATCACCCCATTGAAATCTGCGACTTGACATCCAAGTGGACATCGATCGACGATA
Organism: Bombus pascuorum; assembly: GCF_905332965.1. Lineage (NCBI taxonomy): Eukaryota > Metazoa > Arthropoda > Insecta > Hymenoptera > Apidae > Bombus > Bombus pascuorum. The sequence goes on along the minus strand of NC_083497.1, from coordinate 13,090,615 downwards.
TCGTTGTATCGCGCTCGGCCCCCCGCATCCCTTTTTCCATTCGTTCTCTCGCCATCGAGCTCTGCCCCTTTTCCCTCTAGCCGGCTCTCGCGTCGTTTTTCAATCTTCGCCGAAGAAGCTGAAGAAGGCGCACGCACGAAACGCGCGTGTCACGCGAAGGGGAGGCCGAAGAGGCAGGGTCGCGTCCGTTTAGTTCGTTCGTAGCTTCGGGAGAACACGAGCAGGGATTGAACACTCCTCCGTGACCCGAACCGGTCCGCCTCGTGCTCGTTCTATGGGGTCAGAGGTTCTCAACCTAGGACATGGTATGGAGGAATCTTGATAATCGTAGTATGTTTCGTGTGTGTGTGATTCGGTTTGGTTTGGAAGGTTTCGATGCCGAGTTAGTTGGTCTAATGCGCTGGTGTTGATGATTTACAAGTTGGATTTAATGGTTGACGTTGATAATATTCAAATTGCCGTTTGCGAATATCCGTGGAAGAAAAATGAGGATCATTCGACGTTTTCCATTGATAAGATTCATGAATTTCGAGAAAATATAGCTACGTGTTTGTAATTATTCTTCGATGAGACGAAGTACAGAAAGAAAGATGCCTTCCCCTTTCGATCATCGTAAAGATCAACACAAAGGATGCGTGACGCGTTTCCACGATGAAAATAAAGGTTCCTTCATCGCGGCAAAAATTTATGCTTCCCATTGTATAGCGTGATATGGTTTGCGATTACTATCTCTAACGATGAAACTGATCTTCAAAGGTTCACAAAGATAGAAAATGGAATGCGATCGTAACCTGCTTCTTTCCGTTCATTCAGTTAATTTTATTTTACAACGACGCAGCACGAAGCCAATGATGCTTCCACTTGGAATAAAGAAAAAGAAAGTAATCTTTCGTTTGATAATTATACAGCATTTTTGTTCCTCGAAACAAACGAAAGTCTCGAGTTTATCTTTCCCGCGCAGAATTTCACAGTAACGTTGTGCAACTGAAATGAATTAAGAGGAACTTAATGGCCGAAGTAGTCGACGTTATTAACTAATAACAGTAATGGCAATAATTAAGAGAGACGTGCTAATTTCGTAACAGTCTATTGCTTCGAGTGACACGCTACGAGATTCACGTAGACGCGAACTTTCAAATCTACTTTCAGTAGCTACTCGTCTAATCAAAATACGTTATTAAGGATAAATAATCGCCTGGAGTCAAGCTAATACGCTTTGAATTATTTCAAACCACGAAGAATTGAAAGAAAAAGCGCTCTATTATTCGTTTCTCAAGATAGAGAACACCGTATATCTTTTGATTACACCATAAATAATAATTTTCTCTTGTCTACTGTGAATGATATTCGTGACCTTGGCGTCACCTTTTCGTCGAACCTCTCTTTTGCTGCACACGTCGATATAACCAGCAGTGCATTTAAAACTTTAGGTTTCCTTCGTACGACTTCTAGCTTTTCAAACATTATTCAAGTTATCGAGAATTTTGTATTTTTCGTGTGTCCGTGCTCGCTTGGAATATCGTTCGACTGTCTGATCTCCATATCAGCATTACGTTTGTAATATGCTCGAAGTTAAACATTTTTCCGTCGATTTTTCCGTTTAGCCATCGAATGAGTCTAATCGATTGCTATATGTATGCGATCACGATTTCTAAGATGTTCAGAATCAGTTAATTTCGTGGCCACCTGATCGTAGCTCGATTATATTTAGTTCAGCAAACGATACTGCGTTCATTCGCTATTATTTCATACGCGTTGAAATATTATCTCTTTTTAACTTAAATACGTCGATGTTATTGGGAAGAAATTATAATTATTGCATCAAGAAGCTCGCCGTATGACCTTGGCCAATTCAACTGCGTTAGCTACATGGTTATGCACTTTTTCTGTTCATAATTCTCTCCAAGGTATCAATACAGCATTGTCACCCACAAACGACCTGCAACCGAATTAGTATACTAAAAGGTTATATAGCTGCACGGTATATATCCGTGAATAATGTTAATCCTCACGATCTAATATCTGAATTTTCCGAGAAATCTGATAAAGATATTTACAAAAAACATATTAAATATTGATGACAATCTATAGTTTTAATTCTACAAAAACACTTCGTCAAAGTCTAAGAAGGAGTCCAGTCCAATACTGATAAAAAGTGGCTAAAGAACTATCGTGTGCGCAATACACTATTCCTGCATATTTTCCATTTGTTATAGTAAATACGTAGCAGAAACTAACGAGGAGAGAGGAAATAACGATGGTTCAGATAATATTCTTTTATATTTACTCTGGAATCATGCCACCGTCTTGCGATAAATAAACTTATGGAATTAAATCGTTTGTTTTTTGTGAGCTGGAGGCTAAAAGAATTATATCGCTTTATTCGCGTACAAATGTTCATTGTATAAGCTGCGCCGAGTGTTTTGCGATAAGTTTTCCTGCATCGCAACAACTCGCTGGAACTCGGTGTTCTCCGAACAGCATGTTGATCAATCTGCCATTCCTTTTCCCGCCAAATTGATTCGTAACAAGAAACAGATTAGACGAGGTTTCGAAAGAAACGGTTTACGCTCGCGACTCGTACGTGTTCAGTTAGGATGGTCGCGGGCAAACAGGAAAGACGTGAACGACGAGATCGTTTGGTCGGTTCGCGTGCAACGGCAGCCGTTATTTTGCCGTTGTTGCACAACAGCCGCGTGGAATAGTCATCACCTTCGGTGACACGTCACCTCTGACTTTTGCGACGTGTCGCGCCGTGCAAGAAAAGCAACGTGCGAGCACGTTCCTCGAAACGGCCTAATCTGCACCGTTGCATATCCAGCCTGTGCGTCTTTGTCTGTCTTTCTGCCGTCTGGAAACTTCTACCGCGAGGTTCGATGCGAGCAAAGAACCGAGATTCCGTCGCCTTTGCCCTTTCAAAGTCCTCCAGTCTTCCTTTCCTATGGAATTTTTTCCGTAATGTCCGATATCGTTATTAAAATCGACGATGACTGTGCGTCGTCCGTGGGCGTTAGTTGGCGCAACCGACCTCCACGGTAAAATTTGTCAGTCATTTTGCAGATATCGGAAGAATTAGAGAATCTAAAAAATTATCTCTCATTATACGCGATTTGCACGAACGTAATAGCTCGATTGTGCTTGTTTTTCCATTAGGAAAATGTGACATTGTATGCTTCGAATGGAGACACAGCAATTACCCTGACGCTTCTGGCTGACGGTATAAAATAATATGTTTGCCAATGTATTCAAAGTAAAACCGTTTTCCTATATAGCAATTTTCCTGCGAGCTGTTTCATTCTAAATGTCCTTTAACGAATGTCGATGAAAGCATTCGCTGGGAAACTAGCAGCGCCCGCCTCCGTTTGTTGGAGATACAAAAAAGGGGCGAGCTAAGGCCGACAACGCGACGTGTCGCGAGGCAATTCATTTTCTTCCGACTTGTCAGCCGAAAGGTTGGGCCAGGTGACCTCTAGGCGTAATTACACAAAGGTCGGAGATTTAATAGCCTGGCCTACGCAATTGTTCCCCACGATGCAGCCTGCGTAAATAAGTAACGTCTCTCGACCCTGAGAAGAAGAGACACACGAACACCGACGAACACGCGCTCTGGACCAGGCCTCAGGTTCATAGACCACGAGGCTCCGATAGAATACCCGGCGTGGCATTTTTGTAAAATGCAAATCCTTCCACGGGCAGCAAGGTTGCGCCGTGTGAACGAGATCTCGAAGAGCTTCGGGGTCGAGCCGTACATTCTGGCGACATTGTTTCGCTTGGAGTGCTCTTACAGCTAGCTTGTTTCCCTTGTTTCGATCAGCATGGAATTTCGTGGCTACAGATTGTTAGCTTGTTGCAGCCACGATGTTTATATTTTTCTCGTGTCCTTCCGCGATTTTCTAAAACCACGAATATCTCATCATCCTTAACATTCAAAAAAAAAAAAAAAATGTTTGAATGTATTACATAGAAACAAGTTGAAACTTCATTAAAACCGAGAAACTCGTAATTCTCATTAAATAAAGAAATTGCCTCATTTCCTCGTATAATGAATGAAATTTAAAAAACTGTGAAATCGTAAAAGGATTGTGATGATCGTCGGACGTAAGTTGGTTGTTAGGACTCGTAAAAGTCGCGTTCTCTAATTCGATGAGAACCAACTTTAGATCATTGGATCGTGGAACGTGTATTACCAGCGTCGTGACGCTCGCCTCGTTATTAACATATTAGAAAGCGCGGCGGGGGGATTACATATTTTTTACGCGTCCCAAAAAAGGCGTCTTACGTCAGAATCGTTGATCGGTGTTTGATACATTATCTGTTTCATTATGTGCATGGCATTTATTACTTATTGTGCTGCATATGCCCAGTGAAAGTGCCGTCTGCCCGCGAAGCACGTTCAGTTTCGCAAATTTCAACGTTGCTTTCTTTTATTATCGAGAGAACGTCTCGACACTGCTGACGATGCCGTGATAAAAATCGCGCGACGAACACGAGTTCCCTCTTATTGTTATCTTAATTTCAATTCTATCTGCTTCCTGGTGAATTGAGCAACTTTCCAGAACGAGACATTTGTGCTTGTCTAGGCGTGTTGTTTGTTCTATTGGCTTTTGACACCCGAGAATCTCGTTGGAAAGAAACTTTGCTTCATTCCTTTAATTTGCATATGTTGCGTTCCTTTGATCAGAATAATATATTGGGTTGTCCTAAAAGTTTCTTTCGTTTTACGAGGAAACAATAGACGCACAACGTGTTTTCTTTTATATTATTTTCTCGAATTACGTACGATCCATTTTGTCATGTCGAGATAAACACCGCGACATTTCACAGACTTGGTTTCACGTTTGCACGAAGATTCACTGTTGTAAAAAACGCGTTTGCGAAAGAAAGATACTTTTCGGACAACCTAGTATCTAACGGCGTTTTGAACGTAGAACGCTGTATCGTAAAGCCACATTGAAATAAAAGTTAAGTTAAAGCTTAAAAGATTCAACTTTTAAGACTAGATTTTTTGAAACTTCAGACCTGTAAATTATAAGATACCCGGGTAGATAAAAGTTAAGTAAATTGTACCCGAGTATCTCGTGAGATGTGTAAGAACCTCAATGCGAGAGTCGTAGTCGCTGGTCCCAAAGAAGTAGCCGCTGATCGGACATTATTACGACATCAAGGTGATATCATGCCGGTGGATAGTTTGAAACGAAATTTTTTTATTTTCTATTCTCACACATATGAATGCACGTATAGAACGATGGTGCCGACGACGGCTTCTCTTTTGGAGTATTTCAAACCGATTATCGCCAACGTATACTTCGTATCACGTAGCATAGTGACCTAACTGGGAGGATATCGAAACTGCCGACTATCTCATTCGGCTGTCTCGTGAGATACGCGGGCAGCCGGGTAATTTTTGTGTACACAGTTGTCTCACGAGTATCCGGGTATCTCGAGTGTTCAGTTGAAACTACTAGCCCTGGTATGTATACAGTGATCGCTGCAGGAAAATATCTCTTCTCTGCAGTTGAAAGCACTTTTACTCCATTCACAATCTCTCCTCGACCTGCCTCCACTCAGTGCTACTCTGTACTTCATAATTTACCGAAATATCTTAAAAATACCTTTAGTGAAACGATCGACAGCGTTTCAACTGTGGAGAGACTATAGAAAATCTGCTCCTCGGTCGATATATCGAGGCACCTTTTTTCTCCAACCGTGAAAGGTCCCTTAACATTACTCGACCAGGAATAAATAAAGGCGAAGAAAATTCCCTGCAACGGAGGCAAGAATGGCGAAGGTAGGAGTAAAGAAAGGAAGAAGAAAGGGGACAGAAACACGGAGGAAGAGTGACATCAGAGGTCTTTGTGCACGGCACGGAAGAAAGGTGGGTGAGGTGGCCCGTGCGAGGATTGTCGTAAATGTCTTCATCCGTAAGATATGAGATGCCGTGGGCGTCGACGGGCACGCGGGGGCTCGCGTGGACACTGCATTCGGTCGCATTAACCTCCGCGAAAAGACATAGCGGAGGTGAAGGTGAAGAGGAAGCGGAGAAGAAAGATGTCAAACAGCTCTCCCGGTTCGCGAAGTGTCGCGGAGATAATGGCACCGCGAACGGCCCCTTTCCTTCGGCAATTCTCGGAGTATCCTGGTAATACGTTTTATAGCGATCCGTTAGGATGTTTCGTCGATGTTAATCGCGGCAAATTTTCTCGCTTCGATGGTTGGCAATTCACTTCGAAATAAATTACGTTCCTTTTAAGACGGTTCTGTGTAGATTAACTTCTTAAGGGATGCTGGCACATCTGTTACGCTCGTTCTTCGAAAGCGACACGAGTGGCAAATGCGAAGAATTTTCCTTCAACGTGATAAAATATCATCGAAGACGCGATAGATTTTGTCCCCCAACGTGGTGCTTTTTGTTTCAACCAAGATGCGTTGTGGGTGGATCTTGGTTTTCCGGTTTGAACTATGGTAGAATGGCCGAAGAACAAGAGTTACTTTATGAATGGAAGGTGTAGATAAAGATGCAGGTTTGCGATACGTGCACGTTTGCGTTTCAATCCGATACAGCGTCGTGCCATAAAGAAATCCCAATTGAATTTATGAACAGGCTTTCGTAACATTGTAACCTTTTCCAAAGTTTCTTGCGCAATTCGTAATTTGTATGTCTGCTAAACGAGACGCGGTTGATGAATGAACGAATCACGCGATAAATTGTTTAAGATACATAAGGAATTAACATTCTCACATTTCGTTCCATCCATCGATTGTAATATTCCTTCGATAAATTATGATATTCACACATAAACCAATAACGACAAATATTCTCTAGAAATCATCATCGATCCAGCCAATCGATTACATACTTGCCAAGTACCATGGAAAACCAATCGAAACAGAGGAGCCACCACCTTGTTCGATAAAAGACACTTAAATGAATACATAAATCAACGTCGGATTAAAAATCCAGCGTCCACTGTCCAAGCCTTGCCTTTCATCCCTCGCCAAGCACGATCTCCGTTTACACCCATAGAAAGTCGACCGTTCTCCAGCGGCGATTCCCGATTCTTCCGTTTCGTCGAATCCTGTTACACGTACACGTACAGTCCCAACCGTGGCACAGGCCGTAAGAGTCTTTACCTGGTCGTCGTATTCCCGGAGCGGTGAAATTCCAAAGAGGCTCACCTCGCAGCTCTTCGTCGCGTGTTGGCGTTGCACGTGGGCTGGGCAGTACCACGTTGAGCCCCCTCACACAATGCTACAGCTTGGCCCGTGTACACAGGAATAGGTCGGGACCCCGGCGTGTCAGAGGTGAGGCCGCACCCTGCATTGTGTCCTGCCCACGTGACCATCGTACTAGTCGTCATTCGTGTCAACGTTTGCCCCATGAATCCTTCCACCACGCCGTGTTTGTGTTGGTAACGAGTTGTGTGATAAAGCAGCCTTCGTGAATGGTGGTTTTGTTCGATTCTCGGCTTTTTCCTAGAAACTTTCAACGGTTGTCTCTTTCGAAGGACGATGGTGGTGAAGTTGACGTTTTGTCAGTGCCACGCTGTGTCTATCGATCTATTAGGTTTGAACTGCGATCAAGTTAAACCTTTTTGAGGTAATTCGAACTTGTAGGGCGGTGCGAACGTGTACACATCGAGTGTAAGTTTCCAAATTTTTGTCATTTCCATTTCACGTGATTGAAAGCAATCATACGTTGAAACTGTATCGATAAATCGACGAAACGTTACGTAATCTGTCACTCGTGCCTCGATACAAAAGAAAATTCAATGACTAAATGAACAGAACCCCACCTAATTCCTCAGTCGTGTCGGTTCAAGAGCAATTATCCTTACGAATAACATAACTCCACCTCGACACGTCGAGTCGCCGGCAAACACACGTACATATTACGATCAAATGATAGAGCATCGTAGGATCGCGCTCGATTCAATTTATCGGGCGCGTAATTTATGCAAACGGTCACGCAGTCGTCAATTACAGAGCTCATGAATAATATGGTGCACGTTTGACCGAGTAAAGTCGGTACGAAGGTTGTAACCTTTGAATCGACGACTTTCTATCGGCACGGAAACCCGTGGAATATACCAAGTTCGATACTAAAACGCCCCGTTACTCCATAAATCTCTGCTGACCATCGAAACACTCGACGCGTGTAAACCGTTCGAAAGTCAAATTGCAGCTGGGGGGCTTTTCGTGTTATTCCGACGTTTATTTCATCGGACTTAGCGTTTGTTAATTAAAAAAAAGAAAAAAAGAAAAAAGAAAAAGAAAGAGGAAGATAGGAAAGGAAAAATATCGTTAGGCATGCCAGAGGCTATCAACTGCCGGAATTTAATTAGCATTCTGTATTAGTAGCAGCAGCATTTCCTGAATGAATCTCTCTGTTACCATGTGCATTCGTACCACAAAATCTTGAGGAGCTTTGGGGTAATTAGCATGCAAAGTGCGTCCTCTAGGTATTACAAGGTACTAGTTCCATTTGCTGCTTACAGTTACTAAATAATTCAATTTACCGCGCAGAATTTTTCCTGATATCCGGATGCAGTTCGAAGAATAAATTTAATTTGTACAAATGATAAGCAGAATATAAATTACGTTTCGTGTTATTTCCGTCTCGTTGTGAAGCGTGCGCGTTACACGCTGAATATTTTTACGTTGGAATATTTATCATTTTGATGTTGATCTTGTACGTAATTTAAAGAATGCTTTCTGAAATAAAATTATGCTGTTCGGTATATCGAAGAAGATTATACGTTTGCAATCTACGAATTAGAGAACAGCGTAAAAAGTTTCAATGAATACTAACATACCATTTTGATTTTCAACGCTCTCAAGGGATTACGTTTAGCATCAGTCAACGATCTCATGAATTTCCCCATAGATTGCTCGTGAATGAATCCGTGGAAGCATTAGTGCAATAGCGAGGTCAAATCGTAGGCAGTTACGCCCAAGTAATCTCCTCCCTCTGTGTCTTTCTCCTATCCTCTCCTTTTATTAGCAGCGGATCGACAGGTTTATCGTGAGTCAAGATTTACGAGGCATCGTCGTTTGAACCGTTGATCATCGCTGGCCAATTCATTGTTATTAACTCGGACTGATTGTTACTCCGTAAATGATTTCTGTTCCACTGGTAAAACGCACCTATTTCCTGGATTTCTTCCAGAAAATTGTTTTACGAGACAGTTCCGTACAATGATTAGGTTTTTCTGTTAGCTCTAAATTTTAGTTACTCGATCTTACGCTTCGTCTGAACTCGATCGTTGCATTTATTTTTCTAACCACCGTCGTTTCTTTTGTTTCAGGTAAGCAGAATTCCTTATTTCGGGTACCACACTACCATTTCATGAAACTACAGCTCTGAAAACGATGTGGCTGCTTTTGATCGTCCCTTGAGACACATTTTCAGAGGTAGATATTATCTACGAATGTTAAATATCATTTATCGGACCTCGAGGAATTCTCACACTTTGGTTTCGATCGATCGAAATGGCAAACGAGTCAGGCCACCCGAAGGAACGTAGCTCGAAGAGCTTACGATCGCTTTAACCTTTTCGATCGCGTTAGCTCGTCGTGATTTTGTATTAAAGCTAAATCAAAGCTTTCGATATTTTACGAAACTTAATCTCTCCGTGCTCGATAAATCAATTCGTGGCCAATGACTCGTTCGATAAGGTTATAAAACAACGTATGCCTTTAATAATTCGATTAAAATTCATGCAGCTACCTTTATACAGTTGTTTCATAAAATTTGACGTGTTCGATCCGCCACTAATTACCACGTCTATGATACGAACCAATTACCGTGGCTAATTCGTACCACGCGAACGTATAATTAATATCGTATTACCGTGTATTCCGGTGTTGCTCCGAGTTCTTCTTGGAAATTGCTCTTACGAATCGGTAAATCGGCCAAATTAGGTGTTTCACCTTTCGCGTTTTTCACGTCGAACTAAAATTATTATAATAAATCTTAATAGAAGGATTTACGCTATTTTTATTTATTGTCCGTATAATGCAAGAGTTGTATCGGTATTTCCAAGATTGAAAATATTAAACATATTTCTCTAGTTAATCGAAAACTATTCTTGGTCAAAGAATAACGAAATAAAAGTTTTACGACCGTTTCTTCATCGTGGATTGCATTTTCTCGGATACTACCCTCATTACTGTGCTTCGTTGTCCTTCTTATTAACATTTTTCGTTTCGTTTCTGTTTCTTTTCTCTGTTCCGCGTGGAAGCATTCTCGAGATTGCAATTATGTCTAATAACTCGTGGAATAGCGTCTTAGCCTACGAAGATTCACAGTGGGTACAGCTGAATGATTCTAAGAAAGTTGTATTATACTTCGGTGGTATGAGAAAATGGAAAACAGGAAATGTCGGCAAAACGCTTGCCTATTGTTAGTTACAGGAGTGAGAAGAAGTACAGACAGATTTCTGAAAATAGACCATTGTATCTTGACTATTTTTCGTTGCGACGAAAATTTTATGAAACTGAAGCAACACGTACTATATTTGCAGTCGCTTATATAATCAAGGTTATATAATGTTGCATAGATCATTTAAGAGCGAGGAAAATGGAAGTTTTTGTATATTTTAAATTAACATAAGATTAACATGAAATTAAAATCACATGCCAATAGAAGTTTTAATAGCTTAATTGTCACAGCGCAGCGATACATATTGTTAGTCTCAGAATCTATCTCGCGAGTCCTTCTTACACCAGCCGTTGTTACACCAGTTCCCAGGGCTCGATCAGAAGCAATAAATCCCAGCGAGACACTCAGCGACGCGTGAAAAACCGCGTTTATCCTACGAAGGTTGGAGGATCGAAATAAGAAAAAAAAAAAAAAAGGAGAGAAAAAGAAAAAAAGATCGAAAGCACGAGGGAGAAAAAGGAGCAAGAAATCTCGAAGAAGCGGAGAACCGGGCGCGTTCGACTTGAGCTGTGCTTGAACGACACCTCCCAGGCCGCGATAAAGATGTAAATCTGGCTGTAAGCGAGGAGAAGTACGAGCACGGCAGCGGTCGCTATTAATTCATGCATGCATTGTTACGTGTCAAGGCGCGCGGTGTATCTGTCGGCAGATCGTCGTGACGAGATAAGCGAGGCGAAAACCTTCCTTCTCTCGATCGGCAGCCTCCTCCCGCGCCGAGCAACCGAGCGAGCGAAACGAAGCAGCGCAGCGCAGCGCCTTGGAAGCAGCTCGCACGACGAAAAGACCCGGCTTCGCACCGAGGCGAAGATTAATCGTCCACGTCGGACGGACGTCGTGATAATTCCTTTAAACGACACGCTGCTACGCGAGCCAGTCGTGATACGCGAAACGCGGCCCCGTCGATCCCGCGACGCTGGTAATTATTTCGTTTAGCGTCGCCTCGATGGACGGCTGCCGTTAAGAGCCGACCGCGACGTGCTTCTGTGAATCGGTCGAGCAGACTGTTCCACCGTGATGATCGGCTGGAATTGTTGGTGCGAAGGTAACGCGCGTTTCGATACGTTTGTCGACAGAATAATAATTACGGATAATGGCGAATCGATGTAGGTTTTAAGGAGATTAGGCGTTGTTCTATAAAGGAAATTGGCAGGTGCACGGGATTGTACGAGCGTAGCGAAGGGAAATTACAAAATCTTATGGGACTCTGAGGAAGACAAAGTCGTTTATATCTTGGGAAAACTAGCGATGTTCGTGAGAATTTAGAAAAGAGACATCGAGGATTTTGTAGGATTTTTAAGAGGATACGAGTCGTTGATAATTGAGAAAACTTAGGCAGATCGTCGAGGTTGAAGTAGGTGCAGCAGTGTACTAGGTTTGTTAATATTTGGACAAGTTTACGCACGTGGAATTAACGAGAGAGTTATTGAGACATTGTAGTTTGTAAGATAATCACGAAGCTCCGTTCGAGGAGAATAGAACGAACGATCAAACCAATGAATCTTTCGTTGCCGTAGCAGGAAGCAGGACTGTCGATTTGTCGCGTAATGCACGATATCGAGGATCTCGAGGTCGCGATCGCCATGACCACCGCGTCAGACACGCGGTAACACGTGTCTGGTTTCCAATGAGAATTTAATTGCTCGAGCTTTCATTCGCCTACCGCTGAAGCAACGCTCTTCTCGGTTCTCTCATTTGCATCGAGAGAGCATGACCATATCGGGCCGCTTCTCTATTACTCTCTGTTCCTTCCTATCTTCTTCTTCCATGCTGTTTCTCAAACTCTATCGTATTCGACGAGAGAAAGCTTGAGAAAGGTTATCTCGCGAGACACGTGTGTGATTGGCAATTTTAATTGTTCGGGTGAACGTTGTGGTTGCTGAGAGGTTATAGTTTCAAAGGGATGCTGTTTCTACGACGAAGAATAATAGTTCTTTAGATAGGAGAATAATAATTCACTAATTTCGATTGTTTTTATCTTTGGAGAGAATCGAAAGGAGTTCTCAGTTGGAGAAGCAGCATAATACTTATTATTTTCATCGATTTGGTTCTTTGTGATTGTGTTCGATACTATTTTTTTATAAATTAATAAATTTGCAATGCATAGTTTTATTCTAATACAACTAGTAGTTTACTTGGTATAATACTTAATACAGAACATTTAACTTCAATTTTCCTTTTTGCTTATTATCAATTACCGTACGCTATTATCATGTTTTATATTAATAACCTCTGATCTAACTGACTGCTTATCAGAAAACATCCATACGAAGCATATTATTCAGTGAGACTTGAAACGTGCGAAAATATCGATGATAATATCGAGATAACACGACCTGATTATCATAACGTCTCAGTTTTCTATCTCTTCGTAATTCCATTAGAACTGTATATTATGCTATTATGTATGTACATTTGTGCAAACTGGTTCATCTTTCGATAAGTGGAAGAATTAATAATCCTCCTAATGTCGTACAGTATATATTATTATTTGACGTTGTATTTTCGATGCTCGTGAATGTATTTTAGCTTTTATTCCAAAAATATCGAATCAGTTAGTAACAAATAATTAAAGGTAGAAACGAACGTTTTCACTTTTGAAACGTATTTGAACGCTAGATTGATTGCCTCGATGGTCGCAGAAATGTCAAGATTTCTATTAAATCCTTTTCCTATAATTACGCTACAACATCGATCGCGAAAGATAACATGTGAAATCAATCACGAAAGGAAGATCTATTCTCAGAAACCATCGTCGCGTTAAATACCGGCCGCGGAAATGACGTATTACACAGTATTTAAAGTGAAACGTCGAGAATCTCTGTATACGTAAGTACTTTGTATTTGTCATCAGCCGAAGAAAAAAAAAAGAAGAAAATAACCATCCATCGATTTTCTATTAATTCACGTAGTTCTGACAATTCTCATTGTTGCTGAGATGTTTATGCATGAGTAGGAAATCAGATGCGTTGACGATTACAAATAGAGATCGATGATAGATCGACAAAGTGATCTTCCTATTAATAGACATACGCGAATCTACATTTTAAAAGAACATCTAATGCGAGTTTCTTGCAAGAGATTGCGTCGGTTCACAGACGTACATTCTACGCGTATCCGACGATCGATATTTGACTACGAATTGTTCTGGGACCGACAGTTCGCACGCGACTAATTGTCTATCGCCTTGGTCGTCCTTGCAATTAAAAATAATCGTTAAATGGGATTTGTATCGTTGAATCTCGAGTATAGCGTCCGGCCTGTTCGCGATACGAACATCTACCGGCAATTTATCCGCTGTCGATCGGGTTGCAGGTCGAACGTGACACAGGCGTGTACTCGCAAACGTATACGGTACGTACACACGAGTGTATCGCGTGCGGTTATTAAAAGTTGAATGCACGTAATAAAAGTATTCCGCGGTTCCTCGTGCGGTTTATGACGGTGTTAGAGGTGAGCAATAAAAGGCACTTTGTGCAGCTGGAAATTGATTGCGATATAAAGGGGATCCAATAAAGATAGCTTCGGGTGTCAGAAATTCATCACCGTATCACGAAATGAAACGAAAACCTCGACGCAGAGTGCCGTCGCGTTCTCTTCTTTGCTGAAAGATTAATTTAGATAGGGGTTGGATTGATTTAAGGTGGATGTATATGGTTATGGCAGCGAGAAAGAATTAAGTAAACGGTTAGAATGGGGAAAATGATGTGACGTGTAGTGGAAGTTTGTGATTCTGCGTTTATGCGTAAAATATCCGTCGGTTTATAGTTTGTTCGAATACGATAAGAGAATGGCGATCGAAGTGGTTTTCGTTATTAAAATTCCGCTTTGAAGTTTCCCCGATCGAAGCGTGAACGTTTCTCGAGCATCTGTTTGAAGGTGTCAAATAAGCTAGTGGGATTGTAAAGAATGAATAACGAAATAGCAAAAACGATAATCAAAGAATTATTTACATATTTAGTAGCCAGCAGATCTGCGTGATACATAACTTGTTTCTAAAATGCATCATTAGAGTTGCAAAAATCATACTTATAGCGATTAATGATATACAGAAAGAAAACCATCCATACTCCCCACCACCGTACATCAGGGCAATTAATCAATATCAAGCAGCCACATAGCAATCGCTGTATCATGAATCGTGCAGAATGTAACGCGGTCGCATAATTAACAGTACAGCTCGAGTGTAACGTAGATTACGCGAACTCGTACTCGATTGCATTCTTTCGCGACATCAAGCTGCACGAATCCGGTAATAATCGCGTTCTCCAGCCGGTAACAGCGATCGAAATATATGTTATCGTAAAGGCAACGTTCTCCCGCGTTTTATGGTATTCCGTTAATGGCCGGTGCTTTCTAGAGATCCACGGGTTTAAGGGTTAAAGTTTGCCTCATCGAACAACTCATTAGCAGCTGTAAGAGCTTTTATTGACTCGTCCTAGGCAATTGTGAAAAATCTGTGTAAAAGGCCGTCTAATCTATCCATCGCACAGCGTCGAAACGGCTAGAAGAAAGGATCGACATCCTCGCGAAGATATCGACTCGAAGAGAGAGAGAGAGAGAGAGAGAGAAAGAAAGAGAGAGCGAAGAGGCATCGTTTGAACGTTCGAAGTCACTGGCTGGCCTTTGGCCATTCGATTGCCTTTTAGGACGTTTTGTCGGTCGGAAACGAAGCCAACCAAACTTGGGCGAAAGGCAGAGAAGGATAGAGAGCGGGCTTTCGAACGGCACGGTGTGTTTCCCTGTCCATCGGTAAATAGACTGGATGGACGGGAGTGGAAGGTTCATTAGCGAGGTATATCAGGACCCGGCATTCCTCGCCTGTCGACCTTTGGACCCTTGTTCGGGTCAGCCGCGGCGACGGAAGGATTCGAGCAATTTTTCTACCAGCTGAATCGAAAAATGACCCTCTTTCAACGGGACGTTCGGTTTCACGCGTTGATTTATGCTTCGCAATTTTGCGTTACAGTTTTGGGCGTGACGTGGGTTTTCGACGTTTAAATTGGGGCTACGGTGGAAGGAGGAGCAGTGGAAATTAAATAGAAATTGATCTTTCGTTGAGCTTAAGATATATTGTGTTGCAGAGGTCGAGTTGAAGAAAAGCTTAGAGGCAGCATAAAACTACGAGGAGGCGAATTAAAAAAAAAAAAGCAAAGAATTCATTTTTTTTATCACATTGTGAAAACTAACCATGATCCGCACACGACGTTTCTCGAGATACCGCAGAGTCACGAAAACGTCTTCGAATTTCGCGCGAATCGACCGCCCTAACGACCACAGCGATACGATAAGTCGCTAATTTACGTTTGTCGTCGATACGGCGAGGAGCCTGTCGTGGGTGGCCCATGGCGTCGTTCCATACGATGGTACCATATGTCCTGCATCTCTGCTTGGCCACTCTCTCGAGCGAATACCGTGTCATGCTGCCGATTAATTAGCAGGCCAACGATATCGCCGAAGGAAACTGTAATCGGTGGGATCGGTCACGTTTTTCGGTATAGCCATGACTAGACGATTCTTTCTCTCGCTGATCCTCGCGATACAGCCAATACATTTCCATCGTATCCTTACTTCCTAACGCTTTGTACATTGTATCGTATTAAGGGAATGAATAACTCACGGATAACAAATTTCTATCCAGTTCATAGTCGTTTACGATCCATTTACCTCCAATCGCATGAGATTATACCGCGCACACAATACCACGATGCTAGTCATCGAATTCCCAAACAGTTGTCCGAATGGTTTTCGTAATGCCGAGCGTAGCAGTCATTCTGTGATCGTGAGTGGCAGAAGCTCGGATCAAAGGCCCTGTACGAATGGTCGATTCGAATCGAACGCACCTCCAACGAAAGACACCCATTAGTCAAGCAACCCGATGCTTGGCCACGGCGCGTTTCATTCGTTCGCAAGGAGCGGAATGCTTGCTCTTAGAACGGCAATATATTACGCCGGTAATTACTGTTAAACCGGCATCAATTACTATCAAGCGTCAGATGCGCGCGGAACGGATAACCGATAGTCCGGCGAAATACAAGCGTAGAAAGGATGACCAAGTTCGTGACCATCGGGAGTCGGCGAGGGTCACCTAACCGTTTTCTTTCGATCACACTGCGCGAGTAATGCATCACTTGCAAGGATACCCTGATCGATGCACGTGGAAAGACTGTCATCCGCTTTAATTGAGCTGCTTTCTCTAACTTTATCGGTATACGTTTACGTATCAGAGGCAAAACAATTGGAAGAGAAATTATGCACGAGCCGTTGAATTTGGGTCTAGGGACTGTGGAAGAGTTTCAGGACAGATAGGATGGAACTAGAATAGCGCTCGATTCTTTTTGCATCTGTTCATCGACGAAACTTCAACGATCGTGAATAGGAAGACAAGATGCGATGTACGAGAGGATGACCATAAACAGCGAAGAAATTGAGAAATTCGTTCGCGATGCTCGTGCGTCCTTCAAAAACAACGGTGCTCGATGAGTCGATCAATGGCATTCCGTACACTGATTGCGTTCGTTAGCGTGGCTCTTGTCATTGGAATAATTATTGACGAACTCCTTGACACGCGATACGTGGCGTAACCGTGGCCGCCTGTGCGCGCCGATGAATGTTGAACAATGTGGTTTGATTGGTGGCACAACTAATTGCGGGAACTATTGATTCTGACACGCCAGAAAAGATGCTCGTAACGTTTCTCGACTTCTCTCTCGCAGGTAGGGATAAATGGCATTGGTAATTAATGACGTTGGAATTATTTTCTAATTTAATTATTGGGAAATAGTAGTGATTGAAGGGACATTAATGGGATAGCGAGAAATCAACGCGTGGAATGGATAACGTTGCGTAAGAGGCTCGAAGCCAGAGATCATTTTTATTTAAATGATTATTACGGATCGACGTTGTTAGCGGATAATTGATGAGATCGTGACTGATAAGAACGAGAGGCAGAGAAGAGGCTAGCAGCCTCTCGAAAGAGAAAATAATCTTTTGTAAAAGATACTTTACCAAAAATCGTTCAAATTCAAAAACACAAGAATCCAAGAGTACTCGTAAATCTATGAAATTACTACGAAGAATTACGAACTGGTAATTTCAACTCTAGTAGCTCTACTCTATCTATCTGGTTAAGGATTCAACACACTCTGTACATTCAATTACTCACGGCTACCTGAGAAACCTACAATCTACCTGTATTATCGGTGAATCTTAATAAAAGTTGGCAACGAGTTTTGCGGTAGACTGTACGCCAGCAGGCGAGCAGTTAGCATTAGCCACGATGACGAAGAAGGCCAGAGACTCGGTGAGATGATAGCGAGCGCGTTCGCTCGGTGCTCGCATCGGTCACACCACAGGTGACTCGTCGTGGTCCGACTGTGACCCCTGCTCGACCCACGTACCTGACTTCCACTCTTTCCCCTCTCTCCCCTTCGGCACCTCTCCTTCTGTTCTACCGACCAGCAGGACGAGAGAGGATTGTCGGTGCTAATCGTTTCTCGCGCACGAAGCCACCTTGCTCTTTGTCGACTGCCTCTGCTGGCACAGATAGCGCTTTAATCGTCCGAGGATTGTTCGAAGGGCGCTCATTCTCGAGCTAGAACCTCGACGAGCTAGCTGCAATTGGACCATGTAGAGATGGGACCTTTTCTATTTTTCTGATAGCTGTGGATAGTACTTTGACTAGGTGTCTTATTACAGCGAATTTTGGTAATGTATAGGTGCGATTAAATGTTTCTTTTTGTACGTGGTACGTTGATTATCGGATTTGGATTATTCTGTTATAATATCTCGTACGAGGAGGAAGTGAGTTTGAAATTGGAAATATCTTGGATTTCTTGATTGATTGAAAAAGATTGACTCCATCAAGAGACAAACGGACGTAGATAATGGAGAATTACCGAGAGATCGCAAATTACTTAAGCGATAAACGAAAACAAAGGCCAAAGGATCGTCTTTGATTCGAATGATAAATTACATTCTGAATTGCAGTGGCTTGTATGTGTATTTTGAGGAACTTTATGTGACTTCTGATGATTCGAGAAATAATTACCCAGCGTGACGAGTTGCTGGATCGAGATGGTTTCAGATGAATTTTCCATCTTTGTTTCGCATAAACTTGCCAAGACAAACATGTCTATGGCACGATGCTAACCGTCGGATTACTATCCATTACATTTTCATTCCAATGAGATTTTATATTACTTGGGAACTATGAAACAGTAAACTTATGTTCGCGTTAGTATAGCTGCGATACATATCAGAAATCTAGATACGAGTATTGTCGTTGTAATTTATTTCTTATCCTTGAATCTTTCTTGCGTATCGTTTTATCGTCCGGAGTAAAATATTTCCAAAATTTGCCATATCACGTATCCTTCTGTATTTTATTCACTTTAACATCTGTTTGACCAAAATTTTCTCTGCGATAATTTTTAGATATACCTTCTCGTAATTAAGTTCACGAAGGATACTTTATTTTATTTTAATTGATTGTATAATACAGTTACGTAACAGATTTCGTGATATCGAGCCTTGCGAAATCACTCGTTATTTTCCTTACATTTATATGGATATTTAAAGGCCTCGAAAATTACCATATCAATTAACCCAAGCCAAGAGTCACAGAACCCATTTGACATGGTAAAATATCCCTTCGTTACTGCCTATCTATTTCCTTTCCGTAGCAAGCATTTTCCGCATTTTATCACTTTATCCCTGACTTTTTCTTGCAACTGGTTTCTCACGTCTTTGCCTATGGCCGAAGAACGCGACAGGTGAGAGAATCGCCGGTATTAATCGGTGCTCGTGCACGAAACGTCCACGAGGTCATCTACGTCGTTCTTTGTTTGTCATCCGTTCGTACTCGTAACTCGTCTGGTCGTCGGAGTTGAAGAGGGAACACGCGTCGTCGAAACAAGGTGACAGAGACAGAAAAGAGAAAAAGAACCGATGGGAGACGAGGAAGGAAAAAAAAAATGACGGAGGAAAAGAGAGAGAAAACGGTGCCAGGACGTGTAAAGACTCCGTTTCCAGTTGCGGCTGCATGTGGAAACGTTCCAACCATTGGACCGGTGTGTGTAGGTGGTTTATTAACCTGTTTAGATGCATATCTAATCGGTTCTATCTTGGCGCGACGTTAAATGCTTCTGCGCTCGTCGCTCCTGCAATTTTCCACAGTGTCACGTTCGTTTTCAGCAGCAGCCAGTAACGAAATACCAACAAAGAACCTATTGGTTTTAAACCTGGATATTTCTTTTTGCTCTTTGCTGTACAACTGGCGGAAGAGATACAGCGAGATAGTATAATCGGTCAGATGCTAAATTGATATGTTTCGAGAGTTTTCAAGGATAATTCGAGGCATTTTAGAATGTATAACGACTCTATGCTTAGAAAATTAGAGACTCAGAGACTCGGAGATTTAAGAAAATAAAACAAAAATTGGAAAGGTAAATTCTAGACGACAAGAAGATCGAAAGGGTGTCCATAGAGCGCGTATGACTATAGGCTTAGGTTACGTCAATGGGTGTCGCCACTGAACGCCTTAATTTACAAGCTTGCTCCATCGGTTCCACCGTCTGTACCGTTTACTTTTGGCCGTGATAAAGCGATTACGTAACACGTTTTGCCCTGGAATACCGAACGAGCAGACGGTGAAACACGAAACGACCGAACTCGTGGGAGTCGGTCGTTTTACACGCTTGTCGCGCGATTTCCTCGATTTCACGAGGTTTCTCCAAGTTTTGTCGAGATTTGCTCTCGTTGTCGTAGATCCTGGTCACTGCAAGCTAAAGATATTCGTTTCGCGGATTGTAAGATGGTTTCGTAAAGGAATTCACTGAAACTCAGAAAACCACTGTCCACAGTACAATCGCTACTACGAATCCATCGACTCGAAGATTCCATTTCTGTACAATTCTATTAAAACTATTATCGGAAATCTGTTAAAGGAACAAACAAAGTATTTTTCAACTGTAATATAAGTCGCTATCGCAGCACGTAATTCACAGAAAACTTCACTCGGCTAACCACTTCCTAATTGCAACGATATCTAATTTCCACGGTATGCTTCCTCATCCTATCTCAGTCACTTGTAAATCGAAAAAGTATTCTCCGAAACGTGTCACTTCCTCCGTTGGAATAGTATTTCGCGGTATCGGTCGATCTTCATCCGTGGCGGAGTGACACGCGAGTCACGCCCAGCATTCACGACACCTACGTCCTTCCGTCGTACGCTCGCGACCCTGACGAGAGGATTAGAAGAGTGTTCTCCCTCGCGGCGAGTGCCACCCATAGAAAGTGGACACCTACGTACGCTAACCGGCGGAACAAAGTTCACGAGCGTCCACGGAAGAGACGTCGACGAATACGAAGAAGCTGAAGAGGTGGAATGACCCCGCGGATCGTATTGTGAACGCGTACAGGGCCCCTCACGGAGGGTAACATATGCGTGATGGCCTGCGAAAGCTACGTCACGCAGGCACGCACCTTTCCTTCTCTTTTTCCCTGGCTGTCGTTTCCTCTTCGTCTTCGTCTTCTTCTTCTGCTCTTTTCGTTTCTCCGTTTGCCTTTTCGCGTAGCCTGCTCGTACGACGGGGGCTACGGAGGTCACCGTACGCTGCTATCTGCCACCAGCGGAACAAACGGTGAACAGGCTGCTTCTCTTCTTCCTGGAGCCTTTCGTTGCTCGCTTTGTAACCGCGACGATCGAGGGCAGGTGGAAGCGTTGGATTCCATGCGACGATGCTCGGAATCCATCGGGGGTCAATATAGCGTTGGCACGATAGTCGGTTAGGTCGATAGAGCGCTACAGTCAGATAGAACGGAATTACATAATTTATTTCGAGCTGTAAACTATCATTCGGATGATAAAAACGACCGCGTTAAAATATTTGATTACAGAGATTATGATATTATTGGCACTTTGATCTTCTTTTAGCCCTACACGACTGGTATAGCAACTCGAGAGGATATCTTTGTTTGCATAATGATAGTTTTAGCCCGAGTAAGTGTCGTGGCTCACCGATGGCCCACGTTTTGAGTTCTCGCTTTGTAATATCGAGTCACGCTCGTGCCACGGATTATAGACTAAGTGTGATGAAACCATGTATTCACGATGAAGTTCAATCTTAACTATAAGTTTATGTTTAACGATCGGCTAGCGGAATTATTCCATGGCCACGTTATTAAACGGCCAATTTCAGTGCATCCGATCATTAAATAATACCATAAGGTAAATATACTTATCGTTGGTTAAGGCGCTAAAGTATCGGCAAGTATAATTTCATTTTCTTATGGTTAACGTTAGTTGTGAAGGAAGAAATTAAAAATTAAATTTTAAAATACAGGAAATTTGAGCATAACGGTAACAGGATAAGGATATTGAGCAGAACTTGCAAGCACTTGATTACACAATTAATTCATTGTAATTAATTTAGAAAGAATTGTGATGCGGTATTATACTTTCAAATATATCTGGCGATTATTATAGGGAATTTATCGATAATTTGTTTATTTCTGTTTGTGCAAGAGCAACTACCGGAAACCGGTAATTAATGCCGACGTTGCACCTAAAGCAACAAAAAAGTTTCTCGTACAAAAAATATATTAATATTGCGCTGTTAATTATGAAATGTTACTTGCAGAACGTTAAATAATAGACGCAAGAAGAATACACATGCGCATGATAAACAAGTAAATGTTACTTTTTAAGAAAAGAAGGATACAAATCTCAACTGAAAGATGTTAAAGAAAAACAACTACAGTTAATTGGAAATGTCTTCAAATAATTTTCGACGTTCGCTATTTTTGTTTCTCCCGTGTTTCTCTGAATCAAAGGCTATGGTAAAAATGAGATACACGTAATAAGAAAGAACTGGCGGCAAGAAATCTCATTAACATTCGAAGTAAAAACGAATAGGATACTGCGTAAAAATACAGTTCTAGGACATAGGCAATTGCTCGATGTACGTACACCTACAACAGATTTTATCGATGCAAGTTTTTGTTTTTACAATATCGATTTGCATATTCGGAATTAATTATTAGAAACAAACCATCTTCTTCGATATTACGGAAAGATTGGTGAATCATCGTTACTCGCAGTCAACCATGATATTCTTTGCTTTTTTTTTTTTTTTAACGTTAGTTACTTTGAATCAAATATGTTTACATATGTGAAATATTTATCTTCTTCGAAATATACATAAGACGTAAAGTAGCTCTACTATCGTTCGTAGTAAAAATGTAGAAAAGCTAGATTTATACATTCGTAACGTTCATGTTTCCTTCTCACGTTCTCGCAAAACAGATTTTCCTTCTCACGTGTTAGACTGTTGTATGTGTGGAACTACGCATTTTTCCGCTCTAATATAATTTGCAAGTTTGCGATAAATTAGCTCATCGAATTATATTTACGTAAGAACCTCCTATAGTAAGCGAACGAGGTTAAAATCAAATATGTAGAATCACCGTGTGCCACACGTACACACAGAATCACCTCGAGAGTACACTTTCAATCACTAGCACGTGTTCCAAGTCCCACATTTGAGAGACACACCTCGCTGTATCGCGGTCGCGTGTTCCTGGAGGGATGTTAATTAACCAGAACCGTAATAAATTCTATCGTTTCCCCTTCTTTCACCGAGTATTTTCTCTGCTCGCCTCGGCTAATAAACGCTCGCCAGTCACGTGATAGTCCATTGTGTACCGCGGTAGGCCTTCCACAAATGAAACAGCTGATTCGCCCGTTCTCCATACGACCAAGGTTACGCCTTGCTAAGAAGAACACGCGTTCTTACTATACCAAGTTAACCTAGCTCTTTCATTTCGATTGTGCATTGACTGACGAATAGTCGATAAGATGACGACATAGGTCTCAGAATGATTTTGCAAAGTTTATGCTTTTGTTTCTCTTCGAAATGACTTTTCATTCTACGATAATGAATCTGTAAATTTGGTATTAAGTTCGTGAATGACAACGTTTATGATAGGCGATAACGAATACGAATACGAAGATTTCATTTTTATCAGAAATATCTTCGCTAACGATAACACAAGTAGGTTTTACCTACTTTGAAGAGAGCAGCGAATTAAAAAGATGGAAAGCGCTTGGGGCTACGTTTTCTTCAACAGTTGTTCGCAATATTACCACCATAAAGTGTATTCTTTTTTACAAACTTCTTTTAACCATCGTACGCTACTCGTTAACCACGAAAATCAATAAACGCGCGAGGATATAGAGGCGGTAACGAGAGTGAACGTACAGAGTGAAGCGGCAGGGGGAAGTTGGTATTACGATTAAGTAGGTGAAGGCACTAGAAACACGCGAGCATCCCGAGGGATAGCACCCAGCGATGCTACCAATGCAGAACGAGATCCCGTGGCGTGAAATATGGTCGCGATGAGGTCGGCGTTACGCGGCGATCAAAAAGCTGAAATTACAGACGTTCTGGTATACTTGGATATCGTCTCGTTCGCGAAGCTTCGACCGTGATTCGCCAGCTACAGACGACGCCTATAAATGTCTATCGAAGCTCGCTTAAAAATCCTCAGCTCGAAATAATAATAATCGATCCGCCGTGGACGCGTTTCGTACGGTCGAAAGCATTCGTAGTCGAACTCACGAAACAGTACGAACGCAGGACGAATGCACGCACCCACATGAACCATCGGCGAATGACATACGCAGAGGGAAACCGGCGCACCGGCTACTGCATTATGCATTAGTCATGATTACAAAGTAAGTGGCGTGCTCGTGGCGCGTCTATAGTAATAACGGCGTATTTGCGGTACTTATGATTTTCTACTTGAAACGGGCATAACCCGCTTTAATGGCGCAGGCCAGCCCTCCTGGTCGCGCATAACTTACGGCAGATTTACAACGCAAGCGGATCCCTAGCCGCTGCTGACGCCGTACGTTGATCGTGTTAACGCCATGACACTAATCTCTCTCTCCTTCTTCCTACGTTCGCGTTTCTTTTACACCGACGGTACGGCCTCGACCGGCCTTTAAAGGTCGTTACGCTCGGTAATTATCGTCGCCCGCGACACACCACAGGCTACGAGGACGATTAATGCCGGACACTGGTGGTGTCCACTAGGTTTTATCTTGGGCGAGTTCGTACGACGTTATTTTGTTCCAATCTTCTGCAGGAGAATGTCGTTTGTTATGGAAAGTAGCTTTATGAGTCGAGTTGGAGAGTTGTCGCAGCTTTTTGACTGGTACTGTTGATCGTTGGTCTTTGATTAGAATCTTTCTTGGACCGACATTTAAGAACAACGGATACAACGTGCCGGATATCGTTCGTGAGGAATAAAATGGCTACGATAATGTTAGAAAGCGGATTCAAGAAATCTTTAACGTGGAAGAATTTTGTAGAACTTTGATCCTTCGTACGAGGACGATCGAGAGGCTCGATGAACTTTACTCGTAAATCGAACGTACGTTTGGCGAGCTTCCGAAGCTTCTATTCTGTTTAATTAGAATTGCGGAATTAATTTACAAACTAACAGAAACCCATATAATTGTCGATGCTACGGGTACTCAAACCATCAACTAAATTTAACCGTAGAAACATGAGATTGGAGAAAGAAATTCTAAACACGTTCATCGTCGCGCTAACGAAGCTCCTGTGGAGATAGGAAACACTGAAAATCTACATACACCAAATCTCCCATAATTTTTGCGATTTACGTGCTAACGACAGTCTAAATAATGTATTCTCAAAGCAATAACATTATATAGCTCTCTTAATACCTCGTAATAAAAAGGAGAAAGGCTAAAAAGATGAAGAAAACAACGACAAAAGTCGTGAAGAGATCCATTGCCGTCCATAAGTTACCAGGTACTTGTTAACTTTAATGACAATCCGTTTTATAATTACAAATTCAATTGTCACCATTCTATATATTCTATCCGATAAAAATACTAAATTCCTAGCGATATACGTATGGTGTACACTTTGCAATTAATATTATATTCAAATGTTCCTTCACCATTTCCAACTCGAATGGTTTAGAACGTATAGCAGAAACGTTTAACACAGGGCGAGGAAGAAAATCGTGCGTTTTAAAGATAATGGCTCGTCGCGTCGAGGATTTATAATGACCGGTTACGTGCAGCGGAGGGCCGCCTTTATCGTTCATTAACCACCACGCTAACCCCGGATGCGGATATGCGAGGAAAGGTGCGTGCACGCGTGCTGCACGCGTTCAAACCTCGCGGAGCAAGCGATCCATCGGCTGTTTTTCTGGCGTGGCCAGCCTTGCGGAGGCCGCGGAGGAAACAGCAGCTTCCGCTCTTTCGCGTTTCAACCTTTAATCATGATGACTGGTCTCGGTTAAGACCTCCGTGGCGTCAGTAGCACGCGAAAAATATTCGTCGGTGCTTCTTGTAATCGTAGCCTCCGAGATAATTGGCTTTGGATGATGAATGTTTCGGTTTTCAGGGCTGTTTAATGAAGAAAACGGTCTTTATTTTTGCAACGATGATGCTTCTCATTTTGGACGGAGTAATGGTTTCGGAGGCAAATCGTGCAACGTTCTTATTTCGTGGTCGAGAGGAAAGAAAATAGTTCGTTCGTTTTTTAATTAATATCGGGAAAATACCACGATGTTTCGCGTTGAAAATTATATTTAATGTACACGACGAGATCGTCGTACGTTGGCACTGCATTGCGAAATTTTTCCTTTCTGTAGAAGCTTAAAAAATTCGCTAAGAACACGGCATTCTCTCGGCAATGTATTCCGAATTGCGTGATCTTTGTTAGGACATGTCACATCATCCCAGCTAATGAGATACGAATCACGTTTTCGGAAATTTTTTACCACTCGAACATTGGAACCCGGAGGAAGTTGTTGAACTTTACAATCGCTGCGATATACATACATACGTCAGGTGTGATAAGTTTGAATGACGAAACGCAGGAACGATCAGACGAATTAAACGATATCGTTTAGATTTTATTCGATTTGAAGGAAAATATAAAGTGCGTCTCTGTTCGACGTTACAAGCGACGATTACTCCGCCTTCGAATGAAAATCAGAGAAATGTGTTGCAGCGGCATGGAAAAAAAATCAGTGCATTGCGTAACGGAGATGCAGGAGTGAAGATTGTGAATGCAAATGCGGATTGGGTGCGGTCCAGGCGAATAACGTATGCACGAGAATCGTGTTGAGTAATTTTTATCTATACTACTTTGACTATCTCGATGTTCATGCATCGAAATATGCTAAGAATGACGACGTAGAATTTGCATAATTCAATTATTTCCAACGTAAAAGCTTAGAGTTGAAAATATGTAAGTACATCTGAGTTGCTTAATTCCAGTATTTCCTTATCGAACAAGATACATTCACCGTAATAAAATATTAAGAAACCTAATCTCTGAGAAACGTTATTATATCGTTGCATTAATTATTAGAAAAGTTTATAGCTCAGGCGATATTAAACACAATTTGATAAGTATGAAATACCGAGATTGGGTTAAACGGAAAATCGAAGTCAACTTTCCTTTTGAATTCGTGTTGAATATATTAAGCAGATTCTGGAGAACGATACAACGTTAGATACTTTTCTCGAGAGAAAGCAACTTCTGTTCATAAATTTAGAAATTTATTGATTCGGATAGTAGCTTGAAATTCTGAGAGATTCCATGAAATTTAGGCGATCCACGTTCTAGTTTCTTTTCCATTCGTTATAATATGAAATATACAATTGTTATGTATTCAGTAATTGCCTCGTTGTTCCACTGATTTGTTTGTAAATTTTGTTTCACAGATGGCGAGGTGCTTGGAACTAGATCGTCCAAGAGGAAATGTATTTGTATTATGTGAATGTATCTAAACCTCGTTTCAATCGTTCTTTGTAAGAGAACTGAGACAAAGAAATTTGTTTTCTTTCTCAACACGTTTATTTTTCTTTCTTTTCTTTTTCTTCTACTTCTCTTCAAACACAACCAGCTAAAAAGAAAAACGTCGCTGTTTCTACGATCGAAGAATCATCGAACTTTGTCTGCACTTAAAAAATTCCAACTGTTCCTTCATTCTTTCAAAGTTCTTTGCCGAATAATTACTCTTTGCGTAACTGTTTAAGGTTTCTTCCCATTCAAATTCTTTTCATTCAAAAATTGTATCACTTTAAAGCACAATCGCGGTTAAGCTTGGTCTAAAGTAAGTATTGAATCGCGTGAAACGATCTTCATCCTCCGAATATCTTTTCATTATTTATTCTCCACAATTTCTCGCTATATTTAGAAACGAGCATGAACTCGCAACAATCTCGACTAGCCAGACGATTCTTAAGAGCCAAGCTACGATCAGTCATCTCTGTGACAGGCTTTCGATTATCGTTTCCCCTTCTCCTTTTTCTCTGGTTTTGGTCTCAGGTGTCCTCAACGAAGAGCAAACGTTGGCGTATCGAGTTCGCGTGTATTTCGTCGAAAAATAGCGTCGAATTCGAAGTGGGAATAATTAACGTCAGCTGAAAGGCACCGTGCCATCTTTATTCCTGTCGCGAGACTCTCTATTCTTGACCTCGAGGGTCAATTCGTTTTAACGGTAATCTCGTGAAATAATTTATGCCCGCCGCATATAATATAGATAGATTCCTCGATTCTTCGATTTTCCACCTTTAGACCTACTGTCCACGAAGCGTAAGCATCGTCTATGAGCCACGACGATACGTCTACGCAGGTGTCCGGTCTACGAAGCACACAGCAAGATACATTTCGCGTCATTATTAAAATGTCAAGCGACGTCGAACACGCTTTCATCTTATATCACTACATTCGTTTACAGCTGTAACTTACGCCTCGCTACTGAAAATGTTAACGCTTGTCGTCGTGACGAGAACGGTTCGCTGCTGTTTCGTGGAAAGATGCACATTATTTTACTACGACCGCTGCGTGGAAACGTCTTGCTGTTAACATCGATGCATCTAATACGCGTCTGTGAAACGACGCTTCCTGCACACTGGGTCTTTGTGTCTTATTAAGGTTATTCGGTGTATGTGGAATTAAATAAACGCGTGGGTAAATTGTAAGGTATTGTAAGTATATATATATTGTGAATATTAAAGTACAAAGTGTGGAATACAATGTAAGTTGGTCCAGATCCTCACGCTAGCAATGTTACCCTGAGACTAAAAGGACGCCGAAACCAACGTCGCACGTGTACCGCTTATGGTCTATCGTCGACGCATTCTTTTGTCTATGCGCTATCGATGACCTTAGCGCTTGAGAAAACCGAAGATCAGATGTAGAGTTTTCTTAGAAGTGGCGATCACTTCAACATGTCTAAACGACATTTTTCGCTGGATTCTGCTATGATTACGTTGTCTGTAATCCTGTGATTTCTGATAAAGAAACACGTTTCTCTCACACGATTGAGAAATAATTTTTAATACACCGAGGTTGTGATAATGTTCGTTCAAAATATGTTTAAATCGTGGACTATGCTTGTTACTGGGATCAGATAATTTACGGATCTTAACACGTTGGGCGTTGATTTGATTTAAATTATTAATTCATTTTATTATTTCGTCATATTCAGATTGTTTTGTTTTGTCCAAACGTAACTGGATTTCGGATAAGTTTGACAACTTTCACGGCATCGGACAGGAAAAATTATCGTATTTCTGCTTGCTAATTTCTTTGACAATTCCGTCTGTGTATCTTTCACCTGTGTTTTTGAGCCAAGCGTTAATAAACCAGCTACCATATATTGCAACAATATTTGAGATTTTGTTTACGAAAGGGTAGAAACATGTAGGAGGCACAAAGTTCTTCCATTCGAACTCGGAAACAATATGAGGCTTCAGTGTGAAATATCGTAACGACGTGTTAATACGAGCTAACAATAGCGTGTCGTCGCACCTCGAACCTCTACTCACCTGCTATGAAAACTTACTTCTTTGAACTCGGTGTGTTCAGTTTTGTCACAAATTCTATACGTAAAACTCTCTCAATGTTGATACTGAATACCGTACAACTGTAATCAGCAAGTTTCGTCTGGATACAAAGTAATTGCTCCTGAGAAGAAGAATTCTATGGAAAATCCGTAAGTGAACATTTTTATCTTACATAATTTTTAATAGAATTACTTTTAAGCGAAATTATTGGGAAATTTCATATGTAGATGATTCGAAATTGTTTCAAATTGAACGAAAAAAAAACATTTTTTCCGATAAAGAACTTTTGACAAGAAGATTTTGTTAAAAAATTTCCTTGAAACGTCAATTTTTAGTTTGATTACTCAAATGATTAAAGATATCAGATTATTAAATACTTAGAAATAGACGATAACGAAGCTATTTATAGCGTTGCATTATTTTCTTCACGATCATTTCCGGTACGTGGAAACGACAAATGTTTGAAGACAGCTCGTCGACGATTTAGAAACGATTCACGTGCTGACTTGCAGTTTTCCGCGTACAACCATCGTAACTACAAACAATTTTTCACTCATCCGCAAACAACTGTATAGAATCGAGGGAACCATTGGCAAACAATAGTTTGGCGTTTCGACAGTTCCGTAATACGAGTTATGATATTTGCGGTACGTGACTTAGCCTTGCTACCGCGCTCATAAAAGTTGCGGTTCCAGTGTATGTTTCGAAGAGAACGTGACGGCATGCGTGATGGGAACGCACGAAATTTTATGAGCTTTCTTTCAGATAAGTTTAAACAACGTGCCAATTCGA
Source organism: Bombus pascuorum (assembly GCF_905332965.1). Classification (NCBI taxonomy): domain Eukaryota; kingdom Metazoa; phylum Arthropoda; class Insecta; order Hymenoptera; family Apidae; genus Bombus; species Bombus pascuorum. The sequence goes on along the minus strand of NC_083497.1, from coordinate 13,060,478 downwards.
ACATAGGAAAATTTTAATTACGAAAATATTTTCGCCGTTTTTTTTTTTAAATATCTCGTGGCGATTCCAAGTTTTATTATAATTTTCATGAAACAATTCACGAAAAAAAAAAAAAAAAAAAAAAAAAAAAAAGAATATTACGTTTCCCGGTTGTATCTTTATCTAAACAGCGATACAATTACATTTTAGAATCTCAATTTCTTCTGCCATTTTATGAAACAAGCCTGTAATGAAATTTTAACTTTGTACCCAACGAGGCTAATTAAAGGAGCAGCCTCGGTGAAGAATCACCCTTTTAACGGAAGTATTGATCGTCAAGGAAGAAGCGTAAATTCCACGAGAGTTCGAGACTCTTAACCTCGAGCAACTCGCTTCTCTATCACTCGATTATAGAACTTTTCAATTTCAACCCGCTCGATCCTTTACGCTGTAAAATAAGATCGGAGAGCATTAAATTACGGCAAAGCGTCTTTTACGATGCGCCGCGAATACACGTAAGTGTGAAGATACACATTAAACCGATTTTACAGCTTCTATGGAATGGTTATTCTGAAATTGGTAAAGTTCTAGCACGGTTTAACGAGGAAACCCGGAGAAAATGGAGAGAATGAAGAATCTGGATGAGGGAACATCGATCGTAAAAGTCAGTTCTATGACAGTCATTATCCAATGACTTCATCGTTTTCAAGTAGTATATTTACAGCTTCCCATCAAAATTCTATTAGATGCTGGCTTTTAATAGGAAACGAGTTCACGTTAGTTTTTTTTTTACGATCGTTCACGGTATAGCGATTAAAATGTAAAGCCTCGTTCTTCGGAACGATCGATCTAGACGAAGAGAGAAACTTCATCGAGAATTTAATTATCGATGTCATATGTATTAGTTTTATGTTAGCATTAGCATTATGTATGGTATGTATAAAATTAATCATTCTAAATTTTAAGCAACATTGTCCGAATCTGACTTAGACTGTTGATCATCCACATATTGTCCAATGCCAATCTAGAAATCAAATAACTATAAATAATTTTGAACGCGATAAACGCTCTTAACGATATATAATTAATCCCGCGATATAATTCTCGAGGAACTACCTCTTCATCAGTAACTAAGTGCGATAAAAAGTTTCCAATTCTCGAAAGTCCGCCTTATAAATTAAAGCACGCATCAAATTCGTCTCGAACGATAGCGCTCACACGTGTACTTGTGCATCAATGGCACTAAGCGAAATCACGAGGATCTCTCATCGCTTGAAACGATCGCGATCCTATCGTCCAACAAATTCGGCCGTGTGCACGAGTTACAGCTGACCATAAAATTCCGGCAATTTAACGGTGGTAAGAATTTATTGGATATTTTTGGTAGCTAATGTGGCCAGTGACCTGGCCCCACTCTCTCTCTCTCTCTCTCTCGCTTTTGCTCTCTCATCACCACTTCCCTTAAATTTGATCGTTCTTTTGATTCCTCGTACACCCTGGCCGAGAGCTTGACTGTCCTGAAACACTCGCGCACGTCTCAGAAACGCGGCAGATACGCGTTTTCACTGATCGAGCATGAAGATAATGGCGCCACGGACGGGTTCATTTATTGGGCGTAAATCTCATCTCTCTGCCTAGCGGCGCCTCGCCTGGGTCGCCGTGTAATCGTGTCCTATACGGTTATCCCTCCTAACGTATTTCATCGAAATTCCTGGTGTCGAAAGACACCGTTTACACGCCGCGACGTTAAGGAAGCTTTACGACGCAGGCCGCGGCTACCGCCTCGTTACGAAACCGGTGTTAGGAGCAGGAAGAGAAGGAGAGTCGATCGCGAGGAAACCGTACGGCACGAGGTTGGATTTATCGACGGCGACCGACCGGCCGACCGCCGAAATACGAGCCGCGGCTGACGCGAAGCCGCGGGTAACGTCGTCTTTCGATTCTCCGCAGCTCTGGTATTCCTAAACGAAGTTACTCGTCACGTGAGAAATATTTTATGGATTATCTGATAGGAAAGAGGGCTCGACTTTAACTCGCTGTTGGCTACGCTCGATGGATTGCTGTTGCTGGCTTGGAGAACTGTGTTGGGTGGTTAGGTGGCTGGTTTGATGGATTTGTAATGGTCAGGGTGAGGAAGGTGGATAATGAGTTTAGGACAGTGTGTTTTATGGGCGCGGGATTGTTTATTGGATTTGATATTTACCAATGTTGTTCTGGGAAAACGAAAAGTTGAAAGGAGATCGATAGGTAGGATACGGACACTTGCAATTGGCGTTTGTGTAAAATAATCCAAGAACAGGATGAAATAGGATGTACTATTTGTTAAAAATGTAGGAAAATATGGGAAGCAACGTGATACAGAAAATGATATCATACCGATAGATGCCTCGATCGAAAATCGGTTGATAATCAAAATTCGTTGCTTTATCAGTTCCACGTGCGTCACTGCTTACATCGAAGTAATATTCCAACTTCGTATCTGTTTTCATATATTTATCACGATCGGTCTTAACGAATGATATATCCATTTTTGATATTAAAGGCTGCAAGATTGATTAGCAAATCGATTCGTTCTTCTGCAGGTGAGGTATCAGGTGAGAACGTGTCTGCAAGCTCTGGACCACGTGGCGGCGATCGTGGAGAGGCGACCGATTTAGGCACACACACGGAAAATACCGACGGGGCCACCCTGGCCGCGAACACAGCGGTCGACGCCAGGGGCGGAAGCCCCCAGGGTGCCCACCTTTCCGGTGCGGCCACCCCCAGACCGCCAAGAGGAAGGAGGCGACAGAACCAGAATGGTCTCGACACTACTCAAGTAAGTTTGTACCAAGAGTAACCTAATTTGTAATCGTTAATGTTATCAAAAATATTAATTATCCCCTCGCACCCTTCGTTTTGTAATTTTTCCATCGATTTCTGCATCACCTTACCAATCGTCGATATCGTGTCATTTGTGCATCGAATTTCTCACCTGATACTCTTCCCAGAAATTTCTACGTCCCTGCGAGCATTCTCCGCAATCACGCACAGTCCGTCTAAAATTAATTCCAATTCAACCTACAAAAATTACTTATAAAAGGAGGGAAACGAAAGAAAAGTCTCGGAGGAATTTTACACACGATGGTGGTCGCGCTGTTTGCCTTCGAAATATCCAAAAGACTCGTGGCAAGCGCGATCTCGAGTGTTTGATTGCCATCGGGAACAGACTGAAGGAGACTTCTCGAGATAGAGTTTACCAATCGAAGCGGTAGCGTATACACGTGTACACGAGCGGTCCCGTTCGAGGCAGACCTAGTCGGTGCTCTATGGCAGCGACGTCAAGCAAAGCCGCAGTGTCATTCCGTCGCTGACATCCTCGCGGCCGTTCGACGCTTCTGTAAACGAGGCGCAGAGGCCAAGAAAAGAAAGAGAGAAAAAGGAAAAAGTGTGCGCTTCGGTGGCCAAGAAGTATCGACGGTCATCGTTCGGCAAGAATGGTCATGCAATGACACGTGAACATTTTTTCACAGCTACTAGCCGCTCCATGAGAAAGTAATGTCGGTTTGTGAATAGAAAAGTAAATCAATTTAATATAGTAATATATACATATATATATATGTCGGAGATGAAAGGACATCGGGGCCTTTCTTTCGATATGTTTGGGAAGGTCCCCGATACTTTAGTCCAGACTTTTTATTATAGTCGTTATTAAATAATAAAACTGAGAAACAGCTGTTTATGATTTAATCCAATTATGTTTGCCCGAGATTTATAAACAGTGGGCTTGGGCTCGAAGTGACATAACGGATCGCCGAACGAAGCCATGGTCACGGGAGGGACGTGTACCTAACAGAGGTATGGAGTAATTAAATAGCTCTCCTTAAAAACAAAGATTGAGCCGAGGGTTACAGAGAGGTACGCAGAGGGGTATATAAGAGCAGTTCCACTTGGACTGAGATTCAGTGAGAAAAGTTCTACTTGCACCGTGGACAAGTACGTTGAGTCACACTCGAATCGTAGATCAGTAAGTTGAGTTCGACTTAGACTGTGCAAGAAATCGCATTCGTCATCGTCATCGTTGACCGTGAATTCGTTATCGAACCTAAATCCATTGCCATCAACATCTCGATTATCTAATCGCCGCAATTACTTGTTAAACTCTGTAATAATCACATTTTTATGAGTAACTATCATCGATAGTACATAACAACGATGGCCAATTCCCGTGAAGATTCGTTATACGCCCCTAACTCAAATGATAACTCAACATATATATATGTAAGATCGTAAATCTTGGGATAATTCAGGTGATCGATTCTGAAGTCTGAAAATCGAGTTTTATTGTGAAAGTAATTAGATAAAATACAAAAATAAACAACAATTGATATCCGTCTATAACAATAAATTACATAAACGAGAAATAACAAGTTCTGTACAACGTCCTGAGCTACCGATCTTTCTCCGTCAGTCTTCAAGATTTTAAATAATTATTCTGTCATCTTGTCTGTCTCTGATGTTGCTCTCTGTCCGTCCGTTTGGGAAAAGGGTGTCTCTTAAAAATGGTTGTCCGTAAAACATAAGAGGGTCGCTCTGTCCGTGAAACAAAGAAAGTCGTGCTACCCGTAAAACAAAGAGTCCCCATCCCATGTGAACTCTAGGGAGTTTACATATATATATGTTATTGTATAAATTGTCTAAAACTGATATGTGGTGAGCTATCAAAGAGTTACATTAATAATTCTTTTGAAAGTGTGATGATTAACGACAGAGTTTCTATTCTGAAATTTGTTCCAAAAGTATCGTTTCCGAAGTAAAAATATTTTACGTCTATAGCTACAACTGCTGGGAGTCAAGCGTTTTGTGAATATAAAACGCTACTCTTATAGAGCTGGACATAACTTTCTCATCGACGCAATACTATCCTGCATCGTTTCAATGAAGATCCTCGCGTAGAAACAACAGTCAACGATAGAATTGACAGGGAATCTTGATAAAGCTGGAATTTAATGGACCCAGGCTGTTGATCCTTTTTAATCGATGTATCCATTAATTAGTACGGTATGCGCGTCAATGTTGTTCTATTTTGCTGATGGAGGAAGTATCTTGGATGTCGAAGATGAGTTCGTTCCGATGAATATGAATAAGAGATCGGGGTTAATTGGACTGGGATCAGATTGATCGATGGATTTTGAAAGGATGGACGACTTTAATCTGATCGGTATATTTTAATTGGTGAACTGTGTAATTAATGTGGATGATGTAATTCTTCTATTCATTTCATCTAACTACTTTATTTTGAATTTCAGATTGTGATAGACGATCCTACAATTTTTTTAAATTCCCACCTTCTTCATTTCTCTTATAGTTAGTTTCTTTAAAATCCATAAAACATTTAACTCTTGCGTGCCTTTATTGCGTCTTTCAATGGCTCGCAAAATCAATAAGAAACGCTACGACGATATTCCGCGCGACCATAAAGAAACACGAGAAGAAGAGATGTGAGAGGACCGAAACAATTTATCATAAGATCGTAATTTCTCTTCAATTGCACGTATTAAACTCTGCAATTATAGCTACTAAACTCCTACCTCATTACTCGCAATCTCACGCCAATCTCATCTTTCCAGTAGCTCGCCTAATTACTCCAAAAAAGAAAAAAAAAAGAAAAGAGAAGAACAGAAAGGAATATTAGAAACCTTCGACCTTGCACGTAGCAGCAAGCACCGAGATCCTACTTTCTCCAAAGCGTGCCCATCCTCCTCGACCTGTATCAGTCCGAACAAATCGACCACGGTGGCAAATATTTCTCCATTTATCGTGGAATAGTTCTCTGGCTCGCGTTTGCCCAGAACTCTGTCCCTCTGGTCGCTTTTCTTTCGCAAGAAACTGGCAGAAACGGGTGGACGAGCGATTCAAGCAGACTCGTTCGAAGCTTGTACACGTTGGGATCGTGTCTACGTTGCGAGAACCCCGGCCCCTTGTCAGGAAGAGGTCTCGAGGCGAGAAAGAGATTTACCGTGGTCTGTTGGAACGGCTCCTCGGACTCCTCGGGGACCCTATTCTACGCCAATCGAGTCTCGTTCTTCTTGGTGTCACGTAGCCGTTCTCGCCGCCGAAGAGGAGTCAACTGTTACGCCACGCGTTGCCTTCATTACCATATCTCAGATGCAATCTGTTCCCGGGAATTAATGCGCACTTTGATATTTCCTGCTAGCTCGGATCCTCCCCTGAACTGCCTCTTAGAGCGGTTCAGAATGACGTTTCCCATGTCGAAGGACAGAGACGGAGTGGTGGCTCGTGTTGGTTTCAACAGGATATGGGATTTCAAAAGATTTTTCATGTGGCTCGATCTGAGTATTGTCTTTTGGTTACAAGGATTTTTATTGTTTTCTCGGTGGAAGGTGGAAGTGCGAAGATCATGGATGATTGATGCGTTTGATATTGGAGAGCGGAGGTACTAGGGATTCTTTTTATTTTTTCTTTTTCTTTATAAGGATACTGCTTTTTCTAAATTGATGTGGCGAGGTAGCTGTTCGAGTGATCAAGTGTCGTGATTAATTGCATTTTAATTGGGTATTTTAACAATGTGTTGTATTATAGCGTAAGGATGATTTATTACTTCTAGTTAATTATTTTTAAACATGTGTTGTGTTTAATGATACATTGACCTGTGATACGATACGTGTAATTTTACGAGGTCATTAATTTGTATCGTCAATTGTGTATAAAATGTGTGCTGTTAGTAAATAAGTATCAATGCGAATGTTAAGAGACACTTACACGTGTTTTACAAGCTCATCGATTTGTACGTAAAATTGCTCGCCAAATGATATCCAATTTAGGGAAGGATATAAATGGATGACGATTAAAGAACTCTTCGACAAATTGCCAGAGAAAAGGAATTTGCTATTGTATGCATATCGAACGAAACGTTCAATAAACTTTGATTTCCAATTGTATTCCAGTGGGTAATCGAATTGGCGGACTTTCAAATTGTGTCTTACCACAGAATGTACATATTCAAGAACAATATTTGATATTTGTGTTTCAGGTTAAAACAGAACGCCTTACACCAGACAATAATTCTACGTCGTCGAGGAGCGTGACGCCCTCATCCTCCAGCCACCCAGGAACGCCGCCAAATGCTACCCCCTTGGGTGGACCCGAGGGCCCACCACCACCCCATCACCTCAAACACATGGAGCAGATGATGGGACGAAATTATAGCGATTTTATGAGAAGCCTCGCTGCCAAGTACAATAACGCCAACCCTAATGAGTGAGTAGCTTGCTGCTTCTCTGAAAGCATCTAGCCTCCATTCCCTGCTATTAGCAGTAATTCAAATCAGCTTAGCTTTATATCTTCTTCCTTTTCTCGTATATTAGTTGAGACAATTTCCTATTTTTTATAATGCAAAAAAAGAAAAAAAGAAAAGTATATTTGCATTGTCATCATTACTTGTGTAAAGTTGATATAAATTTACAAGAGTCGTCCAGAAAGTATTACACGTTTACGTATAGAAGCCATATAAAACGACGGAATGTCTTTATATAAGTCGTACAACATTTTGTGCTTAAATATTTAACATTATCGTTGTACCGCGCGTTTGAAACGACGATGCGAATTGAAAATCCCACCGGTGACGTTCTTACGCTTTTCGAACGCTAAAAAGATTCATTCGAGAGGAATTCACCACCGAAATACAGCGGTTGACGGCGATAGGATGATGAATGAATTATTGGTAAGATTATGGTTGCGGGAATTCAATGGGAAGAGAAGAACTGTACGTGATCGTAAATATTCAAGCTGTCCATGACTCGTGACGGAGGAACTCAAAAAAGTGTATACGATTTCATTGCAAATGATATTCATTGCAGTTTTTTTTTGTAAAACTTAAAATTTTGCTCTTAATTTACAGCTTGATCGATAATGCTTCGCAAAAAACGATGATTTAAGGTATTGCGTAAGACGAGGTTATGTGAACTGGCGGCGGAAGTCTATGACGAAGATATAGAAAAACTTGCATAATGTTACGCTATGTGTTCAAGTATAGCTGATGGTTGTACGGAAAAATAACTTAGTATATATACTAAAGTTACGAATCAAAAAATCTTTTTAAAATGTATTATTTTCTGGACGACCCTCGTATTTGACGGTAAAGAACGAAGAAGCTTCAAATGCATTTTGGAAAGTGAAAATTTGCTAAAATTTGGAAATATTGGGAGGACGCAAAATACTTGAACTGAGAAGAGTAGTTTAGACGTCGATAATTCTAGCGCCAAGGCTTGTTGCAAGGTTATTCAGTTATTCTAATCGAAAATCATGACTGGAATCGAAAAATACTATTTCAGTGATTAGAAGAACGATCGATCGAGATCGACGAAGATTTCTCAGTTTCTTGCAGCGAACACACATAAAACGAGCTATTCTCTCAAACGCAATCATCCGGTGTGAGCGCAACAGCCGCAGCTAACGCCACCCGATACTATTTAGAGAGTATGAGACCTTGGGAATCATAACGCTTGCCTTGACATTCTTCATACTGTGTTCCGTGTGCATACGTGGGAACGATGGGAAAGACGCAAGGAGCGATCTTCGACGAGGACACTGCGCAAAGCCGACATAGGAAAGGGAAAATATTGATCGTGTTGTTACGCGCATTGAAATATCGATGCTCGTCCAGAGTGGACAGAGTATCTTACCGGCATAGAATATTGTCGCGTCTAACCGGTTGCAGGTTCGCGGACGTGTACATCGACTTTCAACCGTGCAGCTTCCGGCACTAGACTCCCAGCTCTGGCAGAAGGTACTTCGGTTGATCGGCCGAGTAAAGATCCGCGTGACGATGAGATCCTCGCGATGCTTGCGATCTGTGGCATTTCCAGGAGAAAGTGCCTCCTTGGTCGTTCCGAGTCACTGAATAAATATACAGCGATGAGCAAAATTATTAGTACACGTCAGTTTTTCTTTTGAAATCCCCTGCAGATTTGTGAGAAACGCGACTGTCTATCCAATATCCGTGAAATTGCCATTTCATCTCGTTTCTTACGACAATTACGTAGAATCTTTATTTCAGAGAATCGTAAAGAATCGAATTTTTTTATTGTAATTGGTTCCGGTTTCTATAGCAATTCTGAAAGCATTGTAGAATCTTGGAGGTGACATCGATCGGAAAACTGTTCTAGAATCGATGCTCTCATCGATTTTACAATAATTTGAAATAATCATATTTCGTTAGGATGAACGTTCAGATAAACAGAAATGTGGAGAAAAGCTGAGATTCCGTGGGAGAACTTGTTTGTTGGTTGCCTGGACACGAGCATTCGTTCTCTATAATGTAATTTCCAGTAAATGGTACTTTATGCCTAGAAATTTTATTGCATAATGTTGTTCGATGAACTTTATTTTCCAGATTCGCGTTAACTATCGTTGGAATGTAGAATCGTTTAGGATTAATTTACGAGACGTATAGCTAGGTGTTGTATTAATGTCTTATCTTAGGAAATTTTGGTCGATGATATACGCAAGAATAGACACGATGATAGTTATTTAATAAGCAAGAAATTCGAGTTCGATTAAATAGAATTTTATTTATTTGTTCTTGTACAATTATCCTGGACAATATATCCATACGTATCTATGCGCGCATAATACTCGTTTTTATTGCGTAGTAAAATCGTAAATCGTAGATACTTAGTTTAGCGGTTAAAACTGTCACAAATTGTCAGCTATAAATTATATCTCACTCAGAGAACGATTCTCTTATTTTATTAACATTGCAGACATGGTCGATAATAGAATACTAAGGATATCTCGCTGATATAACTCGTTACCTTTAATAGCTTCAATGATGCAGTGCAGAGATAGCCTACAGATAGTCGTATAATTATTTCATTAACTCCAAGCTGAAACTTTCACCATTTTAATTAATATATATATATTAATATACGTTATTATAATTGCTGTATCGATTTTTCTATGTGTATTAATATCCATTGGTAAATTAATATTAACGAAGAGTATTAATCAAATTCGCAGCTACTTCAGTTCACCAAGGAACGGCTATCCTCCAGGCTTAGATCCAAGGTTCCCAGGATTCAAAACTGGCGCCACACCCTTCGTCGGTTTGATGGCCCCGTTGGGTGCACCGCAACCGTCAACCGTGTCCACCACCTCACCCCTTTCCAATAAGGATCCGAAAGAGCAGAAACAAGACAGTTTGTTCGGCAACCCCGTGTTCCCACCCATGTTAGATATGTCGTCGACGCAAGCGCTTTTGCACATGGTGAGGACTGCAAATGCAGCACAGAACGCAGCAGAATTGGAAACGTACCTCAAAGGTAACTTACGTACGATTTTATTAAAACATACAGCTACGTGATATTTTTGTGTTATCTGTTATTATGACTATTAGACTGTCAATTATGCAATTATTAATGTTAAGAAACGAATATTTGTAAAATTAATATTATTAAATAATAATTCGTACAAGTATGTAATTGTATACATATGATGAAAAATCGGACACAGTTAGAAAATAATATTTTTAATGTAACGTAATAGGCAGCTGACTCGAAACTGTTTATAGACTAGTGTTGATTACCTGCTATTAAAATTCTCGGAAAATGTTATCGTTTTTATATTTTGATTACACGCCGCACGTATTTGAGACTCGAGCGTCGTTCAGTAACCTTCAAGCGTTTAGTTTGTCATCGACCGGCATGAGCGTAACACGTCGTTTCGTTATGAAATCACTGGAATAACCATTTTATTGCGAAAATTAACCGGCAACACAGCTTTAAATAATTTCGTTCTACGAGCGAAGTCTTCTTTTAATTCGTGAGTAGATTTTTAGCTAGCATTGACACTATCTTACTGTTTTTCGACTCAAAAGTTAAAAACAGATGTAAATTCTAACTTTGCACATCGTTTACTGAAACACTGTACTAAAGTATCGATTATTTACTACGTAAAGCAAGTTATAGGATAACAGAAATGAAAGAGAGGAAAATACAGAATAAAACATTTTCTCTAATGCCAATCTTGCAATGTTAGAAATCAGAAGTTCACAACCCTTTATATTTTAAGGTACTAACATTTTCAATCAATTTTTAAATAATTCTTTTACGCGCAAATATATAACTATATAATCGTTTTAAATGAAAACCGCAAGAAACCGTTCGAATCAAATTCCAAAAATCTTCGATAATGAAATTCCATCGAATGAGATATCATACGACCGGTTTTAATTTATAAATGCAAATTACTCGTACACTGTGTGTTTTATAATAACGTAGTTCAGATAGGAAGCGAATGATTTCGGGAGAGCTACACCTGTTTCTTCATACAACACACACACACAGTAAAAGTAATATACGTGTATAGATTAAAACCGATTATCCTGTCTTAGGGAATTCAAATTATTTTATTTTAAACGTTCCAAACTATTCGTTTACAAAAGTCCTTCACGTGTGAATAAAAAACAAAGTACACTCTTAGATAGCGAGTACCGCGTAATGATAAGTGAATTATCTTTAATCAGGTGCGAACAAAAGAGACGCGGGTGTAACGAGTCCTCTGGATCTCTCGAGTCCAGGTGGCTTTGCTCCGCGAAAGAGGCAGAGGACGGAAACCAGGAGATCGGGAAGCGTTTCTCCGAAGCCGAAACCAACCCCTCGGCCTACCACACCACCCCCAGTCAGGTGTCCATCTCTATGTGGTCACATGCCCTGCGGTGATGGACAAGCTGTCAATCGATGGACCATCGAGGACGTCGTCAATTACGTATCGTCGATCGATATTTGCGCAGAGTACGCACAGGTAAGTCTTTTAAACATATTTACACTTTCTTAGCTCGTTTTGGGAATTTTTCTATTCTCGAAACTGGACAGTAGAACCGTAAATATGGCAAATGGCGATTGCGACATTTACTACGGCAAATAAACGCGGTGCCTAGTGTTTGCCAAGTTTCATAAGAAGCGCCACGGGCGCTGGGAAAACTTTGCACCGTGATGACAGAGGTGAACCAATCGAGGTTAGGCTTTTTTAGCGCGAAATTGTCAGTGGAGGTTGGGTCAGTCTGTTTTATTCGCGTTAGGAAAGGAAGACTACGATTACGATTTATCTAGATAATCGGTTATGATAATCGTCGGCGATTTAAAGAAAAGTTTACGGCATGTATATTTCGTAGTTTTTAAAAGTTATCATTCGATCTAATTTAGGATTAGGCGGTAGATATCTGATACGAAATAATAATAATTGGAGCCGTTAGAACGAAAGATATTAATAGAGAAAATTTGATTGACGTCTATAGCATTGACGTTTTTAACGAGCTGCCGAACATAGAAATATATATATTACTTGTGGTTTTATTTCCGAAAACGGTTAGCTAGAAATTTAATGTAGTCGTAAAAGCGATCGTAAGACGAAGGATTAATAACAACGATTTATTATTTCATTAGCTATGCACTTAAAAACGAGATTGACAGGACAATTCTTGGTGTTGCTACTCAAACATCCATCAATTACTCTATATTTTAAACCTTAACCGCCCATTACGACTTGCTCGATACTATCGTACTCCGTGATCGTAATGAAAAGAACGGGTCACCAAAGGCTAGGCTTTTAATTACTTCGGCGTCGCTCCGATTTCACCGAGAAATTTCTCTCTATGCTGGCGGTGTCTCGCGAAACACCGAGGAAATACCAAACGATTGGCAGAAAAACGCGTGGGTTGTTGAAATCGCGAAACTCGAGCAAATGACCGACGACAGCGAGAATAGCTGGAACAAATGAACGTGGTAGTTTGGAGAACGTGGCAGTTTTAATTGCTTTTGAAAGTGGTTGGCGTAATGAGGCGTATCGAGATCCGCCGTGCAATATCGTTTGAGCCTCGAGAGCAGCCTCCTCTCTCGACTTCCACGTCGTCACGTCGATGAGGCAACCGGAGGAGGTCTAGGAAGCTCTGAATGACCTAACATCAGTCAATCCGGACAGTCTGGCTGGCATCGACCAAAGAGATGGCTGTTCTCCGGTTAGGAGAGCTCTATAATGACCCCTCGAAGCTAGAATCGACCCTGCACCCCTCTCTGATCTCTCGCGTCCGCACTTTCTCCCCCTTTTTCGCCACGAGAGCTGTAACTGTCTCTCTTTCTCTCTCTCTTTCACTCTCTTCTATCCCCGGGCGAGCATTCCGCTGCGAACGTGAAGTTATTCGTAATCGTTGGCGGTGTTCGCTCGTTTTTATTGTCTTTTCACGTGGCGGATTCGATGGAACGGGGAAATGTTGTCTTCTGGAAAGCTGCTTCGACACCCTGTTCGAGTATTGGTGCGCTCGTTTGTTTGATTGTTAGCCGACGCTTAGTGAAAATACGAGTGGTTGTAGGATGTCGAGGGGAATAGAATCGAGTGAAAGGGTGAAGTTGAAGTTTGAGAGGACGAGACGTGTATTTGAATTTAGGAGCGCTCGAGGGTTAGACTGTTAGATAACGACGAAGATACATGTATATATGGATTTTTCTTTGTGAATAGGATGTTTCACTATTGCAAATTTAGAATTTTGAAATTAAGTTCGAGATTTTTATCGTTTCGGTATTATTTGATCTTTTAACGATACTATTGCTGGGAATTTTGCAAGCAACATTTATAAATGCAGAATTTTACTTCGCCGGTAGATTGGAAAAAGCAGAAATATACCGTTACTTCGAAGTTCATATTTTACTCACAGAGAGATACGTAGTTTCCTTTATCGTTCTAACATCAATCTTTTCTAATAATTTTTCTTTAATAAGATAATAATGTAATAACTTAATAACTTTAATAACTTGGAAATAGAATAAATTAACATTTGAATTAATATAGCACTAGCCGCGGTAATTTATACATCCGTTTACAACGTCAATAGATTTCTAAATTACGCAATCACTCCTAGAATAATCCGATATTCTCTCGAACAAACGACCATGTCCGACAATAAGGAATTAACATCGTATCTATCATAATGCTCTTCGTCTCTTCGAACACTTCTTTCTGTAATTATTTTTGTCTTTGTAATTCTTTTTTCATTGGCGTTTTTAAACCCTGAATGAGAATCTGCCGCGTCCTTTCATTCCTTTTCATTCGACTCTAGTAATCCTTCATGGTGTCACGCAACCGGTTCAAACCACGTTTTTGTGAACCGTGTCTGATTTTAATCGCGTAAGTGCGATATTCATTCAACCGAGTATCCTGCTCGATCATCGTCAAAGACACGATGGATTGTTTTATAATTAGAGCTTAAACCCGACGCTATAATTATGGATCTGATAGCGGTACGGGCAAATTGATTAATCCCGGACAATTAAGCGTTACCGAGCTCGTTAGCATGAGCTGGTATTCTTACTAAGGCTCACCGTGTCACGAGCTTGTTTCTTCCACTTCTCCCGGGCTCTGCTTTCTCCGAACGAAGTTATTAACCTGTCACGTTGACCACTCAAAATTGTCAAACGTCAAAAGGATTCTTCGTGATTCGATCGCCGTGAATTCTTTCGTTGCAATTAGTATAAAAGACATTCGTCCTTCTCTTTTCCTTTCTTTTTTTCTCTGTTTGCATTCTGATCTTTATCGAGGAGGAACAAATTGGTTACACGTGTAACATTAGCTTTATACATATTTTTGTACCGATGAATTCTTGTAGAATTCAAACGAACGGATTTCTTTATTTTTTTTACTTTTACCTATTACAACAATCCATTCCACTGTCTATCAAAGGAACAACCACGTTTCATCTCTTTTCGTCAAAGGAAAAAGAAAACATTGATTGAAGTAAAAAAAAAACGTGTTCTCGACTCTATAACCATCGTTCATCGATTACCGTCTCCACCACGTCTCAACTCGTGTCTATTTTCAATAAAAACACGAAAGTGTTTCTTCATCCGGGGCATCCGAAAAATTCGAAAGCGCCGATTCTTCGAATCCTCAGCGTCTGTTTATCCAACGCGATGTGGCGCCCCTTCCGATAACACGGTCGATTCCATCGAGAACAAGAAACCTCTCACAGCATCTTCGTATGACGTTCTGAAAACACGGTCGAACGATTCGGCCCGATTTCGAGGCGTAACGTGGTTCCTCGAGGGCTGCCAGTCCCGATTATATCCACGAGTATCGGGCCTCGTTTGCCGGTCCTCGAAACGTCAGCCTGTCAGGGCCGTAAATTTTTGCGCGGGCACCCATCTAGACATGCATATTCATGAACGCTGGATCCAAAAGGGGAAGACATCGAGTATTTCGATCAAACATCCCAACCGATTCGAGAATGACGAGGGATCAAATACGAATGTATGTAAAGTATACGCTTCGATCAAGACCTTCTCTTTCTGCGTCCTTTGATTTCGTTCGCAGCGAATGAGTCGCGAATTTCTGAAGGTTTTCGGTGGCGATTGCAGTTCGTTCTTCTGTGCGTGGATGTTGATCGATATCGTTGCAGATTCTTCGTTTCTTTGAATAATTAGCGTAATGAGTTACTTTATGTAATTGTAGTTTCTCTTCTCTAATATTAAATCTTCTAGAAGATTTGTAGAGTTTTTAATATAAATATCCAGAGGGTTTCTAAACTAGCGCTATTATTCAATATGAAATTGGCGATACCGTTGCCAGAAAATCATTTCCACACGAATCTCGAAAGGAGTAACCGAGTCATGTTGCTGTATAAACTTGCCAGATATTACTCAGCAGTAGAACCTAATATGTACACATCAAACTCGACGAGGAAACAATTTTTAACCAGGAACGTTAGCAATATCTAAATAAGTACAAGTTTCCCACAAAATTTAGAACGATATACCCTGTAAGGTCCATAAATCATCGTACACATCAAGAAAGTACACGCAGAATTCTGCTGGGATCTACAAGGCGAGCAACGAGGGAACACAAAACCTGTGCAATAATCGGCGCGGATATCGAACCGAGCAATTTATCACATCATAAATCCGCTCGAAAAAAGCATGATAGATCGCGTACAGCTTGTGTTCGCGTACGGTTTCGTTGAAACTGCCTCGAAAAACGTTGGCAAAAGTTCACTTGTGATCGACGACGGAGGCGGGACCCGGTTCTCGTGACGAATAGTAGATAGTGGAAGCACGAACGTACGATTTACAAGATTCCCCCAGTTCGTAAATAGCGAGCCGCGTCGCGGCATCTCGAGATTATCTTATAAAGGATACCGCGAGCGGGTCTGATCAACGGTGAGAGTAGATCGTTCGGTAGAGATCCCCGGTTGGAATTATAGCGTCGATCCTTATCTAGATCTGGAATAGTGGCGCGACCACGTATATACGCTCACTTTCGTTCGAACGAGAACGAGAAACGCCAAAGCGAACGCGGCGAGAAACTGAATCGTCGGGAAATGTAAATAATTGCCACGAGGACTGCGTACCTAATTATCGCGGCGCGTTTGGCACTCGCGATTTATGATCGCTCGAATAGGTATACGTTAAGAGGAGCGCTTTTTAATTGCCCGTTAATGATACCTGCTTCGAGATTTTGCACGTTGTTTCATCTTCGAATCGATCGTTGTTTCGTCTAATAGATATTTTTCGACTTTGACAGCCTCTTTTTGTACCAGAACTATCAGGAACGGTGACAGAATTTTGAAATAATATAGTTTAAAGGGTGATCAACAGGGGAACTTTTTCAGGAAAAAGGGGTAACTTACAAAAATCTTGCTGCGAGCCAAATCGCTTAAACGGTTTCTCGCAGCGAATCTTCACACTGCGCGCTATACTTCGCCAAATTAGAAGCAGTAACCGCGAATAAAGGATGATTACCTCTCCCTCTTCCTGTTCCCCATAACCGCCGAAAACCGTCCGTAATTCGCCATAAACCGCAAAGTAAAACATCTGAATTTCGCCTCGTCTTTGATACAACCATTTAGCAGTGGAATCACGAGCGAAAAAGGAAAGAGTATAGAGAGACGATAAGCAGGCGAGACGTAATTTACGCTAACAAGAGGCGTTCGAGGCTCGATATAAGAAACTCATAAGGAACTGAACGTGTTTCGGGACCTGTAAAGAGCGAGAGGGAAGAAGTGTTTTTAAAGTGGCCACATTGAAGCATCCTCGAGGAACGTGTCCCTCGTGTGTGCACTGACGCGCAAAAGAGGCGAAAGACACTTGGTCCCAGGTCGTTAGAAAGTCATGAATGCGAATCGAATCGGTTCGTACGTCTTTCGTGATGTGGCACACGAGAGGATATCGTGTCTTCACGTCCCACGCATCCTCTTCGTGCAAACTCCTCCGTACGTTTTCGCTCGCGTTTTATCGGCCTCGTGTGTGCCTCGCTTGTAGACCATTCCACACCTTTGTTCTGATCGAATGGGCAAACTGCCAAGATTCTTCCGCGAGAGAGAAGTATGAACGTCGTTTATCTCTTAAATGTGTCGATTGTGTGAATAAGATCACGGGTTAGTTTTAGATATTTTAGTTAACCGTAGATATATTTAGGAATTTCCAACATTTCGATACATATACCGTGTGATTTGTCCAAATATATAAGATTCAAAGATACATGCAATTTAAAAACAAACCGAATCCTCACCTACTAACAATCGCGAAAATCTACAAGAGGACGAAGCGTCTGCAAAATTTCAAACGATAGCTGGCGATCTTGCATAGACCCGTATAGAAACGGAGAAGCTGACACGACGAGATAGCATGCATCGAACGCATGATTCTTCCCGGTTTTAGAAATCCGTTGGTTTCCTCGGCTCTGGTTGCTCCGCTTTCGCTCGATCCTCTTGAAAAAGCTTCGCCCCAGCGACCGCTTACGCAGATCTATTTAAAGCGCGAGCAAAACGAGGTAGAAAGCCGCGCACCTCATCCTCCGCATCTCGCCCAACATGCAAATCGTTCATCACCGATTCCGCGTGCGCCGCTCCAAAAATGTCGAACCGTCAGACACATCTGCGTGCCGTGCAATTACCCCGACGTAGTCGTGTTACGTCGTGCAGTGGTTATACGCGTACTTCGTCGTAAATCGTAGATTCGATGTAACGAGGAAGCCCAGATTCGCGAAGAAGAGAAGCCAAGCGAACGATCTAACGGTTGCCTCCTCGATCTGGAACGATTTTGACGCGTCTCTCTTTCTAGAAGATCATTCGACACGCTCGGTTCGTGATCGACGCGCGATCCCCGGATGAATATTATCGCCTATTAATGATTAATTGAACGACGTCCGACAGGCTTAGCCGCGAGAGGCGCACCGCTTACGCGTTGCCTCTGCTTCGAGAAACGAGAGGTCGACCCGGGTCACATCACGCTCCGCGCCGAATCGTTAGAAAGTCCGCTCTGAATCTACGTATTAACCTCTTCTTTCCTTTTTCCTTCGTGTTCAGCTGGATTTCTTCCCGTCTTTTGAGTTGCTCCTTTTAGACGGTTGGTCGGTCTTTTTGGTATGTGAAAGGTTGATTTGGCTGATTGGCTTTGGTTTACGTTGCCTACGGGAAGTAATCTTTTTACGAATCGCTGTTATATGTACTATCTGATGGAATATTTAAGCGCGAATTTGTTGGAATCTTCGAGATCTTCTTCAGCCTTTTAATATAGCGTAATTATTGAACGCGCATGTACCATTGCGCTTATATAAAAAGAATGTAGCGCTGCTCCATGTTCTAATTCTATCATTCGTCTCTTTCCTTTCACATTTTTCTCTACATTGATAACAGAGTTGTTATTAAGAAACACGCTTTGTTTGGATTATATATCTACTTTTAAGAAAAACTAAATAAAAGATAATGTAGTAGTATATTGAATGATCCTTGGATTTGACATTTTGGACGTCTAACGTAATCCCACAAACGTTCGATCGAGTTCGAGTCGTGAGATTGATTTAGTCACTCAATTACATTAACATTCTGTTCCAGAAGAAATGTCTAAATTACTTTAGAGGAATTTTTCGGATCTTTATCGCGTTGGAACGATCACTCCGTTGGCATTTCCTCGTTTGTGAACGGAAACTCGTGAGTTTGTGAAATATCCCGATACACGAACCTACACGTAGTTTCTTTTATTTCTCTTAGCGAACCAGGACTGTTCCGCGTGAAAAATCCCAAGCCATCGCGTTATCATCATTAAATTTCACCTGTCACTTTAGACAGTTAACGTTAAAAGATATTGTACGCTTACGTGTGGACTGTAATCTCTTTATGGTATTTTTAATTCCAACCAATGTACCTTGGAGGATAAAAAATATGTATACTTGTAAATGTATATAATTTTCAAGCAATCACTATGTTCCTTAACTTTTGTCAGCAAGTGTATTTACCTCTTCGACCCTTCTATCCATCTTTACTTGAGCCAGTATCGATAGCAGTCGGGTAGCCAACGTCTCGGTTAGGAAGAGAGCCATCCATCGAGCGGGATTGTTCGAACGCGGAGGATCTCGCTCGTTGTTAGCGCTCCCCGAGAGATGAAAAGGGTTTCGCGTTCGCGGTCGTTACGCTGGAAAAGTCTTGTGTAATTGAAGATCTTGTAGTACGTTACCTTTATACGTATACACGGACACGCGTCGGCTAACGTATAAATCAGCCGCCTTTAGGCCCCACGTCGACTAGCCAGCGACGAGGAGCCTCTTTGTTTGACTTGTCGCGAACCTACGCGCGGATCTTCTGCCGCGATTCGTTGCAGACGATTTATTGGCGCGATTCCCCGTGGCATCTCGCCGCGAGAGGATTCGGATGATGAACGATGAAACCGAGCTCGTTACCTCCACGCACACCGCTCTTTAGTAATAGTTATTGAAGTCTCGAGTATCGCGGATATTTAGGATACTTTCAGAAATTATAATTTTGGAAATTTCAACGGGACGTTCGCTAACTATCTTTTAATTCGTTCGATGACGAATAGACAAATGTATTGAAATACAAAGGAAATCAAATTATCGGCGAATTGCGTTCGAACGATAGCATAACCTTTGGTTCGAGGTGAATTTTTAATTTAGAAGCTTTGAAGCTTGGGAAAATTCGGGAACGTGATTAGTCGAAAAGACGGCGATACGAAAATTTGAATAGCTTAAAATTGAAATCTTCGACAGAACCATTAACTTTCACGCCTAAAGCAACTACTGCAAAAACCAAATCCTTATTTTTCACACCGATTAAGCTAGTCCGTGTTCCTTCGTTTTCTTCGCCGTCACACAACTTAACATCTCGCGATAAACGGTAACACGGGTCTGGCAGTGTTTCGTAAAAATCTCTCTGTTATCCGAACACAACGAAGTTTCTTATCAAAATTCAAGTCAGCCGTGTTGTCGATAGAAACAGTTACTCGATCGACTCAGAAACTTACGACTCTATCCGAGGTCGATAAGCACGACAGGATCGTTGTGGATCGCGATGTGGCCTGATGCAAATCGCGACTTAGAAAGTAGCGATTTATCCCGTAGCCAAGAGATTTTCATGGAATCCTCGCGATTCAAGGATCGATTTAATGACTGGACACGTGGTCGCTGTCTGGCTAATCGTTCGGAAAGCTAATTAACCGGAGGGCCACGTGCGCGCTTTCTCCTTGACGCTGCGTGCGTGTAATTACACGAACACATCGGTGGCAAAACGCGAACGGTGAAACGACGGTACGAAGCCGATCGTGTGAGTTTATATGGTAATGCTGCAGCTAATACGTCAATGGGTAGAACCTGGCACTTTTTTTCGAATTATCGCGAAAGAGAATGTTTGCACGTGTATGTACATACATACGTAGGCATTTGTATAGAGTGAGTCATAATCGGGCTTCTGTTGGCCTATTTATTAACGGAACTGGTCCTTATATAACTGGATTCTTGCTGGTGATAGTGCGGATAAGGAAGAATTGCTTGGCAAAGTGTTTTGTATTATAAAATGTTACAGATTATCGCCATTGTTCGATCTTTCTTATTCTTCTATTTTGCAGGGTAATTGGAAGGAATTGTTATATTATAATACACTTATATAACTCGAAAAAATTTACACGTGTCATTGCTCTTAATCGTAAGCACGCTAGTTCGAAATTCCCTATTGTGTCTATTCTTACTTTCGCTAAATTTCATTAATCCAGAAACGTTGCACGTCCCTCGTTTGAAAATCCATAATTCCAGATTTCTCAGTTGCTTCTGCTAACTGCACTAAATTTCCGTAACTCCGAAACATTCACGTGTCACTCCCTTTACTCGAAAAGCGTGCAATTCCCAATACGTTCTTGCTCGCGTACTCCGAACCCGTAATTTTGACACACACCAGCGAAACCAGTTGCTCGGATTGTCCAGCGGCTTGAATTAGAAGGTCTGTAAGCATTTTGCAGAGGAACGAATCGAGACCAACATCGTGTACACTCTGATTTACACTGGAATATATACATAAACAGACGGTATCTCTGTCCGTCCTCGTGCAAGCGCGGAGAAAGAGAAATTCATACAGAGGCACGTAGGTAGATGTATGCAAGCCGATATGTAGTCAAGCCCCGGCCAGACCGTTTTTCTTCGACTGACAGATCGCTACCGTACGTTTAGAAACGTGTAGCGGCGATAAAACGCTGGATACTGCTTTCAGTAGCATTCGTGTTCTGTCATTTCCAGATGAAAATGTCTCTTGATATGTTAATTGAACGTAGGTGTAATTAGAGGGACGTTAACCGGTGGCTATTTACACGGGTTCATTATGATAATGAAAGATAGCCAGTTGGATCGAACTTCTTTCTTTCTCATCGCTCTTTCTCGCGAGACGTCGCGTGTCCAATAGGACATAGGTGATAAAACGAGTTGGGAACAGCGCGTTTTTCATGGGTCGATTCGATACCTGTCCCCTGGCTCTGTGATTAATGGCATTCGGTAGAAAGCGAACGCGTTCAATGTTACTCGGTTTATCGGACTTTTTCAGCCGGCTGTGGGAATTCGGCGATAATACCGTCTACCGTGGAACGTTGTGACGTAATGAATGTCGAAATCGGGAACGACGCTGACGTTTAATTAGGTATTTGCATTTGTTGTTCTCCATTCTGTTATCTCGATATTTTTCTCATTTTTTTTTTCTTTTATTTTTAGAAACTGAGATATATCGCGAGCGAAGTAACGAGTTCCGAGATAAAACAAAGTTTCTTAATTCTTTGAGGATCCTGAGAAGTTGAAGCACTCGATAAAGGTGTTAACTTTTACGTATAATAAAATTCTTCGATAAAAGTGTCGTTAATTTGAAACGAGTTCTCGAAGGAAATCCTTTTAAATCGTAGACGTGCTAATGGAATCTTTCGTATACTACTTTATAATCGGGAAAGATATCAGTTATAGGTTACCGAGTCCCTGATACTTTGATTTCTTTTTTAAGCCGACTTCAAGCCTCTTCGAAACTCTCGTCGACGTTTTGTTAAACTATCGCTGTGAATGAAAAGTCCTGGTAGTTCGAAACGCTTTGGCTACGATCTAAAACCGGTGAAAAAGGTGTCGTCGACGTTTCCAATTACGAGCACCGGCTCTCAAGACCACGTATGCCCGCCAATTTTTGCTCGGGTTTTCTCCTCGCGAGGATCGATATGATCCAGCCTGGGGCCATCACTCACGTTTCCTACGTGGCGGTTCAATAAGCCCCCGGCTTAAACGTCGGGTTACCACATATTCTCGACTAGTTAAGGCTTAACCCGCATCTCGTGGCCGGGCCCCTGCAACACAACGAGACTAAGAAGAAAGAGCTACATATTACATATACGTGGTGGCGAGTGAAAAGGGGAACAGGAGAAAAGAAAGAGAGAGAAGGGTCGTGACACACGTACGTGTATACGAGGCACACGCGCGAGTTTCCTATATCGACAGCCGGTTACCGTGCCCGGAGCTGCAATCAACGTCTTATTGGTTCCACTGGCTGTCTTTCGCTATAATTCTCGTTGCCCTTCTTCGACCAACACCGGTGAGCACTTCTTCCGGCTACCGTCGATCCATCGGTTCCTTATTAGCGTTCGAGCATTGACAAAGTCGAATGAGATTCGACGAGGAACATCGTTGATCGAACGCACGTTGAACATGCGCGCGTATCGACCTCTTTGTGGTTAAGATGGAAGGAAAATGTGTTTCGTGGAGAAATTTAGGGTAAATTGATTCGAGAGGTAACTCGCTGAGGTAGAAATAATTTGCAGTTACGTACACGATTTTTGGAGCAATATTTTCCATGGATGATAGAATTTCAAATTGATAGATGGAAAGTTAAAAGCGAACAGATGAGAATAATTTTAAGATATTAGATTTTAGAGAAGAAATTAATGTCTCTGTCTATTCAACCACATAAATATACTTCATAACTAAACATCCAATTAGAATGAAGCAAGTAGTAAGTATCTTGGATTTTTTCTCCACGGAACTAACAACTTGAAACGTGCAATCATTTGTATAGCATGTTGAAGCTTAAATTGAGTTAGTCCTGTTTCCACTAATGATCGAGGACCGGTCCAAAACTTCAATAAACTAGTTGGAAACGATTCATCACCTGCTATCAGATTCATCGCGCTAATACATCATTAAGATCCGACAAAATGAATTACACGAAGTCCTGTCTTCGTGCTTGGAGTTTTATCCTCTTACCAGGACTAACTAAAAACCAGCGCCCCCTCTTATCAGATTCATTGTATACGTTCTTAAAAGTGATTGATCAACGTGCTCGGCTACCTAAACTGGTTCTAGAATGGTCAGAGCCAATGCTCGTTGCAACTGTCGATCGAGTTCAGACAGTTATGCTAGCCTAATTGCGCGTTCTAGGTTTCTGTGCTCTTATTACGCCTTTCCGCGTTCTTTTGATGAAACTGTAAACCTAATAGCATTCACCGGTATCGTTGGGTAGTTAAAGTTTATTGATAATCCTATTGGTAATTATAGTTTACAATGGTAGCGACTGAAATTAGTGGATAGCTTTGGTGAAATTAAGCGTTGCTGATGATTTGCTAATGAAATAGTACCTATAACTTATTAATATTTATATCGATATTTCCATTAATTCAAACATGCGAAACGTTGCTTCAGAACTTTTCTCTCTCTTCTGATTTTGAGTAGTGGAGCTTCCAATAAAAAGTAGTAGCATTTAGAATGTTTAAATTAAAAATTCTTCAGAAGTAAACGTTTAAGTTGCGTAATATTAAACTGCTTTGTCGAAACAATAAAATCTGTAATAGCTCCATCGTTCGCTCTATCTCACGAGCGGCATAATTAACTACACCCGATTTTCACAAATTTACTGTGACGGAAGCGTTAATGTCTGGACGATATCGACCAGTTTATCGACCGATTCCTATCCGGCTCGTTGGGACATAACTAATTATAGCTCGTTATAGGTCAATGCTTAATTACACCGCGGGCGAGATTCCACCTCCGCTTTCCAAGTCTTATCGACTTCTCGATCTTAGACACGGCAACAGGTTCTCCTCCGGACTGGTTCGATTTTACCATAATTTCTGATCCGAATATCCGTGCAGCTTGTTAACCTTTTCCACGTCGGTGTCACAAGTCGTGCCGCGGAATTCGCCGGCTCTCCTATTTAGGTGTTGGTAGATCTGTCGTTCCGTGAGCCTGATCGCGGTAATTACTTTCTGCGATCGATGTATCGCGCCTCAGACAACTGATAAAACGGGGAAAGCGACTTCTGTTTCGGTCAATGAAAGCAAGAGGATCGTCGATTGATCCACCGTTTCACTGGTTGATCGTGTCTTGTTTAAAGTTTATTTCCTTATAGAGAAAAATATGATCGAAAGTAGGTGGAAGATTTGGTGAAAGTTTAGTGTGTTTAGAAAAATTGAGATATCTCGTCGTGCGGTTAGAAGATGAAGAGTAACTAAGCCACGTAATATTAAAAAAAAATTAGTAACAATATTGAAATAATTTTTCTCAAATTATATTTGCTAATTAAATTCAATGGAAATATCAATCTTCTTATATCGGACGTTGGAATGCGACGTATACGATAAAATATACAGAATATATCAGATGATAGAATTTTCGATTTTCTACGTTTTCGCATTTGGCTTAAAAAGTCGCGTTTATCCCTCGCAGGCAAATAAACATGTGCAGACCCACGACTCGATAATATTGCACGACACGTGTTTAGAGAACAATCCAGCGTGCAGTTTGCAGTAGGAAGTGAGTGCATCGGCTGGTATCAGCATTAAACTGGTGCACCATTGTAGAAACATGTGCATAAAACAGTGGGCTCCATCCTTAAAAGGAACGTCCTTGCATTGCACAGTAGCGCACAGATGCACGCTCTTGCTTTCATGAAATTCTTCGTCGCGGTTCTCTTACCCTAAACATCTACCAGTCCCATCTCTCCACGGCGAGTATACTCGCCGGTTTGTTGGTGCATGCTTCAGATTAAGTTACTGCGGACGCTTACTTGAAATAGTAGCACAGATATCTGTATCCTTTTAGATGCAGTTTCTGAGCTGCTGTTTGGATCTTGACCTTTTTCCTTTGGCGAATATTTCAGATCAAAGAGTGGCCAGTAGAGTAGTGGTCGAGTTACCTTCGTCTATGGAGCGAGCAGTTTGCTTGAGAAAATTTGTTAGAAGGAGAACGACGAGATTAGCTTCGAGTCTTCCATGTAAAGAATAATAAACTGCAAGTTATTCTTAGGTCTTTCCTCTTTCATATATCTTGGATTACGGATGACAAATTTTCGAGCTACGGTATGTCGATAGCAGCACTTTCATCTTCAAAAATACCTTTATTACATTTACTGTTTGTAATGAAGTTTGATAATTTGATGTTACCGGTAATACGCTGTATTCTTTCGCCTAATGTCAGAAATATGAAAATCCTTTTAGTTTTATCTTTAGTATATTCCTGAATGAACCCTTCTTCCTTATTCGCCACATCTTATGTCCTATAATAAAAAGAATTCCGCCACAAATATGCACACCTACGTTGAAGTAAAGACTTCCAGTTTTACTACTTACCGGAAATCATAGTTTACTGCACGGTATGTACTAAAACTTCGACGATTACTTTTTCATACATCTTAATATTATAACAGTAAAGAAAACATAATAATGCATACAGTGGAACGTTCATAACATACAAAAATGTACAGAATACTTAAAGCAAAGTGATCGTTACGATGGTGGTGGTTGAATGATAGTTCGTAATTGATACTTAATTCATTCTCGATCCGAAAATGTATACTTTTTGAAAAACTCGAAAAGAATCCGCGGTTTAGAGTTTTCGGTAAAATGTTTAATATTCGAGCGTTGTGATAAATATTTCCAGTGGCGTATACTGCAAGCGTGGCCCAAAGTTCGCGTGTTCTCTACCTCAGGGGAGACGTCTCCAGTTTCCTGCAGTGGCACGCGGCAGTAATAGACACACCTATGTCTATTTTCCTCGGATAGATTCCTCGCCTCGTTCTACAGGTATCTCGTTATCATTTAGAGATGATTAGAAAATGCGGCGAAGCCTGACGCGTATAGACCGTATACTTCCTTCGGTTGAAATGATTGCGAGACGATGATGAGACCCGAGATCACGAGACGACGCCGGTCGTTTTAGACTCTGTTTTTTCCACCGTCTTCCTCTCCAATCCTCGATCTCTTCGACGATGCTTCTTCGGTGACCTGTTCTACTCTCTCTCGATATACACTCTCATCCAGTTGCAGGCCTGATGAATGGCCAGCACTCGTGGTTCTCTCGTCTTCTCCCTTCGTCCTCTTACGAGAGGCTGATCCTCCCTCGTCTCTTTCTCGGGTGACAGATCTGGGTTGCCGACGGTTACGTCATGCTCGTTTTTCTTGTTAGCCTCTTCCTCGTGCTCCTCTCGTAGCTTCTTCGTCGTTTTTCTTCTTTTTGAAGAAACGATTGTACAATAGATGGCTGATGAATTGGATTTTGATTGAAAGATCTAAAGATGTCGGGCTTTGTCGGAGAGGGGGTGGTTTGGAATAAATAATTGTTCTTTTTTTTCTTCCCTTTGCTTCTTAATTAAACAGTAGAAATCTTAATGGGAATTTACTTCGGTTCGAAATATAGATTCGTTGAAATAGAAATAGAAATATAGATGTCTAAAATTTTCTAATTTTATGTCGTAAATTTCCTTCTTCTCTATTATTTCCCAGTTTTCTTTCTCCATCAAACGTTTTAATTACATTTGCATTACAGTGTAGTTTTATTACGGAGATAAGAATTTATGACACGAACTATCGCAGTAGATGAAATGTGCCGCTTTATGCAATTCAATAAGCTACATTTCATAATAATTTGTGACCCGTATTAATACCACGTAAACCTTCAGTTTGCTTAAGAATCTACTTTGTAACATCGTAGCGCATAGAAATCGTTGCCCGCGGGGGCGTCACTTCCACGTGGCATTTTCATCTCATCGTCCCAGTTGATCTACGTCGATCATCGTCACGGAAGTAAAATCGTGCGTCGATCCCCTCTGGTAAACTATTTTCGCCTTTCTCCGGGTTGTACTTGCAACACGATCATTAACCATCGCTCTTAAATGGCACGAGTTTCTTCGTTGGTTCGAGTTTAATTGAGTTTGAACCGGCATTTCGTCGTCTAAAAGGAAAAATTGAAAATTTTCTTTCTTCTTTTATGATATTTTCGAATTAGTGGTCTTTTAATATCGTTATACTTCTAAGTTGTTTTTACAAATTTTATTACGCTTTATAGTGGTTTTAATAAGCCGAGATAGAGAGAGAAAGAGAAAGAAAGAGAGAGAGGGAAATTAAGAGAAATTGTTCCGAAGTTGATCTTCATCAATCATTTCGCGGGTATTTTAAATTATGTTTTCACTTTCCTCATCGAAGTTTCGCAAGACACATTCTGGACTATTTCTAAGATATATTGTGCTCATCCATATTTTCTGATCTTCCTGTTATTTAGTTCAAATGTGTTTCATGTCCAGCTACATACCTACAAGGAAGATGTATTATTGGTTAATTTACAGGGAGGACTAATGTATGCATGATGGTAGACTCAAAGGTAAAATTTAATCCTTTGCCTTGGACTAAATTACACTCACGGTGTAAATTATGGCCTGAAGATTGCGATAGGATTTTAGTCCGATCTTAACTTTAATCTTTCGTTACAAAATCAGAAGATAAAAAAAAAATAGAATCCATGACCTGTTACTATTCTAAAAAACACCTTCACCAAAGCTCCATTAACAATTCCTCTAAACGTAGTACGAAAAGAATTGCACCAATTGAATTTGACATAGGAAACGGCAACAATCTATATATTACGGATCCTGTTCCCATATCCCAAGGTTCTGAGACTAGGCAGCGGTAGTCAAAGATGACGATCACGACCCGATTAGCGAGGACACCCCGAACAAGTAGATCGGCAGGAACGTACACGCGTTGACGTCTCCTCTCTGGACCCGTTCATCAACGAGGCCGAGTCGGTATACGCGTTGTCCAGGTTAGGTTAGATAGCCTGCTCTCTCAGCTCGGCGCGTACCGACACGCTCTCCTTCTCCTTTATGTGAACGGCTAACGATGCCCATTAGAGCACGGGGACTCGGAGTCTTGCTGACTAATCGCAATGCACACGACTCCATAGCTCATGCAGATCGGCTATTCGTCTTGCGGTATCCTCCAGTTTGTCAGCCGAATCGATTCGATAAAGATACCAGCTGTCTATGACGTTCGACCGAGAGAAGAGAGCTTCGGTTCTTCGCTGTTGAAACCTGGCGTACACGCGAAGGGGATACAACCACGAGGTCGAACAGATACCTCTCGATACGACGGAGACGAGCGACGTGCAGCTACGTGTCCAACAGGGGGAGACGGCTCCTGGAGTCCCTTTAAAGGCAGCGGCCTGTTCGTTTGCCGCATTTCCAACGTGTTCGGACCGTACCGCATGGGATCGATGGCTTTTAACGAGACGATGATGGAAACGAGACCCGAGAGGAACAGGAGGGTCAACTCTTTCTGCTGCTCTTTTCTTCCTTAATGCGTCTGCTTTTTTGCGTGTCAGCCAGGAAACCGAGGGAACTCGGAACCGTTCGGTTCGATTGCTTCGCACAACGTAGAAAGAGAATCGTTCGACGGTTTTCGTATATACAGAACCGGCGGGCAGACGATCACGAGGTGGATAAGTGATTTAGTTGCTGCGGAATGACGTTGGACGAAGGTTGTGCTTCTTGGTTAAGGATTGGAGTTTCAACGGGAGGTGTAGTTGATTGGAATTATTCGAGATATAGCTTTGCATGCGACAAGGTAGATTTAGCATATGCGTAATATCGAGCAATTAGAAGTAATTATAAACTCTGATAGACTGTTCAAACGAATCACGAATGATTTATCCGACGTAGGATTTCGAAATTCCTCTTATCCCATTCATTTCACATCATTCGACTTCGCAAGAAACATTGAACGTTTCTCTAATTCTCTTCAAGTCCCTCAAACTATAACATTTCCATTTACGTTCTGCGACCCAGTGAACCAAAATTCTATAAACCATAGAACCATCCACGATCAAGCACAAGAACCTCCGATTTCTCTTCATTTCATCGCGTTCGCCATCAACAACATCCTAACACTCAAGAAACCCTTACACGTCGCCCATATGTGGACCAATCCGTGAAAAGATTCCGCGACGTCCAGCATCAACCTATCGTGAAGAGAAGAAAGAGTCACTGTTGTCGTCTTCATCGGACCAGTTCTATGGCTGGATGTGGCCAGTGTGCTCTCTTTTCCTTCCTCTTGCCAGCGGACTTCTCATTATACCCGGAGGAACAGAAGTGGGTCGTGGCACGGGCGCGGTAGCCAGTCACGGCGAAGGTGAAGCTAGGTGGGGTACACACGATCCCATTCCTTCTACGAGGGTAATGATAATTAATCCAGCAGGGACCGCTCCTTTCAACCGGACCTCGGCTGGTCAACGTCGGAGGCGCCTGAGGTCAGCCTGGAGAGCAAGCGCGCTCCTCTTTCTTCCTGTTCCTCGTACACACCGGCCCTCCTTCTTCGGTTTCTTCTTTTTCTTCCCATTAACCAATTAATAACGTCACCTACTATGGCGTTACCGTTCCGGTTCTCCTCCCTGTGTTGACCCTGGCGAACGGTACCTGCGCTCGGTTGTTGAGGCTCTGGGTTCGAAGAACCCAGAACAGAGAACGTCGCTCGCTCGAGATAGACGATTATAATCCTGCGGGGACAGAGTCACCCGGGAATGCAATTTCGCGAAGGTCCAAGATCTGATCTTTGGTGGTTCTTCAACGAGGAAGATTGGTATTTTTTTTTTCTTTTTTTAAATTACTGTACTGCCGTTCCACTTCGTTTCATTCGCTTGTGGTTAGGACTTCAGCGGTACTTCTCTTGGTTTTGCATTTTCTCTTAAGCCGAAAGATTTTGACGAAGTTTCTCGAGTCGCTTGGCTCTTGACCTGTTGCTTTCTTTAGTCTTCATTTGGTCTCGTTGGTTATCCTTTCTCGGTTTTGTAGTAGCTTTATTAGATCGAATGGTTCAAAGAGTAGCCAACACGAGTGTATAGCGAAGATCTTGCTGATTAGTTGAGCGGTTGAATACAATCGAGATAACCTTCTTTAGCTATCGTGAAGATATATTTCCTTTTGCCGCGACTAGTTTAGTTATTAAAATTATGAATTATCGATATTCAGTGTAGTACACGTTGCACAGGAAACAGTAAAAAAATTTGATCAGATAAAAATCTCGAGAACAACGAGCCTAAATCTTGCGATTAGATCGGAATATTCTCGATGTTTAAATCGTAAGGAAGAAAGGGAAAAAAGCAGAGAGGGAGATCGTGACTCTTTCACCTTTTTCGCCGACTGTTTTCCGCTCGTAACGCGGAGACTTCGATTCGTAATGCTTGCATAAGTGCGGCCGTACCACTTGAACCATGAAGAAATAACGCGGCCCGATAAACTTGCAACGATAAAACGTACACAGATAGCGAGGCCAGGTCCGGGCAATTATAAAGCCACAAGCGAACTTTTCTTTTTTCCTTTCGGGAACGCAGAGCGGAAACAATGGATCTTTTCAGTCGGCCAACACTGACGCAACCACTTTTATTCGCTTGGTCTCACCTTTTGAACCGCTAACGTCGTGAACGTGAGCAAGCCACAATGTTGCAATTAATCGAAATTCCACAAGATTTCGTACTTTAACCCATTTTTCCCCCTTTCTTTTTCTCTCATTCGATGAAATTTTTAATAAATCTCCGTCTTGTTAATTTTTCGCCCGAGAGAGGTGGTTCTGTGCCTGTTTATTAGTTGACTCGTGGTCGATTGCTTTTATAGGGGGAATTTTAACAAGATTATTACATTCGTTTCGTGCTCCTTTAGTGGCTTTATCTTTCGTCATCTAAATGCACGGTTGCATAAATGCAACGCTACAGCTCGGGCGACAAACGACGCCTGCACGATCAATTTAACGGCTGATTCTGATGAACGTGGTAGATGAAGTCGTTAGACGGCGAGTTCCGAGCCAGATAGGGGAATGGGTATTTCAATCGGATTATTATTGGGTGAAATTTGATTGGATGTTCGTGTTAGGTTGTACAATATCGTGATTGCTTCTTTTTCGTGCGAGTTTAATTTGATACTCTTCGATAGTACGTGTTGATATTTATCGTTAGGATTGGTAGAAGTTTTTTAGCGTTTCAGAAATTGCTGTACCTTTCCTGTGTATTACACAATCGTGCTAGCAGCTCTGACCAAAAGAAAATTCACCGACGTTACTTGAACAGGCGTACAGTATCATTTTCATTTTATAGTGTTCAACTTCTTCGACTTTCAACATATAATATGTAACAATCTCATTCTAAAAAGAACATCTACAGCAACGCAAAGTCGTAAGAAATAACACGCATTCCTGGCGTAGTTCCCATTAATTTCCAATTAGCCCCGACGAAGCAGCCCCTGTTCCCTAAGACCTCGCGAATTATTACGTTAACATCATCGTCTGAAACGAACAGAAAGAAGAAAAAAAAAACGAAAACTCAGAACATAAATCACAAAGCGTCGCGATTAAGAAACCAACCCGAGCTTTCCCAACAGCCGGGCGCGCGAGTGAAACGTAAAACAAGAGGAGCAGCTAATCGACGCGCACAATAAATCTCATTCATTACCTCCTCTGTACTTCAGAGATCTTCGCAGACGTATTTATATATGTACACATACAGGGTGGCTCGTATAAGTTCCACTAAGGAATTTCAGAATAGGATTTCGTAATTTATATAATTTATACTTTATACTTTCTTCATTTTTACTTATTTTCTACGATATGGATTCTTCGTATTTGCGTTTGAACGAAGTACGACAAACGTTTAAAAGTTTCACAGCTTATCACGTCGTGGTAGCGTTCAGTGCTGAGTTATAGTAAGCGTTCGAATTACATTCTATCTTGTAAACATAGCTACGTACGATGAAACAAATTTGCATTGTTATTGCGTATCAGATTTCTCATTGTACGAATGCATTCTGATTCACTTAATGACAAAGTGAGACTATGCATAGGTGATTGTTTGTGACCACTTGGCAACTTAACCTTCTGTTGTTCTGGTACGATAGCGAGCGTAAAATTTGCTTTGTCTCGAAAGAAGACTGCTTGATAAATCGCGTTACACGTTTCCCATTCCATTTTAATTCGCCATTTCTGTTTCCTTTGCATGACTCGTAACAATAAAAGTCTGTAACAGACATCGTAGCTGCGTTTAAACTATAAACTACAACATCAGTATTCTCATAAATTGAAACGAAGAAAATCAATGTTTCAAGGCAATTCATAATACTCAATTTCTGACGAAAATGTTCCCTATACCTTAAAAAATATTTGTTCAATTTTATATTACGCGAGACACCCTGTATACATGCATATACATTGTCAGACACTCGTGCAGAAGCTGAGAAAGAAATAACGCGAGAGCAAGGGGTTAACAAATGGCCGGTTCGTCGCGCAATCGCGCCACCCCACCGTATTCTGTCGCAATCGCGCGATCACGCGAGCGAGCTTCGCGCGCGACAAGCGAGCGACGGTCGCATGAACAACGCGATGATCGCCAGTCTGGTAGTACAGAAGTGTCATAAGCGAGCGGAGAAGCGAATAGACGCGAGGAGCTCTCCACCTCCGAGTGTGCCGAAGATTTATTGGCCGCAAGAGCTGCACACTTTCCCTGGCAGACGTAACCGGACCGACCTGCGAGAGATGCTCTCCGTTTCATCTTGCCCGCTCCTCGCTGTCTGTATCTCTTTTGTATCTACTCGTATCTATTGTACGACCACCGTAGGCGAGACGAACCTGCGTGTGTGTTGTATAGCTGTCCGGAATATTGTAAATTGGAGAAGCTTTGACAGGATGGGGTAACACAGACAGATACGAGTTTGTGGAATTTATAATTTTTTAAATTTGTACGCTTTTCGTGAAACGTCCGAGAACCAAAGTGACACGCTGCTGCTAAAAAGTTTAAGCACCGTCTATTTGACGAGAAGCGAACTTGGATTTTGCGATGAAAGATCACGAATGAATTTTGAAACTTTAATTTATTTTGTATTCCTATGTACAATAATATAGGGTGTTTCGGTAATTGTGATACAATTTACAAGAGAGCAACTCTATGAGAGAAGACTATTCGAATGTATAGAACAAAATTTTTTTTGAATGTCAATTTGAGAAATTTTCAATAAAATATTGGCGATTTTTGATGTTTTACGATTGAATAGGAGCAAATGGTCGACAAATCAGACCGAAAATATACAGCATGATTTTTTCATGCGAATCTCTGCGAAATCGAATTTGAAAATTTTCCAGGTACACGTAGACTGGACTAATCCTCAACCGCACACGTTCAAACGAATCGCAGTATCCTCCAGTTTTCTCGGTGCACTGTCTTACTGCAGATACTGTCGAAGATGTCGTTTCGATCCCATTAGTAGGAACACGACGAGGATACGATCGTGACGAGGCAGCGGGTTCGATTTCTGTGGACGTATCGCAAGAACCAGAACGAATCGCGTCGACGACGGCGTGATTTAGAAACGCGTGGTAAGCGCCAGGCCCCCGACCATGTCGAAATCGTAACACATGTTGCGCCGCGAACGAAAACTCATGGGTATAAGAGGGGTAAAAGAAGAATGATCCAGGCCGCCCAGGAACGTGTGCGCTTTGCCTGGATGCATACATAGGCCAGCCTTGTATCTCGTCTCGTAGCTCGCGATCGTGGGCTCGTGATCATGCTGTCTCTCGTTACCTGTTAATGCGTCATTTCTCGTGCACACGCGAGCCGAGCCGAGCCGAGTGGAGCGAGGGAGCGCGCTAGGATAATTTAGAAAGCGAGGATGATGCATTGCTATCGGAGATTTTTCAATTAGCCGCAGCGATTTTATGGGAAATTTATACCGTCCTCGCTGTTCCTCGTCGCCGAGAACGGTATTAATACTGCATAAACGTGTCTCCCTAGTCGGCTTCGACGCGGATTTTATAGGTTTCCCTGATTAACGGCGTGGCGCGATGCGTTTGTCTTTCGAAATTGCCAGGATTACGGATCGTGATGGAGGACCGTGTCGTTAGTGCTAAGATGGGGCAAATAACGTTTGAAATATGTGCGTTAATTGCCGAGATAGAATTCGGGGAATGTCGATGACGATTTTCAATAAGGACGTGTCGGAAGATATCGTTTAGAAATATTTTAAATCGTTAATTAATCGTAAACTGGGGCCATTTGCAAAGTCAAGTAATATCTCTCGGATATAAATACTCGAATATAAATTTAGAAGTTTGAATTTCTTTGGGTTGTTGTTCGTCATGGAAATGGGAATGGCGAGAAGATTTGCTGTCGGGGAATAAATGAAAAATATTTGCGAAGCATAGCTGAGATTTTTCTTTTTATTATACGGTTGATTTTTATTATGCTTTATTACACTTCAGAGGTGAGAAATGAATAATGTCCGACGTTTCGAGGCTCGGTTCACTGACAGCCTAATGCCACTGAATCTTCTCAAATGTCGTGTCGTGAGATCATACGAGAGAAGCAACTCTCAAGTTATTCTTTAGCATATTTCATAGTGCATACTTTGCTCTACACATTGTTGAGAGCTGCAACTGTATATCGATATTAATTAAATTCTCACAATTATGGAACACAGATCGACTCTTTAAGATGAACACCAATACGATTAAAAAATCCCTGGCTCCTTAAATTCTCTTCTTCTCCAATTACGTCACTTTCTTTATCCATATGCTGCAAGAGCCTCCCAATCGTCAAAATAACGATCAACCCCTCCCAACGATCCGATCGTAATCCACATAGCACAATACATTAACTTTCACCCATAATTCACCCTTGACTCCTTCGTCTTCCTCCGTTGTTCTATCCCCACGGGTTAGCCACAGATAGAGGATCCCTTCTAGGCTCGAACCTATGCTAGAGATAATATCAGTTTTCTTCCTGGTATAAGAGGCAGGAAGGAAGAATTCGTCTGGTTCTCAGGCGCGGTTAAAATGTGCAAAACGATCCTAGACGTTGCTTCCGGGCACGAAACACCGAGCCAAAGCATCGATTCACCGTTCTCCCCCGTTTCTTGGATCATCATCGGCGTTATCTTCGCCGCGTCGACGCGGCCATTTCCAAAAATAAATCACGCAACCATCGATCGTTAGACCCTGGTCTTCCTCTCTGTCTTTCGTTCCCCGACGAATACTAGAGGCGATCGAAACGTCGGGACCCGCAAGAACGGACCAACGTAGCTCCAAGGGATTTATGCAGGCAGCGTGTGCTACGTCGGATGGCTGGTAGTTACCCAACCCACATCGAATACTTAGGAATACTCGCGAGAATCGAAAACTCGTTTAGAATACCTGCGGCTCGGTAAGGTGCTCCGATCCCGCGGAAGCTTTTAAATCAAGCGGGGGCGGTTTTGCGATGGACAGACCAGTCGAGGAGGTAGTCCACAGAATGGCAGTTATTGTTTGGGTTCTGCTGCTCTCTGTTCTATCGAAGATGGCTGGATTTTACGAAAAACAACCACGCGTTCGGATACTCTGGTTTTAGATAATTTTATCACTAGTCGCACGGAGGGTTCGAAGGGGTTGATTTTTCCGTAAAAATCGTTCTCTTTTTATTTTGTACAGATTTACTAATTCTGTTATCTTAGAGTGGTTTCCATCGTCAGTTTGCTAAGCAAATGCGTAGTTATTAAAAGCGCATTTGTCTTCTAAATCTTTCTCTTTCTTACTGTACGATGGTGACTTTCGCTTTCGAAATTGACCGAGTGCTTTCACGAACCAACAACTCGGATCTTACGTACTAACCAACGGAAGAATTTCGTTGGCTGGCACACTGAACGAAAATTGGCGTTTTAAAAGGGTAAATTTATGTAGCTCGCTTTCTGGAATAAACGCCGATTATTCCCCAGCGTTTGGTATCTCGGTGATCGCGTTCGTTTGCCTGCTGCGATCTCCAATCCATTCAGTAGCTTGTAAATTTGTTGGAAACTATCAATTAGATACATCCCACCATCGGCCCACGCTCCGGATCACAATATGTAATCAGAATATTACACCTCCGTACGTAGGACTAAATTATCCACTATCCGGCTAGATAAATGCGGGCGCAACAGCCTGATAAATCTTCCGCAACAGATTCCACCGTAGAACGCGATACAACCACTCCTACGCGAGTTTCATTGAATTTATGATAATGTTGCGTTTAATAGATCAAAGATCCTATCGCGTGCGCGAGAAGTGGAAAAGATGGGGATTAACTTTTACGTTGGTTCTCTCGGCTTCTATCTTCTCTATTCATAATCTCGCTATCCTTCTTAGGATCTACACTGAAAAGTTTTTCAATCTTTCTCAAATTATCCCTTGGGTATCCGAGTCTATGATTAAATCAGAGCGATATGATTTCTGTGTTTTTCGAGTCGTAAGATTTCTGTTGCTCGAGAACATCGACTTCCCCTTGGAGAAATCTTGCACGATTTTGAACGAAGCTGTACGATAAGCGCATGTCGGACAGAACGTTCGGTCGGATGCTGCCGGCGGGGACAATTACGCAGATGTGTGGCTGGCAGAGCGGGACGCGTGAGCGTGTCGTGCAGCTTCAGGATCCTCGGTTAGTCTCGTGCGCGTGCACATCTCCAACGCACCTACACGCATACGTACACGTACAAAACCATATGCATAGAGGTCGTCTGTCCGGAATTAGCATACTCTGTACTCATACACAAATCTGTATGCTTGGTGAACGGAAACACGGTACCCCGTCGCCCCTCCCCCTTGCCCCTCTACGTGTGCAGCACACGTGTGCGTTTCTGTAAGAAAGAAGAGGAGGCGGTGTGGCGAACGACGTGGAAGGGAATAAAGAAGAAGAAGAAGAAGAAGAAGAGAAAGAGGGAAAAGTGATTACAGAGTGCGAGCCCCTGGTTGCCCCCGGCGCGTGCGTCCACCTCTCGACCATCCTCCTGTAAAATCCTCCCAGTTTCACCTTTCCTGGAACACCGCCCCGGGCCGTTTGGAGAGATCTCTTGGAGTCTTGGAGCGTTAGGACGAGAACCCGCGACCAACGGCAATAGAAGGACGGTAAATCGGTGTACCAGGTGGCTTCAAGGATTCACGATCCTTGAAAAAGGTGCTTATTACCCGGGGAAAGGTGGATTTCAAGAACCGATTTGATGGGTATGCCCGTTCCTTTGGCTCGATTGTGCGTAATCGTTGATCAGATTCGGATCGTCGCGGTCTCTCGCGGTTAGGTTCATCGCTATGGTCGGAGTTTCAATCGTTTTCAAAGGATTTTTTTAGGAGATATGTCGTGTTTTACATATGAATGGTGTTTGTGTATTTGAACGTGAGCGAATCTCGGGATATGGGTTGAATAAATTGACGCGGGAATTCGGTAATCGGAGGAACACGAATTTTATTTAGATGGCAAAATGGAATTTCATTGAGTTTATTTGTAAGATTCCGAGATGGTTGGGTAATCGTTTTAAACATTCCAAAAAGGGAGTTCTTTGGTTTACTTGTAAGATTCTATAGAAGCGCTACGATTCCAAGACTTTAAAGGGAGCGCCTACGCTTCGTTTAATTTAGAAAGACAATTTTGAAAGGAATTCCATCGTTAAAATTATGCTTATTGTGCTCAAAAATTCCGTTTACTCGAGTCGTAAAATTCAAAGAAGACCACTTAAATCCTGTTTACTCCTTTTAACAAATTCATTTTACGTTAAAGCCTGTAGAAGCTCATTCAGCGAACGTTACGATCCATCCCTAACACGGCAGCCATTAACTGGTATTGCATTACTTGTCTTCTCGTCTACAGAGAAGAAGACGCACGGTAGCTACCGTGCAACGTATCCACCTTCGACTGTTTACATAACGCGAAAAACTTAATCAAGCCAGATCGAAGCGGTAAAAAGCGTGTAGCC
Organism: Bombus pascuorum; assembly: GCF_905332965.1. Taxonomy (NCBI): domain Eukaryota; kingdom Metazoa; phylum Arthropoda; class Insecta; order Hymenoptera; family Apidae; genus Bombus; species Bombus pascuorum. The sequence continues at coordinate 13,022,161 of NC_083497.1, read as the reverse complement.
GAGCTGATCACCGCGTAATCGACGATGCGCGCGTGAAGCGGATGGAATGTTGAATGCGCAAGAAAGATATTGAACGATGCTCGTGGATGGAAAGTCGGTAGATCGACCACCCTCTTGTCGCTCGTTTCGTAGCCAACCTATATCCTCATCCAGGTCTAATAAAAACAATGATTGATCTTAATGGGTAATGAGGAGCCCGTTGCTGTGCATCAGCTGCGAGAAAATGATCCGCGATTAACGTCAGGATCTGTTACGCTTCGAGATCTGCGCGACTCTCGTTCATTCGTTCCGTGGATTACGGTTCGTTGGCAGATCCTGGTGTCTTAGTCGATGCGTTTGTAGAGAGAAAAAAGTGAGATCGATGTTGTTGGACAATTCCTTGCGTAAGTTTCTTCTTATTGGCAATTATTTTTTCGCGTTTCGTCAGCAATACTGATGGCTTCATCCAGACGTTTATGGTTGGTACTTTGTTGCTGTTGATTGATGCAGATTGATAAGGATTTCGAGATCCCCTAGTGTTTTTCAAATATAAAACGTTTTCAGGACATTTGAAGGAAAGAATAGTGGAACAGACCAGATGAATTTAGGCGAGTTTATTGGATTTACTTGTCGAACATTCAAATTTTTCAAGTACTTATAAAAATATAATTTCTGTTGACGAAACGTTTTCAGGATATTTGAAGGAAAGAATAGTGGAACAGACCAGATGAATTTAGGCGAGTTTATTGGATTTACTTGTCGAACATTCAAATTTTTCAAGTACTTATAAAAATATAATTTCTGTTGACGAAACAATGCAAAAATCTATCGTACTACTCGCAATATCTCCGTAAATAGATTTCGAGGTGAAAAATCGTCCATCGACGGCAACGTTGCGTAACAGCAATCAGTCGGAGCGAGTTGTTCGAAATCGATCAATTCGAGGCATCGTTCGTTCGAACGATGTACTCGGCGCGACGATAATCCAATTTTCATCCCGTAGCTCGTGGAATTCCGCGTTACGTCAATGTTTCGCTACCCCGCGCCATTAACCCTAGTAGGAGTGAACGCGGACGCGGTTGAAATTGCGCTTTTAGTTTAATTGCGGTGAAAGTTCAGTTGGTACACGATCGTTCGTACGTGTGTACGTGGACGCACATAGAAACGCAGGATAATCGCGTTTACTCGCCACAGAGAAGACTACGTGCCTCTGCTTCTGCGCCAATCCACGTGTAGTTCTTCTTTTTAATTGCGATCGTTCCAATTCCAAGACGCGTTTTCACCGTTCGTCCCGCAAGTTCGCAGAATCCGACGTTCCGATGAAAGCAATCGAGACATTCCGCCGTGGAACGTCGGTATCGGTAATTTGAAGAGGCAGTGAGAGGCTTTCCGAGAATTCTCTCAACGCTGATTTCAACCCTTTGCATTGTGGCGTTTCGTTACATCCGTGACGCAACAGTGTACTATGCACGTTGATCCTGATTCTTCTTATCGCGTTTCGATTGTATTCTATTCTACGTAACAGTGTGTTTTAAAGATCCTGCCCACACATTATGGAAAAATTAGATACGCTACGATTATCTCTAATCTACGAAATAATTACCCGTCGTTAAAAGCGAACGCGGATAACATTTTCATCGATACGAAAAATAAAAAACTACGAATTCAAGTACATGATTATAGGAAATTGAAACTCTGGAACGCATCTCGTGACACGTCAACAGCTTGCCCGTCATTCTGGTCGCGATTTACGCACGGATGCGCTCGCAGCCGTGAATCGTGTACAGCATGTCGGCCTAGCCACGCATTACCATTACCTTGATCCACATCTACATTGTCATTAGAGGTAGGCCGCGCGACGCCACTTTTCAAACTCGAAACACACGATCCTTCCTCGCTCGTCCACCTGCAATGCAACGTTCTGCCGTTCGAGCAAGGCCATGAAAAACTCGTACAAGGAAAGAGAAGACAAAGAAAGGTAAAGAAAGAAAGAGAGAGAGAGAGAGAGAGAAAAGAAAGGTTCAACGGAAGAGGGATGAAAGCTGAAGAAGGACGTGTATCTGTCCTCGAGGAATACCGGAGTCTCTACTTTTGCCGACGTTACGTCGATCACAGTGATTATGTCGTCGATACGGTGCGCCGCGTACGCAAATTTTTGCGCTCTCTTGCTCGCTTTGCACGCTACTCTATTTTTCCATGGCACAGGGAAGCCTTTTATTAGGGGACGACGGACAGGGTTTCCTCTCTGTCGATACAGATTGCTGCGAGATCCTTTTCTTTTCCTTCTTTCTCTGTCTATGCTGCTTTCGTGTAGGGTAAATTGTCGGATAATTCAACTTGGAAGCCTCTTTCAAGACCCTTATTACGATATACTTAAAGATCTCTCAGCTGAGAACTCTAAACGATTTATTCTTTATCGATTTGATAAATTTGAGAAACCTGTTGAATTTTTAGAATACGAATTTCTCAGAATAATTTACAAAGTATCTTTTGGGATATTTTAGAAGAATTTTAGAATCTATCTTCGCTTTCTATCTATAAAATAATTATCATCCTCTTCAGAGTAAATCTTCAATGCCACATATTTAATCATGTTTCTTCGCGAGCTTCATCCACCATCACAATTATCTGACACAATCTGCAAGACTATATTTAACGCTATCAGGACATCGAACCAGCGTATCGATAGTCGTACACGGCTCGGACATCAGCATTTGCATCCAGATGAAAGGTGTACACGAGGCAGGGAGAAATAAGACATAAATGAGGGCGGAAAAAGGAGGGGGAAGCAGGATGTGCCTCTACCCCCGAGGAATACGAGCACGAGTCTTCGACCTCTAGCTCTTACTTCGATCACTGTGATTACGACTTCGATGACCGATCCACACAGACACGCGTGTCACGTTTGCGGCGTTCTTAATTTCACGCACTGTCGCACTTTGAGCGCCGATCGTCGAGAGAAACGAACATCTGGAAAAATCAGCGTACAGCGAATCCTCTCTCCTCGTAATTCTCGGGTTTATTCCATACAAATATCGAAGCTCATTTTATTGTACGTCGATGCTACCAAGTGTGTATCTTAAAGAAAGTTGCTGCAATTTTATCGAATATCGAACAACTTGTTTCTATCTTGTAGAATATAAAGTTGATCGTGGATATATTTATGCAAATTCAGGTCTTTATGTATACAACTAAAGAACGTTAATAGAGATTTATTTTATTCGCTAGATATTATAATATGTTACTTTAAATATTTTGTACATTAATTATAACTTTATACGTTATCATATAAATTCTGTGTACATCTACCACGTATACGTACAAAGTAAAACGTCACTAATTTTTTTTTTCTTTTTTTTAAATTATCCATATCAAAAATCTATTCGGGAAACGGGTATTGTTTTCATCATTATAGGTTCGTGACGTCATTTTTCTCAGTAATCGATCGAGTCGTTATATCGAGTTAGGCGAGCGTTTTTATGTAAATGCATAAACATTCACAGTCTATTCGTACTTGTAATCGTCAAGTTCCGCGAGAGATTGTCAGTTGTCGCGTCATCGATGACCGTAGTCCAATTGGAATTGAGCAATTATCGAATGATAATTAGAGCCGGTCTTTGTATCTTCGCAAGTTGGCGCGACGGTGGCGGCCTGTGAAGAACGAGCCAGGTCCGGAGACAATAGGGTCCTGAAGAAACAATGGCCGTCTCGTAGCCGGTGCACGGTTCAGCGCTATAAACAATACCGGAGAGAGGCCCGGCTGATAGGGTCAGAAGGTCAGCCCCTGTGGGAGCTCATGACTCTCTTTACTCCTCTTCATCCACTGTCCAGACCCACCTCCGCCTCCGCCATGGCAGGTTCTTCCTGAACGAGGTCACGAAATTAATTTTTCCTCTCTAGAGCGAAACGACCGCGTCTACGGTGCTTCACCGACTCGCTTCTACGCTTTGCCCTGGCCTTTGGCTACTACGTATCGGCCTGGTCTGCAATTATGTTTCACGTTGCACTTGCAGTTACGAACACGCGGATGTGTGCCGTGTGTGATGCCAAGGTTAATGGTAGTAGGAGGAAGTTTCTGGCTCGTTGTGGTCCTTTTGAAGAAAATCTACGGGCTTGTCTTTCGATGTGTACGGGTGCAGAGAGCGTGAAGGTTCAAGGAAGGATTCTTTACTCTGGTAAATGGCAAGCTGGTTGCATTCTACTAGCAAGCAAGGATTCTTGATTTAATTCTACATCTGCGAAAAAGCAGAAAAATATCAATTCAATTTCACAAAGATGTGACAGACAACTATAAAGACCTTCCAAAAGTTGTGACAAAGATCTTTACCTACAAATTAATCGAATAACGTTTATCTCGGATAACCGTACATTATTAAAGAAAGAAAAAAGGTCGATCGCACAACGATGTGATAAAGAACCGTCTCCGCTCGGCTCGCAATGACCCATCACGACTGACTGACTATTCATAAAAACGTTTCACTCGACGTGGCATCGTAAACGCATTAATCATCGCGTATACACGTGTATCAGTTATCCCTGGCACGGTGCGCCAGTCGCGAACAGTTATACACTAAATTACAGCAAGGAGGAGCGCGGAACGTCGGTGGAACGATAATCCGACCTGTTCACAGCGTTCCCCGATAACGCAACATCAGATTACCATCTCCCCCGGTGAATTTCTCTTTCAGCTGGCCCATGAAACCTCCTGCGAAATTGTTATGCATATAGCGAAGTACTGGGATAGGTAGCCTATAGGTTCCGCTCTCTCGTTTCTTTTCCACTCGCGCGTCTAACCCCTTTCTCTTTCTCTTTTCCCCTTAATCCACGGGAAGCCTTTAACGAGATTTACTCGAAGGCAGGAGCGCGTAAACGCATTCCTTCTGGCGCAGGCGGTCCGAGCCGCAAAAATCTTGCCGGAGAGATCCCTTCGCGAGATAGGATATCCGCGATGTCGGTTTCGTCGGCACGCTTTTAAGGTCGAAACCCATGGAAACGGCAAACAAATGCACTCAGCCGCGGTAGTTGTGCTCGCTCGACCCTCGGTCCTCCTTTTTTCTTCTCTTGCTCTTTCTCCTTTTCTGTTATTTCTTTCCTCTTTCGTCGGTAGTCGGTAGTTGCCGATAGCCGTTATGTGTTTCATTTTAATTCTTTAATGACGGATTACACGTATAAGAACTTTCTGGCGAGGAAAGAGAGATATCGATTGGCCGAAGATTGACCGATTAAAAAGAGCAGATAACGGGGCCGCGAATACGGTCAATTTGTATTCGATTGTGATTTACGAGGCGGTCTTCGCGGTCGCCGAAATTTACGGGCGCTAATTTGAAATTATAATCAGCCGCCCCGTTTGATCACAGGTTGCATAATTTTCTTTAATTAGGATACACGGCGACGTGGCAAAGTATACCAAACTACTTATGGTAATACGAGACTCGACGTTGTTGTAGGTTATGTTGTGTCGGAAATTAAGTATTCTTCTTCGTTTTAGTTACGTGCCTTTGATATAGAAACAGAAGAGCGGTTGTACGGAATAAACGAGAGTTTCTTTATGACAAAAGAATGTTAATTCTTTTACCTAGTATATTAACTTTCTTGCTCGTGAATTATTTTCATATTTATTCCAGTTTTGTCTTGTTCAAGATAATTGCAAGACCAGTTTCACTTCTACATAATTATATTGTTTCGTTCGATGTAGAATACTTTAGAAGTTTTCCTAACGTAAAATTATATATTTAGCGTGCAACCTTTAAACTACTGTTGGAAGCTAATACGTTTTAACGATCTAATTCCTTTCTGGTAAAAAAGAAGCTCTATCATTTACTGAAAACCAACATTCGGTCCAACCCATCGATTAATTCTCACGAAAGAATTCCTCGGCCGATTTCAAAAACCGATCTCCGTGTTAGTACCCACTTTCAATAAACGGGTCAGGAGAGGAAGTTTCCATTTGGCACGATTTGGAACACGCGTTCATGTATCTTCTTACTATATTGCACAGGCTGGCAGCGTCGTGTGCGCACGTACACGCTCGTCCTGAACCTCGAAGGCCTCTCGCGAAAAGGTCACGCTAGGGTCAGGTAATGACAGGCCGAACTCTGCAATCACAGAAGCGCGCACGCCACGTGGCTTTGGTATACGCCCCGGCCGACCGACCTCTCCTCCGGCTTATGCTCGGCCGTTTCTTCGGGATCGATGGAAATGTAGACCTGCACGAGTTTGCACACAACCCTTCCACCACCTATCTCTCACTGAAATAACTCTTTTTTAATTATTGCTTACCCTCCAACGAGACTCTGTTCCTCCACGTTTTAAAGTTTCACCAATTTCACTCGATAGAAAGCTTGCATTTATCAAAGATTCCAATAAAAGAACGTCCATTATTATGTATTTAAGACTTTCGTTCTTAGAATCTATTAGAAACAAGGAACAATCCTCGCATCTTTGTTTCTTATCATCGCGATCAACTACCCTACGTAAATAAAATTTCTCTTCAAATTTCAACCTATGGAACATCTTCCAGACCGTCAACTTCCAGAGAAGCATTTAGAATTCTTCAGCTTCACCATCAATTCCCGATCGATTCCGTAAACCTCATCCTTCACACGCTTAGCCATACGTCCATGGTACAGGCTATGACATACTGCATAATCTTCGTAGAAAATTAATAACCCGGCACTATGGAGATAAGAATCGGTTCGATCGCATGGAAATCGTGCTTCGATATCCGATCGAGCTGGAGCATAGGATGGAGGTTGGAAGCGGCGACGCGGACGTAGTATGATCCGCAAAATGTCTGGGACACACGTTACCGGAGCCGAAGGTTAGTACCTCCACTGATCGTCATGGGATTAAATGACTGTCTGGTGGGATCGAGCCGAGCCAGAGGCTCGAGCCGCGGCGATAAGAAGGGAAGGCAGCGCTCTTGGTCGCGCCGAGTCATTCTCGTGTAATTATACGTACCGCGAGGCCAATAGGGGGTCTCTGTATCGACAATTAGGGCATTTCGGCTTCCCATTTAACGGCCCCTCGATTTATTCGGCTACACCCGCGGTCGTTCTTCATTATCTTTTTACGATCGTCTGTCGCTCCGCTCGGTTCTCTTCTTGCGTGGAACTCGTGGCGCCCGGGAGGCGTCCAGGTTTCATTAGACCGTGTACCACTCGAGACTTCGTCGATTATTTATCACAGTCACGGTTCATTTTCTTGGAAATGTTTGTCACGGAGAACAAACGTATTTTAAGTCTGTGATTTTAATAGGTTTTAACTGGATTTCCGTAGGCGGAAGGCGTTTCCAATTTGTACGATAGGTTCTTGTACAGAGTTTTTGTTTGGCGAGATCTCGATGAGAATTTTGTTCCACTTAGAGTATTTTAGAATTTAGAAAGTTTTAAGGTTGATTCTAGATACCGTCAAAGGTTTCTTCGATATTGATTTTAAAAATCTACGTTTAAATCGTGACCATTTAAAAATCTACATTTTTCTAACGATTACTCGAGGTTTTATTAGCGACAGGTTTATACATATTCAGAACGAGCGTTGATCGAAATCTGGAAAATATTTCCGACGAGATAGTTGAAGTCTATTACACGTATTTGCGAGTCTAATCTTCGTAGACATAAGTTTGCAATTTATCTTTCATTTAACTGGAAATTTTTTATTATACAGCAAAGGTCTAACGTATCCAAGTGAAGTCCACGTTTGATATGCACACGAGAATTATGACAGATATTACAGAAGTTGCCTTACAGGTTTCTTCAATCATATCAACCAGCGTGAAACTAAGGCACTAATTGCGTATTTAAAATCGAAGTTTGTTAAACAACTTATTAATTTCGCAAGCTGCGACACGTAATAGACCTAAACCCGAACCTTAATCAGAACTTCAACGAAGGAGATCGTCAGAATATTTTATACGCTCCGATCATTTTATCTATCCATTTTGCCAATAATTACATACACAAGAACTGTTCGCAGACATCGACACGTTATCAAATCACGTATGCGTAATTCATAGAGGCCAGTAATTGCTCGTTACCAAAATTTAATCCTAGCACGAACGAACGTTTCCAATGCTGACAACAATAGAACGTGCCATGCACGATCACGGTATAATTAACCAATCGGAGTTTCTATAAACGAGAAGCAGAGAACGGCGCTCGTCCCCGAAACGGACAGACAATTGTATAATTCATAATCATTGTCTAGATGGTAGAATCAGATAAAACCGTCACGAAAGCGCATTCCTTGCGAGATATATTCGCAGGACGACGAGCTACACCTCGGCTAATTTGCCTGGACGAGGAACGTGCAATTTGTAGTCGGCCCCAACGACCGATTTAGTTTCGTTCTAACGACAATAATTGCGTATGCGTGTTATGGATCGTTTCGCTGGGGGCTTACTGTCCGGTATTAATTTTACACCATTGGCGAAGGGCTGTTAGGATTTCGAACGACTTTGGCGAGACAATCGTGAACGTTTGGAATGTCTGCAATGTTCCAAGATTTGTGGCCATTGTGGAATTTATGATATAAAGATTGATAGAAATATTTCTTTTTTTTTTAGCACAATTTTAAATAACATTGGAATTTTCCTAAAATTTATTTCGAGATTTCGGAGTACTTACGACGTAGCCTTCGGCTGTTTATGTAAATTTATGGATATTTTTATGGTCATAGTTATAGAAATTCTTGCTTTAAACTTTTCATAAATATCATGAAAATTCAATAGTTATCGTGTTAAAAAATTGGAATTTTCTTCTGTTAGAGCTAATTAGATCTTATTAATTTCAATTAAATTTGACAAGAAGAAGAGCTGCAGTGAGTTTAGGAAGGAAATAAGCAAATTATTTAATAAAGAAGACGCTTTAAACGCGCTGGAATGTTGCTCAATCCGACATTGTAGAATCTCTTTCGGCGTTCCTGGCAATTATCACGATCCATTGTAATTATATGTACTCGTTCGATATCAATGGGTACCAATCGCGAATGCATTATTCATAACGTTGAAATAACAGAGTGAGTCGACTCTTTTCCACGGGGGGAGAGCTTCCCTCTAACAGGATTCGAATTTTTCTCTTTGCCACGATTAGTTGACTCCTTCGTCTTTATTTGTGAACGTCAACAGCGTTCTAATGCTCGTTCAGTTGCATCTATCTAGAAACTTACGACCATAATTACTGCTAGGTAATGATTATTGACTACCGATATTAAAAATTTTATCGGCAGAAGATAAATATAGACCAATTTCGATAACAAGATTATAAAATTACAATTTATGATAATGTACACATAATGGCTTATTAAAAGGAAAGATATATCTATCTTCTAAAAGCTCGTAGAAATTAATAATAATCGATATAATAAAGTAATATACTTAGACTAATAATTATTTTAAATTAGCAACGATATTAAAATATATTCTTCTCGATTCATAAATTCGCCTGACTTTTGGTCGATCGAGCAGAAACCGCGATGGAAAACGCAGGATTCCGTTCTAACGGAGAATTCCCAGACTACGTTACACGGTTTTTGCCGCATTGGTTTACGTAATAGCGCGGAGAAAGCGCCAGAAGCTGCATAAATCGCGACGATCACGAGCATCGATCGTGAACTTCGGGGAAAATCGAATTAATCCGAATTTACGATCTTTACTGGAATTTCTCATCCTCCAAAACATATTTGAAACTATGTTGGATCTTTCAACTCGTCCCGGTATAATTTCGAAACTAACACAGCACGTTGTTATTTCTTTTGCACTTAACGCACGAAATTAAACCAATGAAAGTATAATAAGCTTCTCGATTTCTTAGAAAGATCTTGTCACGACACGGTGCATCGTTCGACGTTAGCGTGATTGTTTGAAAAGTGACGAGGAGTGTATGGTGATTAGACGTTCCCATGGTGGCGTCCGTTGCGTGGAACGAATCGCGTTCTCCTCTGTTTCGATTTCTCATGCGGCAGAAGTTACATGAAACGATGATATCGTCGCGGGATCGAGTGTTCCGAGAGTAGCTTCTGAAGTTCTCGATGAGAATGGAACTTGTTGTCGACAGGAACGACGATAGAATCGGCGAGACCCGTATGCTAGATCGTGGTAATTCGACTCGCGAACGTTTTCAGGGAAACGGTACGTTGCTAGGAAGTAGCTTGTCGATTCTACTAAAAAGACAAGATTGAGCGCATTGTAGATTTTTATCCGATATATCCTGTACATCTTCTTCGAAACTTGTAACTCGCCGAACAAATATTAAAATTATTGTTAATCAACGTCACTGATATTTCAAAGATATTTAAGAAACTTAGTTTTACTCGAATAATCCTACGATTAAATAAAAATATTATTCGGACATCCTCATCGTAGAGAAACGACTTCGGTAAATAGAAAAAGTAACCGAGACGCGTTCACTGTCTAATCGAAAAATCCATCAGATTTTTACTTCTTCGAGAAAAAAGTCAATCTTCCCTGTGTATACTCTCGTTCTTATGCAAACGCGAGAAATATCCTGGTACGGAACGACAAAATCGAGGGCAAGAGGACGGTCGCAATCGAGAGACGGTCGATTTAAAGCGTGACCAGAAATCTATCGCGCGGACACGGTTTGATGGACAGCCGAGATGGACAGAAATCGAGTAAGAAGCTTACTCGAGACGCTGCTCTAGGCGTTCGTTGCTCGAGAAACAGAAGAGACACGCCTGGTGTGCGAGGACGCGGAACGACGTTACAGGTTCACCATGGAATCTTTGGATTCTGTCACTTGGCATCTTTCCCCTTGGGTATAACCCACCTACTAGATCGCTCCTTTGTCCTAGTATATACTTATTACGTTAACCTAGTGGACAGATGCGTATCAGCTAGTCATCGATCCTTGGTAATCGCTTTGCTCCACTTTGTCCCTCGTTTCGTCATCATCGATAATTACCATAGATCCCTTTACTTGGATACAGTTGCTTCGAGTACAGTTACTTTGCCTCTTTATTCTTTGGGTAGAGTGGATGCTTCCGCGGGTTTAGAAAACTCGAGGTAATTGCGACAGTATCGTATCAATTAAGTAGATGATCATTCAGACGCGTTTTTAACGAACCTCGTGTTCGGTCGTGTCCGTTTTTCCCTCGGTGGCCTGTTTTTTTGCCGATTGAAATTACGCGAATTAAAGGAATTGGAAAATTAACGGTAGTTTGCGGGTAATTTGTTACAAATTGGGTTATTATCGTTAATCTCTTTAACCTGTTTGCTGATTTTGATTGGTAAATGCGAGTGAGAGGAACACAGTGATCGAAATTTAATATAGCGTTTCGCTGATTCATCGGCAGCCGCGGTTACTATTTTTATAAACATAAAAGCGCAACTATAGAATCTTGGCCTTTCATTTCTTATTTTATTCAATCATGTCTGGCCCCGTCGAATCAGACGATATTAATATTCTTGTTTTCGTGTTACATCCACGTCCGCAAAAAGACTGGAAAATCGTCGCTGGAGGCCGTGGAACGCGTTCCAGGTGGACGTGGGTCAGATATTCGTGGCAGCTTATCAATATTCATAACGTATGCTCGGCTCGCGTTATACATATCAATCAGCCGTGGCCGATTCGAAAATGAGCCCGGCCAGATCGCCAAGCCGTGTACTCGCGCTTAACGTTGTGATTTAACGTTGACCAAATTCGCTCCTGGAAATTGCTCGCCGACGATTTTAGATAATTCCCATGCGAGGCATTCCCTCGCGGAGGGAGAGATGACTCCATCAGCTTGTAGCAATCTTTTTCGATCGGCCAGCTCTCCTTATTCCTCGACAACGTACGATCGTTTCTTTTTCGACGAAATGCCAGACTATCGACTTTTTTCCTCTTACGAATGAGTCGTACTTTCTTCGAAGATGATAGGTTTTTAAGCTCTTCTTTAGATATATTTTTTTTTTACTTGATATTACATGTTTACATGGTTTTTTTAAAGGCACCGCAGGTGTATCGAGATAAGATTTAATTAATCGGGTATATTACGTATTCAAGGAGCTGTTATATGTAAAGACGGGCTTGAATACGTAGATAATTTCTAGAGAGAGAAGATGTAGATAGTTTCTGGGAAGAGTTCAATAAACTAATATCAAAATATCTGCTTTCTGGTTCAATTTAAATGTAACGCTTATGAGCATACTTGCCGGGATGTGTAAAGACAGTAGCAAGAAATTAAACGAGGAAACGATGGAATTAAACGTAGCGCTGTTTTGATCATCTATCGAAGAAATAAAATAGCTCGAAGAATTTCTGTCACCTGCTGCTGGGAAGTAAAACTTGAAACACGATTTTAAACGGTGCAGCTTGTCCGTGCGATTAGGAATACGCTATTTAAATTTCCGTTATCATTACCTTCGTGTCATATAAATTTCTTCTTCCTTGACTTTACAATTCAGAATCCTATTAAAATACAAGCGCACTAAATAAAGAAATATAAGTATCTTCGGAGCAGCCCGAAAACGTCTCACAAACTTGACGAAGTTCAATCGCGACCAAATTTGCGCCCAACACATCAACTTCAATCCTACGAAGTTGCAACACCAGGATTTAACATGAGTGGCCCAGGAAAACGAACACCGTGTACATTCTCTCTCTCTCTTTTCGGTAGAGGCATTCCTGCACGTCACCGTGTCCGCCCAGTGGCTCCGCCGAATCGCGGGGGACTCCTTATATAATTAACCATTAAATTATAAGTTTGGCTATCGAACCGCCGGCGAAGCTCAGCGCCGGACTAGAAGTAATTACTCGGCCCTGGAGGGGCCCCGGAACGGCAGCGACCTTAGCCGAGATCGTCGTAGAAAAAGAAGAAGGGACGCGAGAAGAAAGAGAGGAAAAAGAACACGTTACAAGGAGAGGTTGAAGAAGAGTGGATAAGTAAGAAAAAGGAAGGATCGTATCGTATGGCGAAGGAGGAAGAGAGAAAGGTGAAAGGGACGAAGGGAAATAAAAAAGAAGAAGGAAAGAAGAAAAGGAAGAAAGGAAAGAAGAGAAAGAAAAGGGAATAAGAGGGGTCGCGACGGCTACCTTACTTCGAGCACGGAATTGCCAGTGCCGCTTCCATCGGCGTAATGATCAGAGGCGGGACTTTTGCCTTTTTAATCGGCATTAATCGCGCCAGGGGCTCTATCCCGAAGGCAATGCTGTATCGTCGTTATGTTCCATGCCGCAACGACCCGACGAGAGCGATCTGCATTAATGCGGATGCCCACCTTTCCGTCCGTGTCCGCGGCTGGATTCTTTCACCGGGATGAAATATCGAGCCAACCCCGGCCTCCGTACCAAAGTTATGAGGATTGCTTATTGGAATGCGCGCGCGCGCCGCAGCCGATGAACCGGACGGTAGCTGCAGGTGCAGGAAGTGAAAACCCGCTCTGCATCTACAAAATGCTTCGATTTGCGAATTGGAGTTGAGTTATGGACTGGGTAATATACTTTTTCTTTCTTCCTCCTCTTCTTCTTTTTGTGCGAAAGGAATGTGGATTTCTGTGATTCGGAGGAAGAGGGTAATTAAGGAACAGGATAGATCTTTTAATTTTATTATTCGAGAATAGCATCGATTAATTTAGATTTGATATTTAGAGGATTTATTTATTACACGTTCTGTGGTTTAAACGTTACTTCGCTGTTTCGTGTAAAGATCATTGTCCCAGGATTGCGACGCGAAGATCGTAACAATCAAAATTCTTTCTATTGTTCGAGCCACTTGGAAACTTTATTTTACCAGCCGCTTTCAACGATTTGTCTGTATTTTCATACTTTCGTAAGAAATAACGTGTTCGCTACCGTCGTGGCATCTGCGCGATGGCCCTAATTCATCGTGACAGCCGGGCATCATACACATGTGACAGCCATGGTTTTCAATTTTCTGATCACTTAAATAATTGAAATCTGCTTTGAACATATTGTCAGTTTAACACATTTTGTACGTACGTAGAGTGAAATCGTGCAGCACATTGTGATTTACTACTATAATAAACTGTATCTACACAATAAACCTGAAGCGGTCGGTTCTCCACACGCCACATGGTAGCGAGCATGTTAATATATTTCTGTCAAATCAACTTTCCAACACAAAAGACTATATCTTACATAGAGCGAGTCAAGATCACACGCAACAAGTTAGATATTTCAAAATATATTGCAGCTATTGTTACAAATATTGGTTATCGAACCGTTTGTTTTGAGAATGGCAGCCATTTCTCGAAGAAATTGAGAAAACGAGAAATTTGCATATAATTTAACGTTATCTTACGATCTATAAACAATTTATAATTGAGATCTTAAAATATTCGTTCGTTACAATGCAATTGAAATTTCTCTAATCGATGAAATTGCATAATCATTTATTTTGCAAGTGGTGTTGTTAGTTCATTTCCTGTAATCTGTACGCTGTCCAACTAGACAAGGTACCAACAATCAGAATCAAACGATGGCAAATGTAATCCCAACCATACTGTATCTTACGTAATATCGCATGTAGGGATGTGAACGAGTCGTTTAAATACGAATCAGTAATATACTCGTAAATTATTATTACATTTATTAAATTATTATTATTACGATTAAATTAAAATGCTATGATTAAACGCAATTATTACTACATTTAAGGTATTATTAAATTAATAATAGCTTTGACTTTATATTGGGTCGTAAGTGCAAGCCTGAGATTGAGGAAAGTATTACATATGGTCGTTATCTTGCTTTCTTTTCTCAATGTATATCCTCGCATCGATATTAGAATCTGACAGTGACACAGATACGTTTACCGCAGTCTAACAAAATAATATTACAATAATTTCAATTTATTTACTTTCAGTCCATTTATTTTTAACAAATCGATAGATATTTGTAAAGAAAAATGGATTAAGGCAGAGAAATCATCGATCTCGCGAACAATACTGCGTCAGAGATCTACATGATCGGAGACAGGATTTTTTCGAATGGTTTCAGATCGCTCTTGCAGCGGTTCGGTCGGGCGGTTCTCATCGCGTCTCGATGATCAGGAGGACGTGGCGCATTTCGAGGCGTCCTTAAAGGTGGCCACACACGTCGCGATCTCGGTACTACTCGTTGTCTTCTCTTTCACGTGGACGGTGCCGCAGTGGCCATCAGGGGTTAAACCAAAGGCTGAGCTTTGTCACCATTGCCGATCTTCGACCGTGTCTCCCGTACTTACAGCCATCTAAACCAACGGCTAATCCCAATTTAATGTCGCGCTTCACCCTCCCTTTTCCTCGCCATCTCATCGTGTCACGTTTTTCTCTTTCTACCAAGCGATCGCTGCGCCTCCGTGTACCTCGTTTATCTCTCGAGCCAGCTCGTGAAGAGAGCTCTTCTCCTAATGGTTCTCGAAATATCGTTACATCGGTTTAGAATGTTCCTCGGCTGCAGAGAAGAGCGGTGTGGAGGGTGCTGTTCAGCGAGGAAATTAATTGGGAACTCGATGAGACTTTGAATTTTGTGTTTGAACGTGGGACATATGGTGGTTTGATTGAGATTTTATCGCTGGATTAATGCAGGTACAGGTACATGTCCTGTTTCAAAAGTCTTAGGTCAGTTATTATATTTATTTGAGAAATTTATAATGGATAGCGTCTAATAATCGTTAAATGGTAATGATTAGTTCATATAAAGAAAGTTCTTCCTTCTCGTAAATTATTTGTACAACTAAGAATTTTAATAAGTCGATTTCTTTCGGAACACACGGCGAAGTATGATTTAATTCGTAATGTGAAGTATTTCAAGACTTTACGTCGAAGTGAATAACGAGTGCTTCTCTTCTTCTTTAACTGTGTTGCGAAAAGAAGTAAATCGGGACAAAAAAGAACTCGTAGCATGACCTCTTCTTGCGGCAGATCTTTTATCTTGTCAGCGAGCTATCGACTCTTTCAAAGAATTTCTCAGAATCGTGTCAGGGAATGAATTGATCGATCTACTCTTTTGTGTAATTCTAATTAAAAATTGCAACGTAGGTCGTGCATTCTTTTACACCTACCAGTCCTTGTTACGTAGGATTCATTATACTCTGATCTACATTCTGCATGAATATATTTCACACGAATAAAAAGCAGATTGATCAATACGGTAAAAAATGGTCGGAAAATGAAAAACATGGAATACAAAGATCAAAGTTTTCTTTCTTTTTATTTTATTTTGTTTTTTTACAATTTGTCCTGAAGGACATTTGGTAAAGTGTTATATCTCATTGGTAAATAAAAAAATAAAATAAAATAAATATAGCATGTGGGTGGCTGCTACCCCCAGCGGGGTGCCAGCTTCGTTTTTTCTAAGTTATATCTTTTATGCAAAAGATCAAAGTGATATAAATTGAAAAGAAGAAGTTCTTGTTCTGTTGAAACAAATTTCGTTCAGACGCAGGAATTTAATTCTTCGCGGAAATTCCTTCGGGAAATCGTTCGATAATTAGGTCAAATTGCAAGCACTCAGAAATTTCTTAGATTCGTAACAACAGGATACATTCTGCGTGCCAAGGGAAGAACGTCGTTCCACGGAATTTCCCAACATGATGGACATTCTTCCTGCCACTGGCATTCTTCATGAAACTGTTAAATTTGAATCGAAGAAACCATGTTGGAAAATTCCCTGCGTTTATATCGC
The DNA here is from genome assembly GCF_905332965.1 of Bombus pascuorum. Lineage (NCBI taxonomy): Eukaryota > Metazoa > Arthropoda > Insecta > Hymenoptera > Apidae > Bombus > Bombus pascuorum. Next base: position 13,005,557 of record NC_083497.1, on the reverse strand, counting down.
ATCGATAGTCGGAGAATCTGAATGTTTTTTCCTGCTGTTTGAATTACGCGAAAAGAATTCGTCCTAGAATTCGTAATTTGTCAGCTCGATTTGCACCATCTGCGATCTTTTGTGATTATTGCGAATTTCTGGCATACCTGTAACCAGCGGCAGATGTTAAACGGACTCGTGAAAAATAATAATTGAAAGTTATAGAATTCAACTTCATAAGAATTCAAATAAGTATTATTCGTCTGAAAAGTGTAGAAAAATGACGCCAAAGCGTCAGAAAATAAATTTTCTTTAACCGAAGAACGCTATAACAACGTATCAATCTTTCACAATTTTCTGTAATACGAGATTTCTACGATTTTAATTAACCAAAATTTCTCTTTCTCTGTTGCAGGTAAGAAAATTATTCACGCCATACCGCAATGCCTTCTCTGGTCCCAAGGTATGAATTAAAAGTTAATTTCTGGCCACCTACAAAGACTCGTAACGTTCAAAAGATGAATCCGTTCTGATAAATTACGATGAAAGCAGCGCGTATATTTAGTATACAAACGTGGGAGGATAGCGTATGCATGTTTGACACTGACAAAAATAAATTCAGTGAAAGCTAGATCTCTAATGGTCGCGATGATAGAGGGTGTTAGCAAATCGTGAAATTAACTCTTCTTGTAGCGTTAATGACGGTTGATGTCGACTAATGTTGAATAGCGATCTTATCAAGAATAACGTAATTATCATGTTGCTCGAGGACCTCCGTTTAATGACGAAGCACCTTCGTTTTACACTCTCGTAATTTACTGACAATTTTCATTCGTTATTTCGTCGATTCGAACGCTGTGTATATCTTGTTTATAGTTTTCTTAGTTAACACTGTGTTACGTCACAGCATGCCTTTATAGCACCCAAAAGATTATGAAAAGTCGGATAATAATTCACTATGAGATAAAAGAAATAATAATCTTTCTAAATAATAAAAATCTTCACGAGTGTCTCACCTTCGTTGGAAAGATGACAGTATAAGGAAAAGTGTCACGATGATTGATAAACGACTGTGCACATTCCCGTTATCGCGCGATGTTCAACGACGTATAGGCCTAAAAGATGATCTTGCCGGGTCGTTTATATCGATTCCTGGTACACAGCCAGATATTTTGCACACGGTGAATCTAATGCACGAACGACACGTTATCACCAACGTGCACGGAATCGACGCCGGCCTTAATTATGTGCATTAGCGCGATCATCATTCTCGTTATTATGGCGTACAGAACGCTGCGGCATGTTGTAGCACACGGCTTCAAGGAAGATCGTCATTAATATACCACTAACCAGACAGCCTTGTAGCACCGTGCATTTTCAACAATGACTGCGATAAATCAATCGACCGGTGATATTTGTTTTAATTGAGGAATTTATTATCGCGCTAGTTGCAACAGGTACAAAGAATGTTCCTTCGAGGAGACGTGAAATTTCATTGAGAAAAACTGTATAGTTCTTTTGGAGCAATTTTAATGAACTTTTGAAAGCCCAATGAAAGTTTACAAACATATTTACATTCGCTAAGTTCAACACTAATTACATTTGTTAATTACAAACATATTTACACTTGTTGAGTGTAATTTGTATATTTCTACAATGGAATATACGAATACGTACTATCTGTGTATTATTATACCATTTCTATTCAGTGTGATAGTATTCAGTAAATTATTTTTACCTTCCTAACTATTCGTTTCAAAGAGAAAGACAGATGAGTGTTGAACTGTGAATTATCTACGTAAATATTACATAAATAATATAAACGACATATTGAAAATATCAATTCAATTGTAATGGTTGCCTAATACTATTATAGTACTATTCATTGAATAATATTAAATATTTGTTATAATAACTGAAAACTTTTAGTAACGATGAACAAACGACCTGTTCCTGTAATATAAAAATTTTTCATTTTATGTATTACAAGTTTTATTCAAACTGATACACTTATTTGCAAAGAACTTTTCCTTTATTTGTTCGCATAAGAACTTGTGATGTGAGAACGTTATCTAAAAAATTTCCACGGTCTGTGTTTTAAATAGAACTCATTAAGATGTTCCATAACTCCTTCAATGGCCGATTATTAACATTCAATCGCGAATCTTTAGCGTTTTAACGTCTTGATTCTGTTGAAAGCAAGATAATCAAGAAGCAAAGCAACGAAATCAAGATAATCATCCAGCAAATCGACATTATAATGTTGGAAACGAAATGAACACAAGGCATTCTCTCGTATAATCGAGATAAATGTCACGTTCACGCTGACAGCTCTTACTTTCCTTGATTCTCACGGGTCCATACGCATCGTTTCGATTTTAATACCAAGTTTCGTGTCCAATAAAGGAGAAAGGGAGCCGTATATAATTGATGAACAAAAACGTTTTTGCGCGATACACGTCGAGACTCAAGAAATCGAGACATTACGTTGCCTCATCGAAAGCCAGTGGTCCCAATAAAATCTGTCGGGCCGATATAATTAACCATAAATCGTTTCATCGATCGATACAATCGGCAGATACATCGGCCCCCATGTACACCGCTCTTCTCTCAATTCCGTGTTTCGTGTAACTTGGTATTCTCGGTTAATATAATTCCTCGATAAGCGTGGCTTCCATAAAATACTCATTTCAGCTCTTTCCATACAAATTCCGGTCATTAAGGTGAAACGTTTACGTAGCTTGATCAATTAACGAATTGCAATTAACCAATATTTTATCAAATTTCGAACGTTGATTCTCTAAATTTTACTTGTAGTAATTCAAATATTCGTCGATGCTCGATCCTATCGTACAATGAACATTTTCTCTCTGTCAACCCCGTTTTTAACAGCAACTTGTCGAAGCCACTGGCAAAACCAACCCACGGTAATACAATTCGCTTCTTTGTCTTAATTACCTGCATCGAAACATCTCGCTCGTTTCATTCCTTCCTTCTTGCTCGTCTCTCCCTCTTTCTTCTTCCTCTCTGGCCCCTTCTTTGTTCTTTCGGTTGCACGGGGTTACAGCGTGTCGCTCGGAGCCGAAGTTGTAAATTCGCCCCGCGGTTCGGTTGCGTGCCCTTTATAGGCAAGGGCTCTTAAGGGGCCACGTCCGAGTTTTAAGGTCCGTAGGACCGGTGGATCGCGGACATGATTGCATTTGCATTATACACGCCGCGGCGCGCACGCAGATTTATCTGCCCCTGGGGTTTATTTATCTGGAGTTATGGCAAACACTGACCGGCCTGAAGCCGGCCAATAACGTATGGTAATGGGAGGGCTCCGATTGACTTTTTTACCCTTAGCTGTCTCTCTCTTTTCTCCAACTAACCATCATTCTCCGTCTTCGCCAATACCTCACACTTTCTCTATTCATCTCGCTCACTTGTTACACTCTCCTTCTTCTCGTTCCTACACTTCCTCCTTTTCGTCTCTGTACGCCTATCATTCATTTCACTCTTCATCCTCCTCTTACTTCCACTTTCCTCTTCTAATACCGCGTGTAACTCCGTCTAGTTCTCTCCGTGTTGCTTTCTCCGTCTTACACGATCCTTCTCTTTCTGATAGTTTCCTCTCTGTTCGCTAGCCAGTGCTTTTATTGGGCCCGCGGCCTATCATAACACGAACGATCGGTGAACCTTCGACCCTTGCTCGATCCTCCTATTTCGTTCCTTGCTTCGTCCTCTCGCTCTATCTCCAGGGGTTTCTTTGTCTTTCTCCCACTGTCGGCGTGGTTTTTCCTATTCCTCTCCCTTCGCCGTTCATCGACGCGCGTTTTCTACCAGCCTCGTCGCCCCTCGGGCCCCGCTTCGTTCGACGAACATTTGTACGCGATTCTTTCACCGTGCATCCTTTTAATGGATGCACGCTGCTTGTTCGGCGAATGTATATGGGTACGCTAGCTTCACCGAGTCGGCTGAATAAAATTTGTTCGCAGGATATACGGATTAGGCTGGATGCAGATGAGGGATGCGACGTTGCTATAGGCTTGAAGAGCACGCGTTGGTATAAAACATGATTTAACGTGACATCGTTACAGTTTCGTATCGATGAAGCTACGCAATTTGATAAAGTGTTGGTGATACAAGGCGTAAGATAGCGCACCGTTAGAAATATAAACGCAGTGAATCGTACGATGTCATACGCGTAGAATCACAACGTCGTAACGTCTTTTTGTTCGTTTAGAATTTAATGGCGAGGTTTCTTTAGCGGTCGGATCGTAAGTAGAATGTGACGTCGCGTGTCAGACAGCCAACTATTTGTACTAGCGTTTCTTGGACGTGAGTATTACGAAGTTGAACCGTTTATAAGCTGTCGTTGTTATATTTATACCGCTTTCTTCTGGAAATACAATAAGAATGTTAGCTCGTGATTGTTTAGTAACTGCAATGTATTAATTCTTTGCCTTGAGACATACCTATTTTATAACTAATCAATGCTTTTAACTTTCACGACACGTGGCTATCATTAATAACGGAATGTCATTTACAGTCCAATATTAAATCTATCAGCAGCCATAAACGTGTCAGAAAACTATATAAACACCAGATGCCGATGGTATTAATAAATATCCAGCGGATAAATACGAGTGCAAATAAACTTTCTTCTAATGCATACAAATCGAATTGGAAGAGTAATTGAAAGGTACCAAAACGAGTAGCATTAGCATAACGCTACCATTACTAATACTAACAGAGGCCCATATTAGTTTCGCATCATTCTCATTGAATGGTATACAACGACCAATATAAACTCGATTTTCTCCATCTTCCTCGTGACCTCGATGTCAAGCATCTCGACACGACATCTTCAATAACATTAATAAAATACTCAGGCGCCTAATTACGATCATCTAAATCGAAGCCCAGCATCTTTATACTCGAACTCTCGATGCCTCGCAACAGGCAATCCACGGCTCAGGCCAGAGATAAATTGGCTAGATCGCTCGGTTGCAACTATAATTCTGGTTGAAATCCTAGACGCACGCAAAGTGCACGCAACGCGCACGGCAATAATAACGCCGTTAAAACGGCCAATTACTCTAACAGCAGTTTTTCCGAGCGTTGCTTGCTGAATTACGCAGCGCCTCTCTCCTTTTCTGTTCCACGAACGAAAGCTTTTCTCGTACGGTTCCATCGTAACCTTCTTCAACGCGGATTAGATCTACGAGAAAGCCACGGTACGGAGGCAGAAACATCGATTCCGCAGTTAAACAACGAGAAAGAACCTTCTTCTTCTACGTTCCATGGTTTAGGAATGCACCATAAAACGAGCCAGACCCCACGAAAGTGGCCACTTTAGTTTAAAGCATGGGTTCTGACCTGGGCAAGTTATGTGGTTGCGGGTCTCTGTACTGAATGTAAAAGTACAGGGGAACTGTCTCGAAAGAAAATCTTTTTCGCGGCTTGGAACGGACAATGTAAGATTTCTTTTCAATTTTGACCAATGACGATGTGAAACGTATTTTTAAAGAATTCTCCGTCCATTTTTCTAAATTCCTCGTACATAATTAAATCTGCTATAATCTGACGTAACAATTCGTTAAAGAGAAAAGAAACGCTTGCGTTATTTTACGCGAAATATCAGCCGGTTTTGTCTTTGATTATTACACGAATCTCGATAATTGCAGTTCTTACTATACTCGTCGCAAAGATAATTCACAATGTCATTATCTCAGCGGTCTCTGCTCAAGTGTCATACGCGTCTTATGACGCGGCTGCAGCAAACGCCGTGGCGCAGCATAGACTTTATTACTCGCGAAATGGGCGAATCGCTCGCAAAAAGGGCAGCTGTCTCATTAGCGGTGCTGTACGAGCTGGTTGATATTGCTTGTAGCTTCTCGAGTACGCTGACGCGTCGCTGTCACCTTGCTCCACAGACACCTTTTGCCATATACTCCTCTCTTAATCCGGCGAAGTCTATCGTGTCAGCACGGCGAAGGAGAAATCGCCGTGATTCGCTAGTAGTTTTCTTTTTGCTCAGAACGGCTCCAGGTACAAAGACCTGGGTAGATCATTTATCCACCGATTTACGTATTTCTTTCTACGTAAACATCGTGCAGCTGTGATTTTTCAAACTTTCCAAAAATCATAGCTCACACTTTTGAAAATTTCCATTTCGCCATCACATTCAAACTTTATTCTAATCAACGAGCCGATATACATTTTGCGATCTTTTCAATGTTAACGCCATGTTTCTTGGCTTCGTGAAATTCCAAATTTCCAAGCAGCGCCTTGAGCAAACCGTAGAACGCCATTCGTCGACTACCAAATCGCTTTTATCGCAACGCGGCAAGACTCGATCTAACGCGAACCGATTGGACAGTTAATATCTCACTCCAGTAGCTTGGCGGTTTGCATGTCCCGTGCACACGGCGTATTGGAAAGGTGCCTTTATACATACATCCATTCCTCGCGAGACTCGCGTGATGTATGAACGTATGTGGGAGCGGCCGTTACGTCATCTTGGTGTGCAACCGAGCAGTTCTGCCGTTCCACAGCATCCTCAGCACGTGAATTCGCGTAAAATCGATATCGAAAGATTAAGGATCTTTGGGCGAGTCGAAAATCGTAAGACGAAGAAACAGTACGATTTACAGTGGAGTATTTGCGCGGAAACGTTAGCCTGTGCGGAGAAAACATTTGAAAATTTCCTCTTTGGCAACTTTTTATTTCCGATGTTCTAGCACGGGTGTATTTATCTTCTTAAAGGGTCATGAAACATTTCTGATCGTTAAAGAAAGCATTTTCTTGATAGTACGATCGTTCAGGCGCTCTTTATAGCCAGAATTACCCTTTGGTAGGAACAGGAGTAACCAGATCCCCTACACGATTAATAATAAACCGTAGTAGCATAGAAATCAGAATCGCGACGAGTGACGGGCGCTGTTAGTTAAAGGGGAATGCAATTTGTAAGAGATACACGGCGAGAACTCGTAAAATTTCAGTCGGACCGCAATATAAATTTCACGATCGTAAAAGTCGTTTATGCTATCGCGCATACGCCAACACGCGTGCACCTCGCGACGAATAACGAAATCGATTGCGATGGCCAGGCGCAAAAATCGTTAAACCAGAACGTCACGTACAAAACCGCTGTGTTCTATTTGCACCGCTAGATCTTGTTAGGTAAACACGACTTACGTATTCACCCGTTGATCGCGATCAAAAACTCGGTTCAATTAGGCGCGACCCACTGTCGATCAAATGAACTTTTCACTCGATTGCACGCCACTGTGAATTACGACGCTGTAAAAGCGTAAAGTGATTTCCGACATCGAAATCTGCTATTAAATTATTAAACTTAATTGGGAGCTGGCTAGAGACGACGTGATATAATGAAGTGGCTGTAAAGCGGCTGATGAAGAAGGGCCATTCTACTTACTGCATAGTAACTTGTTAATTCGAAAGTGTAAAATGATCATCAGCCTTATTTACGCGAAGTATTATTGATCTGTTTATTTCAAAGTGAATTACGCTGCAAGTGGCGCCTTTAAGTTTCAATTCAAATTTCTTTAGCTCGATGTTGTTTTAATTTTAATTTGTCCCTGGAAAGATCTACTTACAAATAAAAAAAGAAAACACAGCGAGTAAAAGCTATATAAAGATATGGAAGGAAAATTAACGAAGAATCGAGCGAACAGGAAATTAAAGCAGAAATAAAGACGAACAAGTAACCATATAATTTTCGACTAACGTTTCAGCGATTTGTGTAATAAGGTATCTTAATTTATTACTCGCAATGTATCACAGAGAGTTGCGAAGGCTTAATCAAACGCGACTACTACTTAACAAGGAAAATGAAATTAGACGCAAAACCATGCTAAATGATAAATGAGGTGAATGTATCATTCTGTCCGGTTGGAATCGCTCGACTGACAAATTTATGTCACTGTCGGGGGTATTTTTCTCCGGTGCACCGCTGCCGGCGTTCCCGTTTGCCCCATGACATTTCTCTTGGCGTGGCGCCCACCACCCACGGTATTAAATGTCACTCTCTGAAAAGGACGTGATCGATGTAACCCCGGTTTTGCGTTTCGCTGGAGGGCCTTCTCGTGAACTTCTTCTGGCTTTATGGGAAACGACGCGTGCACACGATATTAACTGCATCATTTTCGAGTAGAATGGAAACGAACACTACGAAAATACCCTGCAGCCATTCGATGACAACAATTGCGTGGAATATTGAGAATGTAATGGGAACAACGACGTATTGGGAAACGCTTTGATACGTTAACTGAGTTTAGAAAAGCAATGATAAATTAAATGGAAGTTTCTCTTCTTACGTAGAGGCGATTGCAGTTCTTCGAATAATTCTCTTAGGCTTATTTGTGTCATTTAAATTCACTTTACAACGCGAGATCTCTTATGACGTTTCATTGTTTTTTTCTTTCCTTTTTTTTTAGGAGAAGCATTACCTTTATAAATGGTATGAATTTTATGAATTTAATTGGTAAAAAGGAAATTCAATCGAACAATTTCATTCCTTTAACAGAAGAGGGCTGTCGTCAACTGCAAGATTCTTCGATAATCCTCTTCCTCTCGAACGCATACTTCCACGCCACTCATAAAATCCATAAAACTCGATGCTCTGTATAAATCAAATTCCCTCTGAACCGTTGCGCGCATTAAGAACACGTCCGCGAGGGAAGCAGACTAATAATCGTGGTCGGATGACAGCGATGGTGCCAGGTTAATTTGCGTGCAGGCCGTGCAAGCTACCTAATTGGTAGATACAGATTACAGCGAAACCCCTCATTTATCGGTAAACCCGTGGCTTTACGGCTGGTTCGATAAAGAAAGGGCTGGCTGTCGCCGCGAGGTGTCCCCTTCCGCGAACATCTCAATTCCTTTAATCTGCCATTTTTCTTCCTTTTTTTCCCCTCTTGCCCGCTCGGTGGTGTATCGTCGTCGTTCATTTGCGTAATCTCAAATGGCATCTGGAAAGTATGTACTCGTGTGTATGCACGATGTATGCCGATCGTACGGCGATAACCGAGCGGTGGAATCGCGAGAAAGGAAACGAGGTTATTCCGCGCGCGTAGGGATGAAGCGCGAGATAAACGAGCCGGGCGACGAGCTAATGACAACTCGCCGGAGAAAGTTGAACGCTGGTTGCTCGGACGGTAGCCTTCTTGTCTGACCCTTCGCGTGTCGAATGGCCGCGTGCGTGCCCGTGTAATCACTCGCTACGCCGATATTAGCACGCCCCAGCCGCTTTTTTCTGCCACGGTGTATTCTGCCATGGAAGAGCCTCGCGGTTCTTCCGCGAAATTCCCTGTTGCGTAAACGATTTCACGAGTCTCGCGAGGAGGGTGTGCAATTGGGATGAAGAGAGAGAGAGAGAGAGGCGAACAGGTGGTTCTCAAGTAAAGGAGGGTTTGGGAAGAGCGTGGCGCTCGGCGAAGGGTAACGATATGGTACTTTAATTTGATTAGGGATCGGGTTAATGGAACGGCGGGTGGAGTGGTCGGCTGATTTAAGCAGCGTGAAGCGATGAGAAGAACAGGTAGTTGATTTTAAGAATTGGACGGTAGAGATTGACAAAGCTATGGGAATTTGTAACTTTCACATTAGATGATGTCTTGGTACGAAGCTTCGTGAAGTTTCAAGACCAATTTAGATCGATATTTCTCGAAAAATATATGGTATTATATATTTCAAAGCAATAGTTGTAAACTCAACCCATCCCCGGAATGGTGGACGCGCGAGAGCATGGTGTGTCCCGGTCGATGCTTGGCCATTATTCAAACACCCGGAAGACGATCGAGGCGCATTGTTCGAGGTGGCCAACCGGCACCAGGGCCTGGATATCCGGGCTACTACCGAAAGACCACGAGGAACGACTCTGTACTGGGGAGAAAGGGGGAGGGGGTGGGAAGGAAGAAGGGACAGAGGCGAGCGTTTCTTCTGGTGGCGAACAGCGTGTAACACGTGGCAGTATCTTGTATCGGGGCCGCGATCCCCTGCTGGTAGCACGTTGTTCTACTCTATCCGCGGCGCTGCCATTCGCTTCTCCCCGCCGCGGATGCCAGTAGTGTGGCGGCGGCTGCGGTTCCACGGGGGACACCAGGCCGTCGTGGGGTCTCCACCGCGTCCCTGCAACCCCGCACGCCCCCGCCCAGATCCGCTGGCATGCCTACAAGAGTAGATTTCCTGCAGATAAACCGGCGACCGCACGGAGGTCCGCCGGTGGCCATAGGTGCGCTCTCCCCTTGACTACACAAGCGTGTGTGTGTGTGTGTGTGCGCGCGCGCGCATATACGAGATCTACGTACGTAGGTGTACATGCGTGTGAGAGAGCCACGGTTATGGCTGTATAATATAGTCCCTCTGTTGCCCTCTCTTCTTTGGCCTTTCTCTGTCGCTCGTTCCCTCCGTGGCCGTCGAGTGCAGCCTGGGTTCAGCGGAGGTCATTGCAAGGTTGCCTTTCGAAGAGACCGCCTCGAACAGCCGAGCCTCTCCTCCGGGCGACCACTTTCCCCGTTTGATCACCCTGCTATGCTCTTTCGAGTGTTGCCGCTGCAACGAGCCAGCCCCGGAGGTTGAAGGTGAAGCCCGCGATGAGGTCGATGCGCTTTCTGCGCCGACGTTTTTACGGGCCGCTCTGTGCCTGCCCCGAGACGTGTGGGTGGACGATCCGAGGGATGACGAAGGAGTTCTGAGGGATCCACCGAAATTTTTGAAGAGGCTGCCTGGTAAACGAAAGATCTTTCGTATATATCAGTACGTACCGAGTGGTTCTTTGAGAGATGGTTTGGATTAGGTTTGTTTAAGTATTGTGGCATGGCGATGTAATTCGGTTAGTCGTTGGAAACTACAATTAGAACGGTTTAATTCTGTAGCTCGTATTTGTTTTTCTTCCAAGTACCTGTATACAGTAATGGAGTATTGTAATTTATTGCATGGTACAGTTGTACTTTTTTCAAGCTTGAAATTGTATTGACAGAGTGACTGTAACTACCTAGTACAGTTTCTAGTACTTCTACTAGAACGTTTATGGCGCTCTAGCTAACAAGCAATAATGATATGTTGCTTTGTAACGCCTTTCCTATTAGTTTAAACCGAAATACGAAATTGAGTTTGTGACTGCTGTGTTTATAGAGGTTTACTCGATATTTCCTGTATGTTTCCTATTTTTAATATTACCAGCAAGTTTTTAAGAATCCGCTCGTAAATTCTTTAAACAAAAACAAACTATCAACTTTCTAAAAATTCTTCGGATTTTTGCCTAATAAAATTCTACCACACTCTTTACATTTCGTTCCGCTAAAATCACGCGCCCAGTTTATTCATCATACGAAATTCAAATCGAGAACTTCGACTCGAAGATTCCACTGCGATAAATCTCGAACACGTGTTCGCAGGAACGCTAATCGTCCAGTCTCTTTTGTGTTTCCGTTTTCATCTTTGACCGGCCACGAATTCCCGGCCAATAAATCACACCGATAATTTGCATTTCATCCATTATACCGTTTTAACTGTACAGTTCGTCGATAGGATCGCGGGTCTCTGCACGACACCGACTTTGAAAAACATTGGAACGTCGGTTCTTCGAGAAATTTCGCGAGCCTAGATAAAATATGTTCGTAGGGAAACCATCGGAGCTCGGGAATAAGACGTCATGCCGTTAATTTGTCTCCAAACTGGGCATAAATCAGCTTGCTCGATCTTTCCTCGAGCAAGGAAAAGCGCGAACACGTGGTATCAAGCTCGCCAGCTATGGATCTTACGCTTGTACTCGCTCCGGCTGAGTTTTTAACTGTTTGCAACAAGTTTATCTTACCCCTCAGAATTTCTCCCTTACTTCGTGTAATTTATACGAAGAAATAAATTAAGTCTTCGATATAGTTAATAGAAATAAACTATAGCAAGAAACTAGCGCAGTATCATATCATATGAGGTAGCTTTTGACAAGATTCAGAGTATCAAATAAAATTATATATCTAATAAAAATATTCATAAATACAGTGCTAAATATGTTTACGAAATTCAGTGGGTATTCAAATAAATATCTTCCTCTCAAGAGACACTATTCTTTCTTCTTTTTTTTTTTTTTTTCAAAGAATTGTAGCTTTGATTATCAAACAAAAAATTATTTTCTAATCTGCCAGAAAATTAATCGGTTTAACACGTTTGCATCTCGTCGATCGTTCCAATGACAAACAGTATCCTGATACACGTGAGAGCGAACCGTCACTGCCTCGGTGGTGCGTTTACCGGAGGTGCGCGTTGATGGCGCGAGTTTTCACCGGAAGTAAAGCGGTCGAGGTCGGGACCAAAGGTCAGGACGCACCTACGAGCACCATTCGAGAATTTAAATTAGCTTAGAAAGTTCAGGGTCGACTTGCTACGGGTCCGTGCGTACGCTCGTGGACGAAAAGCAGCGCAGGAAACAGCTCCTTGTAGATCGATGGAAACGATAGCTCCCGGCTAAAGCGGGGAAATCGGTTCGATCGGAATTTTCGCCGCGTAGAATGCCGTTGCCGCTGCTGTGAAAGGAAAAGCAGCTTGTAATTTGTTGCTTAACATGTTTGTTTTGCCAGAAGGCGCTCGAACATTACCTTTTGCAAGTTTTCGTCCGAGCCACTAACTTGATTTAACACAGAGTTAAATTTACTCTTGTTCGCATAAGTAGCTCTACGATGGAACGTTTAAAATATTTAGAATGTTTCATTGGAAGACGAACATAGAATTACGGATACAAGTTTTCTTTCATTTTTAAACAATTTTGTTTCTAACTATCGTCAAATGATGGAAAGACAGGAAACCTTCAGAGAAAAATTTTGCCCACTAAATAAATTGACAGTGAAGGAGCTGATACAAATTTTTTGATCGTATTCTTTGTGGGAGTCTATATAATTCTATCGACAAATATTTGATAAATAAAAGCGCGAGGTAACTACGAACGATTGACTCACCTAATGTGAAATAATCTAGCACACCGTTCCGAAACTCGAAATATTAAAGTATTCGTGTAGCGATCAGAATCGAGAACGTACAAATACTTATCAACGGATCTACAGAGATTCAATTTTCTTCTGAAAAATGAATACATGTTTGAATATTAAAAGAAATTGTGTTCGACACACGGCAGAGAGTATCTGATAAGTTCTTCCAACGGAAAGCTAAAAGAAGCTCATTAAACAGATGTTACGCGAGATGAAAAAGAATTCTACTATTATCGAAGGAACATCGTAACGATAAATCATCGATTGGTTGATTTTCACCGGCAGATAATGCGTTTCGTGATGTGTCGAACTTGAACGAATTTAGATCTTGGCCTCTGTTGAATATACCCATCGGACCGAGGTTTATCTCATCAATCACGAATTAATGATTCACTGATTTGACAAGCACTAATACGTACAACGTCCTGGAGAAATTTGATAAACGCCATGGATCGATCGATGAACCGAAAGGTTCTTTCTTTAATGTTTGCTTATTTATTCGTTGACCAAGATTAATGAATTCTTTCTGTTAATCGTTGTAGCTCTGAAGTTTCCTCCTAGTAATATTAGTACCATACAGTGACTTTATACATAAAGAGATAAAAAGATAAAGAAGAAAATATACATTAAGAAACCGAATAGTTTTAATACAACTAGAAGCCTCGATCTTTTAATTCTTTCAAAGCTTACTGACTTTTAATCCTCTTAGTAGTCATAATTTAATTAAGTCTTCCGTATCCAATAGAAATCCATCAACAAATGTTATCTAGACGTACATGTAAAAGGCAAGAGTGACCGGTTCATTTATCAACGCAAACCGCTGTAACTAGAAACGTCAAATTTGAAAAATATACTTCTTTTATGACGTAGACACGGGGAATAAGGAAGGAGTTTTGAAAATACGTACCCCAAAAGTGTAAAAAGAGGTAAAAATTTTCTTTCCATAGGACGACCATGTCTCGCGAATTACCAAAGTTGGAGACGTGAAATTCGCCACACGAATTATTCAACTCCTTATAGGGGGGTATACTTCTTCTCAAAAAAATAGCCATATTTTTATATACGTTAAAGCTGAAGATTAGGGACTCGGTGAACAAACTGCTCGTTTAAAAAGAAACGGAATGGTATCAAAACAGAACGTAATACACATAAATTATCATAAAAACGAGTAAACACTGTGCGGGTGAGGCTGCGGGCGGCCAGTTAGATAGCAATAATTCCCATTACCTTGAGATTAGACTGGGAATAAAAAAATTATTCAATCTACTTGGGTACCATTCAATTTAGTTCATATTGCATTATATTACGCTATACGCATATATTATATTACTTCACGCTACAATTTCTATAGCATAAATAATACGGTTGAACGTGCCGGCAGCATAAAAATGGCAAATTATGAAAATAACAGTAGAAAATATCAATGCTGCCCGAGGCATTAAGTTTTGTCGATTTGCGAAATGGGTGCGCAGATGTAGGAAACTAGAATTTGCGAGCGGCACGAATCGAGCCGATTTATCGGCGCCAGTTTATCGCGAGCCGCACTTTAATAACGAGTTATTGCCGAGGACCACGCCGCGAAAGAGGCAGGCATTTATCAGGGGTTTAGCCGATAATAGAATGCGCCGGTTCGTGAGCAGTACGCGGGGGCGGCAATTTGTAACAATGCCGGATAATAAAGTGTAACCACCCACGCGTCTCGTTCCTTGTTCCTCCCTCGTTCAACGCGTCTATGGGGTGGAATCACAAATTTGGAATCTAACCTCGATGTCTGTCAGATTTCAGCACTTCTTTTATGATTTTTCGACAACATTCCAGCAAGTTATTTATTCTTTCTGTGATACGGAGAGGTAAGAAATATCCAACCATGTAAATTTAGTTCTTTAGTTATTTACTGGAAGAGGCAGTCAGACGTTCATAAATTGAATGTTAATTTCTATATCGTTTCGTCGACGTATAAGTCTCTCGTTGATTCACAAGTTGTATATAAAGGGGTGGATATTATTAAAGTAAAACACCGTGTGATTTATGGTATTTGAAAGAAATAAACGCCAAGACCAAATTATCCCGAATGCCAACAGCAGTTACCAGTTTTGTCTGAGCATACAGTGACGAGCATATAAATAGCGAAATTCCCTTTTCGACGAGTTGACGACAACTCGTATTGATTGGTGGAGAAAGCAACGGGCAAAAGTTATTTTCATTATGAAAAATTTATTGTTTTTAAATATTATTATTTTAATAACATGTACATTTTATTAGTAACATAGAATTATATTTACGATATATACGATACATACGAAGCAAAGGTGTTTTCTCTATTTATACATCGCAAAAAACATTCACCATTTCTGTATATTTGGATATATATAAAGAACTGTGCATCAAAATGAATAAAAATGACACGTTGTATGACGCTTTATAAGCTAAGTTTTACGTACCATCTCTCAGAACCAAAATTTAAATTAAAGTTTGTTACATCGAGGAGGTACATCGAGGACTTCGCATTTCCCTATTTATATTTGTACATAACTTATTTGCTAACTCATTTAGAACTCATGAAACAAACTCGTTTCTTTTGTAGAACACACATATGTAAGCTATTAAGCGGAAATCGGTT
This sequence comes from Bombus pascuorum, assembly GCF_905332965.1. Lineage (NCBI taxonomy): Eukaryota > Metazoa > Arthropoda > Insecta > Hymenoptera > Apidae > Bombus > Bombus pascuorum. The sequence continues at coordinate 12,989,978 of NC_083497.1, read as the reverse complement.
AAATCACCTGCATTCTCTAATCTAACAAGACAATCATCAGCAGGTATCAAAGATACATTCAATTCAAGTATCGTGCATTGAAATTTGCATGCAGATCACGCTAATCTGGATCTTCCTATCAAAGACTGTTATCTGCCTCATAACCGATGCACGCGAAAGAATATCCGTACCGTTATACATGCTAACAGGAAGCCAAGAAGCGAAGTTTCTTCTCGAAAACGTTTCTTGAAAGTCTAATATGATCTTCCTTCGAGAATATTCATCCTTTGTCTACTCTGACCACAACAACGGCATTGATAATCTGAAATTTATCTCTCGTATTATTTTCGCTGATAAAAAGATACAAAAGTAAGAGATTTGCCGTATAAATGGGTCTATAAACGCTTCTAACCTTCTCCTTTTCGAATCTAAGTCTTTGATTTCCAGAAAGAACATTCCAAAAGCTATAACAATTGATCGTATAAAAATTTCCCTGAGTGGAAAGGGTCAATTATTAATTCTATTCAATAAAGTAACTTGCTGTAACTGTAAGAGATTTGCCGTATAAATGGGTCTATAAACGCTTCTAACCTTCTCCTTTTCGAATCTAAGTCTTTGATTTCCAGAAAGAACATTCCGAAAGCTATAACAATTGATCGTATAAAAATTTCCCTGAGTGGAAAGGGTCAATTATCAATACTATTCAAGAAAGTAACTTGTTGTAACTGTAAGAGATTTGCCGTATAAATGGGTCTATAAACGCTTCTAACCTTCTCCTTTTCGAATCTAAGTCTTTGATTTCCAGAAAGAACATTCCAAAAGCTATAACAATTGATCGTATGAAAATTTCCCTGAGTGGAAAGGGTCAATTATCAATTCTGTTCGAGAAAGTAACCGATCCCTAGACTTGCCTTTATGCATACTATCGCCGTTCGACACAGATCTTTGTCGCGGCTATCGCGATCTCGTTATCGCCTCGACCTTTCGTGCATTTTTCCCTCGACCTCTCGTTCGATACTTTCTCCGATTGTTCTTCTATGGATGGAGAGAGGGCCGTGTAGAGGGCTACCGGCAATTTATTCCTCTCACGTGGCCTGGTCTTATCGATTTCTCGAAATAAGAGGGGGCACATAAGCTGCGAATTTGATGCTCGAAATCTCGAGACGGTGGATCCGGTGCGATTTCCTTCGCGACGGAACGTAATGGTGTCGTGGCGCCATTCGAAGTCGATCGTCCGCGGCCATGACGCTGATAGTTCGCAGGATCGGTCGCAATTTAAATTCTAAATGCGATCCCTTTTTGCTCTGTCGAGCAGATAAGCGCGTCGTTACGATCTTCTTTGGGGCTGGCTCGCTGACGGTTTTAAACGGATCGATAAATATCGGTGAACGTCTTGAACGCTGATATCGATATCTATTGATAATGTATTCGGTTGGATTTATTCAGTTATCACATCGACGACTGGTCAGGTAGATCTACCGTTTGATAACTATTGATATTTTATCTTCGTCGCTTTTTATACTCTTGGTTCGAGCGTTAGTATGATTTATTATGAAAATACTGGTTTGCAAGGCTTAATGATAAATGCAGAATGAAACGATTTAAAGCATTACGCGATAGAGACAAATTCTAAAGACTCGATGCTTAGTAGAGTTGACGAAGAAAGAATTTTAGAGCGAAGAGTCACCCTTAGGCATATTGCACGCTATAAATTATGTGGTAATACGCAATCTTTCTTCCATTAAAATCGACGAGAAAATTATCTCGTTTTTAAAAATCTTTGCTGCGCGTCGAATAGACGTAGGATACAAATGTGCGATTCTTTGAAGTTTCTTTTAGAGATTAAATCAAGTGAAATCTGTGTTGACCGATTGTATCTCTTATATTTGTAAAAATTGGAAGTCTGGTTGGACGTAATTGGATTCCATATTGAGCGTATCGATTACGATGAAAATGTAATTTTGTGAAATCGGAATTTAACGTAATTTATTCGCAAATTGATTGTCTTGTTAAAAGATTGAGATTAATTCTGACTTAATACTGCATTAAGCATAGGTTATCGTAATTGTGTAATTAACGTTACAATATAATTCCAGCTTTTTACACGTCAGCAACTATTTCCTCCTGGTTATTACGTTCATGCATATTATATTCATGGCAATTTATTACGTTTCCGTCGAACAACTGCTATTTACCAAATCTCGTAATTATACTATATTTCACTGTACAATCCCATTAGGCAAACATCAATTAACCCGAATGCTCGAAAGCATCATAATCCGTGTTTAAGCAATCTCAACAAATGTTGGCCTGTAAAAGCGGCAGTTGCATTCCAGGTGGAAATCAACCGCAGATTGCCTCGAACTTGCTACCGTCTGAAGAACACGTCTCGCTAATTAAGAGTTAGCTATCGTCCAACTCTATCTCTCAGTGAAAACGTAAAATCGAAATATAGGGCTCCTGTTGCATTCCTTCTCTCCAGACGAATTTACCATCTAATTTTCCGTTAGAGTATCCACTTCTCCATATCACTGATTTTTTCTTCGTTTCTATATTTCCGTTCCAATAAAAAGGGGAGACAAGTTTCGACGGAATTTGTGAACTCTGACTTGTGAAATTTCGCGAAATTTTATATCGAGAATTTTCAGTAAGAAGATATTACAAAAGTTTGTTGTTCGGCGGATGATTAGGGAGATAAATTTTTGAAGATTCGCGAGTGAAAGAGAAGATGGAAGGATGCTACGAAAATAATTTTTATTCAAAGTTAGTAAAATACAAGTCTTCGTTAAAAATAGAAAATTGGTTTTAAGTAGACCGGAACATTATACTATTAAATTTAACGACGAATCGTCCTAAACGTATTAACAGGCCTTAAACGTAAACTGATTATCCTTCAATAAACTCGAAACGACGCCATCAAAGATAAATCAGACGAGAAGAACTACCCTTACAAACTACCATTTAACTACACCGGCAATAACCGCGATATCTTTGTCCGATCCAACGAACAGGATAATCTTTCTGCGCTTGAAAACCATTTAAAAGATGTACAACTTCCTATTCGTTGCATCGAGTTCCATCGAGCAAACACGACTTCGTATATCGCTTCATTTCCATCCGTTGTCGGAACGTACAACGAGGAAATTGTCCCGTAACGAGCCTCTAAATTCCCATTAAACAAGGCCAGCGTGAAAAAGGCGCAACGACGAAAAAGCTCGCGACTAAGGCCGTCCTTGCGGACAACGCTCGTGTCGTCGTGTAATTGAGAGACATTCAGAGTGCATTAGCGCTGCTGGCCAGGGGGCAGGCAGGCGTATTAATTGCTCATCAGCAGTAATGAAGGGTTTGTAAGCCGATATTAGCATAACTAACAGGTTTCCCGGTAATGAAGCCACGCTCACGGTCACGATGCCACCGGTCTCTTTATGTCCTCCTGGACCCTTCGGATATCCTCGCGTATATGTAGAAGACTATGCTCGATGGATCTTTCATTAAGTACACGGAGAATACCTTTGGTATAGATAATTTGCGGTTGAAACTTCGATGCATCGTGTTGCAATTTGGAAATTGCGAGGTGAGGAAGCACTATTACGTTTCTGGGCTGCTACGTCTCTTATGGAAAGTATAATAATATCGTGTTTGTACAATGCAAACTAGAGATCACCGTGTAAAGTCGAAAGGGAAGAGGAAGTAAAGATATATAGGGTCGGTTTATTTCGAAAGCGACGTTCATTTTTTTGAAAAAGATTGGCAAAACGAAAAGTTCACATATAGTTGAACGCAAATTAGTTTCTAGTTATAAACAATTTATAATTTCAGTCTTATAATATTCGTTCGTTTTAATCAATTGAAGTTTCGTTGATAAATGAAACCCCATAATCGTTTATTCTGAAATTGACCAATTTTGAAATTAATGTAAGCCCATTCATGATCCTGAAAAAAGATATTGGTCCTGTTAATTCTCAAAAAAAAACAAAGTAAATAGACTTCATTAGGATTTTTTAATCGATAGAAACGCAATCACCTGAATATTTTAAAACGAAGGAAAATGGAAATACGTGGAATATTTCGAAATAAACAGTCTATATATTGTACTAATATCTTATCGGCAATTTCACGAGTAAATTAAATCTTGAGAAAAATAGACAAGTGCCTGGATACTTTTATAACGTGGTATATCTCTTTACTAAAGAAACTAAACCACCCTTTACGATCCTTAGATACCTATAAAGTAAACCTTCTAATTCCTATCGTTCAAGTTATTCTCCACAAAAATAACCGTAACTTTATCATGGATAATCCCACGCTAACTTATCCAAAGCGAGTTCCTTCATCCATGGAACACGGTTTTCTCTGCGTAGCAGCCACGACTCTTTTCCAGGCGACATGATTACACGCTGTAGTCTATCTAAATAACTTCGTATCTCCGTCGAGCTTAATTTACCTCGTTGCCGTCCTGACTCTAATTACTCCAGATTCGATATCGTTTGGTAACACGGGCTAGAATAATAATTAAAACACGTTTGAATGAAAAATAGCGCAAAACAGCTGGCTGCCTGCGTGGAAATCAGAGATAACAACGATTTAACGAACCCCGACGCGATCCAGGGTAGGAATCGCGCGTGGAAAATAGAAGCTCACGATTGTGCAATAGGCTGGGCGTGGTTGTGTGCCTGATTGCGTTTCGTGGCTGAACGAAGGGAACGAACAGGATGCTTAATTAAACGCGTAAACGTTGATTAAGGGGGTATACTACGCAGACGTCCGAAATTTTGTAAAATAAAAATTATTCCAGATATTGATGAATCGCGTTCATCTTGCGTTCATATAGTTTGTGTATTTCTATATTTTTGAACAAGTGTATTTTTACATTTTGATTGAACGAAGAATTTACAAATATGGAAAAATGTCACCTTGATAATTCTGATATTCGTTAACGGGAATGTTAGAATTTTTCAATTCGCCACACTGGTACCTTCTAGTCGCTTAGAAGTTATACATTGGAGAACATGTTTCGCTCGATCGGACGCACATTTGTTTGTAAAATCGAAGTTCATCCGTGGAGGTAGAAAAGGACCGAAAGAGGAAAAGATGGGATCGCGCGATGTCGCGAGTCAGCCGATTGACCTCCTGATCCTTGGTATCTTTTCTCGGTAACCGCAATTCCACGAGGAAGCGAAACACTCAAGAAACTCGAGGTATGATTTCATTCGACTTCCTGCGCGAGAGAAGAAACGAGAGAAAAAAGCGAGGGAATCTCGTCGTAAACGTCACGTTGGGTGCGGCTAAGCAGAGTACATTTTAACTTGGGATTGTAAGTTAGAAAGAGGGGAAGGAAGACGAAACTCGGAGGATAAAATGAATCGGTCGCAAGAACGGTGTGTGACACTTTGTTTAACCGGCCCGATGGCAGAAAGAGAAATATAAGAGAAAGAAAATGACTTCTATCGCGAGAGGAGAAAGTAGAAAAGGAACAAGTCGCTTAAAAGGAAGCTGAGAACAGCAAATGAACCAAAGATAGAAATAAAAATCGCGTGCTTGAAGAAGGCCGACATTTAATGTAACCCGCGAGGAAATGGAAATAGTCCAACTTAAAAGTAAAGGAATAAAATAAAAAAGTAGATCGTCTCATTAGCAGCCGAACAAGAAAAGACAAAACACACCTGAGAACAGATATGTAAATTACAAAACTCGACGAGGTAACTAAATCGAATCGAATCGTCTAAAAATCTTAAAATACAAGAATTCGGTAAATGAATTAAAATACAAATTCATGGTCAAAAATAAAAAAGAAAATAAAAAGGCAGTTAAAAGCTAAAAGTTAAAAGAGAGAGGTATGAAGCGAGATGAAAGGAGGTTGGATGGCAAGAGTAAAGAGCAGAAGGGAAGAAGCGGTGAAAGAGGGATAAAGAAAGAGAGGAGAAAGGAGGAGAGACGGAAGCACAGCGGGAGATAGAGCGTAGCGGGAAGCAGTGGGGCGATGTTGATCTGGTTAGGCTGGTGGGCAGCGGTCGTCGGTACGCCGCGGTCGACGTCGGTACGCCGGTCGTCGGCGAGAGAGGCGCGCGACGACCTCGACAGGGCGTGGCAGGTCACCGGTTCTTGTTCGCTGGTGCACAGTGGCGTAGCCACCGATCGGGTTTAAGGTAGGCCAGCTGCGAGGAATTTCTTGCGTGATTCCATTGCGAGCATCTGTTCTAACCATTCTACCATTGAGAGAATCTTAAAGCGGTCATAGCTGAACTTGAAATTTGCGGGACAAGTAGATCCTTGATTTTCTTGTTTTATCATTTCTATTCAATTTTAATTTTGACGGAAAACCTGATAGTCAAATTTCAATTTCCATTTTCCATTGACATTATAGGAAACTATTTGCTCCTTTTGAAATTTTGTAAAAAATTCTTTGATACGATTACATTTTCAATCAATCTTTGCTTGAATTCTGCTTTCCTCGAACAAATTAAGGTAACATGTAGCAATGAAATCGAATTGTCGATTTTTTAAAACAGAAGAACCTACCATTCGATGCGATTCTGCAGCAGTTTTCTTCAAATGGTAACAGAAAATCAATGCTGTCCGCAAATCGTAGTTTCCAGGCACAAAATTCGACATGTTCAACGCTATTACAAACTATGCTGTTGTATGAAACTTGTATTGTTGTAAGTCGAAAATGTTTGTGAGATGCCAACAAGGACTTTTGGCATCAATAACGCAGTTCAGTGATAACTACATTATCAGCTAGGGCCATCTATAGGCAAATTCCGGTTTCATACTTACGGACCTGATAAATAGAGCTACATGGACGTAGACGATCGATGACGAGGGTTAATATTGAATTTCTTTCGTACTTTGAGCTACCATTGGATATTAAAAAATTTCGAGCGCTGATCGTAATTCCTGATGTGGACAAAGGTGATCGGTAACGAAACGGAGCAGGTATCTAAATTACATCGAATTCGTTTAAAGCATTTAAAAGAGCAAAGATATTTCGTACTACGAAGTTGATCACTTTATGTGATAAAATAGTTTCCAGTAGAACGTTTAGCCGATAATTTGTCAGCGTTATCTCTGCAGATAATTCGATGTACGTTTAGGTCTTGTGTCGAAAATACCATGCGTGCGGAGAAATCGTAAATTCGTGTGGTATTCCTTTATGTAACGATGCGCCATGCTAGGTTCAACCGACGCCCGGAATTTGTGTCGAACAGGTATCTGAAATTCCGGTCACCTTCCACCTTTCGTTAATCGCGACCTTTATCTCGCTAGTAACTCGCGGTAGGGGAACCTTTACATTTCCTAACCTCTGATAATATTCAACGTCCCCATGGAAAGCCTTCCACGCTTCGTTTCTCGTTAATTCATATACTTCCCTGTACATATTATATGCACAAAGAATTTGTATAGCATAGGACGTGATAAGACTATCAGGATCACGTTGGTAAAATTTGGAACAAATGTGAAATTAGACAAAGGGAACTGCATGATATTTGATGCAAGTGTATATCTCACAGAGATCAGAAAGTATTTAAATAATCAATTATCTATTGTATTGACAGGTATCGGTGTTCAATGGGACCATATTTAACATACTTCTAGGAATCGGTTTCAAATTTTATAGTCGCGTCCCATTACGACGGTAATAAAATTTCAAAATGTTTCATATAACACGTAGGATACACTCGCGAAAGTTTTCCATACTAAGTGTTCAAATACTTTCGTGAGTCACTTCCAAACTTACAGAAGCAGCAACGTCTTAGAATCTAAACTCGGGAAAGAACGAAGGTACGAGCGATAGCATTCGTTTTTACAAACTGTATCCGTTGTATGCCCAGTAGTGTACAACCCGACAGGGAGTCATAAACGTAAATTCCGAGCATCGGTTCATCCTAGTTCATTCCACGTCGTGTTTTGCATACTGCAACGCCATATAAGGCGGTACCGTGAGCGCGTAACAGCCCGAAGCGAATGCAGCAGCTGGATGCAATAGCGTTAACAAAAGTTATAACAGCGGTTACGACGTTTTTCGCCTCGTATGTCCCAGATTCGTGCTGGTTTATACTTTGTTCTTTGCGTCGAACAACCGTTCCATGTCCGGCTACAAATGTCACGAAGATTCTCTTCGACGTGTGCAGATTAGCGTATAGAATTGTCAGCTGCAGCAAGATTGCCAACTATATTAGGTTACATCGCAATTATAGTTATTATACGGACGTGCCAGATGTATCTGATACGTATCAGGTTCCTGTGAAATATTTGTCCAAATTTTAGATTATTAAAGTAATGTATGTCAATTGGAGGGAGTGTTGGATTAGAGAAAAGTGAAAGATAATATCCGTATGATTGGAAAAGATATTGAAGTTTCTACGAAAAAGAAAACTACAGCGATAATTATTCCTGCAATATAGAGCTTAATCTTGTAAAATATAATTATATATTCTTTAATGATACTTTTTAATGTTAGTCTTGAGAAACAAATTATTTATTTCTACGTTGATGAAGATATATCGTTAAACAATTTTCTTCGATATTATAGTAATTAGGCAAAGTTTATTACGAGCAGATTATTCTATCATTGCAAGAGACAAAATCATTGGGACTTTTTACATTCAGTATAAAACAAATCTTCCGTATGGTTTTGAAAGATAAATTAAATTTCTTGACAAGTATCTAAATCTTCTTAGATCAAGAATTTTAATAGCAAAAAGCTCATAATGGACCAATAAACTTCCAATGATATATTCCATTATGTTCTCGGCAAATTACTCACCAGGGCCGGCTTGTCATTTGTCAGCGACTAACCATCTTGGAATTTTTCACATATCGTAAAACGTTCATCTCATTAACTCGTCATTGTCATTGCGCAACAGCTGTAGTGACGAGGCTTCTAGATGTCACAGACGCGACTTTTATTACGAACCTACCTCGAAGAACGTGGTATAGTTGATGGAAGATGATTTAAACCCATAGAATAATTAAAGGACGTATTTTACGCGTCGTAAATCGGTGTCGAGAGGCGTTAAATATTTCGCTTTTTACACAATTCATCGTAATTCTCGTAGAAAATTGTACGCGACATGGTGACACGTGCATGATACAAAATTAGACATTTTCGAACGCTTAAAAATTCAAATATTTTCACAATGGTAAAGTAAGCAAAATTAAATAAGGCAATGGAAAATATATGGTAACCATCGTTATCGCTTTAAGCAAAGAGAATACTACCCACGAAAAATATTTGCAACTGTACGAATAGAGTAGTCATAGTTCCATAACAAACGCATGAAGACATTAAAATTCCAGGAAACTAAAATTATAATATATAATAAAAAGGAAACATTAATTTCATGCAAAGTCGTCTTATCATTTATACGAAAAAGGAAGAGAATCTAAGAAAGATCTTGAAACTTAAACCAACCGAAGAACGAGGTATAAAACGTCGACGAGTATCGGCAGTGCTACATTCCATAAATTCGTTCCCGGAGGCCTCGACTCGATTTTGCAACGGGCAAGCTACAGCGACTGTTTTTCCCCATAGAGAAACCGATGGACCGAGAGAAAAGATTCCACGGCTCCATCGCGACCAGTTAACGTGACGCTGTTCCGAGTCGGTGCTCTTCCGAGGTTATAACCGCGGCTTCGAGATCCTTCGGGGTCAAGAATTCGAACTTGGCAAGAAGCAAGCCGTTATTTTTCGAGGAACCTCGATCCTTTTCACGCTCGACCAACACTTTCTGTGGATCCTCGACTGGAAAGAATTCCCCTGTCCGTTTTCATAGTTCTCGCTTCATCGTCGTTTGAATCGCGTTGCAAATAGGACAATGTGATTTCCTTAATACGTTTGCTACCCTGCGGATACGCGTATAATAAGAAATATTATCTTTGCACAATCTTTTGTGAGAGGAATATTCTTTCCATAAAATCGTGTATGTAGGAAATTCTTTGCCTCTGAAAATTTATATCAGAGAAATTTTCTTTCCATAAAATTCTCCATCGAAGAATTATCACTCCCATAGCCTCCCATACGTACAAAATTTATTACGCAAGAAACATTCCTTTAACAAAGTTCTCCATCGAAGAAATATTCCTCGTATAAAATTTTGTAGGGAAGAAACGGTTCTTTTTAGAAAACTTTCTATCAGCGAGATATCAAGGAAAGATAAAGTTTGCCTGTTTCTATCGATTTTTCTCTATAGAAGATCTTCCTTATCCGTTCGAGAATCGCATTGTCCACCGTAACGCGTAAATATGGAATCTCAATATCCAGTTGTGAAACAATAACGTAGAAAAATCATTAAACACACCCTCGAAGCTGTTGCGCTCGAATTTCGCGCTGTCTGGCAAGCGCGCGAGATAAGAGCGTGTTTGTGGAAGGTATAATTGATGCTGGACCCGGTCTGGGATCGCGTTTGCCCTTAAGAGTTTGGAACTGGGTGGAGAAAATATAGGTTGTCTTCGTGGCTGGGCCTTTGGAGGGCCGCGGTCGCCCGCGGTGCAACACGAGGATGATATATTCGCTGCAACTGCAGCTGCACCACACAGACACCACGGCTGGCTCGAGGTTTTGAGAGATTACGAAACTTCTGCTTGTATCCCTGCTCGAAGACAATGAGATGTATGCGCCGAGATGAGATTCCTGTGGATTCTGCCATCTTGAACGTCTGCCCCCAAGAAGGACCTCCTGTCAACTTATCCTCCAACTTTTTTATGGTTCCTTTCACTTTCTTCTTGTTTCTTTGTCAATGCTAGCTTTTTCTAGATATTAGTCCGATATTAGAAGGAATGCTTTCTTCAAAGAAATTTTCCGTATTCGTAGATTTAGAATTTACGATGATATAGCGTTAATAAATTACGTTCTAATCGTCGAGACTAGACTGTCTGACGTATGATATTACGCCCCCGTAAAAAGTGTAAAATTATGAATTACAGTATTTTCCTCTACGGTGTCCAATTACCGAGTAATGGATTAAAAGATTCTAGGCTCCACTGAATCTCCATATTATCTGCATATTAATAATCGTATCAGAAATTACTCTATCGTTCTTTCAACGCAAACCTAACGATCCTCTGTTGCATTTCCAATTCCGGAAACGCTCCAATTACTTCATGAAAATCTCTCAACGCGGCTCATCTTCTTCTTTTCCGTTTCCAATTTTACAAGCACTCCGCTAAATGTCAAAATCTTCGTCTGATCCCAGGCAGAAAGAATTCCACTCGAAAGAAAAGAGCCACGACTCGCATTAAACATCTTTTTTTCTCTTTGAGAGACCGCTGTCGCTTGACAAGATTTCTGCACGCAGTCGGCCAAAACGAACAGACAGACTTCGTATGTAATCTAGCAAGCCTTTACGGAGCAAGGGTGGTAAAAACGATCGGGAGACGGCGGTTTTAATTCATGCTCATCAACGGATCAGGGAAAAATCTCGGTGTTCCGGGAGCAACGTTTTACCCTAAATACATTTTAATGAAATAGAACGTTCTACACGGCGTTGCACAGCTCGACAATTTCCACGCGAACGTTGCACGGTGCAAAAAGCCGCGGTTCGATCAACGAGGAGACATCGTGCACTATAATTTCCTGCTACTTGGGGGCGCCACGGCTCGCAGGCATAATTGATACCCTGATTTCAGAGTGGTAATTCATAATAATCAGCTAAGAGATCGCGAGCAGAAGCCTGCCTTTCGTAGCAACATTCTATTCCGTACCGCAATTTAATATAATAAAAGTACGCCTTTTTCTCGTAGCACGGCACTCGATATAGCCCGACGATTTCTCTACGATGTTTAACGCGCGGCAAAAACATCACGGCAGGTCTCTATTTTGAAAAAAAAAAGGAAAAACGCACGCCGTAGCATACAGAGACACGCGTTATAATTTCCACGTCTTTTGCGCTAGCCTCTCTGATATACTTGCCTTAATAACGAAATAGTTCGAGAGTTTGTTTCACCTGAAGTTATGATAGGTAATACAGGTGCAGGTTTTCATTAGTTAATTTCTACTGGTAATGTGGTATTTTTGCAATGATCTTTCACGGACGGAGGGATGCAACCGTGTCTTGTAAGGTATGATAGAGTAGACAGAAATTTAAAAGGTTTTTTAGGATACTCGGCAATGTTTATATGAAATTTGTAATTTATAACGTGAAAGGAGAGAGGAGATTAAAGAAAGTTTCAGGGATTTGGTGAAATTGAATTCTATTAGATTCTGCGAGCAAAACGTTCATACGGAACTGACCGATACTTGCACCCTCTTTAACTTATTGGAATCACAGAATCATTTTCCACGTCTAATGTATTTAAAGTTTCCATAGATCGCAATATCCAGCAACACGGATAAATATCAAACGCTTCTCTTCAACTTATCATTTTTCTAAAATATTTAGAGGAACGTGCGTTATGATCTTCGTGGCTCGTACGAATATTTCTGATGTAGTTTGTTGCGCTTTGGCCCAAACAAACCCAAACCAGCGCACACGATTCGATCGCGCGAAACAGGCCTCGCGTCTGCATCTAATAACGATCCCATGACCCTGTTTTGTCTTGTACGAGCTAACAACTCGGCTAATTAACGTTCACGAGTAGGAAAACGGTAAGCGCGACGAGCTTCCATTCTTACGCTCGCTCGCTTTCGCATACCGTTAGCGTGGCTATCGGAAATTCGAAACAATGTTGGCCGTGTCGCCCGTGATAGATGGCCCTGTGTATTCCCCGTGGCCGTATTCTGGCGCGATCACAGTGTCAGCTGCAAGGGAGAAACGGGATAATTAGCCGTGCACCGAGCCGCGAGGTTCACGCGAGTAAACGGCGTGTAAAGCGAGAACCGCGGCACGGGATAATTTGTGCAAGTTCGTTGATCCTCCTTCTTGTCCTTTTCTTGTAATTAGTCAGCGAGCCGGCCGACGAGGAATAACTTTCCAGCTACGCTACTCGGTTGCCTGCGCTTGTTGTAACCGTGTGTTGAGAACGGTCGGAGAAACTGGCTTTTTCAAAGTGGCGATTGTCAGAGATTATACCTTGGTTAACGCGCTCTGAAAGTTTGAGTTCCAGTTAACGAAAGGGAACTTTCTAATCGAAGATGAATGTCACAGCCGTTTATTTTATTTAGTTCGCTTCAAGTCTTCCGTAACTTATAAAATTTCATTTTTTATCTAAACAAAGCGTATATTGTTACATGTTTCTTAACACATATTGTAGAATAAGAATGAACGGTTCTCGCTGTAACTTCGCAGGGTTTCGAGATAATTTCGTACAGTGAAAACTCCCATTGGAGCTTCGTTCTCCAAGTCGATGCGAACTGCTCAACCTAGAGATTCACCACCGCGAACATTTATCTTCAAACTCTTTTGCCACGAAAGCCGATCAAAAGCTGGAAACAAATCTAAATCGTTCCTCGGCTTCGTAAAAGCCGACGACTCGATTTACTCGGATCTGGATGTTGGGCTGGCGTTCGCGGAATGCACGAAGACGAGGACGAAGACCGGTCTGGGGTTTGCGTGCGGCGTTCGCGTTAGAACGCTGAATATTTCATTCATAAGCTAGCGATCGGCGTATTCTGTGCTCGCGAACGGAGCGCACACGGGCAAACGATCGTAGTACGGTGTGAGTGGCCGCGAACCGTGCAACGTTAAGCGGGGGTAAATCGCGGCGAGTTGCAGCCGCAATTACGATCGTATGGCCCCCGTGAATGAAACGCCCGTCTTTTTTTTTCTCTCCTCTTCTTCTTCCGCCTCCTTCCTTCGTCGTTCCGCCTCTTTCCTCTTGCTACGTCCTGCATCGTGATTCTATCCGTAGCGGGCAGCTCGAGCCGACTTTTTGCGGAACGGAGGTTTAATGAGCGAGCGCTGCGCGGCGTTCCACGCCGCTGAGGATGCCGCTTGTTGCGCAACGAGAGGAGACACCGCGCGGAACGCGCGACCTTCCGCTGGGTCGAGGGTCACACCACGCGTTCAGGAACACGCGTGGGTTCCGCTGATTCAGACGACCGGTGGGTGCACGCGTGGGTGTCATTGTTCATGATCATTGTGAATGAGCATGAAGAGAAGGTGGTTTTAATTGGCGGAGCGGAGTGTTTGTTTTTGGCATTTTATTTTAAGGTGGTTTGGAGCGTTTAGAAACCTTTTTGTATTTTTCTTGGTTTGAATTATGGTAGAGATAATTCCCATGTCTTTCTGTTCCGCTTTCTATGGATAATGGTCGCGTCTTTCTTAAACCTCGTGTCGCTGTTACATTTATCATTACATCATTCTGAATCACTGAACGTTAATCGCTTGCCCAAGTGCCAAGACAATTAAGAATTTTACACTTTCACATTTGACACGAACTTAAAGGACGGATCGCTTTAATAAATCTATCAAATATCTTTTAAAATCGTTATATACCCTGTTAGGAACTGTGCAACAGAGAATTCTTACCTTTGTATCCAGACACCATCGAATCATTTCCCAATAAGAGGCAAAGCTGTCAAATAGAAATAACCATCGTCCCTGTTTCTTTTGCAGAATTTCCGCGAGCACCGGATCGATGGAGCGGCATTGCCCCTTCTCTCGGAGGATCACTTAACCGGGCCTATGGGAATGAAGCTAGGTCCAGCCCTGAAGCTTCGCGCGCTGTTAGCCCGGAAGCTGGGCGCTTGCACGGTCTGTTTGCACTGTGCACACTGCCATCAGACACCTTTGCCGGCATTGAACGCGGCCGCGGCTGCGGCAGCCGCGTCGCAACAGCAACACCAGCAGCAACCGCAGCAACAACAGTTGCCTGGAAGGCGGCCGAGCAGCACAGGAAACTGACAAACAATGGCGGAGACTCCTCTGGGCCCGGAGGGCACGGTCACGCCCTCCACGGACCCGAACAGGGCCCTTAGGATAGAACGGCGCGTATCACGTCCCATACGCAAGCCGGAAGTCGTCTTCAAGAAGCCCATCAAACAGTGACGCGGACTACGCGACAGCGCGTACACGTGACCGCGGACGCTGTGGAGTTCCGGAGGCTCCGCCTTGTCCTTCATGTTATATTCCTTTTTCCTTGGACGTTCGACAACGAGAAAGAGTTTCGTACATATACATATGTATATGTACATTGTGAGAGCGAGAGAGAGAAAGAGAGAGAGAGAGAAAGAGAGAGTACCTGGAGAAAAATTGCTCCGTCTCGGAGGCGAAATTTCACTTTGCTGCGTTGTACTTACTTATAGATGACTGGCTCGTGGAATCGGGTGAAATCGTGCGTGGGAGTAGGTGATTCTTCGAGAAAGAGAGCGAAGATTGGGAATGCGAAGGTTGAGTAGCCAGAGGACTTAGTTTTTTACGTTGATTCGATGTAGAGTTTGAACTGTGGATAAGAAGTTTGTAGAGGATTTGTTGTTCTCTTAATTTTTGCGATGAAAATGGTATTTCATTTTTTACTTAATTTTTCACAGAATCCTCATTGCTACGTACGTATAAACGCAATTTCGTACGGGCTTTCTTTTTTCGTTCCTATTCATATAACGTTGTTCTGACGAATGTAATGTGCGATCTTGATGTAATGAAATTACATCTTCGGATATTTAAATCGTTAAACTGTAAGCTTTATTTACATTCAAATTTTTATAGTTTTGAACTACAACGATTGTTATAAAAAAGAAGCATAAAGGAGATGTAATAAGTAGACATCTTCTAGTGAACTTCTTATTCGCACGTTGATCCGAAAGCTCGGCAAGCCATCGAATTTAAAATGAAATTTTCAATCGACGATTATCATATCCTTTAATTAAATCATAAACCTTTAGGATGATTACCAGTGCCTGAAACAAGAATACTTGTCCAGAGAATCTGGGCAGCCCGATTCAGAGTTTCATTCGTGAAATCTTCCAACGGTGCGATTCTCTTTAATTTGTAATTCCTTTGTCCGGTTCTTAAGAGACTTGTACCGCTGGCCATGCTAACAGATTCTCTTCGATGAGCAGGAAGTGGAGGGTGACTAACAAGTGTTAGCATTCTCGCGTTCTGCCGCTTATAAATTAGAAATAGACACGCGATGAGCATAAAAGAGATGACGCTGCGTGATAATCAAATTAATTGGGATAGTAATTAGCGATTAGAGCACTTGGTTTGCGTGCTTATTCAAATTACATCCTTCGGTTGGAGAAAAAGAAAAAGAATGGCCAACCGGAAGCAACATGTTCGATTCTTCGCGAGCAATTAACGTGTCAGGATTTCAAGATCGGTTTCACGCGGAACTAATAGCCTCGAAATCTCCGGAATATCGACTTAGCGATGGAAATTAACGTTTTAGAATGATTAAAGCGCGAATTAATGTACATTCTGCGAGATCAACGAAACGAGTGCCTCTATCTTTAAAAAGTCTTCCACAAGGCTAGCCTTTCTTAGATGAACGAAATAACGGAGACGATTGGCAATTTTTAACGCGAGTTAGAAATTCGAAATGCTCATCGATGCTGCTCTTTGTTACCTGAAATTGAAGCTTTCGAGCGAGAAAGATTCATTGTACTGAGAAAAATTATTCGAGTTCTGTTGTACGATAAATTTGTAGATTAGAAATCAAGCGAGTACATTAATTTGCTTGTCTCTGAAATATAAAATGTCCTGGTAATATTTGTAATCATCTTTCGATTGAATTCGAATACTACAGTATACAAGGGATGAAATGTTATATTAAAGATAAGATACAAAATTAATTCTGCGATACTGCGTGCAATTTCATTGCTGCAAGCATTAGAAAATGTCTTTTGGATAACAGAGATTGTAAATGTACTATAAATAATGAAGTTAGTAGCATTGGAAGCGATAATAGTCATCCATGATGAACTCGAATAATTTCGCGCAAACACCGAGTCCGACAAACACAGATCGTAAAGCGTCGAGCGACGATTCTAATCTTCATCGTCGCGTGAAGAATTAAAATCGTAAACGACGATAAGAAATAAAAAGGAAATATTAAATAAGTACATACCGCAGTAGGTATAATATATCGAACGAACTAAGTGAACAATTTGTTGTTTAGTGAGAGCGTGTGAAAAACGAATGAGTGAAACAGTCAGAGCGAGAGAGAAAGTATGCTAATAAGAAAAAATGAAAAAGAGACAACACTTTATTAGCGAAGAAATAAATAAAAAGGAAAGAAGAAGAATTTATGTGCAATAACGACGAAAGGGAATGTTTCTTCGACACGGTACTTATATCTAGCTGTACGATAGGATGATACGTATTTGCTCAAATCGTTGTTTCTTTTATATATTTTAACAAAGTTTTTATATGAATGAATTATAAATGATAAAATATACTAAATTATATTTTTGCTAACGTTCTACGTGCAAACCACACGGAGAAAATCCACGAGCGGGTAACATTCATATACCTATAAAGAATATGTATACGTAACGCACACAAACGCATACATACACGCATAGACACGACATACAGAAACACGAGAATACAAATTAGAAGCCGATACGTTGGAAATCGATATAGATTTACGAGATGGACGGACCCGTAAATATAATTTAGGGAAAACATTGTAAATTAATCTTCTCCCTCTCTTATTTACAACGTTTAACATTTATTTATTTAGCAGTAAACCCGTTGCCTTATTGTATTCATGTAATAACAATTTAGTCGTAAATAGAAAGAGAGATATTCTTAGACGAGCGAGTCGCCCAGGACGGTTGTTAGAATGGAAGAGTTGATAAGTCGTGAGACGAGCAGTATTTTTAGATTTACATTAGCCTGAATTTACTGCAGACTATTATACGTTTATAAATATTATGTATACATACACTTATACGCGCGTTCTCGCGCACAGTACATCTGCTCGTACTTCCAGCTTTCGGTAAATCCGCGATCCTTTACATACTTTGATTGTTACATGTTAGTAGTACGTTAACAATTTAGCGAAACAATTAATGGCATATATAGGATGAGGTTTACAGGAACACGGATTAAAATTAAACAACCTGTCCTAAATATAACTCAAACTGTTATGGTTACCTGCGACCCAAAGATATTCCACTTTTGAGAGTTAATTTTCAATTCTTAGTTGTTTCCTTTCATTCGTTCTTATCGGACAAGTACCAAGTTTCTCGAAAATTTCATTATATTGAACAGACTATCTGCCAAACATTTTGAAAAATGAATAAACGGAAGGTTGGACGACACGAGCGGACATTAACCGAGCTAGCGGCTTTTACTTAAAACGAGATCATTGTACATAATGCTTAAGCATTTATTTATATCGTGCTTTTACAGAAAAAGGACCCGTAGTATTTTATTTAGTTTCGTAGCAGAGGTTCACGCACATCATTACCGCGTTAGCACGAGATCGTTAAATTGTCGGGCAACAGGATCGTTTTGGGGTGCGAACGGACATACAAGTAGCGAGCTACGAGATACGTGTGTTTGTGTTTGCTGGAGATAGAGGAAAGTGGATATAGAAAGGAGAGGATATACAGAAAGGAAAAGTATGAGAGGAAATTCGTATGCATATCGACTTATTTAAAAAATATAAATGAGAGAATATATGTACAGAATGAGACGAGCATGCTGGAGAAAAAGAGGGATAAAGAAGCGGGCGATAAGGCAATCTTGTGATACTTCGATGATTTTATTTTCCACCTATTTTTTTTTTCTTCTTCTTTCACCCTTCGTTTCCTTCTGCAATTTATTTCCGCATCCAATCATTACCATTCCCCCATGAAAAACTTCCTTCCAACATCCTCTTTTTTATTTCTCCATCGCGAGCCTGTCGTGTATTATTTTACTGATTAACTGTCATATTATGTATAGTAGAAATTAATGGTGAAAAGAGAACAAGAACAGTACATTGTTTCTGTTAAAATAAACCTTGTTGAAAAATATCTATGCCTGGTCCAGTTGCTTTCGTCAGACCCGAAATTGCGCGAAGATTATGCGATATTGTACGAAAAATTTCACAAAAACGGGAGTTTAATTTATGGAGAAAAAATACAAAGATTTAAAGGGCAGAGAATTTGGGAAGAAATCTGTTAGTATTTTTGAAACAAATTTATTTTTTATGTGGCACATCTGGTGAACAAAAGTATGGTTTCTGCCATTATCTCACTCAATTGTTAATGCTCGTTCCTCTAACTGCGTTGCGGAAGCGAATCATGTTGTAAATTTGTCTCCAGCGGTGTTCACAGATCCAACCATTGTCTGGGTTGATAGTTGCAGATATGATATTGTCATTGCCACTCAGAGGAGGTCCTTGATCTTTGCCTTGGAAGTCGGAGGAACTCGTCACTCGCGGTGTATAGATCGGGTGGGCTAGAAATATTTTAGTTCAAAATACAAGAGGCAAAGAATCGTAGAGTAAGACGTTTGATAATTGTTAGCAATGGTTCATTAGTTTTGTGGAATTTTTGTTTTTCATCCTATTTTACAGGTTTCAGAGAAATACTAGTATTTTATTTCTACTACACTTAGAAT
Organism: Bombus pascuorum; assembly: GCF_905332965.1. Classification (NCBI taxonomy): domain Eukaryota; kingdom Metazoa; phylum Arthropoda; class Insecta; order Hymenoptera; family Apidae; genus Bombus; species Bombus pascuorum. Next base: position 12,970,566 of record NC_083497.1, on the reverse strand, counting down.
ACGTAATTCAATGTTTCCATAGAAATAATTTAATAAAATATTAGAACTCTATATTACTCTCAGATTACGTAATTCAATGTTTTCATTCAAAAGTATCTCAAAATTAAAATCAGAGTATCCCATAAAACATGGAAGGAAAAGTGTCCCTATTTGTATCCTAATGTCTGACAACTAAACGACCTATTCTACTTGCAGAATCACGCTGAGCCTCGTACTGTACTTTGCAAATAAAGCTAACTAAAAGCTTCAAATACCGTCTACCTTACTACAAAATTACTTAACAAAACACACATTTAAATAGATACTCGAAAATTAAATACTTCTTGGAATAAATTACTTTTGGGGGAATATAAAAGCAAATTCTCATATAGGGCTTAGCTTGTACATTTTTCGTGAGTTTTAGTTTTTGAATTCAATAATTACGAATTATGTAAATTTTCGTATTAATAAATTCGAATTATTGAAATAACAATAATTATAATGAGAAAGAGGTCCGTCATTATCTTTGAAACAGACATATTATAAAATTGACGAGTAACTTAGTTTTTATATGTCACACGTAGTAAATAAAAGTGTGCTTGAACTTTAAATAAAAATTATTTAAAAATTATTTATTCTCATAAAGTAGGTACAATGTTTCTTTGGTTACAAGATGCGTTCGCGTGTAATTGTACGTTAGATCAATCTATGTAATACTAACAGGAGACATCGCTTGATATAATGCGAATTTCAGCATCCTTGTTCGTGTCTTTCAACGTTCGCGACGATCGACTTCATACTCGTTTACAGTTTAGCCTGAAAATAAAATATTTCCAATTATCTAATCATTATCCTTAACTTTATGACAATTTATACTCTTTCGATCATCTCTAAAACAAACCCACCCCAACGTGAATAGCAAGAACTCCATCCTCCTCTCCTTTAGTGATTTCGATATAAGCATCGCCATTCTGTTGCACGTTAACAACCTTTCCGGTGCATTTCCTATTCTCCAAGTTACCAGAAATCACGTCACAGTATTGACCAGGAGGCAAGCAGGTCTTGAGGGTGGCTCTTAAATCATTCCGGTCATTGTTAAACGCAACAAATCCAGAATTTCCACGACAGAATGCAATCTGATTGCTGCCATTGTCCCACCAGTTCTTAATGATCGTTCCTTTAACCGCATTGCGGAAGCGAACCATGTTGTAAATTTGCCTCCAACGGTGTTCACAGATCCAACCATTGCCGCAAGTGTTGTCTGGATTGATAGTTGCAGATATGATATTGCCATTGCCATCATGAGGTGGTCCTTGATCCTTGCTTTGGAAGTCGAAGGAACTCATCACTCGCGGTGTACCGAAGGGGTGGGCTAACATGAAGGCGACCGCCATCTGCAAGTAGTTTAGTTCAAAATATAACAGGCGAAGGATCGTACAGTATAACAATAGATAATTGTTAGTGGTTTATTAGTTTTGTGGAATTTTTGGTTTTCATCCTATTTTGCAGGTTTCAGAGAAATACTAGTATTTTATTTCTATTACACTTAGAATACGTAATTTAATGTTTCCATAGAAATAATCTAATAGAATATTAGAACTCTATATTACTCTCAGAATACGTAATTCAATGTTTTCATTCAAAAGTATCTCAAAATTAAAATCAGAGTATCCCATGAAACACCGAGGGGAAAAGCTTCATATTTGCATCCTAATGCCTGACGACTAAACGACCTATTCTACTTGCAGACTCACGCCCTCGCGATTACACGACTCGTGCTACGCTTTACAAGCCAAATGGACGATAATTATCATTCCCAAAGCTCCAAATATTGTCTACCTTATCACGAAATTACTTAAAGGAAAACACTTTTATGTAAACGCTAAAAAATCAAGTACTTCTTGGAATATAAAAGCAAATTCTCACGCAGCACTTACCTTGTACAGTTTTGATGATTTGTAAGTGAGTATTTGATTATTGTCACGTTGCGTGTCGTGATTATCGACGAAAACGAGGGCATCTTGAGAGGGTAAAAGACCCCATTGCTCTCCAAAATTGACGAACCATTTCAAAAGATTGTTACCCCGGAACGAGTTGGACAGTTCGGAGGCGTATTTGAATTCAATCACCACAGCCTGGTGGTTGTACTCGCGTTTAGAAATTGCTTCGCCACCATAATCGATCACTTCTTGGTATATGTATGGCTTGGAATTTGGAGGGAAACCATGCTGAGTGTTCAGGTTCTTTACTCTCGAGTAAATGATGTTCAAATCGCTTGGCCACATGTGCTTGGCAGCATCGATTCTGAATTATATATACTGTTAGCAATTTCCCGCGTAATTTTACATTGTTACATTGAAATAATTTATTTAATTGAAATAGAATAACATAGACTTCTGGTAGAAAAGAACACCTGAGATTTAAATTAGAAATTAAAAAAAATATTATTCCATTTATCGATTCGAGCGCAGCAACATTAAAACACAAATAATTCACAATTTGTGAAATAAATAATTCTTCGATCATTGTTGACAAAAGCTCTACAATTCCAAGTGTTCCTTACCAAAAATCTGATTAACAAATAGTTAATTAATAAATAGCATTTATATTGTAATATATTTTGGCTCTTAAGATTTGTCGAAATGACCAACATTTTTGCTGAAAAAGACAATTTACCCTGAAATACTATACAAACCGGAAGCCAGCAACACCAGCGTCGACAGCTTCATTCAAGAAATTCACCAGCTTTGATCTGACGTATTCTTGACTCTGATCCAAATCATGAAGACCAGTCAGTTCGCAATTTCGCACGTTCTGTGGATCGTTGTAGTTGTTAACCGAGCAAGGTTTATGGAAATGCTGAGAGTGGTAAGGCACTTGATAATATTCGTAGTGGTACGTGTCTGCTCTGGAGATTCCAGTGCCATGAGCATTGTTCCAATTACCGGACATGTGATTCAGGATAGCGTCTACGTAAATTCGGACACCAACTTTGTTGCATCTTGCAACCATATTGATAAATTCTTCTTTCGTGCCGGATCGCGTAGTCCACAAGTAGGAAATTGGTTGGTAACGTTCCCACCATGGTCTGTTAGTGATCACCAGATTCTCTTGTAACGGTGATACCTGCAGTGATGGAGTCGCGTTGATAATGAATTCTATGCATTCGCGAATAAAAAAGGAGTTTAGCCAGTGATATACATATTTAATGAATTTAGAAGAAATGTTTATTTCGAATAAATTACTATGTTGAGAAATATGATTAGCAGGAAGGGATAATTATCTAGTATTCTAGTGTTGTGTTGTGATTATGACACGTGAAAATCAGGTTTCAGATAAAAGTGTTATGTTTGTCTCCCTCTTAAAGATATCGTTTCTCCAATATTTTGTTATGTGTGAAACTAATTAAGCACTTGATCGATAACAATCATAAGTGATAAATTAATCGAACAATAATGCGGCTGAAGATAATCGCTGATAGAGGGCTTTATTGTTATTTACACCTGCGAGAAGAGATTCCAAAACCACCCGAATTTTCTATTAGAGACTTAACTGAAAATAATTCATTTATTCTTTATTCGTATAATTTAATTTGATAACAAATATTCAAGAAATTTTTGTACATCAAACGAACCAAATATATCTCAATTTTCAAAACACCTGGCTTTATCACGGATAGTATTTGTATCGCGAAATTATTTTATTTCATACCTGCACTCCACCGAATCCCATTGGCCCAAGAAATCTTTCGCATTCCTTTGCAATGTCGTTCCATTTCCATTCGAAAAGATGCACGATGGTATCGTGGCCAGGAACAAAGTGGGGGTCTTTGTTCGTGGCTCCACTCGCTGCCAATACAAGTACAGCTAAAAACGTCGCGGTCGCCAACATCGTGGTCAGTTTGTGTTGCAAAATGCTCTGCTTCTTAATATATAACCTATCGTCGCTTACATAATCGCTTTCTGTATCCAAAGGTCTACACCCCTCTGCCACGAACTACGTTTTATCGATACGACTTAGGTCTATTGTCTATCCCACGAAATCATATATGGTACTTATCTTCTTATCGCCGTGACAATGAAACAAACAGAGCTGTTAAAGCAAGCAGAACAGTGGAACCTTTAATGTTGTGATTTTATTCGGTTTAGGATTAATTTTCTTCGATTTTAGTTTAACACGAAATGAAGAAAAAATGCGATGTTGGAAATTTGTTTAGATTAAATAAGAATTCATTACAATTAGCGTTATTTAATCATAGAATCAATTAAAATATCGTCATTGTCGCAAGCAAAAGGTTTTAAATACAACTGTCGTTGCCTAGTTCTCAATTTCGTTGAAAAATCGGTATTCAAGTACCGTATGTGAATGCATTATGGTTACGAAAGATAAGATACGTCTATAAATGTGAAAAACACCTTGGAAGAAGCAATGTATCATTTTTTTATTAAACTGTTGTTTCCCCAAGTATTATAAAACGTGATATTTGTTTCTGAATCGTCATACTGTCTTGTAAAAATGATAATTCGATTGTGTATACACTCTAAATATCTCCACTTTCAAAATATTTGTTACAGAAATATTGCTCTATACGATACTGTTTAATAAATTTGCAATATTTATCACGAATAGATATCTTGACTCATGACAAACGTGAATGAAAGTCATAACAAATGAATAATAATTTATAGAAGTACGTGACTTGCGCGAATAATTAATGCATAATTAATCACAAGTTCAAAGGCTACTAAAAATATATGCTTGGAACACCTAGAGCCCGATTATCGTAATAAAACGCCATGCACAAAGCATTGTTTGCTCAGTTGTAACAAGAAACAAACGAGGTACTTAATTCTCAAATATTTTTAACATTGTTCCTGTAACATATACATCATTCGTGTGCCAAAACATCCTCGTTAAGTTATTTTCAACCTACGAGAAGATTCCCGTTGTCAAGGATCGAATCTGCCATAAAATTCTTAATCGTCGACCTGGTATCCTGAAAGATTTTCGATCGATCGGAGGAAGAACTCGAGTAGGCTGACTCCACGTTTGGTCGAGCATAATTAAGAGCAACCGTTAATTCAGCAAAGTATCAGGCAACGCATCGAGCAGCAACAGGCAGCGATGCTGGTTGTTATCAATGGTCGTGCCGCGTATATCGTCGTGAAGCTTATAAAGTAGCGGGCTGGAAGCGTACGATTTCGCTGCGGGTTACAATTACGAGCGAGGCGCGTAATTAAAAGCTGATGTCCCTCATTTATTAATGCTACCAGACGAGTTCAGCCGCGCTGTCGATGCACGGCTGCGCGGCACGCTCGTTTTAATGCCAAACATCATCGGTCTTCGACCATGGTCTTCTTTGTCCCCACTTCTTCCGATCCGCCAATCTTTCTCCTCGCTATATAATGCGGCGATAATGCTGTAGAAAAATGAAACGCGAAGGTAGGAAATTTAAATCTTCGTATGTATAATTGTATTTACAATTACGTCTGAATGTTGTTATTTATCAGTCTATCTCGTCTCAATCTAGTTCTACTCTATTCCATCCTATGCGTGCTATATCTCGGTTCTCGCTTCCCACATAACATTACCCACGTATATCATAACTCCTACTTCATTTTTCATACCTAATGCCCGTATAGTTTGCATATTAGACCCACGTATCCCACATAGTGTAAAAAATTCATTGTGAAAAATTAGCATTGTACATTGTAGATGTATAAACTGAGTAGTTAAACATTAAAAATGATAAAAATCAAGCTACGATTTTAGGGGAGAGCGATGCTTCCGCGTGCCACCTCTTCATACATCGTATTCTCCGAATATGAAATTGGAAATTTTACTTATCTTGTACTATCCTTATACTTGTACCATCCTTATTTTTACCTCACCTTATACTTACCTTCTACTGACCTTATTTTTACCTTACCTTATACTGACCTTATTTTTATCTTATACTCGTCTTGTACTTATCTCATACTTAAGTTCATCTCACTTTGGTTGAGTCATCGTGTAAACTTAAGCGATTTCTAGAATTTCTTTTACCATCTATCGTTTTACAATCGTGTAGATGTTCACCTCTTATACGTATTTTCCACATCTCATTATTTCTTTGTTTAGGTGGGATTATTGAACTAGGATGTGGAAAAGGGAATGTCAGTCGTACGGTAATGAATGACCAATATGAAGAATGGAATGATGGTGTGGATTAAAGAATGTTAGACGTGGGATGGATTGTTGATGTCGATTTGATATGGGGTGGGGAATGGAAGAATGGAGAAATGAAGAGAGGAATACGAAGTGTGAGACTTGCAAATATATTCTTGTCGAATTCAAGAAACGTTGCGAAGCATTTTAAAGATAATTTTTACGTTCTATCGAGCGCCAGTTTGTCATCTGTGCAGCTCCCTCCAGCATTTGTGTCTCATTTGCATATTTCTACTTTGAAATGCAAACACATTATCGCGCTTATCGGTAAGCTTAATGATCATTGCTCGGCCTGATGACTCAATCAATTTTATGGCCTTCCAGATGATTAAAGTAAGAGGCTAGAGTCCATTTTGGATGCTGAAGTATGTTAAATAAGTTGAATAGATGCAGTTATTCGGCAATCTATTTATTTCGTTCCAGGCAAATCTGTTTGTCGGTTCAATATTATCAATATTATAAAATCAAGTAATTAAGTCACATCGGAAAGTAAAAGCAAAAGTATGTTGCTATTTATCGTAACTGACATCAATGCATTAAGATAATTAGTCAGTGAATTGTTACATTTATCTTGACGTTTAAACAATAACAATTCTCTTCACGGTTATCTATAAATTATGGAAATGTTTATAGTGATTTTCACTTTCACTTTCACTGGGATAAGACATTTTAGATAATTAAAATTTGACTACATTGTAAATGTTTTGTACGAGAGGATCGTAACTATTTCGGCCAGCTGAGTTTATTTGTTACACTCTGTATATTTTATTTAATCCAGGTGAAAACTGTAATATTTTGAAAAAAGCTGGAACGTGATATTTTAACGATATCTGATTAACGTACTTTGAGAGCGAAGTACTTATCATTGCGATAACATACTAGTAGTCCCACAGGTTGGTTTATTGATCGTTACATAGACATTATTAAATGTGTGCATATATTGTACCGGAACACGATACATTTTCAAGTAAAACAGATAATGGAATACAACAAATAACAGGTAGCATTGTTATGAGTAAAAAATACTTCGACAAGTAGCTGATAAATGAGTATTTTTAATAAGAAATTGAATTTCCTAATTTAATTTCAATCGTTTTGTTATTTGCATCGTATAGTAACAGTAGAACGTAATCAACGGTGTATCAAGCACGTTATTGCATAAGCTGCAATACTATAAGTCAAATATACGAGATTATGTTATCAAGTAATTACAATTAATACTCAAATTTTTGCATTGAGTAATTTTGTTGCACTTGAATAATCCCATTTCCTTGTCCCTGGTGTTCATAGATATGTGCTTTATCTCTTATATTTACAATTTACAATTAGTGACACATATACTCGAAAGTCTATCACTACACAGTTAACTATTACTTCGACAATATTTCACGTTTATTCTACCACCATTACAGCGCTATAGTATTTGCAATCAGTCTCACTGTCGCATAAATTTAGCTAGGAAATAGCTCGCATTCGATTTACTTGTAAAATTGCTGTTCTCAACTTGCAACCAGTGAAGCTACCTCTAACAGAAAGACACGTCTTTACGATACTAATAACACATTTTACTGCTTCACTTATCTTCCTAGTCATGCCTCTTCGCTTAGGTTTATTTTTAATCGTATAGATTCGCTCAGTGGATGATTATCACAGCCAGGCTCTTTAAATCGATCATTAACGTCGATACAACGCTCAATAACGTATGGCACGATGGATCGTTCAAATTTCGCTCGAGCCTTGCGTCACAATCATCAGGATGTCGAAAATTATAATTATTCCGTACGCTTACCATCTGTCGCCCGTAACGAGCAACGTTAATTTTCAAGAAGGTTTTCAAGAAGGTTTTCAAGTTGATGTGCCGCGATGATTCTCGTTGATCTTTAACCTTCTATCGTTTATTAAAATCAAGGTTGTAAATATCCCCTCGTGACGGTTCACGTATCGCGAGCTTTTTTGATCCAACATAATTTTGTTACACTTACTACACGATCGTCAAAAGTAGGAAGGTTTTTATCGGTAAAAAAATAAAAGAGAAAAAGAAGAGAAATTTCAATGGATTTAATACATCAGGAAGGAATAAAAATGTCGTGCTTCGTTATTCCTTGACATCACGCTCTTCTCCCTTTATTTCAACTCATTTGGCTACAGAATATCACAACATGATAGAGATCGAACTTTAGATAGAATTGCACCGATCACCGTTAAACTCATCGATCGAATCGCAACGTTTCTTCGCTTATAACAAGAATACAGCAGAAAGTTGTAAGAATGGAAAGAAAATTTGACAAAAGTTGCTTGAAAATTGTTATAAATGTAATTATAATTTACCCTGTAGAAAAATTCAGATCCTCCTCGCACGTCAAAAAATAATGGATTATTTAGATAAAAATTTTGACGAAACAATCGAAAGAAAAATTGAGAAGATAGTTGTCTGGATCGGATCGACTGAATCTCGGTGGGATCGATGGTAACACTGTAACGGGTAGTTAACGCCCTTAGGCTACTCAACGACATATCATTGTTTATTAATTAATTTTTTGTTATTTTTTTACGCACACCTTACGTACAAAACAGCAGAAGTAACGATGCGCACGGACAGACAACGATACACAGATTAAGTAGACTACACCACATTCATAAATATACTCTTGACACTTATGCAACTGAGCCGCGTACAACGTGACGATAATAAAATACAATTCTCCGACAGTGACGGCTGCGATTTAGCTTCACGGTTTGATGCCCGGTTCCGTTGTTCTCCTTTTTTATACGATTATCATCGACAACGTGCAATTTCCTCCACACCTGTTCATCATTGAAATACCACTGAGCTTTGTACAGTTCTATCGAACAGTTTTCTTCTTACAGCTATTGGCAGAAATAAGATTTCATCGTGTCGAATAAACAACAATATTTTATACGTTTGTCGATCTTTTCTCTTGTTTCAGTGTGTTTGTCATTCTTGTGATTTACACAAAGTGTGTTTGATAATTTGTCGAATACTTTCTGTTGAAAAATCAATTTCATCGTTCGCTGAATTAATGTTTGTTGTCGAGAAAGGTGTGACGTCGATTTTCTTGCCTCGCTTTTCGAATTCTGCTGTTATCGAAAGACTGTAGAGATAAAGACAAGTTTTTCGTAGGAAAATGAATAAAATAATGATGTAAATTGGGGAGAAGTTAATCGTGGAATCAATCTCGAACGAAGTGTGTATGAATTATTTTAGGATGTACAGAATAATTTGAGTGGAGGATTAAATAATTTAGAACGATGTAGTAATCGTATCGATACAAAGAAAATAACTAATATTTAATTAATTACAAGTATGTGAATGGAGAAAATGTTACTTACTCGTGAAAATGTTTCCTTAGTGAAACAAAACCCAGTGAATCACAACCTTTTTGGGCAAAGCAGTAGTACACTTACAGATTACGATTTTCTATTATTTTATTATAATTCTATATATGTACTTGTATCATTTTACGTTTAGCCTGAGATAGGGAACATATGTGTCGTACGATTAAAGTATTGTCAACGCTGTACGAAAGGAGAACGACGAAAACGATGCAGTATTTTCCTTCTCCTTATTTCTGTAGATTTGTTCAATAATTATGCGATATTATGATACACGACTGTCTGACACGATTATGAGAAAGATTCGTGGAAAGCTCATGATCACAACGATGCTTCAGCCATGTTGTTCTTCCATTCCAAATAGTTTGAAGTATTAAACGAAAAGGTAGTGCTTGCGAGGTTTCAAGTTTCTTGAAATCATTATATTTTTAGTAGTAGACTTCCTCTTCGATGACTGAACTTAAAATTCGTCTTCGTTCGATCGTTGCGTTCTAGTGGTTGCAGGAAATTGCGTGAAGTTTTCACACAGATCAACAATCAGATCTTTTATTATAGTTAACATAAGATCCTCGTTTTGTTTCGTATCTTTTCAATGATCATTTTAAGCATGATTATCGCGCTCGTGTCGAATCGTTCCAGCAAACTGTACACGATACATACAGTGTGAGGCTATCGTCAAAATCCTCTTCGAATGATCTTGTATCATCGATACGAGGTATTCTAATACTGTTGTTATAAATCTAAATAACAAAGAATTGTTGAAGCATCGAACGATTCTTTTGCCACTGTTCAAATACACAAATAGTAAGATGAAGGAATCTTGGATGATATTAATTCGCGATAAATTAACTTGCGATAGAAAGTTTCAATTCTGAGAAACTCTTGGAAAATGATACAATAATTAATAAATTACTCATTCGAAGAAATTTCGCGATAGTATAGAGAATACGAATGATAATCACAATATTATATAATTTACATAGGTACATTTGTTTCTTTGATTCGATATACGAACAAATTGCGCATCGTTTCACGAGTTGGTAGCAACTAACTCGGCGTAAATTTTTATATCATATAAATCAACTTACGTCGAGATTTAAATAGTTCCATTTTCCGTCTGCATGAACGAAGGGTTTAGCGTTTGGCGAATCAAGTGATCCGTCGTTCTGCTTTGTACCAATGCTGAGTATTACATCGATCAACAACGTTTAATAGATGATAGTCCGCTTCGTTTCCGCTGCTTAAACAATTAGCTTAGGTGCGGCAGTTAGGAAGAAGAATGTTGACAGCAAGAAATCGAATTATCCGCTTTATCGTAGCGCTGTTTGTCGCTCTGACAAATTTTTGGCAAATTCAATTGGAAATTTGTTATTCTATCGTATTACTTATTACTACTTTCTATAATCGAAATTATAAAGAATTTCGAGAACCGAAGAAAAGTAGAATCACTGATCGTTGTATGAAATATGAAAAGTTATGTCAGCGTGGTAATGGAATAGAAAGTATCGAATCAGCAATGCTTTCGAGATTAAAAGCGCGTTATAAATATTTAGCCGAATTGAACGATTCGAATTTACCGTCGAAAACACTTTTCCTCCTGTTGCACGTTAAACATTACTTACTACTACTTTGTGTATTCACAGTTTCATAAACAATTTTTCGTTGCAAGCACGCAAGTGGATGCGAGTCAGCAGCACGATTATACAGCTTCACACCCGTGTAAAATTGTCGTATGTTAACCGTACTGCACTTTTATCATTGTCAATCGTAATCGTGATAAAAAGCGGCTGTAATGTAACAGCAGAATTACATTTCCATGCGAGCGAAATTATATTATTCAGGGTACAGTAAGTAAGTAAGTAAGTCGTATGAAAACGTTGAAGTAGAAAAATAAGAGATCGTGGCAAATAAAAATCGACAATTTTCATCGAAACAACGTCGATTTTCGTTCGAAGGTACATCATTGTCAAGATTCATTTTTAGAAACGTTCATCTTCACATTTCAAACATTCATTTTAAAAGTCCGAAGCATAGAACTAATTGTAAGATTCTAGTAACAATTTATGAAATTATTTATCATTGTCAAATCGTCGACCACAGCTCTCGAACACCTCGCCCATAAGCGATATCAATTGTTTTTTTTTTTTTTTAATATAGTGTCAAATATAGATATCGTGTATATATATTCTCTTGTGTTTATATATATATGTATATGTATATAATTTGTAGTCTTTTCCTTGTAAAAGAGTTCAACAATAACGTCTACATAGATACTTCTTAATTCTCTCATTAGCTGCTCATTTGCTGGTCTTCGTTCTTGCAAATATGTCTACGATAGTTATACGCGTACTGTGCATACTTTATTTTTCATTTCGTACGAACGTTAAAATATCTTTCATAATAAACGATACAGATCTTCTACTTCCTCTTCTTCGTGCAGTGATCGAATGAATGTTCGAGATGCTTGGTAAAAAATTGGGTAGACCTTTTCGATCTGCGATAGTAGATCGCCATAATAATAATACGAGAATAGTAGAAAAGTCGACGGAGCAATAAGTATAGTATCATGAAGTAGTGGTTTAATGGGAAAGCGAGAATTGATTGATGTCGACGAAAGTCGTGTTCTCCGCCGTCGCGTGACACCATATAATTGATAATGATTAGATCGAAGAAATGGTTGGGAATTCACAGGCAGGCAACGCGTGTAAATTATCGTATATAAGTAGTCGTTAAGATGTCAGTTGTAAAATAACACTCTCAAAATCAGTATCGATAACATTTTGCGTTTTGATGCTGATATACTGCTCGAAGCAATCGGAGAATTACTTCGCCGGTTTCTTGAATAATTTTTTCGTATAAATCAATCGCTGAAAACGTAAAAGGATACCGTGTACTTAGCATAGAAAATAATCAAATTTCGTTAGGAATAAATAGATTCGTGTACGCAATTTTCTAATCATGTTGAGCAGTGTGTTACCGAAATAACTCTTCGCGTTCAATTACAACCCACAGACTACGCAAATTAAGAGTATCCTTAAAATAATCGTATGATTATCGTAGTAGTATAGTATGACCTATTAAATCACTTTAATGAGCACGTACCTCGTCTACAATCATTTACAGAAGTGAATTTTTTACTGACTGACTGTAGCTGGAGATTCGGTTTTATTAACAACCACCATGAGTGAACGTCTCCGCGTTTATCATAAATACCTGTATACGGTTCCAACGATAAAAAACATTAATGTACTAAGAATGTTCCTCGCAAAACACAACGATTCGTTATATAGAAATCTCTCGCGAGACAACTCAAACAATAGGAATAGTCATACTCTGAAACAATTCTCTTCCAGCGAGAAAATTAATTTGTTAATTGTTATATAAAATGTCAACAGTGTATAAAACCAGAGTAGAGGATAACGAGAAACGAGAACCATTTAAAATTTGTGCGTTTTGAACAACCAAACCAAATTCGCCCTGCCTTCCTGCCTCACCACTAACTTTATGTAGAAACCAGTCACGGCAGGGTCTTCCTGTCTAGGGGATTCCGCCCCGTGTACCCTAATCTCTACTCTTTCGACCTTCCTCTTTTCTGCCTTCTTTCGTTCCGTTGTTTGCCGCTTTTCTGGTTTCTTTTCCGCCTCGGGCTTCCGACCTTCCAAATACAACTGCATCTGCTGGAATTGTCGACTCTCCCATTGCTCCTCGTATCTCCGGTTCTCTATCTGTCGTTGCAAGGCTTCTTCCTGCTTGTACATTGTTAATTCCTCCGATGCCCATTGGGTTTTCAGTTCCTGCAACTGTAGTTGCAGTTTTCTTTCATCGCGAATTCTTCGTTGTTCCTTTTCCTTCTGCTGCTTTAGTAACTCCTGCTCCCTTCTTATTCGTTCCTCTTCTTCCAGTTGTTGCTGTGATTTTTCCTGATTCGATAGGCTTGGTTCCTCCGATTCGTTTTCTTTTTCAATCTTTTCTTTGCTCTGTGATTCTTCTGGTTGTTGTAATAATTCTTCTTTATCCTCTCGATGTTTCTGTTTCTCTTCATCTTCTTTCTGAACTTCCAGCTGCTGTTCCTTCTTCTCCTTATCCTCTTCTTGCTTCTTCTCTAAATCTGCTTCTTGTTTTCCTTCCTTCGAAGCCTCCTCCTTTTTAACTTCCTCCTGCTTCTTCAATTCTTCCTCCTGTTTCTTTTCTTCTAGACTCTGTCGATTAATCTCTTCCTCCCTTTGCTTCTTCGTCACATCGACTTCTTTTACTGCCTTCTTCGACCCTTCTTCCTGTTCTCCCTTCAGTTCCTTCTGTTCCTGTTGCTTCTTCGGCTCCTCTTGTTCCTGCTGCTTCTTTGGCTCCTCCTGTTCCTGCTGCTTCTTCGGCTCCTCCTGTTCCTGCTGCTTCTTCGGCTCCTCCTGTTCCTGCTGCTTCTTCGGCTCCTCCTGTTCCTGCTGCTTCTTCGACTCCTCCTGTTCCTGCTGTTTCTTCAGCTTCTCCTGCTCTTTTTGCTTTCTCAACTCCTCCTCCTGCTTCTTCTTCTTCTGCAGTTCTTTCTGCCTCCTCTCGAACTCTTCCTGCATCTCCTGTCTCCTTAGCTCCTCCTCCTGCTTCCTGATCAGCTGTTCATCGTGCTGTCGTTGCAGCGTATCCTCTTGCCTCATCGATTGATACTGACTCCGTTGCTCGATCAACCGCTGTATATCCTCCTCTTCGGAAGAGCGATGCTTCGGCCATCGTTCGTGCTCCCTTATCTCCTGCTCTGCTATGCCGTATTTACCTTCAAGCGGGTGCGAGACCGCAACGTTAATAGGAATTTCCTCGCGTCGAGGCTCGTCCGATACGGCCGCGATCAATGCGGCCGTGGCCGGAGGTTAGTTGCTACCTGAATGCTGCTTCTCGTCGGACCCCTCGTCAGACCCAGTCGAGCTTAGCGACGTGTTGCTGCCGAATTGGTCCTGTAGAGATGACTGCACCGACAAGCTACGGTCCTGGTGCTTTACTCTGTGGGGGGACAGGTGTCCGGGATCGACGCTTGCTGGGTCTGCCTGCAACAAACTCTCTGGTTAAGAGATTTACAGAATCGAGCCGCCGATCAAGACGGATAATAAAGGATAAATATAGAGAACTCGATTCTACATGGTGAAGTTCGATCAAAAATTAGAGGTGTTAACCCTTCCGCGAAGAAATTTCCAGTACATTTTTTCTTATTTGAAGAGGATCAAAGTAAAATTCAATAAAATTCGATCGATAGAGCAATTAAATAAAGTAAAAGGATTAATTTGCATTTCCACGGATGTTTAATATGTTTTGTTATTCTTCAAACTTATTGATAGGTAAAATTATTAAATGGATTGTTTGGTTCGCTCTTCATGTCGAAAGGGTTAAGATTGGGGTGCGAATTGAGGTTGTTTCATATTGATGTATAGATTGTAATAAAACGTGTGAGGGATGGTAGTGAGGGGCGTGAGTAGACTTCATTTCTCTGAATTTCTATTCGTATTTAATTAACGTCAGTATGTTTTACAGTCAGAAGATTGGCGATAACCGTGTAAAACAATTTGAATTCCATAAATCCATTGGCAAAGGATCATTTATTTCTGTACAGTTTTCGATAAACGAATGTCTACTACACTTTACCGAATGTTCAGTGAAGAACAACTATATAAAATATGACACGTAACTGATTGAATAGATAGAAGACGTATCAATTTCAAACGATAATTTCGGGAAACAATTATTTGAAAGGAAATAACGATTGCAAATGGAATAAATGCTACGTGTGCGACAGCAGACAAATGTACTTGGGAAAATAATTTTTTTAACACGCGTAACAAATATGAAACGATTACATATAATAATTAAAGGTTAATTCGATTAAACATTTGAATATGTCAAGGTTCAAACAATTAAATATTGCAGACTTACACTTTCCAGAATAATTAACAGGAAACTTTCTAGAATAATCAAAAATATTGCAACAATCAGTAACCACAAATTTCTATTAAACTTATGTAACATTAAAGACTATATTATCTTGTATCCTTTAGATATATAATCTTTCAATTATTCTGAACAGTGTAACATACATTGAGCAAAATATATATGTTTTTAGATAATAGATAGAAATGCGTGTAATGGTCTCATACAAAACTGAAAATCACTTTTCAATCAAATTTAAAAGAAACCCTTGGATTTTCAAACGGTTACACTGTGTCGCAGGTGTACATAATACAATTTTTAACCAAATTTTCGAACCAGATGATCTTTTCATTTCAAACGAGATAATTCCACTATCTGCATGCTTCGATAATAAAGTAACAGACAGAAACGGGTGTACGTTGTATCAAAGGGAACAAGAAGAATCATAAATGCATAATCATACTTGAATTCTTTGCGACCATAATTTCTTGTCATTTTTAGGACGAGGCGTTATACGAACATGAAATAACTGAGCACACGACAGTTACCTTAGTGGAGAATGTACATTTTAGCTCATTTTGCTAGAAATTCGCAAACTACAATCCTGGAGCTACACTACAAGTGCTGCTTGCAACAGTGTAATCTCGATCAAGCTGTTTCATGATACATTAAAACAAACATTTTGCACGAGTTCTGTCTGCGACATACGAATCAGTAAGCTAAGAAGGCTAAAAGGCACAATAACTTGAAAATGTTCTAATTACGATAAAGTAGATACTAAGAGATAAAAATTCGAATATATATAATACTTTGATTTTTAATTAAATTACGAAACAATGTTTAAAGTCTGTGAGTAAACTCGATATTTGTATAGAATGAGAAGAAAGAAAGCGTAAAGAAGAATTAGAAATTAATTTCATTGACAATTCTGAAATAACACGCACCTGATAGGCCAACGCGTTCACTATGATCCTCGAAGGCACCAAGTTCAGAGGATGTACTTCTCTCATCAGCACGTTCGTAGGGATCTTATGGAACTGAATGTACTCGAGGAAATTGCCAATCACGTCTTTCAGATCTTGACTTTGATTGCTGTCGCAATACTTCTTGCTCCACATCAAGGCCGCCTAAGATAATCGAATATTCAGTGAATTTTAATGGTTGAAATGTACAGAATTAAAAAGACTAATAATAGAAATTTAAGTTTGTTTTAATAGGAAACTAAACGACGAAAAGATCTTATGAAATTAACAAGGGAAAGGAATTATATTTTCTAGGAAATAGCAGATAGACGAAAATTAATAACGAATGGAGAATTTCTTGATTCAATAGGATGAAAATAATGTGGAAAATTCGCGTACTTGAAACTTGGTGAATTCATCGGCTCGTAATTCTTCTCTCGCCAGGATTAAGCGAACTACGTGTTGGGGTAGCAGCGTGAAGGATCCTAAATTCAACACTTCGTTGCCATGTTCGTCGACGAACTCGAATACCTTTAAATACAAAAGAAGAAGATATCGGTACTTTTATACGGTAAAAAGAATTCATTCGTTTCCTCAGGCGGAGAAATGTTAATTTACAAAAAACGATCGCAAATATCTTTAAGTTTCTATACAATCTCACCTTATGGACCAAGGATTTCGTACACTTGTACTGAATGTATCGTTCTGCCGACGCCAATAAAGCGCACACAGTGTCCACTGTTATACAACATTGTACGAATCCAGTGCAAGCTTTTCTCAGCTGTTCTAATCCATAATAATCGGCGGCATTCATCAATCCTTTAAAATGAAAATCAGTTTACTAACGCGAAATTGTTTCCTTCAAAATCCATATATATATACGACGAACGAAATACTTACCTAATAAAGTTCTAGGTTGTAACGTCACACATCCGGTATGAATGTATTCGATCAGTTGACGAAACACGTCGGGCTCGAATTCCTCGATGATTACGGTGTGATGTTGATTCGGCTATGATTCATCACAAAGAGTGGTGTATTTAGAAAAACGAAAAGATTGACAACGATTCAAAGACTGAAAATCGAAAGTTCATGCTAAGCGATTCGGTGCATTTAGCGATGGCTGGAAAATATTTTCAGTCTTAGACTAACTCGCTAACTACATTTATAGATACTTCTTACTTCTAAAAGAGAGATGTATTATCAATGAGGAGTTTCTAAACAATTACCTACTATCGTCAATTACAAATTTTTAATAAATCGCTACGTTCTAAATATTTCCAAGGATCGTCCATCGTTGTTAAGCATCGATGAAAATTGAAAACAATGTATCGATGCCACGAGAATGTTCGCATTGCTGCATATCCTTATAAGCAAACTACTGTGCGTCTATAATACATCATCGTCAATTTCACGACTACATAACGAATTGTAGGATGCAGAATTACAGAATCAAATTGTGCCGTCCTCGAATAACAGAGGATTTTGATTGCAGTCGTGCGAGTCTACAGTTATTGCAAATGTGCCGATGTAAGAAGGACAGCAGTCTATATTCACGATTCTCTAGACTTAGACCGTGTAGTCAATTTAAAACTTGCATGCCGACTGAAAGAGATAGACTGGAACGATGAATGCCTCGTTAACAACTAACTGAATTGGGCTGGATGCATCGTATGGGTAATCGCTTACAAATGAAATTAGGATACCAGATTGACGAGCAAGGCTTGATAAAAGGACGTCAATTTTATCTCGATAAATTTGTGATTTTTCTTATGCATTTTAATTTCATTTCATTTAATTTATTCAAATAAACAGGAAGTCGCTTTAACGTTAAAAATATATAGAAACATATGCGAATACATAGTTTCACGGAAACGCAATACAACGTAATGCGAGATAATACAGAAATAATATAACAGTTGAGATTGCAATTAGGAGATTAGTGAGTATGCGTCAAAGTCCTAAACTTTCACGTAGTAGAGGAACAAAAGTCTACGTGGTTGTGAATTTTATTGCCTACTTCACATATTCTATTTATGGTATTGATTTAAACCATTTCTTTGAGAATAGTATACTTATGATTAGTATAGAAATATCTTAGAATTATTCTTCAGAGCTAAGACAATAACTATTTTTGTACTCATAGAAAATATAAAGTTAATAGTTCTAAAGACTATTTTTAAAAAAATGCCCGTAAAGTGATTTTCCAAAGTAAAATCTGGTATCCTCAGACGATAAAATTGAGGCCCTTTCGAAGAATAATGAAATTCATATTTCTATATCTTTCAATAAAAAAAAAAAAAAAAAGAGAAAAATAATAGTACCACATCGCATTAGTATTGTGAAGATATATGATACACACTCAAAAAGTAAAAAGTTTCTGATCATTACTGATCATTACTGATCGAGCAATACAGAAATCAAATTAATTGATTCTATGAAGATTAATCGTTTACTTTCTAAAGAATCAGACATTAATCATCTACTATGATATAAAATGACAACATTTTTATAAAACGATCAGTTTAACTTCACATTACCAACGCGTTAATGTCTCATGCAATCGTACAGATTAATTTTAACTTCGCGAAGATTATTCGCTTGACGAAGTCTAACGCACACCGAGAAACAGACCAAATCCGTCTAACTAACAATTCTTAAGAGATAGAATTTCTCTCGGTGAAACTTTTCGAATCGAGGATTCATCGTTATTCGGGATCCTTCTCGTTATTGTAATGCTTCAGAACAGAAAAAGAATAAAAAATAATAAAAAGTAACAGACAGAAACTTGAGGCGAGCATAGAGTGAAAGAAAGGGAAAGGGTAAAATAAAAAGAGGACTTTCAGGATGCAAAATCGTATAGAGAAGTGACGTTATAATAGTACCTCTTGTATGGGAGCCAACTGCTGCGCGAACCCTGACCGCTACACGGCACACAACAAACGCACACTTACTATTTCTATCATTTTAACGACGAGGTTCGAACACAATTCGTTTAAATGTTCTTTAAAATGCTTCTTTTTTTTTTATTTCAATTGCAGTAAATCAATCGGTTGTAGCAACCATTTCAAAGATTAATCGTGCAGAGTATAGATTTCAGATTGAAAGTTTCGAAAATGAGAGTTTATCGATTAGAAATTTAATATGGAAGCGGAGGAAGGCAAGTACTAAATTTATAATATTCCAACATTCGCGTAGGTGTTTCATCCATCTTGTTTGTAACAAATAAGTTCAAAGATGCCCACGTTTGATCGGTTTGATTTTATTTTTAGTTTGCTATTTCTATCTTTTCTGATAATATAGTGAAAGAGTAGAGGAGATATTCGGAAAACGATCTTTCTGTAATGACTGCGATTACCTGTTGCGCCGCATTTTGCAGATTCAGCAGCGGCTCCGAGCTTCTTTTCAGGAACAATCGGATCTTGTTTTCCTTCGGCGGTGGTTCCTTTTTACGCTGTGGACTGGGTGCTTGGTAAAACATTTTTTGAAACACCCTATAGAAACAAAGAATACATTATTTCACCTTTACTGTATTTATATTTATCTAAATATCGTAATAGCAATCTTTTTAATTGTTGTAATAAATAATATCAGAAGAGTGTTGTTATTGTAATAATATGTACTACTTAAACATCAAGATTACCTTTGCACGAAAGAAAGAAATTGATCGTAGCATTAATCGCGATACGAACCTACTTCTGGCTGCTAAAACAGCCTTCACAGCGCAAATGGGCTCTTTTGTTTCACCGACGAGGAAGGTCACGTCGCATAGTTCCGGCATGCTAGCCAGAAACTTCATGTCCTCGGCCAAGCCGGTCTTATTCTCGAAAATCGAATAATCCGACTCATCGGCCACTTCTGACCCTGACGCCTCCGGCATCGAGCTGATATTTTCCTGGAAAACATTCCGTGTAACGCATGTTCCATTAAAAAATTTCATAAAGTATAATTTCATTCTTCCTTTCGTCTTGAAATTCCTTTTTCTTTCATTGTTTCACAGAACGAAAAAAGGCAAACCGATATAAAGACGTACAAGAATTTTATTATTGAAATACGGCATTTTTAGTATTTTAGAATAAAATGATTGAAACTTAAATTCGCGCACGCGTTGTAACATATTCTACGTGATAAAACGAAAGCTTTCCGAGTGTTAGCAGAGATATATTTGGATGACTATGAGAAAGTTTGCTGATATATTCTGAACAACTTTGCGAATGATAAACAAGCTTGAGCTAACGTGTGGTACGCTTTACTTCCGCGTGAATTTTGCATTTTTATACACAGCTTATATCTACCTACTATATTAAAGTCTGGTTTCGAATAAAAACATTATCCTGAAACTAAAAGCTTCAACAAGCATAATTGCTCATTAACAGAAGTCAGCCGTGAATTATCCACGTTTGCAGTGAAATGATAAACTATAATTAAAGCCATATGGACGACCTCCAGCAAACTAACTCGCATTTTCGCTTTATATTAAACGAAACGGAGTATTTGAAACTATTTCCACTGCGAGAAAGTAAATATTTGCAACTTGTCGATATCACATTCACACGATTTAACTTCCTATATCGAGTTTCCATCAGGTTACTTGCCCCTATAATCACACAGCCACTCTGCCAATACAACACCATAGCAAGGGTGCATTTATTTTCGAGAACATCCAACACTATCATACGAGTCACGTCCAGTTCGATCAAACAACTATCGCACAGCTATTATTAGCAAAGCGTGATATAAATAAAAATCGGATTTATAAGATTCTTACGTACTTACGAAGAATGGAAACATTCCATGTGTTTCTTCAAAAATGAAAGGAGGAATCGTGTACGAATTCGAAACGAAGGAACTGTCTTTTTCACTGATATCGATTTATATACATAAATGGAATATTTCAAACATAAATACTTGATTGCATAGATAATAATCGAGTATTTGCGACCTACAACGTAGGAATTCTTCATTAAGAATCGAAACGCCGCGCCAAATATTTAGCCTTAATTCAATGCTGTCCTGTTTCGTTGCAATTAATTCTCGACTTAATAATAACGCTCTGAAAAATGTCAGATACTCATCCAGTTAGGTATTTCGATATTACTGAAATTCAATTATCGGAGTAATTATTACGTGCAGGTAATTAATAGCGTTAAATTCTTTTTGATCTATGCAAACTTCGTAAGCAATGTTTTCATTAAACGTTACTAAGAAATTATTTCACTTATTTAAACGTATTTATTTAATTTTTCCAAATGTTTAGGAAAAATAAGTAAATATCTTTTTAGAGGGAAAGTAGAAACCTTTTAGTGAAATTCATTTATTTCGTTTAATTTGTTTAAGTAAATAATCGTTTTGATAATTAGTTTTCTTTGTATACTTCTTGAACGGAAGTGTAAACTGTGATGGACAGTTGTAAAAAGGAAGATTACTGGAAGAAGCACAAATTCCCGCATGATTGGCCTTAATGCAGTCAGCGAGGCGAGCGCGTGAGGAGTTTCTGAAGAAAATGCGACACGGGAACACGCTTTAATGGACGAAATGCACTCTCTTTTATCCGGTAGGGAAATCTGCTATATCGTCGATAAATCACCCCCTGACGAAAGACTTAACTACCCTTCCGTGTAATGAGCCCTGTTATCTACGATGTAGTTAACCTACTTGCAGCAGGAGACCCGTTTAATCCTCGTCCCACGTCAGCGATATACTTTCATTTACGTTCGACCTTTAAGCAACGCGAATTATTTACGCAATGTAGGTGTTCAGACTCGGAGAATTTGATTGGCACGTTGATAGCCAAAAAGCGAACTGAAATTCGAAACATTCAAGAATATAGTTCCTTTTTTATAGTACATGTAATTTGATCTATATATTCAGATAAAATAATTTCATTTATTACCGTTATTAATGTATATGTAGAACTATGTACAAATTCATACTTAAGACTTTTCTAATACTAATACTGATTACTAATGCTAATTTCTAATAATTAAATAGAATTCGTGCAAGCCACGACAAATAAAATGCTCTGATTTTTCAAAATTCTTCACTCACAGCGAAGAATACTTTGGAGAAATATTATACATTATAACAAAATGCAAATAACTCGAAACGTTAAAAACGCCACAATCAAATAAACCCAGATATAACAACGAATAAAATGTTCCCTCTTCTTCAGCTACGAGAAAGAAACGCAACGGTAAAGGAAGAATGAAATTTTCTCGTTCTTTCAACCACGACAAAGAAACAGCCGCGTCTCATTAACGGTGAAGGCGCGCGTAAATTGCATCATCTCGTCGCGACAGCAATCAACTACATTTCACCCAGAAGCAACACCGACGCAATGGAAAGTGGTGCCCCGCGGAGTCAGCTTTTAAATTACCTGTTGCTCGAGTCCCGGAGCCCCCTCGCTCGCCGGCCCGCTTTTGCCCCGAAAAAACACTTTTACCTCACTTCCTCGTTTCTACGATCACGCATAATCCACCATACACGCGTAATAACGACCCGTCTACCACGATGTTCACGCTACAGCATCTCTTTCTCCTTTCCACTCGAAGAAAACAATCAGCGATCTTACGGAAGAAAAGAAAAATATCAATCGGTGGTACGTTAACCCAAAATGAACTATTCCAGGCTCTGCTGCCCCTTATCCTCTTGCAGGTACCCTTACTGACAGTCGAAGTACGTGAAATCGAGCAACCGTACGGAAGAGACACGCCTGTATCCGCGGTTCGACCTTCTTGCCTCTCGATTTCTCGCGTTTAACCCGACTTCAACCCGACACAAGAGGCTCAAGCACACCTTAACCCTTCCTCCGACAGGCACACGAGGGGGTGGTTGTTCGAACAGGTCGTTTTCGTGAATGAAACTCGAGCGACAAACGCGAAAACGCCGCTCATACTCGGCCAAAGCCACTCGACTGCGCCGAGCCTACGTTCCCTCGGGCCAGGCCAACCCTCATTGCGCACTCGCACACCCTCTTTAGGGGTGAGACTGGAATACAGCTGCGCCTGTGCGACCCGTAGGTCCTCCGAAGGACCTCTCCCTTCTTTCTTCTTCTCCTTTCTTCCCACGGATTTTTAAATGTCACCTAGTTACCAGTATCCTGAGATCGTTGATTACGCGACCGATGGGGGTTTAATTGCATTTCCTACAGGCAGACGTGGATATTAGCCTATTTGATGACGGCCTTGTTCGCAAGGAAATTGTTTCCTTGAGCGTGGCGTCTCTACCTTTTCCTTGGAAAATTCTCTGCTTTTATTTAAGTCTATTTTAAGAGAAGATAAATTGTACAATGATGTTACTGCGTTGAAGGGCTTCGTCTTTAGTTTGACGGTTTGATGTGGCTATTTTGGAGAATTGGTTTTATTTTTGAGATCGATGGTTGCGATTGAAAAGAGATATTTTTTCCTTGCTCGAAGTTGCTTAAGTATACCGTCCCTTGATGTCGTTTGATAGCGACGAAGCTGAGTTCGGCTGGTCGCCACTGTTCACTCTCGATTTTTCACGCTATGCTTAAAACGCGAGTAACGAAAGTGAAGGTAGCGTGAACTCCAGCGTGACGAATCCGGGTCAAGCTCAAAATCTGGCTCTGTGGACCACAGCCATTCATGTCTGTGGAGGAACGTTCGTCTCCCTCTGGTTCCTTCTCTCTTTCTCCACTAATCAATAACAGCCGACCCCGCAACAAGTAGGCATCCCGGCTGAAAGATGGGGAAAAAGGACAAGTACCGACACCTGCTAACGTATTAAAGCTTTCCTTTTTTGAAAGCTACTATAACATTCTTTCCAGAGCCTCCAATAATTCGATTATTTCACTTATTCGATCAAATACCCTTAAAAAAATTATCTAAATCATTCTCGTAATATAACAAATATTTCGAAGCGTATAAAATTTATTCGTCGTGAATTTTACGATATTGGAATCTTATAATCTTGACATCCTTCGTTTTTAGAATATTTTTCGGGTATCTGATTTTTCTATGTGGCTCAAAATTCGTTGATGTTAAAAGAGGATGCGAGTGACCTTCATGGAAGGCGAATATCGCTATATTTTAGGTATCAATGAATATTCTAAATATAAATAATTTATTAATGTGTTTGGTAGGTGGAAATGGTAAGAAAATTGCTCAACAAATGGAAGAGCATTCGACGGTCACATTCTCTTGGCGAGAGACGTCGCAACGCGGACGACGCCTGCGCGAAAATAACGAACGATTTCGTTTTGGTTTCCGTGGCAGCCCTCGATAATTGGTGAATGGCTCGATAGATACACGCAATCCTTGGTAATCGTGAAATTGCATGCAGGAAGATTTTTAAATATTCAAATCCACTAAGCCATTAATCAATGTCAACCCTTATTATTCGATTCTATCAGTTTAGACAATAAATTTTATGCTGTGATAATAAATTTGAACGGGCCAACAGATTAATCCTGATTAATCGAGTATTGACTCGAAATGTTTAGCGATTTGTTAATAATTAATAACCAGCACGTAGGGCCGATCAAGTGGAAATGGAAATTTATGGTCGGACCAGAATAGTTCAAGGTTGATCAGAAACTATGTCACGACCGAGTTTCATGGTGAACTCTCGATTCAATATCACGAGCAATTACGCGGCTCGTCAAAGGAATTCATAGCGCCATAACAATGAATCGAACTGAGCACAAAGGAAAACAAAGGCTTTAAACTTTAAAGACATCGAGTTTCAGAAATGAAAAGAGTATCGTTCGATATTGGAAACAATCGAATACATTAGCTAGCAGCATATAGCTATCCCATATGTGAAACAATATGATTATAGAAATCGTTTCGAATAATAAAAAAGTCATCAATGTTACATGCAAGCTATATCGCTGTTTCTATGATCGTCTTTCTCTTTCTTTTTACAAATTTTCTTGCTTATTCCGTTAATGGCTGACATTCCATCAGTGTTTTTTTTTTTTTTTAGATAAGAAAACGATGACAATTTTATTAAACAATAAATTTCCAACTTCTAACGCGCCGCAATAGTAACATCTACGTAGCTTTAAAATGTTTCAATATGCTTGGTCGAGTCTTTCTTCGTTTCAGTGGCAAATGCTTCCTTCTAAGGATGCTAAGAATAGACAATACACATTCGTCATGTCTCTTCGTCCACGTTAATTTTATTTTCAAACATCCTTCCAATAAATCAAAATATTCTCGTGTCCCACCACTTTTCTATCAGCCTAACGGGAGAAACGGATGACCGAGTGAACAGACAAGAATAATGATCGATCCTCACGGTATTAACGTAAAACAACATCGATTTATTCAACACAAATACTTGCACGTTACGATAGAGGTTCGGTAATAATGATAATAATAATAATGATAATAATATTCATATATGTATATATACAGGAAATAAGGCACGTTCGATATTACATTAATTAACGTGCGACCATGCGTCGCTCGGCTATCCAATATTACATCTCTTATCGTTTTATCATCATCGTGTCTTTGTCTCGTTCGTTCGATATGCAACATCCTTACCAAATGTAGAAAATGTCATATGTATACATATATATATATATATATTTATATTTATAATATATGTATATGTATATATATTCGTATAAACGTTCTCGTTGAATTTTCATTCGTCCGTTCATCGGCATTGTCAAAGATAAACTTTTACATCGTCTTAAATCTATATTTATAATTATATATATACGTATTTCCCTTTTGCTTAATTATCCATGAAGAAATCACGACCATATTGGTCGATTTTCCCTTTCTCTTCTCATATATTCATTCTCTGGGAACATTTCTACGGTGTCGTTCTATAGCCGATATTTCAAGCCGCAAATAGGCGCGAAATTTGAAACGTTCGGAACGAAAATCGCTATCGTCGATCGTGTTCGATTGAACGCTTATTGCAACATTTTTCTGATTGATTATTCGCGATTTATAACATTCGCTTAATAGATTATTTAATGCACTCACACTCTGATTTCGATCTCGATGAATGCTTTTTATTGATGAATCAATGACCCATTATGAGGATTAGACTGAGCTAACGGTTATTCTATATTGTCTTGATGAATTTTTCAGGAAACATGGCTCGTTCTTTCAACGACAAATCTTCTAACGATGCTGGCTGTGATTGATGAGGAAATCGATGACGATCGAGATATCGTGATATTGTACAATGTTCCTCGCGGTATTTACGATTTCGTTGGCACGCGCAGACACCTGCAGATTGCGCTCTTCACTGGAATCTTGATTATTAACCCTTTATTGTCTTTTGTTACAGGAGAACTGTTCGTTAATCTTAATCGTTTAGGTTGATATCGATTTCATAATGATATGTTCTGTACGTATAATACACTTTCTACATATCTAAAAACAAAACAATTTTTATCATCCGAAAATGTGACATCTTTGTCCAGATTTCCAAATTTTATCTTGCAAATAAATTGGAGTTTCATTATATTTCATTTATTCCCAAATAAAACAAGGAATTGATGTATGGAATTTCGTAATTGTCTAGTTTTCAGATTACCACCAAGTTCTCCTTTCGAAATTTCCATCAGCGAATCGTCAGACAACGAAGGGTTACACGAATTCTGCTAGAGAGTTCGTGATTCTAAAGGACTTACACTCTGAAACTGATACTTACTCTCACACATACACTCGGAAAACTTATTTTAGGCGGTATCTAAACTGGCATCAAGATACTTTACACGAATGTACAAAAGTCTCCCTACACCGTAATCGGAATGTATGAACCATTAATCGTTCGTTCTTTTTTTTTTGCCTGTCCCTACGCGCTACCTACGTGCTAAATTAATTAGAAAAAGAAGGTTTGTCTAGAATTTGGAATCGTTGGTTTCTTGCGTCGAAACTGGAATGTAAGGTGCTACTGTAAGCGGTGTAATACGACAGAGAAACGAAGGGCGATCGGCGAATCGTTGATCGATGAATATAAACATTTCACAAATGACTTTATCTAGGGAAGATTAGGTAATTTTTACTATGAGAATTTCCTGGAGATACGACGAGTTAAGTCTTTCGTTTCACTTCGTTGAAAACGTGTTTCTTTGAGATCGAAGAAATTTCTTGTATCAACAACGAAATAAGTCTTCAAGTCTAAAGTATTCAAGCGAAGTAATTACTAAATCGATATGTTTAATAAATCCAAGGGTAAACTTAACGCGTCTCAAGTACGATGGACGTACGTTCTCCTTAACATCACCTTAAAATTGTAGTATCATTAACAGCAGTCGTATTACGAGAATTATTTTTAGTTTATCCTTGTAAAGGAAGAAATACAGATTTTGGATATGTTTATAAATAATGTATATACTTGCTACTTCTGATTTTAAACTATCCAAAGTCTCCACTTTCGTACGTACTTTATCGTATTATCCTCTTTTTCATTTTCAAGATACAAAAATAGAAAGAAAAATAGAACGTTCTACTCTAAAAGCATCGAAGATGTAATCTCGAACTTCTTTGGAATAAAAATAATATAAGAAAAGACATTTATTTTACACGCAATAAATTGTTTCCTACGTATATTATCTTTTTTCTCTCTTGATATCGTCATATGTATCTTTGAAAGAAAGATTTATGTTTTGCTTCGGATGAATAATCTTATTTGTTTCTAGCATCCACGAAGAAGGGATTCGTACGAGTGGTAAGCCGTAGCCGTTATTCACAATCAACGATCCGCCGTTTTTCAATGAAACTGAAACGCCACGTCGTCTCTGAGATGGCACTCGCCGTAAGCAGCTTACACAAATCGCTCCATCCTCCTTAAAACAACGGAGCTACGGATGAAAGCGACGATCGAGGCTTTCGTAGAGATCGATACGGCCGCGTTCGTCCATTTAACTCCGAATAAAATTCAACAACCTATCCCCTTTTGAAACGCTTTTCGCTGTCATTGATGCATTGACGCGTATTCGCCGCCACTTAAACGTTAGGCTTAAATTATACAGTGTTTATCGAACAGTAGATCATGTCGATTCGTAAGTACTTGCGCAATGTTATACGTAATCATTATATCTAATTAATCGAATCTTTAACACAACGATTCTACAAACTAGCTTTACTATCAAGGAACGAAGTATCGCTTGTAATTATTCCACAGATTGAGACTTGTGTGTTTTGGAATGTTCACGAGTCTCTCTCTCTCTCTCTCTCTTTTGGTGTATTCATAATGTGAAAATATAAAATGTATGGGGAGAAAAATATGTATTGGAAGTTATTCTTCTTCCTAGTCCCAATATTATATTATATTAACTTCAAAATATGTTACGATACCAAAGATGTTTTAGGAATAATACTAACTCTTTCAAGCTTCCAAATTCAATTTTATTATTTTCAATTGTTCCTTATTTTTATTTCATTGTCTCTAAGAATTCTATCGTTTCTAATTTAACGTAGAAATTGTTTAGACCCTAGAATAAAAATACAATCAAATCACCAACCATCCAAATAATTACAAGCGATGCCACGAGTATCCAATCTTTCAAGAAACGACAACCACATAAACGCGTGAGTCCATCAACGAAAGTAAAAAGAGAAGAGAACGACTATCCATTTAAACACTACCCAGTAGCAGGGGAGGAAGATTAAAAAGTCGTAGGTTCCTTCGTGTACTTTTCGTCCATCGGTAAGCTTTCAATTCTTCAATGCCAGCGAAAGCGATCCTCGAGCGTGTGTATCGACACTCGATCACTCTTCGAGTGTCCCAACTCTCTCATTGTACACCAGGTTACAGCTTATCCATGAGACTATATCCCTCTTCGATCACTCCTTAAAACGACGTTTCTATTGCACTTCGTCCGTCTTACAGTTAAAGGTTAAAGCCGAAGATCGGCCATTTGGAACGTGTCTCTTCTTCAACTCGGACTTCTCAATAGTTCTTCGTTCGAATAGCTTCCTCGAATAAATTCCCCGTGGTTCCTTCTCTTCGTCTAGCATTCGATCTTGAGCATCTGGCGGTGTTTCGAGGCATTAGTTGCCTCGATACCACGGCGTCTATCTACCGAAACGTGTCTTAGCGACGGAATAACGTTGAACAGGCACCCAAGAACCGGCACGATCGAACTTTCGGCCGAGACTTTTCGACTGATGACGCGATAAAGCGCGATATCACAGCTTTGATGGATCGTAGTTCTCGAACGACCACCTCTGTCTGGCTGCTGTCGCAGAACATTCCTCCATGATCAGCCGCTGCTTGCTCTCCGTTATTGCCAGACACTTGTCGCTGCTGCCGTGTCTGATTTGCTTCGTCTGAAAATAAAAAACTAATGGTCAGTACTTGTGCTGACGATAAGGAAGAAATAACGAGAATCGAAGCTTTCTAGAATATGTGTAGTCAATACGATGGAATTTTTCGAAGGGCCAACTATTATCCCAGCTACAGCGGAAAAAGGATGAATCACGGTGTTTCATTTTTGAATAAAATTATCGCTCGATCTCGCGTAACAATGAAGAGTAGGCAAACGAGAATCCGTTCTACACAAATCTTAGAAATGAATAATTTAATAAATAGCTCGATAAATAACTAATAACTTAATCGATAAATAATCTAATAAATAACTAAGAATATATTAAGATAATTAAATAAAAACCTGTGTACATTTGAACAGACGATCCACGTTCGACAGGAATAAATTTCAAACTTAACGCAACAAGTACGAAAATAATCCGCAGGAAAATCAGAACAGGATTTGATATTAATTACTTAAGCGTACACTCAATACTTGCCACGAACGCAAGGATTACGTACCTGATGATTATAAATCCATTGTTGATTCCCCTTGCTACCATGACAAGGATAGAGGATGACATCGGTGCCGCTGTAATCCAGGCACGACTCGTCTCGACGGATCTCGCCAGTCTTGCTCAACATCCAGTACTGTGACAAACGATCAAGATTAATGTTCGTGGATTTTGACCTCCATCGTTTGCCTATGACCGATGGTTCTGACAGCTACTGCACATACATATGGATGCATTTGTCTACCGACAGACTGCCGAAATCGTAAACATTCAAGAGACGAATGGAACAGGCAAATTTCTTTGCAACTTGTTGGAAAAACGTCATGAAACTAGGTGAACTTTTTTGAAAAAAGTATATTTTTACTGGAGGTCAAGTTCGTATAAAAAATCTAAGAGCGTTTCATATTGTATTCTAGAATTTTATGTTACTTGTCTGACATATCGTCGACCACGATCACTTGGCTGTATTTTCTTATTACTCGACTAAAGTTCTATCTCCTGATTTATTTGGAAATTATCATCGACGGGAACATTTTACTAGATTTTGTTAAACATTCTAGTATCTCGTAATGTATCAAATTTTAGTTTCTTGATGGCTACAGGTAATTGCAAAATTTTTTGATTAATAGAGATTCTAAAATTTGTGAGCTATACGTAACAGCGTAAAAACTGTAAAATTATGTAATAGATTTACTATTGTCACAAATGAATATATGAAAGATTAGGTATCAAGAAATATATTTGAAGAAAATGGAGTAATAAGGTAATCGTAATAAGATTCAAATTTCTGCTTACACGAGAGACCATGTAATATGCGGAGCCACTGAAAACTTTCTAATTAACACGGTGAAATGGCCAATTTTCTTAATTGAAAAGAAGCTTCTTTGTTGAAGGGATCAAAATTTTCTTTTGTAGCTTTGAAGTTTTTAAGCGCGTCCGGGAAAACGTTCAAGTTTTTAATACGTATGAAGAGGAGTATTTCATCTCCGTAATTACTCTAACAATATAGTGGGTTCAAATTTGCACTTGTAATGGCTACTTAATGCTTTGGAGCCTTATGAGTCTTCGAATATCCCATGGTAATAGAAACTTTTTAAACTAATCGTCCTTTTTCATTTGATAAATGTTCATCAATAAAATAATTAAAATAGAAGTGATAGAAACTTGAAGAAAAAATGTTTTTTTTTATCAACGATAGAAATATTCTATTACACTGTAAATAAATTTTTCTCGTGACAAATAAACTTTAAAATATATAGAAACTCTGGTGATAGAATTATATTTTGTTAAAAATAAAAAATGTTAAAGTGAAATCTTTTTCTACGCGAACGTTTTCATCATTTTTGAAACGCAATTTCATCGGAATAATTATTAATTAAGTATGTGCGTACGTGGTTACATTTGACACACTTGAGGCGAAATTAAATCCGAGTGGGAAATTGTATGAGAAGGGAATTCCATGATAATGAATGTCGATCGTTGATAATCGAGTTCAGTGGTCCCAGATATTGCGTCGATCTGCTCCTATGTGATTAAATCATACTGGTCAATTGAATTTGACATCGTTCCATCAAGTTGTAGCTGCTGGTAGCAAAACCGAGAACTAGAACGTATCTTGTTAAGTGCCTAAGTGCATGTACGTTCGCACTTTTAAAAGCATAACGAGCCACCCTGTTGTAAAAAGAATTATGTCAACTAAATTACTTGTAAAAGATTCAATGATCTTTTTGCAATAAAAGGATAACGAATACAGCGTAATATTATTAAATTACTGATAAATGATTTTAAATTGAACAAATTTCGTAATCTCAAGTTTAATGTATTACATTTCGTTATCGTATTAATTCGACACAATAATTATATTCCTCGAGAATCGAATAATTAATGATATTCCTTTCCAATATCTACCTGATATTATTTTATTTCGCGTCTAATTGATATCTAAAATTAGCGTAATTAGCTGAAGCGTACGTACAAAATTTCAATTGGTACAGGCCGAGGGAGCATATGTAGCGAAGAGTTCATTAAGTGTCACGAGTGGTCAGGAACGAACAGTGGCTTCTACTTATTCAAATCGTTACACGGTTGTAACCGCGCTGTCAGAACCATCTGTGTTGAAAATTCAAAGGTTTTCAGCCTCTGTCGTGCAACGATAGACTCAAAAGCGGCGGGATTCGGGATAACGAAAAGCGAGGATTAACGCCATGCACCAGCTACCGCATGTTAACAACCAAGAATTACTATCTATATCCGCTCCAACAGTACGTAAAATAGATCAGACAACCATAAACCAGGATCGAGGTAGAAATAATGTTAATCTCTCTCTAAACGATTCCTGTTCCAAAAAAAAAGTATCGCTGTAATCGAATTTGCAAATTCTCTACGAGAAATCTTCCCTTTACCGCCCTTCTTATTTCCGTAGGATTTTATATCGAATATTAAAAGTAATCAGGAGTATTTTAATGATAATCGACGATGAAATACGATTTAACGATAACGTTCAGCGATCGTGTATCTACGATCGCAATCTAATCTTGAATATAGCTATATCTAAACACGTGGCTATCAAGCGACTGTCATACTATCTGTTACCTAATTATCAATGATTACTTGCTGTTAGTGTCACCTAATCACAATGCAATCGGTCTATCTGATTTCAATCTCTTCATCAGCTGCCAACTGCGTATTATCGAGACGTCCGTTAACTGCGCGATCATCGCTGACTATCTTTTATTGGATTGTCATCTAACAACCGACTGTGCACTAGTTGATACACGAGATGCGTATGTAACACTGGGTGTAACTACTGTCGACGCTTGTCTGACGGTTGATGTTGCGAATAGCTACATTGTTATAGGATTCTGTGTTTCATTGTTCAGGATTTTGTGTTATTACATGTTGAAACGTATAGTGAGACAATCGTAAATGGAAGGATGGGTTTATTTTACTTTTTCTAGTAGAAAATACCTTTGAGTCATCACCAGCAAGATAAATATAGGATGAAAATGACTCCTTAAGAAATTAATGAAGATTATCCTTGTCGCTAATGATTTTCAAATTATAGATAATTACGGCTGTATGGATTTTGATTAATTTATACAGTAGAAATTTTAATTTTTATCTATTTTTACTTTGTAGCATTAACAAGATTATACAAAAATTACGCGATAATTGCAAGAATTTGCCGTTTGTAAAGCGTATGTTCATTGAATTAATTAGAAATGCTGTTATTCTTCATTATCGCGTATTTGTTAATTAAAACGAGAATTCCTTTATTTCGTACCATCAGCTATTTAATTCAATCGTGCATTATTGTGCGATTTCGAACATTCTCTGCTCGACGCCTGTCTGCAATTCACTACTGTTATTTAGAGAATTCTCTAATTTGCTGGTTTCACGTGTCAGTTTAATTAATTAGGATTCCCTCGATTCGGCTATCGTTCTTTGTTCATCAATCAAAAGCAATCTCGTACTTAGTAATTTCGAAAGTTCGCGCGCTGTTATCTAATTGCCAATTTGATTAAACGCATCACAGTTGATTGATGCGTTACAACTGAAATTATTTCTCCAAAAAATGTATAAAAAGAGTCTCTTTCTAAATTCGCACAATAAACACAGTCTAATTATAGACAATGTCGATGTTTTTCAGCGATTACTATAATGAATAGATCCAGCGAAAAAGTTTCGAAATACGCCACGAAATATCCATCGGCCGGTGCATAGTGTGATTCGAGTGCCGTCATTCGGACGCGTCGAAATCATCAATGGACGCCACACGGCGGAAATTCAGACTGGCCGCGACTGCATCACAGAGTCGGTCGGAGTTCAGGGGTAGCGGCGTAATTACCGTGAAACCGCGGCTTAATTGCTACGGCAAATAGCTAAATTAAAGCGACGCTTTACGAGGCCAAGCGAGCGGCGACTGATTGTGTTTTTGGTTGTAACCGGTTGTCACGGTTGTTAAACCGCGCCGGAACTCCGGGGAACGATTCAGCTTTTGTATCAAACGTACACCCGGGACTCGCGCCGGCCAGCCTTGTCCTTCTCTTCCTGCTCCACGTCATCGTCTTCGTCGTTGTCAGCATCGTTTGCGTGATTTTAACGACGAGACGAATGCCCGGTTACGAGACTACCTTTTCATGGTTTCGACGTGACAGCACTCGTTTTATCTGGTAACGAGCTTCGCCGACCCCCTTTTTCTTCCTCTCACGCTCCCTTGTTTCTTCTAACCAGGTGAATTTTTAGTCGCCATTCGGTTTAGTTAGCATTTTTTTTGTCTTAAGTACGCAAGGGAAGCTTAGAAGAACTTAAAACCGCGTGAAATTCGCTAGGAAAAGCTGGGAGAGTTAGGTGTTTTGGTAAATCGAAATATGCGAAATTGAAGGTACACTGAACTGCTTTCATAGGAAAATGGATTTGGGATCGTGTTATAGGATGTTTAATTGATGAATGTTTCTTGGAATATTGGTATTTAATTGATGAATGTTTGTATTCGTATATTATCGATGAATATCGTAGTACACCCAGTTTAACTGTTTAACCTGACACCGTTGTCGAACATTCTCTGGAAATATAAAACTTTCTTTTATATAGAGATACTCGAAAGTTAATGGACCAACTTGAAATTCTTTCAAACTTTACACGCGTTAAATTATTGAGCTATTATATCTATACTTTCAAAGCTCTGACGATGTACGTAGCTGAGAGGAATCACAAGTAGCAGACAAGATACTGAAATAAAAATTCCAAATTTCTCTCACGACGAGTACCCTGTAGCTAGGTAGTAAAGAACATAATTTCCACGCCATACACGACTTCATTATATCGTAACAAGCTGGAACATCGCGAGTGATTCTTTCCCCGTGACAAATGATACCGAAACAACAGATCGATTCATCAAGAGCTTAGCGCCCTTATCAATGGGTGCTGAAAGACACGTCATAGCCAGACGAGCGGACATTACTGTAGCCTCGACATAGTACGGTTACACCCACGATAGGTAATTTCCAGCACGCGTGCTGGTTCCCACGGGTCAGAAGATTAATTCGACACGCTGGCACGTGAAGCTAAAAATGACGACAAGCAGCAGATAGCCGGGCCAAGAGAAAGCTATGTAGCTTGGCCCAACGTGCCACTCGTGCACGTGTGTGAAACAGAGACAGGAATAGAGCTAGACAGACAGAGAAAGAAGGTCGACGATTGATGAGCACCTGCACCAGATTAGCCACGTTACTAATTGCAGCGAAATGGGTCGAGCTTAGCACCGAGTTAGCGTGCAAGTTAAATGGTAAACGTGTCGTGTCGGTTAATGGTCCCTTTTTCTTCCTTCGTCGGCGATACTCGTTCCTGGCAGAACGATTATCGTGAACAATTGTTCGCCCGGGCGACACCACCAAGAAAATTCGTAAATAGTTGTGGCGATTCTAACGAGGCTGCTTTGTAATTTACGCGAACACGATGTGGAATACGTTAGAAAGTTTGAAATCGTTTTAGAAAATTCTCGTGTTGGTGATGCGAACTAATTCAGTAACATTTTAAAGACATGGAAATTGGGAAATTCTCATTTTTCCCAAATTGTCATCAAACCCGATTGTTATTACGAGTCCCAGAGTTATTACGAGTACGATATTACTTTGAAAGGAAACATCTTCAAGACGGCACTTATAATGGCGCTATATATACGATCTATTATAAATTAGAAATGTTTTCTATAATATTCGATAATTGTTACTTGAGAACTGAAGAGGATCTGGATGAGTCAGAGATTCGTGAAACAAATGTAACAAACCGAGGGTTAAAAATGACCAATGTTTAGCGAATCGTACGCGTCACTGGATTGTAAACAGATTTGTAAAAATTAAAAAATAAAAACAGTTTCCATTGTTTCTTTAAATATGAAATTGTGAGCCTGTTTTAAGAACAAAAGAGATCGTTGTCGATTACATACCAAGCTGTCGTACCATTTTTCGAATCTATATTTTCAGAAGAGGCATTCGATGGCTTCTCGTTATCGTCGAATCAACAAAACACAACAACGTTATAAATATATTATCATTGATTACCTGTACGTACACACAACTATAATCTTGTATCATTATATATGACAGATAATCTGTGTAATATCACTTGTCTCCAGGTCACGAAACGCTATTACCTGTAATATGACTGTAGTGTGTAATTTCATACTGTATTCGTAGATATATGCCTGGAAAATGTATTATATTCCATCCTGCTCTGTAAGTAATAATAATCTGGCCTGTGTTTTATTAAATAAACCACGTGTGTTATTAAAACACGTTACACAGGACTCGGACAAGTTCTATTTTTTGCAAAAACATTGTTGTATTAAATGAAATTTTGCCTGTACATAATTAACAAATAAATAGACCGCGTTTCTCTGGGAAATTGCGCATTATAATTTCACGTTAACCCAAATTGACGTATATTACATTTTAGAAAATATTGTCGAACATAACACCAGAGTTATATTCAATGAATTATGGTAATATTGTTCGTAAACGTAACAATTTTTACTCACAAAGAATTAATTTACTACATAATATTATACCAGTGAAAATACTATGAAATTTTGTTTAATTTTTCAGAAAGGCAATTTCCGAGATTTCACTTCTAACGTACTCCACAAACATGCTACGAGCAAGTAGATTTACAAATATCCCATCACCATCAAGGATCCAAAAAAAAAAAAAAAAAAAGGAAAGAAAAGAACGCCTGACACTCTAATTATTATTAGAATGAAATGAAACAAGCAATTACAGCACCGCGTGCCCCGATGATTATTCCAAACGCGTTCATTCCCTCGAATTCTGAATTCGTGTACCTGATTGCCGCCCTGGCGGTGACAGGGATATAAACCCACTGGCTGGTGCAGGTCTTCAGGTTTCCCTGCCGAGTCTATACACATGCTGCTAACCAGGTGTCTGATCTGCAGCGAATTAACAGATTTGCAAACTGTTACTACTGAACTTTCGCCGCGAAAAAGATTCAAAGAAACTTATCTCGCTTCTTTTATCGTTCGGTCAGAGTGATCTCGCGCAAAGATTTACCACAATACCTTCCTATTTCTTATCTCACGACCCTGAAGAAATGGAAAACACGAAGCCACACAGATAGTACACGTAAGCCTGAAATACGTACAACTAATCATGCAGGTGCAAACGAGTGTTAAGAGGCTTTAGGTTAGAGAAACGAAAAATCGACTTTCGACGAGTATTCAGTCGTAGAAATACAAAGTAAAAGTTGTTCTTAATTATATTTCAAGATTATTTGCTTCTTAATTCAGAGAAGTGTGTTTGAAGTTCATTGCTAGACTGCAAAGATTCGAAAAAGTCGAATTTTCGCTTCAAGCGTGAAACTGCGACACGAAGAGACACGAGACAGATAACGAAACAAATGGCTGAAAACGGGGCTCGTCATATGTTTGATCGAGGTTTGGATTCATCGTCCGTGCGTCTATTTGTACCTGATTTCCACCTTGTCGATGGCATGGATAGAGTCCAGCCGGTTTGTGCAAGTCTGCCTTGCGTGCCGGCGAATCCAGACAGGTGTTACCTCCTTCTCCAAGATTACGAACCTGTTCATTAGTTAGTACAATCATTTCACGGATTAGTATCATTAGAAGCGGCAGGTTAGTTCGTACATTTTTTCGCGTAACGCGACGAACACCTGAGAAAAAGAAATAATATTGTCGTCTCGATTATCGTATCAACGAATTACTAAAATAAGGTATTTGAAAATCGAGTTAAGTTTCACGATTTCAATATTTATACCGAAAGGAGCGTTCCATTCGCTCTAAAAGTATTTAAAAGGTAGCGTAATTAATTTGAAAAATTTACGTTAAAAAAAATTGCCAATTATTCCTTGAATTCTCAATGCCCGATTCTAACCGTCGACAACCCGTAAATGGTAAAAGATCTTCTTTGAAAAAGGAAACTATAGCGATATGCTATTGTTTGGAAAGTTGGAAAATTGAACCTCTTTAAAAAGAACGGATCTGACAATCGACGAATTCCTCTCGTTAGAGAGACAGCGAGGAGAATCAATCTTCGATATCTGCGCGCTATAGAAAACAATAGGAATTATATCCCGGGCGAAAAATATTTTTCGCGTTGCAGACGATTTCCTATCGAAAATATTTTTCTCCTGATGGACCGTGTTATTTTTCTCTCTGGTGTTCGCACGTCGCCACGGATATTTACAATCGCCAAGTATTTCGCAGTGCCACGTCTGGGAAAACGAAAAACGCATAAATCAATGGAGGGAAACGTAATAATTGAACGGTTGCGCTCGTATATAAAGCTTCGCGAAAGCTCTGGTAAAATTTCACCCTCGCGATACCATCGAGATGTAAAGACAAAAGTACGCGAGTCATGTGTTATCGCGTAAGTGAATGCGATATGGAAATAGAGAAATAACGCTGCGTAAAGGGCCTTTCCACCCTTGTCTAACCAGCCACACACACTCACGTATCACACCGTTCGTTGATCGGCGTTACACTTACATATGAGCCGTTTAATGCAAAAATAACGTAAGTTATTTTGCTTTGTCTGGCTTATAACCATATCTAGACATCGTAACCATCATTCTGTTGGAGGATACGCGAAAATGTCAAACTGGAACCTTTGCAACATTTTTATTTTGTCCTTCGTTACCCGGAAGTTTAACTTACCTTAAAAAACTCATATATACTGTGTATGTGCATATGTTATTAAACGAGGGCACAAAGGGTCTCTGTGCAGCGCACTCTCTATTCCTATATCGCTGTTTCTTTATATGTTGCTATCTTTACATCTCCATGCTCGATACGTGGTACCTGATCGTTCTTTTTTACGCCACGCTGACATTTTATCGGCGCAGATTCCTGTTAAACGTTTCTCTTATAATGAATCATGCGGTGGAATCTCGATTGTACAAGTTGGTTCTTTGTCGTTGAGTTTGCGGAATTCGTGCAAGTTGTTTTAGTTTTGTAATGCGAAGGTTTAGAAGTCCAGTGTTTGTCAACATATTGAATGCCATACGTATTTTATATATTTTGCTCTGAGAGACGCGACAGTTTGAAATATATTACACCAAGAGATTTAATTTTTGTAAAATATTATGCTGCGTTTACACGCTCCTTTTTGGATGTTATCTAAGTCGTTCACACTGTTGGACATACTTAGCCCATGAAATTTATCATCTTTTAATCATTCTATAAAATTTAGATAAGTGGATTACCGATGACAATCGTGGTAGTCAATGTGCTAAAGTAGTTAAAACGCTCGCTGCTACTTGAAAGTCATAGTGATGTAATTAATTAGTTAAGTTAACACAACTATTTTAGCGTTTTCTAAAATTTGATTGTCGTTATATACAGGGTGTACGACCATGAACCGCTCGATTGATTTAGATATTTTAAGATTTTCACAGTTTCTCTACAGTGCTGTCTCTACCAATCTTCCTTAAAGTTTCCACAAATTTCCAGCAACTTTCTTCTTAAAACAACCCGCATTTCTCCTGATCAAACCGTTCAATCGAGATCACCGTCTGTGAAACGCATCGAGTATCAACGAACGATCGATTTTTCCTCGAGCTCGTGGTACACAGCCCGTAGAACAGTTGCACAGAATGCGAACAAAAAGATGAGGCCTGCAACAGAGCGATGCGGTTTTCCATTTTTCAGATAGACGGCGACAAATCGAAAATGAGCCGGAGCTACTGTGTTTTGTCTGCGAATATACAGCGATCCTTGCACGTGCACTACGCGCATACACCTACGAAAAACACAGACGCACAGAAAAACACAGACGTACACGTGATCTTCGCGTGTAGAAGACCACGTGTGCTCGCGGGTGTATGCGTTTTCATGCAATAGAATGCATTCAGTCACGAAAGCCCGGTCAGCAAAGTCCTGATTTCGCTGCATGCAAGAATTCTGTGGTCGTTGCAGTTTCAACACGAGCATCTTCGTGTCTTTCATCCTCGTCGTTCGTAGTCGTCGACGTTGGCCGATCTGGCTGGAATAAAAACTACTGATTTATCGTCGACGTTTGGCCGACTTCGATGAAATTCCGGAAGTTGCAGGATTCCCATCTTCGTGCCGAGCTTTATTAGAGACTCGGAGGCTCCTGTTCGGCCAACTAATTTTTTTCGAGAGGGTTCCTTTCGTTGATTTATAGAGTCGTGATTTTTGGAAGTTATTCGCAGAGTCGATGGAATTCGATGGGAATTGAAAGAAATTGAGGTGATTGGAGGCTAAATAATTGGATAAACGATAGGAGGATTCTTCGAATAAAATTTAATCTTCTATAACGCCACGTCAATTGAATTTTTTAAAATTTACTTATAAAATCGTTTCTTCTATCGTCAAGCTTGTCGCTCGTTACCGTTATGTAAGGATGCTTGGTAACATCGGTAATTTATAACTTGTAAAAATTTATCTATCGTTAGTTTGATTGTGTAAGACGCCTCTGGTAATCAAATGGAAACATTCCAACTAAAGCGAGTACTCGGATATTTAAATATTCGTTCGATAACCAAAAGTCTATGCAAACCAGTTCATAAAACATACGTTACGAAACATTCACCCCTTTCCACGCGTCGTTTCATCGAGCAGCCAAATCCTTCTCCCTGAACATTCATCAAAGGCACACTTTTTAACGAGCACAAATTTTTCACTCGTATCGGTCCACGTGGATCCGAAAATTATTTGCATGCGAGAGTCGCATTGGAACTATAAATCCACTCATCTCCTCGTTTTCCCGGCCGCGAGTAGACAACGTGATTTAACCAACCCTCCATAGAAACAAAGGAAAAAGAAAAACGAAACAAAAAATATGATGAGAGTAGAAAAAGAAAAAAAAAAGTAAAAAAGCTTAGGATGTCGGATGTCAGGAAGAAGAGAAGAGAAGAGGAAAGGCTGGCTAGACTGTAAAAGCATAAGTTTCGTGACAGCCAGTGAAATTGTTATTTCGCATGCGGCACGGACCGCATTCCGAAGCGCAGAGCGCGTGAAATGTTTCTTCGCGAAAATGTCCGGCCATCCTTTACGCGTTTTCTCCTTTTTCCAACGCGCCTCTCTTTTTCCACTATTTGCCCGGCCGTAAGAGTTTCTGCAGGCGAACGGTGCCAGCGCCGGGAAAAAATATGGCAAAACGCATTCCATTCCGGTTCGAATGGGGGAACTGAGGGTAACGGCAGGGTACTAGCGAGGGTGGAAACCGGTTGATCGATACGATTTCTACGCCACGGTCTCGTGGCTAACGCTCGATTCTTTCCCGATTTCAACTCCGTCCGACTCGATAAAGCGGATCAAGCAACGAATTCTGTTTTGTTTAATTTCTACGTTTCGGTTTTCCACGCTGCAAAATTCATTTACGTGTCTGTTTATTAACGTTCCTTCATTTTTGTTTTAAGAGAAATTCGAGTGTAGCAGAACATTTTCGATAAATGATTGGTAGAATATTGAGAAATAAATTAGAATTTAATTCTAAAAAGGAAAAGCGGAAGAAATTGTAATTTTTGGCAAACATAAGACGACCGAAGATTCAGTTAAGAAATTCATTTCCATTCGATCTCGTTCAAAGAGAATTCAACGAGGGAAACGTTGCACCTTTGTCTAGTTTGTAAGGAGGCGTTTGTAAGGAGGCCTGTGTAAATTATGAAAGATTGAGCCATCTTTTGCTACGTCATAATCGATCATAATTAGGAAACACTAGCGTTGTAAGGTAGAAATAATGAAGTAATTGCAGATTTCTTACATCAATCATCCTGAACATTATTTGCTTCCGAAATAACAAGTTGCAGGTCTTCTAAGTAACAAACACTAGTCGGAGAAGAAAGTAATTCTCTGTTCGATTGTTTCAATTAAAATTTTCGAATCATTTCTGTATATGTGGCTAAAATATTTATTCTAATTACGAGATTTGTCTTAAATATTCGTGTAAATATAATATCGTGAAAAAATTTCATTGAACGTCAATGAAAATATAGATTTATTTACGAATCCTACGATAGAGAACTCCGATATGAGAGAACGAGGCCAAGTCCTCGACTCGAGAAACTTTTCAACAGAGCAAGTCGAACTTCCGAGAAATCATTACCCAGAGCCGTTTTATTTTCCGCCTTCACTTTCAAAATGAGTTTTTAAGTTTTACGAAACCAACCATGTAATTCAGTTGCTAACGCGGCCTGGCCTCAACTAAATATTTAAACGACACACCATGACCTAGAATTCATATTTCTAGGGAAAAGTAATTATCACGCATCATTGTAAATTCTATTTCAACAGACTCGTTTGTTGAAATGGTAAAAGAAGCAAGCGTCAAGAGAAGAGGAAACTATTCTTTTTTGGGCGAGGAAAAACTGCAAATGGAGAAAGCGACAAGTATTTTAGCATTTAATAACATTTCGAGATAAACAACCAGGTTGTGATTAAAAAAGTTAATTAAGACATAACTAATCTCATACATTTTTTACTATTTATTCTATATTTTCAGAGGTAAATTCTGAATGTTCATCATGTGACTGGCAAAATTAATAAAAATATGTTTGTCTGTTTCTACTGGAAATCTTCGCTTTCGAAGTTTTCTTCGAATTCGAGTTCAACAAAATTACAGTGTACCTGATATATCATCGACTATGATCACTTTTCCTTTCATAATCTTCCTTTCGTCACTTTCCTTTTCCCACTTGATTCTGTCTCACGATCTACATTCAATTATCCAATGGTACGAAAAATTTTCGGTCTTGCTTTCCTTAATTCGGGATAAAATCGACGAACGAATGGAAAACAGGGTGACACGGATAGAGGAAAGCATGAAATATCCAGATTGCGTGACACTGCAATTTACATGAAAGTATAAAGCCTTTAATCCAACGTTAGATGCCGTGACTTTGTCGCGAATCTACGAACGTACATGAGGAAAGGATCTAAGGTTCTCGAGAAGGGTCCACGAGATTACGAGGAACAAGGACTGACTTTTCTTCGATCGATATTTCTATACGATACCGTCTCGTAAAGATTATTCCGACGATTTAACATTAAAACGAACGCCAAGTGGAAAGTCGTTATAGGTGCCTGTAAGCTGGCATAATTATTGTGTTTAATAATCATCGTGGATCTGAACCATTATTTTACCCGTCTGTTTTAGTCATTCGTTTCGTGAACGTAACGCATAAAAATGGCGGCATTAATTAAACGTTAAAAGTGCTATAAACTGCTTCGAAAGAGAATCGGTGGGAATAAGAGAAAGAGAGAAAGGTGCAAAAGTGTGAAAAATATATTGCTCACGCGATACCTCCGTTTGAATCGGTTGAGATTAATCGTCAGATATGGCCAAGCTTTGAATATTTATATAATAATATATGAAGGTCACGCGGGAGAAAAAAGTTGGAAAGCTCGCGATATCAATCCCACATTTTTAAAAATTAGTTGAAGGGTAAAAAGAAAAAAAAATGGATGAAA
Organism: Bombus pascuorum; assembly: GCF_905332965.1. Taxonomy (NCBI): domain Eukaryota; kingdom Metazoa; phylum Arthropoda; class Insecta; order Hymenoptera; family Apidae; genus Bombus; species Bombus pascuorum. The sequence goes on along the minus strand of NC_083497.1, from coordinate 12,926,935 downwards.
AATATCGGAGGAAGTTCCTTAAGGATAATGATTGTTTTCTGTTCGAATTATATTTGATCCTTTAGTAAAATATTCACGCGGGTACAGAAAATCGTAGAATGTAATACTCGTAAAATTAGACGAAACTGTTTGTTCAAACTTAATCAGAAAACGAGGAATATTAGGTTGAATTTATTCGAATCGTCTGTGTTCTTACTCGAGAGCAAACGTAGCCATTCTAATAGAGGTTAAACAAGATGGATATTACTATTGTTACAAATGGATAGTCACATTGTAAGTAACTTTAAGTACTTCACCATGGTACGTTCAAATACGAAGTGTGACGCGGGTCTCTTCGAAATTTATAGAGATTAGGTAAGTTGTAATCGTTATTAACTGAATTTCCTATGTTACATCTCTGTGTAAACTTTCTCCATTCACCGCCTCTTTCTCTTGATACTATAAAATATTGGAAAATGCAATCAAATATCAAAGCTACATAAAATTAATTTATTTTAGAAACATTCACCGCTGTGATATTTGATTTAAATTCTCCGTGTTTGTCTTTTATACGAGGGGAATTGATGTTAAACAGTACGAGTTACTTCGTTGATAATAATCAATAACCAAACACGTGTATTTATGATAAACGAAAAGTTTGTCAGCCGTGAAATTACGTATCCCGCTGTAGTTTACAGACAACGTAAATTCATTGCGACGATGTCATCCATCACTTTCGTCATCCTATTCTTCCACCAAACAATATTGCGAGCTAAACAGGGAAAAACTCCAGCAGAGAACGAAGAATTCGGAAGTGTACACGAGTATCGAGGGTAGAAGTTGAACGTCCATGCGTCAGAGACGGAAATCACGGAAATCACACGATGTGCACGATCCGTTTTGCTCGTCTCGCGATTGACAGTGCATTAATTTCGTTTCGATCCGGAGGAAGAAGGGGACGGGGCGGAATGGAAGGGTTGGAGCGATCAATCACGTCTCGATTTATTTCCGTCGTGTTGCGACGCCGTCTCCTGGCCCTCTGTTTCCCTGCATTCGTAATTGCGAAATGATTGTCGGGCTTGTCGCCGATAATCTCGTAGCCCGCTTCTCCTACGGGTCATTACGTCCTCTCGACTCTCGTGCACCACGTATTTGATCGATGCGACCCGCGCGTGTGTTCACCCTCTGTTATCAAACTGCGACTGGACCTGCCGTGTTTCTCTTCGATCTCGTGGAACTCGAAATTTCCTGGTTTACCACGTAACAACGCGTTGCATCGCTAATTTTAGAGTAGAATATACAGTATGTGCTGTTTAACTGGAAACGCTCGAATATCTGGAAGAATACGAATGATAGGAGAAAATGTTGCGGATAAAAGTTGCACGGTATCGAGGGAGACATAGCGTGCTTTTATCTATATGACTGCGCGATTACCTTGAAACGTTACGTGGAAGTGTGACATTAAAATTTCTAGATGGATACCTGCATTTTTTATTATCTACTCTTGTAACTGACGGTGTCAAAATCTTTTCACACTGGATACTCCTGTTCTTTTTCTTTCTTTTTTTTTTTTTTTTTGCACCGTCCGCTATAGAATTTTAAAGTTCATATCTCGATAGCGGATAGTGCAAAAGACGCGAGATTCTAGTGCCTTGAAAACATCTGAATGCTAGCTACAAGAATATATAATAAGAAATAGAAGTATTCATCTCAAGATTTTAATTTCATCTTATACAACTTTCGTCTAAAACATTTCCTCGTATCATTCGTATTTTTCGAAATGTTTGAGCGTTTCCAGCTAAACAGGACATACTATTGTACTGTGACTCGCGAAAGTAACTCGACGAATTTAAACGTTCTAGATGAAATGATCTATTACAGCAATATCTCTAAAGTATGTTTCATGGTCTACGAATATATCGTCAAATTATTAAATTCTGATGAAAAAACAGCCAAGACAGAACGGAATAATTGCCAATAAAAAAGGATGATACAAAATAAACAGCGAAATACCATATTCAAAACCACGCCTAAGTCCTAAAGGAAAATATATGAACCTGACAGACGCAATTTTCATGACACCGTCTCTCGTTTAGCAATTTAATTCTTACATAAACAGAGGATCGGACACGACACAGAAGAGAAACAGCCGCGAGTTATAAGCCATCAAAGGAAGACTTTAATTGCAAAATCGAAATGGAACAGCGAAGTAATGGGGAAGGCAGCGCCTCTTTCAACCAGTGTTGAAACGTCTTCGCCCGAAGCGACGTTCGATTCGCCTCTATTATCCGGCGCGACTACCGATTTCGTCGTGCTGTAAGCCAAGAATTCAACAAGCCGATCGAGACGAATCGATTTCCGATCGGATGTCGCACGAGCCTCCGGCCGCGATCCGATTGAGATTGCCTCGACCGCGGGCTGCATTGTTTCTCGATCGAACGCATTGTTTTCTATGTCGCAAGCTCGTCGACATCAATCATTGTCTTCGCCACCGACAATTGAACTTTGCCTATCTGTATAGATACAGGCCCTGCCAGAGTTTCGTTTGTCTCCTACCTCGTATAAAACACAGGATACGCGTTAATTCGTATCTATCGCTGAGAAAAATATCGAGTGGATGTTCCTCCCACTCGTAGCGTTAACAACGTAGATTTCGAGTATCGAATATTGTTCGAATCGTGATGTACGTTCGAGTGGAAAGTTGGAAATTTTGTATTACAGTTTTTAAGAGTTTTTATTCTAACGTAAAATCTTTTAAAGAGCCATTTTACCATTTCTTTCGTTCCTTTTAGCTGTTCTCAAAACACATTCAAACAAATTCACTGAAAACTTCGCTGTACTCTCTTCTTTCATACGCTAATCTCAAGCAAGAGAGTTCAAAATCCTGAAAAACTAAGGATTTCGCAGACCCAAGAAAAACCACGGAAGAACAATCTCGCGGCACTCGACGCCTGCGCGAATCTCCCAGGGAGGATAGCACCCACGCGTCTAAAAACCGTAACGCGACATTTCTCTGAAAAGAAAACGGGGGAAAAAAGAGGTAGGGAAGAAGATAAAAAGGAAGCCCTCTCTGGTCCATTTATCCCATTCGTAAAAATGGCCATTATTCGGCTAAAAGAACGGAACCTCCGAGTATTTGGCGCACCTTGGTGTATCAAAATGTCGGCTGGTAACGCCGTTAAAGAGAAACCAGTGGCTCCGTACGTTGATTCCGATCGTCGTTTACGTAGCTGCAAAAGAGAAGATACGAGGATTGCGATGAAACACGGTAAATTCTTACCTCGCCGGAAGCTACCGCCTCGCCAGGTATGAACAGCTCCGGATAAACGTTGTCGAGGTACCACTTGAACGACTTGCAGCCGAGTTTCTTCCTCAAGGCCTTCCGTTCCGATACGTCTCCGTACTTGCCCTGCGAAAATTGCGAATCATAAGCCCGGAAATTTTGCCTGCTACGATAGAAGGAAGGAAGGAAGGAAGAGAGCAAGCTGGACTGCGTGGCGGAGGAAAGGGCCGTTTCCGGAAAGCAGGGGTTTAAGGGATGTAAGAGAAGGGGATGAGAGTTATAAACGTAAAGAAGGAAAGCGAAGGGAAGCGAGACAAGCGAGGAGGAAATAAAGACCGGAGAGGAATACACGGAATCTTTTATGGACTCGAGTTTTAAAGCCCTCTAGAGCAGAATAATGGCAATACTTTGGTGGGGGACGATTCACGGCACTAGTGCAATGAGTATGCTTCTACTAGGCCGTGGATGGTCACTTTCGTCTAGTCGTAGGAGATTTTTTCCATCGCTGTTCTTTGTAATTAGGTTTTATCCATGGAATTTTGGAGATACAGAATATAGGTTCGAGAATGGCTGACTTGTTCTACTTGGAAATTGGTATTGGATACAAGAGCGGTAATAAAGGGACCCGATTAACTCTTAAATTATTAAATCACTGTTTAATTCGCGTGTAAATTGATATACGACGTGTAAAATTATCTCATTAGACATTCGTGAAACGTTTTGTGAATATTTCGAAACAATTTTTGTTTAACATCTCCGAAACATCGAGCTAATATTTCAATCGGATACTTGTCGAGAGTATTATTTCCTTTTACTCTTATGCCACACGCAAACTTCTATTTGCTATAAAGTGCGGCGAAAAAAAGTATATCTACTATAGAAAATGGAAAATTGAAGCACGTATTGTGACAAACCGGTGCTCCACTTATAAAACGTTTTCGATAGCTGTAAAACAATTTCCAGCAGTACTCGAGTGAACTGTTGAATCGTGTCCGGGACTATCCTTTGTCTGTAATAAAACAAAAGTTGCGTCGCAGAACGCTAATCTGCTAAGGTTATCGTCGAACTTGGAAAGAAATACTGTTATTACCGATGTTAAGTGTTGGAACGAGAGGAATTAAAAGTGAGAATCAGTTCCTTGAAATTAGCCTCGTTTTGAAACCGTGAAAATTTAGTCTGTGATACTGTTTGATGTCTGATAGGGCTGAAGCGATAGTTGGACGGTTTGGTAATAAGAGGGAGAATTATTGTTGAAGATTAAAAGGTTTAGAGCCCGTTTCATAACGGCAAGATTATGAAAGATTAGAAGAATTTCACTTGCAACTGTTCGGATCCTCTTCGGTGGATCGTTGCAATTAGATGGTTCGTGCAAATGAGAGGATTGTCGCTGAAGATTACAGGTCGACGTAATTTGTGAGATAATGGTATCATTTTGAACAAGAAGAGCGGCAAGTTTGGTTTCTTTCTATTCCAATTTTCTTGGAAAATATATTACTAAAAATTAAAAGTTCGCAGAATTCGTGAACATATTGTAAATTCTTTTTAAAAGAAGTTTCTACAGTTCCGATTCTATTAAAAGAAAAATTGAATTTTTATTAAAAATTTCGAAGCAACAGTTTCTTTGAATAAACTAGAACAGTAGCTTATTCCAAGCCTTATTCTTAAAACATTCCATTCTAAAAATCTACGACTTAATAGAAGAAAATTTCCCATCAAAAGTCATCGTTCTACGAATAATAAGATTTTTCTATAAACTTTCCATAAAACCATCGTATCATGTTTCCTTCAAACTGTTTACAAGACCATCGCTGCTTTTAAAAAGCTATTACACTATATTTAGCGTACGAATCTAAAAAGTGAAATTTAAAACTTAAAAAGATATGCCGCAAGTTGTTTGATCAAAGTACTTGCAGTTGTCTTCTATAAATTTAAGCTGTTTGTCAGGCAAACGATGAATTCCATCGTGGAAAGACGTCGTATCTTTAGATAAGATCCAATTATTAGGGCATTAACAAAGGTGATCGTTCTGTGAAATTGTTGCGTAACAACACTAAGCTACATGCCGCTTCTACGGTCAAAGACGTTATGAGTCTTATTAGTCAGTTTATTCGCTACATATTACTCCTTTGGATTATTATCTGCTAGGATCGATACAGTACATCTTTATCCGATACTCACTTGCAATTAGTGGAGATACAGAAATGAATTTATCGCTTGGCTGATCGCTTTCAGTTTCACCGAAAAGACTCGAATTATTCATTCGTATATCTAATATTAATAAACTACGTAAAATCTGTATAAAAAATTCTTAAAAAAAAATATATTGATCTTTAACCCTTTATAATTTCCAAAGTAAAATTTTCTTTCGATCGTGCCTCGCAGTACTGCTCTATGAAGAGCTAAAAAAACGAGAATTATGTCCGATCTGTTTGATTCTCTCACACGCCCGTTTCCCATTATTATTTTAGTACGCCATACGACGTGCTCGAGACAGGGTAATCCGTCTGAAAGACGAAGCAGAATCGAGATCGGCGCGAGGGAAGTGGGAAAAGCGAGACTGAGTAGCGAGTGTTCACCTTGTCGTGACCTATCCTCTGGTAGTAGTACTTGGCATACTCGTCCAGCCACACTTCGCTCAGCCTTATGCTGTTCCTCTTGAGCACGTTCACGCCGCTGCGCCACTTGTACGGCGAACGTTTGCGGAAGATGTGGCCCACGTGCGAGCACGGCACGATTTCCAAGGTACCTGGAAACAACAATTGCCTTTCGAATTTCGTTCGTTCGTTCGTTGCAACCTATACCACGGAAACGGCTGATTGCGGGCGAAAAGAGGATGGGAAACAAGTTTATTTCGCCACAAACAGAAGCTACATCGCTATGGTTTTCAGGATTTAAGTCTTCAGGGAGATTTTCCATGCGGCACCGTGTAGCCATCCGTGGAAAAATGAGGATAGAGAAGATTGGCGTGATTGTGCGCCCAGAGATACCGGAGTCTGACTTAGATTAGATTTAGCATGGAATGGGTTCCTGTTAATTGTTATGCAAGGAACGTATGAGAAAAATGATACTGGAAATCTTCTGGGTCTCTTTTTTGCTAGACTTTGGTCGTCGAAATTAACGAAAGTTATAGTTGTTGTGTTATTTTTAACGCTCAACATGTTATTCGTACACGATACTGTTTTTCGGCCAGAATGTTGGCCAGCATTGTAATTAGCTTCTTGAGCATTTAAAAAAAGGACCGAAACTGATATACGTGATGGCGTTTCTATACGAGGTTTCTCAAAAACTTTTCTACAAAGCGATATTTCGGTGATTATTAATAATACGAGAAAATGGTAGAGAAATAAATTTCACTGTTTGGGATCTTGAAAATTATGACCACGACGAAAAAAGCAATTTCAGTTCACAGAACCAAACAATTTATCCTTCTAGAAGTTTCTTGTATTATCAATGATTAGCGGAATAGCATTTCGTAACAGAGTTATTGAGAAAATAGATTTTATTAATTGATCAGTTTTTAATTCCTATCACCCTATAGCGATATTATGTTATTTTCAAGGCTCCCAGGCTTTAAAATTTAGTTACGCAACGATAAATTTATATAAAAACTTAAGGTGTCATTCTTTCGCGAAGAACAATGTTCATTCTTTAGAATTAGCAGATAGCTCGAATAACGGGAGTTGTTTTCTCGTTTCAGTAAATACCAGGACAAATTTTTGTATTGGTATTGCACATACCTCCGCACATCCAGGTCTTGAAGGAGAGCTCAAGATTCTCGCCACCCCAAATATCGAAGCCACTGTCGTACGTGCCGAGACGGTCAAAGAAAGCTCGATCTATCGAAAAGAGGCCTCCGGCCATCGTCGGTGACCATACAGGCTCCGCAGGATTCTTGTGTCTTTTTTTCTCTCTCTCAGGGACCGCGTGCCAGTTGAACTGATACAGAAAATCAAAAAGTCTTGGGAACCGAGCTGGTCGACGTTGAGAAATTATAAGAAATCCGTGGCGAGACGACGAAATCTCGAAATATTTTCGATAACGTAGTTTTAATACCAGCATATTTGTATTTATCCACATGTTTGTCTCACAGCGATACTTGCCTTCCTCTTACTGTGTTTCACCTTCTTTTAATAGATCTTTTCCCGTTTAATTAATAGATTAAATATGTGTATTAAGAAGAATTAGGAAAGAGCCGCAGTATACGGCATGTCTGACTACGGGCGGACCGCAACTACTTACAATTTGCCACTCCCACTCACAGATACGTATACATCACGATCTAATCATTTCTATATTTTCTGTACTGTCTAATCTTTACTCCAATGCTACGATACGATAGATAGGTTCTTAATTAAGATTTTTACATTATTATATGTGTATCACAGATTCTAGAAAGACACGAATATTCGTATGTACGTTTCTCGGTGTATATAAATGTATCTCAAGATTTTACAGATTAAGTATACCAATATTTCTTTATAGTTTTATATTAAACGTACAAACTCCGCAAAATAATCAAAGTGGAGAATTCTGTCAGATTCTAAAGCACAGTTGACATCGGCCCCATCGAAAGCGCAATCATCGAAATTCCGGTAATAATTTTGCAAATTTTACCAGCGATCAAACCATCCCTGATCGGCAGAGATCGCTACTCGGCATTGCGAATAGTTTCCGCGAAATAACGGCGAAAGGAATTTCTGCTTACCTGCAGATTCCAATCGAATCCACCCACGTTCACACCGCCGGAATCCCGCCAATGATATTCGAGCGTAGTGTCGTCGATAACATCGATCACAGGACAAACGACTGTCGTCGGATCACGAGCGATACGATCGAGAAGCGGCTCCAACCAGCCCTCGGTGCATTCGCAATGGCTGTCCAAATATGTCAGGACAGGTGCCTTCGCCGCTGCTGCACCCAGCAAACGCGCCCTGATAAGACCTTCGCGCTTTTGCGCCCGGATTATCTGTACCTTTGGGTAGTTCATCATGTAGTCCTCTAGTTGACGCTGCAGATGCGCTGTGAAATTTTTAATTCGATTACTCAGCGACTAAGTAGTAAAAAAAAAAGTTTGCATATTTATGCTTCTGAAAAGGAAATTAAGATATTTGTAAGGACATAATAAAATCTTCGTTAGGATTTATAAACGACTCCATTACAGAACTGCGAAACCACGATAAAGTATTAAAAAAGCACGTTTGTAGGATTAGTAAAGTTATTCCAAAATTTTATTGCTCTGTCTATAAATTTATTATCCTTTGTGGGATTTAATCCGAGATGCTACGTGATGCAGCAACTCTATACCGTCCAACATAGTTACACGTAAAATTCAGATTTACGGGATCTGATGAATTATGGGGACCCATTGGGGATAGCAATTAGTAGACATTCATGATTTAGTTTACGTTAGAATAGCTATATGAGAACCTTCCCTCTAAGCCTTCACTTACTGAGCTTAATTAGTTTAACTGCGGATACTATACAGAGGTTTTATGTATCATACCCGTGCGAATGTAACGTTCCTCATCGAGTTTATTTGCAAACTAACGAATCATATTAAAGACGGAAATCATTAAAGGAATTTACAATGACATTTAAATAGCCGGATAATTATTTTGCCGAAAGAGCTCTACTTTCGAAACTTTTTGTCTAGTCATATCTTTCTACTTTTTCTTCTGCCAATAACGGCAAAACCTTCATCACGTTACGAGCTTACTTAGCCCATCATCAAAGCTTATAAAATGCCAGATTATTTTCATTCTTCTCCTGTGGCGATATTACGTTGCAACTTAACCTCGAGATAGCAAAGAAAAGAGACACGTTCCTTGTTATTATTAATTAAATCGTCTTTATTACAACCATGTTATTTCACACTTCTCTGCGACAGATAAGAAAACAGATAAAAAGAAGGGAAAACACGGATACGAAGACGAAGAAGCGAAGGAGGAGTTCATTGTTTCCTGTTCCTATGATAAAATTAATTTAACTGGTTTTGTAATAGGTCACAACGTCGACCCACGCTGCTCGCTAACTATGTTTGTAAGCCTGACTTCCGGTTAGCAGAGAAGCTTATCCTCAGCATTTAGGGGGGATTGTACAGGCTGTTCTGTTCCTATATCGTTTCCAACACGTTGCGCCTTCCCTAGCCTGCTGTCAAGCGAGCTTAATCTGGCCGGCTTTCCCCAGCGATTTTTATTTTCTTCCCTCTTTTCCCTCTTTTGTTACACGTGACTACGGTTAGTTATCTGTCCGTTCCATCCGGCGACACGTTAATTCGATCTGAACACCTTCGACGATAAACCGACCGCTCCGCTTCTGGCTATCTCTTTCAACGAGCTGAGAAATGTAAATATAAAAAAAGGAAATCTTTGCCTTGTCCTTTGGAGATGAGGTCTCTAAAGATCTTTTTTCTTCGGAGAAAAATTTATTCCAGTTTATTCGTTGGGTTATAGACGACTGGTAATAGCTTCGGTTAATTGCATTAAATTTCGTTTTAACGAATTTTCTATTAAATCATTGCCAGCAAAAGAGGTCTACAGAGACTCGTATTTTGGAATGTTTGCGAATACTTAATTCGTCTGAAATTGGAAGTCTACTAAATATCATAATTTATCTTCGTTAGAGTAAAATTCTTTATAATTCATCACGAATCTCATCCCTCTACAGAAACTACATTACGCAATTCTTTTCCCCTGAACTCATTAACAAACTTATATCCTTCATCAGCGAAACTTCCACGATATTTCCCAACAAAAATTACCAATTAAACGCATCTACCTCGTCAGCCCGCCTCACAGGGCCGATAAAACACTCGCGAAGTTCGCAGCGTGGAAAAATTCTCTTCAATCGCACGATTCGTCTTTCTAATTCGTGTACTCGGTGTTGTCAAAAAATTGTGTAAAGGAAACAGGAATGGCAGCCTGTCAAAACGCACTTCCCACGGAAATAATAGGCTTCGTGCGACAGAAAGAGACAATCGATCTTCCGTCAAAGTTTCCTTGGTCGCCGGAAAGCGCGCGTCAGATGCAGGCGAATTTTTCCACGGGACGTGTAGAGAGAAGCAGGGGAAGAGAGACCGGGAAAGATATCAACGTCTCGGCATCGTTGGCATGCATCAAGCTGTCAGGAATTTTCCGAGTACACGCGCGCAACACGTCGACGCCAGCTTTCCCTTCTATTCACGCTGACCCGATCGTTACGGGCTCTGTGCACACCACGGGGGAGATGGATCGCGATTAATCGATCCATCGTGAAGCTACGGAACGCTGTCCGCGATAACGAATCACCCCGCGAGCCTGAATAGAGATACGTTTGCTCGGACGAACAAGTAGCGATACGTAACGAACCAACGTAGCATCTGTATAAGCCCACCGATTTTCCCATTCCTCGACTAGCTCCATTTACAGCAACGATTCTCTCTTATTTAGAGAATGGGTAGAGTTTTGTGCTTTGGTTTCGGTTGCTTGTTTGCTACATTTATACTAACCCTCATAATACCAGAAATTAGGTTGAAATCTGACATTAAATACTGGGTAGGATACGCGTGTAATGCGAACGCTCTTTTTGTCCCAGTTGTTGCTAACTTTGTACCTCGGTCGGATATCAACGTTGTTAGAAAATATACATTTCCTTAATGACTAGCCGAGGTACAAACTGTATTCCCATGAATAAAAATAGCTTTATTATAGAAGGAAAAGAAAAAACCAGAAGCTAAATCTCCTTATATTCTGAAGCAAGAATGTATATGCGGTGAATAATAGAGCGGGACAAGTGTATAAAAATGTATTTTTCATAATATGACAAAAACGCGATACTTAGAGTACGCTTGTACCTCGTTCGGTATTACGAAGCTTAATCAAAGAGTACAAGGTAGAAGCACGATAAAAATTCCTTTATCCGTAGTTTGATCGTGATGTTTCTTCATTGTAAGAGGGTAGTTTCGTATGATATAGTTGGCAAAGAAAACATCTTAGGCGTACGTTCTATAATATAAGTCTTTTAAATATCGATAACAATTTTGTTCACTTACGCATATCTGAGAAGTCATCTACCAAAATTATTTCTTGTATGAGGTGCTCCGGTGATCTATCTAACACGGAATGCACCGTCCTCAGTAGTACTGACCAGGCTTCGTTGTGGAAGCAGATTATCACCGCTGTGGGAGGAAGGTCTTTCAAGTATCTTCCAGGTTCTTTACACCTGAAACAGGAAAGAATATTTCTATAGGAAAATTCCACAACTATTGCAATTCAATTTCTCTTAACCATAAGAGCAATTGCTTTTTTATATCGATGAAAGTGAAAAATTTGTAAATTCTCAACAGTCTAAAAATTTTACATTGAAAGAAAAATCGCCTCTCGCATGAATTTGGAATAAATTCGAACGAGGCGCATTAATATCTTAATCCCATCATCGCATCAGTTGAAAGACACGGATTACATGGCGAAGAGATATCGAAACGATGGAAGGCGAAATACGATAATGCGATTAGGAACCACTATGTTGGCAAAATAAACGACCAGGAGGTGGTGTATACACGTTTCGAAGGTCCCTGTAGGCCAAGATTCTACAAGCGTTCGATTCCGTATCGTATTGGCTAATAAAGCTAATGTGGATAACAAGATCCGTAAACAATCAAGTTCCTCCATTTCCGGCGTCGTTACGTGCATTTGTGCGTCCGTTCGTTTGTCAAGCTACCATTTATCGTTTCCTTCTGTACGTAATCCCGTTAAATTTATAGACCATAAAATTTCCTCCGTCTTATTTCTCCAGTGCTTAAAGCTTAATCGTATACGTTATGATAAAAAGAATTTTCTTGTAAAAAGATTTCTAAATTATATTTTAGAAATGTGGAAACCTAGAAGTCTTCTCATAATCTTCTAATATCTATAATATTCTGATAATTCGTAAAAGAAAATAATAGAATGTTGAAAGAACAAGTCCAGTAATAGTCTCCCAGTACTTCTCTTTCATCTTTATGAAGAAAATAATAGCAAGGGGCAAGAAAAATAACAAAGAGAAATATTAACGTAAAAGGTCTATGCCTTATTAACCCCAACCAATTGATTTTCACTGCAAAACATCGACGAAGCTCTTATTAATATTAGGAAACTTTGAATATATATCTATAAAAATAAATATGTAAATATTATTAAAAAACTTTTAATATATTAATAAAGAAAAATTTGCATAGAAGATTTGAGAAATTGTAACAAAATAGTCTCAGTTGTTGCATAAGCATAACGAAATTCGTGGCAAATGTCGGTAGAAGTTTCTCACTAAATAGAGCTTCTCGTGTGGCCGACGAAAAAGGGCGGTACAGGCAATGACGTAGTTGGAAAGTTCATGAATTTTTAATGAGATTTGCTCGCGCATTAAGCTAGGATCAAATTGAAAACCAAATTTTGAAACATTCGGTCTAAAAAATGCTTTAACGTATCACCTCTTCAACTGTTGCGCGCGTCAGGGATGAATTATTTTCTAAACGGCGTCATCATCGTAGAAAACGCATCACGCGTATATCAAATAAATTATAAATAAGTACCATTTAATGGTTAACTTACATAAACTTTATGATTGATTATAATTATAAGAGTTGTCAATTTTTTTCCAGTTAGAAAATTATAACACCAATGTTTTATTGAGGTTTATAAAGAAATTCTTACGCAGTAGAATAAGTCTACCAATAGTCATACAAGAAACAGAAGTGTTTCACTTTCTTAAAATAGCAGTGTGTTATGAATTTTCGAATAAAGCGATTCTCAGTAGTTCAACCGGTGATAAATCAGGCGATTGACTTCTCGTTTGACCATAATGCCCATGTACTACTGAACCACCGAATTCCAATTAGATAGAAACTTTCTCATGCAAATTTATCTCTACAATGTGATCGATTATTCAAATATGAATTTATAGTCTATTAAAATTCGTTCAAACATTTTTTTCACGCGTTCTCGTAATAAGTCTTCGAGATCACGTTAATTCGATAAGAAGCAGAAATCTCCAGTTAAACGCGAGCAACAAGAGACCCCGTTAAATTTCACGTAAGACACGAGAGACGATCGGGTAATCGAATTTCGAAAGAGGAATCTCGTCGAGCGTCGACAAAAAAATGTCAGTTTCAAAGAGGCAACTTCATTTGCCGTTGCTGGTCGTGCAACGTGAACTTAACGAAATTAATTCCCCGAAAGCGTTGAAACGACGAAGAATTTCGTCCGACGTAAGGCGGACAAAACCAGCCTAATTGTCGGAGACAAATTTTGTTTAAAAAGTTGTCACGAAGATTGAATTTGGTCGATCTTTGATTTAGCGACGAGCAAGAAACTGAAAATACTGAATTCAAGTAAGTTTACGTTGCTTTCCGCTTTGAAATATCGATTCTAGACTCTTAATTTAATACTGTTAGTAAAGTTTTGCAAATTATAAGTTACCGCAACTAATGAATTACGTTCCATAACATTTTACAAGTAAATTTGCAGTAAAGTAATAAAATTACGAATGAGAAAATCTATAATTTGTAATTTGTTACTTATGAATTTGTTCTTATTTAATTGGAATTAAAAATCGCGTAAAAAACACTTAAATTTCCATAAAAAAAGGATACCAATGAATTCCAGTAAACTAAACTAAACTGCCGGCCTTCCTTTGTACTTAATCCCCTAGATATCTCTCCATGCAACGACACCAATTCCGTGCGTGTCGAAAGAGACTGGATAGCCGTATCAATTAGTGCATTGGTGTAATATCGTAATTCCTGATGCCTCATGGGGCGCCATAAAAACTTCTAATGGTCATGGGGCGCGTACTTTGGGCCGTGAACGTAAAAAGAATGCGCCGGTGATGAAGTATTTTTCGTATCGCGCAGAAAGGAATGCGTGCAAACACGAACCGACTTGAGTTATGGTAGTTTTCGCACGCGAACGCGTTACAAATATATTCGACGCCTCGCGTGGCCTCACGCGGCCGATAAAGCAAAAATTTCTATTATTGTGTTGCGTTAATTACATAGTCAGAAAGGATAAGATAAACTTCGAACAACTTGCAAATTTCAATATCACCCTTCGGGATATCTTTGAATCGACGCAAGTGAAAGATGTATGCGCAAACATGTTCACTTCAGAAATATCAGAATTGCTATTTTATCTTAATAAGTAAGCATTTTCGATTGAAGTTTTTCGTTCTATCAAAGGGTATTCTGTTAATCGAGAGATCTCGAGAACGTTATCTGCTGTCTCCATTGACGTTCGAGTAACAGTAGCGCGCGAGGATAGGAAGCTACGGTACCTGCTCGTACCAAACGCGTATCTACATTAGCCTAAACGTCAGAAACGTTAACTGCACTCACGCTGATACGTGTATATCACGTCTATCGGCTATGTGGTTTCCGCGTTACCTCGTTCTCGCCATCTCTCTCTGGAGTCGAATCGAGAAAGCTCAAAGAGAAGTCGAAAAATCAGGAAATCTAGAGAACCATTAGTTCTGGTGGAAGGCGGGCTGATTATGCCAAGAGAAATCAACTCGACAAGCGATTGAAAGGGCGCAAAGGCGTCTTTTAACGTGCACAAAGAACCGAATGATTAATGTACTTCGATCTATTTTGCGGTCGGCTTGCAGTTGATTAAAATTCCATCGGCTCTAGCGAGGGATACCATAGAATGCAATCTTGATTAAACTAAAAGATAAATACAGAGTCATAGGAATTTTTAAGTAATTAAGAAATGAATCACAAAAATGAATGTCTACTTGAATAAGTTTCCTATAATGTTCGCTTAGAATTTTTTCCACGAATCTTTTATTTCTAGCGCTGTTGCGAATGTACCTTTGTTAAAGTTCGTCGTGCCGTTTACACATTTGTGCTCGTGTTAAAATATTCATAATACATTTTAATTGATTTTAATAAAAGCTCGGCTTGCCCCGTTTGTTAGATTAATATACATAAAGGAATTTTTTTATCAAAATTATACACTCTCTTTCAAAGATAGCAGTAAATTCTAAATACTTTTATTATCATCCAACCTTTTTTCTCTTATTCAAGCAAAGTAGATATATGCATACTTCTATATTCAAAATGTGAAATACGATGGATTTTCTGTTACTATAAGAGTTAATATTTCATGCGTGAAATCATTTTCGAATATCGTGTAATGCATATAATAATAAACAATGTGGTGCGAATTTCTGTGTTTATCTATTTATCGGTATCGAAGCTCTATAAATAAAGAGGCAAACGTGTCGCTAAAAATTGCTCACTTCCATATCGCAAAATATTCGTGACACGTAACGATGCAATAAATGGCCAATAAATTCTTCTATCAGATCGCGTTTTCAATGACGATTCGTCGAAAGCAACGGCAGTTTATGGATTTTAATCAGCGCAACCCACTGAACCGCATCAAGGTAATTTAAATACGAATGTTTTGTACGTATTACACGCCTCCAAATATTCTCTTATCTTTTTTCTGTCACGCTGTCAAATGTATTTAAATAAATTGTCACGATCGTCATTAAAAACTGAAAACGGTAGCGTGGCGAAATGAATAACGATACGAAGTATTATATCTCTGTGACTTGATGCAGGGAAGTACCAATGTCAGTATTGACAAAGTTGAGATATTAGCAATTAACGATATGATAAAAATTTTATGTTCAAATAATTTCGGAAACAGGTTTCGGATCTTTTCAATTTCTTTTCTAGTAAAACAAAAAGAGAATTAAAGTTATTTGGGTTTTTATACCGACTTCGGAAAAGAAGGAAGGTATCTCATATCGATGAGTATATTTCTTTCTTTTCTTCTCTTTGTTTATTTCTTTCTTTCTATTGTGCGAAATTTAAAAAATTGCATTATAGTACAGAGAAAGAAAATGAGAACAAGAAAGAGTAGAGCATTCTAATGCAAGTGAATACTTTCTGAAAACAGAAACGAACGAAGGATTTTTTGCATACCTTTTGCATACGCCTGTACAATTCAAAGTGGAAACAGTCGCCACCAGAGAAAACTTTCGTTAAAATTTAGTAAATGAATCGCTGCTGCTGCTGTTTGCATGCGTCGTTCAATTGTTTCGTTACGAATTCGTTCGCACTCCTGTCTGTAGCACGACGAAAAAACGAATCGTCACAGTGGTAAACTTTAACCATTATACTTGGGTAAACAGCTAACGTTGTTCATCCGTCTGCGCGCAGAAATTGAGATACGAAGAAAAATGCTAAAAAAATTGTTTTTTCCTATGTTTTGGAAACGTATCGGAACAAATGCTCGATATAAATAAATCCAATTAGAATTTCGTCAAAACAAATTCTAGATTCGCAAAAAGTAAATTGCTCGTTTCTAATAAGAAAATTGATTGAAAACTTCCCGTATCGTTCTATGCGACTTTTAAAATTCTCTTCAAAAACGTTTTCTCGAATTTGTTTCCAGATATACCGCGAATAAAATCTCCGAGTGACCAGGCTCGTGGACGATATACATTCACAGGTTAAGTCTAAAAGAGACTACAATGGATTGTGTTTGCCGGTAACGAGTAAACATCCTCGTGTCGCTCATCGTCACTGCTAAATGCCAGTTAGAATGGTTCCGGCCGCTAACAAGCTCTCTCGTTTGCATCCAATTTCTACACGCGAAATCTCTTCACCCGCGTTAAGCATTGACAGCGAATTTGCGCGGCACTCGCGTCAAGAGAGACCTTTCGACCTCGAGACTCGCGAATCTCGCCTTGACAGTTGACGTCATAACACTCTAACACGTTGTAATTCCCCGATGAAAAATGCTATTTTGAAATACCTTGAAAATTAATTGCCAATTAGGTGAAACGAAATTGCCCCAGACTTATTATAATGACAGAATGATTCTGTATTCTTCGACGAGAAAATTCAGATTGCTTGGTTATTGGATATAATATGAGAATCTTTCCTGACATATTTCGCTGTTATCATTCATGGAGGAAACTCATTGATCGGGCATGCAGAGTAGTGAGAACTAATTCCAAATAATTTTAAATAGATAATTCTAATACTTTGCATCAGTGACTTAAAGACGCAAATTGAAAAACGAAAACGATATTTTAAAATAATTGGAAGAAACGTTTCCTCTTGATAAATGAATTAAACGAAGCGTCAGAAATCGTTCGTTATAACTAATAAATATAAAAAAGTTGTGAATTCTAATTTGCAAGCTTGTAGATTTTCTAAAAGCCTTTTGCACGAACATCGTTTGCGTGTTTTGACTATACTGCGCATTTTAATAGATAGCAGCATAGATAATTACAAGAGACTGGGGATACTTGTAAAGATAACTTTTTACTGGACCATATTTCATTTTGAAAATCTCAGTTACCTCTGAAAGCGAATATTTAATACTTTAAAAAATATTGTTGGATGCTCACAGGCAATGTGCATTACGCGCAGCTTATTTCATGGTTAATTAATGTAGATAGAAAGTGTCTACATTAAAATATACTTTACTTAAAGCTGCTTTAATGTTGGCGTGCTGCTGCATGGATTTTTAGTTCACGAAATAGCTTCTTGATCACAGGTTAGATTTTTAAACAGTATAATTAGATATATGTAAGTTTGATTAGTTGGCACGCAGTTTAATTATGAATTATTATTAGTTAATATATCCTCAGTGAAAATATAGAGTCTCTAAATTATAAAACCAAGCGGTAATGGGTGTCATAATTATAAGAAAATTATATCCGTTCATTTAACTCAGCTTGCATTTAACAGAGTTTACTTGACGCGACATAAATTTCAAACGATATTATAACATATAAATATGCGTCGCTTCCTCTGTGTTTTCATATTTCAATCAACTTCCTGTCAAAAAGTTCCAAGGATGTAATGTTTCAATTTGGCTATGGTAAATTAACATGGTACAAATTCTAAAAATAATTCTGCAATACAAACGTGCGCAATTCTACTGTTCGGGTTTAAAAAATTCTCCATATAGATTGAATAATTAAAAATCAACTTGAACTAAACTAACAATTAAATCAAGGTAAAGTCAGGTAAAACGAAATTAAATCTTTGATTATTTTTTCAATCCTTCAACTTGTGAGAATATATTTTAAATTGATACTTGTCGGTGTATCTAAATTACTATCATCGCGTCTAAAAGCCGTACCCTAAGCAGGAGTCTTCATTTTGCATCCAAACAACTAAACCGCAAACTAAACAGTCTCTAAACCATCCATCAGACCCATCGTCAGATTTTCAATCTATCCAGCGATCAATTTCAAATCCAGCGACACCCCCAACACCGAAGAAACATTCTCGTTATCCCGGCGTTCGGAGGCTGTCAGGGCTTACAGCAAACTAACATAATTATCGGCATCTCTAGACAATAGTCCTCGTTAACCGCCCTGAAACTATTGCTGTAGACAGTGCACAGTTTGTCGAAGACGCTGGCAGGTCCATTGGAAATCCGAGTATTACTTCCTGTTTGGAACCAGTCCAAGTTTCCAGTTGCTTATTGGTAGACCACCTCTTCGCTGCTTCATTCTCTCCTTCTCTCCTTCCATGTCTTTCCTCTTCCTTTTTTTTTCTTTTCTTCTTCCCCCTTTTCTTAGCAGTGTCGTTTCGACGACATCGAACAGCCATCGAGGTTGAACGATTTTCTGGAACCGCAGCAGATTCGCGACTAATGGACCTTGAGGAAGAGACACGCGGTCGACGTCGACGTGCCTCTTCTTCGCCCGTCAACCAGAATCTTTAGACTCGGATACTCGAGAACGGTTCATGCCACGGTAAGACAGTTATGGGATCGGCGGAAATTCCACCATAGCTCGCAACCAAGCAGAGTCTCTCTCTGCTCTTACCACCGGAATTTCTCTTCGATAAGGAATCGAACTACTACTACTACTGCTGCTACTACTGTTGAACGAGCTTCACTTCAGAATTCTTATTGGCGAAGCTTTATTGAGAAACGCTCGAGGATTATTAGGTCTCCAAGTGTGTTTATTGGTGAAGAGAAGATGTCGAAGGGGGATTTGTGGCGATGCTTGGAAGAATACGAAGGAGATCGAGGAATTTGTTTCGCATGAGTAATTTTAGAAGAAATGGGGAATTCTGCGAGTTACGCACACTGGTGGTTAAAAGTTTGCAATAATTAGCTGTTTCATGGAATAGAATGGACGAGCTCCAAAATTCTCTTTATCGAGAAACGTTCGATGATTGTTAGGTCCTCGAATAATTTTAAAACGAAGATAAATCGATACCAATAATAAATTACATTTTTCCTAAGAATTAAAGATCTGCCTTACGTTTCGTTAATTTCAACGAGCTCCGCTATCCTCTTTTTACTTATTTTAACAAATCCCAAGAAGCTAAATTTAACCCGTTTTAATAAATTTTATCAAACACGAATTCCGCCCGCTTTAGCAAAATTAAAACCAGGAAACGCGCGTTAAATCACGGGGAGATCTTCGTAGAAGTATGCGAAACCCTTCTCTAACAATATGTTTCGAAGAGGGACGCAAGTACAACGAAAATTTGCACGCAGACAACGGTCGCTTCGCGTTGTCCACTCGGTGCCACCCCCTCTCGCACGTCGCCGCGAATTAATTGGTCTTGCCCCGTGATTAGTAGGTCCCACGGAATTACCGCGATGCACCGGCATGATTAATGTTTCGGCGTTGCCAACTTTCGCGCGGCAAGATTAATAATGAACGGAGAGAGGCAGAGAAAGGGACAAAACCGGAACCGCTAGAATAGGAGTTTTAAAACACCAACGAAACGTCCCCTCGTCTCTGTCCTCTTCCACCAATTTCTATATTTTCCTGGACTCGCAGATTTAGCTATCTTGAATGTCAGCCGCAGAAATTTCTGCGGATTCCGAAACGATAAACCTTCGTCTGAATTTTCTTTCTCGTTATCCGTTTACTCCTACGTCTTTTTTTGTGAATATGGCATTTTAGAAATCATACTACAAATTTTAATATCGTAGGATCTCGAAATCGTTTGACAGTCATAAATATCATCGTAATTGGATTCCAAGTCATAACTGGATTTCCAGATCATCTGAAACCTAAACTGATCATTCGAATCGTGTAATATGTGACCTAGTAACTTCAAGAAATTTTTTTCATGTCGCATTAACAAATTGTTACGTCGGCTGACTCTCAGTCTGGACCGGGCCATACGTCTCGGGCAGGATGGCAACCAGATGTCTTCACATCCTTACCGCGTACCCTCAATAGTCTCAAGTACCCTCCATAAATTCCAGACATTTTCTATTTAAGGTCCTTCAGACCGACCAAATATTCTTTCACTGAATAGTTTATTGTCTACTACGGGAAGATACGGAAATGTTGGTTTCTCTCACGTTCAGTATCTTCCGTTAGCGACTTTCTCTCGAGGGCAACTAAGACCCTTCTCAGTCCACCAGCCGTCTATTATTCAATCAGAGGCAATGTCTATTGCCCTCACTTTCCTGGCCAAAATTGTCATCAACAAATCCTTAGCTTTCCTCCGCCACAACATCGACACCGAACGGCACTGATTTTGCATCTTCCGAACGGTCAACACCTTTGACCAGGTTTCCATCTTTAGATCAGTCACCTACTTTACTTATACATACGCACCAGCGTAACTATATTCATTACAAAGTTATTGAATAAACTGTCACTTACAATTTGTTATATCAGTGTCATATTCAATTTAACTATCTCTATTATCCTAATCGAAATAGGGGGTCGATCATTTCGCAACGTCGATTGTCTAATCGTAACGGGAATTTACGACCCCCGTTGACGTGCTTCCTCGCGATCGCGTCTCTCGGCGAGTGAACGAAACACAAATTAAACCCGAATTTTCGAATTTCTTGCGAGAGCAATTCGAAAATTGTAGACGATAGTTGAGAAAGTCGTTTGGTTAATGCATTCGCAATTGCACGGTAGCTGGCATTTAATATATCCTGAATTCCAAAGAAAACGAGAACCTCTTGCGGTAGACAGCCGGAGGCGGTGCCTTAAGGAGTAATTAATGCCGTTTTATGGTGTCGGAGAAAAGGAGCAGTCTCTAGTGAGAATATGGGGTTTAATGGAAGGACCGTGATACGATTGGCGAACAGGGCTGCCAAGAATTCGACTCATTTGAATTATTTATACGAATAAAACTATCAGCGTCATAGTCAAAATAGTCAAAACTGACGCACGCAAAGAAAAAATATATTCTTCTGATTTCTCCAGTTACACACATCTCGATCGAATTCCACCTAATATCCAAAGATAACAATTTCATCTGCTTCTTAAGAAAACACGTTTCTTTCAAAATATTTTTGTATCTTGGAATCCTATGAAACTTGATCGATCATAATCATATCTTTCGTTCGTCGAAGCAACGAGAAAATCTACATTTTATCAAACATTTCTACAGTTTCGACCTCCCCAAGAAACTTGATCAAAGTCTGATTATTATCGAAACACGATAATATTCCTCACTTAGGGAACCACGTACTTCTTAAAAAACTGCATTGTAACAATTTCCAAATGAAACGAAGCTAAAATCACAGCCTCTTTAATCCTTAATCCTCTCGCCGTTGAAACTTCCATAATCCGATTGCCAGTTCGCGCGATGCACGCGCTTCATCCGAAACGTTAAACCGTTTCCCGCGGGCATCGGTATGCCATTTATGTACTTCCGTTTCGCTGTGCATTAAACTCGATCGCACATACGTGCTATACTGGCGCGGAGGGCCAGAGGGTTGAACTGTTCGCGTTTAAGTGCGTCAATGAATTTCGCACGGTGCGACACACGGCCAATTCATCCCCCAAATTACGAACCGGTCACTGCTTATGATTAATGCCGTGTTTCTGACTGGGAACACGCGTCGCCGGCCGCGACGCACGCTGTAATCCATACGTTAATTAAACGACGCTGCGGCCAAAGAGACGTCATCGGCCGAGGACGACGAACCCGCGGAACGTGAAATTATTTATTCGCGCGTTGCGCCGCCGGCTGATCACTCGATCTCACTGCCGTGTAAATTATATAACGCGGCCATCGTCGCGAGTGCAACGCGTCTTGTAGTTGTTTGAGCGGATATGAAAGGACGCGATCGAAGAAGACAGAGCGATTGCGCATTTCTTCGAGTATGCAGAAACGGTGGGTTTAACTACAATTTTGTTGGATTTAAGACATGCTGTAAAGAGTAAGGTCCTGAGTAACGTTGTTACATGCAACACTTTTTAAGATAAAAATCGCTCGTTCTATCCTACGAAGTAAACTTCCATTATTATTAAATAAAACTATGTACCACAGAATACGATTAATAAAAATTCCAAAATAATTGGGGGATTCGAGGAAGACTTACAGAGAAGGGTGTAGGAAGGAGAGCGAGGAGAGAAGAGTGTAGAAAATCCGCAGACAGTGGGAGACAGTTGGCGGATAAAAATCACGTCTACATTGACAGGCAATAATTGTCGACAAATATGCATCGCCGAGAAGAAAGCCCCGTAAAGTACACATCTACACGATTTGGATGGAGAATATTTGCAACGATTGTTATTTTTAAACTCACTGTCTATCGGAAATTGGTATTTTTAGTAAAATTTCCTGTATTTTACTTATTATAAATTACAATTAAATTTAATATTCCATAATTATATTAGCTTATATCTTGTAACATTAAATTTAAATAAATGATTAATTTTCATTATCGAATTTTATTCCTGTGATACTCTGTCTATCAATACTTCTCAAACATATATTAATTTCAAATTCAAATGTATCGTCATCGCTATTGTCGGTAGAGACGAGGCTTGAAAGGTTCGTCGAGACACCCGAATGGGAAATGTCGTTTGGAAGTTGTATTTGTAGAAGATACTCGAAATCTGGCGACAGATGGTGGTCAAACTGCCCACATAATCAATTTTACCACCCCAAATCTTGAAAGCTCCCAATAATATCTACTAAAATGGTCAAGACTTAACGCACCCAATACTCCAAAATTACACGACATGTTTAAAAACCCGTATGCCAGTCACATAGTCTGAACCTCCCTCCTTGACAAGCTTTTTGATTCACCTCGATACAGCGTTCCGTTTTCGAGATATCGTGACTGGAAAAGGAGGTGGATAATTTTTAATATTTCGCTGTCGCTGTCTCGTCGCACGCTCGGACCTTTCACTCGCGCGTATTCACTGACCTGCCGCAAGCGGCGGCACGTGTTTCGTGGTCAGGGCAGACGCTGAGTCAACAGTTTTTTCACTACTATAGTACTAGGCGGGACGTACGTAATACGCAGAAAAAAAAGTGGGTCACAACGTTTCCAGGAAATTCGGCTGCTCATTCAGAGTTGCCGCACGCGTTGCGCAACAATCTACCGTATCTCGGCAACTGATTGAGATATCCAATTAGAACAAAATTCATTATAAGGGGTGTACCGTATAGAAGCGTACAGAAAATTTGCTTGTGAAATATTGACAGTCTTCCGAGTGAGATCGAATTGCAGTCCGAAGTTACGTGGTATACATATTGTATATTTTCCTAGTGTTATCGGGATAGTTTTAGGAATTTTTGAAAAATATTTAGAAATTTTCTAAATAGATAGAGAAATGGTGGTTTCATGGAAGACAAGCAATACGTCGATAATTTTGTAGAGAAGTGAATTGTTGGGATGAGAAGGTTGCTTCGCTCGATAATTTATTAAGCAATTTCTTCTGATGCAGAATATTGCACAATACGTGCCGCCTATGTTCCATAGAACGCTATAGACGTATTGGAAACGTTATGATAATTGCGCCACAAACTGACCGAAGTTTACAATATAGTGAAATTTGCTATCATGAATGAAGTTAGATATCGCGACCGTGATTCTGATTCTGCGATCACCGTGATAAATCACTATTAGTGATTTTGCGTGCTATCTCTGATTATGAACGTTATAGCGAAAATTATTGCGTTTCACAGGCCATGAAATACCAAATGAAATTATCAACCGCACAACGTGTGAAGAACCGGGGCCATAAAACAATTTCACGTTTTGAGATGAACCAGTAATGTGCTGAATTTTCCGCGTTCCGTTTAATTAAAGCAGAAAATTAGTCGATTCGTGTGGCTGGCAAATAGATGAAAAGCAAGTTAATACGCGTTCCGACCAGCGTAAACCGCAGGCGTAAAATTACTTACGCCTGTCTGGTTAATGCTGGTAGCTTCTACTTAGCGCGATCACGCTCAAACACCATGCCCCAACTTGAGCAGGCATGAATTGAAAGTCAAACAGGGAACGCGGTTGTATTTAGATTTCACCGGACTTCTGCAACACGGCTCTGGTCGAGGTGTTACGAATTAAAAGTTTCCAGTCAAGTAACGACCATAATCTCGTTTGTGGATAGGAAATTAGCCGAAAATTCCTAATGTTGGAAAGGTCGTCGATTCAGCTGCGATGAATTTCGTCGACGTAATGTTCTCATTTGTTAAAAATTTATACAACTTTTCCAGATTGATAATCAAATTCATAGAACTTGGAAAGATCGTGCAAAATGCAACAAGTTGTAAATCGTTACATTTTGTATCATCGTTTATTTTGCCAAGCACTGATCTTTATAATTCGAAGCTTCTTTTTCAAGTTTCACAAGCACAGAAAAGAAATAGAACGTTACGATTACAAATATCTTTTGAAAAAATGAAAAATTGAAGATTCGTTCAGTGGGTGTTTCATTGACCTTTATCATACATACTTCAGTATCTCCAAATCAATAACAGAATGACGGTAAATCAAAGTCTGCGAAATAATTAATTCTTCCGTAGACTGAGAAATAAATAACGTCAGTAACATCCGGTGGTAAAAATCGATACCTGTGTTTCGAGCTCTTTATATCAACTGTCCGACGCAACACACTTGTGCATCGATATTTGTTAAGGTTATTCGGTGTATGTGGAATTAAAGAAACGCGTGGGTAAATTGTAAGGTATTGTAAGTATATATATTGTGAATATTAAAGTACAAAGTGTGGAATACAACGTAAGCTGGTTCAGATCCTCACGCTAGCAATGTTACCCTGAGACTAAAAGTACCCTGAAGCCAATGTCGCACGTGTACCGCTTATGGTCTGTCATCGACGCATTCTTTTGTCTATGCGCTATCGATGACCTTAGCGCTTGAGAAAACCAAAGACCAGATGTAGAGTTTTCTTAGAAGTGGCGATCACTTCAACAATATTAAGGGATGATCAGATATAAGAAACTGTTGAATATATTGATCGTTTGAAAGGATCTGAAATCTTCTAATTGCACCGACGTCATCGTGACACAAATAAAATGTAACGAAGATAAAATTGTGATAAAATTTTCATTGATCAGGTGGAATCGATAGCGAATAGCTTTGATTTAAAAACCAATCCAATTTTTATTCCATTTCCCTCGGATAACATCCAACCGAATTGAATCTCGGAAGTTAATTAGAAGTTTCATTGGAAGAAAAGAATGAAAAATGATGTCAGTTGCTCGGTCACGTACAGTTTCTAAAAAGAAGTCGCACTCGTCATTTACGACGTTTAATAAGCGCAACGGATCACGTGAAATCGATAGCGAAGTAAAATCGACGTCGCCGTTATAAGAGCATTGCTCCTTTGTTATCGAAAACGTCGATACGAAGTATTGGTTGCCCGGGGCTAGGAAACGTGTCCAGCGGCGTCGCGATGCCTCTTCCAGCCAGATGAAGATAGAACGATCGTAAAGACGGCGCCAGGCTTTTTATTAGTTCTTCACTCGCTACGTCTGAATGGCTACGATTATTCCTTGGCCCCGCGCCTTCAATTTTCTCCTAGTTTCGTGTTTCGCTTCGTTGTTTAGCTGCTAGATACGCGGTAGCTCGTTCATGCAACTTCGATAACTTTTAACGACATATTATGTTCGCGATACGGATTAACCGACGATGCTGTGACTAAACTAACCTTGTTTCTCGGATTTCTCAGAGTTTTGAATAAAGGTAAGAACTTTTTCCTATTTATTTGTGAATATCGATTATACGGAATACCAGATTTCACACGAATGTTTCTTGGAAGATGTCAGCATAGCAAAAGAAAGACTAAATAAATAAATCAAAATCTAATATTGATCTGTCTCGAAGACTCTAAAAATTCAAAAAATGGCATATCATCTGATTGAAAAGTCTAGAAGGATATGGAATTATATGAGAATTTTACAAACCGATTCACGAAATAATTCTCATTGATTTAAGCGCGTGATTCGACGATCGTACCTGAAGAATCAACCGAAGGTTCGAGTCGACTGACACTCGGATTTTCCTTCGTGAGATTCCCTGGGGTAGAACTCATAAAATTCCCGTCGAATCGTCGAAAAATAAGCTGTGTGGCCAAGATAAGAAGCAGCGGAAAGGATTTTAGGTTGCGTCACTTCCTATTTCAGGGAATTCACCAACGACGTCGACCAGACTCAGCGAAATCGGTCGCGTGGACCGCATGCACGAACGGTTCGATCGGTAATGCGGGTAATGAAAGACGGTTTCCCTTTATCAGACGTCGAAACGGATGCTCCAATCTGAGACAGGAGCAAACATTTCTTCTATTTGTCCAAAAATTCGATCGTTTCTCCGGTACAGATATTCCTCGCAAAACACGACAGTTAGTTTCTTGAAAAATGCCGTGTTACGCGATTCACAAATTAACAAAAGTATCTTTATATTTTTCATACCTGAGTCAGATATGTTTATTAAAATATATAATTAAAACAATAAGTAATTGATTTAAAGTACTACATGCTAATATTATTGATATTAATTGTAAACACTGACAAGATTTCCTCGATCAAGAAAGTTTCGAGTTGCTACTTGCCTACAGCGGAAAGATTTTCGTATGCAAATGGCTAAAGGGAGTTTAAAATTTCAATATTCCAAAATTCACGAAGTCGACTCGACCAACTCTAGTCAACCGAGATACACGGCCAGTCTGTAGCCATTCTTAGATTGTCTGAATTAGCGAAAACGGTGATCGAATTCTTGAATTACCTATCGATTGACTCTTTCTTTGATATTTCTGAGATATTGTCAGAATCGATAAATTTTTGCAATGACCAGGTGAGATTTGTGGATACACAAATATTTATTTTATACCGGATAGATACTAATTACAACCACAGCTGATTATGACCGTAATATTCTTGTTAAAAACTCATGGTTACATTAACGATACGACTCCTACTAAATTGTTTCGAACTGTTGAGATTGAAGTTGTGATTGTAAAGTTAACCGGTCGGAAGACAAATGCGTTTGTCCCCCTTCGTGTTCCGACCATCTGAATTAAAAAATGAGTTATGGAAAAAGAAACTTCGATAAGAGAACGTACCAAGCAAGATTGATTGATACAAGGTTGATCGATCAAGACAAGAAGGGTAGATGCTGCGTTGAAAAAGCAGAAACGAGGTCAGACAGATAAGCCGAATTCCATATGAAAGTCCGAATCCCTTTCAACGGTTCACCACCGACGCACGCATTTCCCGCTTGCCGAAGCCCATAAAACATATATGAAACGAAAGCTTCGTAGGAGAGCGTGCGCCGACAAAAGGAAAACCAATAAAAGTACAAAAATAACTCGCATACGTGCGTGGTTCGCGCTGAAGCACTTTGTCCCGCAGTACAGTTCGGTGCGATTTAAAGCACGTACGAAAAAATACCGCAGAATTTTATCTGCCACCAGATAAAGGTAAAAAGACCGGTAAAAGATATAGAGCAAAACAAAAAAAAAAAAAAGAAGAAGAGAGAAAAGTAAAGGCGAAGAGACGAAAAGACAGGTACAAGAAGAAAGAAAGACGGAAATAGGTAAAAAGAATCAAGATAGATTCGATCGATATTCTCTTTTTCAACCACATTCCGCTTTAGCGCGAATATCACGAGTCAAAAGGAACGAAAAATATCGTTTCGCCTCTACCTTTGCGTTTCGCACTTATTATACGACTGGCGCATTCACCTTTGAACGATCCTGATCCCCCTCGTCCATTATCATATCGATCTATCGTCAACTTTTGATCTCCCGCTCCCGGAGGAAATTCCACCAAAGAGAATACCTAACTTTTGTGCTCCTTTATTCTTCGTCCCTGCGAAGAATGCGGATTTGGAGGCATGCGAAAATTCTCCTCCTCTTTCGCACAAGCATCTCGTCCATAGGGACGATAGGCCTTTAAATTCATTGTTCCCATAATTTTTTCCACCTCCGAGCACTTTCTATAACTCGAATATTAGACATTCGTGTACTTAAGATTAACTAATTTTGGCAAATTTTCGTCTAACAATTAATCAGACATCCTACGTTTGTTGCGGTTCCGAGTGAAAAGCAAGTTGGATTGCCCGATTTGGCTCAGTTACCTATTGTTCGTGGATAATTAAGATCTCGCAGAACTCGCAGAGATGCACCGAGCATGAGAAGGCTTATTCGGATACGTGATCGACGAGAGGATTACGTTTCCTCTGTGAATATCGCGTCGATTGTCTGCTGTTCGCGTATTTGTGTTGGTATCGTAATTGTACTTTTTAATAGATTTTTAAATAAAAATAATTTCTTTGACTTTGTAAATTTATATGTTTCATTTTTTACTTTTTCATTACATTAAAAATGTTTAACAGTATATTACGCCGAGAAATAAATATTCGATATTCTATTCAATCATCCGTTGTTTATTGAAATTTCATAAAACCTGACGAAATCCAAATGAATAAATTCAATGCCACACGCGAGCTATTAAACGAAGCATCACTTATTCGCAAAAATCATCCCAACATATCACCCAAACATCGTTAAAATGATATCATACGTAAAGCATGTTATTCAAATAAAATCATATCGAAATATTTATCAAACCACTTGATTTATAAAAATTTATTTGATTATACCACACATCGCTAATGTGTTTAAGGTAAATCATCCGTGTATTTTTTCAAAGGCAAATAAAAGTTGTAATTTCCTAGAAAATAGCGGAGAAGGAAGTCTAAGAGGTTCCGTCGATACAACTCGAAACACAAAGCGATAGAAAACCAGGCGAAACAGAGATCAAAGGCAATGAGAAAAGTTGCAAAAGAAACAGCAGAATCTTGTCTTATTTATGAATTATTTCGTATATTACTCAATGGTATTAGCTTTCAGCTGATTGCTACTTGCATAATTCATTCAATTATCTGAATTATCCCACTTTAAAACTCGGCTTTATGAACCTTTTCACGCAAACTTGCGCAGGCCCCACCGCGTGCTTTCTTCGATTTAATTTTAATCTCGCTTCTACCTAGCCAACTTCTGACTTTCGAATCGTTACCGAACTTCAATAATAGCTGTAAGGTGGCTTTTTGCAAAGGAATTCGATCTGCAGCGATTCGATTCTTTACTCGACGCGACACGAGTCCTCGAGATACAGAAGATAAACAGAAATGGGAGACTGTGAGGACGCAGACAGACGAAGTGCTCTATTTGCAGACTCTAAGAACCTCGATTGCTTCGAAAGAAGTGCTTTAATTAATGTGGATGCCAAAAGTTGCGGGTTGAAGATTGGATCGTGCTCGGAGATACGAACAATTTGATATATTCCGTGGATTGGATGCCGATTTTAAAATTTTAAAAAGGGACTATTGCTCTCAAGAGAATATTAATCTTTGAACTGTTTATTTTTCCAAGCAAAAATCATCGAACGTATATGAATTTTTAAAGAACAACTGCCATTAAGATAAAATAATTCAATTATAAGACATTATACGTATATAACTCCTGTATTTGACACTAAAAGTCGATAAAAAATGATAAAAATCCTTTGCAAGATCGAAGCTGGCTACCTATGCTTCATAGGAAGCTAATAAGCTTCAACTAACGATAATTAATCTTCCGAATATTCCAAAATAACGATTACAAACATCTCACTGATTGTGGGTATATAGTTGAATGTTCGAAGTGACGTGAAATTCAAGGTGATACTTTGCGAACTCGACAAGAATATTTTTCAACGACCTTCCACAGCAACTGGAAAAAAGAAAAAAGATGAGAAGATGAAAGATGACCGCGATATATCCATCGAGGTACTCTGTGTGTTCAGCCAGGGTGCAAAAATACCAGTTTCCAAAGGGAAAATGAAGCGGCTCGTCGTGGTGAGTGCGTAGCGAAATTGAAGCTATCGATTTCCTGGGAAAAAGTGGACTGCCCGATGACCGCAAACATCAGTCGAGGGGCGCGTCTATAGTCGATGGGTGATAGTAACGATTTTTTGAAAAAGAAAAAAAAAAAGAAAGAGTTGGAAACGCCACGGTATCAATGTGGCTAGACCGAAGTTATCGACTTTTGTGGAAAAAAAAGAGGGACTAGAACTCGATGAACCTAATCTGAAAACCAAAATCAAGGAAAATCGGTAATGATCTAAACTGAAGGTACAAAGATGTAGCTAATTGAACTTTTTTGTGTTTTTATGTACACGCGCGAGAAAGAAGACTGAGTTATTTATGAAGGAAACGATATGATAGATGGGAAATATAGCTTTATTCGGATAACGATTGGAAGCTATGAAAATAGTCGATCGATAGAAGCGCGATCCTTGAAGAGCGCACTAAATCATTCGACTCGTTCGATATTATTTGACAGAACTGAATATATGGACGATATTCTTTATCAAATTCGTTTCCATTCAACTTTCTCCGTCATTGTAAAATTGTCTTCATTTCTTTTTTGCGACCAGTTCCTTGTCTCGTTTCAAACATCGTGTGCTGCTTTACGATACGGAATCGAAAATATGAACATTATCTTTTCGTATAAATATTTTCAAGTTCCGAAAATCCATTCTCACAACAGCTTCTAATAAAAAATATAAGATAAAAGTAGGAAGTTCTAACGTATGAAATTATAATGTATGAAAGTATAATACATGAAAAATATTGCGTCGTCATACATATACGTTCCTTGTCGCCATTCTTCGTTTCTTCTCATTTTTAACCTCTTCAGTGTCATCGGTCAACGCCAGCGAGAATTTTACTCGAGGGTTAATGTAACTTCAAAAGCGCATTTCACGGTTCAGTTGAGAAACCATTAGAACATCGAGTTATGATAATGAACTTCATCCCACTGGGGAGGGTGTCGGTTACAGAGCTTTCTGGCCAAGGGTTCGGTGGGAACTATACCTCGTGGCGAAACTTCAAAGATAGAAACGCACAAGGCGTCAGAACACAAGAACAAAGGGAACTTTCGGTAGAGGAATTTTCTTAGTTCGACATCTAATGAGATCTTATTGCTTGTATAACTGGTACAAGTTGTACTATTGTCGTACAAACTACATCACTTATCGTTATTTTTCACGATAAAATCTCTTTTGCAAATTAAACAAATAATTGCGAAATGTTAAGAAAATGATATGTGAATGAAACATAAGAAAGAAAAAACAATTTCTCTCCGACCAATGTTTTTTAACGTAGAAATTTCCTACATAATCTCTATACTTTTTACGTATTTCAAGTTCTATATATTCCTCTGACATACAATTTTCTAAACGAAATATCTGAATAAAATATTTCCACACTTTGAAATGTAGTTAGCCTGTCGAACGAAGTAATTCAAGTTTGTTGAACTCGAACAAATTTTTTGGAAGGACTGCGGTGCTTTCACTACAGAGAAATACATGTTTTCTCTTGAATATTTCACGAGCTACGGTTTATTTCGAAATATTCAGCGCGGAGAATATTTCAGCGTTAATTTGGTCGGAATAAAATATATATTTTTGCGCTGGGAATTTTTGCATCTAACAGTGAAATTATACGTCGCGACGTGAGATTTTTTTAAAAGAATTCAGAATAAAAGATGGTTTGTAAAACAAAAATTACAATGGTTCCCATGCAGAATATGTTTTTAAACCTAAAAAACAAACTCTACCTCTCGTTTACGTAATACAGTGTTTTTATACTTTCTTCCGTATGAAAAATTCTTACAAATTAACTTCCATGAAATATCGCTTCGTTAATTTCTATTTAATAGATTTCTTGTCAGTCTTTAAATTAAAACGATCAGTCGGCGGGTCGAACGATCAACGAATTAAACGTCGTTTTACGGATCTGTAGCTACAAACGGAGCACCAAGTTTTCCAGACTATTCTATCCGTAAAATCAGCGGCGAAGTGATCGGTCAAAGTGGAATCGCAGAGTGTAGAGCGCAGAGGCGTGCACAGGTGGTCGCGAACATGAAACCGAGAGACGTTGAAATAAAAACAACGGGGTCCTTTGAATCGGCGCGCTGGATTATCAGAATACGGTCAATGGCACTCGGTATCAGTTACCCAAGCTCTCTTCAACATTGCAGTGCAGAGTTTGCCGGCCGCAGGCGTTAATTCGATACTATTCTACCCTTTCCAAGCTCTCCACCTCTGACCAATCAGTTTTTTACTGGGTGCAGCTTGATTTAAAAAAGAAATCGGAAGTTGAACCGTAGCTAAGTGAATTTTAAATGTGTAGTAGAGATATATTTGTGAAAATTAATTTGATTGGCATTTACGTTGAAATATGAAATGTTCTGTTCACTGTGTAAGATCAGTTTTCAAATAGTCGATATTGTACGAACTGAATTTAAAAGTTCAGCATTTTAACATCAAACGTAAAACAATATTCGCTTTTGTTTTAATAAAAATTTCAACTGGAATTCTACGTATTGTCAACATTGTATATCTATCGAAATTAAAATATATTGACAAAAAGATATTCGCACGTCATATAAAATAAATCTGTTACCATCGTTACTATCTAATATTCTATATCGATGTTTTATACGATCAAACAACGCAAAACACAGATTCGATACGCTACGTTTCCTACGTCAACTAGACGATTCTCGTAAGTTTTGCAATTTGCAAATTAGAATCGATAAAGGATGGGGAAGCAAGTTTCCTTTCAGCGAATATATGTCCACTCGGTGCATAGAGGAAGAGGAACTTTCAAAATCGAAACACGCGGTCACGAGAGAGCGGAGCCTAAAGGCACGATTGTGCGATATTAATGTTGGTGCAAGTTTCAGCAGCCTGGTTCCGCCCCTATAATTAAATGTACTTCCAAATTTTTGCCCGTGGAACGACGCGGACGTGTCGAAGTTTAATCAAACTGCCGCGGGAACGAGTTTCAATTCCGCAGAAATTTCCATCCACATGTCGAGGCTGGTACTTTGGGTACGTATGTGCTTTGCGTTAGATTGGTCGATGGTGACGTTTCCGAAGTTTAAATTGCAAGTTATGAACTTCACGCTTATCTTTGCTTCGCGCGTTTAACACGTTGCTGATGGAGTCGTAAATTAACTAGCCTTTTGAACATATCGCCGTTTCAGTGCGACACGACGTAACTACAAATTTACAAATTTTCAGATAAATGCGTAACGTCGTTATTGCGATATTCGTTGATGGCTGTCGCAGTAATAACGACGTAAGTGTTGGTTGCGTCGCAGACATACTTGATGGTAATTAGAGAGCGCAAACAACGTTGTTTGTCCCAACATTATAAAACATTTCGTTCGTTATTTCGTTACAAGTTTTGTTAAATGAAATTAGTTTTTTTCGTCCTTTGAAAAACCACTCTTTTACAGTCGTTAGAACTGAAACGATATGTCAATTTATACGATTATTAAGGTACAAGATCGTGTCGTATAGTACTTGTTAAATTACAAGTACAGTTATAGATGTTTGCTCAATTGTATTCGTTAATATACGTTTGCAATTGATAATTATAATTATAATATCACCTGTAACTATTTATGTATTCAATTAATTGGTTGAAACCCTATACTGTAAAAGAAAGAAGAGGAGAGAATTCATGTAACAGGATACAGATACAAAGATGCAGGCGAGAGTGAGTGTATTTTAAAAGTAGATCAATTTCATAGTCATGCCTCTGCAGTTATTGATTGATCCAGAGAAAAGATCAACTTGGTCAGCAATATTGTTCGCATAGCTGCATATTCTGGTGGCAGCGTTAATAAATCGAAAATTGATACTAAAAGATTCAACATGAAAAGCAGGGCTGTTGCGTAAAGGACGTCTACCTGTATTAAAACTAATTAGTCGAAGTAGCGAAGGACAGTTTACTAAGTTATTTATAATTTTCAAAAGAAATAAAATGCCACCTAACCTTCTCCGGTGCTCGAGTGTTGGAATGTTGAGTTTATGAAGCACAGCGGTGTAGTTGTGATCATAACCGTGAATAGGCAAGTCTAGGGAACGTGATACAGAACGTAGGAATTTACGTTGTGAAGTTTCAATAAGCTGAACATGAAATTATGCGTTGGAAAGTGGAATGCATGAAAAAGGACAAAGAATTATAAAATACTTTCATCAGAGAATCTTATAAAACAGCTTTAAAAATGTAGTTATCTTACAAATTATCTGAACAAGTAACACAATTAAACAATCAACGAATCTATCACCGCAAAGCAAAATTTTAAATAATACCATTGGATGTTCCAAGCAATTTCTGAGATGTCTGTATTACACATGATATCGACATGGTACTTTTTTCTGCACGAAATTCCTTAACAAGAGAGGCAAGATCCGACGGCTCTGAGTGGCGAGATCCCTCTCGAACGCCTTGCCTCCACCTTTCTTCCACTACTTTTTCTTCCAGGGACCCTTTCGTTCGGCAGAGGGTGAAGATTCACCGCCTCATTGACCCGATGTCTAATGAGCACACACCTGAGTGCTTTTAGACAAGTGGATCTGCACTTGCATCCGCCTCGGTGTCTGGCTACCAGCGCGTGCATCGCGTCATCACGACGATGCGAATATGACGAAGGGTTACGGTCGAGACACAAAGTAGAAACAATAGAAACGGTGAACGTTTGCGATTTTTGATACGTAGAAACTATCTCGTCTCTTGCGGAGAATTCAAGAATTTCCTGAAACGTTTCCAAGATGAATTCTTTTGTCTAATTAACCGTTTAGTTACGGTAGTCCTCAAATTTAATTAAAAAATAAAATTGAATAGGAAATATATACATATGGAATTTTTAAGCAAATAACTGTTAACTATCACTCGGCAGCGGAAATCTACGAAAGAGGAGAATTATGTAATTAGTTGCCTTAGTTGCCAGCACATATAACCCCCATTTCCTTAGTTACCACCCCAAAAAATTCGTTTTTTCATGAACTTTGCCAAATGGATGGATAAATTGGTTCCTAAACAGATATTCCTCTCGTCCAGCAAATGCTCCACGAGTATACTCGACGTATTACGAATCTTTACGTATTCTTGTAAATATAAAAAACAGCTACTGAAAATTTGTTTAAATTTAATATTAATATAGTATAAAGTTACTTTTAGAGAACGTAGCTTCCACAAAAATATGTCGCACTAACTCTCAGCGATTCAGCGAATCGTTATCAATTTCACGTGCAAATGAACTTGAAATTCATTACAATTACGTGGGAAAAATGTGCACATAGTGAGTAGTGCGCGAGGGAAATAAAAGGTTCACCAAGCTCAAATGCAGCAAAAATTCTAACGCAGCGCGGAACCTGCAATCTCGAGTAATTAAAGTTGAAATTTAACCTTGGACCTCGTCGTTTTTACGTTATTTAATTTTCCGCGTTGCTCGTTAAGTGATTCGACAAAATTGCAAAATTACGGACTATGGCGATTACGTTTGGAAAATATGAGGAAAATTGTATCGAGCGACGTAAATGAGAATTTTTCGAAATTATCACGCGTTGTTGAAAAATTTTCGAAATCTAATCAAAGCATGAAATTGTCATTTTAATTGCATATTTTGTATAATTGTACTATGCTAATCTCTGTAGTGCAATTGCACCGTATATTTTTATATATACGAGCTTCGTAATTGCAAATTGGATGGGTATATAAATTTAACTGCCTTGTAATAGAAATTTTATTTCTTATCCTGAACGTTTACGCAAATGTTGATTAAATAAAGACAAGAAGCTAATGCAAATAACTACCTTTTTACATAGTATTAACAAACAAAATTTTTTTTACGCAAAAGTGATTGAAGAATATTCGGATGAGCTGTATTAATAATATAATATATATTTATATATAAATATTTCAGTAAACGAAACAAACATAATTATTTAAAAAATATGATGTTTCGTTTATTCTCGCCTGCGAATGAGTAACGTTCCAGCTCGTATGGAGAACGTAGAGAGATATTTTGGAAATGAATATTTAGCCGGTGAAGCACGAGTTTCGCGAAAAAATAATGTTTCAGAGAAATGGTTAAGCGTTTTACGTCAATACGCCAAATAGAATGCCTTTACCAATTTTTCAAATAAATTTTCCTAGAAAAGATAAACTAAAGTTTTCGCTATAATTGCTTACACGTATTCTATTCTATGATCAATCACAATTTAGTATAATCGCAATTTCGAGCTATTATTTTCAAATAAATCATACCAAATATTACTATTATTCTTAAATAGTGAGTAGTACGGCCTGTCATCTATCCACTGTCCCTAAATTTCACCTAAAATTTACGGAAGCTGCTTGGTCTGCCATACAAAACCATCTCTAAACTTTCTCAACCTTCGCTTACACTCCTCCTCTACGATTACTATCATCCATAAATAGCGTGGGGTCTTACTACAATTAGTTTATTTAAAAAGGATTAAACTGATATTGGTTAAACAGGAAACGATGGTTGTTTAACGTGAACTAATTACAATGACGTACTATAATTAAGACAACTGAATAGTTAATTTTCAACTCTCGTCACCATGGTTCCAACGCTCTCTCTCACGCGGATCACACTCTCTCGACAACGCTAGCAACATTATCTCGATAACGCAATTCGCACTCTCTCACTTCTCGATTCACACGCTTTGACTTCTCAACTAACACTGACTGTTAATTCGTCTTTCTCCCTTAGCATCCTTTTGTCTTTTCTCTTAGCCCCACCACGCACGTGTCCCCCAACCTTTTCCGCGTGACTGTTCGATCGAAGGACCGACGATACATCGATAGGCACTTAGGCTTTCTCGCGACATTGTTTATGGTTCGCCTGATATCTCTTAGGCCTTTCATCCACGGTATTACAATAGTAAGGAGTAAAACCTGTCATTAGTCCGCCATATAAGTATCTACCTTTGCATTGAAATTAAATAAAAAATTCTAGCTTTCACACAGAACCACCCTTAAACCTTAACTCCGTCGCGATAATTGCTATCATTCATAAATAATAAGTAGTATATCCATCCATACAAAACCTATCCACTCCATCCTTGAACCTTTTTAATCTTCAGCCAGACCTCTCCGAAATTATTACATCAACCATAAATTTCTTCCCTGATATTCGCGAACCTCCCCCGCTAATAATCCTTCGTTGATCCAAACTCGCTCGATTTGTATCCTCTCGATTCCGTAATACCTCCGCCGCATGTTGAACAGTCGCGTTACTTTTACGAGAGTGAACTTCTGCAGTCGATTGTACCCGGTGTATCCACTCGAGCAGGCTCACCACACACGCTCGCATACACACACAGGATAGCGTCAGAGATAGCGCAAAAGTGGGGAGCACCCTCTCCCACTAGCATTCGACCCTGCAGCGTCGTGAACACCCCGTCTAACCTCTTCCGGGTCTCACCAAGCTCTTTCTCTTTCGTCGCTGTCTGCGTGTCTGCGCCAACTATACATATGGATGTAGCTGCGTCGCGTAATTAGAGCGAGACGTGCTCAAAGAACCCTACACTCGTCTCCTCTTCCCTTCTCGTCGCACAGTAAAATTCGTCGCGACGCGATCGTTCGTCCCTTTATCGAGGAATTCGACAAGTATTCGACAAGTTTCTGCTTGCGTCGCCTCTTACACTCAAACTCAAAAACTCTCAGACCCGAAACTTCTACCTCGTGGAGCAACTTGCTGCTCGTTTCTGTTACTATATCGTCTGAGTAAGCTTCTTTCCCCCTCGTCGTACTTTTTATAGTTATGGGGTTGTCGATAGATCTTCGATATGCGAGTTTGGTTTATTGCAATTTTTAAAGTGGCAGTCGTAAAGTGGCAGAAACTGGCGTTTTGATTTATACTTTATGGCGCCCACTGAAAAAAGAACTGCCTTATTAGCGGGTTGTTCGGCGATGTTTCTTCGTAACCGCTTTTGGCAATCGTAAAGTAATTAAAACGTTTATTAAATCTGGCTGAGAAAGATTCGTTGAAAAATTTTAAAGCACGCGTTAATATCTCCGCAGTAATTTTGGATAGAGGAGAAGTACGAGTAATATATGTAGGATACAAGCTCATGAAAGTAAATTGCGATATTAAAAATGTCAAATTGTTTGCATAAATATACCGTGCAGAGTGGTTTAACGAGTAATTAGCAGAAGCAATAAGTATAATTGCAAGGAATAAAAATGCATAAAGAGTTAATAAAAATTAATTGTGGAAAGTAAAAATATTTCCGGTGGACAGTGTCATGTATGGGGACGGTTTTTACAAAGGAATAAAGATTCATGAACTGTCCTGGATAAAAGAGATGAAAGGTGTTCCCTAAGGACCAAGTAACAGTAGCCTAAGTAACAATACCCTAGACCGTAAGTAATAGTATCCTCTTTGTATAAAGAACCACTGGAAATTCTAAATCACACGAAGAAATTGCAGTCTTGTAGCTGTAATATTTTATGCGGGCCATCGTGTGTATTTTACGAGCAAACATTCCAGAAATTCCTGCAAAAATATAATTTTACACAAATATTTGTCAGTTCCATTTCATGTTTAGTAATAAATGCTAAACTGAGTTTAAAGAATCAAAGCATCTATTTGCAACATGAGATAACTTTCTTGAAATCGCCCGAATCTCTCGTACAACATGTTCGAATCTACAGAGGTCCTTACAAAGAGATCTACAAATGTAAAGGTGCCTACTGTAACATTTGCTAACGACAAAGCGGCGAATGAAAAATGGAACGATGCTTGATCAGGTTGCGAAACGACTTTTTGTATTCTTTTATCTCTTGATCAGGAAATAGTAGCAGAAACACGATCTCAGGAAAAGGAACTCTGATTCTTGTTATTTTTATGACTAGCGCGTTCTTTTGTCAAGAGTATTCGAATTACAAAAGACATTACGCCGATGTTCCTTACGGACTGGAAACAAAATGGGATATTATAAAATGAGACGTAACAAGCGAATCTTTTTGTCTTCCTTCGTTTCTGTCTCGAACAACTCGGCAATCGCTGTAGGATGTTGCATAGATTTTTTTAACGATCAAGATCAAACAAAAACGACACGGGGAAAAATCTGAGTATTTTAATACGATATAGGTGAAGATAGAAAGACTTCGTTAAACTCGACGACGCAACCCCTTTCAGGACAAATGTCGAAGTAAAAATAGTATAACAGCCTGTACTAATATTTTAAACAAGTCACGATTGAAATATGGATATTATACCAGCTATTTCGCAAAAGAACACGAGCAATTTTTCACGGTGAGTGTCCATTTAGCGTTGTTGTGTCGCGGCACATCCTGCCTCAATATCGCTTTTACGTTCCATCGCGAGAACGATATCCGGAATACCTTCTGGCCTCCAATTGCGGTCTCGCCACGAAATGTGCTTGCTGCTACTCATCCGCGAAAAATTGTATGGGATTAGGAAGATACGAGGACGGTGTCAGTGGCGTAATGCAAAAATACTCGCTCTTTCCGCTAATGCTTTTTACGACACACGTTACTTTGCAACCGTGCTTCCATGTCGCGATATTATTATCACGGTTTTACGTATTTATTCCGAGAAAACGGTTTCTAGGGCCGTGTTACGTCGACACGTGCACGTGCAAGACTAAAGTATCACGTGTAATCGCGAAGGAAAGTTTCATCTTTGAGGAAGAAGGACGTTCGCAATTTTTAGAACACCTTGTACTAATGTAAAGTTGTAATTTAGTGCAGGTGTTGTGAATGCCCATAACCGTTAGCAGTTTGCTGTTTTATTACGTAGTTAAAAAGTTGGATGCGAAACTACTCGGTCAGCTGCTTCGAGGAATTTTTTTTATCGTGGAAGAAGTAAACGGCCGCGAGTGTTTTAAACGTTATCAAAAATTAAAGTTTCGAACTTAACGTACTACTAAACTCAAACAAGCTTATCGTTATATCCTTTTAAATGTAAATTTACTATAATTACATATTTATCTTCTTCTTTTTATGACTGAATTTCTCGAAACAAAGCTTCCTTTGAAACGAATTCTTCTTAAAGCCCCGAAAAGCATAAAATAAAATCTTCCATCGCTTAGAAGAAATATGTTCCATGCCTTTTCCCGAGTTCAAAGTGTTTCGCGCAAATCTTACGTGACCAATGCCAAATGCAACTGCCCTTTCGAGCGTATCTTTTCATGGAAGTATGTTGAATAATAAAACAGTTTTTAAATAGCTCAAACAGAACCGGATATAAGAACATCCGACTCGAACCTTTGAACGAAACCAAACACGGCCAGCTCTGCTACTTGCGCATCAATAATATATTTATCATCACTGTTACATTAATTTTCAATCATTTTCATTGAAGGAAATTTGCGAACGATGGAATCCACTTTGACACAATTCGTTCTCCATTAAGCGGAGTTCTTTGTTCGAGAAAGTAATTGCAAAGTTCCCACAAGTTTCCATCGAGATGAAGATTCCAGTTGCATAGTTTCATGAACAGAAACAAATGCCACTCGTTTGTGTAACCTCTAACGAACTATGAAGATGCAAAACATGGAATAATAAGCTAACTAATCATTATTCCATGTTTTCTTTATGAGTTTTGGCTTTAGCTAAGTAACAAGTGAAAGGCAATCAAGATACCACGTATATTATTATCCTTTACATCGATATACGTGTTTGTGACAGTGTAATAAAATAAATGCGTACTGCTTCTTAAGAAAGGTCACTGAATACCATCGTCAGTGGCGACTGAATTGTAATTCTTGCGTGTTAAAATTACTCCTAGAAATTTATCAACAACTTGACGTTGCTTTGCGAGATAACATTAACAATTCTAAATTAAATTCGTATTTGTACTTTCAACTTTGAACAAAACTTTAAACAAAAGCTTCCAATTATCGGAAAGCTTGCGTCTGTGAGACACATGACGCTACGTTTAAAATTATTCAAAATTATGTGATACACACAACGCGGCAACTGGGAAACGAGGAAGGCACTGCAAGGAAGGAGAATACACGTTCACCTTCTCAAAGAATTTCAACTTTTCGTATAATCGATATATACATTACGCTATCATATAATAAATTGGAACAATTATCACAAAAAGTTAATTAATCCAACGTGAATCTCGTTAGCTCAATACATTACACGTTCTCAACGATATTAAGCAATTCCAGTTGACTAACATTTCCAAGATCCAGGGCGTACACGCCTTCCAGATGACGAATACGAAAAGCCCGAGATAAAGATCGCTACGCGGAGCACGCGAAATGCAAATTTGCCAGCGATTCCGTCATCTAAGAAGAGAAAGAGAAAGAGAACGATATGAAGCATAGAGCGAGGTGGAAATAAACTTTCGAATAATTCCGGCGACACGACGTTCGTTCACGGCCTACAGAAACGTTTACATGCCTCCGAGCAAGGCAACCAGTCGTCACGACGCGAGAGAACTTCCACGCAACTTATCACGCGGAAAAAGGGTCACGAGTTCGGAATTAATTCGCCGTTTTCAAGAATCATTCTCCGATCTGCGGTTGGAGGGAAGCGAGACACAGTGAGAGAAGTAAATGGAACGGGGGAAGACCGCTTCACGTGAACCGGCTAATTAGCTAATTAAGAGTGCGAACAACAGCCACGACGAGTTCAACCGCGACGAGGGCATCGGTCCCTCCGTCCTTCCGGAGAGGGCGCCCGGAGACAGCGGTCGGAAATTGGAAAATTAAACTCGAACGAGCAGCCCAGAAACGGCGATGTCGCCATCAAAAGTTTAGTCGAATGGGATCGAGCTAGCGACAATTGGGAAACTGGATTCTTATACGACTAGATAAATTGATTCGTTTCGTTTTGGAAATTTTGGAAGTTTTTCTTTTCATGTACGGATGGTCTCGCCTAACTTTATCACCTGGAACATCTTCCGGTTCCCCTTGAAACCACTCAACTTGAAACTTTTTTAAAATTATCAAAAACAAACGGTAAAATTAAGCAAGACACACCGTATAGATTGCTTTGTTTATCGTAGAAATCTTCAAACTAAATATGTTTGGTATATTTTTATAATACGACCTTAAAAATAAATGACGAAGAAATGCAAGTGTAAAAAAGTCTCTGTTAACAAACTTCTTTACCAATCAAAAATACCTCGGTTTAATTCACCAAAAAGGAAGAAAAAAAATATAACGAAAGAAACAAACAATTCGTGAATTCTCAACTGCAGAAACCATATATCCTCCATAAATCGGATTTAGCCAGGGGATTCATGACTTTCATTTCGATGTACAGTCGAATGTACGTTGAACGAGAACAGCATGGCTGCTGCACAATCGTATATACAGTTTCATGCACAAAACATATTTTGCAGCAATCGCGGAAATTGCGTGGATGCACCGGAAACGGACCGAAGGGATTTTAGCGACGCAGTAGGTCGCGTACGTCTCGCTAAATTGCCCCTGTTGAATTTCTACCCTGTTGTGGAGGTCGAGATAAAGGATCGGGGGGCTGGAAAGACGTTCTTCCCGATTGAGTTTTACGAGGCGTTCACGTCACGTGCAAGTAAAACGATAGTACCTATGGTTACGCTCTGAGAAACTGAAAATGCCTCGTAAAAGCCAGCACGAGAGGAAGATTTTGGGAATAGAGGAAGATGGAAACGCGAAATTCGGCTCGCCTGTGTTTGAAAAAGTTTCCTCCGTTATGGAATTTCTTTTTGCAGGATCGACCGCTTTAGTTACATACTTTCTACGGAGTGATCCAGTGTTTTGACGACTGATAGATGAATATTTTGATGGAAAACCAATCTGATAATTTTTAATGGCTGAAATGAGTGATCAACGAATGGAATTTGGCGTTTCATGAACTTTTCTACATTTTTATCGATATTGGTTTTTCGTTTTGTTAATAGATATTACCATTTTTAGTAGAAATTAGATTTGTTCGTCTACCAACTTTGTTCGCGTCAACTACCACCAATATACGGAATAATTTTTGAGCAGATGAATTTTATCAATGAAATACGTATACATTTTTTTAATTAACAGTTAGATTATTCTCTTAGGAAAAAATTACACTATAAAAAGATTCGATTTCGAAACAAACAAGACGTAGATAATAACTATCGTTGCTTGAACTTATATCCCCATCAAACATATTTTTCAGCTTCTACACAGCGGATGAGGATAAAACGTAACCTATTTTCTTTTCCAAACACTAAGCTATGCAACAGAGAAAATCCTGGCAAAACCCGTTTAGTAATGTTTATGCAATACGAATACGAACAGACGAACGTACAAGCAGCCAAAAATTCCAAAAATTAGTTTTCTGGACTTCATAGCTTACGAGCTTGTTCTTGTTTTATTTCTGTTTTTAATTCGATGTACAGACACAACTCTTCTATTGTTTTATTCTATATATAGATATAGATTACGTTAAACTGGGAGAAACTTTCCGACAAATTAGAAATTTTGATAAAAATTTCGTGAAAATATTCCCATGAAGTTTACTCGTTGTGCATCCACATTATCACTGTTTGTGAACGTTTGATGGCTTCTTGGTAAGTCATAAAGTAGAAATTCAATCGCAAGCTCCTTGCGTTGCGACTCAAGCACAAGGATCTTCGGAGGAGGATTTAATTAAACTTTGTCCTCTAAGTTTCAGCATAGTTTTTAAGGAATTTTTAAAAGATCTGGAGGAATATTCCACTTTGCTTTGTCAGACCACTTTGAACTTGTTTTTATCATTTTTTGAAACTCGAATAATTACCATTATGCTCAGATATAATTAAATTAACTTCAGTACATGTATATCTCTCTCATCTACGAATTTTTCTTTCTTATAATAATAATTCATTTGATTTCGACCTCGCGGCTAAGAAATACGATTTGGTTAAAATTTTTCTAACCACACATCCTCTCACTCATCCTTTGATAATTTATTCTTATATTATCTTCAATCGTTAACCTAGTTACTTTCTATTCTAAAATTATTATTTCCGCTAGCAGCCTCCACTGCTAACCTTTCTGCATATTGTACCTTGTAGTTTTTGATATTTTCACCATTCCTTTCTTTATCTTTTTCTTTTCCTTATT
Source organism: Bombus pascuorum (assembly GCF_905332965.1). Taxonomy (NCBI): domain Eukaryota; kingdom Metazoa; phylum Arthropoda; class Insecta; order Hymenoptera; family Apidae; genus Bombus; species Bombus pascuorum. The sequence goes on along the minus strand of NC_083497.1, from coordinate 12,882,509 downwards.
CTTTCTATATTCCTTAACCATTTCTCCAGCTATTCCGATCTTGTATTCCTTAGGATCTTTTCTACGCTTGTGTTTATTCTTTCTATTCGTGTGCAGCCTCCCACCGGATGTTTTAACGTCACAATATTCCTCTCGCAGATTTTACGCATTCTTTTCTACTGCCGACCACCATCGTAAACCTACCTTATATGATTATACTTCTTTTCAATTGGAATTTAAAAAGTTCGCCGACCTTTAAATTCTTTAAAAAATGTTTCGATATTTTTAAAGTAATTATCAACGCTAAAAAGATACTAACAAATTAGATAAGATACTTTTCGCGCACTGCTTGCGCCATTACGCTCACACGATAAGACAAAGTGCCACTTTCACGAAGAAAACCAAACGACAGCGGTTTCCTTCAATTAATACGAAGAAACGACAAGAAATCGTCCGGATAAAATACCAATTAACGGGATTTGTAAACGGAGGACAATAGGTCTAGCAATTAAGTAATTTGCAGAGAACAGGAAGCTGTTCGGTCGAGGAAGTAGCGTCTTTTAATTGCTTGTTACGAATGACAGCCAATAAGGAAGCGATAGAAGGACGAAGCAAGGGAAATTGCAGCGAAAAGAAAACGAGGATCGATGAAAGATAAGATCTCTGAAGCTACAACTAGACGTGGAACGTCTCCAAAAGAATGCGAAGAAGAGAATCTTTCGATTTTTGAGCGAAACTGGAAAGACGGCGAAAAGTGATTCTTCCGACACAAAAACTGAACCGAGCATTGTCGAGAATTCTACGTTAACTTCTAGGATATTCTATTTCGAACTGCTTGCTTCTGTCGTGGCATCGACTAGCTCAGGTAACATTCGCGAGTTCATGTTCCGAACTATTATTAAATATCGAGGAAAAACTTCGATCGGTCGCGAGTTTCTTGTCTGGTTTGATTAACTTTGCCAGAGATTCGGCCGACCAGCCATTAAGAAATGAAACGAGGACGCGCATCTCCGTTTTTCCGACGTCTCGCCAAAGAAAACTTTGTGGGAACAGAAAGAAACTGGGGAGAAAAACGTGAATTCGCTATAAGTAACGAAGAAATTATGTAAAAGGAAAGCGATGCACTCTTTTAAAAGCGAATCGCTTGGAGAAATTTTTCTTTGAAGAGTTACAAAACGCCTCTCGTGTGTGTATATAAAACTGACAGAACTGATATCAAATTTCAGTAAGAAGCAAAAATTTATTTAAACACAGTTATAAAGACAACTAATCGCTGCTAATATTATAAGACATCCGAATAATAATTTACGCAAAATACACAAGTACATAGTCCTTTGAAAACGTTTCGTCGTCATTAGTTAACCGTAGAATTAATTATTAACTATGAAATAGAAATTTCATATTTCCTTCGTAGCATTAAAACGAATTCTATCTTATATACCATCTTCTGAACAATCGTGATCTCGTAGATATAAATATAAAATTAATTAGCAAGATTAACTGTAATATTCTGCACAGGTCCGTCGTCCTACATATTTCTGTTTTATCTACAGTAAATTTCACTCTGCAATTCTTTAACTTCACTCAATTACTTTATAACGAGGACTCGAACTCGAGAAACTTCATTTGCTCTTACGAGAGGGAATGAAGTATTCTATCTCAATTTATCCGTGAGATATAACTTCTGGAAATATCTTCAGTTTTCAGCGGTAACTGAAAGTCACTTATACCCTCTCATACGTCGTAAGAAATTCATTTTCGTTCGTCAAGTATTGTCCAACGACTGTGTAAACTAAATGACAAACCTTACGGACTAAGTAGCGAGAGTTTTAAATGCAACTTTCTGTTAAAAACGATCCATCGGATTTTGTAAAAAGTCACGATATAAAATACCCATCGAACGAATTCCACAAAATCTACAATTTTATTAGAGAAACATCCAAAAAGATACGAAAGACTGCACATCGAACGTTATTTAAATTTCAAGAGCAAAAAGCAAACTTTCTCGGCGATTGATGCACTCTCCATTGTCTCGTTAAATACGTACACGTACGTACGCGTCTATTTGTACCAACATAGAAGGTATTTTTCCGTAACAAAGTAGAAGAGCGTAGTTTATTCGAACACAACCACGTACCGCCGTTTCTATTTCGATACAGATGTACCAACAGCTTTTTGAATTGCTTCTAGCTCGGTTCGAAAGCTAGATTTACGGTGATCGATTACCAGAGAGTAGCGGAGGAAAATTGCTGCCCCCGTGACGGCACTGCACACAAACGAAAATTACCAGCCTCCCACCATTAACCATTAGCTGATTGATATGATAGAAAATAATGGCTAGATCGAGAGAGATTGCGAGTAACCGGAACGTTAAATCACGGCTCTCTGTTTACACTCCCAGGGAAAAATGAGGGACTTTGTAGAATCGCTCTGCCATTTCGCTGAAACGACGATCTTCTTTGCTTAATGCTACGCGGAAGGATTCGTTTTTGTTCTTTTTAATAGTAAACTCTTGGGGCAATGTAATTTATGTTACAGAGTAATAGAGTAATAAGATAATTGTATATTATCGAACTGGGGAAAGTTACAAGACTGACTTCTGAATTAATGAATTTAAAGAAAAAGGTCACGTTTAAACATCTTTAAGGTGATTACGTTTCTGCAGAAACTTTCTATGGATAAATGAGAATGAAAAATGAAGAAGCAGAGGAGAATCCCTTAGAAAGGAACTAACGAAACTCGTATCTGAATTTCGTTGAAAGCTGAAAATCTTCATCGAACGAGAATTTCATCTGCCGTTTCTCGTGTAAGCTCGTTACTCAGTTGCCCCCGTACAAGAGACTCTAAATTAAGTGAAAAATGTCGATGAAACGAAGCACAGTGAGAACGAAATCGAATTACGAAATTGCCGGAGCACACACGTCGGAGTTAATACTACGCGACGGTAGATAAAGAAACGTTGATAAAGATACATCGACTGGCCCGACACTATCCTTCTAAGAATAATTTAATGCAACAAACTCGATACATCTCTCGTTCAGTTCCATTAACTGTTTCGAATTTAATACCTTCGTGTCGAAGATCAGCGATGAAGAATCTAACAACTCTATTTTTCTGCTTCATTCTTTTAACCATTTTAACGATTAATTAACGAAGCGTTATCAATCTTTGTTAAGTATCTTTGTTTGATATGATTAATAAAATGTACTATTCTAACGCATTGGACATAATAATATATCATATTTTTATATATTATCTGAATTTTTACACCTTCAAGTTCTCCGTAAATGCGAGCAGATCAATACCATTGCTATGGTATCGATAGAGCTTCAAAAAGGTTTGCAATACATTTTGCAGCAATAATTTGCAATGATGTGTTCGCATGATATGTTCGTAATCGGTTTATACGAAGGTTTCTGCTTTTGCGATTAACTGTACATCCACACGCTTCGTTAAATTTCTTTATAATTGAAAATGTAGAGAAAAAAAGGACAGAAAGATCAGGAAGTATCGCGAAGTAACTTCAATCGCGTAACGAGCCGTGGAAACATTTTTCAGAGTGCAGGCTTACCAGATCAAGCAACGATTCGTATGAATAAACCTAGAGGGACGCGTCGGCGCCGGTGAAAAACTACTTCCCGAGTTTCTTTCTTCTCCGTGCACGCGTTTCCTCCCAAAAGGATCCTTCTTATTCGCGTTCCATTCGTTCCTTTCCACGGTCTCGACTTCTGCGCGTCGTTCTTTCGTTTTCCACTTGGATAATGATCAGTCTTCCACGCCCCCACCGCCTTTTTTCCACCTTGTTTCTCTCCCCACTCTTCGTTCTCCTTTTCAAATGAGATTTCTACCTTCTTCTCGCCAAGTTTTATATCCATTTCTACGTTGCTCGACTATGTCAGAAAGGAGAAGAAGAAGAAGAAGAAGGAGAAGTATAACGAGTTTGCATAACTAAAAATTGCACAGCGAATAAGGAAAGAAAGAAACGGATGCGTTGGTGTCTATTTAGCGAAATGGGGTATTTGTTTGGCGAAAACGGGACAGGGGCCGTCGTCGGGGGACCATTTTCATGCGAAATTCCGCGTGTCTGGCAATCTGTAACGTCGTTCCCGTCATTCTTCTCGTCCCCTTACCTTTATCTCCCATGCAATAAGTCCCCTGTCTCGTTAAGATATTTCTTATTTCATCCTCTCTTTTTGTTTTGACCATTTTTCCCTTTGGACATCTTCATTTCTTACATTCCAGCGAGAAACGGTTAATCAACCCAGTAATACTCCAGTCCTCCATTTTATTCCTGTTTTTCTCCGCGTTTGTCGTCTCTTAACCCGCCAAGAAAATGAGGAAAACGAAAGTAACCAAGGTAGAGCAAAACAAGATGGCGAAGAAGGCTGATGAGTCGTTAATTGGAATAACGTGGCGACAAATATTTATTCGAGCGTGTAAGATATATTTTTCTTCCTGTTCTTTTCCTTGTTATTCTCGCAATTCCGGTGGATACTGTAGTATTATGACTCCTTCTTCTTCGTTTTGCGTTGTTATTATGCCACCTTCCTCGCCATCTGTCCTTTTCACGGAAAATAACTAAGAGTAAGTTCTTTTTTTCCCAGCAAACGATACCTTCACAGCTGTGTCTGCGTGCCACTCTAATCCGAGAATATAACAGGTTATTGTGCCGCGTGTATTCGCTGAAAGCGAAACCTTGCGTGGCTATTCTTTCAAATCATTGATAACACGATTCATCGAATGAAGATATTTTACTAAAAAGAGTGAAAATGATGTACTACAACGTGAAAAAGTTCCACCAACTAAAACTGGAATATTTCGTTTCCCGATTTACTATACTCGTATACTAACATTAGTATAGTATGAAAAACACTCCGGTTGACTATCAATTTAATATGAGATTTTCAATTGTTTTTTATTCGTTTCTTCGAACTACTAAAAAGTAGTAAAGTAGAAACTAGCTGTTGCGATTCGCGGAATTCGAACGGAAGAATGTCCAGCTGCGTGGAAAGTCGCAAGAAGTACGCAATCAACGCGGTCGAGGTGGATTTCTCATCAAAAACTCGCGGTATTATCTATGCAAGCGGGTTTTCGGCGTGTTGGCTCTCGCGAAATTAACCCAACGTCGTCTAATTAGGATTATCTATGGCCATCCCGTGAATTTACACTGCGAAACGTCCAATTAAGGCGGCACGATAGACAATGGGATTGCACAGTCGCGAAATTACGTTGCCAAGGACGGTCCCATGCAAATAGCCTTATGTATTCCCAACGATGTACGTACTCGCGAGCGCACACGAGACGAAACCAGCGCTACGCTCGCGGAAATTGGAAAAAGAACAGGGTGAGAGCGTCTTGGTTGAAGGATAGCGCAAGAGGGTCGATGTAGGGCCGGTCGTTGTCCGCCGGAAAGAAGAAGAATAGCGTGGAATTTGTGATAATGCAAGCACGAAAGACTCGTTGTACAGGATTATTCGGTTGAAAGGCCAGCCACAAGGAGACCATCACCGTCGTGAATTAATTTCGTGATTAATTGCTCTACACCTTTTTTTTTCTTTTTTTGTTTCTTGTTCAAGTTAGATTGGTTAGAGTCAACGTTATAAATAGTTGGTGGATCGAGTTCTGTACTTAAGCCAGACATCATAACTGTTATAAGAGAAATTTTACAAGTTATGGTATAAAAGTTAATATATCTAGCCTAACAATTTTGATTACGAATAACCGTTATAAACGATAAAAGTTTTTTCAATTTTCGGTCATCATTATCGATGGCAAACATTTGTTATGGTTACATTTATCGTTACTGGTAACAAGCACTGGTAACTAGTAATTAAGTATTGCTACCGGGACTTGTTTTAATGATCTTATTAATGCACGTGGTAGCGAATTGAATATCGTGAACTTAAATGATTGGATTGGAAGTATAACGAGGATAAATGTGTCACTCCTAATTATATTTTTACGCCAAGCTCCAATCTTAAGTTAACTTTTCATTGTAACGTAATTAGATTTCCGATAAAAATAATTGTTATCTCGAATGTCTAATTTAAGTTTGTTCCACTCTATTTTGTATTTATCTTCTACCTTCGTTTTCTAAATCTTCGTATTTTTAAACATTTACTCTAATTAAAAAAGCACTCGCGAAAGGCAATAACATATTGATCGAAAAATCACACGTCTCGTATTGAGATTTAACGTTGCTCCGCGTCGTTTCCACTTTCTGCGTGGCGCAACTTCGAAATTTGTTCGGGATCCGTGCCATGGAAACGGCAACTTTCTTCCTAGAGTACCAAAACTTTCACAATGTATTATTTCGATTTACAACGTTTTGACGGGGCCCGGGCTATGTATTAAACGCGTAAAGTTCAATTTCAAATGGCGGCGTCACGGAACCATCGCAATTTTCACGTGATATCCTTCCGTGGCTGGAAAAGGAATACCCCAGGTATTCCGAAACTTTTTTTTCTCAACGTTGGAAACGAACTTCCACGACAGCCAGGAAATAGTCTCATCTTTTATCAGGTAAATGAAACCTGTTTGCATTTTATTCACGCGCCATCATCAGTTTTTCGCCTGTCTGATAGGACTACGCTTGCTTTCTAGATAACCGACGTACGGGAATAGAATTACAGGGGTCTTGCAAACTTAATTACGCCGGCTGATTCCATTAGCAAAGTCTTTGTGCAACGCTTTCGATCCACGGATTAGATAAATAAATAAGTTAACGCACGCTCGACGAACGGAAAGTGATCGAAAATCAACAACCTCGAGGTAAATCAAATTGTTAAAATAATAAACTATAATAATAATAACAACCAGTAATTTTGCTAGTAGCTGTGGATATATAGTAATCGATATTTAATTAAGTGTTACTACCAGGACTTGTTCTAACGATCTTATTAATGCACGTGGTAGCGAATTAAATGTCGTGAACTTAAATGATTGGATTGAAAATAGAACGAGGAGAAATGTGTCACTCCTAATTATATTTTCTACGCCAAACCCCAATCTTAAGTTAACTTTTCATTGTAACATAAATTTTACTCTACCTTTAGTCTAAACTTAAACTTTGCTCTATCTTTTGCAAGAAATTCCGATTTGCACGAATCCAGATGTTTTGAAAATCTATAGAAAATCTCTATTTTCGAGAGCTATTAAATGATGGTCTTCAGAAGTCAAGCGTAGAGAAAACATCCCTCTCACAAAAAAAAAGAAGAAAGAAGAAGAAACACCTTATACAATTTGTTTCAGAAGTGGCAAAAGTTAGGGTAATATTTTACCATCGAGTGGTATAGTTTCATGGTATAATTTCATCGACCACAAATCCTGCTTCGAAACGTCCAAGTGTTCGATCACGACGATAGCAACTACCCTCGTCAGTAGTCCCTTCTTACCTCTCCACTAACAGACTCTGCTCCTTGCTGGCATCCTCGATCTTCCCTGTCTCGTGAGGATTCTCATCTCGATGTGGATCGACTCCAAGCAGTCTGCGATCAGTAAAATCGAGTAGCCTTATCGATAGGAACGAAGGAAGTACGAAGAAGTCCTCGGACATTTTCTAAATTCAATTGCACGTATCGAGTTTTTCCAATTGATGCGTGTGAGAAAATTTAGAAGAAGCGAAGGTACTCGAACGCTACTAGATTTTTCTAAAAGTAACTCTACAGATTGTTATTGTTTCGTTTGGTATGGAAAATAAAATAAAGGAAAATAAAAGTTTTTCAGAGTACGAGGAATATTTAAAATCAGAGAATGATAGAAATACTTTTCATAGAAAACGTTTCTGGTTAGAGGTAGAAAAATTTCCAACGAAGAGATCGGCGAAGAAACTTGCGCCTTTATTAGATTTTCTGAAATGAACATTTCACAGGTCTGCTCGCCGCATGAAAATTCCACGTTATCTTAAGTACAACTAAAGACACGCAACTACGAAACTTCAGAACTGCAAGTTGGGGAGCGCTGCAAATCAGACACTCGGCGTGTTTTAGGTTTAACTTATAAGGAAGTCGACATTCAGCCGCGTCGAGTAATTTCTCGAAAACAGACTGACAAGTTTCCAAGCTTGTCAACTAAATTGCAATGGAAATTTATATCGAGTTACCATCGTCGAAGAATTCATTTCCACCATTCACTCGGAAAAATACGAATCTTATTGCAACATTTTTTAATTTTTTAATTTTTTAAAGAAAATAAAAAACGTTTCAATCTCAAATTCACTTTATATACTTATCCATATAATTAATAATTATTTTTAAGATACAAAGGAGACTTCAAACACGACATCATCATGGTACGAATCTTTTATAGGGCAACCTTCTGTCAAAGTATACTACAAACTATAAAGTTCTGTAGACATTCTCGATAGTTAATTCGCTGTCACTCTGAGTTTCTTCGTAAAAGAACGACCCACGCCATACGTAGAACTCTACTTAGCGATCCAGACATAAGATTCTGAACGTCGATCATCGTTAACGTGATAAGACGCTTTCACTTAACTTAATCCACGCTGGTAACGAGGATTAAGGTGAACTGGTTCGTTAGAGCCGAATAATACTGCGCTATTGAAGAAGATTTAGGATGGATCGGATGCATTATGCATCCAGGACCTGCTCGAAAGAGTGCATCAGCCTTGTGACTTGGATCGAAGGTATTAAAGCCGCAAATAAATTTCCTCTTCGCTTGAATATTATATCTCCATTTGTTTTGCTTCTTTCTTATTCGCGAATTATCTATTTTATGCTCTTGCTAGAATTTTAATGAAAATATCACATTCCCCTTTCGACTTTAAATTAATGAAAAAGAGTAGACTTTCTCACACGATGTTCGTGGAAGTTATTAACGAAGTATATCAATTTTCTAACGATCTTAAAGCGTAATTACAGGATAGTTGTAAAACATCAGCACGTATTTCAACTACTTGATGGTAAAGCTCTGATTAATTTAGTATACCGGTTGGAATCCACGAAAGTTGTTCGCAACTTAATTAGTACATGAACGAATGCTTGTTCATTATAAAATTGAAACTGTAACTCGCAGTAATTCTCCGATAGAGTAACTCTATCTTCGACATCTAAAAATCGTTCATTCTAGAAAATTAAAAGCGTAAAAAAAAGAAATTTCTATTCCAGAAATAGTTGGGCGTTCAAAATTCTTGGTCGTAATAATGCTCTGAAAAGTGATCTAACGTGCAAAAGGTCGCGTTTCGTTTGGACGCTCCAACAATCCCCTTGTCCAGGAATAAATCAAAAGTAACAAGCAAACAAATTTCGCGCGAAAAGGGCGAAGTTATGCAAGCGTAACGAGGGAGGCGCGTTCCAGCGCAAGTTAACGTGGCGAAGTAATTCAAGCAGATGTAAAAAGTGACTCTGACCAGATCGGCTCCGCCAGAAACTAAGCAAAGTGGAAATGGGCTGTGAGAGAGGTCAGCAAATGAGACTTGCAACTCGTAAATGAGTTCTCAGACTTTTTCTGAATAATTACTGCATACTTTGCCTTTTCCACGGCAAACGATGAATTAATACTCTGCCACAGATTTAAGTTGGACGTACTAATCAGTGCATACGTAAGATGCATCTTCGAGAAAAACTTCTATCTAAGTTTTAACTTTTACTCGACAAACCTTCTCCAAAAATTATGAAATACCTTCGATAATTTCAATTGAATTGCTCCAACGTATTACACGTAATGATTCGTGTAACTTTAAGTAGCCAATTAAGGAAAACATAGTTGCACGAGTTTAATCAAATTTTTCTGAACATTTTTTTAGATAATATATTAGGCTTATGCGAAAGTTTTAGTGTTTTTCACAAGCGTTCCTGTATAATTACTTTTTATCGATATAATCGTTCACCGTTTCGTGCGACTGTTTGGATGGTACTGATCTATCTGAAATGTCAATTTTCGTAATTCGATTGGTCACAATAACCGCGCGAAAAAAAGAATAAGCACGACGAATGATGACGGCAACGCTATCGCTGGGAAGTTCTTTCGCACGCGAAGTACTCTGCAGAATCGACACCGAGAAATTATCACTTATTCCGATCATTGATAAGCATTCTTTAGTCGGACAGCACCTTTGGAATGTTGCGGAAATACGAAAATGTATCCATACTATTTCTTGGCGATGGAATTAGAAACTCGACGGACAGTAATGCATATATGGAAGAAATTTGCAAAAAAAAAAGAAACGCTAAAATTTTGTTGCATACAGCTAGTAAATTAAAAGACAAAGATGATTTCCATAATTAACTATTAAATTTAGATTTTTAATTGAAATGTCCATTCTTCACTTTACGTTTCGTTCATAAAACTGCAGATATAATTTTAAAGGGATTTCGCATGTTATGAGCTTACGAGATTCGTAAATTTTTTAGCAATGTCCGCGCCAACGACAAAACAGAATCTAATCGAGAATCAAGTTTCAAAGCGTTCAGCCTGAAACACGGTTCAACGAGATTCCATTTGCCGCACGAAATCAAACGCGAGCCATTTTTCAAACAGGATTGCACGGAACCAGTTTGCGGTTTATATTTATGCGTTTACATGAAATCGACTGTAAGTCAGCTCAATTTTGTGCATGGTAAACCCACAGCGAACGAGTAACAGGAAATACAAAAGCAGCTTACACGAGCTTAAAGTGATTGAACTGCAACATACGAGAAATAAACGGGGTAGGATTTTCGTGCAGTAGATAAGCTCGGCGTTGGTCAGACAACGCCAGCTTTCATGGATATGTTTTTTTTAATTAAATGCAGAGACACGCATCGACTTATTGGAGTACGATTACTTGATTAGATTTCTCTGCGACCTAAAATTATACATATAGCACCTAATTTCGCATGAAAAAAAGAGTTCGTCTAATTATAATTTTTTCGATCCTCAATTTGGAATATCGTGTTGTAGGTTATCTACTAGAGTTAGGTTCATTCTTAGTTACCGTATCCTGGTATTTAATCCGAAACGAATCGTATTATATAATAAATCACAAAAGCAATATCAATATTTCCAAAACATAAAATAACTAGTGCTATATTGTATAAATAAAAAAAACACAGTCCGATTCTATGACGAAAAAGCAATAAAGAATGATTCGATTAACAAACGTAGTCCCATTTGTCTCCAATCAACGGAATTACTAGAAAAAAAACTCGACGAAATATTGCCTGAAGTCACAATGTGAATTACAACGGGCGAAATGATGAACATGATGAAAATTCCAATCCCCAAAAACTAGCCCCGTGGAAATCAGCCTTATAAATCTACCAGTTGCGATGCAACAATTGTGTCAGAGAAGTAAATGAACCATAGAGAATAGATTACACGTTGCACGTGTAACGGCATGTGTACTAAACAACACGTTAACGAGAACGCTAATTTTTTCGCGTATTTGTCTCGCGTGGTGTACTCGCGCGCCAATTCTTCAAGTGCGAAATGGCGCGGTTCCCGGAAATTTCAGTCCATCTACTATTTGTACGAATTTTACGATTGCCAACCTGCCCACTAGCTTTGCTATACTAAATCCTTGTATATTGTATGGGGTGGGAAATGTATGATGGATTTGAACAAACAAGTTTTGGAAGAGCATTGTGCAGTAAAATTCTGGGATTTAAATGTCAAAACGATTAAAACATAATTTTTCTTTTCAGAATTTATATTAAATCCTTCGTGAAATAAAAAGTTTGAACTTTTTCAAAAAAGAGAATCTCAAGCGATATATTTCGACATTTCTAAATCCAGTCGATAACTATAAAAAGTATTCGAGTAAAAATATTTATTGTATTACTAAAGTGACAAATTAATGGAAATTTGAAATGTAAATAACTGTAAAATGTAAAAATCGCGTAACACGAGGCAAACGAGTTATTAGTTTCGGGAGAAAAAAATTGTATCCGAATTAACGAAAAACCAATTTTGTTCGATTCCGATACGGTAGTCCACTTTGGAGGGAAAGTACATGTAATAAGAGATGGCCAATACAAGATCGAACCGTAACAAGTTTCCAAATAACAGTATCAAGGTTCGGTCCGTGAAATCTTCCCGGGTCAGCAGAAAGAATCGTAATGAAATCGATGTCGAGTAGTTTCCATTTCTCTGACAAACTTTCTATCCCTCATTGCCTCCGGAAATCTAATTTCCGCCGATAGAATTCTGCCTACGATTCATTTAAATAGAAACACCAATGGAATGAATTATTTCCAATTATTCTTTCACCCTTGTTCCAGAGAAAATTGCGAACATCCGTCTGACAGTACTGACATTTTAGAATTAAGTGCTTCGGTACCTCTATTGTCGTAACATTTCAGGATTTGCTACTTAGCCAGTTAGTTTCGTTATACGTTCAAATGCATCGTTTTTGTTTCACAAATATGCTGTTGTTTTATACAAATATGAAATTATACGTAAAAGTATCCAATATTTTTACTATTGAATTATTTCATACTGTTATCGAGAAGAATACGAGATTAATTCACAATCTTTTTTAGAACTTTTTGTAAATTTTTTAGCGATTTGAATGATAAGATTATAAAAATTGAACGTAACTTTAAGACATTTTATATGCCATGTAAATTGTATGTTTTCCAGATCGTCGAACATCTATCCAGAGAAGTTTCACTCGTTAACCGCTTTACATTTCCAGATTGGGAACGAATCGAAGGAAGGAAGAGGTCGAGATCGATGTTCATAACAGACTTTACTCTGGTTTTTAAGCGAGGTTCGTCCAGCGACCCGATAAAAGCTACGTAAATACAGATGCAAGCTAGAGCTCGCTGCATACTTCCACTTCACTTGCAAGCCGTGCTTCCAGCATCGACCCGCCTACCATAGGTAATACATAGCTCCGCATAGTGTAAGCCGCGGTGCGTACGAAACTAGCGTAATTATTATTTACGCTACGTTACGTCGAAGACTGCTAGATAAATCTTTGCAGATTCGTAAACATGGAGATGCTTACGAATTGTACTTGCCAGAAACTTTTGTTGCATCGGCAAACCGATAAATTAAACAAGATGAAGTCACGTTGTGAGTGTAGATCGACGAAATTTCAGACGAAATGAGCGAAATAATTGTAAGAAGAAACAGAAATTACGAAATTATTCATATTTTTAATTGCAGGTGATTTGGAGAAGTGTAAGGCGTTTTTGAAGTTGGAATTTTTAGATCAACGATTACCACACCGAGAATATCGTAAAATAGGAAGTGACTGGAGATCGTTGTTCGGCAAAAAATTCTGATTTTAACGAAACAACTTAGAAGTTGAAAGAACAATGCTTTATGGATTCCTTCGCTCCTTAATGCTCGGACATCTGTAGGTTTTATGAATAACTCGAGTGCTTAAGAGGATTTACAATTTCGAAAAGGATAATCCTCTTGACGGGAAGTTTCACGAGAAGACAATTCAAGAATAAAGGGAATCAAGAATGAAACAAAATAAGAAAATGCAATAAGTATAAAATACCCTTGTAAGTGAGGTCGTTTCAGAGAATCTGAAATTTCCCAGCAATTTTATAAATCTTTCATATGATATCGTAATTTGATGATTCGTTGTAAAATTCAAAGAACTAAATGAACCAATCATCGGACGCTTCATAGACCAATTACAATTATAAAACCAACCCTTATCCTTTCTTAAAGAAAAAATTAACAAATTTTCCCTTAGCGAATCAGATTTTTCTTTCGAGTCCAACAGCGACGGATCGATTCCAGTGTCAAAAACGAGTCATTAGGATCGCCGAAACTTATTCGAAGAAAGGAGGGTCAGAAACGACGGTGACTACCGGATTTCTGGTTTTCAGAGTAGATTCTCACGTGGTCTATTCGAGGATGAATATATCTTCACAGATAGGGAACGCAGTGGCTATTTTCACGAGTGTTGGCAAACATCTAGACTATTCTAGACGGAAGGGACCAGGGACCCGGAGGAAGTAGAATGAGCTACAATAGGACCCAGCCGAATGGATTTCCATGCTGCATACAATGGGACGCACGCAGCGATCGTTATGCATTCGCGGCGCGATTTGGCCGCCATGCCAACTTATTTCTTCCGGCCACCAACTGTTCGAAAGCTTCTCCTCAGGATGGAGGTTCGCTGTCTCTCGCCCTCTGTAGCTTGACAGCGTGCTTTGAGAAAATTTTTACCTCTGATACTTGGTTTGTGATATTACGAACATGGTAGTTAAGACAGTTTTATCGTTAATGATGCCCGATGTTTAGCTATTTGTCGTGTCAAATATTTTCAAGTTATTTAATTTTTATCTTGGAAATTTCTCAAATTCTATTCGAACGTCTGTTGTTGATTTTATCGTTGTGTTAGAAAATTATATTCTTGTTATCCTTCTTCTTATTTCCATATCCATAAACATGTATTGTATAATCAATATGATATTCGAGTAAGATAAGTAATTTAAAAGATCGTCGCAAATTTAATTTTATTAAACAGCAAATGAAAATGAAAGGTATTGATAAACGCGTTCTTGACAAGATCGATTACGTTATATTTCTGCATAAACCGAAGGATCGAAACACACCAATTCCAGCAATTTTGAACTGACGCAAGATCGTCCTCCGTCCAATTACGGCGGGCCATGCGGAATTTACGAAGATAGCTTATTAAATTAATTTTATAAAATAAGCTACAAAACAGAGATAAAACTGAGGCTATAATGAATTATTAAATAATACGTACGATAATGAATAAATTTACTTCCGATCGTGTTTATCAATCGACATCTACTGTTAATTAAATTACATATACGTAGAACTGTTTAACGAATATAATTTATTCAGAACATGAAAGTAATTTTTTCAATTCAACTTCGATTCAATTTCGGATGTTTTTCCAAGCTTCCTGCAACTATTTTTGAAGTTATAGAAACTTTGGGAAGTTTCTTAAAATTCCTTTGTCTTTAAACTCCTCTTTCTCGTAGACTTTTTCCAAATCCTAATATTCCAACAAACTTTTCTACAGCTTCTAGATCTTTTTTCTATCACCTACCCATAATACTTCGAAACTGTTACAAAGGTCTCACAAATTTTGCTTACACCTTTGCCAAACCTGTCCACATATTTCCAAACTCTTTTCAAACTTCGCTCCTATCGTCACCAACATGCTCTCAAACTTTCATCAAGAATTTTTCAAAATTTCCTCATACATTTTTCTTGTCAAAAATTTACTTTCCACACCTTACTTCTTCGTCATTTTCGAAATTTCACAGAAGCTCGCTCCGAAATCCTTCTAAACTCTCACAATGTCAATACCAAAACCGAATGAACTCGCAGAACGCAGATTAAGATTTATTGTTTATTTGCACAGTTTTCGATTCGTCCAAAGGAACGTGTTTCTATGAAGGATTAAATTATGGCTGTCATTTCGCGCAATGAAAATTCGAGCTTCGCGAATCGATGCTCAACAAAAGTACGCTACATTCGATATAACTGTGTATTTGAGTTTGCCACGCTGTGTCTCGATTGAGAACCGAGAGTCGCGATTGCTTCTCGCAAATAATTCCGCGCCGTTTGTGCGTTTCGGCTTTCGCTTTATTTAGAGCCACCCTGTTTGAATTTTCGTTCAACGTTCAAACGGATGGATTTCATCTTTGCCGTACTTGCTCGCTCGTTCGAATATTGTACCCCGCATTCCAAAGATAATATCTTTCGGACCGATATTCCACGTAGCCGTTTCTCGTTCGAGGAATCCTACGCTACATCGTAAACTTTGATTTCGTTTTGCCCAGTTGCCGTTGTGTCGAATGCCTCGTTCTACACTCTAAGAGGTTGTTCTGCGTTTAAAAAAATCTGAGAAGATTCTGGGATAGCTGTCAACGTCTCTACTATAGCGTACAATCGTTTGTTAAGTCGAAAGCTTTGATGAATGAAACTTTTCTGGAGTTAATCGTAAAGCTATTTAATTAATCGTAAAACTCAAATAAATTAAAAGAAATCGATAAATTTCGAACTTGAAGTTACGTACTTGCAATTTTTACAAACACAGTTGTTGATTTCGAGTAGCTTCGATTCCCAAAATCTGGTTTAAAACATCACTGACTTTTCACTTTCTTTTACGTACCATTCTGCTAAATAAAAAGTACTTAATCGTTCGATATTACTAAAACTTCGATTCTAAGGAGCCGAAATAAACAAATTATCAGAACTTATTCTTCCCCAATTTCTGTTTTCTACCTTCGAATTAAGCCAAAATATCTGAACATTGAAAATCTTCAGAAATCAATCATTCCTGCTCGTTATACGTATATTGAGCGTTAATCACGTTGGCACGTTAATCTGCCCGCTTCATTTTTTATAACCCTTAACAAATGCTTAAGAAGTAAAAAAGTTTGTGAAAGAAAATCTAACCGGAAAACATTTCCTTTGATGGAGTTCTGGCAAAGGAACTCGATTCAGAAAGGAGACCCGACACGGTCAGAGTCAGCGATATATTAAATGACAGCCGGTCAGGGAAACGGGCTTCGATCTATCGTTTTGCATACGAGAGCGATTTGGTCTCCTCGCCGACTTATTTCTTCCGGTCGTGACTGGTTTCTCTTCGACCGGCTGCCGACTAAAATTGCTTTTCTATTTTCCCAGTAACTCATTACCTCGGCAATATATGTACATTTCAGCATTTTGCTTCAGCTATCTTTACCAAAAGCGTGCCTTTTTAAAGTGCAATAACTCGCGTGTGCAGAACGAACGCAAACGATGACCTCAAAGTAACGAATTCAACGTTGCTAATCTCCGGCCTCATTTACATCGCTTATTATTCGCGATCAAAGGATAATAAAGCGGAAATAAATTAGCAAAGATGCTGGAGAATGGAAGAGAAGAGAGACGTATAGTACCTTCCACATGTTATAACATTCTTCTTTATCTATTACTATGTTTCAAAGGATTTCTACAAAAATACACAAATAAAGGCACTGTGTGTCTGCAAAATATCGAAAGTGAAATTTAAAACGTCATGAAAATTGATTCCCAATTGCGCTCAACGAGATCGATTACCATCTCGTTACCTGCGCAAGAAACGAAAGTACCCCGGTTCAATTAACTTTACGATATGAGAAGTCTTCCTATAAATTAGATTTATAACACATGTACATAAGCTTTTTATATGTTTCAAAGTTAGACGTATGTTTTCTAACACTTTTGGAATTTTCATAAGACTTTTGCACGATATTACGACATTACTATGTTAGTATATATCTTTACTACACGCGTTTACATTCCAATTTTTTCATCGAAAGGGGAAAGAAGAGAAATAATTTGGAGAAAACAAGTAAGAAAGAGTCTCACGTCCGAGGATCGAGGAGCCTCGAGGACACTCGGTCTTCCACCTTGCAGAGTCAAGAAAAACTCACATGCTCACGGGTCGCTCTTAAATAACCTACTCAATTATTTATTTCTGGGTTTCTCCAGTCCGGCAGCGGCCATCTCCTACCATTTGTGAGATCCTCCTTTTGTTCTGGGCAACGAGCAACCGGCCGTGCACGTAATTTAGTCCCGGCGAGACGTATACCAGGGGATAGGTGGAAAAAGCGTAATGAAAAAGTATGCGGCAGAGCTGGCGGCCTGCAACCGGCCGATTTCCGGTTCGCGAAACGTCGAGACGCCGATATTTTTCAATTACCAAGAGGCCGACGCACAGTTTATTTAGTTTGCGTACGATCGTACATGCTCTCGAATGAAAACAGCGTCGTCAGAGCTGATCCAACCGTTGAAAAACACGTGTAACTTTGAAACATATTATCGTTCGCTGCGTTTCCTACTATGCAATGCAGCTCGTTTGTTGTTTTTTCTTTTCGTGTACTTTCTTTTCTAATGAATATGCAGTTTGCAAGAGTAGAATAATACATTGAAAAGAAAAAGGAAGAATATATACAGAGGACAATTGTATAGTGGCAAATGGAATACAATGCCAAGCAAAATTTGTTGTTGCTTTTTTAAACCAGATATTAGCATTTTATTTGAATAAACAAACAAATATAACAATTCTGTGTAACATATTTCGAAACCATGCTATTTATTCCATTGTTTTCGCTCTTCTGACACGTACGCTGTTATGTTCAAAACGTACACGTTGATATTCCGAACGAAAACAGTTCTTTTCTAGATTCTGTTTTTCGGATAAGGAAATGATTTTTTTCTATTGTGTATTCTAGTCTATTAAGTGTAATTACCAATCCAGTTCGTATATTATTGTATATATTGTAATTTAAAACGTTTCCACGTGTTTGTCGCCCAGTACCGACTAATAAAAGTCGTCCTTCGTTACAGATCAAATTGTTTTCATCTTTGAGTTCGATCTATCGACAACTGCAATTAAATTAGGGCAGGTTCGTTTAATTTTTCTCTTAGCTTCTCCGCAGAAAAATATCTGAAATTTCAAAGCAGAAAGAAGGGAAATGGCCAGAAGCCACATGAATGCTACTTTGAAGTTACTCCTCGAAAATAAAATGATCGAGAAAGAGGCCGCAAAGGCTTTCAATGTTCTAAACACTGGGCATGCGTCGAATGAACAGACTCTCCCCTGGCTGAGAGCAATTTAGATTAAGATGTTTTGCGAGAAAGGAACAATGTTAGTCGAGTTGTTAAGCGAATACATTAATCCGCATAATTGATATTCCTAATATTTTTTTTTTTATATTTGTAAAGTATATTAACGTAAAGTATAGTATATTTTTCTCTCGAACTCGGTTCCCTTTTTATCCATTTAAACTTTTACAACCGCAATGAAAGCGACTCTCGAACAGGGCAGCAGAAAATTGCGCATAAAGTTGGAGTCTTGACGGAATTATTGACGGCCTAATGTCGCAAAATGGAGAGTAGAAGAAGGATCATCTGCCTGCATTAAACATCGCTAACAACCGCTTCGCAACGATAACTTGCAACAGTGGAACACGAAGTACATAGGTCCTCGCGTAACAGACTCGAGAATTACGGTACGAACAATAAAAACTGTTCTTAGCAATGGCGAAATTACTGCTGGACGAGTCGTGTTCATAACTTCTCGTTAACCGAGTCAGCCATCTCTTTTTTCCCTTTCTGTCCCTCTCTGGCTAAATCCGCGTGTATCATTGCCAATTTTCTTTTCACGTTGCAACGTCGCAAGGTAAAGAGGCGCGACTCGACCTTAGAAAGAAGGAAGAAGGCAGAGAAAAAGAGAGAGATGTTAATGGGACGAGCAACTTGTCATTCAAGAGAGAAAGTCTGGATGGTAAGCTCTACGCGATCCTATCACATGGCTGCAGTAATAAACAATTCCGAGAGTGGTAAACGTTATGAAATTCGAGTAAAGAAGATTGCTTTCGGTTGTCGCATCGCGTAAACGATGAATATAATCGTAACTTTGATTATAACGTAAAGGTACTGAATATTACACTTTTATGCTGATGCAAGGCTATTTGAAGATTGAAGAAGGTTTAAGCTTTCGAGAGAAAAATTCAGAAAAAGTCTGAAAGCTTCGAGTTTTACGATAGACAGATAAAATGAAAATTTTACCTTTATAGTCGCAATATCTAAACCTTCCTTCTCTCTTTACGCCTCGAAAATTTGAGAAATCTAACACGACAAAGACGTAAAATCGTACAATGGTGTATAATTGAAACAAGCGAAAGGACACGATGCCCGTATCTACGCGAAGCACGAAACAGATTTCAATTCTTCGTTATTAGGCATTGAAAGAAAAAGTTAATCTTGTAAAAGCCCCCACACCTCGCAAAGACTTCGCTTATCTCCTGTCGATTATGATTGCATTAATTAGTAGAAGATCTCGAGAAAGTGTCTAATTAAATTAAGCGCGACTTCGAGTCAATTATTTCACGGTGCAATTTCGATGAAAGTTTCGCGCCTTGTACTCTATTGTAATCGAATAATACCAACGAACATTTACATTTTCTATGCGTCGATCGAACGATATTAATTGGCCAAGGAAAGAAAGAAGAGTTAAGAAAATAAGAAGAAATAAATCGTAATTTCATTTGAACTCATCCTCTCGTGACGATTCGCGGCTTGGTCTTTTTCAGCAGAAAATTCCATGTTTCTTTCTGGCCACCCCGCATATTTCTACTGTACTGCGGCAACCGCTGTTCGCTTGGCACGATGTAATTGAAATTAAAAAAAAAAAGAAGAAGGAGAAAAGAGAGAGAGAGATACAGAACGAAAGAACGACGCGAGAAGATGGAACGAGTGGTACGGAAATTCGCAATTTTCTAGACGAACTCGCGTTTATTCCACGCTACGTCGAAACGTATATTGAAATTCAAAACAGTCGCGACCATGAAACGAGTTTGTATAGATATCACGTAATTAACTATGGTATGTCGGTTTCGAGTTTTTGTCCGTTGTTCGTTTCTGCGTGAATTCCTCCACTTGTTTTTGCGGTAACTGGTTCGAAGAATGCTTGCATTCTGTATTTATATAAACCAAGTCCCTACACAGTGGAAATGTTTATTGGATTTAAATTTTAAATTTCCGACGTGGCGTTTCTTTCATAGTTCACTATTGCGTTAATTATGAATGTAATTATGTTATTAAATTTATTACATTTGTTTGTTACAGTATGGAAATGAAGTATTATTCCGATTACCATACCGATTCCGCTTTATTAATTTTTAATTTAATTTAATGTCGCCACAGACATATACGGTTGTCTACATAACTGATCAAACACTCTTTAAAACAGACTATCTTTTTGA
Organism: Bombus pascuorum; assembly: GCF_905332965.1. Taxonomy (NCBI): domain Eukaryota; kingdom Metazoa; phylum Arthropoda; class Insecta; order Hymenoptera; family Apidae; genus Bombus; species Bombus pascuorum. The sequence goes on along the minus strand of NC_083497.1, from coordinate 12,861,843 downwards.
GAATTGAAACAGACGGCTTGAGTATTTTTGACAAGTTACAAGTTGCAAGATGACGAGTAAAAAAGTTGGTCCAATTTCTAAAAAGCTATTCTGCTCTTAACGATGCTCGATGGGTTATGCGAGTAACTGCAAATGGTAGACGCGAGCTCACCAATAAGACAATTTCTCCATCTTTCCATTTTTCTCCAAATATTCGAAGATTCCTCGGGGAACTGACTATTCCACGACGGAAAGTCACTCGTATCGATTTTTAAGGCTTCGTCGCAGCTCCTTTTCCGAACACTCGTACGTTTTATTTACGAAAAGACCCTTTCGAGTTCGTTTTGCATAATTGAGGGAGTTGCTGGAGGAGCAGCGATAAACCCATGTCCCGGTGACGAAGCGGGGATTCGTCTTTGAGCCTTAGCCGAGCCGTGAAATCAATTAAACGATCTGTTACAGATAAACTTTCTCTTCCTGTGACTTAATGAATATGTCGGTAGCTAGCTGATTGAATATTCACGAATCGTGTGGTCGCGGAAACGGGACCTTTTCAGGTGAATTTGTTCATTAATCGAGGTCGAGGTTGAATACATTTCGCTAGGTAGAAAGTATGGATGAGTGATAAGGGAGAGCATGCAAATTTTTAAATTATCACGCTTGCAAATTTTTTAATCTTCCCACTCACAAATCTCTAAATTTATTCATTTTCAGTCACTCGAACCTTAAAATCCCCGAATCCTCAAATTTTCAATTTTTTCATTTAGCAACTTTGAAACATTTAAACCGCGAAATCCTTCGTTTAAAAATAAAACGCGTTCCCTTCATGACCTAACCGAAAAAGAGAATAAGCCAAATGTTGCTGTGAAAATCCCTTGTTACATTATGTACCCTAACCCACGCGAACGCTCAGTCTCATAAAACACAGAACACCGTATCTACCCTCGTTTCACCGCACGCTTCCAACTTCCCATCGCATATTACACTCCAAAAACCACGTTCTAGCACTTCACGGTCTCCACCCAGAAAAACTTGGCTTCGTCAAAATTTCATCGACTCGCTAATCGAGGTGGAACATTAGCGCGACCGTCGATTGGCTTAACGGTATGCAACGGGCTGCAAATCAGGGCCACCTGTTCGCCGACAGCAGCGTACTCTCTTCGTTACTTCTGTTTGAAACCGTTTGGCTTAGTTCGAGGCAGCGGTGTCCTGCGCCAATGGCCGTTCGCGAACTTCGCCCACGTGTCCTGATAATGTCGGTTAATATCATGTAAATTGTAATTAATATTCATGGAGTTAATTCGCCGCCGCCTGCGAGCACCGCCACGAGCCACCCAACTTTTACCGAGAATTTACGATCACCGCGGAACATATTTCGGTAGGGGACCCCACCGGTTCTGATCGTCGCGCAGATAAACCTACGTACCCAGTAGGCTCCCTGCTTTGCAAAATAAATCGTCCGGTCGAGCTACGAGATTTATGGCGAAATTATGAAGAACGATCCCACACGACGCTTCGTGGAATCCACTTCGAAAGCGATAAATCGCCCGGTGGTTTTTGATGTTTCGTCAAATCTCGATATAGAGGGTTCTATACCTTTCCGACTGTGATGTACGGATCTCACGTGCCACGAGGACGTTTCCTGTTCGCCGATTGACGCCTCGATATTATGGGGAAAGGGAACTCTTTCGCTATAGATAAACCTTCCTTCTCTATCCTTTATTTCCTTTTCTCGGATTTCTTTCTCTTTTAATTTCCAAGGTGTCTTTCGAATAATTTAATAGCTCTTGCGTTAGTTTATTATTTGTCAGATTGTATTTTATAGTGGCTTTTTCATATCGAAGAGGCGGAGATAATTGTACTAATTGTGAAAATAAAAACTCGGCTCCTTTTAAACTGTGCCGGCTCGTCTCACAAATTAATTCAGCATCTAATAAAATAAATTTTGCTTAGAATCGCGTTCAATTGAATCTCCAAATAATCATTCGTTTCGGTTATCGTCTCATTACGCGCTGCTATGCGACAAATTAGTCAGCAAATTACAATTACGATTCACTTAAACTTGCAATGTATATTGTTCGTTCAGCCGCGTCTCTGAAAATGCTTTCCACGCGCCAACGAATAAGTAATTCTCGCAATTTGTTAACAAGAAGTTGCAATAACGTCTCGTTACGAGGACGTTTCGAAACATACAAATGGGGAGGAGGAGGCTACCCTCTTTTGCTCGGAACGCGAATAAGGCGCGACGTACATGTACTTTCCCTTTATTACGTTATTCAACCCCCGAAAAACCTTGGAGAATCCTTTTCGTATTTCATTCGGACCGTCGCGTAGGAGAAAACTTTGCTCAACGGTAAAATACGATGTCTGACATAGCTCGAACTAAACCGTATCGCTGGCTAATTTAATTAAATAATAACGAAGGAACAACTTTAATCCCGTTGCGTTCGTCCGCGCTAAATTATCTCGTGTTTTCCGAGATTCCCTCGACTGGCACCGCGCTCCCTTTGGGATACGACTGTAATTTTAAGATCCGTTGAAATATTAAGGAAACGAAAACTCTGTTGACTCGACTTGTCCGCCAAGAATTCAACAATAATACGTCGTCGAAGTTAATTCTATTATCGGATTATTTTCCTCCAAGTTCTATCAAATGTAATTTGTTATTTAATTTCGAAATTTATATCTTACTGCGTTTTTCTACTGCCGTCACTATCAACTGATTATACGCTTGTTGTTGGTGAATTAAAAAATGGAAAAATAATTCCACGCGGTGAAATTAATATTATGAGAAAATTGTGTTGTTTGCGGCAATTATGAACGTATTTCCGTGATCACGTGGAGTCTTAGAGAGCTCGATATTTATAGCATCTCCGATATTATCTTTTAAGCGGATCAATTCTGTTATTGTTTGTTATTGCCAGGAGACGGAGTTCTTAAATGAGAAGAGATTCTTTCTATAAAGAAAATTCTTTTAAGAAGCGAGGGCGTAAAAAGCGAAGACTCCGAAAGATCTTCACTAAGATGTCACAAGGACGTTTCGTTCCAGAATTAAAAATGCTAAACCTTACCTAACCGAGATCTAACTAAATCTTCAAAGAGCCTTCGTTTCTCAAATACAAATTAACATCCTAAATCTTTTTCATACCATTACGAACAAACATCAAAAAGATCCTCTTTGGTTAATACATATCTCCTTATCAGTCTATTAACATGTGATGCGACTAATTTCAATAAAATGTTATCGTCGAGTTACGTGTATTTATTGGATGTACACGGTCGCAAACTTTATGAACCATTACAAAATATTATTCCTATAAATCCACGAAATTTACAGAATAACTTTTCCCTTGCCCCGTACTCTGCTCTATATCGCGAAGAAATGCAGTATTAAAAATCACTATAAAAAATTCAATCTTAATAAATTTCACTCGAGTATAGTAAGATATATCGTACTACGATCCTCAGAAATATACTAAAACACGGCATCGCGTCTTTCTGTAATTTCCAATATTTTTTATGTTTTAACAAACGTATGAAATACACGTTACAAAAAATATTGCAAAGGTTGGAAGAAAATTAACACGCAGGATGGTTCGACTTACCATGGATCCCGAGGGTCAGGCAGTGTTCTATGAACGGAAATCAGGTCGCTAACGTACTGATTGAACGCGTTGTTTAGCCACCCGTCGTCGACGAGTTTTTTAGTTTCGGCAGTCAAATTCGTTGGCAAAATTACGGGTCTTCCCATCTCTCCAGGAGCGCTCGGATCTTGTTCCCGGGGAGCAACAAGCACACCGCCGCCTGAAAAACAAAGTAAACACGGTAAAATAATAATTCAGCAAATAATTTTTTCCCGTTAGCGAGATGAGAACGAACTGTAGAGTAAAAGGTTTGTACTTTTAACAATTTTCTAAAAATTCCGACGACGTACTTCTTTTGGAAAACCTTGAGCTCCCATAAGCCTAGAAGAGGAAGTTTTATCTTTCAAATTTTGAAATTAATACTGATTTGTTCTGCGTGGCTTTCGTGTGAAATTGTAATACCAGCTCTTGCAGATTCATGTTCTAAATGAGACTAATAACTCTGCGAGTAGTAATAATTCCGAAACTTGTCTGCAGCTCATTAACAAGATAAATTAATTCGTCCATTTCAGACAGCGTTCTCGGCATGAAATTTCTACCTCGATGTGGAGAAAGTGTCGCTAGTCAATTAATGAGAGAAATTACTTAAACTTTCCTTGCACATTGAAATCCAAATTTTACGCTGGAAAATCACACGTATCGCAACGTATCTGTTATTTAATACAATACGATGATATACAATCACTTGATTCGTTAATATCTTCAGGGAGACGGTCGATACCAATGAAAATAATCAAAGACAATCGATATATCAAAAACGCAACCAATAAAACTACGAAACAACCCTTAACGCCCTTAAATATATAAACATATTTATTCCTCAAAAGAAAAGAAACAAAATGTGGTTGATACTCATCCCAGTACTAGCTTGGTTCGTTCGCGTCTCGTTCACCCATCGATTCCTAAACGAAATCATCCCCCAAGCGCAATTTCCAGTTCGCGCGAGCAGCGACACACGGCAAACGAAGGAAATACAAAAACGAGAGCAAAGGGGGTGGTCGATGCAGAAACGAGGGTAAGAAACGGAAGACGGTGTGAATTGAATTTTCAGAACGTATCTCGAGTCCGTGGCTGTCTCTTTCCCTAAGAGCTTTCCGGCACAAACTCGACTTTTATTTTTCTGCGTCATATTGGCAGCCAGGGCATCGGTAAAATGGCGGCAGTGCGGGGCTCGAGAGTTCACCCAGTTTCTCCTCGCGCCGCCTTGCCCTCGTCCTGGAAATAATTTCATCCTGGCCGAGCGAGCCAGGCCCCGGTGTGCGCGATGCGGCAATAAAGAGCACGACAAATTGCTTTAGAGCGGCGTGCAGGCCGCTACGAACTTCGCCGCAGTGAAACTACCCTCGTGCATCAACCTCCCTCCCATCTTTTCCTTCGGCTCTCTTTCGAAATTCCGGTTGCAACCTTTTGTACGTCGGCCGTTCTTTGTTCCGACTGAATGCCGCCAAGGGACCCAGAAAAGATACAGCTCTTTTTATCCTCCAGTTATATTTGCGACGATAATTTCACGACGCAAGGAGGTAATACTAGCCAGACGGAGTTTGGTACGGATAACGGTGGGTGGAGGATTCGATAGAAGACAGAAGGTGTCTAGGAAGAAAATAAGTATGTTTAAATATGATTGAAGGAAGAAAGGCGAGGAAGAAGAAGTGAAACTGTGAAGAGAAGGTTTGAGAAACGACAGAAACAGGAATTATGCGGACACGAGTTTGGACGCTATGCATTGCCAAACCTATACCAAGATACAGAGAAGATTCGTAATAGCAGAAGAATACACGATATTAGATACTAAAAACGAAGAATTGACGAAGGAACTGTAGAATCGAGCGAAAGGGTGCGCGTTCGGTCAAGAATTGTAGCCAATTTTGTTCATCATCGTGATGCGCAATTGAAGGAGATAGAACCGATAGGTATTTACGCACTAGTGGTATGTGTATGACGCTATCTTACGAGTATAACGATACTTAAACGGTTTCGCGATGCGTGAAGAGATGTACAGAGAAATAGCGATTTAACTGGACTCTTCCGAGGTATGATTGGATTTCTACTGAGGTACGATCGGAATTCTCCGAGGTATGACTGAGATTCTCCGAGGTACGATTGAGATTCAACCGAAAATGCGCTATTTCAGTATTCTTAATACCTTGTATCTTCCTTCTCATCGCGCGTTGTAGTCTTGGAAGGCGACCGAGGTGCAGCGCTACCTGGGGATGTGCGTCGAGGTGGTGGAACGCACACCCCTGTGGAATGTTCGAGAGGGCGCGAGTAGTGTCGCGGAAACACGTAGTTTGAGACACGTAGAAGAGAAGTTAAGAACACACGTTATTCCAACTCCATTAAATTGCTCGCGTTAAATTATTCTGAGTGGGCAGCACTAACATTCGTAACGTTAAAATTCCATTTCTGAAAAATAGCGAGTGAGTCGATCGTGGCGTAAACCTGAGCCGACGGAACCTTCCGTATATGGCGTTATAATACTCAACAGGAATCTGAAGGTTTCAAATTCCTCGCCCAACATTCCTCTCCTAAACCAAACCCTGACCTCCGTTTCCACTCCATTAAACCCTTTATTTTTCGCTGACCACGCACACCGAATTTCTCCTCTCGTCTCAAAATAATAAATAAATAAATCTCCGTTTCATCCCATTTTTGCATAAACAAGCGATTAATTACCTTGCTCCGGGCCGGCTTGAACCTTTGCCTTGGGCTGCGCGTTGAACGGCGTCTCTTTCCTGAGAGCCGCTGCTGCCGGTACGAAACCATTGGCCATTTGAGGCGCCGCGACGCCGGACGGTGCCAAACCCTGTACAGCTGCGTTGGCACGGTCCTCCGTGTACAGGAGGAAGCACACGGTAACCCAGACCGCCGTGGCTAGAATGGCCACTTTCAACCACAGGGATCTCCTCCTGGGGAAACCCATGCTTGACTCTCAGCCTATGGACCTGGGCCTGTTTAGTATCCACAGCTCTTCTTCACCTGCTATACCTTCGTTGTTCGAGCACGGTTCGATTAAAGATCGCTGTTCAGCCGGCTCGAGAGGTCGCGTTACCTCAGCAACATCCTCTCACTCTGTTCTATCTTGTCTTCTTTCAAGTTTTCTTGGTTACGAAGAGCAGGGATAGTTTCTTCGGACAGGTCGATTTAATTGTTTGTTAATTCGGTGTAAGGTTTATGGGAAGGTTTAATTAAGACAGAATATGACGAAGAGTTTCGTCGATCACGCTCCATCGACATTTGATATGCCTTGAACGAGGCAGAATCATCGCTGAGCCTCCATCTTGCTTTGATATGCTTTGTTAGTTTGGTCGATGTTTGTGGTCGTTCGATAGAGACGATATGAGTTGATATGTATGTTCTCTGGTTGAATTCCTTCGGATATCACCGCATAGTTTCACCTGAAACATAAAATAACAATTAGGCGATTAGTGGAATATTCGAAAGATTTAGGTTCGATCTGAAATATAGTTTAAACGTGAATATTTGTTATAAATGGTTCCGGATTACTCGGAGGAAACATTAATTCCATAGTTATTATTCGGTGAAGCTAGTGTGAAAACTGAAATATCGATTTCTCTGCGTGCAGTGAAACAGGAACGTATTAGGTCAGACATCTTAAGGAGGAAGCGAAGGCGGCGGTAATGGAATAGGAAACATGTTTGGCAAATAAAATAGTCTAGCAAAGAATAAAACACGATTCCGAGAAAGAACTGGTTATTTTGTTCGGTTCAACTTCCTGTTTTCCTGTGTTATTTAGTAATCGATTCTCTCTACAATTATCGGCCTTTCGTTACCCTGCCTTCGTTTAACGTGGGAAACCTTAAAGAGACGTTCGATCACGCAATTGTTCGCGTTCTCTGGCTATGTATAAAATAGAATAACGCAATGAATAATCTTGATTAAATCGGAGAAAGTGAAAGATACGTATCTCTTTGAAAATTAGATCGTTTAACAAATTTTTCTTTGCTCACGATGCAATACGAATAAAATATCGTTCGGAAAGGAGATTGTACCGACAATTAAAAAATTATTTCCGCTGTTTCAATTAAATACCGCCAATGAGCAAACCTCGTCGACCCGAACAACTATTTAAGTTTTTATATTTAATTGGAAGATAATTTACCGACAAGGTGAAATCCAATTTTAGTGTGAATTTCAATGATTTCTCACTTCGTACTTTCTGCAAATTCGATAAGCGATTTAACAGTGACGCGTCGTTAAAATAGCAAGTTTCAAGGGATTGATAAAGTATCCTCGAAACAGGGTTACGCAGTGGAACACGATAAGAAGTACAAACTCGATTAATCAGTCGTCTCACGTTGAAACTTTTATTAATTCAGTTAAAATCTGGCTGATGGAGAAACTTGCTTCCTTACGAACTTTCGACCTTAATTAACGCAAAAATCAGCAATTTGTATTTTCGAGGCTCGCGAAGGGACAAGGTAGGGTTGACGACAGATTAGAAAGGCTTAATAGAACGTCTCGCATCGAAGAAGATTTACAACGACAAAATCGTGAACGCCACGAAATATTTACTAAAGACATATTTGCGGTGTAGTAAAGCAACGTGTGGGAGGAGATACACCCATAAATTAACTTACTCGAAGTAATTGAGTAATACATCACCCGGCCGGGATTTCATTAACCAAAGTAAATCATCCAAGGAAATTTCGTTTGCGGTGAAACTTTTGATTATACTATGGCAACAGGCGTTTGAGGGTATACCAATTCGGCTTAACGAATTTAATTAATCAACAACAAAGCTTGAAAACGCTCTTCAAACGATTCCCTCGCACAAGAAAGGTACAACAGTGTTACGATATTCTTCCACATATGATTGGCAGGAAGGTATTAGAATATTCACTAACGTTTAGTATACACTCTTTTAATTTCCATGTATTTTATCATAAATATATTATTTCGTTAACATAATTAAAATATTATACAAGGTGAAGTTCGATAGAATTTTCCAATCAGTGGAATAAATTGATATCTTAATACTTGTGGCTGACGGAGTAGGTTAATTTCTGAGCTATCGAATGGATAGCTCAGAAATTGTTCTTCGATTCGATTAATTATTCAATGATAGATTACTTTACTACTTCTAACCTTTAATTCATTTAATTATTTAATTTATTTTAATCTATATATTTACATTTTACTCTACTTTAGTATTATTAAATAATTACCATCGTTTAAGTTTTCAATAGCTAACCACGTCGATTCAAGTTTCTATTATATAATTATTTTCTATCTTCAACATAACTAGCAACGGGGTTTCTAAATAAATCTTCGTACCTAAATAGAAATAGAAATTCGTTCCCGAGTTCTATTTGGAATCATCCAATCGCATCCTAATACGATCGTTGATCGATCAGTGCTTCAAGTCATTCGATTCGATTTGAATCATAAATAGACTTCTGACTTATTCCGTCGATCCATTAATATCGAATATTGGAGGCGATAGAAGACGATAATATGCTCGCAGGCTCGTCTAAACCTAAACGAAATCCAGCGGAAGGGCGTGTAAGCCCCAGGCGATTCCACCTTGGTGGAACGAAATTGTTTCATTCCGCGGCTCGTTACGCGGATAATACGCGACTAGTCGCGTCGGCAATGAGATTAAATTCCGCTTCATAGGGTGCCCGAGAGACGGGCAATTTTGTTGGCGTATTTCAATTAAACAAGCCCGGGTGATCACACGACTGAATTACGAATTTCTCGGCGACGACGCAACTCGCGTCCCACGAGCGGATGCGCGCGAATCCTGATGCACCTACGAATACAGTGTCGTGTTAACAAGGTTTTGCAAGTTTAATGCGTATCAGATGCGTGTCGCGAGCGCAATCGCGCGATAATTTTGCGATCAGGATCCAGATCCTTCTTGAAGTATCTTACAAGACCATCCGGACGAGTTCCGAGAGGATTTCAAAGAAGCGAAGAATAAAAGTTTCGTAGAAAACAACGTTTTGTTTATCAAAGTATCATTTATCGATAAAGTATAACGAGATTTGTTTGTTACGATATATTGATTTCATAATTTTAGGATATCTGGAATATTTGTTTAAATATATAATATTTCTTCGATCACCGAAATACCGCGGAAATGATCGATCGTGAAAATGGACGGATATCATAATTAATCATAATAGTATATTCCTTTGTGCTGTGAAATGTGGTCGTTTTATTGAAATCCATGACATTTCCCCGAGGAATTTAATTAGTTTGAATGATCACGTACGAATGACGACAATTTGGTTTTCATTTTGACAATTTGGTTTCGATCTTTCGTATAAACTTTAATACTCGTAGTAGTCCTTTTATCTTGCATTCCTTCTTCTCGTCCTTTTTTACACAAGCAAATGTACGTAATAGAAAAATTACGTAGTATCGACGAATTTCATCGTATTTCGTGCAAATGGAACACATTGTATTTCGCGTGTTGAACATAATATCATGCGACGTTTAATTAGAACGGGACGATAGAAAAGCGAGTTCTGCCTTCAGCGGATCCCTCTGATCGATACGTGATTTAGCGTTCGCATGTGAAATATTAGAATAGCAGCCTGACCTACTTTAACCGTCTATGAGACATAGGAGAACATGGTTACAATGAGCTTACACGATTCCGCGTTATACAACAAGGAGTAATAAATCCTCTTTAATCGAGCATTATATCCGACTGATGGTTCCTGCATATTCGACGTCGATACCGTGTTTGTGAATTTTTACACGCAAATAGTCTTAACATCAAAAATTAATACCAACAATTTTGAAAAAATTTCGTTTGGTAGTTCTGACATTGCACCTTGTTCCATTTCTTAATCGCTCGTTATTAAAATCAGAAATTATAATTAAACGTCGTAACAATATCGTAACTTCTTCTATTGAAAAAAAAAGAAAGACAACAATGGGTAGATTCTTCTAATGGAAAGATTTATCTGCTTATTGAAGTAACATCAACATGTTAATTAATGTATCACAGAAAGTAAGTATCCGCGAGGCGAACAAGAATCACGACCAACTTGTTGCAAATAAAAAGTAGATGTTGGCAATGTTAATGAAATTCCCTTTCCTTGTATAAATTTTCCAATCGCGACGATATTCTTCCGTGTTGTAAATCGATTACTTTCCAAAGAATCGTCGGCGAGATACTGGCCTGAAGAGCAATTTCGGCGGAGAGTAATCATTTCCTTTCTCTGTTCTCAAACTCTCTGCCGCGGTTACGCAGCCCTGCTGAGAGACAGGGAGACGCGTATCGCGACACGAATCAGAATTGTTCGCGATAAGCGGCCGTGTTTGCGGCTCGCCGGGAAAACTTTCGCGGTGCACGCAATCTCGGAAATTGTCTGAAGTCGTCGTAGTCGTCGACCGACTATATCGTATCGGGGGATCGAGCGCAGAATTCGAGATAGTTACACACGACGGGACGATGAAAGTGAGGTCTGAGAGGAGCGGTGAAAAGGAAAGATCCTGGAAGCGAAAAGCTTCGCGAGAAAGCTCGCTTCGAGCCGCCACTATATGCGTGTGCACGTTCGATGCGGTTCCAAGGATTTGCGAAAAGGCAATGGGCGCCTTCTCGATGTATCTGGATGACCGGGTGAACGAAGACAGGTTGAATATGTTTCTGGAAATCTAGGCGTGATTGTTGCTGCTTTACTGGTAGAATATGTACAGAGAATTCCTTTGGAGATGGAAATATGACGAAGAGCAGGAAATTGGCAGGAGCTTTTTTATAGAAAAAAATCTGTCGCTATACAGCGTGCAATTGTATACAGTGGCTGCAAAAAGTATTTGTACGCTATATTCGTTTGTAGAAGGTAATACGTAACTGATAGTACAGTTGCATACAGAGTGATCGTAGGTGAAAAAATAAATGGAAAATTTCTGAGGAAATCGAGTTTGAAAATTTATCGAGTATGTTTAAACTTGGCTAAGAAAGTTATACGTGTAAGAATAAATCACGAATGTAAAATAAAATTTGTTCGTTTAAGGCGACATTTTCAAGCGAATAGAGTTTGAAAACATTTAGTTAAGAACTGGCCTGATGATAATAAAATTTATTTTGCTAAATAAAGCATCTTGCGAAAAGCGTTTATTCTATATTTACTCTTGTTCGGTCCGAAATTAGCCAAATTTGAGTATATTAATATATCACTTTTCCTCGTACGTTCTTCCCATACCCAGTACGTTCGAGTAGAATTAAAGATATTGCTACCACGTGTCTCAGTAGTAGATTGTTACATTTAGATTTCGAAGGTTCAGTAAAAGATGATTAAGTGGCAACGTTAACTATTTTCGAGTAAATGTATCATAATGGAACTTGTGCGTGATGCAAGGCAGGTAATTCCTGACGTATCAACGATGTTGGTTTACATCAGACTGTGGTATTACCATTAGATTTATAGTAGGCAATTTAGAACATCTCGCGATATTAAGTTGTAATCTTCATTACACATATATTACTCTTATTCCATCTGAGAACAAAGTCTTTTCCAACTATATTTCTTTAACGGCGCCCAAAACACACGAGATGCATACACACAGTGGAAATTCACTTGCTCCCTTTCTTTCACAAACACACATCAATATCCTCTTCTATCGCAAACCCAGAGACTTCACGAACTTCAGAAAACTCAAGAAACGCCACGTACCGAGGGACCATTATCCACGGCGTATTTCCAGCCAGTCAAAAGAAAACAATTTCTATCCAGTTACATCGATCGAGGATTTTCCTCGAGCCGTCCACGTGGAAAAACCCTTCCTCTCTTTCTTTCTCAGACGCGTGAAGTGTCGTCGATGGTAACGGCCACTAAAAACCGAACGAACCACTTCGCCACGTACGTTTCTGGCAGTCGTTCGTTCGTTCTAACAGACACTTTTCCCTCCCTGGCAGACACGTGTGGCTACTCCAGACACAACGGTTCCCTCCATTTTACCGGAAAATGGGGGTGTCGCAGCCGTGAACGAAGAAACGAGGTGGCTTGCGACGAGAAATCGTTCCGTCCGATTGTTGACAATATAATAATCCCACGATTGGAGACCAATCGTTTGCACTTCGATCCGTTGCCATTGTGTTCGCCGATATATACGTTGGATACTTGGCCGATTCTTCATAAATTGAGCTTTATCGATGGAATTTTGACCAAACGAACCGAATAAACGCGCTAGCGATGCCGAGGACGAAACGTTTATCGTCGTTGGATACAGTTTGTGGTCGATATTGGCTTAGTTTCAAGAAATACAGATCTTTCTGAGGTATACAATTTGGAAAATCTTGGATGGGAATTCTTTAGAACCTTAGGTTTTTCTACAAGAAACTGAAACATCTTTGTGAGTTTTTTCGATTTCGAGTCTAGCACAGTTTGTAAGAATCTTAATCTATGGAATTTGAATTTTTGGAAGACAATTTTTAAACTATCGGATTCCTGTGCATTTCTAACACTTTACATTTGTATACTCAACAATTTCAATAAATTTATAGCGCGATATTTAATCGGTTAAGCCTAAAATTAACGGCATGTGAATATTATTATCGCATTTTGTTATTAAGTTAATTGTAAACGGCACGATTATAATAATTTACGCGTATGTAACGGGGAATACATGGGAGTGATAGCAATTAATTATTTGTAATGGAGGTAACGTTGACTGCTCTGTTTTTGTGCTTGAAGTTAATCGCGTGTAAATTGAAATGTACGCGATTATGTGATAAAGTTACTCGTAGGTTAATTTTCAATCACATAACTATTCATTTATTTAATATCCTATAGCAACAGAATCGAAATTACCTATTTCGAACGACCGTACTACGCGTATTATCGTATCGTATTAAATATCATATTTCATTTTCACAGCATTAGACTCTAATCAGCCTGTTATCCTACTCGCAAAGTCTTATATCGAGAGTTGCAAAACTGCTCGATTTCAAAATCGTATTACCGATCGAAACAATACCAAATTATTTTCAACGCTTGAAAACTCGATGCTTCGAAAATTCAAAGTTCAAATTCAAAGTTCAAATTCTACGTCGAATAAAATTCTATCGCATTTTCATTCCGAGATTAGGAATTCGACCAAGAGTACAGTCACCTAAAATCTTCGGCGAACCGAATGTGTGAAATTAGGTCGCTTCTCACCCTCGCGACAAAATAATCAGTTCTACAATCTCTATTTCCATAAACCTGTATTTCACGACAATTGTCAGCATTTCTCTTCACCGTTTCGCATAGATCCGTGTACACACCTCCTGGCGAGCCGCAACTTTAGGAACTGCATCGAATCGATCCTGTTAACCGCGTTTCCTTGTAAACACCGACAACCGGTTCCTGGCTGGTGAACCAGTCACGCGAAGAAAAGGATTTTCACCGGTGAATTTCCAGAACGGCAAGCGTGAGATTACATTTTCGAAAGTTTGTATTTCCAGCTTTTTATTCTATTTCGCTCTTTTCTATTCCTTTTATTGCCGCAGTCCCTTCCATGTTTCGCTAGGTTACTTTGCACCGCCACACCCAGGATAACATCTCGGTCGCGTGTCCCTGTTTATTCGCCTTCCACTTTCAACAAGGGATTTTCAACCCTTGTTAAAGCCACGCTGTAATGGACACACTTGCCGCCTTCGAGAGCTTCCATTTCGAAACGCCACAATGTTCTCGATTCTAGCTGGTATCGATATCGTAGCGAATGTCAGGAATCGAGATATTTTCGAATTTACAGGTAGTTTCGTTGCCGAGTAAGTCGGAGAGGGAAGTTGGATCTGGAAATTTGTTCGATGGTATGCCGTGTGCTACTCTTTCCAAGCCTCTGCGCTCTAAGAAGTTTTTGATACGTATGGCAAAGCTGCTATATATTCTTACAGAGAAACTTTCGCTTTGAAAGTTTTACTTCTTCAAAGGTAACGTCCCATTCCTTCCCATCTTTTATCGACAGAGACAAAACCGAATAATAATTTTCACACCAACGGTTATTACGACATGTAGAGATGCAAATTACACTCGCAATGGAGTTGCACGCTTTCGGTTGTGATGCAAATTAACTGTGTCGTCGTACTGGCGTGAATGAAGTTATGGTTCGTGTTACGACACCAGTGTAAAAGGTTAAGTGGTCAGAAGAGAAATTGAAAAACTACCGTCAGAAATATAAAAGGACCGTAAGTCAAACATGACAAGATAACAATAACCACAAAATATTCTTCTCCGTTTTCCTTCTACGTCGACCATTTCCCCTCTTAAAAACGTACTTTCTGTGTGCCAGACAGCTATTTCTTAAAAAGAAGAAGAAGAAGAAAAAAGAAACTCCAGCAACGTTGCTGCAGAAGCGTATCCAGCTCCCGAAATGAAACGTTCGCGGTGCAATTGCGAGTTTCCCAAACTTGAAATCCTGTCGGTTGGAAACGCGAGACATTCTCGCAACAACGGAACACGGGGCAATCGAAGGAAGCGGTCCGAGTCGCTAAGAAAATAAGTCGATGCTGGCTTCGGCAGGCTGAGCACGAGAAGAGAAAGAAAGGGCAAAGAAAGTCGTGGGAAGAGACAAGCGTAGGAAAGAGAAAACAAAGCGAAACGAAAGATTTCGAATCTGCATGAGACTCGGTGTAAGGCAGATTGGAAAAACAATCGGGAACGTTCGAGAGGGAAGCGCTAAAACGCGCGTGCAACAGCTCCGACAGTAGTCGAGAGAGAGAATGAAAGTAAATCGAGACTTTTCTTTTACTTTGGATAGAAAAGAGAGAGAGAGAGAGAGAGAGAGAGAGACGAGTGACTCGTCTCTTTATTCGTAGCTCGTGCCTTAAGCCTCCTCTTTGTACCCTGTGTTTCTCTTCTGTTTCCGTTTCTGCTCCCTAATTTGAGGAAAGTTCGCGAAACGAGGGTCAATATTGTTCTTTTTACACGCGTGCTAAAAGTTTCCTTCCTCCCTTTCGCTTCCTGATTCCAGGGCGAACAAGAGATGGCCACTTGTGTCCCTTCTTTCGAATAATGGAGTTAACGAGCGTGAATGTTTTCCCTGAGACTTCGCGACGCTTTCTATCGTCAATTTCCTTCTTTCGACGAGTATTTTATATACGAGTAATTTCTGGTAACGGGATGATTCTTTGTTCTTTTTTTTATTTTTTATTTTTTTTTTCTTTTTTGTAGGCTAGTTCTTCGCACCGAACACGACTATTTCGAAAAAAATACTTTTTTAAAGATTCGATGGCACAGGTAGATACAGAAATGAAAACGAACGATACAATTCCAACTTTGAGGAATATTGGTATATATGGCTATACGTGTCGCATTCAGGTTTTTCGTTTTTTGTTTCAGAGGTCACGTACGTAATCCTTTCTTCTCTTTTTTTTAATTTCCTTCTCAAATGATTTTTTACGCTTGTTTCACGTCATTTCTAAATTCCTGTTAAATAAAGTAGAAATAAAAAAGAGCAGATTATTTTTAGTTTTAAAAGTTTCAATCGCCAAAAAGATTATTGCGAGTACTTTTTAACAGCGAGAAATGGAATATATTTGAACTTGTGATATTTCCAAAATTCTACATTGCACAAGTAATACGTGTTTTGAAGATAAAATTGATCGTGTTTAAAAATATCGTGGGACAAAACTTTTTCAAATAAAACACGAAAATAAAATGTGTTTTATTTACTTTACAGCTATGCAGGGTGAAAAGCGTCAGACTTGTGCAAACAATCGGGAATTCGTTGGAATATTTATTTAAATTCTGAGTAGTTCACGATCGAATGATTTTCGTGTTAAATATTTGCCACTCTAGTATCGACACTAAACTTAATTGCTTGGTGTGTTATATTTATTCTGTTAAAAATACGAATGTTTTAGTACGTATTTGCATTCAGTGGCATTTTTTATCAGCCAATCCGTTTCTATTACGATCTAGTTGTTATAAATCCTCGATATATGAAATACATTTCTATAAATACGGAATTTTTCATTCGACTTTCATTAAATTATCCGTATACTACCGATTAACGATTTTATTAAACGCACGTTTATAACTTTGCAGATTGCAAAGAACGAGAACGATCGTTTCGCTGTTTCTTACCGCGTACTTTATGCAAACATGATCCATGGTCCTACAGAGAAAGAGAGAAAAAGAGACGAAATAAAATAGGCAGCTGCGTAAAGCTTCGCTTCGAAAATGGAAACTTGATTAACGAAGAGTTATTGAACGCTATTTGTTCCTATCGGAATGTTCTAGCGTGAAAACTATGGTCTCTTGAGCTTTCGGAAAAATAAAAAAAATGAGATGAAACGAAATTGTAACAGCTACGCTTTGAAAACATTCATTTAGATCTCGTTGAATTCGAAGCTTTTTTTAACGCAAATTTAGGAAACTGACAGTATGACTATTGCTCGGACATATTTCCTAATTAAACGCTTTTGAAAGGATGAGAAATATTCAACATGGATACTATTTCGAAATTATGTCCGTTTCAATTTCAGGAATATTTACGGTACTTTATGAAATAAAGAAATTTTTACACACGTAAGAAATAATATTTCGGTGTCTCGTTTTCACGAGTGTATAAAAAATTCATGAATCATCGCGACCGTCATTTTCATATTCCGATGTCCGTTTAACGATGCAAAAGACTTTTTATGTTCGTCGATTGCATGAAATTGCGTCATCGAATCAGTGAGAGTTTTAACGATGACCAATCTCAGATGACACTGACCGATTAATATCAAAGTTGCGTTAATACATCATTTGGTTCCTAATTATTTTTCAATAAATTTACATGATCGTTATAGCAATCTTTAAAATGCATATTTCATAAACATTACTGATAATTATTACCTTATATTAATATTAATTACACATTATATCGTATATAACATTATCACGAAATTAATGACCAATAATAATATTAAAATTTTCATTCCGCTTTCAAAAGCTTGATATCGAATCAAGGGAAATTAATTCAGTGCGATAATTGATCTAAAATATTCAAATACATCTCCTAAATGTAATATCAATTTTACAAAAGTTATTATTATATCCATTTGACGTACAATTATTCGCTTTACCGATGCCACGTATGTCGATTTCGTGTACGTTTTATTATTAAAATATTATCCTGGAAAAATTAAACTTCTTGCCATTTGTCAAAAAGAATACAAACCTTCTGGTAAATTTACGTGGTTCCGGAATCACTGTACTGGCCGTAATCCCGAACACCCTGAATAAATTGCAAAAGAAAGATAATACGAGTTGGTTTGGCCATTTTTGCATATTGAAATTTATACACGGCGCGGTAAACTTTATTCGAACGATATGTAAATTGCAATATGTTTCGTTTCTCTGGACTCCGCAGATAGATTTCGTTCTGGTCTCGTTTATTTCGTATTAAATGAATTTAATTCACGTTAGGTAACCGTATAACTGAAGTAATTTCATTGCTTCGGCATCGTTAACAAACACGAATTAATAATCGTTGCCGTTCTCTCTTACGTTCAGTCGATTTTAACCAAATAAAATAATACACAAATCGATGCATTATGTTGATGAAATAACGCGTCAAACGATAATAAAAACCTGACGTGATTTAATTCCAAGCAATTCTGTCCGTGTCTGACACAACGATATTCTTCCGTCAATCCGTTTATATTTCGATTCGTATCAAAAACACGTACATACATATTGTTTATACGCAAATTTTCAAAGATTGCATCCTCGTGAAAACGCAGAACATATTTTCAAAGGGTGTTCATTCTCGTTCGATTCACAAATAAATTTTACAAGTCTTACGAGTCGTATTGCCGTTGATATTAAAAACTATTTGAAAATACCCAAGTTTCTTCCTCGTAGAAGCTGAAACGGTAGTTTCGAAACGATTTCGTCAAACTGTAATTACATTTTCTAGTTCAGCTTAGATTTTCCATTTATATTAAAAACGACTGTCTTCCAACATCTGAGAAATTTTTGAAAATTCAAAAGCGCAGGGAGTGTTCAAAGTGTCGTTCAATTAAAGTATTATTTAGAAATTCGAAAGTTTTGTACGATCCTTCATATGGTCGGAACACGTTTTATCTACCCTTCGCACGGTAATGAATTTTTAATTTAGAGCCACGTTTTTTTTTTTCTTTTTATTCCCTTTTTTATTCTTCTTTGCAATATACTGCGACCAGGCTAACTTCGTATCCTTCTCGGCTAAAAACGAGCAGCCATTTAATCAACTTTCGCGATGCTCGTACGATTTTGCTTTGCCTTTCGAAATCGCGCCTCCTTTTACCTGGACCTGCCTGCACACGTATAAAACGTAATTCGTAATAAAAAAAGCAAATTGCAGCGGAGAATTTCTGCCCTTTCGCGTGTACAAAGGGACACGATCTCGTCCCCGTTCATTTTGCCAATATTCAATCGCTTTCCCGACTAATAAAATCGCTATTTCGCTTTTCCACCGGTTCCTTCCTTTTATTAGAGATATTGTAATGTAAGGAGATCAAAGAATACTCATTCCAACAGCAATTCGTTTTTTTCTGCGGTTTCTTTTGCATAGTTTGATCTTTGCATCGGTGTATCTGATAAATTAATTCTGAAATAGTTGTTATATCGATGCTATAAGGATTGAAATTCCTGTCCGGTGTTTGTACTGTACTTTTCGATAAGTATCAAGTACAGTATACTCGTTCTCTTTTTCCAAATTCTCTTTCTGCGTAAAGAACTCGTCACACAAATTTTTCATTTTGCAAAGAATATAAATATAGAAGCTAGAATCAGAAAATAATATTTCCTATATGTCGAGTATTTCAGTAAGAACTCGAGCAATCAATTACACGAAATGTTAAAAGAATATTCCTGCCACGTTGAATGTTAAAGAGAGAAAGAAGAAAAAGCCAAAGCATTAAATTCTTTAATTTGTCTCTCTGTTTAAAACAACATTTCAGTCTTTCGTCGCGAAATTTCGCGATACTTCTCTATCCATTCGTGCTACTATCAGCAGGAACAGCGATTCTTCCTTCGTTTACTAGCTGAAGCTCGAGATTTCGCGTTTGATGCGCGCGGAAATGCTTCCGCGTGGCCTAAAAGGGACAACTGGTGTCTATATAATCGGGATGAGAACGGTTTTACGGTAATCTCGGGGAAATGTGGACATTAAACGCCCTCTCGGCGAGAATGAAGAACGGTGGCTCATATACCGACGGGCAATAAAGAGTTAACACGGTAACCGCTAATGGAATAATGGACACTCCAAGCGTGCACACAACCCTGGACCATCGCCAAATACGTACTTTCCTTCCACTATAAACGCCCGGCTAACCTTTTTCGTTCCATCCCCTTTTCGTATAATTTCTAATTCCACTTGCACTCTTAGTTACACTGCAAATTTTCGTGTACGCGATGGTGAAAACTAGGATGTGATGTATTATGTTGGTTACTTGATTCAATGTTACGTAGTTTGTGAAATCCAGAGGGCTTTCTATGATTATTCGTATGATGACGTTGCTTGAGTTCAATCATAGAATTAATAACGATCGATACACGAAACTTTTCATTCGTATAGTTTTCAAAACCTTCAAATGAATTATTTGTTCGCCAGATGTTGCCAACTGCGGATCCTGGTTGAAAAAGATGAAAGTTAAGCAAATTTGACTCGTCTTGTATACGTGTTTCACTCGAACTCGCATACTTTCTTCGAATTATATAAACACCGAAAGTCCACAGCAAACGATAAACAGTGGCAAAATTGACAGAGTCGCGATTTTTATTCCTACTAGAGATCTTCGCTTCTGACATTTACATCGCTTTTCAGCTCTCTCGGATGTAAGTTATTTCAATCTTCCAGATGTAAATGAACCGCGTTTCTTTCAAAATATCCATCTCCGTTCGAAATCTAATCCAAAATTCGCGTTTTCTTTTTTCCGCGATTTATCGCTGACTGCCATCCGAGACGATATAATGCCGGAGAATTAAAATAACGTTTCATCAAGTCGGACAGCCGAGCATGGCTGATTCCACGGCAAACGTTTACCTATCGCGAGGGTCCTGATTTTAAGCGGGGGATCAAGAGGTTTGTGTGCGGAGCAACGCGGAAATTCCAGTGAAAATGGGCGTGCGTGAGAAATCACGTGCTGCAGGGTCGTGGGTCACGAGGCCATCGACGAGAAGACTTTACGTGAATTTTAAGCTCCTTTGCCGACACGTACCGCCTTCGCTTCGGTCACGAATATTTCGACTTTGATGATTACGACTCCTTTGAGGAACGATGCACCTGGATTTCGATTAGGCTGATACGACTGCGGTGAAACATGGCCTAGCTTAATTATTTTGAGTGGCGATTACGAGTAGGTTGGTTTCGGAACGAAGCTTTTGATCGACTCAAACGAGCTACCGATCGTGGTTTTATGTAGAGTTAACAGGCTCGCAGAAATTGGGTTTCAATGGAGAATTATACGCGTACGCATCAAGTTGGAATGTGCTTTTGAATGCGGTGCTAATGTTTATTTGAAGGCAGAATTAGCAGAATAGCTGAGCCACTTATTCATCTCCAGTGGTATTTTGTTAAAAGCCACGGATAATTGTATGGTTTTATTTAGCCTTCCAAGCAGGTCCATTGTCTATATCATATTTCTGAAAAGCTATTTCCAGTATTCAAAAAGTTTTGTTTAATTTTCTCATCAAAGGTTTCATCGAAGACTCTCCCTTAACACGAGTCAGGTGATTCGAAATCAATTACAAAACATTCCATAAACGTTGTCGATGATTATGAAAATAGTCTAAGTGAAGGAAAATGAGTTTATCGCTTATTTTGCGTTGCGTCCATTCACACAACAAGAGACCGAATGTAGCCATTCAAAGTGGTAAAAATCGTGGACTTGTGTTGGTCGTTGCATCGTTGCAACAGAATACAGTTTATGCGATGAACGCGAAGCTTTAAATATCTCCAAATGAAAGATGTACGACTTGAGCCACTTTCGTAAGTACAGAATTCTTCCACGTTTAGTAACAAGCTTTTACTCTGGCAGAAAATTTTTGCAGAAGTCGCCCTGCTCTAAAATATCTGCAACACTGTGATGAAAAAATGAACGAATCAAACGTCGATCGTCAAGAATATCTCCGAAATTCAGGAATCAATTACCTCCTAACGAGTTTACCATCCTTTTAAACGCAAATCCTCCTCCAAACCAATCCTAGTCTCGTAATAAAAAATTAGCGAATCAAACATCGATCATCAAAAACCCGTACGTCGAAAAGCCTCTACGAATTCCGCAATCAACGCGCGCGCCTCTGAAATCTCATTTACACGGTAACGGTCAGAGGGAAATCCCATGAAACGAGGTGGGCAAACATTGTGCCGTAACGAGTGAAATTAGCGGCGAGCAGACGCCGGAAAGGGAGAAACGGCGACTTCGACTTGGAAAGTTTCGCCAAGGTGCGACGACTGCTTCACGAGAGGCGATGGAGAGCATCGCCGGGCTGTCTGCGGCCGCGACGATGACGACACGACGCGGTTAATCGAATCTTCACCCGCGGGACGATTCGAGCTCGATTTCACAGGCCGTCGACGCGAACCTCCTCCGAGAGACGACGCTAATGAATTTTCGTCGAATTAACGCCGCGCACCGTGGCGTGAACGCCGACTGGCAAAGGAGAGAACGTACACATCGCGATGAAACGTGCCTTCATGGACGAAATTTCGCCTATCAAAGGATGCACCTGCTACATTTATTGGATCAGTGTAATTAACGCCATTTCCAACCTCGCGATATCGGTGGAAATTGGGAAATCAAGCGAGAACATTTGCGTTTTACTTCAGAATGCGCTTTCACATTGAACCGAGCGCTGGTTGTTTACCGACGTTTGTTTCGATCGTATTACTAAAGAATAAAGCGAGAATGTGTCGTGAAAATAAATTCAAGGCGCCGATGAACATTTTTAGCCTTCGTGACTATTTTTATAAGCCACTCGCCTTCAAATTTTCGTAGCTTAATTCCTCTCGTGTCTCATCCGATGTACCAGATGCAAACTATCAGAAGATAAATAAGTTTCACCGTATGGATCACCGAAACAGTCACCGTTACTTCGCTAATTGTAAGTCCTGCGCCGCTCAGGCTGGCAACTAAGTCGGTGCGTCGCTCAGGATGGCAAATAAGTGAGTGCGGTTATTGTCAATACCGACTAATCCGTATTCCTTAGTTGCGAAACCATTAAAATGTACATAAAATACATAAGCGCAAAACTTATACTGCGCGTTAACGAGATCAAGTAAATTTATGCTCGAGAATGCTTTATTGGAGAGTGACAAGTAGACTGGGGATATTTATGCAGTTTTGAGGAATTTAAGAATCCAAAAATCTACACACTGTGTGTAATTATAGTTAGCATGGCTGCGATATTTAGTAAACGCAACGAATCTGTGTTTAGATTCCATTTCTCTAATTATTCATAAATATATATAATTTCATGAACATTCATAGCCTAATTATAAGCATTGAAAGATTCCAGGGAAAGTTGTTCTTGGTTTGTGAAAATGAACAGAAGATCAACTTACTACTATTTCTACAGCGGCAGGAATATTCGAAAGATATATTCGAAATATAATATAATATAAAATATAATATTCGAAAAAGAAATTTCGAACGTTTGTTGTAGCTGTCGAAACGATTATTAAAAACTTCTGAACTCTTATAACTCTTCAATAAGGAGTTTTCGAGCATTTTATTTAGTCTGTATGAATATTAATTAGATACAAGTCTATTAAGTTTCGTACCGTCTAGTAACACTTTCATGAGACTAGCAGAATTTTTATCCTATGAAAATGAAACGTAGAACCTCGTAAGGAAACCTCATTGGAAGATAAGATACGTGCAAATACTTTTTCTAGACACTGTACATTTATGGCACATAATATAAATGGATGTACCAAAAGCATCGAACTTAAAGCACATCAGCCACCAAACTCACCCCATGAAAGTTCTTAGTCGGTAAAACCTTCGTCCATTTCTTAAAGCCTCAAACTCCAAGCACCCACTTTCAACCAATGATTCGCAATGGAATTGAAAAGCCTCGCCTCCCCACAGGCTTCTCACGGCGTTTCTTTTCCATCGGAGAGATCGTCGCGGTAATTTCGCGAACGTGACGCCACGTCGACGAGGGAACGGACGAGATACTCGATGCGAAACAAAATTGTGTTCCATGGGAAGAATTTGATAGCCACGACACCTGACGATCGGACGAAAAACACGAGGAATCGGGTAAGAATCGCGGTGGGACTGCTCGTCGTTGGCACGACGTCAACCGTTTTGATTACTCGCGAGACAGCCACGGTCCCAAACGTGATTCGAACGCGAAATCGAATTCGTCGAATTTACGACGGCTGTTTCGCTGTCGATCGTCGCTCGAATTTGCCTCGGCGATCGAAAAAAAAAAACGCATTGCATTCGATACCATCGCGAAATTAAACATTCTGTTCGTTCCATTAACTTGATTCTATCTCGTGTACCTTTTAATGTTTTATTCTGTTCGAACGCGTTTAAAAGTAACAAGAAAAATGTTAATCTAAAAGGAAACAGATGGATACTTACTAAAACTATCGTAAAATGTAATTTATATACTTGCATACTATATATATTTTTTTTGTTGATACTTTAAGATCTTTGAATTTTACATTTGATTCTACGCGTACTTAAGGGGAGGTTGAGAACCACTACGATTCACCTTATCGCGAATCTCTTTCTGCAGAAAATTTTCAGAAATCTCCGATATACAACGGTAAACGAGAACGATAACGGCGTCAAGAAAACAAAGTAATTCTGATAACAGGGGCAGACAGCGAAGTAGAACAAGCGAAAGTCCGTAAGCCTCTTATCTACTTTACATCCGTTCCAGTAATGAACTTTCTCGAGGAATTATCGCAATAATTATCGCAACAAAATATTATCAAAACGTCGTCGTCAAAGAAGAGTCTTCTATATTATTTCATACTAGTTTTACACGCACTTTACAATCGAGAACTTTGCGAAAGAATTATTTCGTATTTACATTATTCTTTCCATCTACTATATCTTTCTATTAATTAACACGGTCCAAGATTCGTATAAAAAGTTTCCTATACGTAAAATTACCAGGCGAGAAATTTCCAGCTGATGAATTTTTTTAATATTCCGAATCAGGCCATACTCTAACGGCGGGCGTTTCATTTTTTAAATTCACCGATATGAATATTGAATCAAGAATCCTATCGTTGTAAAAACCGTTGGCTTTTGTGCCACCGGATCGTAGGTATAAACGGATCAATAGGAATATGAATCAGCCTGTCCCTGATAAAACATCAAAGCATAATTCGAAAAAGAGGGAAGAACTTTTTGAAATGGCTTATTCAGGCTATCTACAAAATTGACTCTGAATGCTGCTACGATTCTCCTAGTTACCAAAGCTCTACGGTAGATTGAATTAGACGAGAAAACGTAAGCAAAACTAACTGCAAGCCGGGAATAATTCTTTGAAATATTTATTATTCGACGTATGTTTGATAATAAAATCTAGCAAATAGAACCCGCCTAAAAAACAACGCGTCTATTCGCAAATCATTCCTCTACCTCCGAAAATTAATACCGATCTACGTCAGAATGCCAATAGAAACGTTGCAAGCTTCGTTCCACTTAATAACCCAAAAGTAAGTATCTCGTAACAAAAAAGTGAGAGAAAAGAGATGAATCGAAGAGACAAGATAAGTTCAACGAAGCATCCACTCGAATTCGTCAAACGTACATGCGCGATGCTCTAGTTGGCGGAAGCATTTCGCGAGAACTGAGCTGACTCGAGTTCCTAAACTGCACTCCAAGTCGCCAAATATTCCGCGACGTTCTTGCACTCAGCCGGCTTTGCCCTGCACTCGACTTCGGTCACTTTGCGGGCCGGAAACTGCGCGCGAATTCCGCCATCTCCGCGTAAACTCTCGCTTCCTCTCGTCGCTGCACAGGCTAAAACCGAATTCAACTCGTTGAAACTATGTCGAGTTTCTCTTTTCTACGTGCTCGCGCCGCGCGTTAAACTAGTATTACGTCACGTGTCTTCGTTGCGGCGACGAGCTCTCGTTTTAAGCGACGCGAGTCTTTGTCCCACCCTCTTCGTGTTCGTCGCTTTAATTCGCTCGCGTGTTTTTTCCAGAAGCGGACTCGAGACGAGTGGGCATTTGGTAATGCGCGTACTGCGCGAGAACCACGAGTGTTCGTTGTGTTATCTTGAACGAGTTACGGTTGTTTGGATTGTCACGTTAGCGACGATGGTGAACAAAGAGAGGGGAACGAGAAACAAGGGCTGAGAATAGGGAAGCTTGTACTTGGTTCGTGATACGCTCCGATAGCCGAGTAATTAACTACCCTTTTGGGTGTCTTTCGGTTTCCATTGGTTGAAACGGTTTATAGATTATCAAGAATTGTATTATCGTAAGATTATCGAGAATAAAACGTAGTCATCGTGGGGCGGATTTACCTTCACGCCAAAGACGCTGCAAGCGTCGCCCATCTAAACGCAATGGGAATATAAAACGCAAATTAAATTGCATCATTATGCATCTTGCGGAAATTTAGAAACGCGGGAAAGCATTGAATTGCGCATAACACGCGAAAATGTATTACCTGTTGGAATATTTAGTAAGCGAAAGAAACCTCAACTTAGATTCCATTTCTTTTTGTTTTTTTTAGTAATTTTCGCAATAAAAAAAACATGAATTTGCATGAATATCCATGACCTAGCGACAACTTGTATATTTTTCTCCTTAATCCTTGCGATTTGCTTTATGATCTAAAAGAATTACGCTTCTGATACCACAGCACAATTAATCCGTGCGCGAATCTTTGAGCGACATCGTGACGAAGTATAATGAAAAGCGCGGATCAATCGCGAGTGTATTCCCGTCGCGTCCAACGAAACGACGCGAGTATAAATCTGTGTCCAAGTTGGAGGAAAAGGAGACGTCCACGAGATACGACGAGCATAGACATGACAGACGTGGCATGGACCGTATCCCGCTGTTTCTGGATACGCTCTCCTCTGTTGCAGCTTCCGGTTGGATGCACGCGTGCGCATTGTTGCGCTGACGTGCCGCGAGCAAGAAAAACGGAGAAGAGCGGATAAAGCAGCCGTTTGCAGAGACGAACGTGCACCGCACACGGCACACGGCATAATTTCATGTGGCGGTTGTCAGAGCTCGGTATGTTTCAGAACGATGAGAACACGCGCCGAGGACTAGGGTTACATCGATATTTGAATACGCATCGCACGTAACCGGGAACCATGTGGCTAATCGTGGAACGGCTGTGTTTTAGCCACGAGAGTTTTGGAATGGCCAATTAGAATGCTTCGTCGAGTTCACTATGTTCGCAGTTGATCTATGTTTCAAACGTATCGTCCAGGAAAAAAGAAAAAATTATTTGCATGAAAATCGCGTAAGGGAATATTGGAGGAAATTTGTATCGGAAATTGCGGATTTTTATCGGTGAAAGGAAAGAAACAAGTGACATTTTAAGCTGGTATCAAGCCGCTTCCATTTCCATAGGTAAAAGTCGTAGCATATGTTAAAACGACGTTCTCGACATCGATACAGGGACGATGTCGTGTAAACAAAAGTCTCATCGGGTTTATGCAGCTTATGTCGGCGAGGAAAAACTCTGAGAATATCCGATTCCCTGTTCCATGCGCATGCATCCGCCAGAGTAAACAGAATATTTCCGAAGCAACGTTACCGTACCAGCGATATACTGTAAAATATCTAAGATACTACGATCGAATCCACAACGAGAACAGCCGACGATTTAAAAAAGGAAATGTTCTCTTTCCTTCAAACGCTTGTCATAGAAATAAAAATAATTTATTCCTTTTATCTTCTGGATCTTTCGATATTTCTAAATTTCTTGCGAAAGATGGTCTTCGTATATTCTCATCGCGAATATCGATCAAAATAAATACCGACTAATAAATAATAAATATTATTGAAAGTAATTTTTAATTCGAGTTATTCTTAATTTTAAAACCGTGACAGACGAATTAAATCGACGTGGAACCTAAATTTTTTCGCTGAACGATAGGAGTTTGTGGAACAAGTATAAGAAGAAAGACAAATATATTTCTTGCGAATTATTCGCACTAGTATTCAAAAATAAACAGGTAGAATAAAGAAAAAGCAATTTAAGTGCGTTATCGATCGATTTTAATTGCACACGTGATAAATATTTCTAATTGAGAAAGATACGGATAACAGATTAACGAGTGCAAATAATTAATGCGGACTTTGCTTGCTATTAAAGCTTGTTGGTTATCGATGATAATAAAAAGATAACAAGAGAAAAATATTAATTAAAATTTCGGATCGATATTCTAGCTTTTATTACAGTTGTTGCTTACGAAGTTTCTTTTTTATTCGCCCATTGTTCGATTACAATGACTTAGGTTGGTTCGATGCAAAGCAGTTCCTTTTATTTTGATTTTTTGTTGAATCCCGGAAGGATAATGGTGCAGGAGGTGGAGAAGGCAAAAATAGTGGAAACGAAACCAGCCCAAACGAGCAATATTCGTCTCACTAGGAGTTACACCTCGCTGGTTACATTGTACTATTCTACAGACTGCACTTTGCGCAGTAGTCTGGCCGTTCCATATGCCAGACAGACTCTCATAGCTATTTATGGAATGAAACAAAAAGGATGTCGGAGGATGCGACCTATAGAAATTCATTCCCACGAAAGAATGCTTTTCTGCTAATCAAGGATCACGCTGACGATGCGTACTAATTTTTGCTTTCCATTTCAAATTACTATTTTCACCGTCACGTCACATATTCTATTAATATGAATACCTATATAGATACCAAGCAATTCCATAAATTAACACGTGGACAGAAATAACAATTACAAAATGCTTTAGACCTCTGGTTAAAATATGGATAACGCGAACGTCAAAAGATTTCCTCCGATTTTCCACGACTCAAAAATTCTATATCAAAATTCATATACGATTCTTTTCATCGTCAAATTTCGTGATTAAAACGTTTCGGATGGCTTAAAATGGTAAAAACGACAAAAGTTTAATAAAGAGGAGTTTGTTCGTCAAAAATGATCGGTCCAACTGAATTTCAAATCCATACAATTGGAAAATAAATTTCACATCGAAAAATATGTAAACGGGAAATCAGCTCGTTAACAACTTCATGACACAATAAAATTTTTGCAAACGAGTCACGTTGTCAACAAAACGGAGAAATATATTCGCCGAATAAATTCAATAAATGTTTAATAAGCCAACGATCGTCGTGTTACAAAATTCACGGTTTTAAATACGGTTCGAGCAAACAAAGAACAACGTTCCCATAAGTACCGGCTTCCTACTCGAAAAGAATTGTTCCGAAATTGCCCTGGGAATCGAAATCTCCGCAAACAATCGGAAACAAATTCCCCTCGGCATTCGTAGCAATTCATACCGACGTAATTATCCTGGGACGCGACACGATTCAATTTTCCGCTTAATTAACGCAAGCGTTAATACCCGAAAATCCAAGTTCCGCGATACTTTCGATCGTTCGGTTCGATTAAACTTTCCCCAAGCACGGGGTGGGTAGCGATTTATCGCGTTTCCCCCTCGTAAGACGTTATTACGCGAATGTCGAAGTTAAAACGTTATCCATCCTGCTTCCATGAAGCAATTGAAAAAGAAACAAACAACGAGAGCGAGCGAGCGAGCGAGCAAGCACGCGCGCGCGAGAGAGAGAGAGGGAGAGAGACAGAAAGAAGGCGAACAAAATTTGCGTAAAAGAAGAAAAACGAAAACGAACTTGGTCTAGGCTGATTCGTTCCTCTTCCAAGCTGATTCGCGACTCACCCCCGTCGACGAATAGCTTGAGAGAGCCCTTGAAAACGACTGCAGGGCAAGTAAAGCGGAAGAGGCAATTAATTAATCCGGCGGAAAGTATGCCGAAGAAGTTTCAGCACGTCCCAGGCCCCTGTTTCCTTCGCGAAACAATGGAGATTGCAAGTGTACCCTCGAGTAAGTGAGAAAAAGCAAGAGAAGGATAGAGAAAAGGGTTAGGGAATACTCGACTCGATTCCCGGTAACGAAGCGCGCCAGTCCTCGTGGCCGTTCCTCCGCGTTGTCGGGCGTTGCATTTGCATAAAGTTGGGAAACTTTTCGAATAAACACGAGATACCAGAAACGGCACACGAACCGGGATCTGCAGTTGGCGCAACTTTTCTCCATTTCCGCCTGGTTGCAGCGCGTCTCATCGACGTCGCCGCTTCGACGATTTCTACTGGGAAACTTTTTCGGAAATTCGGTCAACGTTTCGGAAAAATATGTAACCTCGCGGAAATTTCCTGATCGCGACGAGTTGGACAGGGAGATGGTGGACAAGATTATGGTTCGTTTGAGGTTCGTAAGAAGTTTCCGGCTGCTTTGGCCAAGTTTTCTTGGATCCTCGTTACCAGAGAAACACTTTTGGGATACTACCGACTATTCGATGGAGGAACTACAGCAGCAATAGAGTTTTCGCAGATTGTTTTCGATAGTGTAGTTATATATAGAGCGTTTCTTTCAAGTGCAAAGAATGGAATGTTTCGTGCGAACCTGAAGCAAACGAGATACGTGATACGAGAAGAAGGAGGATCATTGTGTGCAATGGAAAACTTCTCTGCATGAGGAGCAGTGGAGAAGATTTCAAAATTAAGCTAATTTCTCCGGATAGTCTTCTACAGGGTGTTTCAAACCTCAACCGACAAACTTTTCCAACTTGTTCGAGAGGATGTTTCGAGCAAAAAATGTTATGTTCCCTATACATAGATTTATCTCCGTTTACGAGATACGAAAGGGAAAGTAGTATAAATCACAAACAATCAGATGCATTCAAGC
Organism: Bombus pascuorum; assembly: GCF_905332965.1. Taxonomy (NCBI): domain Eukaryota; kingdom Metazoa; phylum Arthropoda; class Insecta; order Hymenoptera; family Apidae; genus Bombus; species Bombus pascuorum. The sequence goes on along the minus strand of NC_083497.1, from coordinate 12,831,380 downwards.
CATTTAAATTTTAACGATGATAATAATTATTATTTTAAACTATATTTCACACTGATTTATACTGATATCCTGTACATGTCCTTTCATTCATAATATCATAATTGTGATTAGTTTCCGACAAGAGTAACATCGTACTCCATAATTGATAATAAACAAGGATCGATACTATTGATTTTAAGTACTCAGTTTTCGACTGGTAATAAATTATTCATCTTATTTCTCTAATTCATAGATCGTTTCGTACCAAACGAAATGTACATAAATCACATCAAAAACCATTGGTAAAAGGTACGTCTTCAGCCGTGAGAACCACGGTTGAATGCCTTCTCTTCTGCATAGCTGCACATGGATCCGAGATATATGGCCAGCAGCGAAAGAATAATACGGTTGCCAATGTTAACTGATTCTATATGAGCCGGAGAATTTTCCTGGCCACTATAATGATGTTTCATGCGAGGAGAAACACGGCCCTTCCGGGAGCCATGCTACGTCCATGGGGGAACGATGCACTATTTAGATAAGCCAGACTGCGATCAGCTATGGTGACAGGGAAATAACGCGAACCAACACCGTGAACATCCATGGAGCAATTAACGTTATCTCGTTCTTTTCCTGTGATCTTCGTATTCAATTCATATTTTAGATTTCTACTCTTATTCATACGAGGCTCGCGATACCATGTTTATAATTATTTTCATTTCTCTATGATAATAGATTAATTTCTACGTAAGGAGGTATCGCACGACGTAAACGTCTATTAGGAAAATTGAATTACTTTTAGTAAAAACGCAGAAAGCTTTAATAGACTGATATCTCTGGCCGTTATTCAGACTGCGAGCAAATGAGCTTTCAACGTAATAACGTAGGAGGCTATTTAATCATTAACAAATATTTAACTATACCCTTAAGACAACAGCAATTTCATCAGCCGGGGATTCTTCGTAAATGAAGCTATTAATGCTCCAAGTTACCGAACCTTGGAAACTTGAAGAGGAGACTGTTTTAGCTTTATGGAATTCCAAATCCAACAAACGGCTCAACAGTTAAACGAACTTAAGAAGAGTTAATGTTACGCGAGGAATTCACAGTGCCACAATTAGAGTACAAATACAAGAAATATTACCTCTTCTTACGTTTTCTTAAACTCTGGTAATTAAGAAACTTTACATTTCAGCAACTGGTTAATATAAATTCGAACGTTTCTTTACGAAATAAATTTGGAGAAGTTTGTTGGAAAGGATGTCATCCTTCTCAAAACTCATAGTTCAGAAGTTTATTTGATAATCTGAAATAAACGAATAATTGAAAAGGTAACTTTTACGTAGTTTAGAATACACTTTATGTAACACCGTACGCTAAAGCAGACCGATGAATTCATTACGGTAAACTAATGCGTTAAATTATGCCCCTATTACTTCACACAAACGTTCACAAAATAAATATGAAGTAGCTTAACTCCGCGAAACACGAGCTTTCGTAACGGTAACTCAGAAAACCTCCCAATTAACCATTTTCATTCTCCTAATTAAAAAGGACGAAGTAGAATTACGTGCGAGGTTACAGAAAGCCCGATTAAAATCTCGCACCCGTTTCAACCGACAAAGCTAAACGAATAAACACGGTTGAGGATGCACGGAACATCCGAGTCCGAAAAAACAGGCGGAAAGTCACGTCACCCTCGTAACACGGCATCCCTTCTGTCCGTGCGCAAACCTTCGCGGAAATTTTCCTCTCGTTACAGAAAATTTCGTTTACCTGTAAAAAGTTGCTTGGGCACGCACGAAACCGTCAGCATTTGTTATTCGACATTTTAATGAAATACATGGCAAGAATTTAATTAACCCTTGGTCGGTAATGATAAAAGAAGGCGCACATACCGACTACTATGCGTTTAATCTTGTTGCAACGCCGGAGTCAACTCGTTCCTGTTTCTTTTTTCTTTTTCTTTTTCATATTTCTCGCGGTAACTCCTTTGTTTGTAACGTATCCGCGAGAACGCAACCGCGTAACGCTTCGCCACCTATCCACGAGCCAGCTTTTTCAGGGTTGAAATACGCTCAGATTTTTTTTTTTTTTTTTATAACACGAGAATAATTTCATGTGAATTTTATATACAGGCTATTTCTATACGATTGATATAAAGCAAATTATTCTACATAATAATAATAAGGAGGAGGCTAAAGTGTTTTTTCGACTCAAACTCTGTTTTCAGGGGGGTAGCGCAGGAAATTGAGTTTGAAAATTCATCGAGCACGCGTGCACTTGGATAACTATAGACTGTATGATGGTATTACTATTGGATACGATGGTATTTTAAAGCAAACATAAGTAGAAAGTGTAGAGCAAACGTTTCTCGTTTCGAGGCTCGTTTTCGAAAGAATCGAGTTTGGAAATGTATATATGTAATTTTTCAACTATAGATTGTGTAACTATACTACAACGGGATGTAAGAGCATTCTATGAGCAAGTGCTCTACAAATAATCGCAGAATAAAAGTTTTGCTTTTAAGGATTCGTTTCCGAAAAAAATCGAACCTATGACCGTTGATAGAGTGTTCTGATTCGAATCCAATTTTATCGAAATCGAGATCCCGATCGAAAAAAATTTTCTTTTATTACTACATATTATATTATTAATATTAATAATATAACGTAGCATTGTGAAAAACGTTGTGCGTTATTCCGAAACGAGGCGCTAGTAAAGAAATCAACACGAGTCGATGCTTCGTTAATTTCGAACGTATCACTCACGGACACGCAAGTTACCGAATGTCCCATTGGTGATAGCACGTGTCGTCGACAAATACTAATATTCCGCATGGTGGGCGTTTCATGTACGTATCACGGGAAATAACGACGAAACATACGACTGATTACAGGGACTATCGGAATGTGCACACGAATGCACCGCAAGTGTTAAAGTGCAAATGATTACCAATGCACCAGTCAAGTTTATACAAATTCAAACATTTAACTATCGAGCGGAACGATCGTGAAAACTTATCCAACTCGAGCCAGCAAATTACGAAAACTGTCACGACAGCCACTATTTCTAACATTGAGCATGAAAATCACTCAAAGAAACGATACTCGTTGCATCGTCCAATGTTTCGTTCTGCCAAAGACCTTTTAAAATATATTTTAATTTTGCAATTATTTATTACATCATATTTTTCGTCAACATTTATACGATCATTTATCAAATATTTAAATATGAATTTATTACTCGGGGTAATAATAAAATAAGTTTATACGAGTTAAAATTGACACGAACCAGAAATTATATTACTTTCCTAAAGGAAACAACTCTTTAAATATTTATTATCGTTTTAATAAATTAAATTTAAATTGAATGTATCGCGCGAATCTCACAGAGTTTTCTATTTATCTCCTAGATAAATTTGCCAGGAAAGAAAGACCAAAATGGAGGATAAAAAACAGGAAACAAAAGACGCTGAAAAGGACCGGAACGGTAACAAATCGGCAAACCCCGTTTATGGAAACAAGCGGGCAGAGGGAACTCGTAAAAAGTTGATAAAGATACGAGAAACGTGGCAAGAAGAAAACAGGGGACGCAAGCAGAAAGTAAAAGCGTCACGAGGTACGAAAGACGGACATATTCGCGAAAAAGTCTCGCGGATTTGTCTTGTTCCTTAAAGCCCGTTACTTTTGACCATGCTGGAATTAAACAGCGAAAATGTTGTCGACGAGAAACGAAAACTGACGCTTACCGCGGAATATCACGTTTAAATTCCGCTCTACGTACCAAGATTACTTTTGACAGAAACATCGAAACATAAACCGGTCGAAATTGTCAAGCAAATCGAGTCAAGAATATAAAAAACCTGTCAAGTTAGAGAGATTATTTAATCTTGCAAAAATATATTGAAATATATGTGGAAATATTTCACGAAAAAGCGTTCCATATTCCTTAATTTCTTGAAAAGTGATCGAATACTTGTTCCATTCCAAAAATCAAAATGGATAGATATTTCGCGTTCTTTTCGGTACAGAATACTTGCAAGAATATTATCAAATAACTGGTAAAAAATCGTGTAATTAAAAAAAGGAAAGTTTCGTAAATGTTTCACTTGCTTTTAAAAGTCCTCGACGATCTCGTCGCTTTTTCGAACATACACTGAAAAATCAACGCCTGTCGCAATCACACTTTGGAGAAAAAAGAAAGCTATCTTCGATAACTTTGTACACACTGTCGATCAATTGAAAGAACCATCGTGGCTATATATACATAGCCATCTATAATAATAGCCATCCTATTTCCAGCCTGAAACCAGCAAGCACGCTTCGCTCGAACATTCTCATTGTCGCTGTTCGGCCATCAACAATTTCCCATCAAACCCGCATTTACACCTCCAATCTGAAAGGCAGGATCCTTTTTAATAGCCTGGGCTCTGGCTGTTCGAAGAAGAAAAACCCAATTTTGCCGATGAAGTCGGCCCATCCCCGGCCGCGATTCTCTTACCCTTTGTTCCCGACTGAATGGTAGGCTCGATATCAATTGAAACGTTCCAGAGGAAACGGCTCCATCGGCTCGACCAACAGAAAATTTTTAATGAAAGTCGCCTACCCGAAGGTAAGAACGAAGAGAAAAGGGAGAGAACGCGTGGAAACTTCTACGAGAAAGATAAAACCGGTGGATTCGTTGGAGAAAAGAAAAGTCGAAAAGAGGAAAAGAGGCAGAGTGGCGGTGGCAGAGGGAAAGCGAGCCAGGGTAATCTCTGACATCTTGTTACAGCTCGGCACAAGAAAGAGGAAGCCTCGGGGGATGGAGGGGTGCCGAGACCTCTTCGTGGCTGCGTTCAATTAAAGCGTCACCTCGCGCAGGAAACTTTTATATGAATGGTTTTCATTACGTCGCGGACTTATTAAAGCCGTCTTCGCGCGAGCATTAATATCCCTCATCCAGACGAGTTTTGTTATCAGGCCACCCCTTCGTTCAACCGTCCGTGCTCCTTGCTGGGAGCCAGGACGATTCTATCAGCCGTGGAGCCAACGAGCACGATGGACATTACTCGACTCGGTCACGTGCGAATTAATGGACTGATTATTTGATTCATTGAAACGAGAGAAATGGTAAATGGTTTGGAAGTAAGCGGGTATCGATACTTTGCATTAAAACGATGCATCGAGACTTTGGTATTGTTTGATGTAACCTAAGTGGAGGAAATTGTTAGCGATTAATCGTGGAATAATTAACGGATCGTTGGTTTCCCTTATTTTGCGGTTCTTTTTTTTTTTAGGTTCAACGAAAGAAGAAAAATATAAGAGCCTGGAAAATAGGAGAGAATTATAACTTTTTGCTACTTAAATTCACTCACCGATACTGCTTATAGAAATTCACACAGCGGTTGGTTGGCAAATCCTTACTTAAGCGAAAAGTATTGTCTCGTAAACTCGCACTGAACAACACCTTAACCTGGAACAGCAAAACATACAATTCGTTGTACTAATAAGATACATTTGTTTATGCTTAACCAAGTAGAAAATCTATGATATCTATAAATTAACAGTATGGTATAAGAAAACATGTATAACAATATCAGTGATAAATCACGGGATATAATATAACACATTCGTGTAGCTATAACAGCCGACAGATGGATGTTGTCAGAAACGAACCGCTTAGATCCAAAAATAAAGCATCCTTATCCACACTCGTAGCGCGATAAAATCATAAAACGTCCAACGCTATTTCATTTCTAAGATTTAAACGGTCATAAATTATCATAGATAAAATATCTGCCGGCGTAACTCGCCTGCGGAATACGCAGCAATATCCTGTAATCTTGCGTTCGCGAGCATGTACGTTTAATCTTGAATGGCGATCGTTTATGCTACGCACGAACACTTTACTACTTCCCCGTTCCAATAACGATTCTCCACAGAACAACTGCATAAATACAGAAAAATCGTTTCAGACACGTGGACAATTTTTCGTTTTAAAATCCCTAAACTGTCTAACGATATAACCAAATTGTTGGATTCTAGCCAAAGTCTACCGAAGCTTTTTCAATTCCTCGGATCTACAACGCTGTACCTGAAACTGTAGAACCGTTAACTGTGCTAATCGCCTGCACTGCTGAAGCAAAGTTAAACGCGTATATAAAGGAAAGAAAAAATGTTTTGTTGTTCCACTATAGTTTTCTTTTTGTGATTTATCCATGCTCATCGCCACATTTCGGAGAACCAATTTTCATCATTTTATCAAGTTCCGTTTATACTACGAATCATTTTCTTAAGAGTTGACTCCAGCCTATGTTACGATAAAAGGACCTTGGAGTTGTCGACGCTGCACGAAACTACCTCCGCTTGGTGCACGTATACGTGAAACAAATTTTGTGTACGAAAACAGCGACAAGCTAGCAAACAAGCTAGGTACACTATTCCAGGCACTCTATTCGCCCTCGATTCCTTAAGGAAAGCTCAACGACGGAACCCAATTCATCCCCGAAAATAACACACAGCATCCACGTAGCCGACTAGCCTAGATCGCGAGAAAGCAGCCCTGTAAACGGAAGCACGACTTTTAACGTGGCGGATTAATTTTTAAGCGTATAAATAACTCTCTCACGGGGCAAAAGGGACTTTAGGTCGAGCGTGGCTGAACAATGGCGTCTGCTGCTCAGCTGCCGGAAAAGAGGCTTTTGAATCCAGCGTACGGATATTAAACGTCGTTGGACGACGAAGCCAGTGAAAACTCGAAACTCTGACCGAGCTTCGCGGTGTAACAACGTGAAAGCCATAGGACGAGGAGAAAGGGTGACGAGAGAAAGAGGATGTACGTACGTCTACGGGAATTAGGATCGTACGGAAGTAATTCCGCCTAGCGGCCTGACCTTCTTGATTTCGCCCAGTGCTCCACGTTTCTACAGTTTCTTCGCGCGTACAACGAAGAATGGAAGAACCGAGTTTCATCCTTCGAGTACGACCAACGTAACGGCAGTTTCGCGTGGCATCGTGTACAATGCACGTGCACGAACTCGCTTATAATTTCACGCCGATGCAAACTGTTCGATCGCGGGAAAGGCGAGGAAATAGCAGTGACGAGGTGAATGTCGATGCGAGGCGCGAGTTTTGAGTAATTGACCGAGATTCAGGATGATTACAGTATCGGCAGAGATACGACTAGAGGCTACATTCTCGATAAAGAAACGACTTCTGGTATCTTTCGCGTTCATACTTTCGTTGCAACTAGATTATTACATATACATATACTTAATCTTACGAATTTTGTTTAGTATTGGAATATATCCTTTTTACCTTCGAAATATATCGTTCGAACAATTACGCGAGGTTTTCGTCGGGCAAGCTTACAGCACGATCGCCTGGAAGGCTACTTTTGACATGTTATGAACTTGGTATTTCCAAAAGGTAATTTTGAGTCGTATTGTAATAAATTATTGTATAAAAGATAAGGTTGCCGAGGTTTCTGACCTGGAGAAATATGGCAACCTTCCTGGCAAACCAAACACCTTACGTTGGTTCAAGTGGTTCAAGTAGTCGAATGCTGGACGATAAAAGTGGCATCAGAAATACTCGACTGGAAGGAAACGATCGCGGCGTCGTATTGGAGAGGCGAGCCCGTGTTCGACGTCATAACAAGGCGGAAACGAGAACGGTTCTCCTTTCTCCATTGCGTTGCTAATGCACTAAAGCTTGCTGGGATGCATCGACGATGTACCGTGTTGGTGTAACGCGAGAAGTATGTAAATTAGCAGATAGAAGGCGAGCAATAAGTTGGAAAGTGAAGGTAAGTTCGCGAGATCACGTGTTTGGTTTTTGTTGTTCGCGCCGAGACGAAGAGAAATGCTAATTATAACGTGTCATGGCTTCTAATGACGATGTAAATTTTGCTCTTTACGAAGATTGATCTACATTCGACCAAATATAAATTATCACTTCCTAAATCCCACTCACTTTCGCAAATTTCATTACGCCTATTTATCCAGCATTTTTAAATAGGACTTTTGCTAAAAGAGAAAATTGATACGAACCTGAATATCGATAACAAATCTCTTTGTTCGCATACTACGAAATAAAAAACTGTCGAACGTGTGAAAATTCTGCATGGAGTATCGAATGTATCGAAATTTGACCGAAAGAGAGAATAGTTTTGTTAGATACCAATGCAATATTTGTTTCTTTGTTCTGTGTGTGAAATAAATTATGCAAGGAAACCGGAGTATAACTGTTGCAACCGAATTTACTGGATATAAAAAATGTATCTATAGGACCGATCAATCTACTACGTTGCATAAAATATGATACCACGAAATTCTACGCATTAGTAAATGTCTCCGAGCAAATGAAATTGATACTTCAGCGACGTTGGCAAAATTAATGAAAACAGTAAAACAAACGTAAAATCTTTGATAATTCAAAAATGAAAAGGCCACGATCTCTTAATTTGACCAGTTGATTCAAATGAAAATACGTTCGAAATTTTAAACTACCGTCAGTTTTCGCTACTTCTCTTTAAACAAATCTGCGAGTATTACGGAAACCGGAATAGATACACGTACGAAATTCCAACACAAACGATAGAGGTTCTCTGTAAAAGGAAGAAGAAAATGTTAAAGAGAGTGTAAAAAAATCACGAGTTGGAAAAAAAGAAAAAACAATTCCTTAGAAGTGATTCGTTGAAAAATCCGAAAACTTGGAAATCCGAGACGTCTCGCGTCTTAACTTTCTCCCCGCGATTCCCAAAGTTTCCTTTCCCAAAAGCTTTCAAGAAAGACCAACGCTTTCGAAGATCGCTGCAGACCGATAAAAATCCCAAGACAGCACGGAGAAGCTTGAAAACACACGAAGAAACCTACGGATTCACCGAACAATGCCGCTACGTTAATGCGTCTGTAAGCGATAGCGTTCTAGCCGTTAATGCGAACAACGAACAACCGGTGTACCAAGCAAGAAAATGGTCCTTGGAAAACACAACTTCTTAACAGCGTCGTGTCGTGTTACACGGTGTTCGCGCATGAAGTAACACAGAAACGAGGCCGGTTATTCTATCCGGCCCTTGGAATCGTTACAAGCATTCGTTGCGACTGAATTACACATACGCGGGCCATACTTTTTTTTACCGACGTTTCTTTTGCACATAGAGGGAAGTCGCACGTGAAATTTCAAAGGGGAACCGTAAGGCTTTGTGCGCGCGCTAGACAAGCCGCGTAAAATAAAAAATTCTTCATTTTCCATTACGATTCTTCTTGCTTGAGAACCGTCTAGTAAACGCGCGGCAAAGCGGTGAGATGTATCCAAAAGGGAATTTTCAGGCCTATTGGAAATTTTGGGTTTTCAGTGGAGACGCGAGTACGATACGGACGATTCTAGAGAATGCGATTCGAGAGATAAAAGAAATTACATAGTGTCGAATATTACATGGGAATATACAATTATCGAACTTCGCATAATTTTCTTGAAATCCTTCGAATTAGAAATGCGCAAGTATTTATTTGAAAGGTAAATCCTATTATCAATAAATTTGATCAGTTTTCTTCCATCGGACGCAAAATTTTTATTCATCCAGAACGTTCTTTTTTTTTCTTTTTTTTATTTATTTATTTAAATACACGGAAAAAATCCAATTCCCTCAAACTGCGGCATTCAAACCCACGATAGTTGCAGTTGTAATTACGAACACGGAGAAAAGGTCTCACTCCAATGCTTCGGCCAACCAATCCCAAATCAGAAAAAATACAAAAAAAAAAAAGAAAAAAAAAGAAAAAATAGGGAAGGAGACAGAAGCAAGAAAGACGAAAAAGGACCATGGAAAAAAGGACGGCGAGAGAAATAGCGAGGCAAAATAGTTTGTCAAAAATGAGTCGAATTCCGCGCCATCGATGTCACGCGGTTGTTTGTCGATTTTTCTCCCACATCTCGCCGCTCTCCGTGGTTTTTTTTAAAACCTGAACGCTTCTCACTCTTCCTTTCAACCTGATACACCGCAATTCTCTTTTGCCTCGTGGATCGCGGGCGCGCGTTTCAAAGCGGATTTTGCGGAGCGTGACGGCGTTCGAACGTGATCCTAGCAATTTGTCGCTGCGGCGCATTCATCGCTGCGAATCAAACCGATTAACGGCGGAACCGGCAGTCGTTGTATTCGGTGGCCGACCCTCGACCCGCCAAACCGTTCCCGCGCTAACGGTGTACAGCCTAGCTTTTTCCTTTTCCAGCTTTTCCGTGTCCATTCGGAGACGTTTTCAGATAAATTTCGATCGAGAAATTCAGGCATGAAAGGGCAAAGGTGAAAGCTAAGGATTAACTATCTGCATTTTATTGGCCTCGATCCATAGCTAGGCTCTAAAAGTCGAGAGCCAACGAGTCTGCTGCAAACGTTCGAATTCGTTCCGAAAGAAACCTCGAACGAAAGAGATCGACCGTGGAAAATCCCCTTCCGCGCTCTTTCCAAGTGATTTCGCTAATACTATTTGCGAGTTCATCGGTACTTTGCCCGATGGAGAAATCTTGACTGTGACTTTTTAAAGATGGGAGGGGAATAAGGGGGGGGAGGAGGCGAGAGTCCATACGAACGGAACGGAATTATTTTTTCACGATTGCGAGAGCAGGTTTTGATTTCGATGGGGTATTTGACGGATTTTCTGGCGAGGAAAAATATTGCCGAGATTCTGACGAATATCCCCGATGAAATGTGTTTATGGAGGTTTGAAAGATTGGTTTTGCCGACCGGATTGCAGCATTTTTTTTTAAGCAAATGGGATCCTTTCGGATTTTACGCGTGGTTATGTTATTTCATATTCGAATTCTGCTCGAATTCCGATCAATTTCAATGAATATGAAGATACAAAAAGTAACGTTAATCACACCACTCAATGCATATCTTAACAACATAATAGATTTACAAAGCGTGCCTATCGCTTCTGCTGTGAGAAATATCCATCGATTATTCGCAGGCAATAACTACCGAGGAACACGTTCGTACTTGCAATTACTTTGTCTACCTTTACGTAACCGTTGCACTGCCTCTTACGTTTACTCGTCCACACGATTCAAATCGTTAAATTCTGCTTGCAAATTACACAACGGAGACCTTTGGTTCATTGACATTTATACTGACTCGACGGACAAAGCGATTTTTCCAATCGTCGCTTAAGAAACGATCATAAATCGAAGAAGGAAAAGGAGAAACTTAAAACAAACACGGTTCTCTTTGAATCTTTCACTTCTTTTTTTCCTCTGCTCTCTTGCGACATGGAATTACACGTTCGCTGATCGAACGCATTTACAAGCGGCGAACAACGCCGTGAAAGAGCAAACGAACGGATCTCTTAATCAAACTCGAGCGTAAATTACCAGCTCTTGACGTTTATTTCGGCTGCATTATTAACATTGCACTAGCTGTTTGGATATTTGCATGCAAAAAGCCGATTCGTTTGATACCTATCCAGTGTAATTTCCGTACAAGTAGGCACTTTAACCGCAATACCACACCGTTATTTGTCGTCATTCGAAATTGAAAATCGGCAAATTAGACCCGGTTTAGTAAAATAGAAGCTTCCCCCACGTTTTAATTATCGAAATCTTTTTACCGAAATCTTTTTTTCGAAATCCAATTATCGATGTTTGACGAAATGATTTATTTAGAATTTCCGACATCTAATCTCGTTGATCGCCTAAACGAGTGATTTCAGCGATGATCTTTTCATTTATTATTATTTAATAAATTTAATCTTGAAGTTAAGATTAATAATCTGTGGAAGACACAATGTTTATGTTAAAATAATATTCAGTGATGTTTATTAAACAGAACTACAGAACAAAATGTATATAAGCGAGTGATATAATCAGCAACGTACGAAGATTGTTGATTGTTGGCCAATCATTCTCAGACTAGACATACGTAGTGATCCATGATCCCTTAAATACTTTGAACCCCACTCTCTATACAGTAATGAGTATGACCTGTGTAAGTGTCCCGTTCAAATGCCTGTGTGGGTATCCGTGTAAGGATATTTGTGCCTATGCGTGAAATATCGTTGTATTTCAACATTTATAAATATTCCAAACTTCTCTGTACTCGCAAGAGTACCATTGATATTTTCTTTCTCTTCCGAAAAATTACTATATGCAACGGAAAATGATTTTATTCTGCAAAAGTAGTTATTATGCTCTTTAATATGTATATCCCACTGATCGATCGAAATGCGTAAAACGATACTCTTGCCTCTTTCGGATGGACGAATAACCACTAGATTTATCCATACGATTTTATAAAAAATCGCGTATCGACTATCCACGCGCTATTGACCCTGTCCCAAAGCTGAGAACCATCTTTTATGCCTAACGACGAAAGATATACGTTCGAGTCTACTAGAACACGACACGTTCGATCCATCGTCGATCTTCCTCCCCCGTTTCTAGAATCTGCGTTTACATGGTTAACCCATTAGGCTAATCCCGCTTGTAAATTCAACCAGAGAACCGTAGCAACTGCATTTTTTCGACAACCATCGTTTCGCATTCCGATTCATCTCGATCGACCGTTCGAAAAACGGGCAATTGAAAAGTTAGAGTATGAAAAGTACGAAAGACGTTTCCCTAAGCGAACTAGTGTGAAAAATGAAAATTCACGAGGCGAACGATCGATAGTGTAAAACTACGACAAGAAATTCGGTAAAAGAAAGATAATTAATAAATTTGAAAATTGTGAAATATCTAAAATAGTTAAATTTTTACATACTGAAATTTAATAATCTCTTCTCTTCGATAAGTGATTTTTTTAGTTTGCGCGGATATTAATTATAGCTGGAACTTAAAAACAGGCGCATCGATTTGCCCTCAATTTCATCTATTTTTAAATAAACGATCGGTCAGCGAGGAACACGCCATTCGCTTTTCACGCCATCTTTTGCGTGCTCTCGGCCTTAATTCTTACGATACGATGTGCATCACAGTCAAAGGAAGCTTTTTAACCGGTATCGTAAAGAGTTTCCCTTCGCCGGAGATAGAGATGAGGATTTAACTTCCGTTCAAGGCCTGCCTTCTCTGCCACGCAATTAGGTTTTAAATTTTTAGTTTATACAATGTCGAAATCGAACAGAACTTGATAGGATTTCTTTGCAACCAGTTCGCAGAACGCTCGATATTCCAATTTCCTTCCTAATAATCTGACTTGTCCGTGCCTTTTCAAAGTGACGTGATATTTCTTCCGATAGCCTTTTATTTCTTTTAAAAATATCTTAATTGAAAAAAGTTGGCTATAAAAATGAAACCTTTGAAAATAGTGGCGAGAGCGTATTACTGAGAGTAATTCGCGACAAAGAGCGCGAGAAGTAGCGTTTAAAATGAAAGTAGGCCACCTACCATTATTCACTTGATGCAAATAGGAAAAGTAAAGAAAATGAACAAATGGGCTTCGCACGAGTTAAGCGACACGCAGCAGCCGAAATGGATGTACACGGCCTCTTCGTTATTTCAGACGAATAAGCAGGCCGAATTAGAATATGAAATTTTATCTCATTGCTCCGACCCTCCACTTACGAATGATTATTCCTTCGAACGCCTAAACAATTCTCCAACGAACGAATTACCTCGTAATAGAGATACAGTAATAAACAGCATTGGCAAACATTTTCTAATCCTTCGTTCGAATAAATTCAAAGTGCGAAATTGCGCACAAAATACGCATAATATGAAACGGAGTATAAAGTGTCCAACGTATAGCGCTTGCCATAATACTCGATGTGTAGGTAAAATAATTTTCTACCGAGCGTTATGAGATTGGTTTCCCAGAAACAATCGCGCAGCTATTGCGCTTGTACTTTGCACTTGCACATTACACTCGCACTTTATACTTACGCTTGCACACTTGCACTTTGCGCCAATGTTTCGCGGACATCCTACCGCGGTTCTACAGTTTTAATCGTATCCGCAGAAGTACGAACTTGCATAAAAATCCATTCTCTACTCAAGGACCACTCGAGGAATTTCGCGGGCTATAGCCTTTAAACTTAACCTTCTTACGAGAGGTCCGGTAAACGCGGTGTTACACAGACATACTTCCGTCGAAACGACGGAACGCCGATAAGGGACGAGGTGGAACGAAAGTGTCGTTATTATTAAATAAAGTGTGGCGCAAGAGGCGGCTGGGCTAGTCGCCGGTTATCATGGAGGACGAGGAAGAGGGATCATGCATAATTCAGCGAAAACTTGGCTCCCCTGACGGGATAGTAGACGAACAGCCCGTGGTATCGGTGCATCACGACGCGTAGAATAACGGCACTCTGTCCTTTGCCTCCCGCCACGAGCTGTCTACCCGCCCCGTAATCTTTACCGAGCCATTAACGTCCAACAACTTTTTATACGCCCGTCCCGGGAACTCGATTCAACCTGCACTCTGTTGCGTTCCGAGGTGGTACGGTGTTCATCAAGTTCGCATCATTCAGACGTAAATCGTATCGCTTATGAACGAAGAACATGCATATATGCACGCGATAACAGAGTTATCATACTAAATATCGTTCAAAGCTGTTGCACGTAATCGCGTTAGAGGTAGATTTGATTACCAAAAATCTCACATAGGGCAATAGCAACTGTATCTGATAATAAAATAATAATACGACCTTCTTCGTTCATTGTAGATACAGAAATAGAAATTTTCCTATAAAATAATTTCTCATAACTTGATAAAAGTTCGCAGTAATAAATAAATCGGTGAAATATACAATAATGTTTCGTATTTTGACACAATTTCTGAAAATACAGTGACATCGATACATTCGATATCTGCATTCTAAGCGAAGGAGCGTTCCCTTTTCGATCTGCATCGGATAAAGACTTAAGCTACCGAAAAATCCAGCACATTCGAAATAGGAATCAACTTTCTAACTATAACGGGAAATTGAAATCGAAACGCAGGTAGCGGCGAGTTGCTGTACATCGGCTCTTATCGTCGCGACAATCCACGAAGAGGAAACGGAGGGTGAACTGAGAATTACTCTGGGATACGAATACGCTTCTGAGCATTCGCCATAAGCAGGCGAGAAGTGCAAGCTCCGTCGGTGCTTGAAACTTAATCCCCCGCGTCGTCATAAGATAACGGCACTCGGCACCGCATAAACTTCATTGTCTCTGTGCTAAGCAGCCGTTGCAACATCGTCTCTTTACATAGCCTCGTCTCTTCATTGTTTCCGCGACGTTTCTGGCGTTCGTACGACTATACTGTCGCGTTACCAACCCTCTTTCGACCGCGTTGCCAGTCTACGCGATACGCAGACAATCTGATATCGCGACGAATTTTGAATTTACCTTCCGACTGTTCTGACATTTTGGTGAAATCTCAGTTCTGACACCCGACGAAATTTCACAGTGCTAATTGAATGTGTCGGGTCTTTATCGCTGCGACCGATATTTCGGTAAAATCTCAACGAAAGATTTGACAAAACGGTACAGTATACGAGAATACTTTACCATCTACTAAGATTAACAAGCTTTATTTGTCTCCGATTAAATCCAAGAATAAGATCCTAATTATACGACCAATTCTGTGTCTAATTAATGCGCGGTAGTTAAATATGGGATTATCCATAAGCAATACAAAATCGCCGTACGTAGTACACTGACAGTAAAATTTTCAAACCGTTACGTGCTGCATAAAATGGAAGAATTTAAAAAAGATGTATTGGAACTAGAAATTGCTTTAGAAAAGTCTCTCCAGAATGACAAAGATCGATTTCATATGGAAGGTCGCGAGACAAACTACGCTATGCATCGATGACCAAACAATTTTATTTTGACTCGGGACCATAAATTGACGGTAAAGCTGAAAAATTATAATGGAGCTGAAGCGTAAATGAATGATGACCTACATCACAGGGGAAAAGATAAAACTTCCAAAATGCTGCTTGATTAATGCTCGATCATAGCGACGTAAGAAGGGGACCGAATACCAATCCATCGATTTAGAACGACTGAACTGGAACAAAAGATAAGAGCTCGTGGATGTAGCAAAGGTTCTAAGAATTTCGTGTTAAAGAAAAGCGAAAAACTACGGCAAAAGGAGGGATACAGTTTCGAGAAAACGCTGCTAATGAAAATTTCTATTTTAAACAAGTTTTCGGGAGACACGGTGATTAACGAGGTTCAGTATCATAACGGGAACACGCATAGGCGACTAGCGACGTTTCTGGACGTCGTTAATCACCATCGTCCCTTTTCTGTTTGAAACGAAGCTTTAGCTCTTCAGGATCGATAATCAAACGAAAGGACAAAGACACTGACCAACTAAGTATTATCCAACTAATTGTTGCAGGATGATACGACATACGTGGTAGACGAATCGGCGAGACTTTAAATTGTCTAGGAAAATTTAAAATAAAATCAAAGTAAACGATAGAAGGTAACTTTTCCTTCGAACTTTCCATAATTCGCTTCGTGATATTTTAATCGAAAGCGATCTCAAATGCTAAAGTATTTGGCATATTCGAAATTCACGCTGTTAGCTCATCGCGACCAATGCAAGCAATCTGTGAACAAATAGACTCTGTAAACAGGCGCAGCTGTCGTTAAACCAAACCGCGTGTAAACGTCGAATATCATAGATGACCAGAACGCAATTAACTATAACTAAATACAACTGATAAAACAACGGGAGAAAGAAAACCTGAATGATATCGATTGCTATTCAAAGTTAGGGTACTCTTTTCGCATCTATGTAGCTAGGATCATCCGTCTACGTTTGTGAACACCAAGGAACCTAGAGAATTCACCAAGGCAGTCGAATCGTCTGTCCAAATTAGAGAAAGATAGAATTATCAAGGGAAGGAAAGACAGATGACCCTGCTGAATAAAGCAGAGAAGGTAGCCTCAGCCGGCCCAAGGGTAAAATTTGCATCGGCGATTTGTACCCTCCCCCTTACCCGCGGTTGCTTTCCTTCGTAGTGGCGAGCCTTAATTCGTTTTGTTTCTCGCGTTGAGAATATACCGGTCTTTCCGCAGCAAGATTCTTTTCTAATCGTTGACTATCTCGAGATAATCAGAGATAAAGAGCAACAGACAATTACGATTTTTGACGCACTTGAAATTACGCAATTCTCAAGAAGTTGTATAGGAAGATTAACCGAAGCTATTAACAAGTTTTGTGTTCTATCTAGAGATCCATAAAATTTGAAACTCCTTTCATCCTTCGATACTCAACGCTCGATACTCTTCTTCGAGATCTTCCAAAATCTCTAGCTTGTTCCAAGACTGGAAAGACAGATTACGTTCTACCTAGTCTGTAATAGACTATACCTAATACTATATCTAATAATAGCCTACAGTCTATTATTATGCCATGGAAAATTTGAATTACAGACGGGACATCATAACGGTCTTTTAATCGAGCATTTTAAAGCTGAATCAATAAATCGAGCATAAGTTATTGAACGTTTATGAGCTCGTCAAAACATTCGAGCGATAAATTTACAGGCTGTTCCTCGCGTTTATGAGTGCCATAAACGAGAAGGAGCGCGTGATTCAGAGGAGACGAGAAATAGTAACCGCTCGTCGATGCAGGTAGTGGAGAACGGATTCGTGTTTTGAAGGACTCGGATCTGCCCGCTCTCTTGACGTACTACGTTTCGAGATCAAACGCGAAATTTCGAAACGAGCGATGTAATTGCATGTACTTGAAGGTTTCTGGCGTGTCGGATGTAAACTGGCGAATTTGCGAAAATAGTTTTGAAAAGAGAAAATTCGAGGTAAATGTACATTAACTGATAAATTCGTAAAATTCCAGATAATCAAATTTTCTCAAATAAAAATTTTAATATTTCCTAAATCGATATTATATTTTACCTATCCGTTTTACATGTAGGAGGTACTTAAAAGCGCGAAACATCGATTTTTTCGTTTAACCATGCATCCAATGGGTCATCCAGTGTCGGCATACGACCACGATTTCTCCGACATGCAAAATCAATTAAATTTACGATCTCTTGATTCCACGCGGATTATGTTCGACATACTAATGACACATAAAATACTAAATGGCGCTATAATGTTCCATGAGATTACTGTGTTTCGTTCGAAATTAAATACGTCGATGTCATCGAGAAGAAATCGTAGTTTACTGCGTCAAAGAGATAAAAATTAGAGGGTTAAATTGATCGAACAGCCGTAAGAATCTTTTTCTCCTTGTTATCGATCTTGTCAGAATGAGATTCGAAAAACAAAATGGTATTTCACGTTTGACTACTTTTCTCTGATAACGGTAACAAATAATAATAAAATACGCGATTCTTAAAAGTTTGCCTACCGTATCTCAAGTTACACCAACTTCCTCGTAGACTCGTAACAAATCACTAATCGCGAAGAAATGCCGGATCGTCGATGTTCGATCGCACAATTCTCAACTTTCCGGAGGTGAACGAGCAAGCTGATCCAATGAAGGAAACGAGGCATAAAAATGGTAAATCTACAAAACGTTGACCGAGTCACGTTCCCCGTGAGCTTCGCGCTTTCTTCTCCGTTAGATGGAAAGCGAGCGAATCAATGTTTCTCACGAGGAATGTTTCTCGTTTTATTTCGACCGACTTTGCAGTTGTGACGGTGGTCACAGGGATGGAATGAACGTCATCGTAGCTCGAAGCAGAAAATTCATAACACTGGGCCTTGGAAGAGAGAAAACGAGCGACCAAATACAACTGGAATCGACGTGTTTGTAGATGTTTGACGCGTTCTGCCTCGGTTCGTGAAGAAAGATTTGATCGTTTCAAGCGAATATATGTCACGATTTGAACGTTTATCCGTCGTATTACGAAGTAAAATTGAAAATGAATTTTAAGATAGAAAATGGGTCGTTACTTGCATTACTTATAAAACGGTATGCATAACTGATGATTTCGCTAATTTAGAAGGAGGTCAAGAGATTAATAATGATAGAATAAACAAGCGTAGGAGATGAAGGTAACTACAATCGTGCCCGAGACGTAATTAAGAAGAAAATTAGTTTCAAAATAGAAACTATTTATAATTCACAGCTTATAACTTATAGCTAGATCAATACTTGGATTGCCTGTAAAATAATTTAACAATTGGCCAATTAGTAAGCTTTTCGATGATCCAGGAAAATATTAATGTAATATTGCAGACAATGGAAGTGGTAGATAAAAGGAAATTGAGTATCGTATGTTCGTACTACGTTCCAATCAAATATGAATTTATATCGACTGCGTACGGTAACGAATAATATATGTATGTACATATAACGAAGCAGGAATCAAAATCATACAGTCCCACGATCATTGCTTCGCTTTAACAAGTATTTCATCGTGGAATTACGTAATTGAATAATTAAAAATCGTTTCTTTTCTATAACGAAAAATTTCATTTATCGCGTTCGTCATCAGTTACGAATATTAAAAGAGTTCGCTCGGTCTTGACGCTTATCTAATTCATTAATTTAATAACTTATCAAAATCGACAATAACGATAGAGCGATAACTTTATGACGGACGAAAATTGAGTTTAAATTAAATACGTACGATACGGCCGATAGATTTAAGGATAATCTTTCATTCAAGACAAAATCTATATAAGATAATATTTGTTTCACTTCAATTACATTAACTCAAATTCTTCGTAATATCTCAGCAAACTGAACGATACTGATCTCTCCTTATTTACAATGTTTCGTTACTAAATCTCCGAATAAAATAGAGAGAAGGATTTTCACATTGATTTCTGTTCGCACCACAATGCACACGCACACTCTAACCTCTGATCAACTCATTCAGATACACCCTCGGTACACCTCGGCTCGAAACTCATCAATATTAAACGTCTTACCTAGCAATGAATTTATTTGAATAGCCGTAAGCCTTCAACCGTTTCAGACACTTCCAACAATTTTCCTTCGATCATGAATATTGCATGATATCGCCTGTGTAACTTAACGAAATCGCGCTCCGCCGTGTTCACTAAGAGAAATGAAAAGAAAGTAAGAAAAAAAAAAGAAAAAAGAGGAACAAGATCACCGAGTTTCTCTATGTCTCTTTGTTCACCGACCAGTGATGCATTTCGCGGGAAAATAAAACAGCTAGCTGGCTTCGATCGGATTTTTTTGGTTGGCCAACTCGTTTCGCACGACCGGAAACAACCGAGGAAGAACCGAGCCAAGAAATGGCTCGTCACTGACGCAACGAAATTGTCTATGAAACGTAACAATCGTTACGTCCCGGCGGTAGCATTTGTCGTAACGAGATGTAGATGCACGATCGCGCGAACAAACGCGTTTCGTCTTTTTATCGCGAGTTGCCTCCGTGTTTCATTACGAACGCTGGATTAGAACCGAAGTATAACCGAAATGACACGAGAGCAGCTCGTTTAGCTGGACAAAGTTTTAAAGGAACGGGGTATGATCGATGCGCAGCGTTTCGAGAGTTTGTGGATAATCGCGTGTACGGCTTCTCATTAAATTTACGCGATATGGGCGAAGCGTGAAATATAGACAAATCACGTTTTGACCAGTCGATACTGGAAATGTTTAATCCTGCTGGATAACATCGGTAAATCCTATTGATTTATTTTAGATTCGAGATAAATTCTCAAACCTACGAACTTTCAAGCTTTTCTATCGTTCGTAAAGCATAATTACGAGTATGTAACGTTGGAGTAACATCAAAATGCTAGAATCGAATTCTATGGGAAGATCAGAGCATGAAACACTGATCGTATTACATGGAATATTCGATGCTTATCGACGTATATATAATACGTTGCTTACGTGCAAATTATTATACGTGCAGCTCTGTTCGTCGAGACAACTTTCGAAACAGGACAATTCGAATAACTGGAGGAATTATTGAGCAAAGTTCGCATGCCCATCTAACTGTGGCCCATATGACTTAATAATCCTCGTAACGATACCGAAGTTCGTATTGTATCCTGTTGGAGTAAGAGATCCTCGTTTTGGAATTAATTCTATGTAACAATGACTATGGATTTGCAGTAGCATTGTTCGGTAACGGTTGAAAAATTCTATCGCTGAAATTTTCCAACGTTATCTTATCGATACGATTATTGGATTAACGTTGACACTGATAGAAACTGTCGAATGCCTCGTGTTAGATTTATCGAATTCTCTTTCTCCGATCAGCTGTCGTTTACGATTGTACGTAGCGTGATTGAAATTGTACTAAAATTCAGGAAAGAAGGTTCGACCGAATTACGAAGATGCGAGTTATGAAAATACGCATTAGTGTATTAGATGGTTTTACGAATATTATCGGCTCGTTAATTATTGATCTATTTACACATTCGATATTGATCGCGCAACGATTAATCGTAATTTAGATTACATAAATATAAAGAGTGTAAAGTTCAAATACCGAATATTGGCTTGGCTCTATGTTACTTATTGCATATAGAATACGATAAAATTGAGAGATATGACAATAATTAAACGAAAAAGAGAACACAAGCGGTTCTTCGCGAATAGTACTATTAGCTAGTGGAAAGTAAGTCTGCAAAAATTCAAGAAACTTCGAATAATAGAAAGTCACGGATTTAATAACTTTTTGCGAAGCGGATAAGCGCAGAGAGGTGATTAATAAATCGGATGTTCGGTGAGGCGTGCGTCAAAGAAACGAAACCGTATCCGATAGCATTTTCAAGCGGAGAAACGATAGAAAGGAAGAACGGATGACTATGACTATATAACCTGTGTGGTTGGAAATTCGCTTCATCGACATCGACAACACGCCACGTCGGCCCCGACCTTCCAAGGGTTGAGATAAAATCAAAGCGAAATCCCTTGAAAATCGTGCTGGAAAGAGAGCCACGCATCCTTGGCGTTTCTGGATCGCGTTTCGATGCTTCGTTCGAGCGGAAGAACCTGCCAGCTATTTTGCCGCGTTGGTCCCTTTCGGCTGAGCTGGCAGAAGCAATCATCTTCCGAAATGTCAGACTTGCCTTGGTCGCAAGATACGAATCTCTAGAATAATTTTTTCAAAGGATCGAGTAATAAAATGTGATATTGCACAGTCGCTGGGAGAAATTGTCTGGCTGTGCTGCTCAACAGAATAAATAAATGTATGAGGAAACGATAAGGCAGATTAAGTTGTCCCGATGAATCGATAAAACATCGTCAACTTATTTTTAGCGATAATTAAAATACCACAATACGGTGGAGTTCTGGTTATCCGAGTTCCCTTTAACCGAAGTTTCGTATTATCCGAGATGCTTCGAACTTTACTATAACTTCATATTTTTCGTAAGTTTAATATAAAGAGTACAAAAGTGAAAATGGTCAGGTATTTTTAAGACAGTTGATCAAACTCTCGATCAATCGAATAATTGATTAAATTTAAATACATGTGCGATATTGCGTTATCAAACTATTTTTCAAAATTCCGTCGCACGACTTCTTAACGACCGTGAACCCTTCTGTATTACTCGAATCTTCGATTATTCGAGGTAGATTCGGTCCACGCTCTAAGATAATTACCGTATTGTGAAATAATTCAGCTTAGATTTAAAATTTCGAACAATTTTTCAAATTGCTTCTCACGAATCAGCCAACCAGCCTCTATTCATTTTCAGTATCCTCCTCCGTTTTCTCCGCTACATTTTCCCAAATCAAATTCTTCGTCTTTCTCCTCGGAATATTCGAAAATTCACGGAACTACTCCGCATAGGAAACATGACACAAGTTTTCTAAAAATACGCCGAGCTGCTAAATTATAGATCTTGTAACGACTAGCGCATCGTAGTTTGCATAATATATCGAAATCTGTCCGATACGTCGTAGAGTAAGACATATGCGTGATACATCGTAGAATCTGTCACACGTCGAAATTCGAAGCGTTCAGAGAACGAATCGACGGAATCTTTGAAGAACCTTTGGCTAGTCCGAGTATACGTTAGGCCTTTACTCCGAAATCTTGGCGAATCCAATGATTGAGAGATTTTAACGGGGAAAACAGATGGTCGTGCGCGAATGGCCAAGAGCCGACCGAATTTATGGAATGAAATGTAAATCGAATACGCAGTCAACGAGAGCGTCGAGAAACGACACGAGTAAATCGTGCCAGTTGGCTTCTTCGTTCGTTTCCTTTTCCCTTCTTATTACCTTCGTTCTCTGTTCAGCGTGCCGATAATTCGCACATAAATTCACAACAAATTGAAATAAAAACCAGGTCGATCGGGATGCAATTTACGTACCCCCCCTCTCTGAATCCACTTCGCAATGACAAAAAAGGGGGTGAGACTGAATCGAACCGGGGACATGGGGCGAGGAGCAGAGACAGAGGAAGAAGATTGTTTAGTGCCAGGAAACCAATCACGATTCCCCTGGTAATTCCCTTTTCTCGTATTAATTACGAACTTCGGACGTTTCTTCGATCAGATAAACTATCGCGATGGCCGATATAATTGTTGTGGTCGAGTAGCTGGAAATGATTTTTCTTTTCTTTAGTTATTTTTTTTTTGGATCGAAGACCGCTGTAGAGAGGATCGGTATTATCCGTTCTACCGTCGATAGTAGATTTAAAGTATCGGAAAAGATTACATTTGAAAATTTGGAATAATTGTTTATCGTTTTGGCAGAGAAGGTTCGGCTCGTGGAAGGAAATTGTTACGCATGAATTTGACGTGCAATCGCAGCACTCAGCGATCTTAACGTAACGATGTCCTGGATCTAATGTTGCTAAGGTACTTTTTATAATGCGAGTTAAGATATGCTCACCCTGAACTAGTTACGAATATGTAAGATGTAAGAGCGTATAGTCAGAGCAGATACTACACATGGCAGGTTTCTCTTGGAGTCTTTTTCAAGAAAGAATTCGAAAAATAATAATGGATTTCTCGCGAAGGTAATACAAAGATCAATCCAAAGTTATAATCTTATCGTTACTTACGAGCGCTTCAACAGCACCATGCCCAACGCCCAAGCATTTCTACTCGTTTCAGCAAAATGTACGTACCTGCAAAGTTAAAAAAACGAAAATTACTTCTTCCATTAACGTGTTCAGGACGCCTAAAACGATACAGTACATGGCTAAGACCGGTGCTTTCGTGATCTCGTGTAACTTGAAACAAAGTTATTGGGACCTCTGTTCCCCGTTCAAGCGTACACGCAATACGTTCGTATTAAATCTCGCGTACTTTTAATTTACCGCCCACCACGGTTCGTAATATTTTCTCCTTCCGCTCTACGATTTAAACGCGCCACCTGATGCCCTTAATGTCCTAACACTGGCATGGTAACGATTTTTACATGCTGAAAGAAGCCATTAGAATACGAAATGAACAACCAAGAATGTTCAATTATTCGTCTGTTAGAAACTAAGTTCTTTTCAAGGGTTTTAAGTCCCATCAACTAAACGGTTATTAGCGATAGCTCAAGATTAACTAGTACGTAAGCGTTACATTAATCTTACAATTAATTTCGATGCCTTTACGAACTTTACTCGATTAAGTTGTGAATTTTCTCATTTTTCAGGTTGTCCTTGAACGAGTCTATCAATCTATGCTTATCACATGAAAGATTATGGTATACTTAGAAGAGTGTAAAATTAGATAATTTACTGTAATTGCAGAAGAGCACTCGTTGCATCGAGGAGTATGGTCTTTTGAATGATAGACTGTGGGAACGTGTAATCTTGGTATGTTCGATCTTAATCCGTGAAATATGGTCTCTCCTAGCAAGTATAGCATTCGTTTTTCCGTTCTTGAAACGGTCTCGGTGATATTTTTACCATAAGGCGGGGCTGTTAGATTCCATTCAGATTCCCACTCGTAATATTAAACTATCTTTTGCTTCTTTTATCGAGTCGTTCATATGTAAGTTGTCGCAGTTGACGGTGTTTAGAGAGTCGGCGGGTTGCTTGACCAGCTTTTTCATTGCCAGGAATTCCAACGTGACTAGGGATTCGTATCAGTTTTATTTCTTTTCCTTCTGTGATGGTTTTTCTACATACTGAAAATCGGAGTACTATTTCTATGGAATGATCTGGCAGATACTCGTTTCTCTCTCTCTCTCGCTTTGTCCTATTTTATTAACTACAATCCTATTTCTCTATTTTTTGCATCAATTACAGGATTCTGAGAAGATAAAGATACCAAGAAAATGAAATAGAAAGGGAGGAACAAGGCAATTTCTAGGAATTTTATCGCGTGCAAACGCCACAACACGGAGTTTTAGATTGAGTTTGCTCGTCATCGATATCGAGCGGATTTATGGCGTCGAACAATAGCGGAAAGGATTCACGCTTTCACCGAACCGCGCGTATACCTCGATCGAGCAGGGAAAAATAGGAGATCGTGAGTAGACGAGGCTGCTTCCTGGGCGAATTAAACGTTTTATGGCGAAAGGCGCAGTCGATTTGAGAGTCTAAGGGAAGGGTCAAGAGGTCAACGCCACTTTTCAAAACCTCTCGGTAGTTTCTTATCGATACGATGTAATAAGGTTGTTCGAGTGCTTGGAGCAATTTACGGATCGATCTAGATGTTTTAGTTATTAATATTTTTGAACGAAAGTTTCACAGAATGTAATCAAACAGTATGTATATCTTTTAGAGAGGAAAGTATCCTCTTTTTATTTTCATCCTTTTATGTACTTTTCGTTAAAGAACGTCTTCCGAGATAGCAGCAATTGAACAACGTTCTTTCCTCTTTAAAGATATTTTATAGTTTTCGTGTTTTACTCTAACGGAAACTCCGATAAAACTTCGTTTCAACAAAAATGAATACCAACTTAAAAGAACCAAGAAAACACAGCTCGCAAACATTCTCAAAATATTATCGAACCCACGAAGAGGAATTGCAAATAAAAAGGGACTTAAATACACGAACCACCCACTTTATAAATTTAAGTATATTGTTTTAAGCCTATACTTTAAATACTAATGACGATTTTAAACTAGAGAACGAAATCTTTGTTGGACGAAATTCTCGTTTAGTCGCGCGATCGCAAGATTAGAAACCTTCGAAAAGAAAAGAAAAAATAGAAAGCACTCGAACTTATTCGAAGACAGTTTCATTTTATCGTCCATCTTAGAGTCTGGTACTTGCAAGTGGCAGTGGAATATTATTGTGTAATATTTCCCGTTGAATATAGGTTCCAAACGTCGCGGGTGAGCAACTCTATAAAATTGCTGCCTGCTATTTCCCCGATACGATGACGAAACGTAAACGGAGAGGATCAGAATATCCGGTTTCCGGGGCAAGTTTAACGACACGAAGCGCATAAGCCACGCCGATTATCAAACATCGTTGAAATTTAATCACGACAGAGGATCTCCATGTTTTGCACTTACGTAATGCGCGTACTTGTCTCACAAACATTATTGAATTCTTACGAATACGAGCAAACTAGTCGCTGCACGAGAATTACTGCGTTTTACGGCTACTTGCATTTCCCTATCTGTATGTCATCTGACATTTTTATGTAATTCCAAACAATTTTCCGCACAAATTGTATATAAACGCGGTAATTTTTGTAATAGATTGCGAATTTTGACCCATTAAACGCTCACGTTCCTCGTACTTAGAGATGCACGTTAAATGCATATTTAAAGATAAGATAGATCATGTACGGCACTGTAATAAATTTATGCAATATCTAAGCGAACATCGGGAATTGTAAGTTGCATAAGTAATTAGCGATTGCAACTAATAAAACTAGAATCGCTATTAATACATTCTATTGCTTTATTTCTCATCCCATCAGATATAAATACAACCGGCATAAATCTCCATTGATTATCGGTAAATGAGCTAAATTTCCATAAATTAATCACGCAACGGTACACACGCATACCTGAGCCGTTTCTCGATCGTGTAAAGAGGTATTCGCAAATTTCCTGTCGATGTTGCGTGTTTAAATCGAGCATCTAAAATAAGTTGCTTAACGGAAAGAATATATCTTTTATGAGAACGATGGAACGCGTAAACACGATAACAGGACTTCATAAATGCTTCCCTTTTTAAACATTAAAGTCGATATTCTAAACAGCTTCTTCGGAGAAGAACCTCCGTTTTGATTTCTTCCTCTGATATACATAAGTAAAACTTTTTACCTCCGCGGAGCATTTACGAGCAACTAGAGACACTTTCGTCGTTAGATGTTATCGTACGTTTTATCTGCGTGAACTTTAATAGAGTTGCACCTAGATTTTTGCTCGTTGCACCTTCTTGCAACATGATTTATTGATATTCCGAAGCGTGTCTCTATATAGACACTCGTTTTCATCGCTTTAACTTTGAAATTATTCAAAATATTATTTTGCAGTCTCTTATCCGGAAGAATATCATTCACGAGAACGACGGAATACAGAAACACGATAACTTCATAAACGTTTCCCTTCTGAAACATTAAAATTGATATTCCAAGCAGCTTCCACGAAGAAGAAGCTCCCTTTCGATTTCTTCTTCCGATATAACTAAAACATTTTGTCCCTTCAGGGCATTTCTGAATAAATCTCCTCATTCGCTAAACAAATAAGAACATTACATTTTCAAATCGATATATCGATTGACTTTGAAAAAGTACAATGTCAATGAAATCATTGTAAAAGCGACCGTAGATAGAGCACAGATACCGTACCACTAACCCACTAAATTCTTCCACACACGGTTCACCACTACCGACATCACCGTGCAAACACATAGTCACGCAGAGGCTTTCCTCGAAACCGCGCAACCTCGTGAATCTTTACGTTCCAGTCCATAATAGAATATCCAGAAGGTTTCACGCCGTCGAATTACCATACTGTCCCACGCTGTCAGCCTTCCGTGGCCACTTCACAAAAGGAGGTTGTCGCAAGCGTGCTCTCGCGTCAAAAGTAGCTTCCTTGGAGAGAACGCTGTGCGCTAAACCAACAGAAAGAGAGAGAAAGGGAGAGGAAAAGGGGGAACGAGAGAGAGAGAGAGAGGTGAGAAGCGAGTTACCGTTGACGAACTTTATTAAACTATTACCACGCGAAACTCGTTAAATACCCACGAGGCAGGCATCTCGAGCCTAGACGATGCGGTTTGACCGTCTAATTTCAGTCGACAGACGGGATGTTTGCGTGACGCCGCTGGCATCTTCACGCTCCGCATGTCGAAGGCACGCCACGAGAATTCGCGGATCGAACGGAGGTTGATCCACGCGTACGTGTGCCTATCTCATCTCGTCGAATCGATACGCCACATATTCCAGGCTTTAATAACGGGGTCAGAAATTCGTCGACCGGCTCGTTAACGCCGAATAAATCCTGTCGTTTCTGATCCATCGATCGATCGATCGATCCCCCTTCTTTCCTCTTTTCCTTTCTTTCGTTCGTTAATTGACCGCTTCGTTCTCCAGATGAAAAAAACGCCGCCTCTTTTTTCCAAAGCTTCCACTCTCTCAGAAGTATTGACGTTTGATTGATTATCGCGGCGTTGTCGATGTCGATTCCGCAAATGGGAGACGCGAGGATCGCCTCCAGCCAAGCACGGGATCTATGGAACGAGATCCGTGATTGATGCTTCCGGGAAACCCGGCATCATGAAGACTCGGATTAACGCCGCCGTTGTTACGGTCGATAGGCCGATGACATTTTTGCTTCGACGTTTTACGGTCGTTGCGTTATTTGGTTTCGCTTAAAATCGACACGGTTTCCAGTGTTTCGTGACAGTGGTTTGGAAGTTCGCAGAGAACTATGGGATTCATCGTAAATCTTTCGAGTACATTTATTTCTTATTTCACATGAACCGAGGTATCATTCGTCCGATTGACTTCCTCCGCTAGGATTTACAAAATTTGTCATATACTTTCAATGTTACGGAGAGAACGTGCGAGAAACTTTGATAAAACGTATCATCTCGTGGAATATCGATCCGTGTGCAACAGCCGCATCCGATTTTTATTTTGCCACAAAATTTCCGAAATTTACAATTTCTACATTCGCGCGTTCGTTCGTTCGTATCGAGTAATAAGAATTTATCGCGCGAAGATTCTGTTCGAGTAAACATTTGTCAGAAATTATGCTCAACTTTGATCTCTGCAAAATGTAGAACATTGCAACGGGAAATTTTCACTCCGATTGCAAGGTGAAATTTGCTGACACTGCGTCGAATCACGATATCAAACTTTTCTTAAACTCCAACACCAACAACGCCAAGTCGCGAACTCATCGTTCGAATCTCCAACAGTCGTCACAAATTCGCTGAACTCAACGAGCTTCGGAGAACTCCCTGACGTTACACGTTCATCCCTGGCCAGGGACGAACGTTCCCTGGCCAGGGAACGTTCAGGCTGCATTCTCGTTCTGCTAACGCAATTGTTACATCCACGTCGGATCGCGTTTCCGCGAGCGTCGAGGGAAGTTGTATAAGCCTCTGAGCGCAAGAGTAAAGTTGCCATCGACAGATTCGATAAGTTTATTAGTCGGCGGCGCCCGAGGCCGAGAATCCGGATCGAGATGATTATCCTGAGGTCCCGGGAAGATGATTTCTAGTTTCTACGAGAACTTCAATAACGTCCGGCAGGATTGTTCCAACGAATATTTCAGTCTCGCCGTGTTAACGTAATTTTCGATACTTTCGTCTTGAGTGACATACTAAATGTGTAACTGTAAATTGAAATTGCAGGGAATAAGGATGGTACGACGTAAGGCTTGTTTCCTCGTGATACGTTGTTAAACGTTGAACATATGGTGAAACGGCACATGAATTATTTATGATTTATGAGAAATGGTAGTTGCGAGCTGAAATGTATGGTGTGAAAGGTTATCAGCGTAGAGTGAAGCGAAATATTTTAATTGGTATAGAAGATATATACTTTTTGGAACATGTATCTCAAGTGTTTCGTATTGAGTCATACTCTGTATAATAATCAATCAAATAGTACGTCTATTCATAATTACTAACATGCAATTTTCTTCAAAATTAGCATCTAAGTTAATGCTATCGAAATAGATACCTCGAGATTCAAGTATTATTGTCAATATCTTCTTTAATCATTGTAGTATTCGAACTCTAATGTGTTTATATAGTAGGTGCTGGTAAACGAGTTTTTTCAGTTTTTAATTTTTAACAAATTATATGGGCGGAATATCGTTATAATGGTCAATTATATTTGATAAAGTATATACACTCGACTATCTCGTTAAATGATTAAAGTTGACTCGACGTGATAGCAATTAAAATATTTTAATGCTTTTCTAACACCTTCCACGTCAGCCAACCAGCCCCATCGTTGAGGTTGGTAGACTTACAGTATGAGGTAGGCTGACTATATGACTATACGATCAAGTAAGAAAACGTCATTAGTAACTTATCTTAATGAAGATACATTCTCCCATACTGTATAATAAACTAAAGATTTATGTTCAATAAATTACACGTAAATTAAAATGTATTTATAAGTTAATTAAATTTAAACAGATCATAAAAATCGCTTTCCTAATAACAAAATAATGATTGAAACTCTCGCAGGAAAAACTTGAGAGTATTAGAAAGTATCATTAAAATGATACTTCGATCATGATATTCACAGTCTGATATATAATTCTTGAACTTGTAAAAAAGTAAATTTCCTTTTACATATCTTGAGTGAATCGACATCTTACACGAAATAGATTGAGCAAATAAAAACGAATGTTATTAGTCAACCAGCAGCGAAAGATCGGTTTAATTTCGATATTTCACGTAACTAGATTGCTGATGTATTTTAAAAAATACTGTTACGATAGGTCGTCTAGTAAACAAACTTTAAAATATATCTCTAATATTTATTCTAACGTTTATTCCGTATATAGAACGCGAAAACATAAAATCTCTATGAACAAATATTTACTTATGTAGCCAATTTTGCGACGAACGTCGATAACTCTCAATCGTGAAGCTACGTCGTCGAAAACAAACGAACGTCAAGTGACTCGTTCCTATCGTTTAATAAATTCTTCCGCGGTGGAGTACACGTCAATGCGAACTTATTAACAATTAATCAACCTATCCCAACAGGCAGCCAGCTTCGGTATCCGCTGTACGAAGCTCGCGGAAGCAACTCGCGATAAGTACATCTTCGTTGATGCTCTAATTTCCCGCAAAACCAAATTGCGCGTTTAAAACGCCATAATCTTCGTGTTACGTCGCATTACTGCAAGCAGCTGAAAACGACGAGAAGGTCCCAAGTGGATTTTTTCACGGCGTTCAAATACTCGCGAAACGACACGCGGAATCGCGAAACTTATTACGTTACACCTGTCGCGCGAGCGCCGTATTTCAGCGTCGCGCTGCGAATAATTGCTTAATGAAAATTCAACGACGTCCCTTCGCTGGAAAAAGGAAAGCATCCGCCGTGAACGTAAAACGTCGACGGGCCAGGTCGCATTTAAATTCCACATCCAGTCGCAATAACCGCCGGGGACGAATCACGGTACAATAAGTGGAGCCAGATGGTGCCTCCTAATAAGCGGCGCACCTTTCCACCCTTCGTCACCGAGCCACCCCTTTGCCAATCTAATTCGACCTGCTTCCAAGCCCGCGCCAAAGCGGATGCGGACTAGCGGCTTCAATTAACAAATTCTTGTCGAGGCAATCTCAACGGCACTAATTAGGTGGCGACAAACGGAAGGTACTCTACGTTAGGTTGCACCTTGAATAGGGTGATTCGTTTAAAAATATTAGACCGAAAGGATGGGTAAGGTGGCATGGAATTTGCGAGATTTACACGGGGTGGAAATGAGAACCATTTGTGATTAAATGGAGGCGTTTTCGGTGGAATAATTTCGACCATCCTATCCGTGAAATGGGGGTGAATTGGATAATAGCGGTAGGATGAATTTTGGTAGGTCGAAGAATTGGAGTTTCGTCTAATAAAGACGAGGACTGGATTTTTCAGGCTCTTTGACATTTATTTTCCCCGAGTGTTTTTGAATTTTTGTCAGAATGAGCATTTAATGATACTTACATTTAATTGTTAGAAATATCTCGAAAAATTATCGGTGATACGAAAAAAAGTTTGAAACAAATTTTGCATGATTTTCAGGGAGAAAACGTATCATGTCGATATTTATTTTACCTTGCAACGATCGTGAAGAACTCTGTGAAGATCGGGATTGTATTCTTAAACAGGAACTATTCCATATTCTCGTAGTCTAGATCAAAACATTTCCAAAACACTACTTGTAGTTTGCATGAATTACTATAGAGGTATCGAATCTTTTGATCTGCCGCGACGCCGCCGGCATTGGCGTTATCTGGTGTACACTAGGTTGGTCAGCTTGCTCGATCAAACATCATTGTAGCTCTAAAAGGAGCCGATTGTGTATGCACTGTGTGTTTGTACTAAATATTATTCCTCGAACGACTAGTTGCTTGTCCTACATGTTTGCCATCGAAAAATATACAACTTCCCATTCTTCTAAAACTTTAATATCTCGATAACGGTGTATGCAAAAGTACACGTAAGCAGTGTTTCGATGTCGACTATAAGAATATGAAATAAAAGAATATGTTCAGACTTACAAACATAGTCTTAATAAAAAAGTATAACGTTTGCAAGGCGAATGCACGGTAAAATAAATATCATCGTAATACGTCCCCTACGGAATCGCATAACGTTTGTTTCAAACATTCTCTTGCATCGTTCACAGTTTCCCAGATATTTACGTGTTTCCAGATAAAACGGACACACTGTATATTTACTAGATCAGAAGGATCGTAGGATTTATCCGAGTTTCACGGGTACTCCGAACGTCACCGGGTCACCTCTCAAAACCCAACAGTGTCCCCAATCGTCGACCAAACAAATGCAACCCTCGAGCAATGGCACAGGGAGCAATAAACCAAGCGAGCGTCGTCAAAGATTCACGAGGTCGATCTCTTTAGCGAAACGGTCGCAAGGAAGGTTGAGGGAAGGAGGCAATCAAATAAAATGCAGGATCGTGCCGAAGCGATCTCGATCAGTCATAAGCTACGTGAACGAAGGTCAGAGGAGCAAAGGAGGATCGTCCAGTTCTCGGTGGAGTCGCCGGCAATTCGAACACCGTTAAGTCCCGCGAGAGTCTATTTCGCGTGCCCTCACGAGGTCTCTAAAGACACCTTCACATGCCGTCGTGATCAGTCGTTCCACGTAATACCATCTCGTGTTTGCGCCCGAGAGTTCGATGCCCGACACCCATAGCATCGTCCGTTCCTTCCTCTCTCACTTAATCCTGCCTTTAACCCCTTCCCTAACCCCTTCTCTCTCTCTCTCTCTCTCTCTCTCTCTATTTTTCACTCTCTCACTCTCACTCTTGCAACCTTTTCATCGTCTCTTTTTCACCGACACTCGAACCGATCTTCTGCTTCTCTTGCTCTCTTAAATTGCCTTTCTCCTCTCTCTGTCTATCTTCTAGCCCTTTTGCCTCGTTATTCTCGTCTCGTTCTTCGTTTAATCTTCAGACGTTTTCCTTCCTCCTCTTCTCTTTCCTCTCGCTCTTTGGTTTTCTATCTTGCAAGAGCAAGGCCGAGGAACGGGCCGTGAGATTGAGAGCAGGACTTTTTAACGACTTCGCATATACGTACAATGTACCTCTTCCACCTTGGTAGAGGAGCTCCGAGCACGACCCAGCCTCCGAGAAGAGACCCGGACTCGACGATAATAGGATCCCGCCAGGGAGAGCTCCACGCGGTGTCTAAGTGCCTTCTAATCGGGTTTCCTCCGTCGATCGTTTCTGATGGCCCCACGAGTCGTCAGGGATTCTTGGGTACTTTATGAGTGATGATCGAAATGAGTGCGTGACACGTTCGAGAGACGTTCGTAGAGATTGTACGGGACTTTTATGTCGGATAGTCGACGAATAGGACGACGAGTTTCGCTTTAAACTGTCAGTGCTTTGACTCCTACTGACTCACTTGCGTTGCTTCGTATTGTATTTATTTATATACATATGAATTTCTGTTTCTTTTTTACGTATGTAACAGTGACGATTCTTTTTGCATCCTGTAGAGCATGTTCTCCGATTGGACCCGTTAAAAGATTCTTCAAAACAACTCCAAATTGTCAGAGTTATGAAAATTATTAATAATTCTCACACGTCGTACGCAATGAACGAACTGATTCGTAGGGACTATCTTAGTCTCTCCAATCTTACAACACGGGTGTCGATTTTAAAAAAATTCCTTGAGAACGACGAACTGATGATCGAATGGGACAAAAATAGTCGGTATAACCGATCGAGTAGATTATCCAGCATAAATCGATCGACTTAGCGATAAAAATGAAATGCCTCTACAATTTCCATTCGAATAAAAAAGAAACTTATATATTACTCTCTAATCATACGTTATATGAGTATAATTCTTATTTTTTCTTATGAAACATAACGCTGCGTCTTGTGTAATCAATTCCAAAACGTTCCTGCCTAACCATAAATTACTACCGCCAGGGTAATCGACAAAAAGGAACAAGTATTGCTCTAAACGATTCATCCAAACGCGTAACACGCTTCGACTACGTGAACCAACCTACGTTTAACAAGAAGTAGGAACCCGTGTACATAGAACAACAACAAAACAACGAAATTGTAAAATCAGGATTATAATGATAGCACGAGGAAATGATTTTAATCTGCTGAGATATTTCCAATGCGGAAATTATTAATTCTCGTATACACACAAATTTCAAATTCTCTATCCTCTGTCTATTCTTTAAAAAATTAAGAGATGTAAAAGTACACAGAATGCGCGTTACACGCAAAATGAGTTTGTGATAGTAAAACGAAGATTATAGAGAGGAGAGGAACGTCCTATCTGACCGGCTACACGAATCTAGATCAATTACGTGGCACATGGGCCACGTGTTTTGAACTCAATCCCTCGGACAGAGTAGATTGAGTAATGCACATCGAGCTGCATTGACTGAATGACAGTCTCTGCTAAATTGACAGCCTTCCGGTTGCATGCTATCAGACTATTATGGGGCTACGTGGCTAGAAACATGCCAGAATGTCATTCTTACTCTTCTTGCCACAGGACGCATTAGCGTTGCAATAAAATTATGTAACATTTTATTTTAATGCAACTGTCGCCAACATTTATTATCGACTTATTCTACGTCAACTATAATATGGTTTCCCCAACGTTCGAACACCTTTTGGAGCGGTAACAAACGTCATGCCAGTTGGCAAAGCAAGGCTTAGAAGGCTTAGTGGCCAGCAAAATTGAACAGGCGGAAGGAATAATAATGGTCGTCATTGAGTTTGTGTTTTATTTAAATGCGTAAAGTTTTTCATTAAAAAATTAAAACCTAGGCAGAGGAATATCTTATATATTTTTGGATATTACGCGCATCCTATGGATTTTTACCTCACTTCATTTCTTATGAATGGAAAAATCTATAACTCAGATATAAACAACGTGACACGTTGTACGAATGCCAGAATTTCATAGATATCTTCAGCCAAACTATGGCGTCGCTGAAACATTCCCTTGGGCGTTCTGTATGACAATGTCATGTAACTTTTCTTTGTCAGTACTTTTATATTACGTTTCTGTCTTGTCGCTTCTTACGTGTCTATTCTCATTCTTTTTCTTTCTTTTCTCGTCTTTTATGTCCCATTAATCTACTATATCTAAGGATTGATCCCATAAACAGATAAATAAATAAATAATAAGAAACTATAGTAATTTATAAATTAGCAATTTTCATGATTTTTATATAATTATGCCAATGTGAAAATCGCCTCTTGACTCGACCAGAGCTGTTTAAAATGCCTATCGTACAAGCTGGCTGTCCCTCCAGGGATGATCAACCATCGTTAGGAAAATTGCCAAATGTGAACGTTGCCTCGATAGGAATTATTTCGATAAAGATTATTAGCCGTGACGGTAAAACGTTCCTGTCCGCTGTCCTGTTCCGTGGGAAAATACACATGTGGACGAGCTCGCGTGGATAACGGAGACATGCGGGACACCGCCGATATAAAATATGTCGCTTTTATTTGCGAACAGATGAGTAGATTAAGAATCGTAAAATGAGAGTGCCCGTGGGCAATTATGGTCTGCGCTTTTATCGTGACGCGATTTTAAATAGTAATTTTACCGTGACAAAGTTACGGTAACTGGGAATAACGTTCGACACGATGGGCTTCGCCTCGCTCGATCAATTTTGACTTGCGAAAGCGCGATAAACGGTAAACCTAACAATTCTAGAACGCATAACGTATCCCGAGATACTTCCGCCAGCCTCTTACGATGCCAGATTATTTTTCCAATTAATCTCTTCCGTGAGTAATAAGAAATATATTTTCCTAAAAAACCAAGTTTCAAATAATCGTAGACGATATGTCAAGTACAATGTCCCGTTTGAAAGGAGCGTTTGAAGACTTACTGCCGTTTGAATTATAGCCAAGTATTTACGAAAGAATTGATAAAAAGTTACGGTAAAAGAAGCGATAAAAAGAAAGCGCAACCTTCGATCGTACTACATTCGCTTAACGCCATCAATTGATCAGCTTACTTCATAGCTGTAATAAATCAACCTAGACCTCGATCAAGGTATGAAAATCACGCAGAAAGTTTAGGAGAAAGGCTTTAATCGCCGGTGAATTAGCAGTAACACGGATAATCCGTGAAATTGCGTGGCAAAGCGAGAGCAAACACAAAGGGTCAGTAGCCTGAACGTGTTGCAACGAGCCGCAGCTTGCTGGCCTCGCAAACTGGTTTCGCGCGAGTCAAGATCTAGATCGCGACCTTCTGCAAGAACTGCGACCTCGGGACTCCATTCGCCGATGAAACTGGCGGTCGAAGCACGAAAATAAAATAATAACCGAGCGAATGCCGATCGATCGATACTAATTTCAGATATTCGATGAGAAATAATCGCGACCATCGTCCAAGTATTCGATCGAATAAAAATAGAGAGAATACACGCAGAATCCTCGCGTTACTCGTAATAAGGATGCAAATTTTATTTGCCCGTATAATACTCAGGCTTCCATTATTTTTCATTCACAGTTACCCGTGGCGCAATATCAAACGTAGCTTGATATTACTCGTAAACGGGGTAACGTAATGGTTTATAAGCAGATTATATTAGAATAAGCGATCATCGACTATTCGGTTACAGTAATGAAACCATGCCGCGTTTTAAACGATGGTAAACGAGATCGTTATTTCTTTGCGTTAATTGCGATTCAGGTGATCACGTTACCATCTCGTTAGTTTATAATTTAACAAGATTCAGCGGATTAACTATTTAGCATATTACATAGGGAGAATCATAATCGCGGTACGCGAGCATGATAAATTCGGTTTTACTCCGTCGGGGCTCGTCATATTTGTATTTTCAATCGCACGAATCTGCATACGAGTGCATAGAAATACGAGCTTCATTCCCGTAAAATCGCAATGATCGCGCGCTACCAAATGTTGGCTGTAAATCACTCGATGTCACATTTTTACAACTGAAATGATTTTTCCCTCGGTCTGATAATATTCCTGGAAATGAATATAAATCGTCGGTAATAAAAAATAATATTTTTAGTATCAAATATCCAACATTTCGTTGAATATTTCGTATTACAAAATTTAATGAATTCAAGTTTTTAAGCTCGAAATTTCGTGTCGTTTAAACGCGCTTTATTTTTAGTTGTCTATTAATCGCATTCTCGCGCTCATCCTTCACGAGAAGCAACAAACGTGTTACGATTTAAAGAGTCAATTCGATCGTCCGTACAATTTGTGAAGAACGAAACACGGATAATACGAAGAATCGTGGCTGTTGCAAACTTGGACTTGTAACTCGCTTTCAGCGAAGATCGTTCTTATTCCATCACACACGGTCAAACGTGCGCGAATCAAAGTCCCTTTGTCTCGCCGTTCCTCAATTATGAACGAGAGTGGCTGACAAAATCGCAAAAGCGAAATGTTCACGGTGCATAAATGCGCAATGAACTTTCCGGGAAATTACGCAGCGTGAGATTGTGCTCGAAAATTGGCGAATCGTAGTCCGTGATACGCCGGAGTTCATTTCGCTGCATAATGGTGGTCTAAATACCAGTAAAACCATTCGCGCGATGACGATTGTTATCGAACGTTTTTCCTATTTCGCTTTTCTCTTTGCCTCGGTGTACGTACTCGTATTTCTCGATTGAACGAAACATTACCGAAAAGCAGCGAATGAAATTTATATTTTATATCTCTCACTGACTGGGTATCTTTACGCGCGGTCATTTCCGAATTTGAAACATTTTCATCGTAATACGTGGAATGTAAATCGTGTTTTCGGTCGGCGGCACTTTTCACAGCAGAGATATAATTTTATAGGTTTTATATCGAGATTGGCGATCCCACGATCAAGCGTTATGTTTAATATCCGCAGCCGATTAAACTGTAATCACCGAGAATTATACTCGGATTTATTTTTAAGGTAATCTACAAAAATTTAGTTTATTTGAAAATTTTAATATTAATATATGTAAATTCGATGTAGATACAAGAAAAGAATTATCGATCTTAAGCGGAATATAAAAAGGTGCTGATCGTTGAAACGGTATAAACAGTTAACCTTCTATAATCAGAAATCTATTTATTTGTGATAGGAAAAATTATATTCGATTACCTACGAGTTTCTTATACCGATTTGATTGATTTATTTGATTTGATCGATATCGACGTAATGATACAGTATTAAAATACATTAGTAAGGTAATAAAACGAAAGCGAAACTATAGTACTTCCTATACTTTACCGTATATTATTCCCTGCAACAAGTAATACGGATATTGCAAAGCGGCTCTCAATGTACAAGTGGCTGCTTCGGGTAATGGATTGTGAACAACAAAGTTTCGTTCCAAATTTACTCGGTCAAAAATAAAAGGAAGGAAGAACGGGATAGAGAAGAACGTGAAAAATGAGTGGAAGTTTCGAAATTCACGTCTGGTGCACGAACGGGCCAGGTAGTTAACCGAGAGCCGTTTTCAATCAAATCCTGCGGCCGATAGGAGATTTAAATTCGTTTCGACGTAAATGAGTCCACTTCCCGTCTCTCTCCTGTGCCACGATTTCGATCGGAATTTTACCCCGATAGAAAAGATCCACGAAAAATTCGCCTCGATTCTTCAGGCGATACTTTGATTTATTTTTACATTCCAGTTTCTATTCTGCTATATTGACAGAGATGTCTGCGAGAGAGAGAGAGAGAGGGAGAGAGAGAGAGAGGAAGGGAAATAGCGTAGATTCAAATTATTATAGAATTTGAAGTGGAAAAATTCAAGCCGCAGAACCAAAGGAACTGACACAATTTCACGTTCAATTTTAGAACTTAACTAGAATTATTGAATTGGTAGAAGCAATATGAAAAATTACGGAAGTTGATAAAATACAAAATATTACCATTAGATATAAAATCAATTATGCGACGGATTATCGTGTAACAGCGATAGAATTTTTTTCGACCAACGACTGGTTATGTGGGATCAGATCTTTTTGAGATGTGAGTAAATAGCTTTGAAGTACAAATGCAAATTCTCTAATTCAGCGCTTTCTACAAAAACATAATACAGATAAATAATCGAATAAAAATTTGAGATTCGATCACTGGAGGAATTTGTCAGAAAACGAACGAGCTTTGTCCTAAATTGATTATTTTAATCGGTATATTTAAGATCATCAAGATATTAATATATCAATTAATTTGTCACTTATCGTGCACGCTAGTTTAAAAAGTTATTAAACGTGGCAGTTTAAAGAGTTAATGAACGATCAAAAAAACTGAAATAAAAAAGGATTACGTTTACATTTCAAGGCTATATCAACATCTCAAAAAGGTCTAATCTTTTATATAACTAACGATTAGTCTAAGAAAAATTCGTAAAAATCATTTGCTTTCGTTGTCGTTACGCAACGATCCTTCCTCGAAAAATCAGAAATTAACGCAGAAGAGAAAGGACGAAAGGAATCATCGCGTCACGTGCTTCAACTTTACAATCTCCAGCATCGATTCTATAATTTCGAGCGTGAAATTAGGCAAATGTCCGACTGGCAGAGCAACGTTTTGCAAATCGTCGTTCTGATCGATTTAAAGGCTTGGAACGCGCGGAGCGGGCCGATTTGCAATCTAGAATGAAGCTCTCGATGGCTAGAAGATCGAAGAAGAGTTTGCCTCGCGTCTTAATCCGGCGGGAATTCCGTTGGATCATCGAAAGCGATTCGCCTTCACCTCTGACCTTCCTGCATTCCTGTTTCTCGGATCCAACAGGCCTGGCTCCTGCCAGCCAGCCATCTCAAGGATCTCTTCTTTTTCCTTGCGAATCGGAATGGCCGTGCCGCCTCCATATTCTGCCTTTCGAGAATATATTACCAACGAAGATGAAAGGCACTTTTATCTGAATTTCTAGCGAGCTACGGGATCGCGACTGGATGAAAAATTCTGATGACGTCGGGGACATCGGTTAGCGACGACAAATTCTTCCACTGAATATGTTTATTAATAATTTTCCACTCGGCAGGTTCCCGGATCGTTTCGTATCCCCGGTGGTTGCTCGATAAGAGACTTCGCTTAAAGATCACACAAGCTACTGCGCGTCGAATATTTTCGAGGTTTTTTTTTACCAGATTACGCGAGAAAGTGGCCGGTGAATTTGCTTCTTCGCCCTTTCCAAGCTACCGGGGATTTCTTTCTTTTTTTTTTTTTTTTTTTTTTTTTTTTCGATAACAGAGAGGTAATGGCAGAGGAGCGTTTTATCTAAATAGCTTCGGGAACTTCACGTAGAAAAGCAAATTTGTATTCTATTCGATCCTTCGAGGCTTGAGTTTCAGTGTGATTTTTCAGTAGAGTTGATGGTAGTAGAGTCTGAGAATTATTATCGTTATTGATAGAAAAGTTTCACTTATCTAAAAGTCTCATAATGTGCTGGGAAAATGTATTTTCCTTCCTGTATCGGTGTTTTCAAACATTAAACCTAATTCGAGCTAGTCTGCGATATTTAGGATGTTATTAATATTTTCTCGAATTATTCTCAACTTGGTACTGTGGAACAGACGCAGGTGGCACATTTATCGATTAAATCCCAAGTTAAGGAAACAAAGTGACCAAGCAAACAGGCAGATAAAAAAGAAAGCACTTGGAACAAAATCGATTCCAGCAGTCCGCTGCTGGTAGATAATGAATTATGCAAATTTGCGTGGACCGCTACAGTGAGTTTTCGAAATCGATGGAGAGCGTACATTTTCTCGTAGAAAAACGCGCGGCTCGCGAAAAAAGAGAAATTCGTGGATCGCGCGTAGCGTATCATCGTGACTAGTCGTTTGTCCGATGTGAAAAATTTCCAGCCAGTTGGACAAATTATCAGATATTAATTCTTCGTTTTCTACCGTGCAACCTCGACGTTGTCCGATGCATAAAGAGAGAGAAAATGATTCCAGGGAAAGAGAAAGAATTCTTTCACCGACGCCGTCGACGACAAAAATATTCTTTTACGCTGATCTCACGCCGTGACACTTCTCATTCGTTCATTACGAAAAAATGGATAAAACCGTTTGAAGTTTCGAACTAATTTTTAATACAAGCGATTGTCGTACTAGGTAAAAGTGTAAATGTAAAAGTGCCAGAAACTAAAAAAAAAAAGAAAGAAATAAAGGACAGGAAAGATATTCGCGAGGGACTGATTTTTGGTAGATATTGGTAGAATGCGTGAAACAAAACGAGAGTAAAAGGACCGTGGAAAAAATCGCAGGTGACGCGTCATCGAGAGCAACGTTGGAAATTTGGCCAGTTTCGACGAATTACCGTTATTAATTCTCAGTTTTCACCGTCGACCATGCACTTGCCATTATTCAAAGCTACCGGAAGCCACGTGGATACGCATCGAACGATCTGGCGATATCGGTCATTCTATAGCAACACAGAAGGGAAAGTAATTAACGATAAATCCGTTCCGTAATATTTCTCCGATCAGCCGCTAAAATCTGCTTCTCTTTATCGTCGTGCGATATAATCTGAAGTATTTAGACGAGAAAGCAGCTCTCAAAGGTTTAAATTTACAAAGTATTTTAAATTTCAAGTAAAAAGAAAAACGTTAAGAAATGACCATTTTCTCGCGAACGAAAAATTCTTGTAGAAAATTGAAGAGCATCTCTGAAGGAAGGAAAAATGTTAGCATCTATACGAAATATGACGGGCAAGTTGAAAAAAAATGAGTGCAGAGATGAAAAAGTGGCAGCGGTCAAACTCACCCATGCGTTGCACTTAATCTTCATTTTCTTCGAATTCTGATCCAGCTACGGAATAATTATTCATCTATATGGACATAATAACTCTCCAGAAATTCTGCTGATAAATCAGTTCTAGTTTGAAATTCAGCGGATCTCAAGTATCACCAGATTGTTGTTACGTGAGAACAATAGCCAACGATACTTTATTTGTCGAGCGTCACGAACCAGTTGCGCTCGAATAATTTAAAATATTTTGTTTAAATATTAATCGACGAAACCAGAGCGCAAGCCATTATATCAGCGTAGATGGATTGGTATCTGAAGAAGATGACGATCAAGCGTAGCGCATGGATCAGTTCGATCGTTTTTCATCTTCGAGCTCATTTCTTTTTTCAACTTTCAATCGAAGTGCCCCGCAACAATTTCTCGCTCGCAAGGAGATCCGAAAATGGCCATTTTTTGATATCTTCCTTTTAAGATGCTCGAGGTATTGACTTCTGTAAAACATTACACATACAATATCGACAAAAAATGGCATATTTCCAATCGATCTCCCATTAGGATAAAATATTCCAATGTCAACGGCCGAGAATTAAAATCAATCACTAAAAAAGTTCGTCTCGTATTACAAGAAATAATTACATAAATCCAGACAGATATAATGGTAACAGCCCGTGCAAAAGTGATCGCGTAACCGTTGGACAAAATCGATTCGCGCAATTACGTTCACGTGTATCAAGAAGCATGCGCTTTTTACGTCTCGACGATTCAAGATCGATCCCCGAGCGGTTAGCGGTTCGCAACGATTCATACGATGACAACGTACTATTAATGGCCCCCGTTGATTAAAACGATTGGCCGAGCACTCCAGGTTTTTGCACCAGGTCTCGTGTTTTCGCGCAATAAAAATGCCCT
Organism: Bombus pascuorum; assembly: GCF_905332965.1. Lineage (NCBI taxonomy): Eukaryota > Metazoa > Arthropoda > Insecta > Hymenoptera > Apidae > Bombus > Bombus pascuorum. The sequence goes on along the minus strand of NC_083497.1, from coordinate 12,788,334 downwards.
GGACACCCAGTCACGGAGATGATAATTGCCTCTGGTAAAAGTTGCACTTAATCGTTACGCTCGACAAGTTTTGTTATAAAACACCGGAGATCTCGTGGCGTTGACGAGCCACCATTTCCTCACCGAGCTTCTCTACCGCCTCGATTCGTCTCCGTAATAACTCTAAAATTTTAAAACGAAGTACTATGTTTCCTTACGAATCGAGTGATTATCCTGTTCAAGGTAAAATGTCATTGTACAATAGAAGCACAGACTTGTCGCTTACGAATCAGCCGATGTTATCATCCAATTAATAAGTAAATTATTGCACAAGAGAACTCTGATAATTTTGTAATCCTTTGCGCTCAAAGGTTTTGTTTGCTAATATTACTAGCTGCTCGAAGCAATTTCAAAACAAAGAACATACGGTTAGAAGCGTGCGTAAAAGAGAAGAGTTGTAATCGTTTCACATACATACGCGATATCACTGAATCGTCATGCGATGCAATATCGTTTTATTTGGTGTGTGATACTTTTGGCCAATACGCCAGTTTATCTCTATGATTGTATTTTATCTGTTCGTCGCAAGAATACGCGAGATAAATGCGATCTAGTTTTATTCGCGACGTTGCAAATCGAAAAATTAGAAAATTATCTTGACAATCGGTACTGGAATAAATTAAAAAACAGAAATCTGAAAAATTCTTTGCGTTGAAATAATCGTTTTGTAGCGCAGCCCTCGGGTGCAAAGGGTTGGATTTTTCATATTCGTATTGAGAAAATTCCAAAAGATTCAAAATTATTATACCATATAGTTTTGGCATTTTTCTATTTCCATACACCCATACATCCTCTAGCTTACCAGCGATTATTGGTAATTCTCCGAATCGCAGAATCCAAAAAGCTTCTCGTTTTAAGTTCTATCAGATTTCATAATACCAATCATTCTCTCAATTTTTGTATAAAAAAAAAAAAAAACATTACACGCCAGCCGACGCGTCGAAAACAACAAACAAAACGAATATGTGGAAGGATCTTCCATTCCGAAAAGAGAAAAGTTAGAAAATTGGATAGAAAGCTGAGGTTTCTCCAAAAAGCATGAAAGTAGTCAGTTAAACACCGCGAACCGCAAACGGTCAATTTCCGGTGGAAATTCCACGTGCACCGGATACCACCGGCAATTTCTGATTGCGCTTATCCGGTCGCCACAGAGTTCGATGGAAAAGTCAAACAGCGGACAACGATACGGAGATTCGAAAGTTCCCGCTGCCCGAACAAAGTAGAGATCCAGCATCGACTTTTGCCACGTAATCCCACCGTTATTCATAGCCACGGCATTATCGAACTTCCTAAGTAGGATTACCGGAAGCAGCAGTAACCCGGCTGCTTTCTTTTCGCCCGTGGAATCACAGAGGAACCTTCTTCGGTTAAGAAGAAACTTCTTAAACCATCCTGCACCCGCCATTTCTCCTCCTTCGAATTCTCTCGCTTAATTCTTCCATCTTCGTTTTCTTCTCTAGCCATTGACTCATCGAAGAGATTTCGTGTTGCCTTTTCAGATGCTCTTTGATTACGCTTATGTAGCGTACAAGTGTAAAAAGAATTTTTCAAGAGATTAGACTGCGTGTTTCTTCGCTCGATATTCTTTCGATCAACTCGAGGGTGAGAAGGGTCATTAATTTGTTGATGGTTAAGCTACTACTTAACTAAGTTAAGTTAGTCATTGTCCTAACACTTTTCTGTTTTCTTTTCTTTTAAATTCGACAAATTTATTTTCTTGGTAAAACTGGCCTTTCAGACTTTAACGCATTGCGTTTCCATCACTCTCCTACGTTTAATCACGCGTAAAGCAAACTTACCACGACTCAAGAGAAATTCGTTGAACTTGTTTTAGAGAGATGCTTAACCCCTTCTTGTGATATAAGTGAATATTTGACGGGAAGTTGTGAAAAAATGAGGATTTGTTCGAAGATGCACAATTTTGTGTTAAAGGAATTAAAAAAGTTATTGCACGCTTTTACCCATAAAACTACGATCTTTCGAGAAGATTGACAAAGACCGACGTGCACGGTATTCAGAACTGAATCGTACGAAATAAATAGTATTTGGCCAGTCAGAGTTTCGTAGCTCTAAGTATTTTTCGAGTACGGAAACCTTCAAACGAGCTTCGACAACACCTTCGTTTCGGAGAAATTAAACGACGAAAATTTCGTCCGGACCTCGGTCCATATTGTCGGCGGATTGTTAACAATACCCAAAACTTCTGCTTGAAAAAATGTGAATTTCGTTTAAGAAATTGAATCTTGAAATTCTGATAAATAAAAATGATAGAGAACATCAAACCTATACATCCATGTTCGTATCTGACTGCAATGTGATGAATGTACGTGTATACAGCTCAAAGGATTAATTAAGCCGGTTTCGTAAGTTCGCCTCAAACATCCATCGCTGATTGATTCGAAACGTTTTACACGTCCTTTCTTCTAGCTAACGCTTGCAGGATTGGCCACGGATCTTTTTTTCCTCGCGTAGAAGAAAACCGTGTTACAAGATGTCCGTGACATTAGAAACTCGACTCGCGCGATTTTACAGAAATAAAAGTGTCATGTTTTTTTCTCCCGGATACGAGACGCGTTTCGACGCGCACGTCAGCTGCGTGAACATCGGCGATCACATGAAACATCAGGATGGTTTTGTCGGATTAGCGATATATGTACGTGAAAGTCAGGTTCGCAATGTTTTTTCTCATTAAGGCGAACCTCGATGATAAATGAAACGTGATTGTAATGCGAATCAATGGAGAAACGATGGGATACAATACGAATAATTATCACAATGCAGAAAGAGATTTTTAACCGTGTGTTCGATCGAGTTTCTTCGTGGAAGATCGATCGGAAAGATATCGCCGTTGATTTCTAATAATACGAGGATAAATACTTTCGTTCGTGCTATAAGGAAGCAATATATTTTATCGTAAATAATTGAAACGTGAAAACTTTCATGTCTATTAATTAAACATGAGGCCGGTTTCTAACGAATCACAGCGTTGGATAAAGAAGAACAATTTAGAAATTACGGTAGTTGAGAAGTTAGGTTAATTACGAAGAATTGTTCTACTTTTCGATAAAAGATGGAATTTAAGCTGACAGAGATATATGAAAAATTGCTCCATCGCTCGGTGGCACGAGCCGAATTTTGTTATTAAAAGCACTCGCCGCGAAGATCGTGGGCAAACTTACAGCCGAAAGTCAACAGTTTCTCGCGAGAGAACGTTACTTCGTTAAAGATTGCGTAAAGATAGGAGAACCACGGGTTTGTATTCAAGCGCACAATATTTCACGCTTGTAGCACATTTCACATTTCGGTGATATTTAACTTGAGAAAACTGCGAGTAAAATTATTCTTTAATAAAACGATCCGATTGATTTCCTCGATAAAGGAAAACAAAAATAATTTACTGCTTTCAGAACGAATTTGGATTAATTCAGGTACGTCCATTATCCTATCAAACGCATAATTGAAAAATAATTCCATTATACTCTGCGATTTTGTACAAATCTATTACTATTCGCATCGCTCAAAATCTTTCCGAACGAGTGATTACTTTTTTTAGGGTTAGCTGACGACAATTTTCCACGACACAATTAATTTTCAAAATTTTGTTCGCGATCGAGATGGTCTATCGCGACCAGGAGCGTAGTACGTTTGAGCCGGTTTGCTGTATAGAAATCGATATTCATAGCGAGTCGGCTGAGAGAGGTTCGAAAATAAAAACGGCGAACAAACTATCGCTGAGTGTAGCCTCGCGAAAAGTAGAATGTCGATTGTCCTAAATGTGACCGCACATCCTGGACACATTGGGGAATAATGAATAATTGGAGCGGCGCGGAAACCGCTGAATCCCGATAATTGTTATACGTTCGCTCGATAATTAGCATTCTATCGCGTCCGCCGTCCGATAATTTCCCAACGAAAAAGTTCGCTCCTATCTAAAGGGAATTTCGTTTGGTTTTCATCGGGGAATCAAAGTTCAATCACGTATAATTCGATTAATTTTCGAAGCGTAGACTCGCCGTGATAATTCGCGATATAAATTCATGGGAATTTCATTCCGCCAAGGAACTTGCGAAGGCGCACAGTTCTTTTTCTTTTCTCGAGTAAATTCCTTCGGAGAAAGAGGACGACGAGTGCGAGAATTCACGACGTTCCAATGGCTGCGTTTATATTTTAGACGATTATCGACGAACGTATTTCTGATTTCTCGCGCGGAAGGAAGAGGATACACTGCCATTTCTATAATTGAACACTGAACGCCGATATACTTTTGTAAATATCCCTGGTGACGCTCTTGCTTCATCGAAATCGTATAGTTTCATCGGCCAACTTTGAATTCTGCTGCCAGTAGCTACGCAGATGTTGCGTCAAAAGCGACGTATAAACCGTTTATTTCGAAAGCGCTGCAAGTCCATTTCCTGTAATCCGTACCTATTCTGTTCAAACAATCGAGGCATTAATAATAGAAAACAAATGATACTGAAATTAGGTTGTTTCTCCTACTCCTATTTTTAAGCTGGATCGTAAACTACGGATCGAAGCGTGAAACATAGATTTCAAATGATTTAGATTTAATATTTAGATTGTACAATTCGCTAATTTTGAAAGTGGCGTGTAACTCCATTCGTGTGGAAAATGAGAAAAGATATCGTCCTGGTTCTAGGTAATTCTCAAAAGAACCATTTGTACGATGAATTTACATTCTACTTAGACACATTGCAGAGATGTGAACGAGCTAAGCAGACTTTATCAGGATCTTTTATCACACTATTACGTTCCCCTTTATTCTTGAGGTAGTGTCAGAAAATATTACAAATGATACGCGCGAATACTTTTCTCGATAAAATCTTTCAAAATCGTACATCATGAAATCACCTTTGAAATGTCCATAGCGATCGAGACACTGCCATTAAATTTCCATTTACTGTGTTTGCCATTTTTTAGTTGCCATCGATTCTCTTTCACTTTGTTGATTCTTCGAATTGGACATTGCACTTTCTTGTGCAAAATTGAATCGCAGTTAAAATTAGAATTCTTCGTTTTACCTTGTCAAATGGAAATGACGAATGACAACTTGACACTCGATACTTGACAACAGTATAATTGCATTCCATTGTATAATACGACAGATGTACATAACCGAGTAGCAATTTCTTGGAAGGCGCGAAGAAATTCATCGATCCACGTCTACGATTGAGTCATTCGTTCGATGGTCTTGATTCGTCGGCATAGTATTAACTTCGACCTTGGTCGGGCCGGCAATGATCCGCCCACCGAGCTGCAACGTGGACTTTCGTGACACATATGCACATTCCAACGAGTACGACACCCTTGCACGTGCTCGACGCCCACGCGACGCGTCCTCAAGCATCCAGAAGCGAACGCCGTGGCCTCGACGTTGCGATCGGACGTTTCTATCGCTGGAAACGCGTCATCGAAATTATCATAGGCTCCCGGTGAAAGCTGACAAACTGCTCTCGCTTTCAAGCCGAACGGATATGAAACGAAGATGCGATGGATAATCGAATGGGAAAGCTACGGATAATGGAGAAGAATTAATTATTTAAAATAATCCGAGTTATTTCTACGTATATCTTTTGTCGTCTTTGGGCGTAATAGTACGAGGAAAATATTCCAAATTATTTGCAGACGCCATCTTCTGCCTCTGACGGACTTTCTAAATACTTAATAAATATGATAACACGAAAACCTCGAACAAGCACGTAACGTTGAAAACTCTAGAATTCTTCCATACATTTTTTCACTTTTTTCGCCTCATCGCGCGTTCATTTATTCACAGCGAAGAGACGCGAGCGAAAGAAAAGACGATCAAGCCCGACATCGACTTAAGAATTCATTTGACATCGCAATCATCCTCTCGTTAAGAGGATTTTGCGCAGAAACTGCATCAAGATATCTTGCAAGCCGCAGATATGATAATCGCCATCGTGACCTTACCAGGCACGGTTAACCTATGCTAAGGGCGCTTTTTCATCGTCGACGACTCAGCGTGTTTGAAGATGACGCCTCGAGAGGAAGGATGATACCATTCTTCACATTTAAGAGGATCAGGCTGCTTATGATTGCCAAGATCTACCTCTTTCTACGCTGTCTACGAGGCCTGGCTACGAACAATTTTTCCAGCTAAGGCGAACGACCAACCAGACGCTTTAATTGCTTCGACAATTTAGAATCCTTGAGAATTACTAGCCGAAGGAGTTTATAACGTTGACTGTATCGATCAGGATTCGAGAAATTTTCAATTCCATATGAATTACGTTGCATTTCTTTTCGCAGTAAATACGATAGATAAATACGTTTGCCTCTTGTAAAAAATTGAAATTTGTTATACGCGAGAGCCATATTATAATTATCCGTGGCTGGAAATATTATATTTAACATTGGAATGTAATCGATATGGGTCTGAAAAACTCTTATTATATGATGCACAGTCAGAAAATCTCAAAATGCTGACTTTAATATTCGTACGCAAAGCTTCTTCCTCGTGCAAGTGTAATAACGTACAAAACAGATGGGTTTTGCTTTTAATTAAACAAATAGCAGTAAAAAGAACTTTGCAATAAGTAAAAACACGAGCTAGGAAATTAAAAATCGAGATAATACGGAAGAGAGAGATGCTTTAACGACGTGTATTCCTATACTGTATATCGACGTGTAGCTATTTCTAAAATCCAAGTGACAAAACGAGACATCGTCAGTTTCTTTGTACGTGTTAAAACCAAGTTTGTATTACCTTATTCAACGTACAGCATAGATGTTTGAAATGCATCAAACTTGCCCATTTCGTGTTTGTGTTGAGCTGGTAAACGCGGCAACTCTTGATTTAATCCCCTGCCCCTTGCCATTAGGTTAAAAGTGTATTTACCTTCAATTTAAATTTACAACACTGTCCACAGCCGGGCTTTCGAAACTCCAACCAGTTTCTCGGCCATTCCTGATTTCGATATTTCTTCAAAAAGATCGAACTGAAAATACGAAATGCATCAAAGAAAATTTTTTTTCATTTAAGGCTCTTGCCCTTATCAAATTAAATCAAATGTTTTCGATCGCTCAAAATTGTCTTCGAAACTTGATTTGTTCCAATTACTACAAGATTCTGAGTGTACAATAACCCAAACTCGTTACAAAATTTTTGATCTTTTGCGCTAACATAGTCGAAAAATTCGTGAGAAAAAATATTGTATAAGATGTCAGCTCCTAGTTGTAGAGAAAACCGAATATGCTGTTCATTTAACTTTACAACTACTGCAAGTACCAATCCTGTTTGTTTCCAGATAGCTCGTATGAGGAAATGTTATACAGAGACGACGTTGGACGTATCGGTGATGTCACCTTTTATCATCAATTACTAAATATATGACAAATGGAAATTTCTCTTAAATTCTGTAATAAAGTATCGCCATTGGCATGTAGGACATTGTACGACAAAAAATAATGTCTAATTTTTACGGCACGTGTCATTTGGAAATTTTATTATAGACGAAGATCGATCGTCTAGATCGCAGAAGAGCTAGAGCACAGCTGGACAGTCATTAAGCGATGTCGTCACCCCTAATACCGACGGAGACACTTAAAAAGTAATTTACCGGCGAAAAAAGAAACAGAACATCCAGCGACCCTGGAAGTCGCGATTCTCGGCGTTCAACGTTAATTGAAGATTTCCGAAACTCCGGCACGTCACCAGGTATCAGGACAGATAAAGGAGAACAAATATCTTTGCCTGAGAAAAGATCACGTCGACGTATCTCCGGCAGACTTTCTTTACGGGGATGTTCAAACAATATGACGCAGCATTCGTAAATAACATCGAGGATTTGAAACATAGAATTGCCACATGAATTGAGTTAATAAAAGTATCGAGTAATATGCTTTTTGAATTTGTCGCGAAGCTCCCCACGGTCTCGCGGAGAAGACCATATATAGCCCTATTTATGTTACCCAAGATGATCTTGTTTTTCCTACGAAAACAAAGTATTTTCGGAATTCTTCCTCTCGATATTTGTAATACGCTGAATTAAAATTAAAATATAGTTCAAAACGTTCTTGTCTCTATATGCCCTCAAATGAGAGGGAAATAACGAGTCGCGGAACACCCTGTACATCGTGGCGCGCAAAGCTATATTCTTCGTATTACTGTTATCCGGTTAAAATCATCCACGTAAGTACAGTAAAAGGTATATTTAGGTACGCATCGCAACTCGGTAGTTCCGGCGTTAAAAATGCACGCGTTTCTTTTACCACGCTCCGCTGTTTGAAAGAACGAGCTGCAAGTGTTCACGCCTCTTAAAGCCGCAGTGCCCATTCACGCGATATTTATGTTAGCAATTAACCATGCAAATCAAGGCACGGCTATATTGAATCGCTAATTACGAGCGTACGAAGTTAGAGATTCGAGGTATTGAAGCAAAACGCGCTAGGTTGCATTTGGCCACAGTCTCACAAAGGGAACTAAGCAGGAACGGTCGTCGTCGTAAACCATTGCGAGGATCCATGCTCAGAGAGACGGCGCATTAAGCTAATTAGCAGGGATGAGCCACGAGCAAAGGAAACCGGGGAAATGATCAGTGTCAACGTGCAAAACCGCGAAAGAATATCCTCCCTCGGTTTCCTTGAATTTCCAACATGGACACGCGTGGTGAGAATTTTATTCTCGAGGAAGAATCATACCTCGTCCGTGAATCCTTTGTCCATGGTGGACAAAGGACTGGCCCAGACGTGGATACCAGTGTGCACGATATCGCGCATCTTGAACACGTGTGCGTCCCACGAGATACGGGGTTTGGTGTGCCTATTGTCTATTAGGAACACGTACGCCCGGAACAGAGATTAGCGTGAACCAATGGAGGTAGCGAGTAGACGACGAAAGAATTTTACGAGGTTAGGATTAATAAGCCGAGGTATAAGGAGAAAATCTGTTTTTCTTTTTCCCTTGCTTCTAAATTACCGCGGGTGGAAGAGACACGACGAGATCGTAAAATCTGTCAAGCGTCGACGTTTGTGTGTTTCGAAAGAAGAAACGATAATTCGAGACAGAAAAAGGTGGATAAAGAGCTGGAGATCTCATTTAAGAACGTACAGCAATTTGGAATTAGTTCTTCTTTTGTAAAATCTGCGACATCGTTGTTTCTCCGGTAAGAGAATAGAGTAATTATCGTAGTAAAATATGGGAAAGAGGAGAAGAATTTTATCACGGAATCGCATTCGAGATTATAACGAGCAATTTGTTAAGAAACACACACATTTTGTTTCGCCGTGAATATAACGGAAAACTGATAATAAAGTCGAACAACGTATACCGATGATTGGTAAAATCAATCCGTAGAAGATTTTCAGTAATTCTGATGAAACATTTTATTTAGCAAATCAATTCGCATAATGGTGTTTCACAAGTTCGTTGTGCATCGTGTGTGGGTGCTTTGATGACGCTAATTTCAGTTCTATCATTTGTGTACGTGTTCCGGAACAATAATAGCTTGGCCGAGCTCTGGCACATTTAGTCGCATATACGATAGCACTTCGTTGCATTAGCGCACCTGTGTTAATTGTATTTTATCCGGCTAAAATACTACGTTTCGATAGATCGAACTTTCCAAACCCAAATTCTTAGACCATAGCAGGTCAAAACCTCAACGAAGTTATATAGAACAGTTACGATTTCCTCTGTTTATCCTAAATTGTATCCAATTTCTATTTCTTTGTAATCTTTTTTGGTTTTACGCACAAATAAATACACAAATATTTATTTCAAAAGATAAGTTCAGATACGCTGCGACCAAGTAATTTTTCTCGATGAAAAATATTTTCCTCCAAATCTCTTGTAGCCGATCTTACGAAAGAATTAAAAACTCGAAATAAATTCTTCTCGTGACGATATTCTTGAACGATATCACGTTCCTCGAGCGAAATGACAAACGATAGTCGTTAAATCAGACGGGATGCATTTACGAGAGGACTGTATTTCTGCTTACTCGAAAGTGCATCGAGATGCACTTACGTAAGCAACGACCTATTACTTTAAGGTACGGTGACGCTACAGAAATTATCGGTGAGGATGATTATCAAAGCACCGAGTGGTCCTATTAACAAGCAATTCAACATGTTAATTGAACGTCTCCTAGATGGGTGCCTGGAGATGCCCCGTTTCCTATACGCGACCAGGCGCAAACGAACCATCCATCTGTCGTTAAATTGCAATCAAATAAAAATCAAATCAACCATCGAATACGACCAATTTTCTCTCCATTTAATTCGCTTCTTTCGATCACCAAAATGGCCAATATACAGAGTATTGCCTTAGTTATTTCATCATTTTTCTCCTACAGTGCTATTCAATTTCAGGAACTTTCGACTCCGATTCGTGAATTAACAAAGGTAAAAACTAGAATAATGAATTTCGAAGAGTTGTTCTGAAATTAAATATTAAATGAGCCGAACGCGAATTGTAATACAATAACGTGGTTAACGATGGCAAAAAAAAAGAAAAAAGTAAGTATACTAAATCAGTGAAACTTACCTTATAGCCGTGAGAACGTCCTCGGTTCACAGCTTCCGATCTGGTTAGATGATCGACTTCCGTTCGCTATTCATCAGCTCTCGTTTTCTTTACCAGTAGACAGTCTCTCACGAAGTCGGGCTCGAGCGAATAACCGTGAAAGTTTTGGGAATCGAGCCGGAAAACTCTTATACTCGCGTAGACACTCACACCTCGGTAACTCTGAAAGTAAAAGAACGACTCTATTAAGCATCGTGCTAACGCGATTAGACTCGTGAAATTTTCTTCCATCGTACCATCTATCGTACCATCTATCGTAAGAAATAATTGGACCGCTATAACTAGAAATTTGTAATTCTTTCCTGAAGAAGCTCTTTCTTTCTTCCTTAAATTATATCTTCGCAGACACGTAATTCGAACGATCGACGATCGACGATCGACACGATGTGGCAACGAATGTGACGATAGGTGGTAATAACAAATTATCGATAACTATCGCGGCAATTAACCAACAGAGAAATTGTATATTGCGCAGAGAGTTATACGGTCGATTAATTAATTTAATTTATTGACGAAAGTAATCGTGTTTTAAGTTTTTTTCGCTCAAATGCTCGGGTAAGTAGTATCGGCCGTTGCGTGGTCAGACATGCCGTGTCACCATCTCCTTCGCAGAGAAAATTAAAATACGCTTATAAATTTTTGTCCAACTTGTTCTTGTAGAATATTTTACACTGAAGTACAGAAATAAAAATAGAAATAAGAAATTCCGAAAGCTCAAATGTTTGAAAACCGAAAGGCTTCGAATTTTCCAAGATTTCAAGTTTCAAATGCAAACTTTTCAAAGCAATTTTATTTTCTTACTTTTCTTACACGTTCCGGTATATTCAGGCATTCGTCTATTTATCCTGCTATTAATACATCGTTGCCCCTTAAATAACATAACTAAACAAGCACGGTAGGACTTTATTTCGCGTTCCAAACGTAGAACGCGGCTCGGTAATTATAGGAGATGCAGGCACGTGCACGTAACACGGAGGAAACGAAACTTTTGCTCACGCGATTCTTTTCATAGAGAAAACGAAAAGAGGAGGAGGAGAGAAAAGGGAACGAGGAACGAATCGTAAAAAGCTAGAAGGCGAGAGAAAGAGGAAAGAGAGAGGAAATCAGATTTGTCTCATCGGGCTGTTCGTATAATGCTCAACAAAGAGGATAAAAGCGAAAAGGTGAAAAAAGCCTTGAACGAAGACGAAAGGGAAAAACGATGAGACGATAACAATTACGACCGCGTTCGTCCCGGCCCGATTTATGATAAGGATAGGAACGACAGTGTCGCTGCTGACTGCACAGATAAGGCAACAATTCTATTAGCCACAGCATAATAGCTCTGACGTGCTGCAATGCCGTCTCCAATTTGCTTCTTTCAATAGCAATTTCTTCACGGAATCAACTGCATATTACTGCCAGAGTAATAGAATTTTTCAGGCGAAATAAAGATGGCTGGGATAACGTAATATGGAAAAGAATGAAAAGAATGTGGCCTATATAGAGATGCGCGAGATGGAGAAATAAACGAAAAGCGTTTGATGCGAATATCCGAGGACTGTGTACGACGAAGGAATACGAGATTCAAACTAAACGTGGCTGAACGTCCCTTACGGATATCTTTAACGGAAGAAACAAAGGAATAGAAAGTAGAGATAAAGGAAATATGATTATTCTCATTTTAACGAAGTACGACATAGATATTCGATACGGATCTCGAAATTTTCGATATCGACTGAAAAGATATATAGAGATTTATTCACACCCGGTGTATTTTAAAATGCAAATCCCGAAACGTAATAAAGCAACGTAAATACAACGTAACAACGTAAATTAAACAAAGATTCAGCAAACAGACCATGAAACAGAACAATTCAATTTCCCTTTATGATCGCGAATAATTGTAACATTCATGAAGCCTGTATTTACAAAATCGTACCAATTAATCCCTCTACAACAACGTAAATCTTCGTCTGTCATAGATATTACGACGACTAAAAAACACACGAATCATCGAATATATACCACCGTATCGATTAATCTCTTTTAGTTATCGCGGTGCTTCAGATTTCCTGTATTATTTCGGTGATACTAAAGATATGTAATTTGTTTCATTTTTCAAACATAAAATCAACATGGTATTAACCGTTAAATAAACGTATGCGATACTTTTCTTCGCATAATCCGAGAAGGGATTAAACAGGAAATATTCCGAAAAGATCTTTTTATTATTTTACTGCTGCAGCGTAAAATAATAAAATGATGAAATGACTTTATGTAAAACATTTGTAAACACTCCAAGATCAGATACAAGACACTTCGAAAGTACTATATTCTTGTTTTTTTAAATAAATTGTTCGGGATACCTAAATATCCGCAAATAACAGCAGAAAATAGAAAGTCGCTCGCCATGCGATCGTTTATTCAAAATAATATTCGTAGGAGAAAACGAGCGAAAATATGCGGCAAAATTAATTGCGATAGCTGGTAACGCGAGACTGCACGATTTCGCAGGATTTTCCGACCTGTAACCAAGGGATTACGACGGTTCTTATTCGAGACGACAAGAAGCCAGGACTCGAAAGGTTTAAATACGGCGCGGCTTCGAGCGATACGGTGAAACGTTCAAAGATCCGAGACAAGCGGAAACAGGAAGGCAGACGGTCCCGGACATTGTCAGTGCGCGTCAACGACACCGGGAACAGCGCTAAACGCGGCTGACCGTGGAACATGCACGATAAAACCCCGTCGTTGCCGGCATAACGACCCAGACGTTTCGCCATGCTAAACCAGCCGGTTTCAATTCTACTCGACGCGCGCCTATCCCAGCGAGTAAGGCGGGAAAATGTTTTTACGCGACGCGAAAAACCCGTACTCTTCTCTTCTGAAGAGTTTTATCCGGAAGAAATAATTCGCACCTCTCGTGGAGTTGGTGGTGCTTTCTAAAAGAAACAACTGCGAGCTTTTACCGTCTCTTTTTACGTACAAAGAGAAAAAGTTTTAGGTTTCGCACTGTCGTGTGAATAAGAGGATCGTATTATTTTAGCTTGAAAAAAATTGTTTATATTTTGCAAGGATTTGGTTAATTATCGTCAATATGTACGCGACGGTTTGCGAGAGAGGATTCCAAGCTTCGACGATCTTTCTCTGTGTAGGGCGATGATTTCGATTTTAAAAGTGGATAAGGGTTGATCATGTATGAATTTAAATCGTGTATGAGCAAAGAAAATTATTTATAGATCGCGGAGTTGGTTGATTGTGCGATGGATCTCGTATTTTTTTCTATGACATTTTTTAAGGTCGCAGATCCTGGGTTTTACGTTTCGGATTTAAAGCAATCGATCGTATCCAAAAGCTATAACGTATCGATGGGGAAAAATATAAAATCGTAATAAAATTTGATTTTATGAGACATTTTTTAAGCGTTGCCTGAAACGAAATATTCTTCTTTTATACCGCGCTTGTTCATGCTCTTTAACGACTTATTTCTTTCCTTCCGCGTTCTTCTTCGACGTGACCGATAAGTGACGATAAGGCGGAATTGAATAATTGATCTTGGCCCGTAAAATTCAAGCACCAACCTAATGCTATTAATAATAATAACATGTTGGAAAATGTGATGCATTTATGGCAGCTTTAGCGTGACCGAAAACGAAAGCTAGGAGCAAACAAAGGAAGAAGGTGGAGGAAGCTGATACTTCTTCGGCGGATCCAGCTATTCGTCCTGAATGTGATTAATTTGATCGAACGAGCAAGTGAGAGATAAAGAGCCATCCATCAACAAGAGCAAGCTACGTCAAGCTTGCTTCCTCAAATATTAACACAATGGCAAACATGGTTCGGCGGTAACAAGCTCGGTGCTTTCCTGCTCGTGAGCCGAAAGAACGAAGGACAAGACAGGAAAGAACAGTAGTTCGAGCGTAAATTCGGTTTAACAGTTACCTGGCCGATAGCTTTCGACGCTGTCATACTCGCGTGTCCATTCGTCAATTGCCAGTTTGAATTGTATAACGTGAAAATGCAAACGATTCGTGTTAGTTAACCTAACGAGGCTTGTACGCTATCTTCTTATTTCCAGAAAATAGATATATCGTTGCGTTGTTATCCAAATTTTTCAATATGTTACGCGATGCTTTTCAAGTTGGTACATGCAACGAAAATTAGGCCAACACGGATCAAAAACATCGTCGGAAGATCAAATATTTGTCACATTCACTGCGAAAGTCTTCGCTACAACGCGCGAAGCACCACGTCCGCGTTTAATTCACACTAACGAAGCAACACACGATGCTCAACTATAAATATAAACAGTTCCAATTATTCGCAACAACTGCCCCCGAGAGATACAACGGCCACAAACGATTTAAATTCTAATCCGGAACAGCTGCTGGAAATTTCCGCGTCCAAGGGGCGGCACAGTGGCGCAAGCAACAGAGGGAACTTCGACAGCTGCAGTGAAAGTAGTTCGGCTCAAGAGATTCGTGTTTGCTCGTAAGCCTCTGCAAGACCGTTTGCGGTCACCCACAACAGCAACGACGAAAACTCGACTAGTAGCGAAGCTGCCTTCAAAAATAGGATTCGACCAAAGAGAATCTCGCTGGAAATCCTCAGGATCCACCTCGTCTCGCACAATTTACTATTGTTTATAGTCGATACTTTCTGCAAAATGCAATAATAGCTATATATTGGCTCACCTTTCACGTAAATGGAAATATAGCGAAAGAGCATATGAGAAAATGTATCGGTTAAATAAAGATCTATCTTCACATGTACGCTCTACGTATCTTAAAAAGTACAAAGCGCTACAGAAAAATATCTCTTTATAATTTTTATGAAAATTGATATTGTTATAAAAAAAATGTTTCGTATACGTTTTGAGGAAAGTCTCGAAGAATGGAGCGCAGGAACGAAGACTTCGTCTCGTATATTTTGCAAAAAATGCGCAAATTTTGGAAGATTTTGCCATGGGGAAAGGTTTTGCAAAAGCTGCGAAAATTCTTAAGAAACGAATGCTTGTAAATCCAAATAATTCTTTCAAGAAATTACAAATGATTTTCGCTGCTTCCTATCTGGAGCAGAAATCTCGTGAAAAATGCATAATCGTCAAATTCCTGACTCAATTGTCGATGAATGTGGTAACGTATTACATGAAGAGAGGGAGAAGTAATGGGATAGAGATACGAGTTGCCTAGATAGAACGTCATCTGGAGAACTCTCATTAACAGTGAAATTGCAGGTACTTAGTAGTTGCTGGTGTCGAGCAGTTACTGGCACTTAGTAGTTACAGTCAGTAAATTGGACGTCGCTAACTTGGCGTTGAATCAAACGCTTTGAATCGACACCTTCGGTCTAGGATGATGATCGAAGAACTTCGAACTATGCTTCGAGTTACGATAATTCAGCGACGTTTCATAGAAGAAGAAATTTTTGGAAAAGCCTATTGGAAGGACTGTTCAAAAATAAAAGTCGAGAAGATCGCAGAGAAACATTATATTCCAATCTTCAAATTTTTCTAAAATTCCAGAAAGGGTTTATCGTTTGCGATGTCAAGGGAGAAATTGTTTCACGTATTTTTCACCATCGATATTTTCTAGCAAGCCGGGCATTATCGTCCTCTTATTCCAAGAAAAGTCCAAGAGGAAATATCCGACTTCTACTCATCCCAGAAGAAGAAAATCCCTAAAATCCCAACGCCAGTTTCGCGTAAATAATACGAAAATGTTTGCCCCATAAAACATCATGATATTAGAACGTAACGTGTTGCTGCCTTGATACTTTTTTTAGTATTATTATTTTTCAGTATTAGTCAAAACGTTAAACAACTATCAACAAAGACGGAGATAATTCTATTTCTGTCATCAATCGAGATTCTTCATACGCGTGTAAACGATAGCCGAACGATAGTAACGAAGTAAACTCTTCTAATTAAATTTGTAACATATTGAATCGAACAGAAAGTTCGATCCATTCTTCCTAGCGAGATAAATCTAAATTTAAACAATGTGTATTTTAATTGATCTACGCTGGTCTAAATTGGTCTAAATTGGTGCGACTTGGATAGGATCGTTTCTTTTTCTCGGCAGACCAAATAATTCTACACCGACGAAATGACGAAATTGTCAAAGAGATGGTGAAAAATCATCGATGACGAATAGTCCATACACTAATTAGGAATAATACGGGTAAAACAGAGAACACATTCTTCGATTTAGCGGTAAAAACGGAACGAACTTTCCATCCAACCCAATATTGGCAAAGGATTTAATATTACGACTGGTTCATTAATGGTTTTTGACATTCCAGAAATATTTCAAAGCTTTATTGCGGGTCCTCTGTATCTCTATATTTACCAGAGCATTCATTAATATCATCTCCAGGTCTTAACTTTCTCGATTCTTGATGTAAGAAATAATTGAGCTATATTTCAAAATGAAATTTTTTGACCTATATCGAAAAATCTATCTTTCGATCTTGTGACCTTTCAGCGGCAGAGTAAATAACAGTACCCCCGACACTCCTTCCATAGCCATTAATAAACTATTCTCCATTATATCCTAATCAAATTCCAATTTGACCAGAGATTGCTCCCATGTTAATTTAATAAAGCACCGATAAATTCCAGACCTTTACTCGATTACCAAAATAATTTCTGTCCCGCAACCGGAAATCCTCGGAACGTGCTAACCCAAAACTAGCGAGACCCAAACCAAATCGAAACGAAGTCCAATTATCGCGACCCAAGCCGTCCCAAAACCGAAAATCGTCGAGCAATAAAGAAGACTGCGAGTGGACAAGGAATAAGTTCGAACGGGTCAAAAGCAACGACTAAAACCGATTTCTAGGATCGCTATCACAGCCGTGACGATGTAAATTCGGCATTGTGTCCCCTTGAAAAATGCCCGCGTCTCTTTTCACGGAGCTTTCCGCTCTATTTTCCCTCCACTTCCACCTCCATCCCCTTTCCGTCGTCGTTTCCTTTCAGCATTCAAGAACGGGGAACGCTTGATCGTTTCACGACAGCCGGAAACTCCGCTTTTGTCCGCGAGTTACCGGTTACCATCGAGCCGTCTCGATCGATTAGGGCGACTGGCTGGTCCTCGGACAGGTAGCGTCGTTTTTCACGGTGCACCCCTTCCTACCACGGACAGACAAGCAAGAGGAAGAGAGATCTGTTTGCTGTGCTGAAAACGGCACTGGCTTAGACCGGTTCGATCGTCACGCGACACACGCTCGATTCTCTCCCGCCCCCGAGTCTCTGCGAGCGCGATTCCATCGGGATTCCCAAGACGAATGACACACGCTACCTTCGAATATGTTACCGATGGACTTTTCCGCAATTTTTTTCCAGGACACTGGCTCGCCGTGTAGACGACGATTGAAACGGTCATGGCGCGAGAGTCGGAAGAAGAAATAAAATTTTGGAAATTTAGTTGGTAGCTGTCAGACTGCAAAGCATCGCGAAATTGATAAGTAGCTTCGCGATTTTTTATTAACACGAACAACTTGTACAAATAACGTCGGACTTTGTTAATTTGCTAGAAAAACGAATACTTGAAAAATCACGAAACACGTAGAAAATATTAGTAAGTGTAGTAACAAGTCGTAATTCTAATTCGAACGAATAAGATACGCGGTGTTACGATTTTTCGAAAAATCTGCGACAAAGAGAAGGATTAACTTCGCAACCGTAAGCATTCTCGGTTATTGTTTTCGCTTTAAATCCGAGCCTCAAAATACTCGCCACTCTTTTACGAGCGGGAATGGTTTTTTTAAAACGCTTCGAGAACCATTTTCGTCTAACGCGGAACAAACGTAGTGAAACTTCTATCTCGCGAGAGCATTCGAGGCACGTGTTCCGGACCACGAACCTACAATTACAATGTTGTAAAGTAACTCGAAACGACAGCCATGAAGGGAAAAAGCCCGGCAGAAAATGTTCAGAAGAGCGGCGCAAAACACACTGAGAATTTCCCCAGCTTCCGGCTGCAACAATAGCGACTTTCCGCTTCGAGGAGCACTCCTACGTCTGCCATTCTATCATACAATCTCGTTGTTTCGTTAACAGAGTTAAAATCCCTTCGCGCTTCTTTTAATATCACGCTCGCCGATTAAATCAATGATTCTATAAGAAAAACAATTTTTTAATTTACTTTGCGATTATACATACGTCTACGATTGTGACAGTATACAATTGATGAATTTTTTAACAGCGTATCTTGCAGCTGGTATTGCAAATACGTAACAGCTATGAATATCATAAAGTTCGTGAGATTTATTAAGGAAGAGTATTTAATACTTTCGCTATGGTGATGTCGCTTATTACAGAACAGCTATTATACAGTAATCGTACTCATACAGAGTTTGATTACTCTGTAATAGTTTGCACAGCGTTTTGAAGTAAGTACTTTGCGCATTTATGCATTTTAGTATTATAATGTATGTACATGTAGCGTATAATAGAACTATAATGAGATGAATACGTGAGAGAGGACTCAACTACGACTACTCCCGTGCGTAATACGTATCGATACGGTTTTATATAAAAAAGAATGTGAACGAGTAATACCATTTTACGAATAAACGCTTTAAGCTCGAAACATTAACAGCTTTGGCATTGGAAAAGTATTCTCCACGTATCACGAAAATCACATTTTCTAAATCTCAAAATTCTTATCTACGCGTTTCAGCTTGCTCGAGAATCTTGCTTAAAAAAATAAACCAAATAACGATGGACTTTAATAAAGGGTAGAAAGGAGAATCAACCCACTCGTAACAGACTTTCCACGTTGTTTAAGGTCATTACCAAAATGTCCCACAAAATTGCCCCACAAACTGGGGAGGACAGCAACCCCATCTAATAGAGCGGGAGGACCATAAAACGAGCAATAAAAATCCAGGGAAGGGCTCGCCACTAAACCTCCCAACATCGCTACAAATAACATCCCGTACATTCGGCAGAATCGCAAACGGTCAACATCGCAGTTAAAACGTTCCTTTTCGGCCACGGAGGTCGCCGGGAAAGCGTAATTACGCTGTCTGTTTCGAAGGGCACGGGCGTCGCGGCGCTCGCGGCGTGCCAGTTGCACGAGCCGCTCGTAACTCGAATCGCCGAGTTTCTCCGCGAATTCTCAAGACCCTCCTCGTCTCTCTTTCTCTTTTGGTAGGGTCGTATCTCGAGAGCAGTCGGTGGAAGGTTAATTTCGTGCGGCGAGTTGCCACGGAAGAAGCCAGATTACATCGTTCGAATTACTGGGGCGTGAGATTACAGAAGTACTCGTGTTTGAAAAAAAAAAAGAAGAAAAAAGGGAAAGGAGAGGAGAAAGAATGAAAAAAGGGCGATAGAAAAAAGAAGAAGAAGGAGCAGGAAGGAAGAGGAAGAGGAAAGTTGAGAAGAGAGAGAAGAAGTGGCAGGAAACCGACGGCTCGTTTCACGAGCACCACCGCCATTGTTGCGCCTTTATGCCGGAAAATTCTCACTACCGTTTGTGAATCCTTTCTTCGCCACCCTCCCAAAGCTCCCTTTTTCTCCGTTCTTTTCTCAGATATCGGCCGTGCACTTGCTTTACGACCTTGTAATTACGGGATAGTGAGCCGAAATGGACGCGTGCCTGGAATATTTGTACAAGAGAACAGCAGGAGGGAAAGAAGGCGGCCGTAAATCTCGAGTTTTCTGCTCGTTGGAGGGTAGCGATAAAACTGGATACAACGTGGGATCATGAACGCTGCCGAATCGCACGTTTCTTGATTTATTTCGGTTGAAATGGCCTGCGGTTTGTTACAGGTGTTTCGATATTAGACGACGCGTTTCTAAACTCATTTTTAGACAGTCACGACTTTAATAAACGATTCTCTGTCGAGATTTTCATTTTTATAACGTACATTTTACGTGATAACTTCGAAATACCGTGAGGATAATTTCATCGTTTACCGCAGACACTAGTTCGCGTGTCTGACTACTACTGACACATTCTACTGGCATTAACTTGAAACGCATTTAAAAACACAACAATCCTCGCTGAGAGCGTAACTTTACTATAGTACTCAAGTACTCAAGTAGAAGCACTTATACGTCGTTTGGAAGCTAGTTGGCAAATAAAATAATTGATAAAATGATCTCACGATTATTGGTTGAAACATTTATCGGTCGACTGTAAGAAAATAGGCTGTGTTTCGAAACAACAAATTCAAGGCGAGCTTACTGCAGATTAAACCCATAACTTTCGACGTGTCTCGAGCAGCTGGTTCTTTCCAACGAAATATATCGTAGTCTCTCCTATTCCCTCCACTCGTCTATGGCGGTGGTTTAAAACAAAACTCTCGAAATTTCAATAAATTCCGCTTGCCCCTTCGGCCGATCGTTTCATCGACCCGTGAAAAGCTACCAACGTGCATGAAGCACGTTACACTTTACTTATACCATACATTAAGGTAACGGCCGATAAAAATGAAACTGTTCCGGCAGATATGCCACTCGAATGTGTAACTTCAATTACTACTGAGTATGCGATATATGGAATATTATATTTTATGCCGCAGATCGTATCTTCGAAAAATCATGCAATACGTTGTGTACACTGTTCTGACGAGATATCAGAAATATTTTACGCGGCAGATTATGCCTTCGAAAACAAATATACGTATTACGAAATCAAATAAAATAGCGATCGAAAGGCGTGAAAGACACATAGATAAGAATATAACTCATTTATCGTATCAAGTTGATCAAGTATCATCACGATTGTAATTGAACTTTCCGTGAAATAATAATTCTCAAAAATGTTGATAATATATCGTCTTGATAATTTTATCTCGATAATTTCGCTAAAGTTTTAATAACGACGATAATGCTATCGAACGGGGACCCGCATTTTCATAATTGCTTGCATATTTAAATCCTACACTGCACACAGAAATGTTTACAGAGCACGTGAATCTCTTCGGCGAATAATCGATCGTTCTATCGAGTGTATAGACGCGAAGAAAATCAGCCCCTGTCCGAGCAACCCTTGCGTATTATCGATCGAATTCGAAGGAGGAAAGTACGAAGGAGGAACGAATTCAAGAAACGTGATACCCGCGATCAATGCAAATTCCCTGGAAATGAGAATCGAGCGATGGAAGAGAAACGGGGACAAGCAGGATGACAAGGGACCGGCTTCGCCATAAGAAGGTTCGGGCGAGGTCCGAATGGAAAACTACCCTCGTACTCGGTACAACTGGGATTGTCGTAGGAGGATGAGCTTTCTCATAACGAAGTTTCTTCCCTAGCTTGCCACGCGATGCACGTGCGATCCCCCGAGCATCTCTTTCTCTTTCCCTTTCCCCTTTCCTTTCTTCTCTTCGTCTCTCTCTCTCTCTCTCTCTCTCTCTCTCTATCTCTCTCTTTTCTCCGGATCTTTAAGGCTGCGCAGCCGTTGGTTAATGGATTTAACGGTTCAGTCGGAAACTGGACGAATCTCTGTTCGCTTCGAGACTCTCAGGAACCAGGGAAAGCGAAGCATGTCTCTGATACACAAGGTGATTCCGCGAACAAGAAGTGTAACGAGCAAAGGGGTGAGGAATTAGGTCGCTGTTGTCAGATGTATTCCGTACGTGAGGCTTTTTAGTAGAGCAAAATGACCGAGTACGATCGATTTCAGTTAACTACAAAGAAGATTGAATTATACCGAATCACGTATTTCATTTATGTATATCAGAGTTTGTATTGGCGTTATTCCGGATTCTCCGGATCGACGTTGTCGTCGTTCGCATTTTATTAATGTAAAAATTAATACAGAGCGCTTGATTTTATAGTCTACTACGCGCCTTGAATTCTTAACGAAATTTACGATTTAACGATGCTTGGAAGTACGATTTATAGTAAACAAACGACCAAGTTATTCTATTATCAAAGATAACTTCGTGAAATATGAAGGATATTTATAAAACTGAGGAACAGAAGCTTACACGAAGATTCATCGGATAAAAAAAAAGCGCGATATATTTTTAGAACGACTCTCCTCTCGAAATCTCCTAGCACGCAACCCTTTATTCCGCAACTACGAGTAATTTTTTTTTACGAAGAGTCGTTCACTATCCCGGTCGACGGGACCACCCCGTAAGAAGGATTTATGGGGCCAAATGGACGGGGGAATGAAAGGCAAAGGCTCGTACGCCGTTGAAGCGAGTTAATTAAGACTCGCCCACCCCCTCTTACGTGGCCACGGAACTTGCTAACTACGTTTCACCCCTCGAAGCTGTTTTTTAAAGGGCGGTTCGAGCGTTTGTCGCGGTTTAGCCGGTGTACTGCCACGAAGAATTATCTCCGATCGTCCGGCAAGGTTTTCTAGAAAATACAGCTTGAATACCGTAGACCGAGGCTTTTACACTGGTGTAAGAACAAACAGGATGAACACACGCGCCTCTTTTTGTCCTTCGAGTCGATAGGATTAATTTCGGGTTTTCCGGATTGCCCGCTGTGGTCGGTGCACAGACTCGTGATTAAATAGCGGATTTTCCGGACAAACCACGTGGTTTGCTTGGAAGATAGAAGATCCGTCGAGTAACTTTTCGAAGATTTGGAGATTTCACTTTCGGAGACCTCGGGACGCGTGTCAACTTTAAAAAAATGGAACAACGTCTCAGAAGCGAATAGATAAGAAATGGTTGTTAGATAATTCATTTGAAATCGAGAGTTTACTCATAGGAAATAAGATATGCAAATATGTACTCTGATAAACGGAACACTAAGTCAAACAGTGACGCGAAAAATCACTTGTCATCGGACCCTTGCATTGGTAATGGCTACTTTGAATAGCAAATCGTAAGAGGAATAGCTAATAACTCATGCATTCATAAAACAAATATTTTGCTTCGTAATCTAAGTGTAACTCCAAGGATAGATAATCCTTGGAATAATGTAATTTAATAACTAACCGTAAGAGCCATTAATTATTATCGACTAAAAAATTTGATCCAAGAGAAACTTCGGCCAACTCGTCAGCCAATGTCTGTTCCCCTTAAACGAGCGAATTACGATATCCATGGCATTCCAACGATGAACCGAGCCTCGGAGAAATTCCAATATCCCACGTGGCAGTCAATGTAACTGGAAATGATGTGCATGGCGAAAAAGGGTAAATGGAAAGAGGAAACGCGTGTACAGGATGGTTTCCCATTGTTTCCTTTGACCCTTCATTTTCTTCGATACGTAACGGTGATGATATAATACTGACAAAATTCAAAGGATTCTAAGTTAATATAATATCTGTTAAGGTAATAATACTCGAGAACTTCAGCCAGCAATTCTCCATTGTGATTCACCTGGTTTAAGAGAATACCGCGCGTTCCGCGTCTATCCTTTAAAGGGATCCCGTCTTTTGTCGTCCAAATGTTCTACCGTTCGCTATTGTCAATTTAATCCCGCTTCCTCTACTCTAATTCGGATTATTATTTAGTTACACGCGTAAATGGTTCATCGAGGACTTGAAACGAGATAGGTAAGGCTGTGCCCTGCGAAGAAATAGCTCAATTGTGTTTATTTAATAGCACGATAATTTGCTTTGCTGTTTCCAAGACAAAACTTCCGAATGAAAGATGACTGTGTAATTAAACTGTTAAACAGTCTGTACAACTGTGGTCGATATTTATTGGATGTTATTCGTAGAAGAAATCGATCGAAAAATTTTGGAAAATTAGAAAATAATGTGTTCTTCGGGCAGATGGTACAGCTGGAGGGTGATTCTACGTGTAAAAGTAAGTCGGGAAAGAAGGAATAATATTTTTTCGTTTGACGCCTCGTTTTCGATAACGTGGAGAAATAAACCTAACCTAACCTAACCTAAACGTAGGAGAAATAAACGAGCGTGGTTGAAGACAAAATTGAAACATTACAGAAGTACGATATTACTTCTTTTTCTCGGTGTATCTTTACACGTAGAATCGCCAGCCGCCCGATCGTATCGGCCATATGGTCACGTTCCACGACATCGAAATTTACTATTTAATTTGAAGGAAAGTAATCAAAGCAGATCGATACTTTCATTAAAAGCCAAAGGAGTACGTTGAAAAATGGCAATAAATTACAATACTCGTAAACAAGTTAATACACAATTATCGAAAAAGGTTTTCGTTCCACGCAAGGGCTTGTGAAAAGAATACCAGCGACGATCGTCAAACGAAGAGGCGACTGAACGAGCGTTAGTGCGACCGACCACGCGAGGGACATTGGCACGAACAAAGAAAAAAGAGGAAGAAAATTGAACGATCCGCGTCTTTCACGAGGCTCCTTTTTAATTCCACCCTTTCGGTCTGGCTGGGATCACAATCGCGTCGGTAATTAGCCACGTCACATTTAAGGGACGGTTAGAGGGGTTGAAGGACCTTCGTGAAGCCGCAACCCCACGGTCGGTGAACACGCGAAATGAAAATCAGGAACGTTCAATCGAGGGTGCATCTCATTCTATGATCTACGTTTCTCCTGCTAATGTGCCTCACCTTGATGCACGAAACTTCCTTTGTCATTCGATGGGAGGGTGTGTATTTTTCTTTCGTTTCAAAAGGAAAGGAATTCGTACGTGTTACTGATAACTCGATATCACGAGCTCTGCGAATGTCTCGATTTTATACAACGGAGAAAATTTGAACGATAGCGTTCGTGGAAAGGCAATCGATCGAATATTAAAAATTGAAGTATAAAGGAACATCGCGAACTACGAGGATTTTGATAAATTTAGAGGTCGGAACTGTATCCTATGGAATACATCGCGAAGCAGCGAAGGTAGCGAGAAATTTCTTTTTAATTGCGTTTGTTCGTACAGGCCATCCAGTCGTGTAAAAAATTTAAACATTTCATACCAAAGTTCATAAATCATCAAAGAGAAACGATCGCAAGGAAGAGCAATAAAGCTTAGACGGAAATGAAATTCGTCAAAGGAAAAGAGCATATCTACCGGACGAAAAAGGACACTCGCGTGACAATGGCGTTTCGTAAAGCGGAAGCAGCGAGTCCGGAAGCAACGAACCCAATTTTCCAACACGCGACAAATATTCAAACCGACGAGCAGGCAGCGGCAAAAAGAAGCCGGAGATCGAGCGGCGGGGAACTTGTTGCGCGACAACGTAATCACACGGATCATTGCATCGACCCAGAAACCGGAAGCGACCGCGACGTTGACGCAATAAGTCGATGCTCGGGGAACGCGGCGAATCCTCGCCGACGGAATGGATTCGCAGTCGTGTCGCGAGGAAAAATCGCGCATGTTGGAAAATCGCCATTAAAATGCTAATTTTATGGCTGGGTTTATTCGAAAGAAATTGGCTGCGAAAGCTACGAAAACCGTCGACCGAGCCTGCGGAAAGAATTTCTCGTGGAAGGTAAAAGCAAAGGGACGACTCTGATCTTCCAGCTTCTTTTATTCTCCTATGATTCATGGCTGTATTATGATAGCAAACGGCTGGCAGAGGATAAAGCAGCGAAAACGCGAGTTACGCAGCCCTCCGGCTTCCTCGAGATGTAAAGTCAAGATGGTGTCTCGTTTGTCGAGACTTATGCATCGAACGAGCAACTCTCCTGGCCTAAATCTTCCCGAACAAACTTTCTATTGCTATCAAAGTTACAACCGTACAAATCTTTTACTTTTATTTCGTCACCCGCAGCCAACTAGGTCGTTCACGTTCATCCGAGGAATTTCTAATTACACGCATTTGTCGATGTCTCTGCTACAAACATTCGTTTGGTCAAACGTTCGAATCTTTTCCCACAAAAAAAAAAGGAGAGGCAGAAAATCAAAAACGATCCTGAATGAAACCAGCGAGGCTGAATCGAATTAATATTTTTTTAAAAAGTCTATGGTACAACACATTTGGATCTATCGTTATTATAATAATTATTATTATTCGTTACATTACATACATATACGTGACATCTATCTCAATAAGCACGGAAGAGCCAATAAGCGAACACTGTACTCTCTTGAAATTACAGCGACGATGTCGTAGTTATCGATCACGAGAATAGCCGGAACGAGAACCTGCGGATAGAAGCTATTTCTTTTGGGTCGAGTCGAACCTAAGAGCAGATTCGTACGAGACCGCGATAATCCTTGGATTTACGCGTGTGCGTAAGGGGAGACACGGTACAGAGACCGTAGCCACCCACGGCACACGCGAAACTTTGCTTTTATCTTCACCGTGAACTTTCTAACACGGCATGAGAGACGTCGAGAAGGTACAGAGGGGAGCACGGTGAGAGGAACGATAAATTTTGTCGAAAGAAGCCAGGCACGGACCAACGAACGTAAAACGCGGAGATCATCTTATTTCCACGAAACAACCTCGCAGGATCGGAGATTCTGTCTGTATTAGGTATCTACTTCTTCTTCCTCTTCTCCTTGCTGCTCCTCTTCGTTTTTCCTCGTCGCAGGAAATATCGCGCTGTAAGGGACACGAGTAACTGGGAAAATTCGCGTGTAACGATAGCATCGTGGCGTCGTAGCTATTTTTCTCGCGAGTGGATAAATTAAAAACTACCGCGGGAACACAACGAGCGTCGAGAGAGCATTAAGATTTTTTGGTAATAATATGAAACTACCTCGCAACTATTTTTTCCCCGCCAGTGGATATATCAAAGCCGCTGTGCAACTTATGAAGCATTGAGAAAACAGCGAGATTTTCAGCAACGATATAAAGTTTCTTAAAACACTCGCGCTATTTCGTTGACCGTTTTATTCCTCGCACGATTTGGTTCTTAGTAATCTCAGCGAGCATTTCTTCCGAGTCTTCTAACTCCTTGGAACATATTTTCTCGTCCCTCGAGTCTGCACAACCCCTGCACCTCTTTCGCTTAATTATGTTTCCGACTTTTTCAACAAGCTTTTCAATCTTGGTAGAAGAACGTCATCGAGCTACTACTAATACGATTTTCATTCGTCACACTGTGGTGTGCTATGACAGATTAAGGGCAGATTCGATTGCAAAACTTTCTAAAACAACACCGTACGAAATCCAGCAAACGTTTCAATAACGCCGTTTAAACGATCTCCTAATAAAAATAAATCGATGATCCACCATGTTAAATCGGATCGAAATTTGTTTCGCGTTTTCGACTTGAACCAACTGTTGGTTATAGAGATGCGTTAGTTGCGCGACTCGATAACGAAAGACGACAACAGCTGTGGAAAGAGGATGGGAATACAGAGCAAAGTTTCGCGAAAAGCACGGTCCCAAGGAACAAAAGGTGAAGCAGCACGGTATATCGCGGCGCTGCTCTGTGTCGTCGTAAACGCTTCGTTCCCGGAGAAAATGAAGCAATATGACGGCGGTGGAAAGGGAGATCTCGTATTACTGGATTGCCTCATCGCGAATTTGTTACGGGTGAGTTGATTGTTGGTTAAAGTTAATTAGCTTCTGGAGACATCGGATCTTTATGAATGTTCCCTGCTGCTCGCTGCTCCGCGACAATAAGCCCGTGCTTCGTGGCGAATCCCTTCCTGCGTTCTCTATGTAAAACCGAAACGGTATTACCCGTGTTTAAACCTTCTGGTTCACGATAGGAGAAACAAAAACGAACCCGTGCGCCATGTATATTTACTTACGTTCAAGCATTAATAAATATTGTTTCCTGTTTCTCTGTTTCGAATTAGGTTGGTTCGTAAATTTCGCTTACATGGAAATTGTCAGGAGAAACAAATGAGAATTGTAGTGAATTACCAAATGTTTTGGTCTTTCTCGATTCGGAGCTGTTTCGGAAAAATGATTAGCGCTTAATATATTTTATGATACGTTGCTAAAATTTATGTTTTCCTATTTATTTATTTGCTTATTCGTTATGAGAAAAAGAATTCCCAATAGAGCATATATTGTACAAAGAGGAATATATTTCGTGTTGGATGTGTATAATTAATTTCGTGACTAATAATCTTCTATCATTTTTATACATGTGTAAGTGATCAAGAGACGTAAATCAATTTGTAACGATATTTAATTCTAAACGAATTCGAAAAGAACTGATCGAAATGAGATAAAAAAGAAGATTCAAATAATTAGCACCTACCTCTGTGTCAAAACGAACAAATACGATACCTATGTAGTGTCTATTCTCGAGAGTACCTGTCTAATTTAACGCAGCCACGAGCTTTCTCGTCTGGGGACAAGCAATCTACTAAATTAGACGAGCCGTCTGTGGATTGTCGAAACTCGATGCCATTTTTAACTTTCGTGACACAGGTTAGGCAACCATTTGCACCGAGGTACCTTCGTAATCACATGACTTTCGAACTTTCTCTGTCATTTACAATATCATTTTGCTCTTTCATCTTCTATTAAGTAATAACTCGTGATTTCAGACGTTGACGACACTTTTGCTGTTAAATAGAATTGTAGTAAACGGACAGTTATTATTGAATTTACAAAAAAAAAAAAAAAAAATTAGAAATCACGGGCAAATAGAATCATAAAAGACGAATCCAAAGTTTCGGACAAATCCCAAAATGTTTCTGTCGCTCAAAAATCGTCGACTATGTTGCGGAGCGTCGTTAAATCGCATTCGCGTGGAGTTTAACCACGATTCACCCATAAATTAACGTCATTGATTTCGGCTGTTCCGATCTAGGCGGTAGTAATCAACTGCATGGAAATAATTTTCCTGTGTAATTCGGATAAGTCCGCAATTTACGCAATCTGCGTGTTACGCTGGCGCGTGCATACATCGTTATGGCTAATTACGGTGGGTGCGATACCTTGTAGTCACCATGCACGTGGTTTGCAAATATTCATAGCGCTACTTCGAGCTTTACGCTTCTATTTACCGCGTTTATTAATTTCCAAGCGATTTCGATCGAAAATTGAAGATATAATCGTGGGAGGAAAAAAACGAGGCCGCATCTGTGCACGCAAATTGAACGTTTCCGATTATTTCGATGGTCCGTGGTATCACATTGCGATATTCATTTCCAGATGATGTTTAAACGCGGTCAGATTTATTTTCAGGCGTATTTATAATTACACACGGAGTGGAGGAGAGTGAAATCCGATACTTTTTCATTGTCTTGGTAATTATTGTTGCGTAACTTTGTAAACGGATTTGTTCGTCCGGTGATAAATGAAACGGATTAACCTTTGAAGAATATCAATGTTGCTCAATCTTGCTTGATTAATAGTATTTTCTTTGTTTTCCGACTAATTCAAACTCTGTATTTTACGTTATTAATGATAAATTATTGAATCAAACAGAGGATTTAACGCGTTTTCCTACTGCTAAAATATATTCCCTTCTCGAAATCTATATTTCAAGCAATAATCCTTGATTTAACGCTCTACTTACTGTGTGTTCTATAATTGTTCAAATTTCCTCGCAAAATCCCTATAAAGTACTCGGAACTCATTTTCCAATGCCACATCCCCTGAACTAGTTCATTAAATCTCCACATTCAAGCCCCTAACTTCTAAAGATTCGTCCGACATCCACTAATTCGCCGACTCGATGACTGGATCTCTCAGCTATCCGATCAAACTGTCAACTCCTGACGACGCGATACGTAATTTTTCCGCCAAAAAAATAATTCCATCGGCCAACAATCTCGTCGATTAAATTGCCAAGCCTGCTAAGCCTGCCGAATTTTCATCCAAAGCCCTAATTTCTCACCACACAATACCCAATTTTCCCAACAACTAAATCCCATCAAGCCACAATCTCATCGGCCGGATCAGAGCTTCCACCAGCTTCCGAATCTTCGAACGAATCTCGACAGCACGAAGTGGTAGCTTTCGGGTATCTAGAAGCGAAACGAACTCGTTCAGGTTGAAACGGCGTGAAACGAGTTCGCGAGGCGATGGTAACGCGACTCGATATCGACAAATCTTTTATTAATGCCTCGCAGAGAATCACGCGGGACAAATCGATGCAGGAATATCGCGAACCTGTTCGCGGATTCTGGCCGATCGCCAGAGGCACGATCACGCTTCGGTGGCTTTGCAACTGCACAGTCTCCCTTTAATGGACTCTTCCTCTAATCCCGACCGTGATCCACGAAAAAGGAAGGAACAAGAAAGAAGAGCAAGAAGAGGGCGAACAGGAGAAGAACCGGCCGATTGAGTGTCCAGGTAAAGATACGTGACCAGTTTTCGAGAGCGGATCAGTTCCAGCGTCGTGGATCGCGGTAATTGCGAGGGACCTTTGCCTCCGTTCTGCTCCTGCTTCGCTTTTCTCTCTTCCTCGTTCGTATTCCCTTTATAATACGCCTGAACCTCTTGGGAAACCTCCCACATATACGAGTAATTTCTTTTTCTTTTTTTTTGTTTTGTTTTTTGCTTCTTTGATATTTTGGAAATGAAGAAGAGAATCTCGATAGACTATACTTTCTTCCGTACGTTTCTTTTTATTTCTTTCCGTTAGACTTTGCTCATTGATATATATATTTCTTTCATACAGATTTTAATGCTCAAACATTTGAAAGAAACATAAAATACATGCTTCCACGGAGATTCAATTATTCTAGTTTCTGCAATTTCACTGTTCTACAGTTTCGAAGAAATACGATAAAAAAAGAACGAGTGACACCATATAAGGACATCGATTTTCTATCGTAATTAATTCGCTCCAAGGAGCACGGCAAACAAATAAGAATTCGTTGAAGGAAACTACGAGTTCAGGATGAGAAAAATATTTGACTTGGAGGTAGCAAGGGAAAGAATTCTCTTTCTTTATACGCGAGCAGAGTAGAAGCAAATGTCCACGGTTGCACGGTAGAAACGGGTAGGAAGAACCGTATACGGAAAAAGACGAAGAAACGAGGTGTACTAGGATCTTTCGGTCGCGACGAAAGAACGAGAAGAAAACGTTTTCTTCTGTATAGAAACGTGTAAACGTTGACCTTTCGATGGCACACTTTCCCAATGGTGACGGAGGTCTCTCGTGCAGACCTCTGGTATCCTCTTCACCACGTGGCACACATAGTTCAAGATTCGACCTATCGTGTCTCGCGATATTTTACGACGAAACATCTACGAAGAAAGTCTGCCGGAATGCCGAGGGCACCAAAACCGCTTCTGGTTGCGCAATTACCTTTACGTCTGTGTCAAGAGTAACATTGTAGAACTTCGAATAAGCATTCGGTCAGGAGCTTCCCCTTCGAAATGTGACAGTCACTTTGTACAGTTAGGTTTTGCCAGCGGATGCTTGAAAAAGTATTCGGATAATCAAATAGAGAATTACAGCGGTGTACTAAACTACGAGTTATTAAAATTTATGCGGTTGCCGTTTAGATATCGCTTATTAACATCTATAGTTGCAATTTGAATAATATAGTCGAGTGATATAGTTTTAAAATAATCGAGCGACAGATGGAAAGGGATCAAGATGGAACATTGCAGAATTTGATCGCTAGACTGCGTACGTTCGTGCATTTATTGAAGATTTGAGAATGTAAAAACATACATAGCACGCGTAACATACAAAAATATAGAAAGTATTCAAAGTATTCGTTATATTTTTCTCTTGGTAACTGAAACAAATCCTCGGTTAGGCTTCGTTCGATTATATTAAAATACGAATTTCCCCCAATATCCGTAGTTTATTGATCACAGAGTCTTGGAAGAATATCGATACAGCGTAGCGACTCTCTTAATTACAAATATTTCGATTACACAAACTTCTTTCATTAGTCGACTCGATAAACTTAAGAAGAATACCTACGGTCGAACGAAGGCTTCCTCCCTCGTCATTTTAAAGTTCGGGGTAGTTAAAGCATCTTCTTCTCCAGTTGTAATTGCAACATTGGATCGGAAGAATCTTGACAAGATCGTCGAAGGATTCGAATCTTGTTAATTAGAAAAATTTTGGCCAAACCGGATACAGTCGAGCGACTCGTTTCAACGACCTTAACACGAAAAATTGTAATTATCGAGCTCGCACGGTAATTAAAGGCCTCGAAAGGACGAGTGTTCGTCAAGTGGAACGTAAAATTAATTGGAGAGATGAAAACGATATCACGGAACGACTCTCGATTTAATTACAAACTTCGCTTTCTTACGGTGACGCCGGTTCGCTCGATGGACTTCATGAATAAACGAACGAAACAATGATCGCCGAGGTTTGTTCCTCTTCGGTCTCGGTCGTTTCGTTTTTCCTCTCTCCCCTGTTTCTTTCTTTTCTTTTCTCTTTTTTTCATTCATTGAAACAGAAAAGAATGACTCGTTAATGGACCGGTAAAGATCGTTCTCGTCGCGGGAAATTCACGTTGCAACGCAAACGCCTCTCAAACGAAAAAGCGAAGACAAAAATTGAGACGAAACCTCTGGTAAACACTTTGAAACAAACTGCTAGAACGAAGGGCGTCTACGTATAATTAGAGATCAAAGTAAAAGGTGAAACCTAAAGAATTCGGCAGAGGGACTACGCTTTCGATTTCATCAAAATATACAATCGTAGAAAATGTAAGTATAGATAAATTCTTTGAAATGCTGTAATCTACGAGGAATTTTCTACGATTTAAGAGTCTCTGGATTTTTAAATTTTCTAAATTCCTGCGTCGTCTTTAATGGCCGTGCCTTAATCTCTGACAAAATTCATTTCGTATTTTTCTTATGTAAATGCAGTAGAACGTACAACGCTACGTGTAAGATGCTATCGACGTATTATTATAACATCGAAAAGTTGAAAAATTGTTACCATCGGTCCACAGTTATATTTATCTAAAGTACACCGTGATACGACGATTCATAATCCAAGAATAATTCGTTGAATTCGCATGCGATTATCGTACGCGCTTATCGAGCCAAGAGAATTCAGGCGACGTAAAGTTGCCACAGAAAATCACATCCACGAACTGGCGAGACATAATCGTTTAGATCAACCAAGTAGATTCTGAGAGCTAGCGGGTACAACAATAGCGACTACTTCAGGTATTTATTACAACGGTTATTCTTCTAGCTGAGTAACCTTTAGGAGATAGCAAATATCGTTCGTACCATCGATCTGGAGTTTCCATCACGAAAACGTGAATCGAGCAAATAACACTGATCGTTAATAACAAGTACAGAGTCAATGAGGGAACGAAATTAACTAAGAACAAAAGGAATATCGTGAGAAATTTAACATATTCTCCATTTTTTCAAGCACATCTGCCAGATGATTTTTGCATAGAAAAAACAAAAAGTAGCTGCTGCAGCAACTATGCAACGCGGTCTTTTGATCTTCGAAAAGCGAAACCGCACTGGTGGCCCGTCACATAAAATTTCTCGCGTACTTTCATGGTATCGAATTTTTCTGCGAGCGGCATTAGCATATTATGAAAGCGACAGGTTTTATAAAAAGGACGTTTTCCACGATCCAACCAACAGCCCGCGTAGCCAAACCTCGCCCAACAACTTCGTCGAAGCTTGTCGCTGCTTTCGAGGAAATTGCTTTCGTTAAAAACAGCTGAAGAGGCCGGAAACTAATTCGAGCCCCCTGTCCCCGTATCCCAACGAACGTTACTCGCGACGATTCTAACCGAGCCGAGATTCATCAGTTTCTATTTACTCGACGAGTTTTCGTCCTCCTTCTTGCCCCTGTGCCCCAGATCGATCCGAGATCCTATCGTCCATCTTCAAACGAGATTTCTTAAATTACAATGTTATTTCTCCGTCTCTGTTCGATTCTTTTCGGGCGAATTTCTTTTTGATGGAAATACTATGGTCGGAGTTATTATCCCCGTGATCGTGGGAGCGTGATTTCTTCGGAGGAAAAGATTTCTTTGTATGTTTCTTCACGATGCTCCACTAGTTAATGGAATTTTCGCTCTCTTTATAATTGATTTCCTTTCAGAAGAATCGATCTCTTCCGATGATAAGACGAAGATTCCATTAAGGAAAAATGTACATTTTCTTTCGAGTGTTTTAAGTAAACGAACACGAGGATTTAACATTTTTACTTTTTCCGTAATAATTGAATTTTTTCTAAATACGATAAAAATCCTATTAGGAGAAACGTATTATTTCGAATATTTTATATAAAGGATGTGTTAAAAATAAGAGAAAAGTCGTTGTTCGTTGAAATATCGTTACTTCGTTCTCGTATTCGAGAAAAGATGAAATATTACCGAATAAAAAGCTACGTAATCGATATATCTATAAAATACGTGAAAATTTACAATAGCGAATATACGAATGCAACGAAAAAGACCGCTGATAAACTCGATAGAGTCAGCATTAAAAAATAAAAGGCATTTATCTTTTCAACGACACGAATGCACCTCCATTTCCCTATTTTCGCGATTCAGAACACTCAATGGCGGGAAAGTTAAGTGCAATTTGGCAACACACGGTGAATCAAGAGACTTAGTCGACTTCGAGTTCCCTGAAGTCAATTTCGAACGCCATGAATCGAATTCATCAGTCTTCGTCAACTATCAGCCAAGTTTCGAGTTCATGCAATTCGTATATCGCGTAAAGGGAAAGAGAAAAGACCGAGATCGACAAATACCGCTACTTACCCGCGTTAACATTTTCGGTAGATGCTTTCAAGGAGATGCGCGTATTCGTTTCCCCGACAATTGCCAGTCATTTTCGCGTACACGATCGCTCGACTATTTGAATACGATAAGATACAGAATTCCAACGAACATTCTAACTGACAGCTTATTATATTCTTAAGCTTTCTAGAACGTTAAGAAAATTGTTGTTGCCCGTTACGTAAACGCTACTGTGCAAGCGCATAGAATTAACAGCAGAACTACGTGTTTCGATATTCCTTCATTATCAAACGCACCGATCAAGATTAAGAATCAGGCAACTAGAACGTACAAACTGAAAATCTTAATTGAATACTCCATTATATGCAATTCTCGGTCGATTAAAAATGGAATTATAATGGAAATGCTTGCCAGAACATACGAAACGAAAGTTCACGCTACGAGGCAACTTAAAGAATTTCGCTCGCGTTACGAATTTAAGGTGATACTCCGCGTCCTATTACATCGCTGTGACGTGATCCACTGATAAGGAAGATTAACAATTGTATTAATTTTCAAGACCATAAATCAATGTTAATTTACGATTCAGCGATCGTCGATCGACCACTCGATTTAAGAGACATCTTTCGCGCGATTTCGCAATGTGCTCTCTTTTCGAGCGTGCGAACGACGATCTACTAATTCACTGTCTAAATAATGGCCATCTCGTTTCGCGGTTTCGCAAACCAACGTACGCACGCTGCATCGAAAACGTTAGAGAACGCTCGGATCTTTAGCGGAATCGAGAATATCTGCCAATTATCGAGGTTGCGTCGACGGATCGCGGTGTTTATTAGCTGCGAAATTTCGCCAAGGGACTTCGGAATCGCGATCTTTCCGCTGCTGCGAAAGCGTTTCATCGAGATGTGCAATTAGCGAAACCGCAGTGGTAATCGTTTGGTAACGTTGCTCGATTTAAATAATCCCGATGTATCTATCGTCTGAAACGACCAATAAATCCGTCGATTCGGAAGGAGTTCGTTCCGAATCGCGGAAATGGAGATTTAGATGGAAGATGCATTCGAGCAGAGTAATTAAAAGTGCGCCAGTGCTTGGTGTTTAATTCGCAAATGTAAAAGAGATAGTTTGGGGAATAATTAGGAATAATTAAGATTAAGTCGGGTTTACGATGCGCAAAACAGGACGTAATTCCTTTGCTATTCTAAGGTTAAAAGAAGAGTTTTAAAAAAAGCTAGTTGCGATAACAAGTCGACCTTCGCTCGATCTAAACTATTTTAATATTAACGCGAAAAGCAAATTAAGCCGGGCAACCAACAATTGCTATAGAGATAATTTACCGCGGGCCTTCGGAAACGTTTATTTTCTACTCGCTTCATTTTCTTAACAAATATTCCTAAAGGATCTAGTTTGAAAAATATCGATTTATTCGGAATCGTAACAACGTTTATTATAATTCTTATTAAAAATTCAAACTTTTATCTTTCGGTAGATAATTGGAAATTTATTCCACCGACTAAAGTAGACATTTATTTCATTATTTCGCTAGTTATTGCCCTGACGCGTTACATGGAAGCACAAGTGAAAATCTCTTGCATACTAATAAACGGGAACTTCGTTTGCATTACACGTACGAACGCTACAATTAATTATAACGTGTTTAAACTTTATAATATCCAATCACGTTCACGATGCCGGTAATTCAACCACGGTAAACATGAATTACGTTTGCTACGAAAACTCCATTTCAGTGTCTGGAGCACGACGATTATTATCATCATTATTGGATATTATATTTAAATAGTATCTATAGAAATTACGCGCTTCATTTTCAGTAGAGGAACAGGACCAAGGATAAGATAAATATTTCTCCGGAATCCAACTAATCAACTCCAATAATGAAATTCTCGATAGAATATTCTCATTAACCGTTTAAGCACGAGTAGATTTCCATAAATCCCTGCGAATGCAAGAAAATGACAAAGCTAAATACAATATCAAGTTGAGTGGCCGATAAACGATTCGCCGCATCTCAAGCTCGATTAAAATTTTAATATCGTTCGTCGATTTGACAGCGATGTTTCATAAAATTGTCGTTTCGACGTCTGCCGACGACAGCCTTGTTTAAAGTAGCCAAGAAACCCCTATTTCCTCGTTATTCGTTTCGATATCCAGCATCCCACATCCGCTGTGAAAAATTCCGATGAATTATGCCCTGAACACGTCAGACGATACAAGCCACGATAAACACACGTGCGGAAGGCGAACGACAAATCAGCGGGAATTATCGAGAACGCGATTCTCCTAACGCGGACGTTTCCCTGGCTGTCTCCGCTCTGGCGGCGCATAAATCCGCCACTCGTGTGGAAGGAAAGAATCGCCGCAGTAAACCGCCAACTACCACGAGGGAGAGAAGTCCGAAGCGAGAGTCGAACCTCTGTCTGGGGAACTGCTGTTGGAACAAACAACTAAAACGCGCAACTAGCTCGAGTTAAAACGACGAGAGAGACCAGGCATTTTCTCCGTGGATATAAATCCGGTCACTCGATGTCACGAACGAGCCACAGCCGGGGAAAAACAGAAGGACAGAGCCTCGCGATGGGCGAAAGTTAGCAAAAGGGCTAGGGCTTTTTGGATATCAGCCAGAAAGTGGAACCGGCCCGCAGGAGAGAGACGAGACTCCGCAGCGGCAGCCGTAGACGGATGGGTCGTTTCAAAGGACACCGTGCAATGCGAAAAACTGCGGCGATCGTCCTTCCACGGAACGAAACGGAGCAGAAAACTACGACCCCGGCCAGCCCGACGTTCGTACAAAGAGGAATATCTGAGCGGATCGAGTCAACGATGCGGCGCTCGATGCTTCATCATCAAAGACGCGGACCAATGCATCGAGATTCGAATATTTTTCCAGGGGTTTTCTCGGTAAATTTATTAAGAATATAGCCGATTATTCCATTTGGATCTGTCGTATCCATTTATTTATTCGAGAAGCCGGCTATAGTTTAAGTCGCGGTATCACGGTTGAAATTTTTCGAACGAACAACTTTGGACGATATCAATTTTCATACGGAATTAGTATTTGTAAAGTGTGTTTGTGTTAGAAATTAAGAGATTTATTTTTTAGAATATTCTCAGTGCCCTGTAACATTCGATAAATTACATTCCCAATTAATGTATTTTTCCACGGTACTTTTAGAAACAAAGAATGGAAATTTCGGTAGGTTAACGAAATATTGAACGACGATCGATGAAATATCAGTTGCGAGACTCTTGGTAACGATGGTAATTTTTGTCATTATACGAGGAGAAACTTGGGCGAAGGCTCTCGTTGCGTGGAACATTTCACGTTTCGAGTGAGACTCGTGCTTTTTGGAGTACTTCTGTTTTACAAATATATGCAGGGGATACTTGAACTCTCTAAAATTTCACTTGTTATGGTAGATACTATTGTATTCGATAAGAGCACTTGTTACGAACCACTTGGTTTTATTGAGTTTGCGGAGAAATTCGGAGAGTTTTCCCACGCGAAACACGTTGTTTGCGCTTGCAACGACATTGCTATACAAAAGCACTCTGACACCGATTTAGTAACATCACTAATGTAACTTGTTAACATTAACAATCCTCAAATAATCGACGATAATAAACTTCTCCAATGACGTGTAATTTTACCACGTCAACTTCTAATCCGATCAAACGGATTCCTAATAAAATTGCCCAGTGGAAAATCACGTCTCATTCGACATTCGCCTGCTTCTAGTTTTCCGAATATTTCTAATTTTCTCACAAAAGTGAGTCAACGTACGCACAAGCGAATCACCATTTAAAGGCACAAACGTTCTCTAACCAAGCTCGTCAACACTCGACCGGTCTTAATCGCGACAGGGTACGGGGTCCATTAAAATGTGCATCGCGTTTCTATCGATCGCGTCACGCTCGAGCTCGAAGGTGCACGACGTTCGAGAGTCAGTCTCCGAGTCAGAGGCAATTCGAAGGGGAATTAAGACCATAATCCCTGTTTCTACGCGAGCAAATTGATCCGCACGGCCGTGTCGTCTCCGCAAGACGCATTCGGCTACCCATTTCGAACGCGCAGCCTGGAAATGCAATTAGTGCCGTTTGATAGACCGATCAGAAACGAGGAATAAATAAAATCAAGGCACGGTACGGTGTACGGCCTCGCTCGATTCTTCGTGATGCATGTGTATTTCCTACATCGAATCGTGTGGTTTGATCGTATTATAGTTTGCCGTTACCATCTATTGAACCACCTGTTCGACAGACGTACACCGTTATCTTGCATTATCGAGAGAATTGCTCGGTGTTTCGTTCGCAACCGCGAAATAAAAGACGAAGAAAAATGGTGATGCTTGCGGTAGAGTATTTGCGATAGTATTTCGTTGGAATGTGCGGGGAATAGTGTCAAGTGTTGAAGAAACAGGGTCACGATCTCTTTTTCTCTAGGGATGATAAGAATGTTATTTTAGGTGCTGAACAATTGAATATATTAATAATATATTATTATATAATAAGCCTGTTTTCCTAAAATTTCCGAATAAGCCTGTTATTTGGAAATTTTAGCTGATACAGAAGAGATTAACAAGATTTGCTGCGAACTTGGTAAATTTACGAACTGGACGATACAATGAAAATTCTCCTTTACTCTTGTCCGCGAATTAACTCAAAAGTCTTCGAACTGATAACGTTACGCGTTAGAAAATATATTTATACTCTACAAAATCGAATCTACCGTGAAACTGACGCGTTAAGTTAAATAGTTAAACGCGTTATGCACGTAGCGAGCAAAATGCAAATAACAATCGATGTAACGACGCTATTATATGAATATTAAATCGATAATTATAAGTGGTATTAGCATAAATTTGAAACACAGCGAATCCACTGATACGTGGCTCCAAGAGAACATTGTCACGATTCTCTGATAATGATTTTACCTATCGTTATCGCGGTTAACATCGTAATTCGACTTGATATTGAGAGATCGACATCTCTGAAGATAAACGTGTGAAGGAACAAAAATTTAATAAAGAAGACACGATAATGATTTTGATTGAAATTAATCGCGATAGAAGGTGTTAAGAAACAACGATAAGATCTATTCGTAGCACAAGCAAATAGCACGTGATAGAACTACTGTAATATTACGTTATGATAATAGTATCTTGATTGCTATCAATAGTAGGAATTCCGGAGATTATATACCATCGTTTAAAATAGACTATCGTTGATATACATGTAATTGGAAGATAATCATTATCAAATGACTACATGGTGACATTAGTTTAATAGTTCAATAGTTTTTACTATTTTTTTTTTCTTTTTTTTTTAACATAAAACGATTTCTATTTACACGATTCTATTTACAATTTCTATTTAACGATTCTTTCTATTTACAAGAATAGCGTGATATGATAAAACGACAATAGAGCTTTTTGTTTCAGCCCACAATTAACGATAACCTTGATTGTATCTATATCTTTTACGTAATAAAATCCTATTGCGTTGTCAGTGACATTAAAAACCTATAAAAGTAAATCAATAGTTCTGTGTTCATACCAATTCTCAATCGAAAAAGTAATTGTACACGAGAAAACACGCTTCTCACGCGTGAACGTGTACCTTTCAGTGTTTGTGAATCATTTCTGCTGTAGTTTTACTCGCAAATCGATACGATAAACGGAACACCGAGTGATAAGACAAGCCGCACTGCGTCAACATCAATTATCTATTTCTGCTTGGACACGAGATACCGTTTGGTGAGGCTGAACCAGGCGATCGTCCGATGCACGTTTATACGATTAGTTTGGCCAATTTACACGACTGCAAATCGAACTTTAACATTTTGTTTGCCACTGCAAACAAAATCTTTATTTCCGTTTTTCTCAAATTTTAGTTTCCGCTCGAACCATGCAAAATATATCGAAATACCTATATACGTGTGTACGAAAAGAGTTTGTAATCTTTTCGATCGGCTCCGACAGTTTGTCTATTTTTATTTCCATTGCAAATAGCAGCTTCGTCGTAAAATGACGACAAGTCCTCTTTATCAAGGCACGATTCTATCGCTTCAGAACCTTTCAAACGCACAGATCTCTCTTCTCGAACGTCTTATCGCTTTACAAGTACACAAAATTACGACATCGTATATCATACTTCATGCTACAATACTTAATCAACCTATCGTATCGCACACCGCCTTAGCGTTCTAATGACTTCTACGTTAGCAACAGCTTGAAGACTCGCAACACCATAGGCAAATAAATTTTCTACGATTCGTTACGTGCCATTTAACCATCGCTATGTATATATTACATTTAGAGTATATCAAAATTATGTCGCAGCTGCTTTAAAACTAAACACTTTATGAAAAGCAATGAAAATTCCAATGTCGACGACTTCCGTTTTTCCTCAAAGTCGCGAACAATACGAAGAATTTGCCAAATAGCAAACTCTCTTAAGCAAATTCGATTTCGTAGCGACAACGTCTTGGTGTTCGATACCTATCGACATACGAATATATCGTAAAGCCACCGTCGCGATGTAAAAGTTTCTTCGTAAAACGCAAACCTGGTTCCATATCGCGTAATAAACTCGAGATGGAACGTTCTTTCCTTACCAGTTGTACACGTAACTGTCGTTTCTTCCTTGTAGCCATGTTTCATCAATGAAAAATGCAAATTTGGACGACAGCAAAAGGTACACGGAAACGAACGGCGATATCGTCGCGAACGATCACGATACACTCGAAATACCTCGAGCACGTGCGAATATTTTCTTCCAAAAACTGTTTTCCGATGGAGGCTAGATCGGTCGAGCCTTTAACCGCTTCGTGGATACGTTTGTACGTTGGTATTTTCTAAATTCTTTGGGCGGAAAACAACAGAGGATTAAACGATCAGGATTGAAAATTTTAAAAGTACAGCGACCGGCGGAAGCTTTTCAAGCGGAATTCTTCGTCGAAAAATTGTAGACAGGCCATTATCTCCATCGCTCGTTAATAAAAAGTCGTTGTATAAAAAGACGAAAATATAAAATTTTATATTTTTTGCAGTACGATTTCAGCGTGTTGTAAAAAAGGATACTACGTTCATAAATATTCCTCGACGAGAAAACAATGGGATAATATACGTAAAACGGAGATATAAGCCTCGCTTAAGCGAGAAAGAACTTGGAACTCGCTTTCAGACGTATTTTTATCGAGCTCCTCGCGAGATGATACGCTCTATCGGAATATTAGTTTCGAACGAAATCGAAGAGATATAAGTTGTTGGAATCGACGACGCGGAGCAAGAATATTTCAAATAATATTTCCTACGCGTATTGGAACCGTATATCCGCGAGTATTGCTTTAATTGGACGGATTCCAATCAGTGCGCGGCAATGCAGAGAACAGATAGTCGCGGAAAGCAATCTATCTATAAAACCAGCAAGAGTACCTCGATTTTAGCCGGAGAAATCGAAGATTTTCCGGTCAACGACCAGGTTTGCTTAATTTACCCTGACAAATAATTCGAGAAACATATTCGACGCGTGTACTTCCTTGGATAACT
Organism: Bombus pascuorum; assembly: GCF_905332965.1. Classification (NCBI taxonomy): domain Eukaryota; kingdom Metazoa; phylum Arthropoda; class Insecta; order Hymenoptera; family Apidae; genus Bombus; species Bombus pascuorum. Next base: position 12,745,750 of record NC_083497.1, on the reverse strand, counting down.
TATTCCATGTGCAAATATATGCAGATACATTAATCCATTTAATTAATATCCTTTTAACTTTTGCAGGGTCGAATGCGTTTTCTAAACTGCGAGAAAAATTGCTTTTCCATTAGTTAGTAACGCACGTTGCGTTTTTCTAAACATCGAGCGTAAAAAAGTTAACGTAATCGGTATTCGCACGTGCAACAAAAACGTTAACAATTTTCGTGAAAGATAAAACGTTTCTATTTATACGATGGTTGTAACGATATCGTTTTTAATAATTTGTCGGACTATAATCGGATTACGAAGTAACAGACTCACCGCAACGCAACAAAAAACGTAAGTATTGCGGCGTTCTGAAGCAACCGACAGGAGGGAAAAAGAAATCAAAGTCAGAGCACCAAAGCGAGGAAAAGAAATCTGTTATTTCCAATCGAGTCTACAGGATATCCTCTTTCTAAATGACGTGTCAACACGCCAACATTGTGTTTCTCCTTTTCGCAAATTACTTGTGCATTAGAATATATGAAATTAATATACAAATTAAACGTAACATTGCGCGTTATCCGATTATTTGAGATTTTATATTTCTCCATTATTCGCTCCTTATCTATCCGTATTGGAAACGCTAAGTGCATCGAATAGATAAAATTTATCTTTCTACTTCCTAGAATACGTGTTTTGATAAAACGCTAAAAGTACTAATGTTTTATAAAAAGGAAAATATTGTTTCGATCAAACGCTGATATTCTTGATAGTAGAAAGATAAATGTTATCTATTCGATGTACTTAATCAAAATAAATATATAAAACGATACATGTATAAAGGAATAATACCTAGAGTACCTTGGTATCCAAATATTAATAAGAGTCACCGTATATATTAGAAGATCCCAAAATCCCGCAACGTGTACACACACGACGAAAATGTATATAACGTTCTCTGCCAAAACTCCATTTCCCAAAACCAAACCCTTATCTAGCCAGAAAATAGCACGATCGTTAGGATCCGACTGGAGCGTTTCCACGTTTCAACTGGGTTCCCGTAGCCTTATCGCCGGCAATCTTCTCTGCGCGAACACGCGTACACGCTCGACGGATACGCCTGGAAAGCCCTCGGCTCCGGCTGGGATTAGATTACGGCATAAGCGGCTTATTTATCGCTGCGACGACGCGCATTCGCGAATGCAGCGCAATCAACACGCCGCTAGAAGCATTCCTCGCGTCGAAACGCGAGTTTCGTCGCCGTGCGAATCTCGACGAATCGACGACCAGGCATTCCAGTCCGGTTTTTCCGCGACATTCCAGGCACGCGCGAATTCGAAGCGAAGGAAACGACGATGAATAATTCTCGGCATTTCGTGAGCTGTGTTTTGGGACGCAGTCGTCCCGGATTAATGGTCTTTTCCCAGGTAAGCAAGGGAAATGATCTTTCGGTTCTCGAGGGTGACGAGTCAGACGCGGAATGGGCTTGAATTGTTTGCTTTTTGCTTGTACTTGGCAAGTCGTGCTATTGTGGCAGAAATTAATTATAGAGACTCGGGATCGAAGAATGCCAGGTTGTTATGGGGTTGATTGCAAATGAAGCTTGGGATGAATAGTGGAGATGCGAGAGTTCATTATGCAACGAAGAATATGAATTTTCTTTCTTTCTGACTCAAACGATTGTTTGAAATAATTAAACTGTGAGAATATTTGGGAATGAAATTGAAATATACATAATACATTAGAGAGAAAAGAATGCAGAAGAAATGAGAAAATTTCTGTGTACCTCAGGAATGGTACTGCTAAAGGAACGTAGTTTTAAATTTCACTATAAATAAATAAGAGATATTTTTCTATGCTGCTTGTATAGGATTAAGTCAGGTTAAATCAATTTACATTGGATACTGGTCGTAATGGTTTATATGTTACAAACAAGATTTATGTCCCATACGGTTTGTACATGGAGAATAAATAGTAATCATAATTAGAAGAATATTTCTTTACGTTATCTTCTTCGTTGAAAGTAAATGCGAAGTGGAAGTTTCACGTTGTATCGCATAATTAAGTTTCAATCGAATATAATTGCGAATTATTTGGGTCGATATAAATGATCTTAAATCAGTACGACGGTGAATTTAAAGCGGTTCTAAGGATCGACTCACGTGATGGAATGCATTAATAGCATGACTCACAGATCGATAGAGAAAGTACAATATATTTTACACGTCATTATAAAATATCGTATCATTATTGCGCAATAACAGGATCGCGATTGAAATCAAAACATTCAAACGTTTTAGTCTTAAAAGTATTATAAAAAATAAAGAAAATGGGAAAATTATTTTGCAATGTTTCAAGGGCTTACGATAGTAACTGTACAATGACAATTGCATATTCTCTCGTTCTATTCTCTGCAAACGGGGCGCATATTTTCTATAGAAAGGAACACAGAACCCGCGATGAACGTAAAGAAACATATTCCTCTTTTATCATTCCATTACGTGAGAGCTCATTCCTTTCAACGAAAGAGAAGAACAATGTATGTAGCGATCATTAACAATATTTCTACAGCTGCAAACTTTATGTTATTTTATGCCGATCCGAGAAAGCAACAGTACTGAAATTGTAACTCGTTTGAATATAGAGTATTCTAGCCTTCTTTTGTGAGAAATTATCTCACGTGTCTAGAATTAACAAGTTCAATGTTATCTCGAGTTTATTTAAGCATACATCGGCATATCTTATATCTTACATTCATATTTATTTAGCCTTTTCATCGATTTGCATCCTTATTTGTGCAAACATTCTACAATGGAATGAAACGTGGCACTAGATTAAATTTAATCTGGAAATCTATTTTAATTGACATCGAGTAAAGATGTATTCGCCATATTATTACGCTTATCGGATTACAATCGTTACGAAGCTATTAATACTAGAAAAGATGTTAAGAAATATTCACCTCCTATCTCTTCCCATTACAAAATATAACTGCAAACGTTATAATTCATATGACCTCTCTCAGTCATAATAATCATCGATGTACTTAAAGCGATTAATAATTCCAACAAGACAAACAGCCAGTCGTCTCCTTTGCTTCTCTCCTCTGCATCGGCAAATCAAAACAACCACAAGCTTAATTCGTAAGATGGTTCGTTCATCGACGTATTTGCGAAGCAATTAATCGCTCGATCGAGACCAACAACATTCACTGACATCGCGTCTTCTAAATCGTACATTCTAATCCATAAGGGAACTCATTGCTATCGCAAACAATTGACTAATTGTAAGAATCACAGGATCTAATAACCATAACGCTTTTCAGACAGAAGGAAACATCGCCGTACGTCAAAGCAAATGTGATACGGTTAATTAATTCCTTTTAAAATCCCTGTCCCATTAGAAAGAAACATAACTATATAAATGAAAGCTGTGGCGCAACGTACGTCGTATCGAGTCGCGAAAAGTGACTGATCAAACGAAGCAATACGAGTGTCCCACGGATTAAACGCGCCTCATCGGCTCGTCTATCGAATAATCGAACCGGATAGGCCGTTTATGGGCTCGCGTGGGCGTCGTTACGTCAACAGAACGACGATTGAAAACGGAGAAACATAGAACGACGAGCAAGCTCCCGTTTCAGGTACAGAGAGCGTGGCGTTTCAACTGAAATACCCATTCGATATTTTTCCACGCGCTTTCAGCGAATTTATCGCGTGCTTTTACATCACCAAACACCATGTGCGCACAGAGGAAGTCGGATGCCAACGAAGGAAGTCGAATGCCAGCGGAGGAACCTTCGAATTACAATTCTCCGATCGCCTACGATCGCCAGCTGATTCTTTAATATCTGTACATGATCTGAATGAATGGAACGAGGAGAATTTTGTATCGGCGTTCGATATGGGAAGAATTTTGTTTGACTCGGTTCATCGTCGTACGAGAGAGATCGCCTCTCGGCACTTATCCGATATATCGACATAATAATAAACAGAAATGATTCTTAAGAAACTTCTAAACTGACCTAAACGAATTTAAGGTAAATTTGATGTGATTTATCGATATAAGGAAATATAGGCTAGAAAAGAATAACGTTAGCTTAACTTAGAAATTACGTGTTTCGAAGTTAAGTCATTAGACAAGTAATTAACTAACTTGAAATATAATACCAGAGCTCGATAAATCATCTAAATATAGAACTCGTTGCGCCTGCTGATAATTACGTGTCGATTGGAAAGAAAAATGATAACAACGACAGGTAATTTTTCAGGAGATAAAGAACATTTCATGTGGTGATACTTGAAGCTAATTAATGGAAAAATGTTTGATTTATCTTTAAGTTCTATAAGTCACAAAGATATATTTGTTAGATGTTATTAATGAATTTGCAGAGTAAACATATCGTCTGAATATTTTATCAGAAGACTGTTTACCGCTCGGCAACACAATTCTGTATGATCTCGAACTCCAAACTACCTTCTAGTCTACGAATGACGAATCGTTCTACGACCGAGTTCATTCTCTTGGCAAAACAATTTTTTGCCTTGACAAGCGTTTACCAATCGAACCAAAACATTCCCTTCGAGCTCTTCTCGAAATCTCTAAATTCTACGTGGAACCGTTCTAAGGCATCCCGGCTAATATGAATTTTAATGCGTCGTTTTCTCTCGAAACCTGTTTAAACCGCAAGGAAAGTGACGGCTGTCGCGATAACACTAAGAAATATGTATAGCAAACTCACTCATATTCTTTTCCTTTTTCTTTTAATAATCGACAAAGCTCGCAGAAACTCGCAGTCAAACGACTTTATTGGGACAAACCGGATTCTCGTCCGTTAAGCCAAATGTTTCTATGTCGAAAAATGTTCAACCGTAACTTACACAGCGAGAAATATCATTGGCAAATAATCAGCTTGCTTTATATACGTACGAAGAATAAGTTTGCATTAATTAGCAGGTGAATTTAATTAGGCAAAAGATAAAACGATGTTCGCTACGAGAACATACATTTAATCGCGCATGAGAAAACATGATAAACGCGAGAATAGATCGTTAGGCGTGAAAGTTAGAAATAAAGAAATAGGAAGGGTGCTAGACAATTGCTATGCTATTGTATTTGGTTCCTTTAATAGTCTGTCGTTATTTTATTTTATTGAGATATCGAGCACGACAATATCGTTTGTTGGTTTTCCATTCGACACGCTAAAAATCGAACGTCGATGAAAAACCATTAATCATTGCCGTCGATTAAACTCGCCATATCTTTATACGTTCGCGATTCGAGAATCGTTCGAGGTTAGTGTATATACAGGAAGCGTGATAAGCGAGCGGAAAAATTGATTCAAATCGTGTCATTGAGGCTGGCCCGTTAAAGTTAACGAAAGTTTCGCGTAGAAGATAAATCGTCATTATTTGAAACGCTTAACGCAAACTCTCCCAAGCAACGATTATTATTATTCGTTTTCTGTCTATTATCAGTTAAAATAATCGATACAAAAAAAAAAAAAAAACCCAAGGAGAAAGGATCGAAACCGGATCGATACGAGAAGAGTGTCGCGATTCGTGTTAAACGTCGATTTAATCGAGACACGAATGAACACACGCCTATCTACTTCGATATTCGGCCGAATTGCAATAAATCTTTGCTTTATGGATATACTATCACCGAGAATATACCACAACAAGCTTAATAAATCTATAAAACTCGTCGGAAATGTCACGAAATCAACAGGTCTTATCCTAAAGCGATCAAAATTCCGGTCTACGTGCGTACATCGAGATGATCAATCGGTGAAACTGGCGTATTTTACAAAGCCACGTAAACTTTAAAATTTAATCCCCACCCTAACCCAGTCGAAGGAACAGAAAAATTACTTACAAAGTCAGTGAACGATGGACACGACGACGATGATTCAAATCCTTTGGAGCGAGGCACCCACGCGCAGCTCCAGAATAACCGTTTCTCTTCTACGCGATATTTCCTAGTGCGGGGGTCCGAATCACTCACAGAATACGCGATTTCACCGAAAACCGGTGCACGAAATTCGATTTTCGTTCGCCGGGACAAGTCACGGAACCAGGTATACGCTTTCACAGACCAACACGATCCACGAAGCAACCGGCATACCTGGCGACGACCAGGCGTTAACTGAAAGCGTATGGAGGCCGAAGAACGCCGACCACTACACCTGTGTGCCACGGGGAATCGTAGTAGGAGAGGGCGAAGAGAAGGAGAAGAAGTTTCGTCGAAGAAGGAGACGCCCGCAATGGCCTTTACGCGGCGGATATGTTTATCGTGATAAACGGGACGCGAACAGCTGCTCGGAATCCATTACGAGCAATCGCGAGGAAGAATTTCGACTTGTTCGACGATTTGTCGTTTCCAGAGAAGGGATTAAGGTTCGAAGAGGGGAATTTAGCTGGAAAAACGAATTTGTTTTGGTGACGGAGGGAGAAACGGAGTAGGGGCCGAGGACCGAGGGATACGCGGATTTTACGGACGGGTAATTTTCAAGAATCGAAGAATTTGAGTAATTTATGAATTAATTAACGGAATATTTGTAATAAAATCATTAAAATTTAGGAGAAATTGAGGAGCCGGGATTTTTTATGGTATTTCTTGGACAAGTAACGTGACAGGAGGAGGAACGTAAAAAATTACTAATTCGGTAAGTTGCCAGCGAATTGAAAAGTTCGAAGTAAAAGAAAGAAATGTTTTCGGCAAAAACCTAAGTTTCGCTACGAAGTTTTTTCTGGCACACAGAATCATTTGAATGTGTAATGTGTTTTATGAATTATTAATGCAAGATGAATGCTTCCTGTGAATGCCATTTCACGTTAAAGAATACGATCAATTGTACTCTGTTTTTATGCAAATTTGTAAATTAAGAAATAACCCTGACCTTCCTTTTCTCATTCTAACAAAATACTTAAATCCAATACTTCTTCTCCGTACTATGCACTATTTTCTTCTAACTTTTTACTCGAATAAGACTCATTGTCATTTATTTCACGATTCTACCATCGAACTTATCTGTTTATTAAAATATATCTTTGCTGAATTCAAAAAATGAAATTTCAAAAAAAGAGAATAAACGTGAAAGGAATAATTCCTGTTTTTCACGTAATTCCCAAAAAACGACTAAGCGAGAGAGAAACGGACGAAACTCGTTATGAAAATAATATAAAAAGTATCGGCGTAGCTTGAACAAAATATGCAAACCTGTTCTCGCGGGAGAAATGCAACACTCTCGAATGACCTTTGGTCGAAAGCCGAAGACCTTGTCGACGATCGGTTCGGCCGTCAATCTTTCCAATAATAGAAAGGAAGGAATCTTCCTGTGCATTCCCTACACTTTCTTGGAATTAAACCGTAAACCTTAGCGGGCTCCACCTGTTGAAGGAAGAGCCTGCAGGTAATTTATCTTAGAACGAACCGGTCTCCAAGTAACTTCCTTCCTACGACAAACTTTGATGAAGAAGAAAGAAGCGAAGAGACGTTTCTTTCGAAAGAGCAAGAAAGATATAATAGAGACTCGCCTGGCGATGTAGATCTCCGAGTAAACAAATGGAACTGCAATTGTTCAAGTTTTTACAAGCGACTTGCCTCGAGAACTGAAACTTCGTTCTTTGATCGTTTGGGAACTGTTCTATAGTAATCGAATGTAATTAATTTTAATATTCTTGCAGGGTTTTATTTGTTCGAGGACGTAATTCTTCTTAGATTAGAATTAATTATAGAGGATATAAGTAAGTACTTTGACTTCCTTATGATGTACCTAGTTAGGTGACGTTGATGAACAGGTGTACACCAGCGCGCATCTATAAATTTCACAACACGCGCTTGTGATCTCATCCGATGATGGAATTTAACTTTCGACATCAACTTTTTTGGTTGACTTTTGCTTGAAAGTTCATTGAGTCGTATTTTCATCGTTGCTACTATCTTCTAATTGCGCTTATAAAACTGACACAGCCATTTGTCATAGCAGCGTCTTCGGAAGTTCCAAGACCATTTAAAGGATCATTCGACTCTGTAAAACAGACAGTCAAGATATCTTAATTAATCTATTAAAAAGCGGTATCAAAGACTACTGGTTGATACTAACGATAATAAATAGTAAAACGCGACCCAAGACAAAGAGAAACAAGTATCGAACCGCAAGTTTCGTTTAATTGAAAAATGAATTGACCATGGAACAGACGAAAAATAGAAATAAGATACATCAAAGCCCGGAGCGTAAGTTGGAAAACGCGAAAACCAGCGAACCAGCGATACAGAAAAATTGCAACGAGTCGAATGGTGGATAGCTATGCGCGTTTGCATGCTGCACGTACAAAACGATTCCCTGTTTCATTACCGTGGACTGTGGTATTGTATTGGCGTCCGAACAAATTGCTTCCTTCCATGCAGTTTTCGGGCTGCGGATGTCATAAATACACCAGGTCCACCTATAGGGAATTCGTCGGCTAGAATTCATTGGTTACAACATCCGCTAGGAATCGTAAGTCATCGGGATACGCGCCACAAGTATCGAAATAGGATTTATCCGTTCCCTTCAAATTAATAAATACGCAAATTTATCTATTCGCTTCTCGTATCGTAGCAACAACGGGATGCGTACGACACGTGAGAAGCGAACTAATCGACGTGATACTTTGCTGTAAGATGTTGCAAAGCGATACAAATTTTAAGTATATATATGATATGTTTCAACTGATAGAAGGGAAAAAAATGAAACAGGAATTGTTACTGTAATTTAAATATTTTTTATCGACTATCTGAATCTATACGAAAGCACTACGCTTCTTAAATTCCTACCTCTCTTCGCAGAATCACTTTAATTCCCATAAAAATTGCTATTAAGATCAAAGATTCGCATTTCCGTGGCTCCATTCGATGTTTCGTATTATTTGCTTAAAAGGCATAACATTTATCCGCGAGATATCTTAGGGAGGAAGAATTAGATGAAATATCGATGGATATTAACCGAAGAAAAATCGCGCAAGTTGCAATCGGTCGTTTACGATTTAAGCTTCTCTGCAGAAGCAAGTCGTTGAAGAAGTCTTCCTGCAGATTAAACTCTCTCGAATCGGCCGAACGAGAACGAGACGAAGATCATCGATGCTCCACAAGTACATCCTTAATTCTGATTAAACGTAATCTTCGATGGAAAAGTAGCGCGCTTCCTATCGTTCGGTCTGCAAGTAACCGGTGTTGGTGGAAAAGTTTGCCAGAGTCGTTCCGTTGGAACTCGCGTCGAACGATTCGAGACACGAATCGACTGGACATCCGGGCTGGAACTCTCTCTCTGTTTGCCAATTTTCAAGGGAGTTCGCGTGCGATTGTAGAAAAGTTTCGTACGTCTGATTCACGAGCGAAAATGGAAGGTGGAGAAACTTTACGAAATTCCTATTATCACAGTGTGAACTGTTATTAATTGTTGAAAGGGCTGAAAGTTATAGCGATGTACCGAGAATTAAGAGCGAAATCGATAACTGACAAGTCGGAATATTTCTACGTCAAACGAATAGGAGTTAAGATTGATAGACTTACGTAGATCGAAACCTCTGCCGGTAATGTGAAATACCGAGGAATAAAAATCGATAAAAGACTGAAGCGATAAAAGAGGCTTTCGGAGCATGATCTCTGTCGTGGTATTAGTTTGTCGATCGTAAAGTTTTTAGCGAAGGACTCTGACATTGCACGAATACCACGCGAACCACGGACTACGTGAAAAACGTATTGAATCTCGTAATGGATCGTCAATGGGGCTAAATTACAGAAACGCTTAGCTCGCGGAAAAACGTGCGAATAAATTAATAATATTTCGAAAAACAATTACCAGAGAGGAACTATTAACCAAACAACGCGTCAATGACTAACGACTATCTATTAACAGGCTGTTCGTTCGACGATACGAACTTTGTTTCACAATACCGCATCCCGAACAATAAATATACAGAAGGATTGCCATTATCGGCGCTAACGAGACGTCTAACAGGATTTCAAAGAAACAACGTCACATTCCGCAACCGGCATTACCTTCGCATTAATAATTGATTAACCACAGGCAAAGCGATTATTTCATAACATCAAGCAGTGACATCATTTATCGATCTCTGCTAATAAATAAATTCCAATGATTCCTTTGTTCTGTGGGACGAATCACAGACGGTTGGGCAAAGCTTTTAATTATCCGTCGCAATAGGTAATAAAATTTGGCAATTGTAAATCTGCCTTGAATTTGGATTATCAAATATCAAAGCCGAAAGGTGTGCAGAGAAGTGATGTACGGTATGTGTTTGATTATTCAGGGATGAAAACCTTGCTTTATGAGCTACGTTACTGCGAATATTTTCAACAATGTAAAAATAGCTACGGCTTAATTACAAATTCTTATAAAAGACGTTTCTCATAAAACTTCATTGCCTTTAATTGCGCAAAGAACAGCCAACGAAAAGATTACAACTAGATCTTATGTTTCCAAAACAGAGAACAATTTTTACTTTATCGTACATTCGCGTTTGACAGAATTTTTCTTTCTTTTCTCGACGCGTCAATCTGGCGCTATTTTCAACGTGCTTTATTAAAAAAAAAAGCAGAAAACACTATCACTCGAAAACTACGTGGATCGTTGTACATTTTCTCCACGGCAAATGAGAAATTCCCGTTCGGGCAGGCGAATTTCATAATTAATTTCGCCCCTCGTGTCCGGACCACCAATCTCCTCGAGTCTTCCCTTTGGGTAATTAATAAATCATTAAAGAGCAGTCAAGAACCCTTTGTAGATTCGCCCCGAAAAAATCTGCTCTTTTTTCCAAATAACAAAGAAAAAAGAAAAGAACGAGAGAGAGAAGTCTCGTCTTGCCCCCTTTTGTTTCACGGCACTTTACAACGCGGTGTTTATTTAATCATCGTTTGAGATTCCGACTTTCTTTCCTACGCCCCGCTGAACTTTACACAATTACCAGGACGGGTCTTCTTCTTCGCTTGGATTCTCGAGATTCTTAAAACAATACGACGACGATAGTTAACGTATTTAGCGGAGAAATTACAGAGGGTGTAAATTCCGTGGATGATAAAAACGTAAAAACGATGGTGGCGCCAAGCAGAATCGTCGAGAGAAGCGTTGACTCCTTTACTTTTCCTCTGAAATATCTAAATCGCGAAGAATTTCGTGACGCAATTTAATAGACGAACAACGGTAACAATTTTCAGCAGAAAATAAGCGGAAATAGCGAAAAGTAACCAGAGTGTCGAAAATCCTGGAAACCAAATTCTGGAAAATGCGTTTCACGATCGACGTTTCTGAAAATCAGTATCGCGGCCCGTCAAAATTGTTTAAATAAATGATCGCGACTAGTCGTCGGGAACACCGTGGACACGGATATCGGATTCGTCACGGGACGTTGGTCTATCGATATCGCGTGTCGATACGTGTATCATGAAAATATCGAAAGTATCGACGAGGGGCCACGGTGGATGTCAACGAGCAAAGTAAAGGAAGCCAGGCGTCATCTTCCAAGATTTATGACTCCTCCATCCCCCATTCTCCCCTTCAACCCCTGTACACATCGGAATAGATGGTTTTACCTGCACTAACTTTACGACCAAGTAACAGAGCCTCTTAAATCACTGTCATAATTGAGGAGGCTGCAAGAACAATAGAAGACAGATGGCTGAGAATAAGCGTTCGTTTAGGGAACAAAAGACGAGACTGCACCGGAGATGAAGCCCCAAGGAATCTTACGGAGGTATTAAGGGGGCTAAGATCAGACTTCGATTCGATCTTTTCTCTCTTCCGATTTCTTCGTGACAATATTTGATCGATAATCGCAGCTTGATAAATTACACGCGTACAGGATGCTACTTAATTTTACTCGATTTGACAAAGCGAATTTTCGTGATTACGTGTTTGTTCCCCGAGAAAAGAAAAACGTACATAGATACATAGAAGAAAATCAATTCGTGAAATATATTGTCACGGCTATTCGTATAAATATAGAGTGTAATAATCAGTTTAATAGCACGCTGTTCGAATGTTAAATCCAGTCAGTGAAGATGAATGATTATCCTTGCAACTGATAGAGAAAGAATTCATGGACGAGCCAGGTAGTTTAATTGATCATTTGATAGCGATCAGATTGATTGATTGCTTTCTCTCTTTATGGAAGAAGAGCAGTGCAAACGTCGCCAAAGGTAGGATAAATTGATTGCATGTGATTTTTATTCATTTGAAAGACTCGAAGGAACTGAGTATAAAAGCGAAAGATTGATGATGCTTACCTTCATCGACGTTCGAGTTATAATATAAAGGTACAATGGTGTCAATTCTTTACTCTATCGCGAAAGTAACCTATTCTGCCGTGTTTTAAAATCAAATGAAAATAGCATAGCGTGTTTAAAAAAGGAAGCATCTCGCAATTTCCGCGTTGGCTGAACAGACACGACTATCAGCCTGACTATTATCGAAGGCCCTGACAAGCCCTTCGAAAGGAGAATCGTCTTCGAAAATTGAGTTCACCGTTTTTAAGTTCCAACTGCACGCGTGTTTACGATAACGATCGTTTTTCCCTTTAGACCGTGCGAAAAATGCAGCATTGTAAAATGTATTTTTCTTACCGATGCGTTTGTTCCTGCATTTTTCATGAAACGTCACTACCTCTGCAAAATTTCTCTGCATGAAGGCATTTCTAAACATCCTACATTTTTAGATAAGAAAATATTTCGATAAAATTTGCATAAAATAGAACACGACTCTTTCAACGAAATCTTTGAAACGTATCTGGAAAAGATAAAGAAATTACTCTGCAATTATATTTATGCAGCGCGTTCGATAAGACGGAAGAATCCACTTTCTTTCGATCGAAGTAAGAAATACAGCGTTGTTAGGCAGCTCGCGACAAATGCAACGATCATAGTCATCTATTCGCATCAGTCGCTCCCGCCGAGTAAATTTGCCAGATGGGGGACAGGGCATCCGAATTTCATTTTTCTTCTTTCCTTCTTGGCGAGGCTCTTTCGTCCGATGCTGTCCTGGAAGCAGCGATCGAACGAGCCCTGGCTCTTACATCACTTTTATGTCCGTCATATTTCATGCTGGCCAAACGTTCCGACGAATGATGCATTATTTAGAACGCAATTCGGGGAGAGCCAAGCCGGGACCTCGTGGAACAAATGCGCGCGAAATGGGCCAAGAGCATCCGGCAGAATGTCGTTCCTCTTCCGGGCGATCGATCGACCTACAAGCTTAATTTCGCTACGAGTCCTCTCGCTCGAGAGACGACTCAAACTTCAAAACTCTCTACGAGATAGATCTCCGAGTGCCTCTCTAAAATTTCACGACGAACAATTCGTTTTTTCGATGAACGAATCGTGATAAAACATTAAACGTAGGTTTTTAAAATTCTTTAACGCTCGACTTTACATGCATTCCGCTAAGAAATTTGTCTTAAATTTTAGCCGATTGTGTCAATAAAACTGTAGAACAAAGTACGTTCGACCAATTGTGAGTGGAAATTATTCTTTATAATACTATAAATTAATTATCAATCGTTAGATTTCCTAGCCTTCAATTTTTCCTGCCGACTATCTTCCTCGCCAGAGAAAAAACCAAATTGAACGCTAATCCGACAAAATATCAGGGGCTTCGCCCACGAATATTTCGAATTATCACGAATATCCATTCTTTTTTGTTTCATTTCGTCTCGCCTCGAATAACTAACAATTCGGTTCTAGCTTTTTTAATCTACGTGTCAGCCACAAGCTTCGTATTGCTACGATAGAGGAGAAGAGAGGTAGAAACGGAAGAAGAAAATGTGGAAAACGTATGAATATCGCGCGGAGTGGGAGGTGCATTATTTAGATGCAATTTTTTTCGGAATCACCGACACGCGAATGAATGGGCACCGGGCAAACCGAAGTGAGAAGATTAATGCTTCGATCTGACAGCCAAGCACGAACTTTCAATCTGCAATCCGCGTTTCCTTTCACGTCCCCGCGTTTTACGTAGCAAATAATGTGAGCGACGCGGACAAACCGCGACGAGTTCATTGCAAAACTGTTCCTGGGCACCTACGGTTATCTACGATTCACGCGCTGCTGCATAGAGCTATGGGGTTTTCTCTGCGTGACAGGTGTGAAAAGAACGTGAGAAATTCTATTCGCAAAGGAGAACTTCGATTGTCAGTTAGGTTCGTGTCTGCAACTATTTCATTTCAATATATGGAGAAGGAACTTAACTTTATCGCTATTTTTAGCAGTCAAAAGTTTCTATGTATTATTCAACTGTGTATTATTAAATCATCGGGATCGATTCGTTGAACGAAGTGTCTGGAGAATAAATCTTAATTTTGGATCTTTTAATTATTCAGTTTTTCGATCTTCCAACTTTCGAATTTTTAAGGATCCATAATTCTTTAAAACACCATCCAATAAATCCTCCTCGACTCTTCAATTTAAACGACGTATCAATTCTTTAAATATCCTACTTGCTCATAGGTTAAAGAGAATCGTCGCAAGCGTTCCCCAAAACCGCTCAACAGACGAATTACTCTTGTGAATATCTAATTTTACATATATCTTCCCTTATGTCGTTAAGATTTTAAAGCTTCGATTCTTAACCCTTGAATTTAAATATCTTCGTCTCTCGAACCTCTAAAATCTTAATCATTCGGATGGTCTACTCGCCAAAAACCACTCTATCTCTGTCGTGTAATTTTAAATTGACGAACTACCCCGCGCACAGCTACTCCGTTTTCAACTGACACGAATATCAGAGACTAGCTCGACACAGCGTCCCCAATACCTTAATTGCGTCCCTCGACATTACTTGGGCTTTCTTCGTGCCTTATGCGTACACGGCCCTCCGAATTAGACGCTCCACCCCCGAGCCCATTAGTGTCGGTGGTTTAATTAACTGCCACGATAAATTGCCCTTCGACCATTCAGTTCGATAAATCCACTTACCAAGAACTTTACTTTCCATTCGACGCGTCTATCGTAGCAGGGAAACACCGATCGTCGTTATGAATAAAGTACAATGTAGCGGCGGTGACGTGTAACGCTGGCCGAGCCAACAGCTTTCATTTCGCAACGAGACGTGACGCAGGTGATTTAATGTCGCGCAATTGCTCGAAAATATCCGAGGTTAATAATTAGCGCGAATTAATTTATCGGTTGCTATTAATTAACCAGCCAGTCGACGAATAAGCTACGCCAACTGGCTGCTTATCGGAAACTAATTGATACGCCTTTTCAATCGGTCAACGGATATATTATCGTGTTCGAGGTTTCTGGGCTTCATGGGGAAATGGCAAAAGAATAGAAACATCGCGTCTCATTTAACTGGAATTTCAGGAAATTTGAGAGTAAGTAGCGGAAATTTATCTCATTAAGTTAGAAAGGGAAGAATGTTTCAGCGAAATAAGTAAAAATGGAGGTTTCGGTTAGCTGTTGGAAGCAAACGGCGAAGAAGTTCGTTGAAAATTTATTTTATAAATTTATTACAAAAAAGGAGTATCCAAAGTAATATAGGTATATAAGGCCCGTTGTGTAGTTGTATGCTTCGTTAATCCTCAGAACGCATAAAGACGCGTAAAATGTAAATAACTAATATGATTAATTAAGAGAAATTAACGATCCTTAGTTTGGCCTGTAAAAGGTTTTTGAAAATTATGAATAGGAAAAGATAGCCGAGTTGTGTGAATACGGTACAAGTTCATTAACGGGTAATTCCATACGATAACGCTATGGTGAGATAAAGATCGAGAGAGGCAGAGAATGGAACTACCTTTTCCCATAAAAGCGAAAGCACGTTGCTTCTGCTTCCTCTTTAAGCCATTTCTTGCTACCTCTGTGAAATTTTTTGCGATTATAATTATATTACGAGCTATATTTTCCAATCTAGTATTAGAGTATATCTATATGTTAAAAGGTAGCTAACGTTCATGGCAAGAATTATATGCCGTCACATCGATCTCATATTTAAATCATTATAATCGAAATAACAAATTTATAAATCTTGAAATCTCTAGACTCTTAGAGTTTTCAGTCCACGAAATGTATAACTGTGATAAATATCCTTTATTCTATTTGCAGATTATCGCAAACCGGAAGCGATTCGTAAGAGCCGAGAAGGGAACTATCTTCGTTAAAAGAAGCACCTATTCCCACGTGAACCCAATGAATAAGATGTCACGTACAATCTAACGACTACGCAGCGAAGGAAAGCTAAGAACCAGCGAGTGATAAAGAACATGGAACTCGTCAGTCATGTCGCATCACACTTACGGCTATCAGGGGCGCTTCTGTTCTCTTTCTTAATGCTGATAATATTTCAGAGACGAGACCGAAAGATATTGCAGGAATCGTCGAACACGATTGTCCGAATATCTGACGACGAGTTGCTCCAGGAATTAACCAAAGATCGTAAATTTTTCGTCTCGTGTTATTTACTTAATTCCATAACAAACTATGAATCCTAAGATACAATAAACTATAGAAACACGCAACGAGGCGTAGACTTCTCTTTTCTTATATCGACAAAAATATTCTAAACAATTTAATGTGTAACAAGATTTTAAAGTTACATTCATTCCATGAATTGAACAGATAGTGTATACTACAAACAGAGTGATGTTGCTAAAAATTAGTTAAATATATCTATTTGTATAGGAAACGCAGATTAGTAAAATTCATTGTAATTGAAGATTTGTCCAGGGCTTAAACGTACAGTTCCAAGAAAGGCGATGGATATTGCGGAAGTTTTGAACCAGACTGTACAACTTACCTGATATACTCAACACTATATTTAAAAAACGTAAACCATATGATAGGTTAACAAAGGCACGTTCAACGAGAAGAGCGGGTAATCAGGAAAAATTAACGATGTTTAATCGGCCACGACCGGGGAATACAAATCGTCAATTTCTTAGCGAGCAGGCCGGCGTGTCTTCTATAACGACAAATAATGGTTCGCGATCGATCATGTCTGGTCTGGGTTTTACAGACCTTTTAAGCGCGCACGTACCGCTGGCAGACGATACGAGGAGAAGTCTAATGAACTCGACGACGCGAGCGCTCTATCACTCTTTCCCAACCCATTCCTGGTCCTTTTTTCTTGCCACGCGAGCCCGCTACAAAAATCCTCGTCATCATGCAGATTTATGCCCGTGAAACGAAACTTTTTCGCACGTAGAACCAGAGCCAAACTTCTTAACCGATGGTAAAAACGTTATTAAATGACCGGTCGATTTTTCCGACGCTTTTTAACTCCAGCTTACAACTACTTCCACCCTCGCGTTCTCTTTTTTATTGCAATAAAAACGTTCTTATTGCTACACACTGCAATTGTTCTTTTTTTTTTATTCTTTTTATTTTTTTTTTTTTTTTTTTCGATGAAATATGGAAAACGAAGTAAATCCGAAAGTATCATCGTTCTATGGATGATTTATCGAAGTGAGAAGGCATAGGAATTTCCTACGCCGGAATAAACTTACGATGACAGCTTTCGTTTTTATCCTTCTGCGATAAGGGAGAGTGGAAATGACCCATTTTATTTTTATAAGATGTAAAACACCGTAGAATGATTTATGACGGATAAGACACTGTATGAATGTTACACGATGGATTATGTTCCCTTTTTACTTTGCTTTTTAGTCGCAGACACGCGAAACGACTGGCTTTATCTCATTTACAGTTATTATTAATTTATGAAAAATATTCAAATATGAACAATCTCGTCATCTTCTAATTTTCTCTTCTCTCTCCTTTTCTTTCTTTTTTTTTTTTTTTTGTTTTAAACAATGTAATAAGAGGTGTTTATTCTGTGGAAATTATACGAGATACATAGAGAGATATAGACCCTCATGCGATTATTTTACAGTGGACAAACTTGCGACTCTAATTTCCTCTTTCGCTTTAATAAAGTACGATGGAAACGATTTGTTTTACTTTTGTAAGAGTTATGCGAGGTGTAAAGAATTATAAGTTGGTTTATGATAGACGAAATCCATCTTGCGTGAAGGGAACAGGCTTTCGAGAGATCATTAATATTCATGCCAGCTGGATGAGGTATCTGTGTCGTGCTTTTTTCCCCTTGCACTCGACGCGTTATTTTTCCATAAAGGGATTACGCGAACGAATACTATTTACAGGTTTCTCGATTGCCGCCACACGGCAGAAAAGAGAAGGAGAACAACGTGATTTCCAACTCTCGCGTTTGATGAACGAGACATTCTGAATTTTGGATTTAACAGCGATTTTTATGCAGATTGGACCGAATTACTATGATAATGCGGTATTATAATTCCCATTTACATAATGTATTAACAATGCTTATAATAACCAGCTTGTTGTTTGCATCGTTCCCCTTTCGATGATGTTTCTTCCGATTTTATCGTCTCTAACGACTTTTAATTAACGTTTATTAGAAAGTTAATCTCGCGGATCGTGCTTTGACAATTTGTTTAATAACATGTTTCTCTACTTATTTTTATACCCTAAGCTTACCGACTGCTGCAAAACATCCGATTATTCGACCTCAAATTTAAAAATTCCTTCTCCAGTGTTTAATCACAGTACGTCGTATTTCCCGTAAATTTAAAGAAACATCCACTTGAAATATTTCTAATTTAATTTTCAAACTCATCTTTAATATCCTACCAAATATTCCAACCAAAAATATTTTGCCAATCTTCTCAAACGAACAAAAAAGTTATGGTCCGGGACGCTCGAATCGTTGTACTCCAGTTACTCTGAAATAGTTGTTCGCGATCCATCGACGCGATACCTCTACGTTAAACTGGTTTGATTCGAGCAATTAGAAACCGCAATTGCCACGCGGAACAACGCTGTCGCGAAACACTCAGGCTTATTCGTGCTGTACATACCCGAAATATGGCGCAACTTGGTCAAGATTCTGCGAAGATCGCGGGCTTGTTGGTTGTCGGCTATGGACAAAGGGAAATCCGCAAACTGAGGCCGGGGAATTTCATATCGTTGCCCCTTTGTTCACCGTAACAACCGCCGTTTGACTCACCCCTGCCAGAAACTTCCGGAGATCACAAACTTGGACGTGTAATTGTTTTAACGGTCCGATTCGTGACGTGTATCTTGATTGGAAGGAAACTATGAGACGAGTAGATTGGTCGAAACTACGCCAAAGTACGTCTTTATAGGAGCTTCAATTTTCCAAGTTCGCCAAATTCCGAGAATCGAATACGGCCATAGATGTCAGCCACTCGTCTACCGTGCGATGCTCGCGAACTTTGTTCCAAGAAGAACAAAAGAAACCGTAAGAAAATTTAGTATTCTCGTTGATTCATCGAAGAAAACGATTTACGTTTGATCGTGTAACGTACGTTCCCAACGCTATTCCGCGAGATTATTTAACAAAAGATATTCGCGGTGCCTTCAAACAATTTCAAACATCTTGACAGACACGAAGCAAAATGTGAATATAACTCGACGCAATACCAAGCGATCGTTTCTACTCGCCGCAGAGTTTTATCTCGACCCTTCAACCCTAACTGGAAGAGGAATACAAAAGAAAGGAGGAACTTAATCAGAATCTCTGAAAGAAGTATCCCTATCCATCCCCGTTAATCCCACGCGATCATTCCCCAAACAGCATTCTCTAAGCAGTATCCTTTCCCTGGCAGCATCCCCTGTATACAGACCGAGAAACTACCCTCGATTACCACCAAAGTCTACCCAGTAGGAACCATTTTCCAGTTTTTTCGCCCCGCAAACTACTTGATTTTGGGCTTACAAGCGGCTCGTTTATTTACAACGCGTCGCAGAGATACCCGGCGATACCTTCCCTTTTTTTCCCAGGGAAGCATTATTTAGAGGCGGCCACTTATATTCGCGGTTGCAACGAGTCAGCCATTATAATTCTCCGGAGGTAAATAACCACGGAGCTTACCCTCGTATCGCTCGTTTTCATAAATCGAGCCACGGGATCTTTGTACAAAAGGAACGGCGAACGTAGCGAGCAGAGGCTAGAAAGCAGCCAAGAGGAGGAGCCAGGGAACAGGGAGGAGGCTTGATAATGAAGCCACGAAGATACACGGAGGTATCGTGAAATAAATCCACAGCAACGAATGAATGATAAAGCACTGGAGGTGGGAGAGGCGATTCTCGAAGAACAGTAGTACAGTGTTATCGAAGTGAGAACGCGGCGACTAAGCAGAAATATAATGCTCCGCGCTAGTCTCTTGACCCTGCCATACAAGAGTGCTTAACGAACTGTAAATCATCCTCGAGAGCTTTGATGAAATGGTCCATTTGTAAGGCAACCCCGTCTTCAAAGAAGGACGAACTTCTTCGGGACTATGTTTGCAGACTGTGATGTTCGGGAAAGGGTTTCGAAGAACTACAAGTTCGGGAGACTGTGAAGAAATATGTAGAGCTGCTTATCGTGATTCTGAGAAAACTTTGCATTGTTAATTGCAATTGGATATCTTCAAGCGGAAAATCTACGCTTCGACGATCGAATAAATGAAACTGACGTCGTAAATTTAAAAGATGGAAAAATTCGTCGACCGATCTCGAGCGGTTGGATAGACAATCGTATCGAACTCTGTGAATAGAAATTCTTCGCTGAAATTTGAGAATTTCAGGAGGAATAAAAGAATGAGAAAAGAATCTTCTACTCGGAAGCCGGTACAATCAACTTCCCTCGGTGTACCACAAACACTTACCCTTTCACAACCGAAGCAGAACTTCCCTCTAGCGTAATTTTCTTTCCAACGAGGCTTCCTGACCGCTCGAATTCTGAAACATAAAAAAAGCGAGAGAACCGATTAGCCACGGTGAATACCAATTCCGTTCGTGATTTTATCGAAATTATTGCGTCTTTTCGTCTACCACGAACTAAGTTTCTCCCTGTTCGTACCGGTGGCTGTATTAAAAATTCAAAGATACCGTCGGGACGGTTAGGACGACCGAGAGAAGGAAAGAGAGAATTGAAAGAGAAATCGAACTTCTAACTCGGTTGCGGCGTCGACGAAAAACCACCCCTGACCTTCGAGCATCTCTAGAGACGATCGTTTCTTTCCTCTTTCATCCCGAAGGATTCTTTGCCTTTCCCTCTCGACAAGAAGTTTCATTCGTCTGCAACGCTTTCAGCCGCCTTCCCTTCGTAACTGGCAAAGAAATGTATTATATCGACCACCCCCCTCCGGAAATAGCGTGAGAAGTACGAACCCTTTCGGAAGAGTTCCTCTTCGGTTAGGTCTGTTTCGCGTTGCTATACACGCGTATAAGCTTGTGAGAGATGTTAGGAAAGCAACGAGAAGGTATGGTATCTTATTTAATCTTTCAAAGTTCAAACGAACGCCGTCAATCACGTAAAGAGAGTTGCGAAACTTGTTCCTCGTGCTTCGATTTGATCTAGTGGCCCATAGGTTTCTAAACCTCCATCTTTTCAAATATTCAAACATTCCATATTCGTTTCAAATTTTCAAACCTTCGAATATGTTTCAGTTCGTAATTCATAAAAAAGAGGAGCAATTTCAAAATTAAAATTGAAGTTAAAATTTCTTAATTTCGAAATTTAAAAGATTACCAAATTCCAAACGTGAAATGTAAATGTCTGTCTCGGAAATCTCATCGCATCAATTACGTACACTACCGAACGTGACTGGTTATGTCAGATGGAGAATTCGATTTTAATTGGAATTCCAGAGAATATTTTTCGAGGTGAAGGAACGAGAGAAAATATAGTTCTGGATAAAACGGATAAAAAAAAGATCAAGAGTCATAAAGACCAGCTTCGAAATAAGGAGAGTCGACGATTATCGACAGCTGTCGACGATATCTAGATTCTAAAAGACTCGAGTAGAAATCATCGATCATATATTACGGTAGAAGATACCAGAGATTCATAAAGTGACCCAGTTTTGAGCAATTGTGTTTCTTTCTTTCTCGGTACAGAATAAAATTTTACAACACGGCAAAGTCACATTTGAAGAATATTATATTGGAAGTCACGCAGAATCATTCCTTCGAATTCCAGAGCGATAAGAGTGTCTCTTTGTTCTTTACAACCTCGTAAGTCTTAACTTAAAGTAAGAAGAAAATTAAATTCATTTACATTTTACGCGTCATACATAACAATAAAAGAAACTTTATACAACTGCTCGCTGAAATCCTTAATTTTACTTTCAATTCAGATTTGCGTATCTTTTTTTGTATTCCGATTTCGTTAACTTAATAAATAGATCCTATCGTACAAGTTCAAATTTCTACAAATTATTATACAATGAAAATCATAAATATCCACTCCAATAAATCGTTTACAATACACCGAACGATATTTAGCGATTTATTCGTAAATTCTTTTATACCAAACAAATATAAATAATACCTATTTGATTCGAAGATGACAAGTATCTATGTTGCAAACCGAACCGACAAATTTCATCGGATGAAATATGTTTCGAAGAGTGTGTCACTGTTGATCGCGATTGAACTGTACAGTTTGTAATTCTACGCGATAAATCTTGCTTCCCATGGTAGACAAATTTTAACAAACGCAAATAATCGACTATTCTTTCGCATTAGCGCAAAACATTTCCGTGACAATATAGAATTTTCATTGCCTGTCCGTACAAACGGTTGCACGATTTCACTGTAACGATAAATAAAAATAATAATTTCCTTGTGTTTCTTTCTTTCTAAAATTTCTAAAATTTCGATACGTCGTTGTTTGCTCGAAATTAAAAAATAAACGACATTTTGCGACGGTTAACTTGATATATTCTTTACGCAGCTCGCTCGTCAAACGTCCAAAATTCAGAATTTTTAAATCAGAGTTTCGAAATTTGATTTATCTATATTAGCCATCTTCTAGGAATATTTTTGACGTGTATTTCACTAAATGGATTTCCGAAACTCGATCGAATATCCCGAACTAACGTTCCACGCAAACTGAACAATTCTGACAAATGAAATCTCGGTGCGATTCAATTACGACAACATTTGAAACTTATCAAAATCCAGCGAGTAGGAAGTGGTTCGCTAACGTAGAACGATCCGATAAAAATTAATTAGCTACCATGACCTTACTCGGCGAGGATAATCGCGCGTGTTGCACCTTTTTATCGTTCTTATGCACACGATAGGAAACGAGAAACCGTAACCCCGACGTCGCCGTTAAAACGACGTTCCTTCCACGTTCCATTGTTGCCAATCAAGCAACTTCTTCTAGTCGACGATAATTGAAACGAGCCACACCGGCGTCCAATAACGAATTTCAAAACGTGCACAATCGCGTGGTAATGACTACGGGAAAATGGATCTGTCGCAGTTGCAATTAACGTTACGTTACGATTAATATCGAGTCAACGAAGCATCCGCGCGTTTTCCACGAAATCGCGTTTAATCGAACCGAACTGGTGAAATATAGACGGTCTCTCGTCGATTCCAAGATTCTCGACCATTCTCGTGAAAACTCGCCCGTTCATTCGCGATCGTGGATCAACGTTTTCAGAAGAAGCATCCAAATGACAAATACCGTGCACGACATACGCAATTTTCATCGCGACACATAAAACTACGTGAACGTATTCTTCGCCCTTATTCCGAGGAATAACCGGAACCGTCTTTCTAAGGCATTATCCGAAAAACGCGACTAGAAAAGGAACAGGAGAGAAGACACCTCGACTTACGATTATCCAAATCGTCTCTAAACCGTCGTCTTCAAAATGAAGTCAACATTTCCATCTCGAGCGGAGACGGTTCTCTGGGAAATTTTTCACAGCTCGCTCACGTCTTCCATTAGGTTACTTGGCGGATAGTTCGGTTACGTGAGCTTTTGTGCGCGGCCGCGAATCTCACGGACCCGTCTACAGACACCCTCTATTACGTTTCACCGGGAAATTTCCCTTACAACATCGTACTTCGTTCGCCACGTCGCGTGTAACAGTGCCACTTTTCCTCCGCGCTTTGCCTGAAATTCACCTACCCGCACGCACACCCTTCGTAATTCGCCCGCGAAACTTTCTTGCGTTTCTACAGGCTACATGTAAATAAGCTGACTAGGGCGTGTGCGCGCGGAACACTCCGTGTACAGACGATTATTAAAACAGCCATTATACGCGTGCGTGACATTGTAGCCCGCGTGGAAACGAGAACGCAGATGGAAGACCATAGCAAACTCGAACGACGCTCTTACGTTTAATATACATAGCGTTCCGACTTTAATACGCTACAAGCGAAAATAAGAAAATAAGTTTTGAGCAAAGTTATCATCCTACGCTTTGTACTACACCGCGTTCATAACAGAGCCACGTTTGCCACTAGGCACGAAGTAGGCACGTGCCTAAGGCCCGCTGAAGAAAGAGACCCGGAGAAAGGTATTGGACAAACGCTGCATGAAATAAACAAATCCATTGTCTTTGATTTCGAAGTTTAATTGAAGGAATAAATACCGATAATGTTACTTATCGCAAAATAACAAGACGATCTGCTCGATCTTTTGCGGTAAGTGTCTTAAAAAAGAATTACGTTGACGTTGAAACAGCAGTAAACAGAGTATTCATAAGCGAAATTGAAAAGCCAATTGTTCGAGTAGAAATGGCTGCGTTATTTCATAAGCTGGATGAATTCAAATTTGCTGCAGTAATATATTCGGAGAATGCCTTTAAATAGAATAAATGCTGCTAGCAAATCGTTGCAATCATCCACATGTTTAATATGTACGATGGTATCGCTATATGGTAGCAACTTTATTAAAAATATCTGTAACAATTTCAAGGAGATTGAAAATCAAGCTGAAAATATCATTCCAATTAAATATAAAAAAAGCGCCGACTAACAAAACAAATATTTATCGATTACGAGAACGTATACTTAGGAGGCGAAGCTTTTAGAGCAAACATATTTTATACGGTTCATAGTAGAATAGAATCTGATTTATGCAGAAGAGGTGCTACGTAAAGGTACAAACAATAAATTTAAATTTATGTACTTACATATATATATATATATATATATATATTATAAACTTGTATCGAATGAATTTATAGGAAATAAATTCAAAGTGGAAACGAAACAATTTAATATATTAAGTAAGGCTGAGAGCACAGTCCTGGCTTCTGATAGATTGAATTTTACGATCGAAAAGAAAATGTTTCGCGTTAAATTCCGACTACCGTCCGATATAACATCAACCTCTCAATACCATTCCATCGTGTAACCATCTCATAACGCTTCGTTGAATTAAAAAACGAACCAAAAATATACAACGTTGGTAGGAATTCCCGTTCGCGAACAATTCGATGAATCGATAAGTCGAGGCTAACCAGGCGACTATGAAAAGATTTTATTCGCGAGCCTCGGCCTTTCAACTAGATGGACTTCGTTGGCCGAATTTATCGAGCAGGCCGTTCTTTTATGATGCATGAGATTTCCTCGATCTATGGATAATGGAACGGGAAATAAAGTGCGAACAATTCCGTCACTCCTTGTTCGCTTCGAGTCGCGACGTTCTCGCGCGAGCAAGTATGCACGCACGTGAGCTCGCACGCTCACGCAATCGTACATTGTTTGTGTGGCAAGTGCAGACGCGGGAAAATGCAAATCGGTGCATGAAACTGTGGGACAATCGGTTTAAAATTATACGATATAGGAAGCTGTAGCGCAGTTGAATCGTTTTAGGAGAGAACGCGTGTCAGGCGTGATATTTTCCCTTGTTTTCTTTTTACGAAAATGGAACGCGAAAACTGGATGACGGAGCACGTGAAACTTTTGAAAGATTTTGGACGACAGTGAAACGATAGCGCGATATGAAATAAAATGGAATTTTGGCGGACGGAAGATATACCTGCGTTTTCTATCACTTTAATTGATATTTTGGGAAAAATAATACTTAAAAGTTGAACTATTGAAGTTTTGGACAAATTGACGCTATATCGTACAGTGTAAGATAAAATGAAGGTTTGCCTCGTCTTCGTTGATTTTTGGCGTTAATTTTCCGAATGATTGAACTCCGATCCGACTCAGTTTCAATTCAATTAGATCGTAATGTTATCCTATTCTCTTCGTCTGTAGTTAATTGGTGAAATTAATATCGCGATAGATCGTAGCCAGTATCCTACTGGTTACATATTGCGTGATTGCAAAATAACAAATAGTTGAGGTAGTCAACAGAATGTAATTTCTCGCAATTAAGATGATACCTGGATGGATGATATTGTGTGCAAACGCAATATAAAACCGCAGTTTTCAAAAAGGTGAGCAAAAATATCACGTATTAATCACTTCCAAGTGATTTTCCTCCCATAATAATCTTACGAAAGTAGTCAATTAAAAGTAATTAATTAAAAAGTGGGAGTTACTGCTTCCTTTATCGATTGTAATTAATTTCAAACCGTAAATGTGCACGCGATCCTAGTAAATGTGCACATCGGAATCCTTAATTTTCTCGGAGCCTGACAAGCCGCCTGCGCCGCTACGAAATCAATTAAGTGGTAATCTACCGGCACATCAAATAAATTTAATCACTGTCGGGCGTCGACAGAATCCCGGAATTCCATTCGTCAGTGTCGCAAAGTCAACTTTGCCACGGTTACAACGAAATAGCGTCATAAACGAGCATCGATAACGAGCACAATTAATTAGCGCGATTTTTTGCCTCTTACAGTCGTCGAGTGAGCTCGGAACCTACATCGATCTGTTGCAAATACCAGGCTGTGTACCATTTTTCTTTCTCTTTTCTTCTTTTTTTTTTTTTTTTTTTTTTTTTTTTAATTTCTCATCGCGCTATGAAAGTTTCTGATTCAAAGATGAGCCGGTTAGCAAGTTAAAGGGAAAGAATTTCCATCGATCAATGACTCAATTAGGACGACCAGGTACAGGTGAAACGATTCGTTACTGGTTAAATTACACAGGTGTCCGATCGGTAGTGGCAGGTTAGAGATAAGAAAATCGCGTGAAGAGGCAAATTGGAGGATCAGCCAGGCGAACATAATACGCGCAATTCGCATAATGCACACGTATCGGTAATAAGAAGTGGTCTTGGCAATTAGCGTCGAATAATTAAAGGGTCGTTAATCCCTTTACGGGCGGCTACGCTAAAATACATCGAGCCGGGGAGAGGTAGAAGAGGAAAGCAAGTCCAGAAATCTTGGAAGACTGGTCGAGGCTTGGCTCGAAATTGTAGAAACTATCGATCGTTTCGGGAACTACGTCTTAATTCTTGCCAGCGTTTCTACGCGGAATGCAATAATCGTACGTTAAACGCGACACGGCTCGCCATATAATTAATGCCATGTGAGAGGCGAGTGTCGCGTTACAATGCATTCGCAATGTCGTTGAAGCACCGTAATTACCGTGAGTTTGTCTTGCCTCCCCTGACAACAAGCCCTGACAAAGAAATATAGCAAAAACGTTACACTTTTTCGAGAGAAGGGGGGACGGGGGTTTGCAGCGTGGTTTGTTTCAAGTTCTGGGACTTGTTTTTTCACTGCGACAAATGGTCGTGGAAAGAGAGGTAGCTAAGTGAGACGCATAACGGTAATAACATTTGCTAATATTGGTTAAGTGAGATATATCGCGTAGTAATGATATTTGGTTGCATTATACTTATATCATGTAACGTGCATATTTTTCCAAATTAAGCAATAGCTACGGTATACCTTTGGGAGTTAATAATTTTATAAAGTTTCTAAATTTATACTACATCTTGTGCCGTTGTGAATTGTTACCTGTCTTTCTTAAATTTTTCTGTCTAGCCATACTGTCCGTTATTTCATAATATTCCCATTACTCGTAATATTTCGAAATAATCGAACCTATGAAATGAAGGAAGACAAAGATTTCAGAGATATCGAAGACTAACCTGCAGTCGGGTCTCTCTGGTACTTACCACGCGGTACAATTCCTTGGATCGATATTAAAAGCCGCGTGGCGCTAAATATCACGAGACAAAGGCATGCAAATGTTCGCGAGGATAACAAGTGCGAGGGGAACGTAGGGGACTGGGTTCGATGCGCGAGAAAGCGCGAACGCAACCGGTGCTTTTATTTTCGTAAATTATTTTAACCGTGTGTGTGCAGCATGCGCGAGCCTACGTTTTACAAACAGCAAAAAGTGAACGAGAACAAAAGAAGCACGGAGGAAGAAGAGGACCGAGGAAAAAAAAGGGACTCGTGCACTCGTTACCGCTGGACGAACATATGAAAAATGCATGACGCCGGAAGGATCGTTATGCTAATTCGTTCGACGCCGCGGCAGTTTCGTGTACAAACTTGCTAGCCACGTCTACACACACGCGTGCAACACCATCGATCGTAATTAAACCTGTCCATCAGATTTCCATCGGGCGGCTGCTCGATTTCCACTTTCATCGTGTGTCACTTCACCGCTGTCACGGTGTCAGAAAGGGGGTTTCGCTAAGTTAGCTCCAAGGGTAGCTTCTAATAATAACCATATTCTATGTATGCGGAGGGTAGAACTTAATGGTGAAATGGGAAATTTTGCTGAAATTGTTTTGATCGATATCTCTGGGTTAATGTTTCTTAGAATTTCGTGAATTCTGATGCGTCTCGGTGATATGACAGCGAGTGACGGTTTCAATTAACCAATACAAATATAACGAGGAAGAATACTTTTTGAGCTATAACGATCTTTACGTTATTATCTAAAGTTCTGGAAAATTTTCACTAATATCGTTGAAAAAATCGAACATCGATGTAATGGCCGAAGGTTAACTTAACCTGAACGTTTGCTTCCAGAAAGGTAATAAACTTGACCAGGATTTTTCAATCCTACTTTCCTAAAGACTAGAACAGATGATAATGAATCGGTATAAAAGTAAATTGAGCGTACCGCGTGCATTTTTAATTACATTCCTCGAGCCTCGATGATGAATCTTGATGAATGTATAAATTACTGGAATGCATGAGCGCGCAAGCATGCTTTGAGATGCTTTAACACTATATGATTCTGTAATCACTATTAAAGCACTGCTTTTATTTTTATATCTTAATTATGCTTCTAGCTACGGATATTTAATATTCTCCTGTGGAACGAAACATCTCCACTTTGTTACCACATTCGTTAAACAAAAACATTTAACAGTAGTACTTGGTTTGCGTGGCTAATGACGTTTGATCTTTCTACCAAATTCTCTGTGACCGACGCCGTAACTATCATATATTTACGGTATATTTGATAATGTACGTATGTACAGATAATATATCGATACGAATCGTGTACTTTATTCGCCGATGGTTCCGTCGAACATCATTCCGGTTCGACTAAATTCGCGATTTTCTTACACGTATCTACTGAAAGATAAATTTCAATCCGAAGACACGTCGCGTTCCGATATTCCACCAGAAACCAGCACTTTGTCTGTATTCACTCGTACGTAAAGCACAAAACCGAGCTACTTATACCGTGATTTTACAAATCTCCCCTCAGTATCTGTAATCCACAGTGCGTTTAATATTCATACATTCAAACGAAGATACGTAGAGCCATCATTACCCGACGATTACTATATCCCTGGAAATTTCACCGGCGTTAAAATTCGACCGAATGCGTTCTGATTCAACCGAAATATTAACAACATCGATAGGGAATATTTCACAACTACGGCTCAATTTATAGATAAAGCGCTAATTGATGAAATTTGTCTAACCAACATGCGCGCATGGGCCATATATAGAGCTCACTAAAGTTACCAAAAGTTGAAAAAATTAATACCAAGCGAGGAACATACAAGAAATTAAGAATGTATTTATTTTTAAACTATGGATCTTCCGACCTACTTATTAAATATATCGTAACACGTTATCCTATTTTGGACCTCTAATGAATAAACTAATTGTTTCAAGCATCGCGGATAATCTATACTATGTTCCAATGCGGATTAAACATTTAAAGAGCTGAATATAAATTTGTATAAACTACGGTATACAGGATATTGCAATTCAGGAACGCTACATAAACTGCAATAAAACCGTGCAACTAATCCACACAGATCTAACGTACTTTCCTTTTACCATATTGTCTTTTTGCGCGTTCGAACAATAGTAAGATCGGAAAATGAAAATTCGACCGCAGTAGAATTAACAAGTAGCTTAACCATGAGCTGGCGATGTTCTTGCGATTGTGGAACTCTATCCATCCCGATGCATACGGAAATTGGGTCGAAGCGGAAGCCAAACGTCGACCACGACGCGGAGGTCAACGAGAGAAAGTTAGTAGAATCGGTGTGTGCTTTGGTCGAGTCAGTAGAATGGATACGGTTGCCGGGAAAATCTGCGAAAATCAGGTAAACGGAGACGGATAATAACTGTTGAACCATCGAATCCAGCGGAACTGTTCTCCGGAATAATAAACGAGCCGAAATTTCCGAGGGAATCATCCAGAATTCGTTCGACGAACGTACATAACTTCTAGTTTTAGTAAGGCGATTTTCTAGCAGCTCCCCCAACACGAACCCAGCCCCAAACGATCCTCGCATCTCCGATAATTGTACGAACTGTGTTAAGCGGCAGATGGTAAGTCGGATTATCGGGGAAAACTTTATGCATCCCTACGTACGGGGAAGAAATATTCATACGTTCGTGACGAGGGTTTCGCCGGAAGAAGGTGAAGATCCTAACGTTAATCCGACGACGCGGTCGTGAGATCCTTTGTTAGTGTTTATCGAGATTATGAGGAGCCCAGCGATTTTGCGTTGGAAAATGACCGTAAAGCGGTATAAATAAAATATCTTGTTACTCGTAACTACCGTAGAAAGTTCGTTAAATAACGTCGTGTTGGCTGCGGATAAAATGATAATATTATATAAGAGAGTAAAATGAAAGAAAAGTGTTTCGGAAGTTTGGCCAGACCAGAAGGTTCGCCAGTCCACCGAGAAAGGTTACGTACGATATAATAGGAGATGAAAGAAATAAATGGCAGATAGCCTGGAATACGACTGGAATGTAAAATAAATAAGAAACGACCAAGAAATATCTTAAACAACGAATGAAAAAGCACGGATGAACGTCGATAGAGGAAATTATTCGAATATAATTTTTCTAGTTTCTGATATGCGAAGGGATCCGGCACTGCGGATGACAGTAATGAAAGGGCAAAGTTTGCGGGTCTGAGGCAATATAGAAAATCAGGATGGATTATCCGACAAGAAGACGACGCTGCTTTTCCGTGTGCTCAGCAAAGAAACGCGGGAAATATGCGGGGGATGCGAAAAGTTGTGGTACGATAGGAAGGAGGAGAGGAGAAAGCTGGTCGGCTCTTGTAAGCACGAAGAAGAATCGATGTTCGCCAACAAAGTGGTAATGCCGAGCCATCTGCTATTCGCCGGATATCAGCAGCCAACCAGTCGAGCAGAAGAAAATCGCAAAAGGGAAGAGGAAGAACAAATTCTAATGAATTTTTACGTTCCCTATTCGTCGTTTACTTAACGTTCCTAGAAAAGACGGGTTTGAAATTTTAATAGTAGCGAGAAGATTTCGGTTCTAATAAATTTACGTAAAATAAGATATGTTAGAAGACCAATATTTAATTTAATATTCGGAATACTTTAATTATTTCTGAGACACGCGTAGGATCTTTCAAGTTTCTTACAACCAATTTTACAGATTATATTAATAAAAATATAATTTCTAAATCTTAATAGGAAGTTACAATTGTTTGTAAAAGCTGTAACATCTTGACGAATTTTTAGATAATGTTTTTCGAAAGTCGAAGAACGAAATATCATCGGATAAGGAAACTCCGATGCTGTTGTTGCATTCTAAACGCGGTAGGATCAACGATTTTACAGTTAACAGGCTATGCTGTAACGTTAACAACATTTGATCTCGTCACGGATAATTCCCTCGTTATCGGTGTATCAAGCATTGTGCGTTTCGCTCTCTTCCTCCCACTCGTCGCGGGGATCGTTCTGTTACTAGAAATTCGAATATTAATGTGGACAAACGGGCAGCAGATTCGCGCTGAGCGTGAATCCAACTCCCCTTCTAATTCCAAAGCTTAATCCAATCTGCATGCAATTGTCAACGAGGCCGCACTACCGTCGAGCTGCTTGATTTTAATTAAACCCAATGCAGATTAAATCTAGGCAGTAAACACGCCACCGGCTCGGAGACAGATTAGAAACTCACCCTGCCCGCATAAATTAATAACGATCGGTGTCGATGCCTGTTCAACTTGAACTGTATCGAGCGATTAACCCATCAAAAGGGTAACAAAGGATCCCATACCGTTGAATTTACTTGAAATCTTTGTTTTCTGGTGGTGATTTGATTAAAAATCCTCATTGGTCATTTAAGTCAAATTTTATGGAAATATCGTGGATGACAGGTAATAAATCTAAATGACGAATATGCGGTTGCTACAATACGAATTTTGCTGCATCTATGGAAAATTTCACGAGACGAAAATGCGCATAATATGCAGAGATATATAAAATATCCAAAATACGGCGCTATACAATATTTAATAGACAAAACGATTCTCTGCCTAAGTTTTATTTTATTAATTACATTCGTAAAGATATAAGTTTGTATAAATGTTCGCGGTTCAACGACGACTATATGGTATATAATTACAATGGAATAACCGACTGTACGAAAATGCAAATTACAATCCAAGCGTTTTATCCTCCGCGCAGAGGAATGCTACGAATAACTCGAACAACCGCTCCACCAAGTAAACTGAAAAATAATCCACAAAATAATCCACGAAAACTACTCTTTGTAAGGAATGTTGCTTTTAACAAATGCGGTGATACCTTTGAATCGTTATGGGTCGCCGAATCCTACGATAATCGAGTAAAGCTGAACGATCCGCGGAGCGTAGCACGAATACCGTACATTTGCATCAATTGTTCCAACAGTAAGGGCAACCGCGAGGCAAACGCAAACTTCAAGTATAAGCCGTATAGTTGGCGAAGTTTGAAGTTCCCCCCAGGGAGGTAAACTAATTAAGAAGGATTCGAGATAATTAATTCGTATGCCGGACGTTTGTTTCTGCTTCAAGAATACCGCTAATATTACGCGCGGCGATCAGACGCCCTTCGCGGATTAAGCAGCCGTCTACCAAGCGACACGACGAGAGTTCCAACGAGAATATTTCGACCGTGCGGTATCCGGTTCCGGTCCCCTAATGAAACTTGCAACGATTAAACCACCTCCGAAGAGTAACTTAAAACTGGACACGTTCCAGTCCACGGGCTGTAGCTGCGGAAGTAAACTCGTGAATCGTCTTCGGCGAAACGTGACCCCATTATAGTCAACGACGAAGTCGTCAACGATGCATTAAACGACCCAGCTAAGATCCCCGGATT
The DNA here is from genome assembly GCF_905332965.1 of Bombus pascuorum. Classification (NCBI taxonomy): domain Eukaryota; kingdom Metazoa; phylum Arthropoda; class Insecta; order Hymenoptera; family Apidae; genus Bombus; species Bombus pascuorum. The sequence goes on along the minus strand of NC_083497.1, from coordinate 12,712,464 downwards.
CGAAGACGTAAATAGAGCAGTGAGATGGTTAGGGGATTCTGATTCTAGCGATTGTGGCACGAAACGTCGGTACGTAGTGTTATAACCGTAATTATGCGTTAGGTGATTGAGAAGAGATCTTAGGGTGGTAGGATAGGTAGCGACTATTTTCATTCTCACTGTGAATGTAGCAACCGATTGGAAATAAGAAATCTCGAGTATAATAATTTTGATACAATTTTGCGAATAAACAAAAAATTTTGACAAGAACGTCACGAATGATCGCGAAATTGTCCAGCCAAAATTATATAATTTAAGGAAACAACTAAGTAACTGTTTCCGTTTCTATCACGACGGACAATGAAAATTGTTGGAAAATTAATTTTCAAGCGTTGCATGTCGATTGTAACGAGAGTTTACGATGTACGAAGCAACAACAAGTTTGTAGATCTTTTCAAAGAAGATAATAACATAGCGGAGGGAGAGCACGAGTTTAAAAGCACGAGTTTGAAAGCACGAGTACTATGTAGTTTGTGTTGCGATATCACCTATAATGTGCTTTTTAAACTTCATCAAGGGAAACAAAGATTACATCTATATCGCCATTTGAAAATACCAGGTTATCTGACTTATTGTTACTTCCTGCTAGAGAGCACAAAGATTAATTCCGTAACAGTGTTCACGTTGAAAACAACTTATTAATATTTCTTACAGCTTGGAAACTTACCGTTCCTGTAAATACTTTTGGCTTACAAATATTAACAAGCAGTAAGCTGCACTTAATTACTAGTTTATATGCTTGACATTCTCTATTATCAGAAAATAATTTATTTTTTCAAAAATTTCTTTTAATTATAACTTTAAACTTATAAAACGCTTCCCATCGTAAACTTTAATTAATTTTTCAGTTTATACGTAGCCTGTTGTTCCACTATGCCTCGAAATTGCTTCTAAATGTTCTAAAGAAACTCTTTTCCATAATATACGACAAAAAATGTATATTACAAAATTTAAGTTGCATAATAAATATTCCTTTGAAAGTTGTTAATTAATATTCGAGTCGACTGCATATCGCCAGCCGGTCTTACAACTTTTTTATCCTATTTCTTACACTTTCCTCGACGTGCTGCCTTAAATTTGTTACCGTATAAACACGCACTTTTTTAATTTGCATTCGTAACACGCACTGATATCATCGATTATGAATATGTATCCCCTCGATAAGCAGAACGGTTCTGTCCATTTTAATTAATGAATGGAGTTTCCTTTTGCTTTTATCCGTAGTAACAATTTGTTCCTTATCGTTATCGGATATCGTTAGAAAAAATCCAATCTATTTTTCATTTTTCCGCTTATACGCTTACGATCATGTGCCTGGAGTATATCAGGCAAAATGTATACGCTTTAACGAAGGCTATTATCAATCAGTGCAATAGCGAGCTTTATACTACGACAGAAGTAGTTCCAAAGATAAAAATTCATAAGCTTACGGCCTGTTTCCAAGGAAGTGAACAGAAACAACAAAATTCAAAGCCCCGTACTTTCTAAATCAATTCGAAGCCAACAAAATCGTGACGCAGCAAGCCCCTAATTTCACGTGCATTAGATATTTCATTCTAAAAAAAAATTCCTGGCATTGACGTCAAGAGATGATCGATTCACCGCGGAATGACCCGATACTATAGCTTTCTCATGATCGAAGTTACAATTATCGTAATATTGCTATTTCAAAACTGCTGTACGGCGAGAAACATATGCAATTAACACAAAATTCAATGTGGATTGTTATTAAAGTCTTGATAAATTGTTAAAAATATAAAACAAATATAAATCAATTTTAATTAATTTCTGCACCAATGTTAAAACGTTACCAATATTAAAATTGGTTTCCGTATCCGGAAGAGATGCTCCGAGCCTATTAAAATTAACCAATTTCGGACGAAATTTCCCTCGTCCCACAAACAACGAAAAATTCCCATCAAGAAAGAACTGCCCAATCTTTCCTAACAAGCATGCACAATGGACCCCTGTCCGTTCAACTATACCGTATCCTTATCGTCCGAAAGCGGCTGCCTCGTAATTGCTAGGACTGTAAGTAGCTAATAGTATTAGCACGCCAGGTTTCCCTGGTCCCGGCAACAATTAAGCTGAAAGGCACGTCGAGTCTTTCAGCAAGATGAGTAGATTAGCTTGTTAGTTTAGCTGCCGCGTTATACGCGATACACTTTCCCTCCCCCCTCCCATTGCCGATGTTTTCGCGGACGAACCACGTTTCCGTGTTTTCGCCGCGAGTTTCGCGTACCTTCGGCTTCAACAAAAATAAAGGGAGGAATAGATTCGACCATCGCGTCGACGACAGTGTTGTTACGCGCGAATAATCAGCCTGGACGAAAACAATGCGAATCGGGCGACGTGAATTCTGCAGGAACGCGGTCATTAGAGTGATCTCAGAAGCGGAGAATTCGTCATGTTGACCACGGCTCTCGTACTCGAGTTCGAAACGTGTAAATAACGCGAAGTTTCTCCGTACACGGCTCTTTCGATTTCACTCGTGCAAATACGCTTTATGTAAATTAAACGTTGCCATTTAAACGCGTTTGAAATGCCTTGGATTTTATATATTCTTGATTAAGACTCGTGTGATTTGCTTTGTGGCTTCAAGATTAGAGAAATCATTTTTTAGTGATTTTCTTGACGTATTATTTTTTCACGCAGCTTGTAAATTTATTGACAAATTATTTAGAATTTGTTCGTTGCATGATTCGTAGAAATTCGACCGAGTTCGATGAATATCTGCGGGAAATTTGTTCAAGGATAGATGGTATTATCCGAAAGTCTGGCGTCATTCGATGCAGCCAGCATAATGACGCACGAAACGCTGGAAAAAGAAAGGCTGGAAATCGACCTCCGAATGACGATAACGACTGGCGGTATAGGAAGTTCCTACTCAGACATTAATAACCAGCGGAATCTCTTTTTCTCCAGGCAACGATCGTTCTCACTCGTGGTCGTTTTTTAAAAAGTTTATCGTTATTGCGACCAACGAATTGCCTGTATTATCTACAGGGCTACGATTAGGGGTACAACTCGATAGTAAGTATCTTACACGTGAAATATTCAGAAAAATTGACGAATTAAAAGTGTATTTGCACGTTGTGTAAAAATATGATATACAGATTTTATTTAGAGAAAGGTGAATCAATTAAGCAAGTTAATAAAATCCACCTTTTTCTTTTATTCGAAATTTTATCTTTCCTATTTAAAACACTTCCTACCGTATTAAAGAACGTGCGCATCTATTATGATTTCTAATTGTTGCTTTAGCAACTGCAATCAGTTTCGAAGCGTGACTCGAAAAGTGAAAAATCTAGTCATTTACTGATAATCTTCGTGCTTCCTTAAACATTATTAAATGCTTCCTGTTTTTTTATTCGTACAAATTTCCTCGATAAAAGGACGGAAGTAACATAGTGCGAATGATCGCTGTCGTAATCTTTCCCTGCTTAAACCGAGAGAATTTCAAAGACAGCAATCAAGAAATTATCATAAAATTTATAAATTCGGAGAAGGAAGTTTACAACGATAAAGAGTAGCAAACGTAGCTTGAAATAACGTGGAAAGAGGGAAACATAAAGGACGAAACCGCCCACACCGTCAAAACCCTTTAAGCGAATGCAGTACGATGTCGAAATAATCATAAGAGAGCCGAGTTTCTCGCAATGTCCGGATATTTCACCTACCATTTGCCCCGTAAAAATCATCATATTTCCAAGCATACTCGCGCTGTCGCGAATCATGAGGTGGCGAGGAAGAATAAAAAAAAAAAAAAAAAGAGGAGAAAAGGAATCCCTGGAACGGAAACTTCATCGTTTCGTCGAGCTTTTCGCTCGGCCTGGAAAACGAGCGAACCATCGAAGAAGGGAATAGCGGGAATTAGAGCGAACGAAAGAAAAGGGGCCGATGGAACTCATTTATTTTACGTGCCGAGACCTTCCGAACGCTTTAATGCTTTCTCTAAACAAACTTGCTCGCTTTTGAAGCGGCTCTGTTACCTATTTAAACACACCATTCGCCGTTTTGCACGGGGAACGTTCTTGTAATTAAAACGATCTTCCGATACGTGGAACGGCAAGACTTTGGTCCAAATGTACTTTGTTCGTACAAGCTCGCGTTGAGTTGGCTATTTGTGCCGGGATCCACGACTTCCTGTTTATACCGTTGAATAGGAAAATTAGCTATTTTCTGTCGTCGCTCCAGATCCAAATAGCTCGGTATGAAAGTTTAAAAATCTATCATTTCGCCCGCAATATCTCGCGTCCCGCGTAAAATACTACCTATCAATCTAAAACGCAATCACCAGCGCAGGTTACATCACTTTGAAATAGACGGAAGAAAAAACGAGACATAAAGAGAAAGTGGCAAATTCAACAATAAAAATTGAAAAGCGAAAAAGTCGAAATGTACTCTGACAAACCGAATATCAAAAATTCCAGAGGTAAAAAATACCCGTGCCAAGGTGTGGATCGCGAAAAAGCTTTACCTGGCCAACACAATTCGAAACGAGAGCGATCTGTCACCCATCTTTGACAAATTTTATCATCGATACCGTGATCCATGCGAGTCGAATTTTTATAGACAGCAACGACGTTTGAAAAATTTTCGTGAAACAGTTCCGAGAGAGAGAGAGAGAGAGAGAGGGAGAGAGAGGGAGAGAGAGGGAGAGAGAGGGCAGAAAAGAGCCGCCGTGCCTCCTGCTGGCCAAGCTGAGGCAATCGAGGTGTCTAAACAAACTTCAGAAGACATCGTCTCCGACTCTATTTTAAGCTGGCCGAGAGTGCACAAGGGGAGATCGTGGCTGTGCCAATATTTGCCACGGACTAAAATGACATATCGTTGTTGTCGGAACGCGCCATTAAACATTACAGCTCCAGACTTTCACGGTGTCGCGCGACAAGGTGCATTGTAACGCAAATAATGTGCCGGTGCGGTATCATAGAAATCATCGTTGAAATGGCTGTCCATTTCGAGCTGACAAAAAGGGGTGAGAGCACCGGGGCTAACGTGGTCATGGCGTTACATGGTCAACATGGCTGTTAACCGTAACAGGACGAACAATCGACGTAATAACACGAACCACTTCATCATGGAAAACACAATCCCTTGCGTAATTTCACTGAACGTATCTCTTCGTCGCGTGTCTTATTACCGTTTATCGAATTATGATATTTTCACGGAATATGTATCGGTTGTATCGCGACACGGTTATTACTTGTTCGATAAAATAAGAGCGATGATGGTATTAACGCATTATGAATGTATGGTTGGACGATCGATCAAGAGCGATTATGATTCAGTAGCAAGTGGTAATACACAGGATTGGTCGTAACGCAACCGAGCAAGAAATGATTCTACACGAGTTATCTGTCTTAACTTTTCAAATCGTTTATACGTAGAAAATAACGAAAGATGATCAAGTCAGATATTTGTCACGTAATACGAGAAAGTAGTAAGACAAAGGAACATGTTTTACTCGAGGAAATTTTGGGCTAACAAAGCTAACAAAGCTAAATATTCTTGATACAATGAGCGAAATTTGACGAGGTAGGTAAAGTATTTTAATGTACAACTATGTACTATACACGCGTGTACCTTGCCTCGTGTGATTGTGATGTGGAACTGTAGGACAGAGTCGCTTAAACGCAGAATTATTATTACGTTCCATTCGTGAAAACCAACTTTGATATACGATTACGTTATTTCATCCTTGTCAAAGGATTACAATTTCATTCGACAACTGAATTTTAATCACACTCTCGTGATTCAATGGAGATCCTTCGACATGCCGCGCCACGTTAATACGTCAATTATAAAATATTATCGCGAACGATCAAATTTTGAATTACAACGTTCGAACTAATGCATCGTTGAAAGGCTTTCGACGAGCAACAACGAATGTAACTTGGCTGACAATTTTGTTACCATTTATTCCCTGCAATCTGTTACTCAAGAAAAGGTTGATCGATACACGTGTGAATACGCTTAGACATATCCAACGCTGCTGGAAGACCGTAAATTCTTTTCAAATAATCTGTGAAAAAATTTCAGAAACGTATCTCATCTTCTCCGACATCTCAGTATCGAAATAACATCTTTTTCAAAGGAGTAAGATGATTCGAAGAAGAATAGAAATATCCTTTGAGTTTTTTTACTATCATCGTATAATCGCTTCCAAAGTAAAAAATATAGAGCTTCCTCTTGATTCAAAGAATCATCCAGTGATAAATTTGACAAGCATCGTTATTCAACATTGCCTTTGTGCAACCGGCGCATACATATAGTTGCCCTGATGCAGGATTAATTTCATTTAACCCTCTACTTCACTCTCTACGCTCTAGCAATTTGATTGCCCTTCCGGTCGCTAGCACTCAAGCATCGTGCATCCATGCTATTAATGCGTCGACATTACAAAGCCATCGATAACAATGACTGTTCGCTTTTGCTAGTCACCGTGTTGTAAATTTCATTCACCGTGATTAAATTCGATGAAACACGCAAGAAACCTCGTACGTTCTTTCCTGAAAATTGTAAAGGCAATTGGGTAGTCGAACTGAGCAATTTTCTTGTACAGACACAGTCTCATTTGCCTTAATTGTAACAACTCTTTTACTATACATATTACCCACTATAAATTCATAGACTGAACTTCATAAAATTCATTAATCCTTAATTTTCCGAGCATCCGAGTCAAATTATAGTTGGATTATGCGTAATAACCAACGCAAGATTGAGTAATTTTCGTAACGAACATCGAGTACGAGTAAAACGATGCATCCGATCTCGATTAAAGAGAAAAATGAACGGCCGGATGAAGATAGCCTAATCGACGCTTCAATTGCAACCTTATCAATTTGATTGGCCGTATAACGGCTCTATCTACCTAACGAGAACCGCTGCCGCGCCATTATTCGTTCCGGCATTATCGATTCATTACCTCTTGAACGCGTAACTCGACGTCCTTTGTTGCGGCCCGCTGAAAATCCACCAACTATATAGTTTACTTTCCCGAAATTCGCACCTCTCGCACGAAATAGAACGATGAAAGGTAACGGGAAACCGGTGGTTCTCGCGTTTTGTTGTTCGACCTCGTAACTTGCAAAATTTAACATTACACGCTTGGAATTTCTGCAAACGTCGTTAATTTCGTTTTACGCGATATTTTTGGAAAAAACCATTTCAAACTTTTAATCATCTCTGCCCAGAAATATAATTTAAATATAAGTTTCCATTAATATTCGCTACACTTTGATAAATTGCGAACGTCAATAATTTCTATACTTTCGGATATCGTTACAATTTACCAGACACATTACAATCGACGTCGATTAATATAAATTTAATAGCAACTGATAATATCATAAACCAAGGAAGCGATTTCATAGAAAAATTGGTCGGAAGTCGACAGTGGCCAATTGCCTGTTGACGTAAAATCGAACGATGCAAAAACAATGTCACTGATTAGCGGAATTATATTCCTGTTACGAGAAGTTTCACGCCGGCTGGCGCGGTTGACCGTCAAATTGAAACTTCGTTGGCTGATTTATCGTTGGAGAAAGAAACGACGACAGAAAATTAATTAGGAGTTCGTCGCGATCGCGAAAAACAAGCTACTGGAACAACCATCCTAAGGAAAAATTTCAAACTTTTACGAGACGTTCGCATAGTTGAACCAGGTATGTGTACGATGCACAGCGCAGCCTATGATGATTTTTTAGTTTATTTTGGCTTTTTTTTTACAATTTGTCCTGAAGGACATTTGGTAAAGTGTTATATCTTATTGGTAAAAAAAAAATAAAATAAAAATAAATATAGCATGTGGGTGGCTACCCCCAGCGGGGTGCCATCTTCGTGTTTGCTAGGTTATATCTTTTATGCCTATGATGATGAAAAAATAAAAGAGAAAGGATAAAACAACGCCATGGTGCAGAAGAAAGTAACGGAAGAAGCAAAGACCGGTTGGATGAGGACGAAACTCGTTCATAGTCTCTTAAAAAGCTGAAACACGGTTTTATTCCATCATCCTTCGGTTTCTCTACACGATACGTTAGGCGTTTTGTCTGTGTTTAAGCGATTGAAAATGACGATCAATATTTTATAACGTAGTTGGAGGAAAGACGGAAATGAACGTTTTCGATGAGAAACTACGGGGAAGATGATCACTGTGCTGCATAAAGCGTTATATAATTTATGTTTACGGTATTTCCTGTGCCATCGAAAGTCTTATAGAAATTCTAACTAAACTCATCAATTATAAGAATTTCTACGAGCTAATATAATAACATCGATGACTACTTTTCACATAGTTCGCGCGTAAATAAAATTGTTCTTGATTTATCCTTCATATTTTTAGTCTTTGACGACAAATCTTTCAGGCGGTTGATCTAAAATCACCTGTATAGAGGTTGTCTAAAAATAATTTCTGATACAGTTCCAACTAAAACGAACCAAAGCACCTGCGTCTAATCTTCCGAGTTCTTTGCTCGAATAATAAATAAACTTACATAGAACGAAGATCAACGGACTCTATATATTCGATTGCGACATCGAACCGTAAGTACTCGAGTACTAGTTATTTGTTTCGGAAGGATAAATGAACCTCTCGGGCGATAATTGGACGTAAAAAGGCCAACAAATTCTTCCTGCAAATCTTCCGACTACCATTCATCGAGCCATAATTCCGTGGTTCAACAGAAGCACAATTCAGCGTTTTTCTATTCAAGAGAGGCGAACAAAATGCAGCGAGCTGCTTGAGCTTTCAAAATTCCCGGACAACGACGTTCATCGTCGACAGGTATCGCAAAAAATACCATTAAAGAGGAGTTTACGTAGCGCAAAACGACTGGAACGACGCGGCGTTCAATGGCAAAAACAGGCCACGGGGACGTCAACGGGCGAAATTAACAATGGTATTAAGCAACATAACCGGAACAGAAGCAAGACGCGGCGAGACAGTAAATTAGCTTGGCAAAGTTGAAGCGCATTGCGTCTCCACCACTTCGTAACGAAGAGTAAATGAGTCTTGCCCGAGTTCAATTTGTACCTATATCTGTTACGGCTTTTGCTGCGACGAAACTCGAAAAATAACCGCGATAAATAAAAAAAAATTGAACGAGAAAAAAGATAACAGCGACGCAGTCAAGTAATAAATTGAAATTAGAACAAAAGGCAGAGGCCGGACGAAATATAAAACGAAACGAGAGGATAAATTTTGCGACGACGTCGAAAGAATACGTTTTGAGAATGAAGGAGGATGATGATGAATAAGTGTGGACAACTCGCTTCGTGTTTCCATTTCAAGCCAACGGGAGAAGAATTTACTTCTTTTCGCTGAGAACAGCGAGATGCGAAACTCTTTTGAAATGCAACTATTCTTGGATAATTTGATATCTGGTTAATTTAAAAATACGAGGAAAATGCAGTATGTACGTAGAAGAAGAATGACAAGGGAGTTTCAAGAATAAAGTTAAAAGTACAAGTTAGATACAAATTTTTAATAATCTCCGGCAAACTTGGAGAGTAGAACTCTAGGAGGTTGTAACTCGAGTATAAATCACCCACGCAAGTGTTCACTGACTATAAAATTTTCCAACGAGATTCATAGTAGAATAATCTACCAGCGACGTACAATTAAATAAAAATCGACACAGCACAGGCACTTTTATCTTAAACTATGTACGATTCTGATGGAGAGCGAATATATGTTACGCCAAATGGTAAACCTCTTGAGAACGTAACATCGCGAGGTTTTGTCGTTTTTCTATGGTCGTGTCCGAAGCAGTTCTATCACGAGATCGGATACTTTCGATTAGCCGGGGATGTGTATCGCGAACAAGTTCAGTTCAGCACGTATTCCAGCCATGCCTTCGCTCGACGAAGTAATATGTAACCTGCTTGATAGTCACGGCGCGCATCCCTGTCATCGGACACGAAACTCTGGCTTCTGCTTGTATCGCGCGAGAGAAGACACCAGACGAAGACGAGGCAGCTGCGTGCTTCAACGGTTGGAAAATCACTGAACTTTGGACTTAATAACGCAATGTCGATAATCGAGATACGATAGAAAACTTCTCAAACGGTTTTAAAACTTTCTACGTCTAATCGAAATTTAACGAAATCAAAGTGGATTGCTAAATTTAAAATGCAAATCGGCCGCGATTCCCAAGAATCGCGGTACTCGCAACAGCGAAAGAGACAAAAGAAGGATAACGTTTCCACCATTGACGATTCATGCGCACATCCATAAACCGCATATTAGCCGCGCTATCTGCTTATCCGAACGCCATCCCGTCCCACCAAAGGTTAATTACTCCATTCCAATTAATGCTAATAGTATTACAGATCGCAGCGTCCCTTACACGATAATGCGGCCCGTAATAAGGTGAACCGATCGCATCCCCTAATTAGTGGCGATGCACGTAACCTACCACAGGAAACAAGAGAATAGCTGATATCAAAACGCGTACATCTGCGCGTGGACGTGGGATTCGTCAAGCGAAAACGAGGCCAGAAAGCTAACCCGCCTTTAATTGGTACATGTTTCGTGTTAACATCTGTTACAGGGTTACGCGTGCTTCTGCCGCCAGCGCACAGCCAAAGGTGGATTAACTAATTAGAATGGCGTACGATCCGACGTGACCCAACGATTAAGATGGTACAGTCGACCTGAACTTAAGCACGATGTAATCGTCTTAGATCCGTAACGACCATCGGGGCGGGCGAGCATTAATCTTCGACCGTGTCTGGGGCTGCTTGATATGCCGCTGTGGATCCTCTGGTGATCTCGTGTCTGCCACCCCAAACCGGAGGAATCACCATCGTACCAGTCCGGGTACATCGTATACTCACGAGAAACCAGCTCTAACGTGTCGCTGAAATTAGCTGCGTATCTCACCATTTTTATATTTGCCATTTTATTCTAGAGCTTATTCTAGAGCTTTGATATGCAATGGCAGGTCGTGAAAATATTCGTACATTTACATTTGTTACTTTCGATAAGTGAAGTAATCGTATCAGATTGAAATATTTAAACCAACACGGTGTCTAGAACCCAGAAGAGAATGCGACATCACAACGAATTTATCGAAAATACGTATCGGTATCCAAAATCGTTGCCAACCAGCTTCCATAAAACTACATAATATCCGAAACTTCTGTAGAAACATTCTCTAATTTCACGGTTTCCGCGCTTATCGCCAAATTTCCCTAAACAATTTAATCTACTTTCGAACATGCCAGAGCACGCGGACCACCGTACGAATATACGCGAAAATACGGTCACGTGTTTCACAAGCCATGAAACACGAACAGTCGGTCTTTCACGCTATTTTCGCCGTACGTGATGACATTACGTAGGTATACGCGATTTCTCGCGTGCCCCCGGAAAGAATATTCACCGAGAACGGACCTCGCCCTCGAATTCCACGTTCGACGTAAATTCTCATGGAGACGCGACGCGTGTATTAAAAATCCCCATAAAAAAAAGACGAAGACCCCTGTAGTTTCAGCCACCAAAGCCAAAGGAAACGTGCATTTATTACAAGTTAAACGACAGCTTGGCTTTAAACCTTCTTTCGAACCGTTGCTTAGAACATTCTTTCGTCCCGAACAGTCGTAATTGAAACATTAAAAGGCTATTACGCTTGTGTAATTACGCATTCATTATCGTCCTTGGTCACGATACTATTAGCTATCAGGTGTACGACGCACGAGCGAAAAGAGGGTGAAGAAATATAAAAAAAAAAAGAGGGTGAAGCAAATGGATGGCAACAGCGGCATAATCGACGAATGAAATTCATCGTGTCCAGCACGCTGAAACGCGAGAGTTCGACAAACTCGTGCCAAACACGTGACCTTAGCCAGAGTTCGCGGAACCCGGTCCCCGTTTGCTATTCAAACCATGATCCGTTGCTCGGCTATGGGATTCCTTTTTGGTTCTACCTGCGAATACCTCGTCGAAGATGGGATATGGGACGGAGCAGCCGCTACATCGCGATCGATAAATCTCTACCTCGCCTCTATTAGAATCGATATCGTCCTAAAAACCACCCTTCTTGTTCGATATCTACGTTGAGAAAACGCCAACATAATTTTTAATATACAAAACTATCCATCTACCATACGCATCTATAGATATAAAATACATAGATGATTTAATTAAAATGATAAAATTAAATTTACCAAAAATACTTATGTAGATCATGCCAAGAAAAGAATACAAATTTTGCTTACTCTATTCAATAAAAAAAGACGACTTGTATCTGAGAATTTTTCACGACTTTTTTAATGCCTACAACTATACAAAAATTAGATTTAGACACGAATGACCTAGTTTAGGTACGATCGATCGATATCGTGTGAAATAAAAGATTATTTGAAGATTAAATAAAATTCTTTCGTGGCGAGCTTTCTTTATCGACTTACGGACTAGAGCGAAAAACAGGCAACGAAATGATTAACGATACACTAGATGTTCCGCGATGTAGTCTCTTAGGGCTCTGAATATATCATACGGCTAGCTTGTAGGTGCAACGTAGGCGGTGGTACAGATCAACGAAGGAATTAGGCCCAAGGGAGAACGAATCCAGTGTCCGCGAATTACTCATGCATCGTGTCACGAATTTACGACACGTATATCGCTATTGAGACTGCAATCAGCAGAACCTAGCAGTTCGTACGAAAGGCCTGGAAGGCAGAAATGCAGACCAGCGTTCGCCGGATAATTTCTAAACTCTGATTCCTGACAAATTCAACCATAATACGTCTAACTTGTTTCCATGTACATTCACACGAAATATTCATGTCCGCTGACGTCTGCTACAGATCCAATTGCCTTAAGAACATTGTTGCTGACGGAAGAAATTGTCTTTTATCGCTCTACGTAAAAATAAAAATGTATTTAAAATTTAAAAAGTTTGTCATTTTACCGATATACGTGCGATTTTCTTTTCGAAACATTTTCGGTTGGTTCGTGTTTCTTTAAATAACTCCCGCTTTCTCCCCCCATCTGCTGGATTATTCGAAATTTACTATACTCCGTGGAATCGTTCCTTTATTCTTATTCCGGCTAAACCCAACTTACAACGTGTATCGTTTATCCGAGGAAAACGCGGCCTCGAAAAGACCCTCAAGGAAAAAACCACTTATCTCTCGCCACTTCTCAATTACTCCGTAGCAGCCTGACGCCTTGAACCACCCTGTGTAAACGAAACGACACAATTTCCAGCGTTTTCGTTACATACAATATCGAACGGACTATTCTCCTGTAAAAAAAAGAATAACCCGAAGAAATGTACGCACACTGTGTTGCTTTCAAAATATACGCGACAACTGTGCTGCTCTCTCGAATATGCAAATGGGACAATAAGCGTGTCCCCGAGTTGGACGAAAAAAACTGGAACGAGAAAGTTTAAGGTAAGGCTTCAGGGAGAAAGAGCAATGATAGGAAAACGATCGAGGATAAAGGAGCGAGGTCAGGTAGAAGCAGCGTCTCGATTTACGTTTTACGAAGTTAATTGAATGGGTCCTCTCTCCCTTGTCGTAAGATCGCTTATAACGATGGGGGCGGAACGGAGCCTATGGAAGCGCAAAATGGTTATTATCTCCGGCGCCGCAGACATAGCTGGCTGAGCTTCTGATTTACGAGCTGCCCTCTCGACTTAATCCTCGCATCTACCCACTCGTTCCACAGCGACGATCCTCCTGTGATCGGTGCTGCAATTGGTCCTCGTCTTTTCAGACGTCGACCAAAGACATTAACACGGTGGACGCCTGTTTCGAACCGTAGCGATCGATGCCTTTTAGGATCGGACTCTAATCGGTCGTGAAAAGCGACTGACAAGTACTAAGATACCGAGTACGCTCGATCGAACCCATGTATCCTTATATTGGAAATTTTACTTTGGGTGAAAAGAGAAAGAAAGAAAGAGAATCCAATAATTTTTATACCGCCTTTGAAAAAGAAAAAAAGCGTCTAAATTTGACGAATATATATATTTTTTATGTATGTTCGCCGATTTCTCCGCAACTTGTATCTTGGGTATATCTTCCCGCTGGACTCATTAAACAAATTCTTAGAGTTTCGTTTGTCGTAAACTATTCTTTACTAGCATAGACGTACGAACGAAGGGAAATAAATTTTAACGTCGTATTCGGGATTGGAATCATATCTTGGAAGGATAACACGCGATCTTTCACCTTACAGCAATCCGTTCGAGTACCGATGTTATAAGCATATTACGAATCGAATAGAACGGAGCAGCGACCCAAGAAGCGACGTTTCCTCCCCAGTTCTCGTCTCAAATACGAAACTTTGTCGTATCGAGCGATCAAACGCCTTAACCGATATAATAACCCTGTCAATCGAGAAAAAAGATCCTCGATCCGCCAACTTACATGGAGCCTATCGATCATAATCTGCGAAAAGGTGCAGCGATAAATTTGTAAATCGAGCAGAAGCGAATTAAGACTCGCGCAACTTGTTTTCCACGACATGTATCCGATACAAGAAACTTCGTGATAGGATCTCGCGCCACTTCCTGGCTCAAAAGTTGCAACTGTAATCAGGAAATTCTCGTGGAGGGCTTACGGACTGTCTAAGGAAATTTCTCCTCCGGCTTGACAAATCGCGAGCATCAGGAACTCGTTCCCGAGACTCACGAGCTCTTCCGGTTTTTCACGGAGCGGCTGTTCGCCCGGACGAAACAAACCGCTCAATTTGTGGTCCGGCAGCCGAACGAATGACCCTCGGAGCGGAGTTTCAGCGAGTTTACGTATCGGTTCGAGACTTATCCCTAGCGGGCTGAGCCGGATCGTGTTCGTAAATGGCGCCATTTTTCACTCGGTCCGATCGAGCTGCCTCCGATACATAGTAAGATGTCGTTAACACGCACGATTGCGGCATCGCTTAATCCAACGTACTTAATTCGCCATCGTTTGCAACGTTCCTCTATCGTCCCTTCGGTTTGACCTCTTTCCTAAAGTTGCCTGGCTTTGCCCGCTGCTATCGATACGTCTCATCCGGGATTTTTTTAAATCTCCTTAAGTACTTTGGCTGAATATTTAGTTAAGTGCGTTTTAATTAAGCGAAGATGCTCGAGAGGAAATAAAACTTGAAATTTACGTTCGAGCAGCGTAGTTACTTTTACATCGAAGTTCGTTTCACTTACGCAAATTAGGAAGTTAAATGCCAGTCTTTGCGTCTTCCACGGGTAACAGCGTGAATCTGCATACCTGAAAAGAAAAAACTTGTTAGTTAAAATCAAAAGATTCACTCGCTACTACAAATCTATTCGGTACAAAGCCACGATAAGTAATCATTGTCAACATTTACAGGCAATTTTGTCCAATCACCGTCTCACCGTCTGCGATCAACGAATGACGAATTCGAATAGGACGGCTTCGTCCCAACCCCACGAGCGTATTCCCGCAGTTTAATCGCGTTATATCGCGATAAGCTTCAATCCGATTTGGCCAATTCAATTTTACGAATCCTTTCGCAGACGTGCCGAGATCGTATCGCGTTTAATAGACATGCCCAGCCATCTCGCTCCGAACTAATAATTTCCTATGTGAATAACAAACTAGCCGTTCCATTCGCTTAAGTACCTATTACCGAAAGAGAAGTTAGGCTCGCAGCTACAAAACCGTCCTCGTATTATACTTTATTTCAATTTCAACTTCCCAACTTCGTGATTCCACCTCATAACTGTTGAAACGTTTTAAAGTCGTCATGAAGTTCCCAATAAAATAAACATTCCGCCAAAGTTTCCGCGTAGAACTTTTCACTTTTGCACGATGCGCGAACACGTATCCCACACTCGAACCGTACGAACAAACATGTACCCGAGGCTTAACTCCTAGAAAAATGAAGTTTCGCTCGCGTGCAACGTCGCCCGACTAAAGTTTTACGAGGACTAATCCGCTGGTATTGCGCCGGAAATTTTACTATCGTGATAACGTAGTGTACCAATATCCACGCGACACTCGAGAATTTAATATTTATGTGTACAACGAAAATTAGTCGCGACAGCTAGGCGATGAATTTAATAAAATATTTCGCGTCCTCCGCATTACTTTTTAAACGCTATTAGTTTATTTGATATTTATTATCCTTTTTTCTGTGTTTAAAAATCACGAACTCGGTTCATCGTTGGGAATAACAAGTCGTCGCAAACTCTATTCTATCGATATCCGAATTTTTAAAGTCTATGACGAACGATGTACTTCAACCACAGAATCCTTACTTCCTCCGATGTTCAGTAAATCGACGTTCGAGTGCCATTCTATTTGTTATCGAACAAATATAAAACGAAAATTAAGAGCCGAGTCCATTTAACAACCGTCGAAGTTTAATTTAAGAAAAAATCCTCCAATTATCTTTTTGTCGGTACCCAAGGTGAAACGCCGAAGGAATAAAGATAAAAAATAAAATCTCCATCCTCTCGGTACAAGATCGTTCTCCCTCGATCCTAAAATCGCGCAAATCTGAATTTACAAAATCCCCGCCTGTTTACTCTGTCTATTCGATGTCGTCCCTCTCGCCGTTTCAAGATAAAACCTAAAAAAAGAAGAAAAAAAAGGAAAGAAAAATGAAAGAGATCAGAAGCAAAGTCCAAATTCTATAGGAAATGAAAGCCTGACCCTAAAAGACAGGCAGCCAACTCGATCTCGTCACTCGAAGTCGGCTGCTACCTCTGTGGAAATTGAAGTTGGACGCGAAAGGGACCATCTCCGTATGTAGGCCACCGACAGCAATAACACTTTTTCCCCGGGAATACTTTACATCGACATCGCGCCACACTCTCAAGATCCTCGTGCGATGGTAGTGGTTTGATCCGAAGAGGAAAAGAAATACAGGGACGAAGGATCGTGGAATCCGTGTATAGGATTTTCACAAACGAAACGAGCAATCTTAAGGCTAGAGGATCCAGTGTTCGAAGAGGAGCGACCGATCAGAACCTGTCTGCCTTGGCTTTCGAGCTTCGTAACCACGAGGAACGGCCTTGAGTGTCGCGGATTCCACTTTCACAAGCGACTTCCGCCCACCTTCGTGGAATCGATCCGCGTCCTCGCGGATACCTTTTCCCTCTTTCTTCTCCTTTTTCTTCGTCCTCTGCCTCTGTCTCTCGTTCCCTTGCTCAGCCCTAGCTTGTCTCTCGTTGCAGCTGCAATGCAACCCTCCGTTCCGCCGGGGAATGTTATCCAATGGAAGGCAAAACGAAACATAGTTCTTTTACGGTTGCTCGATAGTAAAGAATACGGCCAGAGTCACAGGGGAAAGCGTGTACAAAATGCTATCTGTTATTCGAAGAAATACGACTGGCGTGGGAGAACGCTTGAACTAGAATCGATAAGACGAGTGGCGAAGGAGAAAGGGAGGATGAAAATAAGACGGTTTCATGTGTGGTACGCTGGGTAATTTCTGGAATTCGTGACAGATGATCTTAAGATAGGACGAATACGCGAGAAAGAAATATTAACGTTTCGAAAGGATATGAAAGTTATACGAGTTGATTTTCATTGTTTTCTTAGTCATGAAAATCTTTTTGTACAGTAAGATCTTTTCCCTTGTTCTAGGAAATGTGCGAATTTTGAATCGTTGACGTTGGATCGTATCTTTCATCGTCTTTATGCATGTACACTTTTTATAGCTGTTACGATTTTCATAATCGAGTCGAATGAAAAATGTTCAAGTTGAAGGAAAGCTCGAGTAAAACACTCTGCTGTGGACGCCCTTTTGAGACAATCTCGGTTTAATTTTGTCACGAGATGGAACGCATCTAAAGAAACTTTATTAACTTCGTTTAAGTTTCCCTTCGTGAAAAAGTAAATTGATATAGGGGAAAGTCTCGACAGTTGAAATTCTGAATTCTCGTCTCATGGTTTAATCAGACGTTAATGATAACTTTTATAATTAGCATTTCTTTGACTAAATAATTTTGTTCTGCTAGATCGACAAAACACCGCCACGGTACAATGGTATGGAACTTTCTCCCTGGACTTTCGACAAATTTCAAGATCCAAGATCTTCCAAGACCACGCAAACAGACCCGTAGCTCCTCAACGTCGTTAGAACTGCAGTTCTACGCAAAACTGACCGAAACCAAACCCATTACGTTTCACACGCCAGGAACTTCAGTTCGGGGAACACGAGACCGTGTTCTCTACGGGTCACCACATTCCACCGTCGCCAAGTTCCATCTACGTTCTACAACCGGCCGGTCAACGTACGTGACGTAAATTCGGTTCAAGGGTCGGCGAACGAAGAGCCGAAGGCTCGTCCAACGTAAAGAAAACGGGATTGCTCGCCAACTCTGCTACCGAACTCCGCCGTTTCGAGAACGCGCGTACTTACGAAAAGCGATACGTATCGAGTGCAATTTCGAGCGGTCGTATTTCTTCGCGTACACGTGTGCACCACGGAAATCCGAGCGATGCCTCGACTTGTCACGCTTGTAACGTTAGCTCGTAATGTCCACGATTTAATAACGCGTACAGGACGGTATTGATCCCCGCGGGAACTCTGCTCACCGACGCTCGACCATGCTCTACTCTAACTCGCTTCCTGACGCGATAATTAGATAGGTTGTCTCGATAAGAACAGTTTCAGCCGGTTCTTTCGTGCCAACGATGTTAAAGGACGGCACGGAGTCCCTTTAACGAGGATAGCACCGTAACTTCGACGACCAAAGGATGGCTTTTAGAGTTAAGGACGTCCTTCGAGAACCATCGACATATCTAGAATTTCAGTTGTTTGAGAAAGAAACTAGAATTTAGGGGAATAGGAGAGTTTTTGATCTCAATGTAAAAGTAAGGCATCTGAAACCTCCTACTTTCACCTTCTATTTTATCACTCGGTCATAGGGAAATCAAATCTAACGTAATTTTATCAAATCGATCTATCGTGGTTGTGAAAAGTTGTAGATTATCGGATATTCGGTATATGGTGTTAATAATTATGACACTGTACAAGTTAAAAAAGTAGAAAAGGCAGTAAGACAAAAGTTAATTTTGCATCGAAACTGCATTTTATTAAAACCGAAACTGCATTGTGCTTTCGACAAGCAATAAACTAGGTTCAACTAAAACGTTTCGAAAATCGTGGGATCGTGACTGTGAAATGACTTCCCCCAAAGCTTTTTCAAACGTCGATTTGCGCCCGATTCACACGGAGTCCACAACTGAACAGCGGTCTCTGGAAAATCGGCAATACAGCGCAATGGAACACAGTGTATTTGCAACAAATATGATGGATTGCCTGAATGATACAGAATGTGGATCCTTTTGCTGAAAACGCATTGTGCGATATTTTCTCTCGAATGTCTGCCCTCGGCAAATTGTTCAGCGCGAATGGAAGTTTCTATGCTTGTATCGGACGCGTAAGCGAAATCTATTTCGTAATTATGTCATAGCAACAACTTGGAAAGTGAAAAGAAAGAGGCGTAGGTGAGAAACGAAGTTATAAATCGCGAGCAACTTGAAATTGTTCGAAGAAACGAGAAAAGTGGGAGGAAAGTTCGCGTAACAGATGATTTTCTGCTTTGTGCTTCGTTTCAGAAAAGTTGCCGAAACACATTTTCGTTCATGCTTTCGCTTCGTCGTTAAAAAAGACGCTGAAATAGGTTTTTCCACAGGCGAGGAAAGTTTGATGTAACGTTGAAAGTAAGATGCAACCAAGCAAATACGCGAGAGTCATGTTTCTCGTAAAACTTTTACCGCCAATCGAGACAAAGATCGACGAAGCGTTGATATACGCCAAAGACTCGTCGTAAAATCGAAAAAATTTGAGCCGCTAGGAAAATCGATTTATCGAGGGCAATAACTTTTCGAAACTGATCGGGGAATCGGTGGATGGGAAAAGAAAAATCGACCAAATGTCGATGTAGAATCTCTGGTTGAAAATATATACGTACAAGTGTGCGTAGCGTAATGCTGTTAGTTGAATGCTAGTTAAAATTGAACTCTCGTTAGCGTTGAAAGTCGTACGATTCAATTTAAAATGTACACGTAAGGGCAGTCGTTATAGAAAAACCTAATTAAAAACGGAGAAATATGAAACTAGATAATATATGGAAATATCGATATGCGCACAATTTTTGGCAGAAAAATTTCAGATTATTAACAAAGTTCCCCGAGTATAAATCTGTATAAATTTTATCAACGATCGAATTATCAGTAATTACAATCATCGCTTGACTAATTTTCACTTCTGTTTGCTGCATAGAATTGTTATCAGAGAATGATAGACATCACTGCTATGAAGATAAATTAAATTACTTTATCAATAAAACCGAAAGTTAAACGCAATATTGTACTTAAACTTCATATCTCGATAATTTTGATTTTTCATTTGCGTCATCGCTCAGCTCTATGGATCGTCGTATGATTGGAACTCCATTTCCTGAAGAGTAGGATTTCTAATCCAAAGATCACAGCCTCTAAAGGGGTTGCACATGATCGAGCGTCCCTAGACCGTCTGCGTGCTACGATTATTTTTCCAAAATTCGGGAAATTAAATTATCCAAAAACGTACTTGCTTGCCCGAAGCTAATCTAAATATCGACTTCAATTTGGTTGTTACATAACTGCCTTAAACGACCGCTCCAGCATTCGACACTCGGCCAAAGCGATCGTCACGAAACAGAACGTATACCTAGTATTCGACAACTATCACAGCTATTCACGGGTATTAGAATGGCGAATCGTCCGAGTCGAAAACAAATGGTACTAGTCGTAACAATGATTAATTGTAAAGGGTGGCATAGGACGTGGTTAAGCGTGGTTAATCATCCACCGCGGGACAGAGGATTCCCTCCGTGAACCATGTGACAGAAGTACGGCGAACCACGATTGTTTGACAGATAGCCGCGTCAAAACAACCACCGCGTGGTCCTTGTATCTGCAGTCGCGTGTGCATAGGCTACTGACACCTGTCGTGGCTCCTCGAGTCTCTGTCAGTTGGACTAACCGTTCGAACAATAGGGTAACCCAACCCCCTACCTGCGGACTCTCATACATCAAGAACTGACTAAGCTCGCTGCAAGACTCGTACGCCGTGAAATAGGACGCTCGAACGAGAATTCTTGTTAAATACACTGTCAGGCGCAAGGTTCGTCCAATTCACCGCCGAATACCGATGGATGAGCAAGGTGAACTGTTTTAAGAAGATATACGATCCTCTGCAAAACAAAGGTCTCGGCAACGTGCACCGACTGGAAATATCATGGTTCCAAGAATATCGATATTGTCCCAATTTCGTCTTTGTTTTTGCACGAGTATTTCATTCGTTTTAATTTCATTTTAAACTAGTTAGATGCGGTCAAACGATTTTTTAACGAACTCTACCAACGACGATCGCACGCATTTGACTTTCGGCATGCGATTCGATCGTCTTACAGCACTTTGTAAAAACGTATAATTGTTTGCAATTATTTTATAGTTTATAAGCGAATTGATACGCAGACGGACAAGGATCAATGAACTGCCAAGCGGTGGGATGCAACGGGGATGAACGCGATAGTATCCTCTCTAACGCGTTGGATCTACACCAGATTCGACCCAGTCTTAACTGAGGTCTAACCTGACTATCTAAGCTAGAGCCTAACAGGGGTCACGCACTCTGGGGCCGCTGACACCTGTCGCAAGCTCTAGAGAATCTGCCAGCCTGAATAACCGAACAATAGGATCGTGAGCTAGCACCTGCACACCTGGATCTAGATTAAACGTCGGTTAGCCAGCAAATTGGCCCATCAATATTCATTATCGCACGGTCTGGACGATGGTCAAGAATTCGATCTAAGCGCTCCAGTAGTTTCATTGAAATAATACTCTTTACGCAGTGTTTTAAGCCAATTGCGAAATTTTGAGAATAAAGAAAGCTATAATACGCATATAGCGTAGAATACAGTAGAAATCCAGTAGCGGATGATTTTTATATTTCGGTGTACTCCAAATCATGAAATCCTAGAGAAATATTTGCTCGTTAAATATACTTTGGTTAAAACCAAACTCCGATCTTATCGAAAAATTATATGACAAATAAAATAGAAAAATGGTAATCCAAATTTCATTAGTCTCCAGAAATTGAGCAACGACATTGGCGTATCAACAACGATACGAACGAGCCTGTTCTATGTTTGCTGGACAACGTACATACTAAGAGTATCCAAACGTTGACCGTGTTGAATTATTTCCGTCGAATCAATTCGCGTATCGAAACATCGATCGTTGTATCGTCGACCTGCGTTCGAAGCTGCGTTCCGCCATAAATTTCTCCGACGAGAAAATATAATAAGTGAGAAAAGTGTGCGTACGGCGGCTTCAACAGCGTCGATAAAATTATCGAGTACGCAAAATTAATAGGTGAAAATTATCAACAAGATAAGAGAGATATTTATATCAATTCCAGTATTGATAAAGGAATTATTGATTTTGAAAAGTTAATCAATTTTCTACGATATTGTTAATAGAACGTCGCTAGTATGGATTATTCAAGCGTGATTAAATGGTGCGAGAAACGATAAATACATTGAATAATTCCCGTTGGATTAAACCGTGCGATTCGATCGATCGTTAGTTTAGAATGTACATTACTTAACATAGAAAAGCTATTGTGAAACTTTCAACATATAAATATTAAAAGAAAAACATGAAAGGCTGGAATCTGTATAGTGCTTGTGACTAATTAATTTAGACGGAAGCGACTTAACCGATGTAAATTGGTGAGTACAATCAATCCTGATTCTCAGTTGCAAACTGCATTAGATACATCCGCCCTAAATTTGATATAGGTTTCGCCCTACGATCACAAGGTACACCGCAAACCATCATTACCAACGACAGATCCTAATTAATGAACACATCCCAATCGGACGACCAAATAATCGAAACGCCCAGGACAGAGCGCGTTAAACTTGTTTCAGATGAAATTGTGTGTCACAAATCTCTTCTACGTGAATCTATTCCACCGCTGCCGCGCGTATCTCTTCCGGAGAATCAGTAAATTTTATTTATTATAATCGATCGTATACTTTGACTCTTTTCTTCGTATCGATGTAACGATAAATCAACGAAAAATCAATAGCAGCGTTACGGGAATTAAATAAACTATACATTCCTGTAATGAACAAATCAAGTAATTTATTTTTTACGTCAAAACTCGAAATTTCAAACAGAAGCGGCGATGAAACTCAGAGGAATTAACGACAGGAAAAACACTAAAAATTTAATTAAACTTTCGACAAAAATGAAACTGCTCGCGGAGATCAACCGAAACGAATCGCTTCCGATTACAAAGCATTGGTAAACGAATTTTTTTTTGTGAACGACACGATCAATTAACGCAGCTGCAAATCCGATATGTGCATTTCGTACAACTAGCAGCCTCACCGTTGGCTATGAATAAATACGCTCGCAAATACCGATCCTTTAGTCGAGCAACGGCGGATAAACGATAAAATTACTCGATAAACCGTCAACATACAAGGAAGATATCGATGAGGGAGGAGAGAACAAACCGATTACATTGAAACGATTTTTCGATGAGGCTATCCAGCGATGTTCACTCCAGAAAACAATCCATTCGTTTCGAGACGAACACCTCTGTGAGTAGCGATCGCTTTCAATCGAAGAAATCGTATCGAAAACGCTGGTAACTTTCAAACGCGACTCGGCCAAATATGCAAATTAGATCCTTAAGATACTTCTCAAAGTAACTTACTTCAAAAGTAAAATTCCGAATTTCACGTAGATTTAAAAACTTTTTAGACAAACACGTGGACGCGTATCTGTTCAAACTGTTTTATATCGTCTTTAATACCTTAGCTTACGTATAAAAAATGTCTTAACAACTTACGTCCTTTTACACATAATTTTCTAATGAAAAGAAGAAGAAGTATAAGTACTTCAGTCATAAGTCTCAGTCGTAAAATCGCAGAAAGAACACTGAGAAATTAAAGGATCTAAAATGTATCTCCGGAGAATCGCAAACGAATCCCTATGAAATTAGCAGAAAGATAAACTAAATGTTGCTGTTTTCCAAAGCAAAACACGATAAAAACAGGAAAACGATACAATCTGTGCGAAAGTGTCCGGAAACATACGACTGCGCACTCCAAAGACACGCAATTTGCGAAACAACCCAATCTGGGAAATTTTTCTGGCTGCATAACGGTTGAATATTTTCAGACTGCTTCAATTTCCTGGCAAACAAAGGTGGAAAACATCAAAAGATGGAAAAACACGCAACTGCTGTTTGCAACGAAACTGTTCCACTTGATGAATCGCGTATAAAGGAAACTAAACTGCAAAAGGTATTTGTACGTTTCGTGAATAAAGAATATTATATACATAAATTTGAATACATATATATAGGTGTGGAAAAGCAAATAAACGTATAGAAGCTGCGTATTCTCGAAACAATTTAACCATGGAACAACTTTATTAATGCTACGACGAAACTAAATTGTCCGAGTTACAACGCCATAATACTGCCAAAGAAACCTTGGAAATCGAATAGAGTTTGACATTTTTAATTTGCAAGTTATGAAAATACGAAAATTTACGTGCTATGTATCTTTTGCGAACAAAATTCCAAAGTAAAGGAAAAACCATGTAAAACAAACTTACGTTCAAACGAAATACGGCTATAAGAAAATAGTCTAATTAGGTGTAACTTTTTTAACAATTATACGACCTATGTTCGACAAAGAAATTATCGACGGACGATACTATTAACAACGAAGCTATTAGTGACCACGGAAAGCATGTAATTCGTGGTTGCATGTTTACAAGCTTAAATGATATTCGGTTACATGAAATGGAGTAGATTTATCCGAAATTTGAATCTTGTCTAAGCAGAAGGGAAAGGATAACGAGAAGCTTATCGAGAAAAGTGAGCAGCCGGTAGAATCGATATTATCGAAAAGAAAGCAGCGAAGGATAAGTAACATATAGATAGACTATAACAGCGCGTAGATTGTCGTCTAGCAAGCATCTAATACGAATAGGGCCCGCTGCAAACTTGAATTTATGCACGCGTTGCAGCGCATAAAGTTCCCTATCCCTGCATACTCTCTGCACCATGACAAATTTCTCACCGTTCCAGCAATATTCCTGCTGACGGGTTAACGCCAAATATATTTTGAACGACGAAGGATCAATTTTCCTGCGAGACATCCAGTCGATTCGAGTCTAATGCGAGACAGGATCAGGTTCGAGAAGAACGTCTGGTGCCTCTGCACGCTTTTACAAGTCACATGGTGCAAGTAACACTTGCGTAACAAATAAATCAAATTCTATAAACGTTTTCGCGACAAAGGTCTATCACTTACGATTCGTTTAAATGTTTTCAGAGAGCAGTGTCTCTACAACCCTGACACGTTTTAAGTATGTTTTCCTGCAAAAGGTAACCTTAGACAAAGTAGAGCAAAAACAAAGAATTTTTCAATCATAGATCGATAGCGAGAGTTAAAGAGGAACAACTTTTCTAGACCAACAGCCCCCACTTGTTACATCGAAGCTTTGCAATACAATTCTATAAGGTTCGACATCGGTAACGTTGATCTGTTACATCAATCTTTAAAAAAAAAAAAGCTGAAGGTGTTCGCATAAATCACTCCAAGAGTCGTTCCCTTTCAAAGGGGATTCCTTCAGCGTATTCAACACTCCTGAGACGAGGCAGACGATTACCATGACACGGTTGCATAAGAGAACGCCAAAAAGAGTATCGTTCTGCTCATCTTATCGCTAAAAGATGGTCTCGGTAAGCCACCAAGCGAATCGTGCTACATAGTTTTCGTCTATTAGTGGTCCCTGACGAACGTTGTAACATGGGAAAGAGCAAAGTGGCAGCGACTAATCGCAGCCAAGCGTGCAACGTTTATCTTTATACGGGATCGCAATTAACCGCGATAAAAAGAAGATGTTCAAGCGAAGGTAGATAAATTATGTCGACCGACGCTATCGGCTAAGTAAATGACTCGAAATATCCGCTGAGTCAAACGTAACCTTCCACCTCCAGCGCGTGAAAGGATCGTGGACGTTGAGAAGCTGCATGTTTCCCGATCGCCTTGGGGGATGACCTTGGATGCGCATCGTTTTCAACGCGAGCCAGGTCAGACGTTCACTGGCCGAGAAAAGAAATAGAATCGTCCCCATCCGAGGCACCCTGATCTCTCTACCCTTTTCATCCGATTTTCTTCGATGAGCATTTTCATCTCTAGCGTCCAGCTACCCTTATCATCGAAAGAAATGCAAAGTCAGAAGGGTAGAAGAAAATTCAGAAGGGTCGCTCCGGCTTTTATCGTTTACGGAAACGAGCAGACACCGATTTCCTTCGCTCTGATTTCTGAGAAAATTGATTTCTATTTCTTGGCTACCTGACGAATGAATTTTAATTTTGAGGTTCGCACAAAGGGGTTGGTATCAGATTTATTTTCATCGTTTGTTTTCCCGACATTTTATATCGCGTTACATTTACATGGAAAAGATTATGTTAAGATGTCACAATGTCTGATAAGTCTGCTATTAGACTTACTTGGCACATAATCGCCACTCGTCGCGTATTTTTATTCTAATACTTTCTTTCTGGAATTCTCCAGCTTTTAATTTCTGTAAGATAGTATTATTAAATATCAAACGTAGAAACTGAATGATCTTACCAATATTTCTGCTTCCTTGATACCATCTCTTGTTTCGTTCTTTTTTCTCTCGCTTTATATTCCAATCACACTACGTAAATGAATTCTTATTGAGAAATGATAGATGGAAGAATTCAAAGAACACACGTTTCGACGTAAAAATGCAAAGAATAGATAGGATCTTTGGAATGTACGTACGTGACTTTATTAGACACCGAAGGCAAACGCGATTCTTCGATAGATATATTTCAAAAAATCGTGATTCACTGGCATCCTATTATCGAGCTTTCTACTTTCTTATCTCCTTCTAACACGAACAAGAGACAGGTTCCCTCCGTGGAACAAATAAATCTCGCAATGATCAAGAAGGAAACAGATTTCCGTGTCATAATACATTCGCATGTAATGCGCCTCGACAATGTATACGATACGAAATATGTGGCTATTGAATTATTATTTCTTAAAATAGGCTCGAACGAAGATGGAGGATCATTCTTCCTGGAAGATCGTTAAGAATTAAACTTCTTCCATTCTAACTACGATGTACAGGATGATTCAGAGTATCCTGTAACACTGAACATCTTTTTCTATCTTTGAAGAAGTACGATTTGCGTTTTCAAGATTAAGAAACACCTGAAATGCCACATTTCGCGTTTATCAGAAAATTATTTCTTGAATTACAAGGGAATTGCAGTAAAATTCGTCCCTTAAAAAGAAATTCGAGCACTTTGGACGCTGTAAGGCTATAAACGCACAAACGATCGAAGAACAGCGATAAAACTCTCTAGGAATAAACAGCAACAGAACGTAAAAGGAAGAATATAAACAAGCAAGAAAGGAGAAAAGGGATTTTGAAATCTCCATCTTTCGCTTAATCGGAACTCGGAACTCGGAACTCCTCGAACAGCTCCTCGCTCTTCGATCCCAGCCGAACTTCTTTGCCGCTCGACCCTTAAAGCAATCGAACTCGCCAACTTCCGAATTCAGATTTCCTCGAATCTAAAAATTCCATCTCCGTCTTATGAAAATTTCCAACGCGAAAAATCACGGCCAACCATCGAAAAAACTTCAGCCCTATTTTATCCGAAGAGAAAGATTCCCGAGGTGACAAGAAAGGGAACCCTTCCATCGTCGGATCCGAAGGAATGCCGGCATCGAAAATAGTGTACGATTCCCAGCCTGCAACCCTCGTCAGGCAAAGGATTGAACCTCCACCCTTATCCCCCTTAGCCTTGGCGCGATCTCCGCGTTTTACGACCAGCGATTTATCGGGTCGGCCCTCCCTGTCCTCTCTATCTCGCCGCCTTCCTGAAGCAGTCCATAAATTGCAGCGATGTGCCGGAAGAAAAGGAATGAAAAGGGGTTGAAAGGAAGAAAAGAGGACGCAGGATGAGCCCCGGTTGCTCGGCGAACGAGAGGAAGGACGGTGGAAAGTTGCACACCGCGAAGAAGCAGCGGCAACTTGAATAGAGGCCACACGGTATACCGATTCCTCGGCGTTCCTTCGTCGACCTACGGATCCAACGACCGAAATGCATCGAACGTATATGGCCGTTCATCCCTCTTCTGTCATTCGCACCGTGGGACTCGCGAGCAAACGACCGCGCGCACATTCATACGGTGCAACGCGTAAAGAGCGGACTGCGAACGCGGTAACCAGAGAACCAGCCGACTGTATGAGTACACCTCCGTTCATAAATACGGGAACGATGCAACGAAATGAAAAGATGCGTCTGGAAAGTTTTTGAAAAACTAGCGAGAGCTTGGAGAATCACTGTCGCGATTGGAACCTTCGAGAATTGGATCAGGTACATTGGAAAGTTCTAAAGAACTGATATTTTCGACATTCATATTGGATTATGCGTATGCTTATGCGTTTCTGACGAGTGTGAATATGCAAAGATACAAACGCAATAATACATAAGGTAGCGAAAGTAAAACACACGACGTAACATTTAAAAGAGAACTCTTGCAAATTCCAAAATTTGACCGATCTCCCGCTTCCCTGGCAAACTATGTCAAGTAGCTAAATTTTCTATAAGATCAGAACAACTCTGCAAACTTCAGAAGAAATGTCCAACTTCCATTTCGTTCCATCCGATCTACCTACCGTGGCTGTTCCCCACGGGTATTGATAACGTACCCAACTCGAATATATTTTACGTTTCGTTTAATTTACGCTAGCATTATGAATGTACGAGGATCGTGTCTCGGTTTAAGAGGATGGAGAACAAATCACGGAACCGAACGATTGCTATTTCGTGATTTTTCGCGTTGTTGTTTGTTGAAAACACGCGCAAACATTCTCTTTCCATCCCTTTCGCTCTTTTTAATCGGGTGAATTGTTTACGTGGTGCATCGGATGTTGCCGAATGTTACGAAGGATCGATGTACAAAAATTGAATCCAAGCATTATTGGGTAAATATTTGTTGGATTTTATGCATTTATGAATACCGGCTGGATTAATACCGATAAACAAGGAACGAAGACGAAGAAAGGGTTGGATGCGGTAAAATTAATGCACGGATATGCGGGACGGCTATTGTTGGTGTTCAGTGGGAATCGTGTATTATTTGGATTAATTAATTCAAGAAAATAGATTAATATTCTATACGAGTATCTATCATTGATCGATGTTGTGTTGATATTTGAATGAACGTTTGTCAGGAAATTGTGGAACATGTGAATATACACTAGGTTCTTTAAAGTTGTTACGTGTTCTAAGAACGAGCACGAAATAGCTAGTAGACTTCTTCGAAGAAAAAAGCATTACTAAAATTTGCAATAAATATTTGCAAACGAAGGCCAACAATGAAACCTATCCGTTAAAAATCATCGTCGATCGATAAACAAATTACCATCTACTAAAAAAGCATGAAATTAAAAGTCGAAGAAGCTGGAAATACAACTTTGCAGGTTCTCGTAGCTCGTGTTGCTTGAATTACGCAAATTGCGCAAATTACGCCGATCGAATACGAAAAGAAGCAATTTTTCACCAAGATAACCGCGGCCACGAAACCTTGGCCAGAATGCGACGGTCTCGTTAAACGTTTGCCCGTTTTTCCACGATTCGACTTGAAATACGGTAAGTATTAAAGCTTACGGTGGCTGTGTCTATAGAACGATGCGAATTCGTTCGAGTGCTACTCGAAACTCGTCACTTTTTCTTCGCCGTAGAGAAATACCGATGAAATAATCGCAAACTGGAATTAATATCCGTCGATTGAAAGTAATCCTGCCGTGACCTCTTAAATTCGTCGTTCAAGAATCATGGGAATCGTTGTAATAAATATTCATAAGAGTCTCGAGAGCACGCGTTTACTTGCCCGCAGGGAAATACGAAGTTCGATGAAAAGGAAGGCCAAGCGAACCGGTTACGCTCTTTCAGAAGCAGAGATGCGACGTGAAATGAACGAACGAAAATTCGAGGTGACTTTGGATTTGAAACGCTGCGGAGATACTTCATCAACGATGTAATAAGTGATCTATTTCACTGGGCTGTAATTAGATTTCATTCATAGAGCGAACTTTGGAAACTTGGTTTGAGAGTTTTAACGAGGATTTGAGATGAACAATTTAAAGAGGCGCTGGCAGTTTACATTGGCAGATATTAGTGGTGCACGCCGTATGGCCATTTTTAATTTGATACGAATACCTTCGAGATAAGATAAAACGTGAATTTTTTTATTGCCCCTAAGCGCTCATCTTTTACGCTGATAAAACAAATAAAATTTGGAGGTCAAACTTATGAAATGAAATTTTAAACTTTGCTGCATAATTTATTGTCCCCTGCTGTTCTTGAGAAGATTCAAGTTTGCAAGAGTATAAAATTTCAAATATTTTATATCTCTCGTGTCACTGGCATATTCATCGGCCCTCAAAATGAAGGAGAATACGAGTTTTAATAGCTCGGGAATTAAAACCGTCTTCTATAAAAAAGATATACGATCAGTGAAACACTCGGTTTAGAAAGAATTATAAGTGAATGTATGTTTTGCAAAATATAATTTGAAGTATCGTTATCGATGTAAAGCTATAGCACATCTTATACATCAAATATTCTTCTCTCGAACATTCTTCGTTACGATCTAAAGCGATAAAAATCCGTCAAACGATTCGCGACATCGTCTAAATCACGTCAAACGCGATTAACGCTATACGCCGAACACGCGAGCGTACGTACGCGTAACTTACCAGCGAAGTCTTCCGGAAATAGGTCGTTCGCCGCAAGAGGAACCGCCGAAAATAATCTCATCGTCTCTGGAACAGCTACGCGGAGCCGGGAATCGTGACAACGCGATTCGTCTTCGGTAGCGATATTGCCATGAGATTTTTCTGCACACGCGTCCTCCTCGTTTCGACGAGACCGGCTCAATATCCAGCAGGATATCAGATCCCGCGTCCAGGAACGCTTTATCATCGGAATAAGCGTAGCGAGCGGGTAAACTCGAGCGGATAACGCGTATCGTCTTCGAGAAAATACAACGAGCCTGATCGACTGGTGAGCGAGTGACTACCGGAAGGGACGTGGAACGAGGGGTGAAACTGCCGGAAGAAAAGGGAGAAAAGTACGGTAGATATGTGCGGTATGGGAGACTTTATTTCCGTCTCGGAATCGTTCCATTTTATTTCGTCCCTTGACTTTCTCTATTACGCCTCGACAGTCGCCTCGAATACGTATATCGCAGAACGAGCAAAGTTAATTTCAACGCTTATTCGCGGCCTTCTTATTGCGTCCGTTATATATGGTACAGTGCGTGGTCCGCATATCTCACGCCGGACTTTCATATCGGCAATTCCGATAACGAAATATTCTGTACTACGATTTAAACTTTTAACATATGTCACCTTGGAATTGCAAAATATCCTGCAGATTCTAAGCTCGTTTTTATTCAAAGATATCTTGGAATGCGTGTATTTGTACATTTACCTTTATACTTTTCTCGTCGACTGATTACTATTTCTCCCTTCTTTCTATCGTCTTCCTTATCGTTCTCTTCAGCTGCTACTCCTTACTAGAATTCGTTTTTATATACTCGTACTATCTTTTTATTTCCAAGAATTCTTCCTTTTCATATCTATACACTGCGTCTTCTCTTTTTCCCTACTTCTTTCTTATGCGGATGCGCTATTTTCCTATTGCCGCGCACCTATTGTTGGTTTCCTGCGTTACTGCTTACTGCCATTGCTGGGATACACCTTACACCTTTCTCGGTGTACCTCCGTTTCTTTTTTATTTTTTGTAAATCTTTTTCCTATTTTACCTTCTTTTATCATATCGAACTGCGTTAATAAACAATAAACGCCTCCGTAATAGATGCAGGAGTAACAAATTACTTTTCATCGCTGATTCAGGGTTCATGATAAACACCTAGTTGTTGATAACAAGAAGAAACTCAGAAATGTTCGCGATAGTCAGAGTTATTAGGAATGATTTTGGAGAAAGTGACCCCAGTTGCAACCACCGACTAACCACAGGGTGGACGCGCCGTCCGTGGCAGGTACTCGCCAGAGGATAGTTGATAACCGCAGGATATACGTTCGGATAGTCGAGTTTCTCTAATGAATCGACTAAGAACTCGCCGATTAAATTATATTTGCCTTCGGTGTATTAAAACTTTGGTCTATACGGTGGTTTCGCGTTTTACAGGGTATAAAAAATTGGATTTCATCAAGCTTGCTGATAATTAATCTGGGCACGTTCTCGAGCATTTTTCCAGCGCGAGAAGCTGGCGGAGTTAATTAAAACGCGACTCGTAGCTTCCACGTTGTCGCTGCCAATTTACAGAAACCAACTGCCGTGAAACGAGTCAATCCTGTCCTTTATATCCTTTGTCTCCGTTGAGATTTTGATTTCAGATCTTTATACTTAATCGCCATACATACGAGAGAAGATACGAAATAACGACCAAATATGACGTTTAAAAAATGAATTCACCTATGAGGATGAAAAAGTAATTTTGCAAAGTACGAGGAAATGAAACGTATTGACGACTAGATATCAGTCAGAAGAATTAAAGGTCTGCGTTTGTCAATGAAGAATTTGGGAAAACGAAACGAGAGTACTCGATATGAGAGAAACGTCGAAACAAGGAGATGCACGTACGTAATTTCTATAATGTGTTTCCCTAACTTTATTGCGTTATTTAATTTTTACAACAATTTCAATATGCTCCACCTCGCGGTATTTCTATCCTTACAGAACGAAGCTGTTACGTATTCCATGCTTACGAAAGTAAAATATGGAAAATGTAACGATTATGAAAATTGAAACGTTGCAAACGGATAGCAATCGCCACTTTTCAAATTTTAATACTTGCAAATCCATTAAAGCCAAGGATAAAGGGAAATTTAATGACGCGATTCCATCCAGACGTCATTAGAATTCTCATGCTTTGGAACGTCGGAGAAATGCAATCCTTAATGCGCCAAAGAGATCGAAATAGATAAAGCATGGGAATGGAGGAAGAGGTATTAAGCGATTTCGCGATGCTGAACGCATTTGACCAACGCAATGCTTGTTCGACGTAGGATTTGCTCTGAAACATTAACACAGTCCGATTAAATCGACCAATGTACTGTAGAAGCGAATGCTACGCTGGTTATGTGAACTTGAAATTTGCATAACACCAGATAGTTCACTTACTTGATACGATTAACCGACCTGGATACAGAGATCATCTTTCTCCCTGCAACTCTGTTTTGATATCTCAAGCTGAAACTATTTATAATTATAAATAAAGGTCGCGTCGCTGATGACGATAAACTAGAGCTACTATTATAACCATAATTATAATTATAAATAGTTCGTCGTTATCGCTAACGTGACCTAATACTAGCGTAATCTAAATAATTTGAAAAAACAAAGTTTCTGGACAACGCGACGCGCCTCTTTGAATATTAAAAAAATTCCTCCGCCTATT
This sequence comes from Bombus pascuorum, assembly GCF_905332965.1. NCBI lineage: Eukaryota > Metazoa > Arthropoda > Insecta > Hymenoptera > Apidae > Bombus > Bombus pascuorum. Next base: position 12,678,868 of record NC_083497.1, on the reverse strand, counting down.
TTAGAAATAAACGATTATAATCGGACTTTCATACGTATACGGTTCAAATGTGAAAGATTAGTGTAACTTTATCGGAGCTACGAGAGAACCTGCCACGAGTTATGCGCATTCTTTATCAAGCTCGCGTGATTTACTGGAAGCGCCGGTTCACCAGGGTAATTTGTAAGTGTATGCGAATTAATGGCGCGAATGGCATTTTACGAGCCGCTCTATTTACGTCTACGTTGTACTTAATGCTCTGGAAACGATGACTTAGGTGTCATTAAACGCTATTGGCATGCAACAAGTGAATATGTTAGGATTCGCGTGTATTACGATTCCTTTCTAAAGATTTTTTCCTTCCTTTTAATAGACGTTCGAGGAACCTACACTAAAATCTCGATTAATACGCTTTTTCCTTTATGGCGTCTCGGCTGTGCCATAAATTAACCTTTCTGCGTTCAAGTCGTACGCAATCTAAATTTCAGTTTTATTATTACCGCTGTTAATGCGATGTTTGCTCGGAACGTTCGGATCTCTTTTCTTTAACTGTTTTGTTTTTCATGTCTCGTTCGGATTTCAATTTTACGTATTCTTGCAGACAATTTCTTTATTTATGGTATGGTATTATCTTAAATGATAAATATCTTAAATGGTAGTGTAGAACAGAGTCAACGATTCTGGAATAAATGATACCGTATAAAACGTTCAACACGTGTAAAATAAAACTTACTGGAGCTCGATAAATTATATTCACGAATCGTCAAAAAATCTCCAGGATGATACGATCCAGGATGCGTTCGTGTAAAGTCTTACAAAAATGAAAACTCTCCTTCGACGTTCGTCGTGCTATTTCAAATATTGTAGCAACTCCAAACTCCACCCTATAGTTACTCGTAGCTTCTTTCGCGAGACAAGTGGCTGTTCGAAAATTTCGATGCTCCGGAGCAAGAGGAATGCTATAGAAGTGTACGGCGTAGAAAGGGAAGAGGGTGTACCCTTTGCACTGAGGATTAAAAAACGGTAAGTACGTGCGAACGCGACACGCGTCAAGGGGTTTTCTCCGTCAGAAGCTGGCCAAAAGAGAAGACGCATAGAAGACTCTGGCAGAAGGATTGCAGAAAGGAAGGGCAGAAAGCGTGGTTACGAATTCACAATGGCATTGTGTAACTGTTCCACTCCTCACCCCTGGCTGCTGCACGATTTTCTCCTACGGTCACCCTCCTTTGCCGCTACACTCTCTTTTTCTCTCGTTTTAAGTCCTGCGACTCGCTCATTTTCTCTTTGTATACGTATATATATATATATATTGCACCCTTTCTTCCCCTCTTTCCTCGTCTATCTAGTTTCATCCACTTCACGGTACTTGCCGTGAACGCCATTAATGGTTTCCGTTTCCGGTGTCTCAATCTCGCATTCTCCGCGCTTTGCCTCCAAGCCGCACGCCTCTTTCTATCTACCTCTGTACTCAGACCGTTCGTACTTTTCTACCCTCCTCTCTCTCTCTCTCTCTCTCCCCCTCCCTTTCTGTCCCTTCCTCTCCTTTTATTTTTCAACGAAACAAACGAAGAACGTACCCCGTCTTTGAGAGCGAATCATCGCGAAGACGCGCCTACGTGTATCGTGCGTGCGTACGCGTTAGGAGGGTGCAACGAGTAGACCAGACTAAACGAACACGCCAGGTTTATAAGGGTGAACACGGAAAGCAGACCATCGGAAATTTCTTGTATCTATGAGGACGGTAATCCCATTGGTAATCTTGCAAGAGAAAATTCAGAAGGTTATGAAGCTTTGTATAGAAATTGAGCAATTTATTCGTAATGTACCTGCTAGTTTTTATCAGCGTGACTGGACAATATGACTTTTAACGCGTGGAATCACTCCATGGAGAATACAAAACTGTCTTCCTTACATGACAAATTACGAATATTTAATTCAAAGCAACTGAATCCGTAAAATTACAGCATAAATCCTCACTGTTGAGCAATTGCATCGTGTAGAATTAAAAGACGATCGTCGATCGAACGAAATGGCGCTAGAAATTCCCATCGGTGTTTCTCTTCCACGCATCAATGCGAATGCGACCGAGAAACAGAATTATTTTTTCAAGACTATCAATTATTTGTGCTCGATATCGGTACATTCGACCCGAATATTTCACACGAAAGTGTTTACGAACAGTGGAACGATTTCTATGGCGATTGTTCGCAAACTCATTAATCGAGGGCATGAGGAGAGGCGGGGTCTTGATAGCTTTAAACGATTCGATCATGGATTCCTTCTTCGTGTTGGCAATCGGCCAACGCGTTTTCAAGAAAGTATCTGAAAAGCCGGGCGGGTATTTGAATCACATCGTCACGTTCTACCTTGTCGATCGGTGACATCGGTAATAGAAAGGATCGATTTGAGTTAATGGATTTATAGTTGGACTGAGAATTTCATTTGACTTTCCAGGCAATTTCTTTCATCTTGTTAAATCTGGCTACGTTTGATGATGATAGAAAATCCATCCCAAAGTACGTTCTTTTAATAAAAATTAATTTACAAATATTGAAGAGATAAATTCTCTGGAAGATATTTAAGAGATGTTCGTTTATCTTTCTCTCTTCGGTGTGATTAATGTTTTTATAGATACGATTAAAACACATTTAAGAGAAGTAAAAGAGAGAGAGAGAGAGAGAGGAAATTATAATACTAATGAGATTTCTTCCGAGTAATCGATGATCTCATACTGAATTGCAGGATTTTCCAAAGAATAAATCACGAACCACGCTTGCCTCTATAAATATATATTTCGTATGACAAAACACGTTTAACGAAAGGGGTACAGCCAGGATATTCTACTTTTCATTAGCTTGTATCAAATGAAAATCTATTTCTATACCGCGAAACTTTACACGAATTTTGGCCAAGTTTGTTCAAATCTCCATGATGTTTGATCCGTATACTCGATGTCTGTAAATTCGAAAAGAAGATGGAAACCATCGTCCGTAGGAGTCATTGCATTCGCAAAATTCGGCGGCTGATTTTCATTCGGCAAACCCTTTGGTCTCTGTTCCTAAATAGAGATCCTTTGTCAAAGAATGCTCGCCTATAAATTTCTCCGAGAAGCGTCGCATAAATTGGTACGAAGTAATGGACATCGAGTCTATCGAATCAACCCTTTGAGAGGGTTCCGTGAAAAAAAGCGGATGAGTGGCAAAGAAAGAAGAGGAAAGGGACAGGGGGGGAAAAAAGGCAGATCCGACTAACTAAATCTTTGATAGCTCGGCTCGATGGTGTTTCCACGCCAGCGATTCTTCCAACGATCGTTCCCATTTCGGCGGAGTCGTAAAGTCGGATTCGAAATTCAGCGACGTGACCCGCACCAGCCAGCGGCATAAATTCTTCGTCGTCTAGGGCTTCACCCGATGGAAGTCGCGTGATCGTTAAACCATCGAAATCCCCCTCGATTTATTATCCCCGCTCTCATCGTCGATAGCATAAACTCCCATCCCATTTCTCCTCCGCAACGATCAGGATTAATTTTTCGAGATCGTGGCTCGTACCACGTCGTGTCGAGCTTCTATCCGACCGAACGTGCCAAAACTTGTTGAATTCTTGACCAGAGGACGATTATCGGATATCTGACGTGATATGATACGCCGTAGAATTTTTATCGTACGATTGAGTTTAATGCGTGCATAAAGTTCGTTTTTATGTTGAAAAAACACACACATGTGCCTATTTCCGAACGTCGAAATACGATAAGAAGATACAGCAAAGGATGTATTATGATAAGAAATAAATTGCAGTTTTACGTCGAAACAACGAGCGGACAGAATATCGAATAAACGAATGGCTTTTATATCGCTAAAAGCCAATCTCCATAACTTTTGCAGCCAACTTTTTCAGAAACTGCATTTTAACAAAATTTAGCCTGCTTATTAAAAAGCTTTCAGCAACATTAAATTTATAATGCGAACTTTGATTTCGTACCTGTTCTACTCACACGAAAGTTTATTAAACCGTCAAGTAATGCTTTCAGCGACTATGTTTCGTTTCGGTGTATGTATAGATGTAGGTGTAGGCGCGAAATTTAAATTACCCTTAGCGAAATATTGCTTGTAATTGGTGCTTCGTTTACATTTTTTGATCGACAGTACCACCCATATACGTATATCTCGATATTTCGATGAAAAAACGATTCTAATAGAAACTACACGTTTGTTTTCCAATTATAAAGCAACTCGACGCAGAGATACGCTTTTACGATTAATTAAAAATTGAAACAATGACTGATAAAAACGAAGAGAAATATTCCACGTGTATTTCCGCAGAAATTAGCTACGGCAGAAAAATTCTTCAGGCTTTCCATTTATTCTCTGCCTAGCTTCATTTGCCTGGCAATTACCTCGAAAACTTGTAATTATCCTCGTCAGTTCCGCGATGGCTTTGGATTTAGGGGATGCACTTCGAATTTAACGATCGTCGACAGCGCACAACTTTATCGCTTCGCAACTCGGCCACCGTTTTCAATCTTTTCTCTCTTCTTTCTACCTCTTTTTACGCGATGTAACCTCGAAGCGGAAACAACGACGATTTTCACTTTTTCTACGTTGTGGTACACACGATATGTCGTGTAATTACTTCCGTTTTAAAAGTGACATGAACTTCAAGCGATATTCCTAAATGTTTGAACTAACGTTCGATAAATTCCTTTTTAATCCCTTTATGACTAACCGAACGGGAGCGCCGTCTTTTAAAAGGGTACCTTTCGCTACGGGACGTACTATGCTTTTTTCGCCTTACGGGGAGAACGTGAATTGAACGGTGAATCGATGTATTTAAAAAGCCGGATTTGTAAAAGCGGAAAGCAACGGATTGTAGACAAGCGGAAAGTAACGGATTGTAGACAAGCGGGAAGCAACGGATTGTAGACAAGCGAAAACAAGTAAGAGAACGCGTGCTTTGGTTTTCAAACAAAAATTGTTTCCTTCTCTTAGCAAAAAGGTTCCATACCTTGCGATGCAATCGTTGCTTTACCAGATATCATACCGAAGAGAAGTATCGGAGAAGAGAACATAGTCAGCAAAATTCGTTTTAATAAGAGTATACGCGCGAAACGGTAATTTTAATAATATTATAATAGACACGTTGAAGAACAGAAAATAAAGAAGAAACGTTGCATCGTTTCAAAAACATACTTTTTCTTTCCTTTACGTAATATCAGCCATTCGCGACAAACGAGTCCTAAAAAGCGCGAACATTTAATAAGCACCCTGCTGCGTGACGACATGACAAAGGCCACGAAGCCAACTAGAAATTACTACGAAGGGGTAACGCTCTTTCGACTAACCTTTCGCCGTACAATTAGCACACGGAATAAAATGCAATCCGAGAATAATATCGAAGCTAATAACCGTTATTAACCGTCTAATGTTTCGTCCCTCTTCGTTTAAATGCATCTTATTGGTCTTAGTTAGACGTTAGGTATCTGGGAACGACGCCGTTCTCAGACAGCCATTCGAGAGTCCACGAACGGGTCTAGAGGATCGGCCAAACATCGTTCTACCTACACACTCGCAACGTATACCGATGGAATTCCGAGGAAGACCTAAATCTCCCTTCGAACACAAAGCGTGGTTCATTCATGAGAATAAGAAGAGCAAGAGCTGACCCTCGACAGGGCCGCACTTACACACTCTATCAGTCTAATAACCTTGAAATTAAGTTTCTGCCGGTCGCACGGCGATCCTTGCGGATCGGTTACGCTCTCGTTCTAACAACCAAACTTTCCGTGCTTCTGCCAAGAGGTAATAGATGCGAATTGAATAAGGAAGAAGGGAAATGATGTTCGAAATGGTTAATTTATCTGGAAGAGAAAATTCTTTTTAGATACGAAGAACGATAATTCGTAGAACTACGTGCACGTTCTCGATTATCGATCCCCGATGTTGAACGAAATTACAAACTTGAAATATCCTGATTCTTTGAAGATTTAAACAAGACGGAATAGCGTTAACGTTTTCAAATTCGAGCGATTCATTTTTAATTATCTGCCGATTGTAATGAGTAATAAGGATGAAACACAACGTAATATCAATTTAATCTAACACGCCGATTCAATCAATTTAATCGATTTAATATATCAGACCAAGATCCGTATCAATATCGATAAATAAACAATAAATTCCATCAAACGTCGGTGTCTTAAGCTGATCCTATTAGATATTCTCTTCCGTTGATCTAAACTTTCCATTATATCTGACTCGTTCGAGCGGAATTTCAAACTATTCTTGAAATCCATTTTTCATTTATATTCAACGACATGATTCGTGGTGGTATTCGATGAAAGAAGAGGCTATAAATCAATTGTTGGAGCTCCATCCGTTAAAAATAAACTTTATACTTGACATGGAGCGTCTTCTTCTCGAAGCGAATAAAAGATCTTCAGCCAATTCCAAAAAACTCGTCACCAAAGGAATGAAGATGGTCGTAACTCGGGGATCGACCAGATCGTATATATCCGAGCCAAAGGAGTTTCTAGTCATTCTACCTACACGTTCCTTTCGTTGCTTCGCGTTCATCCTGAATTCTCGACCAGTTTACGTTCAACGTCTACTCGTTTAGAATTTCGAGAATTTCCACCAAGCAGTTCCTTGATTAACTAGCGTACACCAGCGAAGCAAATCGTGTTCGAAGAATTTGTTTCATACTAATCCGTAAGCCTTACTCGCAACGAACTTTCGTTCTTTGTAATCGATGTATCCTTGTAGGGCCAATCGTACGTTGGTCGATAGTAGGATCGCTCCGTAGATATACGAAGGAAAAAATAGAAAAATGACAACATGTACGACAAATATATATTCACTATAAATACACTACAAAGTACGAGTAATAGAAGTAAAGTAAAACCCGATGAAAGAATACTTTAGAAGGCGCGTGTTGATCGACTAAATAAATAAAATGATAAATGAACGTCGTTGTCGTTGCTGAACAATATCGAGACTGTAAAAAAAAGCCATAAGTAGAACGACGTAGTTCGACGCGAATTACTATGGATAGTAATCTTTGCAAGTTAAATTCTTCACGATCGAAATTTGTCTTTCTCTGGAAGGAACCCGTTATACCTGATTACCTATAGGCAATAACCATCGAATGAAATTTCTACGCGTTGTAATTCACGTTCGAGTCGTTTGCCGAAACGATACTTCGATTTCCACGATTTCCACTCGAAAATCACATTTTCCATGAAACAAAGTATCGACTATAACACTTGCACGTTGCGCCGGTTGCGCTTAAGGATCGCGTAAAGGTAGAGAAAATCCGCGTTCTAAAGGCGTGCGTGACTTCATTATAGGTCGGAGTCGGTGGCGTCCCTTCGTTCCGCGGCCTTTAATCGACACGACCTCTCCTCCTGCTTACTGGCAACCCGCTTTTTCCCCTCGTCGAATCGCTTCGAGTGGCCTGTCAGCCGAGAATCTGCACGTCCATGGAGCAAATTATACGAGAAAATGCACGGTTTCGCCGAGCACGTAATCGGTTTGCCTGGTAAAGAATCAAAAGGTAAGTAGGCGGCCTTCGTAGGCCATCGACCAGCAGACCTTTCTCGGCCGTTCATTCGATGTCGCGTGAACTTACACGCTCTTTATCTCTCCTCCGATGCATATGAATGAAGCAACTTCGTGTGCACGGCTCGGAAAAAATAATTGATAGGAAGATTCCGGCAGAGTTTAGTAGAACGATATTTTTAACTGGCACCAGGAAACGATTAGGCTATAATTAAAGGCGCTGGCAGATCGTACACGGGCGATCGATCAAAATAAGACTCCCATTTCGAAGGAGTTATCTTTGTTACGTGTCACAGCGATCGTTCCTTGATTTGAAATTTCGTTACATTGATCTCCATGGTCGAGGTGGCCGCGAAACGATTCTATTAAAAATTTCGCTCTATAAGGCTCGTATTATCTCGGTGAAAGCTTTTAAAAAAAAATTCAAACGAGAAAATTCGGTCAAACAAGATGTTGGGAGATAAATGTGATAACGGTAAATTGAAACACGATATAAGATTGTGGGTATAAGATAGGTAGATATTTCGAGCTGTCCGTAGAGATACAAGACGATTAAGAAACTCGAGTTCACCCATGTATCGATAATTAGACACCGAGGCACCGATACTGCAAGTTGCAACAGCCACGTTCGTTAAACCTTTGTATCACTCGTACTGTTTGGTACGTCTTCCGGTAAATACTACATATTCTTTATCGACGATTCGTAAAACATTGTAGAGAAAAAGTTTACAATGAAAAAAGTTTGTACGATCCAATTACCACAAGTATACTTTTACGTTTCTCGTTTACTCGTGTTATTAAAGTTTCTCTTGCCCGAATGATTAAATCTTCCTATTAATTCGGATAATAATCTACGCCATAATCATTCGCGTAATTTTGTCAATTTTCGAAGAGTGAAAGTTTCTCGCGGAGAACAACACGCGTGTAATTGCAACCAGCTTTCCCAATACCTCGCGTGTCCTTGCGTCAACAACGCACGGAAAAGGATGAGCTCTAACGGTAAGAAAATTCTCTGCAAGATTCTATATATCAAGACGACACAACAGTTTTGCTGTTCCGTGTGACTTTTGAATTAACCTTTCATCCTTTCTTATATTATTAAATGTCAGAAGTTCATTCTAATGCCATATCGCGGTAGTGGTTGACACCTTTGTACCAGGTATAGTCGAGCAAAGAATCACGAGCGATGCTGGGATCAAAAGTGCGCCGAATAAGACGTTATCGTCGTTTCAATTTATCGTCATTCGAATTCATCGTAGTGTGAAAAGAAAAGACATTTTTTCCGTACTTTCAGTTTTATTCTCGTCGACGATTAAAGTAACGAGATGGAGTATTAAACTAAAACTACAGCACCTTTCTCTACGCTTGATACCAAGAGGGAATTTAAAATAAAAAGATCAAAGTGTAACAAACGTGGTAACTTTGATAATAAACGGACAAATTGCATGAATAACGCAGAAAGCTGGCTGTCATCTCAGAAAATACTTTCCGTTATTAATAAACGTTCAAACGCGAAACCTACTTCTTCATCCCGGGTGATGAACTAATAATTCAGAACGTTAATTTCCAACTGGTACGTTTGAAGAATGTTCGCGAGAATCGCAAAGTCATTAGCAAACTGCTAACTACATGGGGCGCATGGAAATGAACATGCTGAATATAGGTACCTGGTGTGTAGCTATACTTTAGCGCGCGTCTGTGCCTCGGTTTTCGATAATGAACCGATGAACACCGTTGTTACGATTTTTAAATAAACGAAAAATAAACAACACGCGGAACTACGTCGAATGCTGTTGCGATCGAAGTTAATAATTAGTTTCCTGCGCGATCGTTACTAATAATAAATATTACGGAATATTTCGAATAGCTTTCTAAGGTTTAAGCAGAAGGAATATCAAAAACCTTAGTGACCTGAAAAATGAAGGGAAAACGAGATTCTTGGTAAAACTTTAAGCCACAAAGAATCATATTCGGTGTTATGATAATCGTATTCGATGTTATAACTTTCAACACAACATTTTACCACGGTATTGTACGCATATCGAAAATTGAATATTTGAGAAGGTGCAAGAATATTTCGATTTTTTTAATCCGACGTGGTTGTATACTCCCTTAATATCCTGAAATGGAATTATCAAATATTCTAGAGAAAAGGGGGAGGAGGATGGAGATCACCGGATGGGAACAGCAGAAAGCGATAACGACCGCTTAAAGTTGCACACTACGTCAAACGAGGCTCCTCGACATGGCTCAATTAACTTCGCTCGTGATTACGCTCACGAGTCAAAACTCGATCGAACTTGTCAGAACAAAATGACCATCGATCATCGTCACATTAGACAGGAAATATAGCGAGCAAGAGGGAACGAGAACGGGTAATATTAACGCGCAATATGACGTTCGTCACGTAACAATGGCTCCGTACAATGCACTGGCTACAAAGGGAACGCGCGACGATCGACCAACACGTTCATCTCTACGTTTCGATCGAGTGAAACTCGATAGTTACGTGCGACTGATCAATATTAACGTTCCTAATATCGAGTAAAATCTTCGCACGTTAGAACTTTGAAATTCATAAAATTTCTTCCTTTGGAATTGTTGCACCCTTTTTCAGTAGATACGGTGCTGCGAATAATTATAGACGTAAACACATTATTTCACCATTATTTCTTCGATAATGTTTAATGAAATTGTTTTTATAAAGGATAAATTGCACACTGTGAATATCAGGACATGTTACGTGACGAATACTTTTCCACTCGATAATTGCATTTTATAATCGAAATGGAATACGAAAAGACAATTTTTCAACGATACAGTGCTCCTGTTCATACAGCCGCCACTACGAAAAAGTGGTTTCAACATTTTCGAACGGTATTGTTACCATGCGTTATACTCGGCATCGAGACCCGACCAGGACCCGATCCTGAGAACTTGTGGAGAATTGTAGCAAGAAAAGTTTAGCATCAGGAGAAGCCACCTATAGAAAATATCGTTAAACTTGAAAAGAGAATAAAATTTGCGTGGGTGGGTATTCAAAACGAAACTCGATACAAGTTAAAATCGTGGAATCGAGAAAATTGTGTTTGTCACGACTTTTTCCTGTAATCCTCGGTTACAATACGAATGTAAAAATAGAATAATAAAAAGACCTAATAAAGATTAAAATCAGCCCGAGTATTAGAGCGTTATCATGCAAAAATGCAAAGTTAATGCTACACTATGTATCACGGACGATCTTCGTAATCATTAGAATTGTCTTTCGTCAACGATTCTTCGATGACAAACGCTCACGTTCTCGACCAGAACCCAGCAATCCGGTAGTCACGTATCGCGGTCATTATCTCCAAGAGAAAAAAAAAAGCAAACGGAACTGCCGATAATAACGTTACATTATCTCCTAGCACAGAATGGAGCACGCGACCAAGCGATGTACATACAAAACGACGACGATACAAAATTTATACTTCCGGCAGCGTAAGAGGAAAGAGGAAGAGAAGCGGAAGAGGTGTCAGGAGAGCAGAGAGAGGAGTGAATTCACATTCCATCTACGTCCCTCGTTTCCTCTCTCTATCCGAACTCTGAAAGTTTTCCCGTTGTAACAGCTGCGACTCGGCAGAGAAGCGGTTTTAATTGGGTCCGCAGCTTTCGCACGTAGAAATCGTACCTTAAGGTACACGTCTGTAATTTCACGAATGGACCAACCAACCTTCGACCCTTTCGAGTCTGGAACTCTGCAGACAGCTATTTCGTTTCGTGCCAGTTTCATAATTAAAAATTGTTCGTCTACTTAGCTGCTACCGATCGTGACACCGCTTAAAGGATCATCGTGCGATAAGCGTATATAAGTAAATTGCGTATCATTCTCTTATATCTTTTTATTACGAATTTATGTACCTTCTTCCATTGCCATTTTGTACATGGGTATTTAACAGAGTCTCAGTAACGTTCACAATTTTTTTTTAGTAAGAAACGACAAAGATCGACACCTGTGTAAATCTCCAAACGCGTTTGCTTAAACAAAGTCCTCTTAAAATTAAATGCCTTTTCTGTAATATAAATATGATTCTAATTAACAATTATGTTATAGTTTCTCAATATTACGATGTACTCTTCCTATTCAAATTTGAAGTACAATACTATTGTATCGTGACTATCGTCAAAGTACGTGGAAAGCGTTGACACATGGAAGCGCAACAATATGAACTACGTACTTTCAAGAAGTGACAAGAAACTTGTTCCATTTCTGACAAAATGAGCTCGTTACTCGACGATCGAGACGAAGAGACACGAACGTTATCGCAACTTCCAACGAAAGGCAGTGGAACACGATCGAAATTCTAATGTAAAACCGGGTTGCGCGAACCAGGTTAATCGATCTTCGCCGTGTTTCTTACAAGTGCTGTTCGAAACGCACGCATACTTGCTCGACCGCGACGACAATAAATGTCAGCGCCTTTATATCACAATCGTGCCTCATTATACAGACGGAGCGTCGTTTTACCGCAGAAACCTACGTTCCAGTGGAATCCCAGCGTGGTGCTCGAGGAAGATTATGTTTCTGGAAATGCTCGTTGCAACTTTCCCTGATATAAATCATCGCCCGTTGCACATATGTCCGCAGAACACCGCCAAGAACTTTCTAACGTTAATTATCCCTACCCTATTAACATTTGTACAGTCACAAATATCCCGTTACGCGTGTACCAACATCGAATGTAAATCTACCTGAAATTTGCTCCGGATACGAGAGGCCATGATATCTTCGACTCGATCTCCATGATGATTACGATTTTGTTCGCTCAAACTATCAACGCAATAAATCACACGTCGTATTAAAAACGATTTAATACGAGGAAGACGTATTAAAAACGTGGCAATTAAAGCTTTACTTATGTTGTGTCGAGTCATCTCGACGGATGCAGCGATTAATCTGGTCATTTGAAAAAACAGTAATCTAACATTTGCAGTCTAACAATCTTTTCTCCAAGTCTATTACGATAAACTTTAGATGACACAATCTCGATGACCGCTCGTGGCCTTGGATGACTCTCAATGGCACGATGATCTTGATAACCTCTCGTCATCTTCGAACAATGCAATCATCGACATTCAATCGATGCGATCAAGTTCCCGTGATATTTAAATAATCGTGCGTGCGCGTTCACACGATTTCTCACCTTAATTTAATTATTATCGGATCGCTCGGAAAGTCCGGTGAGATTTTTAAGGAATTTGATCGACATAAAAATTCATATCGAAAATGACGATGGAATTTATTTCGCCCTAATAACAAACTTTATAGACATGTTACAAGTAGCCACTTTTTCGCATATCTTTTATATCGTGATTGATTAAACGTTCTTAATCTTATCAGAGGAACGTTCTTTCTGAGATAAGCGATTCAGAACTTCGGGGAACGAAAAATATGTCACAGATATAATCATTACGTATACAATTCAAAAGATCTGCGATGTCTTAGAGATAAAAGCTACAGTACTTTCCACTGACTAAACATTCCGCGTATAGACTGTCTATTTTGTCATAAACGCGCTTCAGAGCTAGATCGGATTCGTTACTTTCAATGTTCGAACGATCAAACCGCCGCCCTTATGGTAATCGGTCTAGCAGCTTCCTGTCCCGGATTTCGTATTTCGCTTATCGCCTTAATAGCAGCCACTTGTACCAACTGGCGACATACGTTCGAATTAAGAGCATCTATTAACCTGATTAATTACCATAATCGTATGGCACCGGATTGCATCGTATCGACGCGAAAGCTGAAACATGCTGGTACCATACATGGCTCGAGTCTCGGTTAAATAGAAACTCTGCTTCTCCGTGGAACGAGCCGCGCATTCAAAGAATCTACGATTCTTCTCACTAGATAAAACAACACGACGAACTCGTAAACAAAGTGGGAGGCCAGACAATAATGGAGCGACGTGAGACGAAGGAAGAAAGGGAAAACGTTGATTATAACGTCAATCATAAACGTGACCTGCAACCCGCAACCTTCAGTGCGTATCTCGAATGTCGTTCCGTCTCACTCGATACTATCGACCGATGCTTCGCGAAACATCGCGAACAGGAATTTCCGATGTTTTCTCGCGTGTGCAAGGAGAAATCTAATTGTAGGGGAAAAGTCGAAAAAGGAAGACGATCGTGTCAAGAAAGGATCCAAGTATCCAGCGGAGACGAGAAGTGCGATCTATTTGCTCTTGTCGAGTGTGAAATATTACGACGGTGATTCGGTTATCGGGACGTGTGTTTGAACAATTTCGAGCACACCTATTAAACTCTTCCTATCTGTTACGAACTCGTGTAATTCAACGTCAAACGTCGTTCGAGTGGAAAACAATCGTGCGTCAAGTTAGAATAAACATATCGCCGCGCGTATTAAACCAATGCAAATTGACTTATCATGGAAATTTTCGAAAATGTGTAAATTTAGCAGCTTCGACAAATAGATGTGCTCAAAAACAACTCGCGTTATCTAAATTACAAATGTGCGTTGATATGTCGCTGATATTGTTATCAGCTTTATCGTAGTATTATTCTTGAGCCTCTTCACTTTGATAATTGGCTTCTTGTCGTGTGAAAACTCTCAATTTGGCTACCGAGAGCAACAAAAATGACTGATTAAAATTCTTTCTCACAATTGACGAATGGAAACTAATAATTCAACTGACGTATCATTGAATGGGAAGAGTAAAAGAATAAGGTGATTAGATGTTGGATTTTTTCGAAAGAGACGAACCATAAACGAGATAGCTCTCGTAGAAATAGCGACAACTCAAGGTGTTGGAATCAATCGCGAAACTGATCGCTTTCAAAACGGTTAACGCAAGCCTTTTCGCAATGACAAAAGTTTAACGGACCGGAATTGAATTCGACCGAGGAAGCACCCTTCAAGAAGAACGATAGCGAGCGTAAAACGAAAAGTTAAAGAACGCCGAGACTCCGGCTGTCCGGAGAGAGAAAATTGGATTTCGCGTGTTAACAACAACCGGCACCAACAACAACCACGTCTGCACGGAACAAACCTCTGCCGTTCGATTATGCCCCTTGCGAGAACGATCTACGTTTCGTTGATTTCGCGCAATTCCACTGTGAACGTTAATTTGTGTTCGATGGTGCGCGAGATAAAGGAATTTTTTGACGATAAGTCTTTAAAGACATATTGCAGACACGTTACGATATACACCGTGCATTTTTTTATCGTAATTATATAAATTTTCCCAAATATCTCTATTGGAGGTATTTTTAACGATTTTATTATCATCAAGCAAAAGCCGAATATTTTTGATTAAAGCAATTTTCAAATTAGGTATGCTCCAAAATATAAATATTAAAATCTGGATTTTCAAGGAGAAAGAAAATTTTTAATCGAAACCAAACCAACTCGCGTTTAGCATTAATAAAAATGACACGTAATACAAAGAACAAGAAGTACTTAGTTACTTTCTGCAATTTCTAGCGATGTTCACAAGGAAATACATAGTCGAGTATTCAAAGCACACATCCAATTATTTTCAGTGCCAGTCTCCAGAAGTTCCGGAAACGAAGAGTAAGAGTTGTACCGACGTAGAAAAAAAAAGACAGAACGAAAAAGAAAAGAACGAGAGGGAGGAAAAAAAGGAAAGATAAGGGGAAAATATTACTTCTCTGAATTAAGGAAGAACTCGGACTACTTCCATTAAATTACGAGGAGAATCGAAAAAGTTCGCCCGTTAAGAAGAGAATAAGCGTCGGTTTCGCTTAGCGTACGCGCCTCCAACTTCAAATTAATTACACGTCAATTAGGAATACGGCTGCAGAAAATCGAGGCTCGGTCATTAAAGCTAACTACTAAGTTCACCGTACAAAGTATGTTGCAACGCACAGCAACGAGCTAATTTTCACCAAACCACCCCCTTTCTGCGCCAACCATCTCTTCGCTTCGCTCCGCTCCGCTCGTCCGCCTGAATACACCTACGGTAGCTCCTAATTTTGAGCCAATCGCTTCTTAAGAAAGTCGACGTTTCATCCGATCACCGGCTGATTTAAGGCGGAATTTCCTATGTGCGTCTAACGCGCGAGTCCGCGTTAAAAGCAGCTTTAAACCCGAATCACACGATGCGACATCACAGTGAGCATTTGTACTGTTACAAATGTTACAACGAAGAAATATGCTTGTTTGTTCTCGCGGTGGCGTCGTGTGATTCGGGCCTAAGGCCCGATGCGGACAAGGTGACTTCTGACGTTGCGATATCGCTACGATCGTACGTCTTTCTTTGTTTTTCCAGTTAGACGAAGACAGACATATAATCGCAGCGAGATCTTTTAACGCGGACACGCGCATTGCATTCGACGCGCGTAAGAAATCCTACCTTTACTCTGAATGCACACGAGCGACATTTTACCGTACGACACCGTTGCGCTGGCCGTTCGAAAAACAGAGAAACAAAGTTCTTCTGTCTCGGTAAAGAAGAATACGCGCATATGTATTTCTTTGTTTTCCCAATCTGGTGCCGCTTTGCAACGATCTGCCTTTCGTCCGCATCGAGCCTTAATCGGTCGTGTAGCTTCTCTCTTCCTTAACGTAGTCCCTTTCGCCGATTGTTCCATTCAATCGTAATAGGTCGAGCAATTATTCACAGATCACAGACATAAGAGAAACAGGTCAAACGAAGAACATTTAACGCGGTATCACTTTCTTAACAGATATTTGCTCCGCTCGTGGAAAAGGAAAGGGAGGCACGTTATTTATTTCTATCTCTGTCTGTTTTTCCAGGTCCATTTTCTCGATACAGCATCCGCGGTCTACGCTTCTTACGTCTATTAACGTTTTTCCAATCTTTCGGCGTAAACATTTCGTCGATACCACTTGAATAGTTACATGTGGACTGGATTGACATAAACTCGTTCGCGGTAAAGGAAGGAAAGAAATAAAAGGAGAAACACGATTTCCTCGCAAATGTAATTTTCGTATGAAACGAGGTTGGATATTTAACATTCATGAAAGTTGTTTCCAACAGTGCCAATTCTAGACTTGAATGCTAAAATTTTGACAAATCTAGGTTAAAATTTCAAATTTCTCGGCGAGCTTCTGAAAAAAGAAGTATTCCGATTTGAAATGTGAGCCTGAGAAGCGAAAGAAACTTCTCGACTCCTATGATGGTTCGCGATTTTAATTCCTTTCAATCAAAGCGCAAAACGTCCATGAAAGATGATTCTATGAAGATAAACGCGGTATTAATAGCTGCGACGTTAAAAGCAGAAGATTCATGCGATCGCAATCGAGGAGATAAACGACGTTATTCGAGTCCCCTGCCTCGCAATTAAAGTCGGTTGCGGGCAAACACATCGGTAATTATAATGGGATTCGATATGACCGCATACAGAACACGCGTCGCGAACAGAGAAGCGGTTGACCGATAATAAGGATATTGGTAACGGGAAGTGGACAATGATCATTAGAGAGCGAGAGAGCGGTGGGTGAAGAGGTATAGCGAAGTTCTACGTAACGCAGGTCACCGACCTTTCGACCAAATCATTCTTTTTCTCGTCAGAGGGAACCGCGGAAAAATATTTAATTGCTTTTTGATCGCGAACGAGTTACGTCTGGTTATGAACAAATCGTTGATACGATTCGTCATGAATTTTCATGAATTTATACGTGACTGAAAGGATACGATCGTTTAACGAGTCTCTTTGATTCTATTTCGAGATTCTGACTGTCCGTTAATTAATCAGTAACTTGTGCGCGTGTACACTTGTATCGAAAGAATTGATCTCTGGATTTTCTATGTGTCGATCGTTCAACCAGAAGATACAGTAGTGAGAATTACAGAAAGAAAAAGAATATATTAAGAGATTAATTCAGTATCGTGAAATGATAAAAAATTAACGATGCGGAAGTTTTATTAAGCTACTATAAATTGTTTCTTAATTGGGATAAGGTATAAAACGGAAGAAATGTTTCATAAATGTGAACTTTCAAATGAAAAACAACAAGGATTCGTTTAATTAAAAGTAATAAAATTATTTCCCATGTTTCTACTAAGAAACCCAATAGATTTTTATCAATATCTGTCTAATCTGTCGCGATGAACCTTCCGATCTAACGGATCGCTCTGTACACTGCGTAATGCGCGTAGAACCTGCCTCGAAATCAATTAAACACACCAAGAAGGAAACACCAAAGGCTGGAAGAGCAGTGGCTCGAAATCCCCAAGACGGCTCTAATAAGTACCTCGTCAAAGGTTTCTCTGCCTTGTTTGGATCTCTCTAGCATTACCATTGCAACCGTTAAATCCTCGTGAACCAGAGTACCTCTATTCCGTTTGGTTCAAGTAAACTTATATGGATACTTGTAGTTGGACAGATGCTGTTGCGAAGATCGTACAAACACACCAGGTCGAACTACACGGAACCTGACGTACGACATACTTACTCGAGTTCGTGGAATACGGCTCTTTGCGTGAAATTTGCCATCTTTGCTAATGCCGCGATTACAACTTGGTTTTTACGTCGGCAAAAAATCGATTTAACCTCTACCAGAACTACCGACGATTAGACCATAGAATATGACTCGAGGCAAGGAAATAAAAATGGAAAGATCTACTTGTTTTTGACAAATTACATTTTTTAATAGATCCGTTACGTTTAGAACTTTAAGGTTTCAATGTCTCTTAGCTTCAGGTTAGATACGCGCGATAGTCTTAGATATATGGTTTCGACTCACGCGTGATTTGCACCGTAACAAATTTCCACCGTAGCTTGCAAAACGAACGCTATTTAACGTGTAGAAAAGTTGGAAACCAGCCCCATAATCTCGATGAAACCTTTTCGGTGAGTCGCTCGACGCTCGTTAATAGCCGGAATTACGACTGTTCGAAATTCGTGCGTCTATGCAAATATTAACAGCATTGGTAACACCAAAGTGGTTTACCTCTTGTTTGTCTGTAAATACGCAATTTATAACGAACGAACTGGTTACCTACGTTGAGCTATTTCATTTTCTGTAAATTGAGTTTATAATAACATCCCGTTAAGAGGATTAAGAAATATATACTTTAACAGAGATACTCTTTGCGTTGATTTACGAGTTTCGACGAGTACCATGGAAGTCTTGTATGGGTTCGATAACAGTTGAAACGACTCGGTACGCTTAAACAAAGATTCGCATGCAGCCAAGTTAAAGCACGTTGAAAACAGTATCTTTATAGACGATACGGTCGATAACCCACTTAGGGAAGCGTGACGCCGACACATGAAATAGGTTTGAATCATGCCACATAAAAAGTTGAGCAATATGCTCGTCATAGTGGTACTCCGCGTGCTTTCGTTATTACTACTACTTGTAACAATCTGACATGTAGTTTTATTTATCACGGTTTACTTTATTCCTTAGAGAAAATTTCATTCTAATTTTAAGTACGAAAGAAATAATTGATTTTACTATTAAACGTCTGCGTTATTTCTTCATTCTGTTTTAGAATACGTAGCTCTGAACGATCATAAACATTGAACAAAATCATTGAAAATCTTCTTATTTTGCATTTTACGATTAAATTATATTTCGTCGGATGTCTAGGTAGTAGCAGCAAAAAGTTGGACATTCCTTCGAGTTAGTAGGACCTGGGCGTGTCAAAAGCTTGAGCACGACGCTTTAACGAAAATTATCCTGAAACACGATATCGATTTCGTCTCAGCAGTAAAAAAGCGCGTCGTTAAAAAAATCTAAAAAACGTGAGCCTCGTCATGTATCGCGCGTGAGTTTCGTCGAGGCAGCGCGATATTGTTTAACGAGGCACGCGTGCATGCGACGAGACTATTATATTATCGACACCGAAAATCTCGATGATAAATCCCGCGGGCTGGTCTTTATTCGCGAGTCTCGCAACCAAATTCATACACAGTCATCTCGCACCGAATACACCGCGGCTCTGCCGTTCGGTACCAACTCGGCGAAACGGTCGGTTACAATTACAAACGGAGTTCCAACGCGTGTAATCATGACATACGCACTTGCAAACACGCTCGTTACAACGCCGGTCGCACATGCACACATTGAAAGGGGAAACGACGCGAGCCAGACAATTTATTCCCCGCTATCTGAGCTAACGTTTACATTAACCGAAATCGTACGTCGAACGGTAACAATGCAGTGACCGACGTGCTACTGATCATTTTATCGTTCCACAATCCGCCCGACAATCTGTCAGTCCGCGAACACGTTCGTTTCTGAATTTTTCAAGTCGTTTTCTGGGGCAATTACGCCACAAGCGTAGATTGCGCTGCGATTACCCTCAAAGTCGATATTATTGCTACTCGAGAGGGAATCGCTGATTTCATTAGAGATTTTGGGAGATAATGGACGTTAAATTCGAAGGGAAGATAAAGAGACGGCAATTTCGAAGTTTCCAAAGAGTTAGATCGAACGATCGTACGATTAGAGAAATTGGGTAGATTAAATTACATTAAATTTTATGTTGTCTTGTTCTGTTGAGAAGCAACACCTCTCGCAATTTGCACGAAAAGTGAATTCGAAAAACATTTCACGATAAGAAAATTATGCCTATTACGGGAGTCTCTAACCATTGGACTAATCTTAATGATTATTATGATCTAGTAAGCCTGACAATTTCTGTGACAGTAAAGTTTCGATAAGAGAAACAAGCATCTTGCTTATTTCATGAAAATCATCGCCGTCAACACGGAATATGTTAATAGGAATACTACACACTCTGTAAGCAAGCTGCGGCGAGATTACGTGACTGGTTTTACTTTTATCCCGGTGGCTTTATTTCTTTCGTGCCGGAGATTGCGTTTATATGTGACCACAGTCGGTATTTACTTCTTTCCACGCACCCGTTTTACACACCAAGCCACGGAATGAATTTCAACGCGATGTGAAATTATCCGTGGCTTCACGCGACGTTTTACAGCAAATTTCTCACCGATAATTATTCCTTTCCCTTTTCTATGGATCCAGTTCTCCCCTAATGCAATTTTTACCCGCCGCGTATCGCGGTATATCTATGCCCGGGATACAAGATTATTACTGTGTCGGATGCAATAACGCGGAAGTACGCAATAACATCCATTGCGAGCCTAATGCAAATGAGTACTACGCTTCCTTTCGTTGCGTCATTTCAAACGTTTCGAACGTTTTATTTCGCGATTACACGTTATTTTTATTACATGAATATTACAGCAGAAAACTATGACAAACACGATTCTCTTGATTTTCTAACATTGATTTTATTTAACGTTCTTTCTATATCTAAAGACTAGTAGGTTTTTTAATTCGAATATGCATAGTATATTTGGAACTAAATATACTCAGTATGCGCTTTAAAATAATTCAGCTACCTTTTATCCGCAAGAACGACACTTGAGAAAACACCAGACAATCCTACGACATTCGAATAATAGTAAAATCGATGTGAAAAAGGAGGAGACGTATACGAAGACGCGGTAACTTGGCAAAGCTCTCGGAAACCTTCGCTCGCGTTTCGAGCGATTCCCGCCTCAATTATTAAACCCATGGCCGGAGGCTGACGATCACAGAAATAATCCCAAGCGACGCAACGACGAAGAACGTGGGTGGTCGAACCTGCTGGTCTCTGACTTCTCGATTTCGTCTCGATCGTATTCGACAAGCACGCATTTCCATAAGCCGAGAAAGCTGTGCGGACGTGTGGATCACCCGCGACGCGACGTTTCTCCCTGGAGCACCCTGTCGCGTCGGTTTTCTCGGGAGCCGCAACGGAAATCCCGATCGAAGTCAGAATCCCCGAGAGACGTTCTGTGGTCTCTCGATACACGGGTTATAGCCGGAGCAGCGATGTATGCGCTCGGAGCATCTTGAGCATCCTCATAGCGAACGCTTATATACCGCAAGCGTTATGTCGAGATGCTCACGGGCTCGATAGATTCAAACCGGCAAGAGAGGATCTGGTCGAGGGGATGAAAAGGAGAAAAAAGAAAAAGAAGAAAAGAGCAAAATGTAGAAGAAGAGAAAAGAGAAAAGAAAAGAGAATAAAATAAGAAAAGAGGTGAGGAAGAAATAAGAGAAGGAAAGGAATGAAAGTAAGAGAAGAAAAGACCAGTTGTAAGCAGAAAGAGAGACGGTCGAATAGAAAAGAGGAGGAAGAAATCGAAAGAAGAGAGAAAAGAAAAGATGCCCAAGTGAAAGACAGAAAAAACCAACGAGGAGAAGAAGACAGCAGTTGGAAACGGAGAAAGAGACGACCAAGCGTGCGAGAGAAGAGACCGATGAAGAGAAGCGAACCGACCTGCCTGAGTCAACCGGTCTAACCACATGTTTGCCTGCAAGTCGCTATGCAACAGGATGGGGTTCGCTCAGAACCGTAAGCAACCTCCGTTAAGCCGCATTTACACCGAAGAACAAATCGATCGGCGCGACATTTCTCCGTGGAAAGCGACGTTTATCCTGTAGATCGATCGCGAGCGTCGCGACCAGAAACCGCGGACAAAGAGAGACGCCGTGTCGCGCCGGTAGCTATATAGCTGTGTAAGCTGTGTAGCTGTTGTCTCGCATTTAGGTTAATTAATGGAAAGGGCTGCTAGAAACTGAAGTTGTTGGTTTTACGCTGCGATACGCGTGGTAGTAGCGGTTACACCAGCATTCACGATGAATCGAGATACTCGAGATTGAAATTTTTCCAACGCTATCCGCTGCTACCTTCTACGTTTCGTTCGACGCGCGCGCAAACATCCGGATAGCGATCGTGATATATCCGTAATTAGGATCTGTCGTTTGATCGATGCACCCTATTAAACCAATTTAAATACAATGCCTGGGACGCTCAGCTTTGCTTGCTGTAGATACCATTCTAATCAGATTGCCCTGGGTAGATCGAGTGGAGGGTGCGTTGGACGTTAAGTTCGATTATTTCTTCGGAGTTTAATTATTGGTTTGGAGTGGTTCTTTTCTGAAGAAAAGATGAGAAGGTAGAATACAGGTTCGTTTTGTTTTACTTGTTAACGGAAGACGCTCTGTGGTGGAACGTAAACGAGGCTGCTTGCTTCTTGAAAGAAAGTTACAAGTTTTGCTTGTTTGATTACGACGTTAGACTTTTTATCGTCGAAGCTACCGACTCAGAGTTTTCTAGTATAATGTACACGTACACTGAAGTAAAAGTAGTAAAATTCACTTTACTGCCGTAATATTCTACGATACACCGTGATACCTTACCAATTCTTGACCAAACGTGTTCGAACTCTGTTTTCTCTATCCCTTTAATAACGCTATAATTAAACCACACTTTGTGGAAAAATAGCCAAATGTCCGAACGTTTTTCGACTGGAGCGTATATCCGGACGAAACAGCGCCAGATATCCGATATACGAAAAAATATACAGCCATTTTGGGATTCGATCGCGCGATAAAAAGGACTGTTCGATCAGGAGGTGTGGGGAAACAGCGAATTACAGCTATCCGACCCGAAGCGGCCCCAACGTGCATAACACGCGTGCGTACACGCGTACAACGGTATACCGGCCGGTCATTTAAAATTTAAATGTTCCGCATCCCGACGCACTTTATGTCGGTATCACCGATGCTCTTTCCCAAGCTGGACGATGCCCATATTTTACATACCGCACACGAGAATCATTTCGCAGGAAAATCATGATATTCCTGTAAATATCGTTGCGTAAAAATAGCCGATAGTTTTCGAGAGTACGTTTTCCGTTTGAAATGGTGCCGTGTTATTCAACAACGCGAACAAATTGCTTTATCGCGGTACGATTAGTTCCGCTACTGTTCGAATTGGAATTTTCCCCAGAATTTTGGAATTGGGAGTTATACAACAGCGAGGTCTGCTTTTTTACTATTTTTCTACGGCTGTGGAATTTCGAATCTCTCCTGTTATCGTCTTTTTTCCGTAAACAATGGCTATAGATAGATCGTAGATAGCTTGAATTTACAACAGGCAAATATGGATTGTATATTTTTCTAAAGATGTAGAATTTTAAACGTCGACTGTAAATCTTAAGTTTTATCGTACAAGTACGGTATTTATTATATAATAATTGCGAATGAAGAATTATCGAGTCGTTCGAGAAAGTCTGACTTGTCATAGAGTCGATGCCGCTTAAATACGTCGAAGCAAATGAAAATCAATGAGAATATACAGGTACGTGAAATTCACATACAGGTTAAACCTACCTTTCTTTTATGAAAAAAAATACTTGAATAAGATAGAATTTGATAGATTTTAAAAACGATTATATTTTACAATGTATTGGACTGTATTATACGTTATAGAAGAACGTGGTAAAATTTTATGGTATACTATTACTCCGAGTCATCTGTTTTTGATACATCAGATAATGGAGGTCTCGAATAATAGGAGCTGGGATAATCGGGGAACCATAAAGTTGCAGCCCAGTTAAGTTAGACCTCGGCGTGCTTAAAGCCATGAACATTTCCCAACAAGACTATGAAATAATATCGGGCGCTGGAGCTTCTCTATAGATTACATAAATTAATCCACTCGACCGAATCGAAATTACTCGCTCCTATTCGCTACCTCTTCCACTCCTGTACAGAAACAAACTCTGAAAAGGGAGGAAGTCGAAGATACTAAAAACTACTAACAGAAAAAAGATTTATGGATAATTTAACTGCGTCTAAAGTAATAATGCGTTTAGGATTAAATATATAAATTCATTGGTCCGAATCGGAATTACTCGTTATTAACTATTTCCTGACTAACTATTTGCAATAATAAATAACTTGGAAAAAAAGAAGAAAAGAAAAAAAGGAAAGAAATCAGGAAAAATATTAAACCGTGCTGAAGCGAAATTGATCGACACATCTAACTGCGTCTAAAGATCACCTGATCTTGTATTTCCTCGGTCAATAATACGGAATTATGCAAACGAATAACATATATACACGGATTGAACCGGTCGTCAAGGTAAACCGGAACAAAATGAGGTCCAAGATAGAAGCAAGATTGCCACGACGAGAATCCTCAGCCGCGCTATCAGAACAAACTGCTACGAGCAGGTGGACACGTACCACGGTTAAGCTATATCGCGAGCGAGAATAGGAGGAAACGAGGTTGTTACACCTCGTACGAGGGAATCCGCTTTGAAATCTCGGCCGGTGTTCGTGGTATCCGGGCGCGTCGCTTAGAATTTTCGGCACGAGCTGGAAAAAATCCAAAGACGGAAACGACGTACGCCGTGAACGTACAAAAGGAGAGATCGGTCGTCTAGAACGACGAAGAAAGAAGAACAAGGAGAAAAGAGGGAATGGAGGGGAGAGAAGGCTAACGGGGAGATTGAAATGCACGGAATAAATTTCAGGCACCGAACGCGAACGTTGCAAAGAGATTTAATTAAAGATGCATTGCGCTTCATTTCTGAAGTTGAATGGAGCCCGTCGTCAGCTCGAACCTGCCCTCCTCTCCTTGATTACATCCACCCATCGACATCCGCATCGCGTTCACTTTTTATCCGGCCAAACAAACCGACCAAATTCGCACATCCCTGCTCAAACGTTAATTGAACTTTTCCTGATACCTCGTTTACCGCTAACCTCTCCGCGAAATTATTTTATCGTGTATCATTACCTGTAATTACGAGATCAGAGAATTTTCCGTAGCCAAGGTCGAGGAATATTTTTTCTGACGGCATATTGTACGAACGAATGGTTCGATCGAAAAGCTGAGAATGTTGCTGTCCGTTATTGACGTAAATTTGTCCGTGGATGATTTATAGAGCCATGAGCAAAATCTCATATTGCAGTTTAATATAGTCTTGACACATATGGAATTCGTTAAATATTAACTGTGCTGCATGTAAACAGGACAAGTTGTTGGAGTTACTGCAGGTACTTTCCAAGGGTTGGGAGCAAAATTACTCGATGTTTGTGTGACTCTTTCGTACAAATTTACCGAGCGACGTAACTCCTTGAAAATATCACAGAGATGATGAGAAAAGTAGGTTTAACTTTCGTCTGGTTAAAACGTATCTCCGGTTCGGAAGCAAATGGATCCCTACGCGTCGTTAAGTAGACATTAATCTACAAATTCGAAGGGTGAATCCTTCACCGTACTCTTGAACTTTCCATCTTTAAATTTAACGGCATTTAACTACACTGATCTGATAATACGAATAAACGAACGAGCCGATAATAATCGTATATTCAAATGGAATAAAGATCGCGCGAAATAATCAAAGTTCAGCGGCGTTAAATAGAAATCGCATCACGAATTAAGCTATCAGGCAATCCATCAACGAGCAATACGGTTTAAAAATACATACATAATTCGATAACCGTGGTTGAGCGCATCTATCATCGCGTTAAATGCGCCAGCTTTCAACGCGAATATTCGCGATTCTTTTAACCCCGCGAGCACCAGCCAAGTCCACTTGAATTAATTAAACGGTCGCACGAACCATTTCAGTGCACCAAAGGAAGAAAGCGCATGCTGCGGTGGGCGGAAATTATTCGATCGTGTTATTTTTTATCGCGAACCAAATATGTCCATCGTCGATATATTTTTTTATTTTGCGAAACGCATAACGAATGTTTGTTCTCCGCGTACGGCGCGCAACATGCAACGCGGTGAAAAAATATTTCGCCGAGCTAGGAGGAATCGCTATCGTTGGTGCGGATCATGCCACTCGGCGCTGTTCGATAAAATCATCGCCGAATTTAAATTGTATATTTATCGAAAATATACGTACGCGCCGTCAATTAAAACAATCCGTGTATCGATAAAAACACGACCCGTTGTCTCAAAAGGACAAATTGAAGTAAAAATACGGACTAGTTTGAACGATAAGGAAGAGATCGATGTGTTTACGCTATGCGTTTGATATATCCCGATACAAAAACTTTTAATACACCGGATCGGATTTGGTATTACTCATAACTTACTCGTAACACGTTCATCCGCCAAAGAGATATTTATACGAATTCATAAAAAGCGTGTACACAATCTACATTGGATATTTCATATATTTTATATTACAAAGTACAATACGTATATACCTATACAAAGAATTATAACCTGTCTCGTATAGATTTAAACCTATTTAAAATTATATTTTTTTCAAATGCTTCTACAAGATATTCGAAATTTTTGGATCAAATTTCAACCTATTTACAATGCACTTGATCATACCGCTATCGAGCAATTTTCGCTGCTTTATCTCTCGATTTGTAAATAAAAAAAAGCATCCTTTACAATATTGAAACAACGAAAAATCACGTTCGAGAGATTCGCATGCAGGACCCTTTGCGATTTGAATTTAAAATTCTCGTCTCTACCATGCAAAACATGGTGAAACGGACGTATGATTTCGCACAGTACCCGTCCTATCGGCCACTCTGAAAAAGTTTCAGTTAAAAAGGGAAGATTTTGTATGCCGACGGGAAGCTTGATTTTCGATATTGCACGACACAGTGACTGGCTGGAACCAACCGATAAACCCGGTAGGCAGATTTATTGCCGTCTAAATACGCTCAGCCGGATAAGAAATAAGTGCCGCAATAACGCACGTTACGTCTGCTCGCCATTAATGCGCCGGGAACGCCGGCAGCATTCCAAACGACTGCGGTCAACGAGTATCTGTTCTTTCTTGCCCCTCTGATATTGCGGTATACAGGTATTCCGTGTGTGCTTCGACGTTCGTAGGTCATGAACACGTTGCAAGAGCAAAGTGTTGGAAAGGAGATCTCCGTGCACGTGCTTAGAGTTCGTGATCGCTCTGGAAAATCTTGACGTTTCATTTTTTGGTTCGATAACACCCTAAGAGTAAACTAATATTCCATTCCATAACGTTATAAGTCTTTCACGGTTTAATACAACGAGGAATGCGGAACATACGAATTAACCTATCATTGGTAAAAGAGGAATTCACCGAACCCTAGATATTTTCACTTCTGTAGTAATTTAGAAAATTTAAGATCGACAACTGCTAATCAATGTGTATGTATATATAGGTTAACTAATTTTTAAGCAAACGATCAGCATAACCCATGATATTATCAATTTTTATTTCTCTTTATCGCTTGTATCTGACACGAATGATGTTACCGCAAAAAATATAGTTTTATATTATCCGCGTGCAAACCGCTGCGTTTCGAACATTTATCTACGACTGCAACATATTAATCCGAATACACTTTCTGTAACCGATCTGTTTCAACCCGAAAATATATACGGCGATCCATTTCGTATCAGCTTTCGAAACTGAACACACAATACATGATTGTGGATGATTTACTGATCAAAGACCACAGATTTTACATTGGCGAAACACTTGTTGCTAAAATCACAAGCCTGAAAAACGTCGACCCGCGTTTGCGAGTGCATGCGTCGATTTCAGATTTTGCAATTAAAAATGACGAATGCTAGCGGGAAATAAATATTACTTTGCTTTTATCGGTATCAAAAAAGACGAGACGATAACTACATCGACCGGAGATAAGAGGACAAAATAATTTAATCGCAACAAAGAATTAAAGCTCCCGACAATAATTTTTGTCTGATATGCTTGAAATTGAAAATGAAACGTTGCGCGAATTTCGTATGTACAGTGTATCGTGTGCGCAACACAACTACACGGTGAGCGCAACACAACTATACGGTGTGCGTAGTAATTATCCAAGTTATGCTTGTTATTTCTTGTGTATCTCGTGGTAAACAACGAGGACCATCAATCACAAACTATGAATTAATAATCGTCTAAATGGAGTGGAAGCAATCTGCGGCTCTCGCCTCGTTACAACTTTAATAAAATATAGAACGCATTAACGAATCAATCTTATCGCCACGTTATGTCTCATATCGTCCAATTACGTGTTTTTTAACGGATAAGTCACCACAGTTGCGCTAGTCTATGCGCCATGATAACGATTAATAGGTATCAGACGATAAACAAAATACAAGGTTACAAAGTAGCTTTGCATTTCCCTATGCAAAATTAATTATTCGTCATACGGTACAAGTTTAGATTGGACGCGCGTATCCATACTTTAAAGTCGAAATCTTCGTTTAATGGAAGTCGCGTGTGAATTTATAAATCCTGCGATTTATCAAACGTTTACTCTGCCATATTAAGGCCAATTTGCAATTCTTTTCGGTCAGTTTACAGTCCAAAATTGTTTTTCAACATCGTGCTGATGAAAGAAAATTTAAATATAATTAATATCCTTTCATCGTTTCTTTCTTCAACTAGAACCTGCAATTTTATGTATGAAGTACGTACATTATACGAAGACTCGCGCTATAAAACACGCGGAATAAATGTAAAAATGAAAGAAAGTGTAGAACACATGTAATTACTATGTCACACATATAATTACAATCTAGTTGCCTGCTGTGACACGAGAAGTATGACCGATTAACAGGCGATGTTCTCTAATTGTAGGATACATGAATCAAACAAACTATAATATCGATAACAATATGTATACGTGCATGGACGTCGTGTACACGTATACGCACCGATACGAATTTCACGTGCACGTAATCGCAACTACGATCGGTACGTTGCGTAGTATGGACGGTTCGTTCATAATTTTCCGTTGAAATGGAGCAGCCAAGTACTAGGAAACGTAATACCACGCTTGTGCTTTCTGGCACGAGTTACTATCTTTTAGTGGATTAGCGTTTAATCATTGAATCGAACGTACCTAAAGTTTTATACGGGGGAACCTTCATTACGGCAACTCATATTATTCGGGCTATACTTGCCGGTAAGAGCATTCTGTTATCCGAACATTCCATTATTCGAGCATTTCTTTATCCACGATGCCCCCGATGGCCCCGACTCTTTCTCTCTGCTTTTGCTTTTTCAGCCAGAAACGCTTCATGCACGGTTGATCGTAATACGATGATAGTAAAATATAATGAAGCTTATGTGCATAATTTGGTATATAGAATTAACGTAATACCCGTATTACGAAAAGGCTGGACGTTAATTAAAGAGATGTTAAACGTGAAATAATCGAGAAATTTTAATGTAACGTAATACATATTTAAAATATCGATACCCCGTAGATTCAAATATTTTGCGCCGATTCTTGTATTTCTATCGCAATAAAATTCCCAAATTTCTTATAGCTGATCCCAGCTTCAAATGATATTTGCTGGGTGATTTTTGCGATTACCATTTATGAGAAAATGATTAAAAGCACATTTATTAGCTCCAAATCAACAGCAGGATTTTTCCTGTCGATCGCGAACGAAACGTCGTTCTGCATTAAACGTTTTCACCGCCACCAAGGTCGTCGACAATGTTTATTTACCAACAACCGCTTCATAGACTTTGTACGATAATTATTATGCTGATCGCTATACGTTATCGTTGATCGTGTAGCTTGATGCAAATGTTTATTTCCGTGCATAGAAAAATAAAGAAATACAACAATTATCGGCGAAAGACAGAATCGGTAAAATGATCGTGGGTAATTCGAAGGTTAAAGGTAACCGCAGAATTCCGTCGTAAATATCAAAAATTATTTGATATCATAGTTACGAGCTACAAAACCGAGCAACGGGGAACATCTCGGAAGAGAAAGAAACAGCCGCGCAAACACGGGTTCGACAATTCGCAGACACGAAGGGAGCACACGCGTCTCGTACGATTTCCGATCACGTTTGCGACTTGACGCGAAATGAATTCAAATCGTCGTGCAAATAACACGGGCGGACGCGCTGGAATAGCGTTATATCGATAGACGAGGAGGAGTCGATAGACAGCCGATGGTGGACGCGTCATAAAGCGGCTACGAAATCGCGATTACCTCGGGAGATACGTAGTCGTTTTTAACCCCCCCCCTCCCCCTCCTTATCCGAATCGCGTATTAGCAAGTCAGAAATCTCGAAACGTTCGAAACGCGAGAGCTCGTGGAAATTTTGCGAAACGGGAAAGATCGATCGAATGTATTTAAAATGCTAAACGAATCTCTCTACGCGGATATCAATAGCGGAGAGCGAGGAGTGGCCACGACTCCGAATGCTCGTTACCGGAAACGAGAGGCCGTGTAATCACCGGCTGTTCGGACGGTACCCCACCATCTTTTATTTCCAGATAGCCAGGGCAATGTTTTCGTTCGCGTTTCGCAACCAATTGGAATTTCCACAGCCGTTATCCACCTAATAATCACGAACAACGTCAATGACGCCACGCGCTCTTGCCGGGTCAGGGATCAAAGCGAAAGCCACTATAAATCGATTTTTCGCCAAACTACTTCCCACCGGTATTTCAACGGTAAATTCAAAAGAATGCCGATGCATAATGCGGACAGGCGCGCGTCAAACCCTAAGTGCACGTTCGCTTATGTAAATGTAGGTCATGCGTAGCGTGTGCCTTCTTATCCGAGTGGTAACTGGGTTATTCGGTACTACGAACAACAGGGTAGTTCGTTCGCGGACTGCTGAAGCGGGTGGATTTTAATCGAACGAAACCGAGAACCGTGTTGCTCGTCCGGTTTCGGAGGAAACTTCAATTCAGTCGATTAAACCATAACCTTGGTTGAAGGATACCGTGTTGCGCGTTTCTCCGATACGCCACCAGCGTGTTTCTATTTTCTTTTTTCAACCGCGTCCTTTTTTTTCGACAGGGTTCCCGCTACGCAAACGAATACTTGATCGAACTTTTGTACGTCTACTCTACTACTCGCGAATGAATAAACAAGCTCAGTTACGATTACACATCGTCATGTATTTACACATGTACGCGTATAAACAGTATGTCGCATATACGCACGCATGTACAACGCACGTAGGCGAAGAGTTCATGAGACTTTTCAAGGCGGGAATTTAAAGCGAAACACGTTTTCGACACGCGAGCTGGTAACGAGAAACGTCGCAACACGCGACAATAACGAGAATAATCGACTTACCTAGGAGTTAACCGGCCAGGGGGGAACGTCCTCGCGGCAATCTCGACGGCTACGCTTCCGCCGTCGCATCCACACACTTCTGCACACTGGACACACGCGAGCGGAAACGCAGTTGCCGAACGGGCACGACACGAATCAACGCACAACGGGGGGATCTCGAGAACTCGATGGTTCGTCAGCGCGACACACGCGGCAAAATTCGAAGGAAGAAACGCGATGTCGAGACTCTCGATTGACTTGAAAATCCGATATGTTATGTTACTTTGTGCGGCGAGCGTGGCTTGACAGGTGACAAGTTCGCGTCGCGAGGCAAGAACGAACGTACGACGGAACCTCGCGATACCCTCGATACTCGCACGCCGAGAGACCGGCTTCGACTGTCGAGCGACGCTTCACTGGCCTCACCGAGGCCTCCTAGCCGCCGCTGCTGTCAACGACACGCGGACTCCGCACCCTCTCTCGTCCCTCCGCGCGGCTCTTCCATCGGGCCACAACTACGCTATCTCTCTACTTCGACCGGCGTATCCCCACTCGGCGTCGCGACGCCACCGACCATTTACGAACCCTCGCGAGCGTCGCCGAGCAATGCAGCGCGCAAACGCCCGCCGATTATTGGCGCGCCGAATGAATTCGTACGCGATTTAAACTTTGCACTTTATTGCTTACCATCTGGTTTCAATACAGGTTGTTATGTTTGGAAGCAGAAACGATGATATTCAAGATGTGTTTGAAAAAAAAGTGTGGTTTTACTATCTTTTTACTAAAAAAAAAATGACAAAAGACACCTTATCTCAAAGTCGGTAAATATTTATCGTGACTGAATTTGACGATATAAAATTCTATTTACAAACATTTCTCACTTTCGTACAATTACAAAAATTTGATACCATGAAAACGAAACATAGAACCTGATAAAGCGAGGCTATATTAAAAAATGAGAGTCCGTGCAAATATTCTTCGTAACGACCGTGTATGTATTTTAAAAAATTTTCCGTGAAATCTATTTTTTTTTTTTTTTAGTATCAATTAAGTATGTATTTGCAAAGGCAGAAACATTTTAATCTGCAACTCATAAACTTATAAAATCAATGTCACACTCCAATGCCACATGATATCTAAAAGCGGAAAATCTGCAAATATTTCAATCCCTCTGCGTGTGTCTCCAATCCCGGGTGTAGTAGATCAGATTTAATCATCAAAATCTCGCTGACAGTTTGCTCCCCTCCAGCGTGCATGCGAAATGAGCAGAATTACGTAATGCCTGACCTTGTTTCTTCGACCAGAAGCTCTTCCGCGCTGCCATGGCTGCTATTAATCTTCCCGATAAACCAATTACCGTCGCGAAAACCGGTTCAACTGTAAGCCGCTTAAATATGTACACGTTCATACGTGGCGTTCGCCCCCGGAAGAGCTTTCGAAATTTTATTAACGCTTCCTACTTCACACAACGAGATTAACGCGATTCTCATCGAATGAAAATCGTATTCAACCACTTCACATCCGTACGAAATATCTCGCTACATCGATCGTACGACGTTATTTAGAATAAAATTTGATTTCACGTGATTGCTGCATATTTCAAATACCGCATATAGTAAAAGGTTTGATAGTAAAGGGTTAATGTAAAAACACGCGAGAAGCGTTGCACATACCTGACGATGTTACGTCGCGAAATATAGTCTCGCCTAGCACACGGGCGCGAAACGGTTAATCTTGCGATTTCCCGATAGTTGCACGTTGGTAGCGCGCAACGATGGAAAAAGGTGAAAAGGGAAACGAAGAATAAGAAGAAGATGGGCTGTCGAGTGTCCCGGGGCGGTTAGCCAGCCGCGTAACCGTGACGAAAGAAATCGAGCCATTACGAGCGAGCCGTTCCGCAGATTTAAATTCTAATTCGAGGTCGGTAATGGTAGGGCTCGGTTAAGTTTGCCAGGCGAGGTGAACTAATGCCTCCGCCAGCGCGAAGCCCCCGAAGGAATTTGTAAATTCGACGCTGGAAGTTTTAATCGTCCATCAGGGAAGAAACGAGGAGCACGAACTTTTCGCATAATAATTCTTTCCTACCCTTCCCGTGGTAGGTACCTTTCCCGCTTCCGTCAACTCTTGCACTGGGGCCCTTACAACCTAAGGAAAACGAACAGGAACGACCTGCGTACGCGAATGAATATTCCTTCGCCCAACTCCACGGGCCTCGATGAAATAATCTTGGAAAGTATTCCCATTCTTTTTCTCTTTTTCTTTTCTTTTTTTTTTTCAGAATTCTTTTCTCAATCGCGACTGAGAAGCATTACCGCAATTTTCGGGTTTACCTGAAGAAAAATGACGATGGTGTGAATATTAACTCGGTTATCGTAACGGCAACGATAAATTCCATTGTCTGTTAAGCAATCACACATTTGTGAATTTCCATTTGTGAAAAAAAGAGAGCCATAAAAAGGTTCAATTTCTTAAAAGTGAAATATTGAACTTAGTATTTGAGATAAGATTCGTCCGATTTCTCTTCGTCGGTGGGAAGGAATGTCTGCGACTCTCTGAAGGATCTACGATAAAATTTTCAACCGATTCGTGAGTTGTATAATTCTACGGACTAAATCTTTGAAGGCCGCATGATGCAATTAATAAGTTATGTAACGATTCCATATGCAGGATCTTTCGAAAAGCAGTAAAAGATTTTGTAGGGCAACCCCAAGGGTCCGAAACAACTCTCGAAGTGCTGCAGGCATGGTTAGGTATATTCCTAGGAGATATGAGGTGATTTTAATTCTAAAATATGGCCGAGAAGGTACCATTACGTTCTATTACAGACAACAACTTCATCGTTTAATATTCTTCTATCAAAAACTGCATATCTCTTCTAACATCTTCGTACCTTCTGAGCACTTTTTCAATTTTTACATAATTTATCATCTACGATCTTTTATTTATTATTTGCACGAAGGGGAAATTTGTTCTGAAACTACCAAACATTACTACCAAGCTATACTCCACTCGCTATAATGATAGAAAAGAAAAATAGAATCACTTGCTTTTTTATTCTAATAAAACGGACAAGGTGCATAAGCTATATAAAAAGTATGGATAAACTATCACGTTCTGGATTTTAACAGGTCGGTAAAAATCCAATGGAATTATACGGGCAAAGAAGCGTAAAACGAGGAATAAATAACTACGCAATAGTGATATCGACCGTCTTCCGAACCAGGTAAATTCTGCAAGCTATAGATACATAGCTGCATGCTGCCAGGTACTCTAAGCACACCTGGGAAATCAGACGTTTCTCGCTGGCCACTTGATAAACGTTAGGAAAGGTCTACGGAATAATTACGTTACATCGACGGCTCGGGGAAAAAGTTGCCGCTATTGCAAAACCAGAAGAAGATTCTTCGAATTGCTTGTATCTTAATCACTGGTGGCTTACTGTCCTCATTTTCCAATCTATCTCGCACGATTATTGCAAGAATAAAAATTAGCAAAAAGAAACAATTGACATGGATAAATGCTTTCTTCGCGAGTTTATCTTTAAGAAATAACATAATTTCAAACTCAACCCGATATAATCGAGAAAAGTGGCGTTGACCATTTCCAAACCTAAATAAACAGAAATAAAACGAGACTGGGGAAATAAATCCTGCCAATTTATATCAGTTTTTAATCGATCGAACGATATTGAAACGAATCTTCAATAATTTGAAAATAATGTAAAAATTACGTCTAAAGATAATGTATAACATTCACGATCGTCGTTTAAACTTGGCAAGAGATCTGCGATTCCGTACGGCAACGCAAGCCTACGTTGTACCTAGAAAGGCTGCTACGGGGTCTAGTTTTTACGAGGAGGATACATCTTCGCGACTTGTATTGCATCTTCGTGAAGTATTTGACTCCCGAGGTCGTGGGTTCAGTGGCCGGTTGCAGGATTCTCTTGGCCAGAACTATTTCTCTCAAGATCGAGCGGTTTACTTTTTACGAGTGGCTTAGCTACAACCTGCGATGTACAACCTGTGATATAGTTGTCCAGGTACTGCTTACTCCTAACCCTGGATCTCTGCCTTGTTCGACTTGTTACTTTATGGGTCGCTGTCTCGTTGCGCTCTAATCGCGAAAATTTGCATCGTTGTCCGAGCTGATTTCACGTACCACAAGTTTGTTCACACTTTCAAGAATGTTTACCCATCTACTTGTGCACATATCGATTTTTCAACCTGCGTTAAACGATGCGTTAAATTCTCTTTTTGTCCGTCTTTCCAAAACTGGAATGTTTCAACTTTCTACGTTTCACTGCAGTTGCTATATCGACGTTGTTGATATAAAAATTATTTTTTGTATTATCCCTACAGATAAAAAATGGAAATGGAAAAAACCCTACTGCATATATATGACTAAATTTTTCAAACATCGACAATCTTTTTAATTTTAGAATGTTTCGTTAAAAGCGCGTTTACTGGAGTTACAGGTCGGTCGTATCATAAAAATGTTCGCATGCAAAATATCAAAAAGCTAGTCATAAAATTTCCATATTTTGAATTTTGGCTGAAAGCAGAGCAGAAAATTAAATTACGGTAGCAACTTTATTTGAACAATTTTTTACGAATGAGATTAGCAATTTTATCTTAAGATAATATCAGAGAAGTAGAATATTCTTCAAACATCTGAACTTAAACTCGTATGTACAGGGAATAGTTTCTAAATTTTAAACTGTTCACGAGAACTATGCCTTAAAGGATAGTAAAAGCAAATTGAATTCATTTGCGATTCCTAAAAAGCAGACAAACTATTCGTAAGCGCGTTATAGAAACTGGAGACCATTACGCACGTCTACAATTAACGTTGATTATTATTCGAGCGTCGCGCTGTCCTATCGAAATTCGTTCTGTGCAGCTTCTTAACCGATAGCTACCACTTAAAATGCATAGCGTCTCCTGACCGAACGACACTGAAAGTGTTTCGGCAATGTACATTACCGATACATCGAAAATTCAGTGTTATCGAAATGCAAATAGAAATTTCCTGCTGCGTTTCTTCCGTAAGCAAATTTCTATCGTTCGCGTATCTCGCGTTTCTATCTGTTCCAACGAATTAAAAAGTCTTGCGACCAAAATGATTTCAAAACTTCAACCGATTAATATAAATTATTAATATTTTCCGTGTAGATTGTAAAAGATATGTATTTGAAGAATTTCTCGTGGATTAAAAAAGTCATCGCAAAGATTGACAAGGATAATCGTAAAAAGATCAACAACGATCCAGACAGTTTTTGCTACTATTTCAGTTAGCTTGGTAACAAAAAACTGTCGATAATTTTAGATTGGTCCAAGACGAAACAAACCACGAGGAACAGCGGGGAAGAGAGGAGAGAGATACCGCCTTTTGACCGTGAGTTCGGCATCGATACTGTCAAACGATCCTTCCCTTTGAACTTTCTTAGCACCGCTTCAGTTCGTCATTGGCACGTTCGCGAAGAGCATCGTTCGGATTTCGAGTGGCAGTAGTATAACACACATCCGTGACTTCTCTGCGTCTTTTTCAAGTTTTTACAATGAAAATATCCGAAACGGTCAACAACGTGTAAGAATTGTTATCATCCTCTTTTTATTTTATGTTAATTCATGATCATTTCGCCAATTTGATCGAAACTACCGTCTGCTTATTCGAATAGAGTTCGCGTTATCGAGTCGATTAATAGAAATCTGCTTGCAGAGTTCCTTTTGCTACATTTGGTGTTTGTTACTGCGAATGTTACGATCGGTAAACAATCGGTTACGTATTTCGATTGCACATATATTTTCCGTCGTGTGATCTAAGATAACAGAGTCGATGAATTTTAATGAAAAGGAAAGTTTCCACAATTTGTAAGAGATATTGGCACACGTGTTCGCATAATTTACGGCAGTCTATTCGAAAGTAAAGATAATTCTACGTGTCCTTGATTTTACCCGAACTCACAAATTCGGTTATTATTCCGATCATCGATCCTGCCCGCTTTACATAATTTCCGTATCACGAAATTATATTGCCGTGAAGTTCTCGCACTTTCTATCTGGAAATATTACACGTGATAACTAATATACGATTGTAGTTACCAGAAGGAGGGCAAAGCTCCTGCACTAAGAGAACGAAAAACACGAAAAAAGGAAAGACAGCGGACGATATATACTTGCAACTATTGCAAATACGAGAGTAGTCGATACTATAACATGCAACGTCACAAAGAAAGGATCCATTCAAGGAAAACGTTAAACGTTTGTTGCGGTAACTATACACTCTCCAAAAAATTTTCCTAATCTAACAAAAACTAATCTCAGACAAAAACTTTGTTCGACGAGTGTACGTGTTAAACAAAACCTTTGTTTCAGTGCGTTTCGCGTCTATACTCATCGTCTTTTGTATTTATTTACATGACCTAAGTTCATGAGAGATTTCTAAAACTAAATTCCGCAGTTAACTGGTTAATACGTATGAATAGAAAACAGCCGCTAACTTCTTGAAAGATAATTAAGCGTTTCTTCGGTTTATTTATTATCTGCTAATCGTTAAAAAAAAATTCTACTATACGTATCGTCGGATATCAGCATCGGTGATGTCACTGTACTCTTCTATAAGAGCGTTTTATTTATTTAATACTTTGGTTTGCATACATTGTTATTAGACAAAATAGCAAAAGTATCAAGCAGAAGATACACGATAAGCACGCCAGAAGATCGGCAGAACAGATCGTTTAATAAATACGTGAACTCTATCTAATATGTCCGAGATCGACTCGATTATACGCAACGCCCTAAATAAACCGAACGATCCTCCGCGTCGGAGTTAGTGTTATCGCATTCTTGGTTGTTCGTCCGATAAAACCGCTATCCTTTAACTTCTGCTTCTAGGGCACTCGCCAATAAGAATATCAATGTGTTCTGGTGTCAATTTCCGCATATGATTTCACTGCGGTAGACCAATTCGCTGTGACCTCACACAACGTGCTCCAACAAGTTATCTCCCAAAATGAAACTCTTTAGATTCATTTTTAGATTTAAAGACGTTACCTTGTGACGTGTAAAATCTGTTTTCGTATCTGTTTCGCCTCTATGCTTTGATCCTCGCACTCATTGTCAGGGAACGTTTTAACATACGTTTCTATCCACGGAATTGTTAACTAGATGAGAGTCATTAGCGAAATTTGACAAATCGCGAGTTAAAAGCTACCGGTATTAGTAAATTCTCTTGGAAATTGTAACAGCAACAAGTTAGGTAATAAACCAGCTATAGCTTCATAAATAATCGATTCGTCGAGTCATTAATCATCATTGATATTATTAATCGGTAAATTATTGCGTAAGAGAGCCGAGATGATCGAACTCTGCTCGTATATCGTATCAACTTATCGACTCTAGCCGTGCGAAACACGATCGTTTCCAAAACTAAAGAAAATCGTTCTTCTTCTTGCAGGTAAGAGTTTCTTCACCAAAGGTGATTATTATGTTCATTGCGAGCAATATCATCCTTCGAAGAGGCCCCACGCGATCATCTCGAGAACCAAGTACAAAATTATCAACGGACTGTTACCGATCTATTGTCGAAAAGGTCTTGCACCGAAGCATAAGAAGCATGTTGACACATCGTGCGACAGGCAATTGAGACCGAGCAGAATTTGCGTGAAGGATCGGATGCAGACGAAAGTCAGCTTGGAGTATTCAGTGAGCTGCAACGAGTTCGACATAGAGAACATACCTCTGATAAGTTTTCTCACCGATCATCGATTAAAATCTCTTTTGAAGCAATTGTCCTCCTCTTCGAAACAGCCAGGCAAAGTGAACGAGATAGCAAACGAGAAACCAAAGGAGCAGGACAAGAAGCAAACTGTAAAGATCGCTATCTCGTCGCAGCAAAATATCGAAAAAACGGAGTGCACGAACGGTGTGGACAATGTTCGAACGAAAGTTTCCGGTTCGTCTGTTTCCTCGTTTTCGCTCGAATTGCCGACGAAGAAGCTTATTTTGCACCGGTTCAGATCGAGCGTGCACGAATTCGATACTCCTTTGTGGGATCAAAACGATAATACCGACCGCAATCAAACAAATTTAGCGAAGGAAATTGTTCCGGGTAAAATTAAGCGACAAAGGAGGACGAAGAAATGTAAGCACGTCACGGACAACACGAATAAAGAGAATATATCAAAGTTTGCGTTCAGTATGGAGAAAAAGTTAAATATAAAATTGGACAGTGGAATCACGGTCCCTATGACAACTCAAACGCATCGAAACTTTTTGGAAGCCATCGATTTTGATAAATTTAAAATATTTGGAAATCTGTGAATACAAAAATCCTCGGAGTAAGAATTATTTATTTTTTGATACCAAAGATGATTAGATAGAGCTAATGCTCGAGTAAGTGTGATATAGTTACATTTAATAAGCGATAATAATTTATAACGAAAAAAGAAAGAAATAATAGAAATTTTTAGGTTTTTATATTTGCGATTAGGAATAACACGCGTGTTTTTCCGATAAACGCGTGTCTTTCGAATCGATCCTATTCCGACTGTCGCAATTTTGTGGTTGTTATTTTAATAAAGTGCACTCTAAGACTGAAATTATGCAGCGGAATGCTTGTCTTGCATAAACCCACACCTGGTTCTCCCTCGTCTTCGAACGTTTTGCCTCTAGGAGAGTACGTCACTTACTCAACGCGTCAGCATTTTGTTTAATACCGCCCATTTTAAACTCTTTATACCTAGCGAGCAAACGAAGCTTCGAAACTGCCCTTTGAACGCTCTCCCGGAAAAATGTTTCATCGTCGAGCTCGTAATTCAGATTCATTTGTATGGTGCGTTTCATTTCTGCGGTGTAATTTAGGAATTCAGTACACGCAGTGACCTAAAATTTCCTGCCTAAGGACGTGCATTCGATGGAAAAAATTAAACACGCAGGGTGACGATGTCGAGTATCAAAATATTTCAGAAAGATTTTATAAGAAACACGAAACACGCGAATAAACGTAAAACAAAAGATTAGTTTACAGAAAATGCGAAAATTAATCATCGTTTTTCATTTTTCAAATCGAAAATATAACTTTTTTCTTTAGAAACAAACAAAACTCCAGTTAAAAAAGACTAACGATATTATAACTCTCACTCGAATCGATTTTCGATCCTTTCAGAAACTGTTTCTCTTAACTCTCACATCTTTTCACAACTCCTACACTTATCCTCTCTGTCTTGAATCATTCTGCACTCTCAAAAATCTCACACGTGAAACATACGTTCGTGTCATGTTCTCCATATATCTTCGGATGGTACGATGCATGTCAAATCTACATTCTCCAAATCGTTCCTCCTGCATAACTCACGCGAAACCACAGAGAGACGCGAGATTCCTCGCACACAAGTTATTGCTTAACTATTCGAATACGAAATATTTAATAAGAGTACATATATATATTTATTTATATTAAATCTCTTCTCTATAAATTTGAAGGTTCTTACCGAGCAATTGGCGAGTGTTTTAAATACAGTGTGTTCACACGCTATTACTAACGCATCTTTCTCGTAAACGACGAGTATGAGGTGAGAATGAGAAAGGAAAAAGACGAATGCCTCAAAGTGAAGTACATATTCAGGATAATATTTTTTTCGTAAATGTAAAAATTCATGCGCATTCTGCAATGCAAAATGGAAAGAATACTGTATGATGTGAAAAATATGGAAAGATGCAACGCTGTACTCTTGTATTTATGTTTTCTTCGTTTTACGTCTCATAAATTCCACGAAATTAAAGTTAAAATATCTTTATCGCGACTATGTAATTCGCTTTGAGCGAATTATTATTTTTTTTCTCTCTCTCTCTTGATTTTTCCTCATACTTATCGTTTACGACAAAACCACTGACTAGTAAGAGCATGAATACCCTGTATAAATACTTGAGGCTTTCCAGATTTAAATACTCGAACAGCGATGTTCGAATCCGTGCGTTCGGGTCGCTATTCAAGACATGGCACGTGCTACGTATTTACACTCTTTCATAGCTCGACCCTATCCGTTATTTGTTTACGTTAGAACGATACCGAAGTGAATGTAACTTGTATACAAAGTATATTTCTAATTGATATTCACATGACATTTAATCGGAGGTTTCGTCGTGTTTCTAAGACTGCATACGTAATCTCGAACGTTATGCACGCGATGTGCAAATTCAGAATAAACATTGTTTATCTATGTTTGTTCATTACTCTCCTATTATTGAGCATTAATATCGATAATATTATTACTAGAAAAACATAATGTTTTGTAAGTTTAGGTACGTGAACCAAGACAGACGTAGGGCGTGGTCTAGTGTTAAAGTTTGAATTAGTTTCTTTGAAACGAAAAAGATTATTAAAGAGTGTTCGTGGTAAACAAAACATTAAGGACCGCTACTCTATCTCTTGTCATTCTTACGAATTTTACTTCACATACCTTTTTACAAGATTACATAGAAGAAACCTGTTACGGTTATATTTGAGATATTGTCTGCACGGTAATAAAATTTCAAATAATTCTGAAACGAAATGAAATAAATGTAATTCTAAAATATAACTCTCAATAAAATTAAAGTTCGTCCGCTTGATTAAAACGTTATAATGGCAAAATGAACGAGGAAGTAATCCGTTGTCGGAGCATTGGCGACATGACGTGCTTTCGAATTTTCCGAAGTTCTGGAAATACATGTCCACAGGACTGGAGATAGTTTCATAAACAACATTTTCCAATGTTCTCGGATGCTGGTATCCAGAGCAGAACAAGCGTTTCGCGAATGTCAGTCAGATTTTCATTAGACTTTCCAGAGGAATTTCATGGGAAATCGGATTAACCAACTTTAATTTCAACGACAATACAAGAGATTTTAATTAATAGTAGCGATAGATACGACAGATCGAAAATTCGCTACCACCACATATCCAATTGTTCGTCCGCAAATCCCCTAGGGAGCCCGAACCTCGTTAATGATTTAAAATAACGAGAGGGGAAAAGATTAACATCGAAAAATTCGAATCTATCTGGAGCAAGTGTAAATAATTTCCTACATGTCAGAGTTTCACGCAAATGTGCAATTTATCCGATTACGTGATCGTTGATGCTCTTATTTATTCGTTTTCTCACTTTTTTCATCGCCATAGTTGAAGAAAGATGGATGTAGCTACTATGTTACGTAAAATTGTTATATGAAAATCTCGACAAGACAAAGAAACGAGATGAGATCAGGGGCGAATTGACCATCGGAGAGTTTGGGATCGTTCTACGTAGAATATAATTTAATGGCGGTGATCTCCCGGTAAAAATTTAAGTCCCAGTCTGACTCTGAACGAGTTTGCTATGTAAAATGAAATTTGACAAAGATACGACGCAATGTACGAAATCTAGACACATGGGAATCCGAATGAACTTGCTAATTATTTGGTTGTTGAGTATCTAACGAACCGTGACTACTCATTGTCCGGTTCGTTAACACCCCGACCTCACATACACCCCTGCTGTTGCTGGTACACGAATGGAACGAGATAATTGCTCGATCCAATTGCAACCTGAACGATACTCTATCTATACTCTGTTTGGAAAATAATGTCCTCGATAACCCGAATGTAATAACGCTTCCTTATTGGTTACAGAGTATATTAGCAAATGATTAAAATCTGTCTGTGATTTAATAACGTAATAATTAATTTGCATCCTATCCACTTTTTAAATCCATGTCGTTGGGATAATATATCGTCGGTGTCAGTTTTTGAAACGACTTTCAGTGCTACGTTTATTACTTAGTCTATTCTTCAAGTACGAAGATCGCTACACGACGAGTAGAAAAATCGACCATCTGTCTCTATTCATCCACGTACATTTATCCGGAGAGAGCTTTATCATTGCACGATAAAAGCACAGGTGAGAGTCTTTTGTTCGGCAAAAGATGAGTTTGGGCCGGCGCGGAAATTCCAAAAAATTGTTTCATCGAAGAGGATACTCTAATTTTAATGAAGCGGACGATCACGGTCGAAAAACGAGATAGTACTTGTGCGAAAGCGCGGCCGTTGCGACTTGATGTGGATATCCAAAGGGATATTACGAGCAAGGGAGCAACGTCGAGGAACCTAAACGAGTCTAAAGTACCCACTTCTCTCCTACTCACGCTCGTTTCACAACGCGAGCGTAACCGAGTGTTTTCCTCGATGCTTCTTGACCGAGTTTCTGATGGTTCGTTGTGGACACAGAGACACGTATACTCGTAG
Organism: Bombus pascuorum; assembly: GCF_905332965.1. NCBI lineage: Eukaryota > Metazoa > Arthropoda > Insecta > Hymenoptera > Apidae > Bombus > Bombus pascuorum. Next base: position 12,635,203 of record NC_083497.1, on the reverse strand, counting down.
ATCCCCCAAATACGACATGCTTTCACTGACAGAACTATCCCCCCGTGAAGCTAGTGTGTATTCGGCAACTTTGTGTTTCGTTTTGCTACTCGGCACGAAATTTATTTGCCGACTGGCGAGCTTCACTCGCGAGGATTCCAACCAGCTGGATTGTACGAATAGCTTGTAAATTTTTCATCGCTCTCTATCTCAGCACGCGAACGCTTGGTTGCGAGTCTCGTGATAGAAGTAATAAAAATACGATGCATCGATCAAAATTAATCGGTGTCAGAAAAAATTAACTTTCCACTGATAGTTATTTATAGAAGATATTGCTATAACGTCGGGTATACGTAGCATCAAATCGAAAAGGTTAAAACACATTGTCAATCGATTAAAATTGTTATTGAACGAACATTTCCAAGTAGATTCCAAGAAGATTCCAAAAAAATCAAGAAAATTTGATTTCTCCCTTCTTAATGCTATGCAATTCATAAATATCGCTGATCTAATTCTATTTTAGGGGAATAAGCGCGCATAGTGCTGTATTGTAGGAAAATTCGTGTACCACCGGCGCAACGCGGTTGAACGACGTATTCATCTCTAACGTAATTGTTACGGGACTCGTACTCCGATCTTTAGTTTAATCAGGTAATGCAGTTTACCGGATACCGAGGCAACCGATGCACCGTGGAATATTACTGACAGCCACCACCCAGCACGCTCTGGCGTGGGTGATGTATTATTAATTATGCCAACATGGAGCTATTAGACCAAGACAATAGCCCATAATCTCCATGTACTGAGGTAATAGCACATTCAGAAACGTACGAGGCGTTCTTCACCGAACAATGATACGTACCGTGCTCTATTCATCGAGTTCATCGAACAATCTTGGCTAAAGAATCTGTGGAATGTTTCTCTGATACCTCTGTCGATCTTTTCAATACTTTTTCCACGTATTAAATAAATAAGAATTTATCGTTGGTCAAATTTATCAATTAATTAATTAATCTGGCTGAACGAACGTTTCGTTGTCTACGATATATTACGTATTATTACGAATACAAAAACAGTAGATTGGTGTGTTTTGTGCTGGTGCATAAAATGCGATGCAACTTTCAACCGACGTTCACTGTATATTCATTCGGTAAAAATTACATGTTACATCGCAGACCGCGCTGTGTTGAAATACATCACCACGCAACATTGTTCTACTACGCACACTGATCTTTGTTCTTCGCCTGTGTCTAGTTAATCTTTCTTGAACCGACTACCCACATTTCTCTTGCAAATTACGTGGCTCTTTAATCGACTTTGATTGTCAGTTGAAACATCAGAAATTAATTCTAAGAATCTTCCGAATTATTTTCCAGGTATTTACAAAGACCAAAATTTTATATTTTCGTAATTTGCTGTTTCTATTTAGTTTCGAGCGATTCTATAGAGGCGTAAAGTAGTATAACTTTCCGAACGTAGATTCCCTCGTTTGCCTAAAGAATTCGACACACGTGGTCGATAAGTCTGGTCGCGAATTATCAAGACGACGTAATTTCTGACGGACTCTGAAGTGGCGCTTAGTTACAATTTCCAGACGATCGTTGCAGTCGGCTGCTGTAACGCTTTATCTCTTACCGTCTAACGAAGCTGCGGTCCGAGATTGCGGCACGTGGAACATCAGGAACTCGTTAGTGCGTGAAGCATCCAGGTATTCCGGAAACTAACTCCATTTACCAGCGGTACCACGAACCTCGGTGCAGATCAGAGAGGCCTGACCGAATTAGAACGTTTCGTCCCTTCGAAACGTAATTTACGTTTCCACTAGGACAGATTGATTTGCGGCGATTCCTACCGGTTGGTCGGCGAACCCGAGTCGAAAATAATCGCGACAACTCGACGAATCCTCACCGGTACTCGACGCTCTCTTCTTTTTCCTCGTTTTCGTTTCGAGAGCATCGATCGATCGACGACGACGAGCAGGACAAAAGTTTTCTTTCGAATTAGTTTGCATCGATTTAAATTGGCTTTTCGTCGATGAACGTAAAACGCGCAGTTCTCCGTTTGTTTTCTACAGATGTGCGAGTAAATATCGCCGTTATTTGTACGGAACTTTCGTTACAATCGTCCGAATTTACTCGTATGCGAAAAAAATAACTGAGCGCCCCTTCGTTTGCCAATTTTTAAATAAAATTCCGTCCGATTGTTCGTCATACGCGGAACGTTTTTTAAAATAAAACATAAATAGTAATAATCCCTCTCGATCCCGTTTAATCCCATCGTATTTAAGTTGTCCATTTTTAGATCGAACTGGGTCATTTTATATCACTGCCTTTGTACTTTCACGCTGTTACGAATAAAAAAATTCTTTAGAAAACGGATTTTGTATCAACTCGTCGGATTTTACTGACTGGTATTTCTGACTGGTATTATTTCGTGTCCCGATATTCCAACTCTTTGTTCCTTCCCTCTCACTTACAATTAGTCCGTGAATTCAGCAGGAACTTTCTTTCGTTCAACGATTCCAATGAAATGGCTGCACTCTGTTTCGAAGCACATTGTTGCACGCGGGCAAAAATTATGCAATGTGGTAGCGTCGGAAGCGCACTCGGAAGGGTCGCCGGAGAAAGAGGTGGGTAAAGAGGTGTGGTAATTATTATCATTGGAATTTATGGTGACATCGGGATTACCCTTTCTCCGTGTTCAGCGCCATGGAACTGCAAGAAACTATTATTACCCTCGCTCGTGTTTCTTGTTTTGCCGTACCCCTATCCCGAAGGACCTCGTCCTAGGTGAAAGTCATAAATCTCAGCCACCGCCCCGGCTACACCCACCCACTCATATCCGAGAAGCATTCTGTCCCGATAAAAAACCAGGAATCGAACGATACAAGTGCGCTCACCGCACGCTAAGAAAATTGAAATACATATTCGACGATGGCTCTAGATACGAATTCGCATCCTGTTGTCACCAAGGAAAAATGATACATCGGCGGACGTGGATAGCCATAAAGCGATCCAGGCTATAGTTTGATCGTAAGGTGAGAAACTCGGGACGCGTATATACTTACGACCCAATAAACTGCTTACTCATTGCTGACGAAATTGACCGGTGACTGTGAGTAATGGAATGCGGTATAACGGTTGTTGGAACTTTATAAAATAAATTTTTTAAGGAGAGGGTTGTTAATAGAATCGATGTTCAATCAGCCAACCGAAGATAGTATAGATGTGGCTTAATTATAAGTGGCCTATATCGTACGAGAAGAGGAAAATTGATACACGCAACTCGTTTAACAGAACTGTAGCTAAAGTTGAGTTTAAACATTGAGATTTCTTGCTATACGTATGTATCTATAAAAGCTGGGACATTCAGAAGAATATCCTCCAGGTAAATAGGGATATTATCGTACCTTGTATGTTTCGTTCTTGGAAAACATATATTTCTCCACTGAGCTCCTTGTATATAATATTTTTCATTCTTAAATCGCGCATTTGAGCAATATATTTCCAACGTTCATTATTTTATTACTCTACAACGTTATTAACACAGTAGCACAGATAAGCAAAAATAAAAGCTAGTACAAACAAAATCCAATTCCTCTGAATCAACGTTAATAGTAGCTAGCATGCATTTTTAAAAATTAAAAGCTAAAATTAAATTTTATACACAATTATTTCGATCTTTTGTGGATAGGCTTGCTTGTTTATTGAAATGTTTCACATTCAATTCAAAGGGAATAAATAATTTTGCATTTTAATCCGATTAAGAAGTATCATACGAGAAATTTCTACTGTCGGTGCTTTGACCGTCGTGTTAGTATTAATAATACGCGATAGGAGCTCTACCTTTAGACTAAAATATCTATTGCGACGAAGCTACGCATTATTAGCCAGGATTAACATCAGCTTTCGCTACAGTAGCTGATAAGGGATATTTGAGAGGATTCGTCGAATACAAAGCGAATATATAACGAACTCTAACATCAAAGAGAGTTTTGCCGCCAGAGAAAAAAGCTACGATACCTTTTAACGAATATTAGAATGAATAAAAGATAGTTTTAAGATAATACGTACTTGATAGATCGTACTAACAGCTACAGATCATCGAACGATTTCATCGAAAACGAATCATTCGATCTTTGTATGAAAAGACTTCGTTCTATGCCTGTTCATACGGAATTGACCCTTTTCGATTGTATCGCCAATTACAGAAATATCCTGTATCGTATCTCCGCAAAATTCTATTTTCTTCCAGAAGATATCCTTTGCATCCGTATCCTTCAGAGTGATAGTACAACTAGCCATCCGGTACGGCGAATAACTGAAATTCGCGCTTGCATTAAATCAACGTGGAATATATCGCATACTGGTTGAAATTCGATATAGAATCCGAGGTTCTGATCGGCGCAGTGCATTCGTTAGCCCGCAGTTTCTTTAACGCGGCGATAGACCGAGCGGAGCAGAAAGTGGAAGAATTATTGCTGTGTGTACAGATACGCCTAAGGGGCCTGGCTAACCCTGTACGATCTATTCAGACGATAGCCGAGAAACGATAGCCGAGGATCGATAGCCGAGCGTTATTGTGAAATTTTCTTATTACGTGTAAGACGAGGAGCCGCGTGATTTACCGTCTTTGAAAAGAACCATCGAGAACGAGATCCCTAATTAAAGTCGTCTATATTACCGAGAGTTTACCAGTCGGGAGACCGTATGTAATTAATTCTCCGCAATATCTGGTTACCGCGCTCCATAGATACAACTGCAGATACCGCGTGCAAGAAAGAACGCGATGGAACTACTCGACTGACTATTCGTGCGTAACGAAGCGAATTTACTCTGGAGCTGGTTCTTTTTTCGTGCCTTTCCTTTTCACCTTGTACGCCTCTGCCCACCCAGCTCCGTGTCGCGATCAACCTAAATTAACCCTCTCGACACTGGTACGATATGTACAGCGATAAACAAACGTATCGGGAATACGTAACTCGTTGTTGGAAACGACGAAACGTCTTTTGAAAGAATTTGTCTTCGCTGATCTACGATATCTTCGCTCTAAATTGTTCGTTGTATCATTTGTTCGCTGTACTATCGTTTGTTCCGACATACTTCAAGAAGTGGTTTACCATGTTTTTATACGTTTACTTCTTTTTAAGTTAAACGCTCTTTGCCCCACGGCTAGTTTGCTTCAGGAAGTTGTTTCTAAAGACAGTGATAGTAAAAAGTTTCGTTTGAACTAGAGATATACCGACTAAGGTTTGGCCGGATAGCCCACTATCCGACTAACCGATTAATCGGCTCCCAAGAAGCAGATCAGTCGGTCGATTAGTCGTTTCTGCCGATTATTTTCAAATATCGCTACAAAAGAGAAGGAAGAGAAGATTTTTTAACATTGTCTGTTATATTCATCTTATCGCGTCTTGTTTCTTCGTTTCAAAGAGTTGTTTCTTACGATAAAATTAAGAAATAACGAGCAAAGTACTTTTTTCATTTATTTCAGTAAATAACAATTAATATTTTTGATTTTTTGTGTAATAATTACGTTACTTGTGAATATCTACCTATAAGTAAGAATACTGCGTATTAAAAAATAGTAAAATTATACTAATAGCAGTAAGGGAAGAACATTGTATTTTTATTTCTATACCTTATAAAGTTATCAATAATACTAAAAATTTAAAGTCGATCGATCGGCTGTTTTTGCCGACAAAATGTGGCCGGGTTGTCGGCTTAACCGACTAGCCGGTACGTGAGCCACACGCGTGACAGTAAATCGAAATGTTACATATACTCAATCAATGAATCACTAGCATCAATTTCTATAAGAAAGAAAGACAAAAATCGAGTCGGAAGAGATAGAATCGTTGTTGCGCGAAACACGATTCGTTTCGCCTAACAGGCGGCAGGTGACGTGATTCGTTTCTACAAAAAAGAAAATCTCGAAGAACCACGTGAACACTGGTGGTTTACCAATTGCTGCAAGTACAAACCGATAATTATGCAGTGCATACGGTGAACTCGTGCGTGTCGCAGCGTCACAACGTCTCGAACTCGCCGCTTAATTTCCTGTTTAAAATACACGATCAATTATGTAAACGTTGCTCCCGTTACTTTCCCGACGAAAGTGAATGCTGTGGCATCCGTCGCGTGTGTGTTTCGTCGAACCTCGTTCATTTAGCGCAACGAATGACCATGGACGCTTATTACGGAAATTGTATTGCGAAGATAGGTATCATGGGCGTAGTATGGTACAATTGTGTGAAATCGATATTAGTAACCGGTCAAAGCTAGTAGACCTGATCCTATTGGTAACTGTTTCCTCGCTTTTTTGTTTTTACTTTGTAAGAAGCAAAGAATTGTAGACTTATATCAATTTGAAACGTCATAATAATTTGTCAAATATACAGAAATTTCATTTTTTTATTTTCACTGAAAGAATTTTACTGGAAGAAGTTTATTTATCTTTTCGACCACTGTGTCAATTTGGAATCGGAGGCGAATTGAATTGGGAAGATGGGCGTTAATTTGCTTGCAAACGTTTCAACAACAGACGATATAGAAGTTTCAAAGACTGAAGAGATACAGTACCAATATTAAATTTATGATATTGAGTTAATATTGTTCAGTATTAATGTCGACTAGTATCAAAGTTGATTGAGAAATTCGGTTAATTCAAATTTAGATCAGCCAAACCGAATGTTAAAAATTCGTTTAATGTGTCATCGAACCTGTTCTTGGAAGATTGTAAATGAAGGTACAGGCGGGAGAACGCTAATGAAGATCTTTTGGCCGGTTTCCTGAATTTTGAATACGTTACGGTCCAAATTCGCTGCATTCGGCATGCAGGTGTGCAATGCAGAGAAATTCCATATGTCCTTAGTATGGAAAACTATTCCGCAATTCTGTAGTTCCTACGTGAAACCACTTTCGTGAATTTCTAATAGAGTAATTACTATCGTAGAAAGGAAGAAAGTGGAGAGAACCGCACGAAATTATTTTCTGAATTTTACTGAAACCCGAACCAAGAATAAAACGGAAGAGGAAACTAAGAAATTCGAGACCAGGGAGGAGAAGTATATGTAAATTTTTCACCTAGAAAATAGTGAAAAGATCACGCATCGTTGCATCATAAATTCAGATCACGTAGTATACCTCCTGACTTTTTCAACGAGACAATTCTTAATAAGGTCTTTGAATTTATCTTGATATCGATTTTAATATTCTCAAAATGTATATGTAAAACCTCAACTTCTATATAAAATTTCCTAACATTTATTCACTTTTCGACCTCGACTTAACGAAAAAAGAAAAAGCGTTCATCGCACGGTTGATATTTGCAACAAAGGGAAAACAGAGGAAAAATATATGACCCATTTCGTGAAATCTTTTCGTGTGACCGCTTCAACCGGATACAACACGAAGAGAGTATCGCAAACGAAAAAGGGCACAGTCCATTAAGCACACGTTCCAGAAATTCGTCAAAAGACCGACCCGGAGCGCAAAAGAATTAGCTGTCTTGTCCAATCTTTTTCGCGTGATATCTTCGCTGCGAGAGGAACGAGAGTGGTGCATCACGGGCGACGACAGAAAAGTGGCAGCGATGCGGCAGAATTTAAACGCTGCGAGTAGTCACTTGCTGGCCAGGTGATCCTCGAATGGTCGATACGGGTGCCCTTATTACCGCTGTCTGTCCTTAATTCAGAGTTACGCCACTGCGGCGTGCATTCTACCTGCGAGGAATTGCTTTCACAGCTCAATGAGAATCCTCCGATTACCCGAATCGGAGGAAGTGAAAGAGCAAAGGTTGTTCTCCGGTACGTGACAGAATGTCGCCACGATATTGGCGAACCGACTGACGCATGCGTCGCCGACGATTCGCCGCAATTTTGGAATCTTGTCAACAAACATCTCACTGTGCGCCCTTAACTCCTAACCCGAACTAGCCTTTCGCACGCTCGCAACTCTGTTTTTTTCCACGTCGTGGCGTGATCGTCTACCGTCTACGATATTCATCTGGTTGAAACGTTTAGTCGACAGGAATCTAGTGGAGAGATAATATCGATGGAGTATACGTACGTCTGCGCGAAGGGGATGAACGTTGTTTTCAAAGTGTAATCGTGTACAGTGAATAATATCTTATTAAAAGTGATTTTCTGAGATGCATTCATTTGTGTAGAGTGTAAGAGAATCTGTAACTCTGTTTATATTGATTTAGAGAAAGTTTGAATCGTCGATGAGTTGAAAATAATTTAAAGAGCTGCGTATACACGTGATACAAGATGGATGAGATAGAAGCTGAAACCGATCGGTCGATCGCTGCCACGCTTTCCAAAAGGTAGAACGCGAAGATAATTAAGTATGGTGAAATGAATCGTTTTACAAATTACTGTTTTTTTTTTTATATACGTTTCACTGCGGTTAGTATTGGCTTCCAACGTATCGAGGTCATTCTCGACCACCCTCAGAAGGTCTGTTACAGCGGAAATCAGATTTCAGGGAACGTACGCTTAGATCTGGATGAACCAACAAGTGCTTTAGGTAAGCTACCGCCAAGCCGATCTAAAAACGACATCTAATTTAATTCCGAAGAAAACTGAATCTCTATGACTTTAACTGTTGCGAAGCGCAAACTATTTCGACCGAAGCAAATATTTCGAACCACGCTTTCTGCAAAGAAAGTTGTTCTCGTCGAAAATGGCAGAGTATACTTTGAAATTCATCAGATATTCGTGAACAAACAAAAAGAGAGAGAGAGAGCAGATCGTCGCTGATATCGTTTGCAATGAGACATCGAAATTAATCTCAACGGAACCGACCGTCAGATAACTTCGCCAGAGAACGGGACAACTATAGTTTTAAGTTTCGCTGGTTGGTCGTGTCTGCCACGTTATCTTCTCTACTGCCTCCGATATATCGAAAGCCGACCCTGCGATAGATAGAGGGAACGCACCTCGCAGCAAGATATTCGATTGGCTCGTTGTAACGAGCCACGACTAACTTCATATTTATTTTCGCGATATTTACCTTTGTTGTCGCTTCGCAATCACAAAAATTTCTTCTCTGTTCGAGTCGAACGTGTGCCAAATGTGTCATCGATCGTGTTGCATAACGGGTGACCTAAAAGACTTTACTACCGCTCTGTATACGTCACCCAGACGATGTTACCACGTGATTCTGGTATTGCAGGAACGCTCGTAGAGTGGATAGATAGAACGCAGGAAGAGTTTCTCGTACGTTCACGACTGACTTTTCTTGTGCTGAAGAGATCGTTAAGCCGTGTCTAATACACTGTTCCTAGTAAAATACGAACATGTTTCTTGCACATTCTCTGCCTTTTCAATTTTTGCTAATTCCAGCTGTTACTTCATTGCGTCTAACGAGTATTTAAATAATTTCTTACTTGAATCTAGGAGTACGTAGCAAATAAAGAAACGTATCTAGTAACCATAGAAGCGTATATATTTGTATGGAAAAGTATTTGTCTTCTCATTATATTAGAATACATGTATTATAATTAGTAGCTCCCATTACTATCTTTCAACAAGGATTTTAGTTAATTTGCATATGAAATATCGTTTCTCCGAAATTTGAATTTAATCCAGTTTATCCTGTCGTCAATTATTCCATAATGAAGAAGAAGAAGTAGAGAAAGGAGAAGAAATTTATTACAAGACACGTATATTAAAAGTTAAGCGCTTCAGAAAATTTTCATTTCGTTTCTTATCGGCTGCAATATTTAGATGATTAAAGAGACAACGTTTCATATGCGCCAACCAAAATAGTACAGTACATTTAATGATGAACTTTTTGCCATAGTATCGTTGTAAGTTGATCCTTCCCGCACACAGGAATTAGACTTAAATGCAAGGGAGAAGCTCAGGTGTATTTTACCGATCGATCGGCTGGAATTCGACGTAAGTTCTCGGCGTTCGAGAATTATCTTCACGTGGAGACGTATCTTGCTGGCGGTAAGTACACGAGATGGTAGTGATTGGAACACGAGTACCAGGATGTTGGATTAACAGATTCTCGTCACGAGTAGATGGCAAAGAAAAGACTATGATAACTGGAGGCGTCTACCCGTTCAGCCTAACGTTACCGGAGAACTTGCCGTGCAGCTTCGAGGGCCGATACGGACGAGTACGGTACTCGATTAGGGCATTGTTGGACGTAACGACCATTTATCGGTTTTCCACCAATATTATTCCATTCACGGTGGCACCCATTCTTGACCTTAATCGCGATCCTCTCGCTCCCGTGAGTAGAAATCCAACAGCCAGCGATATTGCTTTTGCGATGTGATTTCGTTTCTCAGGCGCAACCAGACAGTGCGCTTTCGAATTAACGACTCGCTCTTGCGCTTCGTTAATGCCAGAGAACGTTCGGCCTAAGATCGACGCCGTTTAAAAATTTCAACGATATGAACGATCGTTTCAGTTGCCAATAAGTATCAAACAATCCAAGATGTATATTGGCCAAACGGAACCGATCAGCATGTCCATGACTGTTCCAGTTCGTGGTTACGTCCCTGGCCAGACTATACCGATTAAGATTGTCGTGGCGAATCCCACCACCGTCGTCGTTACGAAAATCAGAGTGGTTTTTAAAAAAGTATACTCTTTCTGTATAACTGTAACGTAGTTGGGGGATATTCTACCGTAGTTCTCGAACATTTCTTTATATTCCTTCGAAGAATACAGCTTTAAAAGTATGTATGCAAAGCACTGTCTTCAAAATTGTCAACATCAATTTCAATTTTCTTTTTTTTCTAAACAAATTTGTAAATGTTACCAAGACATGAGTAAAAATAAGATCCTATGAGTTTTTTATAAGGAGAAACTGCCAGAGAAAAAGAATACCAAAGAAACTGTGTAAGAGTACGTGTTACAAGAACAGTAGAATATCCTCTTAAATGTATCTCTTCTTTTTACGGCATGCTGCAAGTTATTTCCTTATTTTTGTAGTAAATATCGTAGTTAATAGCTTTATTTTAGACTTAGTACCAATTGCACTGTGAAAAAGTATTTTCGTCGAATTTTATTTGAAAGCAGCACCTTTTGACGCAGCATATTGCGGTAAAAGTATGTGGGTCATGCTCGAGATGTGTTTCTTTTATTACATTTTTATTCTCCCATCGGTTGTTTTAAATGATGCATATTTCCTTAGGTGGTGTCTTATCGTTCGACGGAAAAGTCGCGTAAGCACAAAGAAATCGTAGTAGAAGTAGAACAGCCCGTTAATAAAGACTCCGATACGTACGATGTCACGTTTGACGTTCCTGCAGTACCACCCACCGGGATGATCCACTGCAACATCATCGACGTTCTGTACACGCTTAAAGTGAGACTGTCTTAAATTTAGTACTGTCTGCATTCGACCGTAAAATCAAAATGAGCTAAGATTACAACTACTGAAAGAACCTAATTTCCATAGAAATTTATCTTGGTATTTTATACCATCAGAGAAACTATACGTAGTGTTCATTCCTACATTTCGCAAACCATTTCGTCGTGTCATTACGTAATCGTTGTTTCTAGTATCCAAATAAATAGTCGATCACGATTTGATTCGATAATAGTAAAAGTCTTATAATACCCTAAATTTTACTATCTTCTATGTTTCATTGTTAATCCTGCTATTCTTCTTTCAAGTTATTCAAATTTTGTACCGTGAAAAAGTCGTTCGAGTATGAGAAAAGTATAACAGAATCGTCCTCGTAACGCGGTTTATTTCTCTTTTCAATTTTTTACCAAAGTATCTCTTAAAATATAAAAATCCGACGCAGCGAGGTTTTCAATTCGTCGTTAACTTTCACAAATACAAGATTCTCTTCGGTCACTGGACACAATAAAAGAACTCTCATTAAAATTAATCAGATCGTTAAAAACGTAGCTTCAATACGTGTTCGCCAATGGTACGTGCAAACCAAGTACATACTACTTTTTCTTTACGCTCTTTATCCGAAAGGTCGAGGCCTGCGTAGACGTGAGCGAGTGGTACTACAGAATGTTTCAGAAGAACTTGAAACTGCGAACAAATATAGTAGTCGGCACTGTGCCACTTCAAAATTACGAAATCCCACAAAAAACAGCCGACGTGACGGAAGCTTTTTCATTTCATCCCCCGTGTACTATGGCTACGGAAGAATACGCCAACGACACGCCGCCGTTGAAAAACATCGAGAGAGAGGAAACTGCGAAACCAAGTTTGTCTTGTACGTACTGCCCCGTTACACAATATACAGCTGCTACATGTTAATTACCGGTATTTGCGGAAACTACCAGTTGGTTTACATTATTCTCCTGCTCAAGAGTGTAAATATCTCTGACCGGTTGGAAGCCACCGTAGCCACCTTGTCTTTCGCAATTAAAAGTTTCACTGAAATTCCGGCCAAACCTGTTGTCGCACGTCTAGCCACTGATCTTTGTATTTTAAATAATCGGTGACTGTTTCGGATCGATGCAAATGAAACGCGACATTTTGAAATCTCTATCGTAATGAAAATGAACGAACAGTTCTAATCTCAATTTCGTCAATTTCTGAAGAAAGAATTCTCGATAATTCCTTAAAAGTAGAATTGGGAAAGAATAGAACGAACCGAGGAGAAATCTCTTCCATCTTCGTTACGATCTAAAGAGAATATTTACAATCGAGAATTACAATAGAAAATTCTATTCGACAAACACTTACTTGCATCGCAACCTCATCCATTATCCACTAAAACCAACTCATTGCCAAGTTTCTCTATCCATTTATTTACCAAGTAGTTCTAGCGGGACTAGCAAAACTAAACTGTATGTTTCTTCCAACAGTGCCGCTGTACGAGAAAAGTCAAATATATCGATCCTCGAAACCGGACAGGGACGATCCCACGGGAGACGATGGTGACAGCGACGGAGAGGTCAAGCCATACTCGCCTATGTATCGCGTGTACACGTTCGAATCATCGCAGAAGAAGGACCGTTAGATAAGTGCTTGACTTCGTAACTAGAAAAAGAGAGGAAGAGGGAGAAGCTTGCTTAATTATTCGTTCAAGGATTCGCTGTTCGTTAGCGGTGTCCGCAACGGATCGCTCAAGATGAAGAAGAAAATTGTGATGCATCGTTGAAAGTAAAAAATAATTGTTCTTTCCAGAAATTGTATACATTTTAACCGAGGCGTGCACAAAAGTGTACGCGTGAATTTTACGTCCAATTCCGCGCTTTATCGATCGACCGATTGCCTTCGATTCTTGCCTTTGATTTTTTATTTCCTATATACGAAAGAAAAGAAGGGAAAAATAGTAAAAAAAAAAAGCATCATTAGAAACATCGAGTGAGATATGAAAATCCGTTGGGACCAACCTGTGCAGCTAATTAAATTCCTTAATCATGCGAGATAACTTGCGGGCAAAGTAATTCTATAATAATTGTCAGGCCGTGCAACATCGAATATCGTCGAAACGAAGTTTACGAGACAACTAAACACGTATTGCTTTAATGTTCAATGAAAACGTTCTCGATGAATTTCGTTGAAAAATTAATTGCCCGTCCTGTGTTCTTTCCCTCTCCCGATAGAAAAACATCAAGTGCATTAATATGAATTAATTTCATATAATGTATTTTTTGATAATTCAAAATTGTCTCATGTTTGTTCCACCAACGTTCTAAATTAAATGGGTTGATAGAAGCGTTGAGGAAGTGGTGTTTCTAAAGAGTCGCATCAGCGAAAAGAATCCTATATATGAAATGAAAAATACGCATTAATTGTGCAACGATATTAATAAACGTATTTTAAATAGTGAAAATTTAATCGAGTGCTTTAAATATAAATCAACCATAAATGGTAATATGAATATTCATAATAACGAAATACTCGGTGGAATCAATTTCAATATTAGCAAATGCGGAAGGACTAACCGGTAATAAAACGCAAATTTGCTGTTATTCTTATATACATTGAAAATCATCTTTAAAAACTTCTATCAACTTTAACACGATTGAAAAACCTGCGAGTTTTCTCGCTCTTTTCTCTCATCGGATAAATACTTTTACCTTTCATTAAAATGATATATGTGTGCTTTAAATAAACCGAGACGAATGCGTGAGAAATTGCTGAAAATCGAAAAATGTATTTGACGCATCGCGCGGCATTCATACGAATCATTAAACGGTACCAGCTTACCGTTTCGTAATCTTCTCAACGTATGTACGAGCGAACGGTCTCGTTCACGTCGCACGCTTGAATTAATGACGTTGTTAATGCGTGATTCAACAATAACGTGCATCGATCGTCGTGGAAATGCAATTACAGAGAGTGGCGGTTGGTACAGGTGGCGAATAAACGGTGTACAAGATCCGACGAGTAGAGAAAAAAAAAAAACGCAAATGAAAAATCGTATCTATTCGTTGTGCCGTGGGATTTACTCTGATCGTAGCTCGTATTCAACGGAATAAATAAAAATGCCGCGTTCGATGCTGCGAGTATAACTTGCCACCGAATTTGACAAATACCGAAGGTTACGAATGCTCTTTGTTACGCCTCTCTTTGCTCTATATTTTCTATTCGGGCTTCCTTCTTTCGCGAAATCGTGGAAAATTTATTAGTTTGTAATTTAATCGATACTTTATCGTTTACACGACAGAATAGAAAATATTTGGACGAGAAGATACTATGGGAGACAAGGAGATGATCGCAAAGAGATTAACAATTTAAGTTTTATTTAAACACTCGGAATAGTTACAAGAGTGACGCTTTAGAATTTATATTGTTATTAAAAAATAGTGCAAATTTTTACTCCACTGAAGAAATTCGTGAAAAAATCAACAAGAGAGACGCGTGAAATTGTGTCGGACATAACCAAATATTTCACTCGCATGAAAACGTTTGTTCTTTCTAAAAATGGGAAACATTTCGAGGTTTCAAACGATAAACGATTTGATTAGAGTTTCAAGATGGCAACAAACGTTCGTTTTAAGCAACGGTTAATTATTAATATAAAATTGTTGAAACGTTCGTTCCGTGGAAAACAGTTTCTAAAAAAATCTCTCACTAATCGCATCGAACTACGTTGAACTCCATATATTATCGAGATACATTACATGCAACTCGATGTCATGAAATTGCTGTACTCTATGCCGGATTCGACAGGGTGTATAACCCTATCAGCTTCTTGATTTTGCGGTTGGCAACAGATGATGACGAAATTGGCAGGGAAGCTCCAACTTTGCGAGCTTTCGATATGGCAATGGTGGGTCTTTGATTACGGACGCGCTGTCTAGCAAATGCTCCTCGTCTTCCTCTGTTCTCCTTCGTTTGTGTTGCATCTTCCTCTACCACGGTGTGTATATCTACTTTGAAAGACCACATCATAGGTGGCCAAGTCTGGAGGTTCGGCTTAATCACGACACTGCAGCACGAGGTTATCCTAATTTCGTAGTGATTAAACGTTCCTGGCTTGTAACATCGACCAAGCGACGTGAAATTCACGAAAATTGAAGTTCCTTGTAAACCAGCTCGGTCTTTCCTTTTAATTTTTCCGAGGTTAACTCGCAATCACGTTACCGTTACCTGTCCTCGTGAAATAATTCACGAAACCGCACGTTTCAGCTTAAAAATCTCTGTGCTTTTTCTATTCGTGCAATTATATTCGTAATAATATGTGTATTTTACGATAACCAGTCGAAAATACATCTTTTCTCTATCTATAGATATCGAACGATTATTAAATAGCTAATATACGTGAAACTCGTATTATGATGGAGTTGTTATATTTAAGGGCACGTCCGTTGGTTATAATTAATTTTGCAATCAGAAGGAGTATTACAAGACGGTTTCGAAAATTAATTTCTAATCAGCCATTACACTTCCAACCCTGTTCAGGCAAACGAAGAAACGAAAGCTCGTCGTACGGCGGCTAATCGATCTTTAGCGAGGTCAGGTCGCCTCGATATACCCTTATGTTCAAGTCAGAGCGTCAGAGTGTGCACCTAATTAAAAGTTCGTACTACTTTTGTAGAACCCGGTGTTACAACCATCGGCTGTCGCAAGAACGAGCTTCCGCAAAGGACTGCCGCTCGCCTAGCATTTGAAATTTCTCGTGTCTAACTAGAAAAATTCTTTCAGAAAATTCGACTTTGTCTCACCGCTGAAACGAAATTATAGGTAGACCAGACTCTGTAGTTCCGCGTTTGCTGGAAATCAACGAAAAAATACGACGAGAGCTAAATGAAAGATAAAAGCATTGCCAGGTCATGTAATTCTTCGTCGATCAAAGGTTTATTCATCGAATATACAGCGAAGCTTCCAATTTTGTTCGCACGAAATTCTCGTAAAACGCTATAAATGTATAGAAGAGTAATTCAATTTCCATGCGAAAATATAGAAGAATGATTTAGGAATTTCGGTTTCAATTTTATGGAAGATTTACAATGAGAATAAAATAATGTACGAGTAACCTTCAAAAAGTAACGAGGCGATTGAACCGAAAACGCGAGGGCTGTGCTCTTTGGAAAAATTGAAGGGTAATCCTTCATGAGGTAAGCAGGCAATGCACTCACTCCTACCCGGCTGCTTACTTTTTTCTTCGAGCCTGTAGACTCTGAAAATCGGGTTTGCAGTACAATGAAGGCTTTCAAGGCAGCGTGCAGTGTTGGCACTTGCCAACCGAACGATAAAGTTTCCTCTGAATTTCCCGCAGCGCCCCTGGCAGGAGACGAGTTTACGTGGATTTGCTTCAATCAGAGTTTGTTACGTATACACACACGGCGGATAGTTACCAATGAAAACACTCACGACGATGACATTCTCCTTGATGCGGCTATATCTATACATCGCACTAGCGAATCGATGCTTTACTTTTCCTTCGTTTCATTAGTTAACTTATAATAAACTGCACGTGGATAATCGTGACGACGATCTATTCCACGTCGAATTTCACATTATTATCTCGCATTCACTTCGATTCTTTACATGTTCATGAAACTTATGAAATTTTAACGCGAAGAGCAAAGTGTAGACGGTGAGATGCTGTGAAAGCATTTAATCAAACTTTCACCGGGTTAAATAATTAACTAAACCTAAATACGTGTACAACGTTACATTATCAAAACGTTTTCTATGATTTTATTATGCGATTATGCGATTTCCATATTATCCGGGTTTTCGATTATCCGAGGAAAGCCCGATACGGATCAACTCGGCTAATCGAGATTCTACTGTATCTACATTTACAAATGAAACTGATAAAGTGCTCGTAGCAACAATTAATGACTTTGCACGCGTGTATTCAATGACAAACGCGTCCTAATTCCTTCGAAGATTCCAGAAATCGAACGTCATAAGCGTATCAAGTATCTGCAATCGATCCTACACCTGACTAAACTTACTGCATAATTTTCCAATAAACTTTCAACTGAATAAACATTCTCGAACGAACAAATTCTCGAACAGTATCAATAGTACATAGTTTATCCGCAACAGTTTAAGTCAAGTTACTTAATTTTAAACCGCGCTTTAACTTATATTATTCTATATTTTACGTGATAAGCAACATCAATGGAATTTATTTATCACGATCAGCCGACTTAAATCCAACGCAACTGCTGTATTTACCTACGATCCGGAGATATCCAGTATTAACTAGAATTAATTCACGATCGCTTGATTTTTCCGATTATATGGCTTGGATACGGCTAGAGTTGAAAGTCGAAAGACCGAAAAAAGATAAGAAGAAAGATGGTTCGCCGCGTGATACTAGCCAAGAGCGATGCGAAAACTTGTACACCCTCACCCAATGGGTTTCCTTTGAATTTCAATGGTCGACCCTCGGAGAATCACAAACGTTTCCGCGAAGACTAAGTACCGCGACCCACGTTCTCATTTACCCCCGGGAAAACCGTCTGTTCAGCGGCGAATTTAAATCCTGTCCATCCTTCCCTTGCCCCCTGAAAGCGTCTTTTTGTGCATAATTCTCTAAAGACGCATGAGAACGTTACACAACGAAAGGAACCAGTCGGAGTTTACGGGCGCGTGATTAAAACGTCTGTACAGATCTTACTGGCACGAATTACCAAGGTAAATCACTTTTGACCTTATTACCCTCGCACTTTCCACCCTGAAAAAGGAAGACGTTTCTATCGTTGGTTCGCGCTTATTCAATTACCCGATCCCCTTACAGACGTAGCACCGCTTTGAGAAAACCGTGAGATCGATGCCTCTTTGCTCTACTCTTCAAGGTATCTTTACTTTTAAAGCCCCTCTAATGAACGCTAAATGCTGGTAAGACTTCCGCTTGCTGGACAACTTAAAAGATATTTTGATATTTCAAGTTACCAACTATCTTTGTAAATTTATTCCTTGCCTAGTAAACGTTCTTTCCATCTGTTATACTTATCAACGTCACGAATTCACTTACTCAGACTTCAAAACCCGAAGATTCAGTGACGTTGCACGATTCGGTGAATTCGTGTTATATCTCTAACGATGCGAAGCACACTAGCTTGGCAATTGCGAGTTATTAAATCATCGAGTCGTTGAGTCGTTAAATCGGAGAATCGTCGAATTATTTGTCACACACTATGTTCATTTATCGTACCTTCGGACATCTTGGACATTTTGCAATCTTTATTCACGGGATTGTCGAGTATTATCGTTGGTCGCTTCGTTAAAACAGTCATTGTACCATGGCCCTCGTAGGTGGCTACATAAATCCGGGACTTATTGAGCCGCATAGTTAAGTACGGGCGGTTAAAACAATTAGCTGCGCTCGACGCGGCTGCACTAGCCCCGGTGTAAACAGCCCTCAGCAGTAATTCTGTTATCGGCGCTCGACGAGCATTCATAGGCTTAACGGGGCTTATTTCCCTCTCTCCCCGTTCTGACCATTTACTCCTCTCTCTCTCTCTCTCTCTCTCTCCCCTTTCCCCTCTCCCTTTGCAAGCCTTCCCCGTTGTCGATCTCTACCTTGCTACCTACCGGCTGAATTAGGAGTCAGCTTTATCATATCCAGAGTACATCAACTTGAGCGACATCGGCGATGAAGTCAACTTTTGCATACTCGAAGCTCACGCATCACGGATGAAGAGGATTTATAACTTCTCCATGTTCCGCCGAAAATTGTGATGGATGCCTCGGTGGTGTGGCATCGCACACTTTCCTTTCTTTGTCCCTTCGTGTCCAACTGTTGGACAATCTCATTTTTTCAAACTGATGACAGTAAATACCAGCTAAGTACATATATACATACATGCTTTTGTCTGTCTATTATAAAACAGCGATTATATGAATAAATGATATAATGTGAGTAAATAATATTCACTATTAACAAATAATATGTCTTAGCGGTATTTTCAATGATAAACAGTCGAGTAATAAAGGGCGCTGAAAAAGAAACGACTGTGAAAGCCAGAAGGGCCATCAAAGTATCCACTCGATGTAACCGAGCAACCGTGAGTGGAATATCCATTTTATTTCGCAACTCTAATTTACTATAGGTATAAAATAGAAAATTCTCAAATGAAATCGCGATGAGTGCTTTATCATTTTTGCGATATTAATTTGCTATTGATAAAAAAGCAAAAAGAAGAAAAAATTCACGCGTGAATTACTTGCGCGACACTAACAACTATTAATTTATGCACTCAGATTTATGTACTCGCAACACTAATAACGGTCCAGTGTAGCCGTATTGGAGGCTACTGGTGAAACTGCATTTGATGGTCCAGGAGCAGGAACGTGCTTCCACAATCCAGTGGAAGAAGATTGGGCATTGAATGTAAACGCAACACTACTTTAAAAAACGCGATCATTCATCAACGCAACTCTAACTAGAAAACTAATTAAAACAATCGCGATGGTAGGCCGAAACACTAATTCTTAAAACAAAAATAATAAAAATCGTACTACTACAAACTGTAATACTATGAAATTAATGAAACCGGTATGTAAATTTTAACCGATGAGAAAAGGTTTAAAGGAAACAAGAAAGACTCTAATATGCATTAACTCTCTGAAAAATTCTGATAATCGATGATCAAAATTGCTAAGGACGGTCGCGATGTTATAATTCGCAACGCTAATATAAACGCGAATATCATTTTCTCGCAACTCTAATTCAAACCGTGTCGATTTCTCGCAACACTAATAAAGAAACCGCAATTTGCCCAATGTGATGGAGGGCCGACATATATATCGGCAGAAACAAAAAAAATGATACTACAACTACAAATGGCAAAAGCGAGCATAGTGACAAAGTAATAAGAAGAATGACTTTCCATTCTCTGGATGATCCAGAAGATGGAAAGCCATTAGTAGTTGCCCTCTTCTAAGGCAATTTGCCGGGCCTCTTCGGCTCGTAGCCCCTTCTTTCTTCGGGCGCAATACCCGCTGAAACTTAAATCTAGCTCGAGACTTTCTAATCGGAAAACAAAAAATAACTTATAAAGACGCGATAAAAATATAAATCGCGGAAACTAATTCAAGTGCGCATGGACGACCAACGATCGTAGCGATCGCTGTCCGTTCGCATGTGCGTGCTCGAGCGATAAACGTTCGTTTCGGAACCTACCCCCTACTCGCGACCACGACCACGATATTCAAAAAATCGATAGGCAAGGCTCAAGACAAATGGTATGCTCCATTCGTGATGCCAGCTTCACCGTCAATTTTTCAAATCAAATTTCCTGAAACAGGTTGGACACGCGAAAACGCGCCTACCCGACGAAAGACTGTGCCAACCTGCCCGGCCCTACCTACTTACAATTAACACTCATACCAGAAAATATGCTACCTATCCTACCCGGAAACCTATATTTAAAATTTAAAAAATGGCAAAGCAGACACACCAACACACTCACTCCACGGTTCTCACGCATAACCCGGGCGCAAGAGCCTACACTAGAGAGACGTCCCGGGACGCCTCCGACACCCGAGTTTAACATACAACATTCACACTCTAATTTACGTACCATTTTCCTGAAATCGACTGACGATGGCTAGCGACCATTGCGTAAAGTATGATAAAGGTATGTATATTTTGATTTTAATTAAGTACGTCAGAATCTTAGATTTAATTAAAAATTCATCAACATACTGTATAAAGTATAATCATAATATATCATCTAAATAAATAATTTTACTAGAATATAAGATACGTATTTCGATATTATTATAGGTAATATAATAATTAATATTAATAATATTATACTATTTATGATCTTCTATACATATTTAATTGCATTGTTATTGTAAATTGAAATTTATAAGTATGTATCTGGTTTAAAGTTATAATGAATAGGAAAAACGACGCAATTCCACAGCCTAACCACACACACGCAATGTGGAAAATACGTCGCGCACGATACACTAACTCAACGTCAGTCGCTGAAAAATCATTAAACTTATAAACTAGTCATCATACCCATTGCCTTTCTCCTACCCAAGTAGCACCTGGGCACGTGAGTAAGATCCTGGCAATGAGCATGGAAAGGGTTAAATCTGAAAATCCTATGCTAAAAATATGATTAGCATATCTATTAAATTCTGTATCTTACGAGCTAATATTCTTTTATTTTGTAATCTCATTTCGTTTCAAATTTTAATGACTCTATTTATACATATTTTAATTTACTAATTTAATAAATTATTAAAGAACTACATTTGAGTGAAGGGAAAAAGAATAAAGAATATATTTATAAAAATCAAACCTGATTAAGATTCAATAAATAAAAATAGTAATAAATTCGATGTATAATAATAAACATAGTCTTAATGGAATATTAATAAAAATAACCTCAGGCGATTCCTTTATCAAAACAAAAAAAGAATCAAAATATGCTTTGATTCTGAAATCTGCCTGTCGCGAAGTGTCTTCTTGCACAAAATTTAATACATCCTTGGACGGATAAATCTGGGCTTTAATATCTTTATATTGTACATTTCTAATTTTACTAAAATTATACCGTACATGGAACTTAAATAATAAAGTTATTCCATATTGTAGTAAAACAAGAGGTAAAATTAAATTAAATATGTAGTAAGTATCGTAAATATTAATAGTAATAATAATTTCAATCGCAACTGCAATTTCTCAAAATAACAAAGTCTGATGGTGTCAGACTTCTTCACTACAAAATATTTAAATCAGTCTGATGTTATTTATTTCAATATTCATACTTTATTTATCCATTACATACGTATGCTTATATGGATATTTTATCTTTGTATTGAATACATTCATTCTGACAAGCAAATATATATGTATAATGAATGCAAATTGTTATTTGCACTGGTACATACATAAACTAGTTATTAATATTAATACCACACTTGTGTCAATGATTAATTCATCATCACTAATATTCAAAAACGCGATGTGCAAGAAGACCTATCCTGAACTAATAAATAAAACACAAAAAAGAAAATGTTATTACTCACGAGTATAACAAATACCCGCGGTCACTATGCTCGTTAAGAAATCTACGTAATAAAACCAGTCACCCGTGTCGATTCGGACCTTTCATCCTACGACATGATTGAGTGACCAGGGGAACAAAAATACATGCGACTCACGATAAGATGCGAGGAACATAGTCACCGATGCTGTGAAGGTCGTCATCAAAGAGGTGCCATGCAGTCCCATCATGGAAAGAGCTATAGCAATACATAGAATATTATAATTTGCTCTTAGATATGACGTTAATTAGTTGGAAAATTTGAAGTAGTGGAAAATCTCTATTAATCTCTATTAATTTCTATTAAAATTTTAATAACAATATCCAAATCAGGAGTAGCGAGGAATAGAATTAAACAAAGTATAGATTATAAAATTACTTACATTCTTGGCTTTGGAAGTTCCACTAGATCCTTTTCAGAAAACAGAAGAAAGAGGAAGGAGTGATAAACCTTTAGCAAAATATGACTTATTATACATAGAAATTGAGAAAAATCTATCATAAAACAAAGGATATTATAATTTGCTTTTAAAACATAATGTTGATTATTCAAATTGTTTAAGATAATTAAAGATTGTTGTTTATTAGACTTGAATGTTAATAATTGTTAATATGTTAAATGTTAATAGAGATTGATATTTTGATAAGAACAAATATCATGGAAAGCAAACTGTGAAGAATACAATTGTAAAGATACTTACATGCTTGACTTTTGAAGTTCTTCCTAGAAAATATGAAGAAATGCAGTTTATGAGAAATCTGTAACAAAACATGAAATATTACAATTCGTTGTTAAACACATAGCATTAATTGTGTAAGAAGATAGTAGAAGATAAAACATTACTAAATTTAAAACTAATAAATACAAAAATTCCATTTCAACTCTAATATAATAGTTTCATATTTAGAAATCTAGCAGTTTAATGATTTCTGATGTATGTTAAACATTTTTATTTTATAATTCAATATTACAACTTTAAGATTTTATTTCAATAGAAAAACATAAAACTTTTGAAATTATCAATCATCTTTACTTTTTACTTAATAATGATTTAGGTAAAATATCAAGAATAAGATAAAGTAGAATACAATATACAAAAATATTTATTTATAAAAGTACTTACTATTCCTGAGGTCCAGGAGAAGCTTTATCCTATTGGAATACCTGCCACTCTACTATCGAAAGCGAAGTTTGAAAAAAAAAAAAAAAAAAAGAAAAATAAAAGCTATTAACGCGTCCGTTTAAATAACAATCGGCGAACACACTGACTCTAATTTCGCATATGATCATTATAATTAAATTTAATAAGAGCTATGCTGCTCTATAGAATATTAAAAATAATATAACGAACAAACACTGATTCTACCAATCGCATTGCGCGCGATCACAAAAATTATCGAGTATTTATTTACGAAAATACTGCTACTTCCAAACTGTAAACGAATTATTACTCATTTAGTATAGATAACAAAATATCATATTATTAAAAATATAAAATATGCTTTTATATTATATAATATAGTTTAGATATAGTCATACATTATAAAATACATCGTAATACGTGTCAAATATCTATGAGTATTCTGTAATGCAACCAATTTGCAAAAATTGTAACTCTGACTGGCCGTTGTTAGATTTTGGAAATTTATTTCGTATTAAGCAAATATGGCGTGCTTTTCTTGTTAGTTAAACACATCTGCGCAATAGGCAAAAAATAGGATGCGCAGAAAATACTCGAATTTATCTGCGATAGTATCCCTTTTCGAAAATGACATAAATTATTGAAACGAAATCGAAATGACAGTACTACGATTTATTATTACCTATTATAATTGATATTATAATCGATTACGATAGGTAATAATATATTGGTTCTCGATGCTTTCTCAATGTAGGTATGACCTTGATTGAATACTAATAATCGTCTATTCGCATCCAAAAACGACAGATCTCTCTAAATTTTATTATATTATGAATATAAAACGAACCAAATTAAGATTCTCACCATTTTGGAGCAATAACTTGATGTGGTATATTAAATTTTTCACTTTTATAACGAGCTCTTAGAAGTTGCTTCCTCCTTTCAATATAACACCGCGCGAAATGGTATAATTTTAAATTTTAATTCCTATTTCTGCCACCAGGGCGAAGATGACTCAGATACGTATGATCAGAGAGGAAACTCTCTGCCAGTCTCTGGTATTATGTATACTGTTAAAGAAAAAATTTCCTCTCTGACATTGTATACGTAGTATTGCACACTAATGCCACTCGTTAATCGGTGTTACACTTGCATATTTACTATATAAATGTGCATGCGTTATTAGACAAGGACACAAGGGGTCTCTATGCAGCGTTCTCTTTCTATTCCTATATCGTTTGTTCAGTGCGCTCACTCACTCTATTTTTATATTCCTATGATCCTGTACCTTTATCCTGTACCATGTTAGTGATATAAAAATATAAATAATTTGACTGTTTATGCTCTGTCGATAAAATCTAAATTATCAAGTTCGCCACTACGTGGCGCATATGTTTAAGAATTCTATGTAAGATAGGAAATCTTCTGACACGCCATTTTAAAGTGCAGTGTCATCAGCGCGCTGTGAAAAGAAAATTAACCGCGTGTAGAGTTTTTAATATATTTATCAAAACAAGGTGTTTGAAATATCAACTATGTCAGGAGGAGCCTTATTTGGAAATAATGCTTCACGCGGAACCCCTAAAAATTTGGTGGAATTTAAAGCGGGGAAAATGACTATGAAGGGAAAGATGGTTTATCCAGATATTCGAAAAGGACAGCTTTACGTTTATCAATCTGATGATTCATTAATGCATTTTTGTTGGAAAGATCGTGTGTCAGGATATGTTGAGGATGTAAAGATATTTTTTACTATCTTTAAAATTCATTACAATTCAAAAATATTTATTATTTGTAAAATTGATATACTTCTTTCAAACTTTGTTTAGATTTCTCTATAATCATCTTATCGATATTCTTTATTTATTTATAGGACCTGATTATTTTTCCTGATGATTGTGAATTTAAACATGTTCCCCAATGTAAAACTGGTAGAGTATACCTCTTACGATTTAAATCATCGAACAAAAAATTCTTTGTTTGGCTTCAGGTAAGATGGGTTTTAATGTTAAATATTAAATTTCATACATTTGTTTATATTTTGTACAAATTACAAATTATAGAAAGTTAGTATTTATGAAGGGAATAAAAAAGATGTAGATTTTTAAAATAACAAAGGCAAAATGATTATTTTTTCAATGCTTATAAATTATTTGTTAGGTAAATTCTTTAATTAATAATGAACTTGTTAAAAAACTTTACATGTTATATTGAAACTTTTATATGAAATATTTTTATTTGTTCACTGGTTTACAGTAATACCTTTCTAATACTATATATGAAGATTAATATTTATTTACAATTAAAACAGACCTATCTATAATTGTTGTATATGTTTTTATAACTAATACATTTTAAACATGTATTATATTATACAAAGTATTTTGTATACTGGATACGATAGGATATCTCACAAAGAATTAAAATTATTTAAAAAAACGTCTCAATGAAAGTTATATAGCCAATTATCTTTTTGCAGGTTGAGTAGTAGAATGGTTCTGTGGTTTTTTAAATGGGGCCATATATGTGTTAATACACTAATCAATCCACCATGGTATTTTCTATAAAAAGATATTAACCTATCTATGTCGAAAAACTATTTGTTTAGTAGATATTTAAAATTTAATTTGTCATGTGAAAGACAAGGAAATACGCGAAACAACATTCTTGTGTTTATGTTATTTTTATTTTTCATACGTTACAATGTAAACATAAGATAACCGTTTCGCGTGTTTCCTTGTCTTTCATACGACAAATTAAATTTAAAATATCTGCTAAACTAATAGTTTTTTGACATATATAGGTCAACACCTTTTTATAGAGAACATCAAGGTGGATCGATTAAAATATTAAAAAAATACATGATTCCATTAAAAATAATGAAGTTTTACTTATAATCTCCTCCATTATACAATCAGCAAAAAAATAATTTGCACCATATGATGCCTCTTTTCAACCCAAACAACTTTTGTTAAAACATTTTTTTGATAATTTTAATCTCTCGTGAGATATACTACCATTTCCAGTTAAAACACTCTATGTACATATAATAGATTATGTACAGTAATATATGCATGACACAAGTAAAATCATGTCATCCAAAATTATTAAATCGGTAATTAATTAGATTAAAAATTATATAATGTGTATTATCTTTTGTTTATCTATATATTTATTTATTTATTATTATTATTATTCTTACCTTAGACTTTCACTCATTACCACCTCAGGTAGTAATGGATTTCAAATATAAATAAGAATGTAATAATATTTTTATACAAAATATATATATTTATGTATATTATAGATTGTAATAAAATATAACATTAATTACAAAATATTGTAGAATGTATTATGAAGTAACTAAAATATATGTATGTACTTTGTGTAGTCTAGGAAAAGATATAGTAATTCCACAAAAATTGATAAAATATTTTAGTAAGTAAGTAATATTACATACCTCATTTTTATACAGGATCTTAAAACAGACAAAGATGAAGAATATTGTAGAAAAATTAATGAAGTTCTTAACAATCCACCAACTCCTGGATCACAAAGAAGTGGTAGTACAAATCCAGAAGGAGATCTGCAAAATTTATTAAATAATATGTCACAACAGCAGTTAATGCAATTATTTGGTGGTGTAGGCCAAATTGGTTTAGGTAGTTTATTGGGTACAATGAATAGACCTCAAGGTGTGCAAAGTACTAGAACATCTACAACAACTGCATCGACTCGAGTTACTACAAGTACTGTAAGACCTGCTACGCAAATAATATCTCCAGCATCGTCTGCTAATGATCCCCCTAAACCTAATAGTAAGCACATTTATTGTATAGTTTATTATATAATTTGTATAAGTGATTAACGTAAATCTTTGTTTAGGTGATAATAAATCATCATCACGAACATCAGGTACATCAACACCTGCTTCAACAACAACAACAACGACAACAACAACAACAAATACAAATAACAAAATTCAACTTAGTGATCTACAAAATTTTTTATCAGAGATTCCAACACCTGCAGGAACAGAATCTGTTGTTCAGGTAATATCTTTTCTCCATTAATAGCTTTATATAATATATTTTTTCTAAATTTTCAGCTTTTCAACAATATTACTATTATAAAACTCATTCTCAAAATATTAATATAAATCTATCTAATGTTTAGGTTTTAACAGCTAACAATTTATACCCAGAAATAATAATAATCTAAATTAAATGATATATGACAATATACATTGGCTCTCAATAATATTTTATGTAGAATATCTTGTATATCTTTTTTATTTATTATAGCTTTTTTATTCAATCAACTCAAAGACAACAATTATTGAAATCACAACTTTAGAATAATCTCATACATAAGAAATATACATAAATTAGAATTAAAACAAAGAACACGATAGGACAGAAGGCAACAACAAGAAAGAATCTTTATATTATTTAAAAAATAATAAAAATAATAAATGTGCATTTATAAAGATAGTCAATTTTATATTATATTGCTGTGAAACTTGCATAGTTCTATTTCTATTTATATAAGTTTTCATCTTTATTATTTTTTATACTCTTCGTTTTAACGAAAATTGAAATACTCTAATTGGTGACAGTTATAACAAATAGAAGAAAAATAAATATAATAAAGATATAAAATACTAGGGCATCAAAAAGGAGATATTATGAAAATATTAAATGCTATGTGGATATACAAATTTTTTCTACAGAAATATTTGCTGAATAAAATAATATATATTTATGTTTCATTTTCTTTTTCTCTCTTTTCTTCTCTTTTTATTTTTATTATTTAATATCAAATCAATCACTTGTATGGGTTATTAACGACTCAAGGGCGAAATCATTTTCTCTGTAAGAAAGAACATATACATTACTTCAGTGCAAATATTTAATAAAACCAAATAGATAAATTATCATGACATACTAGTATAACATACTAGTATTTTTAACAGCTTCTTTTTTTTTAACATACTATATGTTGTTTTCTGTCATACTACATAATGTTATATAGGAAACATTAGATATATGTCTTGTATCCATCTTATTTTGCATGTTGCTAGAATGAATTTTAATCATATAAAAAAATTTCATTTTCTTTTTTTCTTTTAATACAGAAATTTCCCGTGTGCAGAGTATAGTTCTATAATAATTTTATATTTGATTTTTGTGTCATTATTTTATTTTACATTTATACATACAGATTAGATAACTTCCACGCAAACAAGCGCACGCGCGCACACACACATTGATGTTATATATGACACAATTTATCAAACATATATTTCGCATTTTATATTGTATAATTAAATATTTCAGTATTGTGCAATTACATTTTGTTCAGTCACAACAATTATTAAACAGTAGTTCACTGTAATATATTTCTGCTTTTTTTATTAATTATATCTTTTCTTTCAGCTGTTATCATTATCAGGAACAGAATGGTATTATTGATAACATACTTGAAATGATATTTCATTGTTTAATGACGAAATTATTTCCTTTCTAACCAGCTCTTCAAAATATGTTCTGTTATGTGTCATTTTTTGATATCACAAGGTTGATTTAATATAAATTTTTTGTGGTATAAATTATTAAATTTCAAGGCCAGGTATTAATGAATGTTTTATACACTTATTTATCAGAACTAACACATGTCAAATAATTAATTTAATTCGTACAAACCAGTATTTATTTTTTTGATACTGATAAATCTTTTGTTATTATAAATTATGACTATGAAATTTTCAGTGTGCTAATTGAATTATTGACATTGATATTATTTATAAATCTTAAAAGATAGCATTTAATATTTATATATGATTATGTATTGCGTATCTTTCTTGTAGAACTAATATGATTCTAATTCAAATGAAGAATAATTTATTAAACTATATGTGGTATACTAATTGCATAGATAGTTTTTATCTATCTAATATTTTTATTTTATTATTTGTATGCTTTTCATTAATTTACTTAATACCATTATAAGATGTCCAAAAGAGAAGATACAATAAACAAACGAATAATATATATTAAATATTATGAATTTTTTATTTTAGCTGTGTAACGTATTAATTTTTATCATTTCATAGAATCAGTGGTACCACCAATAGTTGAAACGCAGTGTAGAGCCAATAAAACTATTACTATAAAATCAAAGGGCAGAGGCATGGTTGTTTCGTTATTTAATATTCTTTTCCACATGAACTTTTCCTGGCTGTCGGAGACTCTCGCTCTGTTGAGTAGTTGGGGAAGTTTCTCTGGGATTATTTGTTGTTTTCGGCCACCTACAGCACAGCTTATTGTCCGGCAGAGGGGAGTAGCAACTGAGCTGACCAATGTCATCCCTGCGGCAATTTCTGCAACGGAAAGCTTGGAGCGTGCAATGAGCCCGCACTTACCACCAGGGGATCACCTGTGTACCACGCTAGTGTCTCCCCAGTTCTCCCAGGCGCTATCAATGTTCTGGTCTGCTTTGCAGTCAGGCCAGGCGGGACCTGTCATCCGTCAATTTGGCTTGGGTCCAGATGCTGTCAATGCTGCAGCCAGTGGAAACATTGAAGAATTCGTCACTGCTCTCGAGACTGAAGCTAAGAGTGGCCAAGAACAAACGCAGCAAGGACAGGAGGACAAAAATACTAAACAAGCTCCACCAGCATCTAGTCCTGATAAGAAAGGTGATGATGATGAAGGATTGGATTTAGATTAAAAATAGAATTTAACAATATTTTCATTTAGAAGATATACAATGTGTATTACATTATAATCGTTTATGTGTAATAAATAATTCCTTTATGAATGATATACTTTGTTATAATATAATGATATTTACATATATCTCTCCTTCTTATTGTAAATATATCAAGTTTTTTAAATTTCAAGTCCAATAAAATTTGTATAATAAAACATTAATGAATAAATCAAAATTAAAAATGATTTTCAAATTGAATTTTTAATTTTGTAATATATTGTATTTAGTTAATATTATTAATATAATGATATATTATTGATACATATTACTAATACATGTAGTTATACTTTTTATGTATATAATTGTTAGCCTTTACAGAGTTTATATAATCTATTAATATTTATATAATCATCCTGTAAATTCAAACTTTAGCAAATAATTCTTGTCTTTCCAAATTTAATTGGTTGTAATAAAATACAATTTTTATATTTGTAATTAATTAATGATATATTGTTTTTCAATTAAGTGTTCTTGAACGAATTATGGATAAATATTATATATTATATATATTATAATATTAATGGATAAGTATTTATGAACATCTTAAAGTAAAGTAAGTAAAAGTAAAAAATATAAAATTTCTGAATTATGTACGTATTTGTATATAATTTCATATTCTTCAATATTTAATAGCGGGAATATAATTGACCAATAGAAGAACATTGTTTACGACGCACAAACACGTTATTGGCCAACACGGATAATCGATATAGAAGATTAAACATAGTCATTCTATCATGTTCTGCGTAAAATTGCACAACTTGTGTCAAGAAACAATTGTTATGTAAATTCCGTATTTCTACTCGGTTCTTCGAGTATTTGATATAATTCTATCTTATTAATATTATATATTAACAAGTTTGTCCCTTATAGCATAAACAGTGGCAGAACGCATATAACCTATGTTGCCAGACAGTTGTATAGTTAATTCACAGAATTTCTCATTGGTCTGTCGATTATGACATCATCCAGGAACGGCTCAAAACAAGAAATCATATATTTGAAAGTACTTCTCTATATTTTGTTTAAAAATAACTGTAATTTAAGAAATGATAAAGTACAAGTATATCTAGTTGCACAAAAATCGTAATTATATAATTTTTAATGTGTACAATTTTATAATAAAGTTAGGTTAAAATAAAATTCATTTTAACGATATGATTAAATTAAATATTTTATTGATAGTCTCTTAAATATCCAATTTATACAAAATTTAATGATCTTTTTTTGTTATTTTTCTTATAAAAAATTATATGTTGTTTACTAATGTATAACTAGTTAATAGTTAAAAAAATTCTGTATTTATATAATATATCGTATTAAATCAAAGATAAAAAGGATTTAACATTAAATCCTTATTACATAGACTGTTATTATACATAATACTATATACAGTTTAATTATATGTAACAAATAAATAGATTTAAATGCCATCATATGTACATCATTGTTTGTAAACAAGTCCATGAGACAATGATACCTCATTCTATTTACTTGTTACAATCCTGACCACATGAGCATTCGCAATAACTGGTGAATCGAACAAGTAGTGGGGTCTTTCTCGCGTATGTTGATTACTGTTTCGGTGAATGTTGCCGAAAGTTTCCCGGTAAATTAATGAAAAACATAAGGCGTTCGTTATGCATAAAATATAAAAGTGCATTGAAATACTTTATAACAAAGATTACCGTACATCAGTATCGGTGTCATTGTAAAATAAGTGCGAGCATTACGATAAAATACTATTGTTTTATGTCTCTACTAACATAACAGAAATGAAGAGAGTGTAGAGTGTATGCGAGTGCGTTCAACATACTCACACAATCGGTATATTCGACATGTTCGTGTACAATGGCAACCTTGACACTTGGTGATCGTTTTTGGCGGCTTCGTTCCGTTCTTACTGAAATCGTGTTTGGTAGGATCGCGTCGTGAGTGAAAGCGGCGGTGGCCATTCTGTAAAATCTTGCAGAGTTTGGCAGTATCGAATCAGTAAAATATTTCGCGCTTCGTATTAACGATATTCCGTTATTGTGTTTATTTTCGTGATTGCAATTTCGTTCGCTTTATAATTCTCGTGTAAACTTTTGTTCTATAAAGAAATACATCATATAACAAACCACACCAAACATTTTGTGCACACATTGGAAATTGAGAAAAATAAACAATTAAGGTTAGACAACAGTAAAATTCTAACTAAATAAATTATACTATATTTAAGTGAAATACATGCTTCAAGAAAATTTTATTTGTTTGAAAATTTATATTTATTCATTTTTTCTTATAATATTTTTGTTTGATTGGTTCAACGACCTAATTTTTTTGTTGGTCTGCCAGCAATGAAAACAAACTATGCTATGTAACTGTATATCAACACGTTGGGTATATGCGATCATGAATTGTATATACGTGTAAACATATGTGAAGGTTGAATGATTCTTATTTTTAAGTGAACTTAAAGAAAACAATACATTTTAATCTTATGAAAGAAAAGAAAATGTAATCGATTCGCTAAATTACGCAGAAATTGTTCGAAACAACGGTAAAGTCTTTTTTCTCAATTTTCAGATAGAAAAACTTAAACAATGTTAACAAAAGTTTTGAGCTATTCCACGTACGAAAATATTTCTATACAATAGTTACTTATCTACTCCTTAATTGCGTATTAAATACCAAATGTAGTTTATGCGTATATTCTTCGTATATTTTTTTGATAAATATGTTCGTATATAGCTGCATGCATACAAAACATTAATGTTTAAAAGCTACTTATTGTAGCGTGTAAACCATAGTTATATAGTCAAGCACGATATAGTTTTACGGCACAATTTCTGTATATATACATGTTTTCTTGTTTTGAAAATGTGCATTTATCGAAAATAATACAAAAAATTAATTTTATATAACATGTATATTTTCACGTAGATAATTAATTATTGTCATGCATAATAAATTATTATTATATTATATTTCATCACGGAAGATGTGTCTTTTATAGTGCTATATATAAAACTGTTACACAGTGCATAGACACTACCGTGAAGTTTCTATATAAAAAAATAATGTTTATGTGAATTCGATAACAGTGTTTATCTATTCCACATATTATAAATTGAATACTACTTCTATAAAACAGGTGAGTTTTTAAATTGATTATACGTACATTTAATCGCGTACATATTTAAACATACGCGTGCGACGTAGTAACGTTTTTATAACTATAAACATTCATAAAAAAGATTTATTTGTAAATAAATTTGTAAAGTTTTATATTAAATAGTTTAAGAATTAAAATCAATCTTAGTATTACAAAATGATACAATATCATGAATTAAAAATATAAAATATCAATAAATATAAAAATAATTTCTTTTTATTTATAATATAATCCCAGTTACAACTAAAACTATATGATCATTAAAATATTAAATTCTTAAATTTAGTAATTCACCAATTATAAGCAATTACAAAATAAAACCAATAGTACAGTGTGCCCATAGTAAATCACAATGATTTATGAAATTGTTTGTAACCTATATTAAACATTACAATGATATTTTGTCAATTTTTTTATTATTAAATATTAGATAACTTTTATTACATTGGAGATACAGATTATTTCATGTTCACTAAAATTACAAAAATACAATTATGAAAGCTTTTGTATAAGCATTAATCTGATAGGTTTCATGATCAAAGCACAAAAGATTACATACATAAAATTAATTAATGCTTTATGATAGAAAATAATACGACTACTAAATAAATGTTTCAAGTAATTGAAAGTACTTCAATATAACATTATATATTTTAATTTATTGTAATATAATGTTATATTGTCTC
Organism: Bombus pascuorum; assembly: GCF_905332965.1. NCBI lineage: Eukaryota > Metazoa > Arthropoda > Insecta > Hymenoptera > Apidae > Bombus > Bombus pascuorum. Next base: position 12,601,042 of record NC_083497.1, on the reverse strand, counting down.
ACATTTACATATTATATAGAACATATAGAAAATTTTATTATTATAATATAATGTTAATAAAATTTGGTAAATGTATTTGATGCCTTCTTTATGAATATATATATATAACGATATTTGAAACAACACTGTAAATTTATTCTACAGGTTTCAGTGTAATAAATCTAGAAAGAATGAATGCAACTAAAAATGTTCCTGCTACAAAGCAGGCAACAAAAATGTACCATGTTTCTTCATCAAATACATCTGTAAAAGCTGGAACATGATTATAGAGAGTATCGATAAGTTTCATATTATAATTTTTGTTATTTGAAGTACGACTTGCCATTTTAGAAATGAATTATCGTGTAAAACTCAAAAATTCTGAGAACTGTAGAATTCAGATACCTTTCTTAAAGTATTTTTAGGAGGAAGAAAATTAAGCAATTAGACTGTATTTTTAAGAATTCCTTATGTGCTTTCTTGCAAACTTTCACATAAACAATTGTTTTATATTTAAATGCTTAACAAAAATATCAAAGTATAATTTTTAATAAATATATTATGATTAAGACTTTTATGAATTGACAATGTAGGTTTAATTTTCACTGTTATCTCACAAATGAATTGAAATATGAAAACTGGACTGTTTTAAATAAATGATAAAATTGATTCTGACATTTATTCTTTAAAGATTTTATTTTTTAACTTATACTTGTATTTATATTCAATTTTTTCTTTAATGCCTCATAATCAAATTAAATTGCCAATAAATTTATAAGAATAGTCCTCTATGTTTGCTTCCTCGCTTAATTTTCAATCCTTTCTTCTTTTTCTTTTTTAACTTTGTGGCTTCAACTTCAGCTTCAGATTCACGTGGAGCCAAAGGTGTGATATGTTTGTTGTAAAGTTCCAAAATATTTAAAGATGTCAAGTTTGCAGCTTTGCATACTATTTTATCACCAGATACTAAAAGATACAGATGCAAGGATATAACATCAAATTTGTTTTAAAAAGATTTTATAATATTTAATTGTAATTTAACATTAGTGAATTTACTCCACTTTTAGATAAACTTGTAAATTTTTTAATCCACATCTTTATTTTAAAGACAAAAGCAATATAAACTATTAATCTTATTTTTCTTAAGTAAAAAGATATTGTGATACTCACATAAATTGAATGTAATTATGGGTTCAGATAAATTAGAGACAATGCATGGTTTCACCATACAACGTGGATTTGTTGCAATAATCTTTGGAGTTGTAATTTGAAATAAAAAATCTCTGCAAATACAATATATGTTTGTTATAATATGTAATATTAGATCACTAAATATATATTCTCTTTTAAGTCTATCTTTATATTTATAATTATGTTCATGCAATAGTTTAATAAGATGGCTTCTTTCTATCATTTATCATTTTAGTTTTGATAATTCTTGCATTATCTTTTAATTTAGTTGTTTATAATATTTTCAGGAAAAATGGCACAAATGAAACAACAACTACCACTTCAAATGCCAGATTTAAGTAGTCTTCGCATAACTACAGCTGTTTCCATGCTTGGTAAAGCATATGGATGTGGACAGTGTAGTGGTGAGTTTTTATTTTTGTAATTATAGAAGTAGAAACTTTTTAAAATAAAAGCAAGCATATATTTTGTGATAAATTTACATTTCAACAAGACTATTAAAATAAATTTTGATTAAAACTTGTAGTTATTGAGAATCTCATAAAACAAAAAATTAATTATACAAAGTAGAAAAATATTTTAAGTAGATATATTAAAGTTAAATAGGGGGAGCATAAATATTTATATATTGTTCCATTATTTAAAAAATGAAATTCTGTCCTCCAATAGTTAATATTCAATATAATATAAAATAGTATATAGTATATATAGTATATATAAAAAAGTATAACAATTAATAATAAATCAAATAAGTTTTATCGTCACCTTTAATAGTTCCGTAATATCTTAGCTGGAACACCCTGTATAACGCGTATGAAAATCAACTGTACCTTTTCAAATGTGTATAATAAGAAATTACATCACACGTTTGTTAATATTCAATTCCAATATTTTACAGACTACTTAATTTTCATATTATGCTTTTGTTATATTATTGTAGCAACTTAATCATCAACGTTCTCTAAAAATACTGACATCGTCTGCTAGTTACTAGAAACTTCACGTTACACATGCGCAGGATATTGACGTCATTAAACTAACCAAACCTCTTATGAAGAGGAATGAAACATAATCGTTATTTAGGCAATATTTCTAATCTCGAAAAAAATATTTTATTATGATAATAATATTCAAAACTTTCGCTGCATCTTTTAAATAAAAAGAGGAAATCACGTACTATGTATTAACAAGCCATACTATAAAAAGTATAGTATAGTAGGTAAAATATTATAGATAAAAAGAATTTATAACTAACTACAGATTGTATACTGTTTATTATAAATTCAAGATAAAAATGCTACGTACTATGATCAAATTCCAGTGAAAGATATATAAGAAACAAAATTTTATTGAACTAACCTTGCCTCCAAAGCTTTATCATGAAAGGGATCAAACTTTATGTCGATTGATTTAACTGGTTTTAAAGTTAAATTTCTCAAGTGCTTCGCAATTGCAGATATTAATCCGGCAGAACGTGTACGAGTTCCATTGAAAGGAATCGACATTTCGGGAATCAAGCACGCAATCGCGTGTAGTATTATCACCAATAGTTACAATTCTAGGGAAAATAGTTTTGAATGCAGTGCGGCCAATATAATCAAAATTTATCATTAGATTATAAGACAATTATAAAGTAAAATAATATGTTAAAATAAGTCAAGATATAGAAAACAAATTTTATACTGCTTTATATTGTTCGAGGTATTATATTTTTTAGCATTTTCGAAACACTGAAATGAAAATATCAGGATGGTAATGTTACTAACATCCTATCTATTATTGATGTTGCATAAATTTCTTATATACTATATGTATATAGTTTTATAATATCTGTTAACATGTTTCTATTCAGATGTGAAAAATTTAAATAATTTAAAAAAGAATGATGACGCCAAAAACTATTAACTATCGTTTTATTATCTATGCGCTGATTGGTTGAGATAAGATCAATCGGAATCAAGTTGGTGGCAGCCATTGCAAGAGGCAGTCTTGTTCGCAGTGTGTATTTTGGAGAAGTGTGTTGTGTGGTCAGTGGGTTTTGTGTTGAATTTTTTACTTATTTATTAGTGGTTATCTCGTATTTTTCATCGTCAGCATAAGAAATGTATCCCGTAGGGCAGCGTAAGTATTATAACGTGTTTATTTTTTTTTATAACATTTCAAAATATTTTAAAATAGCCTTTTCTGCATTTCTAAGCAAGAACAGAATTTCTTTACATGACTAAATCTCATCCTTTGTTCCTGTTTGATTACCTCAAAGTGATGAGAATTCTTTTAATTCAAGCACGTGCTAACTAAATTCACCGTAGCAATAAGTTAAAGTTTAAGGAATCAAAGAAATTTTAAAATATGACCTCGAATGAACCTCGTTCAACAGGCACAATGTGTCGTCACTCTGATCCGTCAATGCACGGATAACGTATGAGCGCATATCTATATGCGTCTAATACTGATGGTTTTTTTGTTATTTATAGTATTTTTAACGTATTATTTTAAGTATAATAATCCCGATGAAAAATGAAGGCTTTCCAATTTTTTGTATTGGTATAGACACACTTTTAAACTTACCTATTATTGTGTTATTGATATTTTCGATTTTATTATTTTATAAAACACTCATAAAAAATTTCTATGTGCATATTTGTAGTTTCTATTATGTTATTTTCTCCTTGATTAACATTATATTTTTAGCTTATAGTATAACTTGTTTAATTCAACTAATCTATTCAACTAAGTAGTGTAACAAGAAAGAAGTCAGTAAAATAATATTGAACTAAAATATTCTATATTGATATTCAAAAATAAATAAAATTCATTGTAATTTTTTCTTAGATTATTACTTTTTATTGATATATATTTTCTTTAATATATTAATTACAAGTTCCTATATACATTACATTATTATGGTGACTTGACTATACGTTATATAAAATATCACTTGTAATTATCATTTGCTTATGATTATTATGTAAAAAATATAAGTATATATGTAATAAATAACTAAAACAGGGAATTGAGGGAAGATCTTGAAAATGGTATTAACTGAATTAATTGTGTTATTAATTGTTTGTTAAATCAATTTTTATAATTTAATTATAATTCAGGAATATAGTTATAACAGATATTGCTATAGCAAAATATTTATTTATTGTAGTATATGTATATATCATATTATACTTAACTATTACTTTTTATATTTTGATAACTATGTATAGTTATAGTATATAAATAGTTATTTATGTATTTATTTACATGCATTAGATATGTATGAAAAATATATCAATTTACTACTTTATTTCAGCTCCACCACCTGGACCCACAACAAGTTCTTCTGTTGGTGCATCTGGAGCAACTGGCAGTAGTGTTGTAGCTCCAGGTTCTTTAGGACTTGTTTCCACACAACAAACACACACTCCTCCTCAACCTCCTGAACTGCCAAGTAAGTTTTTAAAAACTATTTCATATACAATGAGAAAGAATATATGGCACTGGCATGATAGTATAAATATTTTATAATAATTTTTCTTTTAATTATTCAATAATATATGAATTTGGTTTCCTATTACTAATTTTCCATACTTTTTATTATAAAATTAAAACCACTCATTTAATATTTTTATTAAGTGCATGATATTATAAAAATTGGTAACAATATAATTCTTGGGGGGAAAAAGACAAAGCTATACAATTGTGAGAAAATTTATAACATGTGTATATTAAAACCTGTATAGATAATAAACTAAAAAATATTCAAATAAATCCCTCAGCTAAGAAATTTTATATAAAAAATATTTTCATATCTTCAATGGAAATGAAAATAATATATTTAGGTCATATATACTACATGTTATGGATTAACAAGTTAATAAGTTATGTATTTTGGTGTGTAAATAATTTAAAATATATATTTGCAGTGTTTTCATGTCCTCGAAGACCAAACATAGGACGTGAAGGCAGACAAATTACATTAAGAGCTAATCACTTCCAAATAACAATGCCACGTGGTTATGTGCACCATTATGATATTAATATCCAACCTGATAAATGTCCTCGTAAAGTTAATAGGGAAATAATAGAAACAATGGTTCATGCATATAGTAAAATATTTGGAACTCTTAAACCCGTATTCGATGGCAGGAATAATTTATATACAAGGGACCCCTTGCCTATCGGTACTGACAAAATAGAATTAGAAGTAAGTACAATGTATAATAAAATATATATACAGACTTCTTTTTTAAAGTTTATTTTCTAATAATACATACACTTTTTAGGTAACACTGCCTGGTGAAGGTAAAGATAGAGTCTTTAGAGTGGTAATAAAGTGGCTGGCTCAAGTTTCACTGTTTGCTTTAGAAGAAGCTTTAGAAGGGCGTACAAGACAAATCCCATATGACGCTATACTTGCTTTAGATGTTGTAATGAGGCATTTACCATCTATGACATATACTCCAGTAGGTAGATCATTCTTTAGTACACCAGATGGATATTACCATCCATTAGGTGGTGGTAGAGAAGTTTGGTTTGGTTTTCATCAATCTGTTAGGCCATCCCAATGGAAAATGATGCTAAACATTGATGGTAAATATATAAATTATAATAAAATATAAAATAAATGTTGTATTCATTTCTTATGTGTATGTTACTTACTTTACAGTTTCTGCAACTGCATTTTATAAGGCACAACCTGTCATAGAATTTATGTGTGAAGTATTAGACATTCGAGACATAGGTGATCAAAAGAGACCCTTAACAGATTCTCAACGAGTTAAATTTACCAAAGAAATTAAAGGACTTAAAATTGAAATCACACACTGTGGGACAATGAGGCGAAAATATAGAGTGTGTAATGTTACGCGTAAACCTGCTCAAATGCAATCGTAAGTGTACATAAAAGCAATTTGTAATGTTATTTTAAACACATATAACATTTATGAAAATTTTAGATTCCCATTGCAATTAGAAAATGGACAAACAGTCGAGTGCACGGTTGCAAAATATTTCTTAGACAAATATAAAATGAAATTGCGACATCCATATCTTCCATGCCTCCAAGTTGGACAAGAACATAAACATACATATTTGCCACTTGAGGTTTGTTGATTTTAGTATTATTTTTTTATTTTTATTTATTTATTCTTAATCCGTGCCTTTCGGCTTTGGACGAATTTTCGGATTTACATCTTTTGTCTAGTCACGCTTTTACATTTCCTCTTATATCTAAACTTTACACCCTTTTCTCTACTCTATTATATTGAACTCCGCTGTGTAACTTATTTCTAGGACTATTGCATGCTATGCTTTCTTATTGCCGTTCCTCCCCATCTTGTAATGCCCTTCTCTTTTCCATTATTTCTTTCAGATCCCTTATTCCTTCTCCCGTCTCGTTTAATATTTTCTCTGTTTCCTTTGTCCCTCCCGTTATTTCGCATTCTTCTATTACGTGTCTTCTTCTTTCCAGTATTCCCTTGCTTTGGTCTCGTTTTCCCATCTAAATCTTGCCAGAATTTTTCTGTCCTTGTATCTGTCTTGTCGTTGTATATTATTTTTCTTTCAACTATATTATCGCTTATTTCTTTATATTCTATTTCTTTTAGTTCTTTATTTATACCTGTTATTATTCCTTTCCCCTTTTTCTCTTCACACTTCACTTTTTCCACAGATCTTTCCGCCCGCGTGCCACCCTCACTCTGACCCGAATCGAACTCCTGATTCTAGTATTTAGATCTCTTTTTGATCCTTAAAGTTATGTCTTTTTTTTCCAAGGAGTATAGTGTAAATAATTTTGAAGTTTCATTTATATGTATTGTTAGGTGTGCAATATTGTTGCTGGGCAACGTTGTATCAAAAAATTGACTGATATGCAGACATCTACTATGATAAAAGCTACAGCCCGGTCTGCTCCAGATCGTGAACGAGAAATAAATAACTTAGTTAGAAGAGCCGACTTTAATAATGATTCATATGTTCAAGAGTTTGGTCTGACAATATCAAACAATATGATGGAAGTTAGGGGTCGTGTTTTACCTCCACCCAAACTACAGTATGGAGGGCGCGTAAGTTCCCTCAGTGGACAGGTGAGAAACTTCCAACTCAATCAGTCAGGTCTAGCCAAATCACACATTTGCAGAGGCTCTTATATTATTTTTGGTAGAAATATATTTTTTGCAGTGCTGTATATTATAGTGTTGTTAATTATAATGTATTTTTCCCATTTGAAGATACATGAATAATATTCTTGCAATCATGATTTAGTTTAAAATTTTTGTTTTAGAATAGCTTAAGTCTTTTTCTGAGATCTGTATATTTTTTTTATTGAAACAAAAATCTTAATAAATACGACTTTATATAATAGAATGAGATTTTTTCTAAGATAATAATACAATTGGCCTTAAACTTTTTTATTTCAAATACATTAAAAAATTAATTAAATGAAAAGTTGCCAAATGAATGCTTCGGTTCTAGACCTGGTTGATTTTGATATATGGACTGTCACTGTAATGGAAATAAATTATTTTTATAAAATCAACAAAAATAGTCCAGTAATAATTTCAAATATTATTTCATCCTACAAAGAAAAAAATTCATTCCTTTATATATAATTTGCATTACATTTACAGTTCATTATCACTATATACTTTCTGATGCTATCAGTTTTGTTCCATGCAGTAGTGAAATGAAGTGGATTGTTATTTATTTTGATTTTTTGTTGTAATACTTTAAAGTTTTTATTTGTGTTATTTTATAATTACTGTTTATATGATTTTTGTGGTAAGAAGAGATAAATATATGGAAAAGTAATGATTGCATGGATTATATAGAAACACTGGTGCATCTTGTTTATTTATTATGATTCAAAGTAATCATCGCGATATCTAATGTTATATTTCATCTTGTTTTTTTCCTTTTTAAAGACAAAGCAGCAGGCTATACCCAATGGTGGTGTTTGGGATATGCGAGGCAAACAATTTTTCACAGGTGTGGAAATTAGAGTTTGGGCAATTGCTTGTTTTGCTCCACAAAGAACTGTACGCGATGACGCGATACGTAATTTTATAGCACAATTACAAAGAATAAGCAATGATGCTGGGATGCCAATTATTGGGCAACCATGTTTTTGTAAATATGCTACTGGGCCAGATCAAGTAGAGCCCATGTTTAGATATCTAAAAGCGACATTTTCATCATTACAACTTGTTTGTGTTATATTACCTGGAAAAACACCTGTATATGGTAAGTATATATATATTATATTATATTTCGTTAATAGCTAGTATAATGTGATGAGAAGTTTATATAATTTTATAATGTAGTAAATTAATCATATATAGTACAATAAATAACATTGGAGGTTGTTACAACGTAAAATGTATGTTTTGCATTATGTGAGATTCTACAGTATTGATAACATATTAGTCTACATATGTTGCATACTCTGCTTACAGCTGAAGTCAAAAGAGTAGGAGATACATTATTGGGTATGGCAACGCAGTGTGTACAAGCAAAAAATGTTAATAAAACGTCACCACAGACGTTGTCGAATTTATGTTTGAAAATTAATGTAAAATTAGGTGGTATTAATAGTATTTTAGTACCTACTATCAGACCGAAAGTGTTTGATGAACCTGTTATATTTTTTGGAGCTGATGTGACTCATCCTCCTGCTGGAGATAATAAAAAGCCTAGCATAGCGGCAGTAGTTGCTAGTATGGATGCTCATCCATCTCGGTACGCAGCTACTGTTAGAGTTCAACAACATAGACAAGAAATTATTCAGGAACTTAGTTCAATGGTGAGGTAAGTAAATTGTTATAATTTTTAAATAATACACGTTTATTTACTTTTTAAGCTCTTATAAAATGTTCATATAAAAAATATTATATTAAGTAAACAAATATTTTGAGCAAATTGAATGTTTACTTTTTTCCATATACATATAAATACAAAACATATTTTGTAAATACGTTTTGCCATGTATTATTTTTAATTAATAACGGAGAAATATTATTTCTTTTTAAGGGAACTCCTTCTTATGTTCTATAAAAGCACTGGTGGATATAAACCACTTAGGATAATTCTTTATCGCGATGGTGTCTCAGAAGGTCAATTTCTTCATGTTTTACAACACGAGTTAACTGCCATTCGAGAAGCTTGTATTAAACTTGAAGCTGAGTATAGACCTGGAATAACATTTGTTGTAGTCCAGAAGAGACATCACACTCGCCTATTTTGTTCGGAAAAAAGAGATCAAAGTGGTAAAAGCGGAAATATACCAGCCGGTACAACAGTTGATGTCTGTATAACGCATCCAACTGAATTTGACTTCTATTTATGTAGTCACCAAGGCATCCAGGTAAACTTTAAAACTCTTGATCAAATCTTTTTCTTTGTTTGTTTCAATTGACCCAGATATTACATTTATTTATATTTATTGTAGGGCACGTCTCGACCATCACATTATCACGTTTTATGGGATGATAATCGTTTTGAAAGTGATGAATTACAATCTCTAACGTATCAATTATGTCACACGTATGTCAGATGTACGAGATCTGTTAGTATACCTGCACCAGCATATTATGCTCATCTCGTAGCATTCCGAGCCAGATATCATTTGGTAGAAAAAGAGCATGATAGGTACATAAAATTATATATTGATATTATATAAATTCTTCTTTTTAAGCTAAGGCAAAGTATTAATTTGCTGCATTAAAAAATGATAATATAAAATTAAACATGCCAACTGTTATAAGACGTAGTATATAGCTAAAGATTCTGAAAATAATAAATTAATCACATATGTGTTACCATTCGTTACCAACATGAATCGTCATTTTTTAATTTCAGTGGAGAGGGATCTCATCAATCTGGCTGTAGCGAAGACAGAACACCAGGTGCAATGGCAAGAGCTATCACAGTTCATGCTAACACAAAGCGGGTTATGTACTTTGCATAATTCTTCTTTGAATTTTTCTTAGACACATAAGCAAAATAGTAAAAATAATAAAAATGATACCATAAAATGATAATGATCAGCATATCTTGCGCGTTAATATTTTTAGACTGCTTGAAATGCTAGACAATCTTCTTGAGTGGTCAACTTTTTTGCTTACTTTTATAATCAAATAAATCTGTCTAATACCTAAAAATATGTTGAACAATTTTATATTAAGCTTTCTTTTCTTGTTTTTTTTAAATTTAATATATTGTCGACTAGGTTTTGGACAGATTTTTAAACACGTTAGGAAGTAGGTATTAAACGAGGTGCTTTTAGTTAATCATGTTTTAGATTGATGCAGCTTGACTGTCGGATCGTTTCGCAATAAAAACCACATGAACGAATAATTTAAGAATCCGTGCTGCCGTGAATATTACGCTTATTATTTTTTTTTTTTTTTTTTTTTTTTTTTTTAAGACGTTGAATTTCCTCTAGCATTTGTATGATGCAAAAAGATAATATTACAACATAAATTCACGACTGTATAAATCGCTTTTGCAAGACTGTTATCTTGTTGTTTATATATAATTGTCAAAAAAGAAAAACAAAAAAGATGTGGACTTTCAAGTCACACGACGATAAAATATTGGCATGTAAAATCTATTTTGCTTTAGCATATTCGTTATTATGCTTATGAGACTATGTTCTTTACAAATAACATACTTATCATATCTATGATATTTATCATAAGCATTAAAAAATTTGGCCACATCAAGCAATGATATGTCAATAGGGAGATACAAATAAATAAAATTTGTAAATGTTAATTGTGAAGGTCTCCAAGTCAATGGCCAAAATATGTTAAGAATCTTGACTAAAATCTAAAGTTGTGGCAAGTTGATAAAACATAGTGTTATGTAATATGTTTAGTCCCATAAAGAACATCGTGCCACATTTGCTAAATAATATCTTTTGTATGACTTAAACTTGAATGAAACTAAATTTAATGTCATTTTTGGGATTGTTCAGAATATCTAAAAGATTGACCTATATAAAAACAGAGATCAAGAATTTCTCATGTGACTAAGAAAAACTTCAAATGAAATGATATGTAATTAAGAGTTTGTTCTTCATAATAATAAGTAGAATGAAATATGGTTTGATCATTGAATTATAATTCTGTAAAAGAATAGTATGTTGCACATACAAACAATTTAACGTTATCAACCGAATGTTCAGAGACGTATATTTTATTCTTCTTTTTTTTTTTAGTTGCACAGACATTATTCTTTGTATGTGAATCAAGAATTATTGCGTAGCTTGAACTGTGGTAGTACTTTATTCATATCGACGAAAGTAAATGAATACCTTCTATCTGTATGTTTGAAATATGAAACATCTCTTCGAGTAAGGCAAGTACTTTTAAATGAAATCTATATGGCATTAGATCTTGGTTGATGGTGATTCTCTATTGACACGGAAAATGACTTGATTAAGAATAGAATAAGGTAATTTAATAAATGCAAAGTTATTCAGAATGTAACGTGAAATTATTAGGATAAGCTTTATTTTATTTATCGTGTAATGTGAGTTTTAAGGTCCTCGAGTTTTTATTTTAAAAAATTCATCATTCATGATTCATATGCAAATGGAACTATGCAAATGGACTATGTAAATGGAACAATAATCTTAATCGAAACAATAATTGTGTTAAGAGCCTTCCAAGTAACAAGTACTACAATATAGAGCCAATAGATAGGATAATGAAGCGTATAAGTATGTATTGACGTGCCCACAAATCGTTTATTATATATCGTTAGAATCATTAATACACTAGTAAAATTTTTGATAATTTTCGTTGTTTTAAATATAACGCAGGTAATTCTTTAAAATGATAGTTTAATTTTATTTAACATAGAACAGTATTAATAACATTTAAACATCATATCATTGCATGATGAAGCAAATTATAAAATTGTGAAACTTGTTAAAGATTTTTAACAAATATCCGAGATAGAGTTCTACAAATTTTATTTAACGTAGGAGTCAATTTATAAATAGACAATAAATGCAAAAGTTCTACTCTAACGTTTGGTATTTTAATAGAGATCTCAAAACACAAGAGGAAAAAAATCATTCCGAAAATATTAATTATTGCAATTGCAATTTGGATAATAGAATAGATTAGCACCTGAAATTTGTAGAACTTTGTGCATTAATGATTCTAATTTTAGATTTAGAAGCGATACAATGTTAATATTATCTCGGAAAGTATAAAAAGGACCTTAATCTATCAATAATATTTATTCTAATTATAAATTTAAGTTTATACCGTAGGTTATCACTTGTAATCATAATGTTTAATACCTAGTTTCTGACTTTATGACAGATTAGGTAACTTGTTAAATATGATTTGATTATGAGTAAAGGTCTGAATATAATCTTTGAACGTTCACAACGATAGTTCAGTAGTTGAATTAGTTCCAAGCAATTAAAGGCAGCGGATAAACAGAAGTAAATAAACAGAAGTAAATAATAAAATCAGTATAGAAAGTAAAAGAGAAGTTGCGAGTTCTGACTAACGGAAAGAAAATAAATTTATTATTCTCACGGGTGTGAAAATACCAAAATATAGAACGTGAAAAGCGTAAATATTAATGAATTACGAATCGTAATAAGGCCATATGGACTTCTTAGTTTTAAGTCGATTTAAGTGCTGCAAAATGTTGCAGTGTAAATATAATCGGTGCGCAAGTAAATACCAAAATTGACATCGCTGAAGTAAAAGATCAAAAGTAAAGCATTCATCGTTTATGTAGTTCAAAGTAAAGTATTTGTCATTTTATTATTCACATTTCGTATCTCGCTCTAAGTGATCCTTTCTAACGAGATTCTTTTCTTATGGGCTTGCGCTGACGTTTGATATTTTCCTGCGCCCGATCAAGAACTAGGCTACATTTGTAAATATACCTCAGTAATTTATCCATACATCACTATCCCATTTAGTAAATAATGCTCGATGGGCGACAGGCGGAAAGTTAAGAACGATTTTTGTAATTTTTATTTTAACAAGATGAATTCAGATATTCGTTATACATTGTTTATCGATCTTTTAAATCTGATATAAAAAAGAGTGCTACAAAATAAATAATATCTCGATCGAAATCCAATTTTGATAACGTACATAAATTTACGCAACGTGTTGTAAACTTGCACATAGAAGAAATCACGAGGCAATTTAGAAAAGACAGACAGATTCATTAAATGATCTTTAATTAGTATATAATAAAATAACCGAGTCTATTCACAAAACAAGAATTTACTTCCTATCACGAGTCCCAAACATTGTAAGATAAGGCAAATAATTTATATTTGTATACCTACGATATATATATGTGTATATATATATATATATATATATATATACATATACATATGCATATATATGTATATACATCTAAGTATACATATATATATATATATATATATATATGCATATGAGAAGATTAATTGTACTGCAATTAATTGTACCGCATTTGTTAACAAATGCCATGTGCAAAGAATAGAAATGAATTATACAGCAACATCAGGTGTAAGATGACGATAAATATCCTTGTATTTCGGAGAGCTTTACAGGTTACATCGTAATCAATTGTATTTGCAAGTGATCGATTTTCGTGATCTATTATCGCGACTTTCGTGATTTCGTATATATAATTAATAAGCTGTATCGTCTTTAAAAATGATATGTCTTTATCTTGTTCTCAAAGGATCGTCGTAATCGTCAGCGTTTTTAAGTGGCGTTTAACGATAAACTTAATAAAAATTAAGCAAGTTCGATTTCGATAAATTATCAATTATCGATACCATTGAATGTTTATCAAATCATTTTACAGTGTAAATATTCGTTATCGATCCCACTGTACCATTATCTCTGCACAAAATCATGTAGGTAAATTGTGATTCTTTCTTTTAGCCTTTGTAACTCGCAAAGCGCCACCAAAGACCTTGACGTTGTAATATTATGATTTTCAACAAATATTACTTAGGTTTACGGAAAAAATTGTATTAACGAGATTAGCACGATGTTAAACGGATATTGGTCAACTTCCAGGAAATGCAAATAATTCAACAATAATGCAATACGGTCTTAAGAAAATAGAAATTAGGGTATATAGCGACGAACAGAGATATTAGTACGGGCAATACAGAACTGTGTATAAATAATGAAAAACTATTATCTCGTTTTTAGAACGTTTCTAAATTAAATATTTTACCAACTTCTTATCTTACTTGAATGTCTTCGATAATCATACTGTTATTAAAAACAGTAGAATACACATTGGTAAATATTTGCACCGAAGCAAGAACCTATATTAACACTTTTATGGTTTTACATCGTAAATTGTTAAATTAATTTGCTTTTATATTTCGTGTTATATATGTTACGTTTTTAATTATTTCTTAAACCGTCAAACATGGGATGTATTTTATAAACAATTATCTACCGTACTATATGTATTATAAGATCGTTCTTGAAACTATGTCATTATGTCATTTTTTTAAACGTGGTTGTACTATTGTTTTAGCCTTTTTCTCTAATTTACATCAAAGATATTTGGTAATGTTTAGATTCGTAACGTTGAAAATAAGAATTCTCTTTTAAATCTCATTCTTTTATGTTTCTATACGAAATACGATATATTTCCAACATAGTCCAAGACAGTCCATAGACATTCATATAACATACAAAGAAGTTGTATAATATTTTTCCAATACTTTTTATTTGCTTCTCCTACGAGGTTCCAACCACTAGCCGTTATCCTTTTCTTTGTGAAAATGTTAAAACTTTATCATAGCAAGTTTACTTCGCTTAAGCACTCGAAAAACATACACGTGCGAAGGTGCTTAGGGGTATGAATGACAAAAAAATATTAGCTTTAAGAATGTCAGCACCCCGAACAAATTCAGTGATGGCGTTCCCAATGAATTTTATGATGCATCATAATTTAGTATCGTAGTTTTAGGGTTGTCTAATTAAATCCGTTTTAAAATGCAAGTATGAGTATTGCACGAATAACCATACTGAGATAAGAGGGTAACCGAGTAACAATGCCGATTAATGACAATGATAATAATTAGCCAACTGTAAAAGTAACGCTTTATAGGCTAAGCTAACTTGTATAATTTCTTGTTGAGCGTGCTCTGATTTCTTGTCTACACGCCCTTCTTCATCAGTGATCTCAGAGGATGTTTGCGCACCTTCTATTACGTTGCTATGTGTTTAAGCACGAGCTCTCTTTAACCCTTTCGTACCAGTGAGCTCGAGCACCTTAATTACTGTAAGGAAAGGTTTATGCAAATTTGTGATTTCAAAGTAATGTAAATTGCGATTAAATACGTTTGCCGTTTGTAGGAATTCTCTCGGACGACTTTAATTCTATAGTTACAAGAATATCGATAGTTTGCAAATTCCTTTAACTGCATCAGCGATCAATGTTTCATATCCACGCTTAATATTATCATCGATCGTATCGATGGCAAACTGATTTCTGGAAATTTCATGAGATTTGTTAATTTTTTAACTTCCATGAAAGTTAATTCGACCATTTTAACTAAAAGCACGTTTAGTTAACGAATTTTCTCTTACGAATAATTCCGATTATCGAAAAAGGATTTTTCTTTTTTGATGATATTTCAAAAAATCGATGCTTACGTATCATTCACGTAAACATGTAACGAGTACAAGAGTTTCTTTTGCAACTTAAAAGCTTTCTTTTTTGCAAGCTTTATATATAATGTGATCTATCGACTAAAATGGAAATAGCATTTATTATCGTGTCAATGCAGTCTAGTGATTTGTTGTAATGTTCGACGAACGTTTTATACATATAGTTTTCGATGAACAACTAATTTTGTAAGTTGATTAGAAGCAGCGTCTTTCATCAGTACCTACATCTATATAGCGGGTGAAAAATTGTGCGAGGAGACGTTAAAATTACGAATGAATAAATCGGAAGAGTGTTAAAGTAGCGACGTTGAGCATATCTAAACTACAATTGGCTTTCTCGAAGAGTATCGTCGACGAACAAACAATGTAAATAGAAGAGATAAAAAGATGGTAAAGGCGACGCGATGGTCGGAATTTTGAGTCGTCAAAGTCCGTGATAGATGCCAATTGTAGCCAAGACGTGACATCAACCACTTGTTTTCGAAGATTTTATTTAAAATTTTTATCGACTAACATTTTATGCGAACTATTTTAGTTTTATTCTTTTTTTTTTCTTTTTTTTAAAATACTGAGAGTGTGAAAGCGAGGGAAATGTTCGAATACTACTGTACCTGTTAGATTTTGGGGAGGAAAAAAAAAGATACAAATCCAAAAAAAAAAAACGATCGAAATATTTATTTGCAAAAAATTATGCTTTTAAAAGGCTTTATTTATATGGAATATATTTTTATAGAAGTAATTTTTGGGTTTTGTATCATTTTAAATATATTGTATGCACGTTTACTGGTATGTTTATTTTTTGCGTTCTAAACAATACGAATTTTCGCAAATTACAGATAGATAACTTTGTTCTGTTGTAACATGTAGTAGCAGGTACTTGTTCAGTTTTTTAATCGAATTTAGAATTAAATAGTGGGTTTTGGAACGATGGACATTATTATCTCATGATTTGAAATTTTTATTTATTTTCACAAGTTTACTCGTAAACTTTCCAGAATAAGCGTATGACTTATTTATATAGGTTTTGAGGACGATTTAAAAAACGAAGAAAAAAACATAAAATACGCGTTATCGAAATAATTGTGACATTATTAGAACAATGTCGTCCGTCCTACAAACTGCCTTGTTCAACTAAATTCGACGTCCCACCGGATAGAAAAAATTGTATAAATCTTCCTTATATCTACAAGTGCCTGGCGCTTTATCTGCGCGTGTTCGACGTGGCAAGTAATAAGTTTGAATTTATTAATGCGAATACAGATTTTTCAAATTTTAAAAAGCGTGAGAGAGCGCGGGAGAAAGATAGAGGACCTCGTAATAAAAAGAGTGAAAGAGAGAGAAAGAGAAAATGCGAGAGCGAGTGAAACGTGTAATATCGAATATACATGTGTATGAAAAGAAAAAAATCTAAGAAACCGAGGTGACCATTTTCTGAGTTTCGTAGTTAAACATCCAACCTTCACGTACAATAAAAATTTACATTTTGCACAATACAACTATTACGTATTCCAATTTCTATATAATATGTATGTAACGTGTTGTGTGAGTTGCATATTATTATATAATATAACGACGCATCTCGTTAGCCCTCTACAATCCAAGTAAGGTTCAAGCAAGAAATCTTAGCAAAAATTTTTTTGTTTCCGAGATTACTGTAAATATCGTTGTAACATATGGTGCAATTATCGTTCTAAACATACATATTATAAAATAGGACGATTCTTTCGAATAAATGTTCGTATTATGGGTATTACTATAATTAAGAATAAGACGGTATGTAGAAGGTTTTAAAAATATCCAATTAGATTTTAAAGGCGTGCGCAGTTTCGCTTCACGGCAGTGGAGCTAGAAAAATTGATGTAATCTTTCCCGAATGCTTCTTTTTGTAGTTTTAAGTCTTGAAAGTTTTCTATAAGCGGAGTATATACGGAAACGTTCAGAAATGACTTTGTACAAAAATTTGAAAACGTTGGCTCGTGAATCCCCAAGTGCATGTATGTGTGTATAACAAATTCCTTAATGTATAATATAATAATGATCATCGTTAAAAGATAGTTCTCCGTCTGGTAAGTTTTCGGAGATACATTTTTGTAAGTAAAACAGAAAAGTTTAAAGAGTAGAAACACAAAGTCATTTCGGACATTCCTTCTATCGTATAATTTTTAAAGATGACGACTCGACGACGAAGCATTTGTGGTTTTACGATTCTACGTTCGTGCATATATGTACACTCTATATATTTTTATCACGCTGTACTGTTAGACTCGCTAGACAATTTTAGCAATCATTGTTCAGATCTATT
The DNA here is from genome assembly GCF_905332965.1 of Bombus pascuorum. Taxonomy (NCBI): domain Eukaryota; kingdom Metazoa; phylum Arthropoda; class Insecta; order Hymenoptera; family Apidae; genus Bombus; species Bombus pascuorum. The sequence goes on along the minus strand of NC_083497.1, from coordinate 12,582,901 downwards.
TTGTCAGAAACACCAGTCACACGAAATGTACGAAAGTTCTAGAGAATTGTAGAGGGTTCGGATACGTGTAATATGAAATAGCTGTATTATGACATGGATTCTACCACTAATAAAACAATCTGAAATTAATTTTTTGCACTTGGAATTTCTTACGTCTTTTTTCTTTTTTGTCATTTTACATAGTAGAATAGTTAGTGAAAATGGTTACATCTATTTCATTTCTCGGTCATTTTATTGCTTTCGATCAACTTGTTACTTCGTATTTAGATTTACAAAATCTGAATTTGGAGTATTCGGAGAAATGAAAAATAAATATCTTCATGATCGTTCATGATTGTAAAGAGTAAGGGTTAAAAGGGTTGTAAATAAAATCAAAATTGCGATAGAAAGGTCACAAATTGTACATACTCTGCGATGGGGGATGGTCACCTTAAGGATAATGCGCTTGGAATACGAAAAGTTCATCGTGAAAACATGTCGAAATGCGACTGATAACAATAAGGCGCTTATATTTAGGTGAATAGATATTTATTAAGAGGCGTGTTGCTAGTTTACTATCGGTTGCACACTGAAAGTATGTACTTAAGTATATCTGTTAAAAAGTTTTATCAAAATGCCGGGAAAAATGTTATTTATTAATCGTAAGATACAAATACGCCGACATCTATATCTATGCACACATCTATATACATACGCATAGTATAAAATATATTTATAAGTGTTTAACAATTAATTTTCAATAGGAATAATGTGCATTGTGTGTCATTAACGATTAAATTTCATTCTTAATATATCGATATTTAGCTTGTGCATTGATTTATTAATTGTCGTTGTACGATATTACGAATGAAATATTGTGCATTGATCGAAATGATTATTCAATTTCCAGTACATGTATAGTATATTTCTTTCCTTCTTATAGATATACATATATCGTTTATGTAAAAGATACAATTTTACCTCATTTCATCGCTTTACGTTTCAATTACTAGATATAATATATATATATATAAACAATTTATAAATAAAAACAAAAAGCCTTCTAAAATCATATATGTGAATAAACAAGTAAAAGTATTTAGTATAAAGTAATGATCACACTTTTGTGTTATTCTATTTTTATTATTAATTATTGCTACGAACACTGAATGTAAAAGTAAAATTTGTCAGTTAAGAAAACGTTATGTAATAAATAAAATACAAAAAGAAGACAAACAAACTACAACAATGAAGTTCTTCGACAAAAGAGATCTAATTGTTATGTCCCAGTCCTCCAGTCCCGTACCACCACTCGAAGCGTCTGAAAAATTCTTCTCTGAAGATATCTAAAATCTTTGTTAATCAAATCAAAATTGAAGACGATGCTGATTATATTTTTCGATTCATGAGGAATCCATTTCCTTAGAAGAGATATTATAAATTGAATGCCGCTTTCAATCGAATGTTTAAAACTACTGTCTATCTGGTATAACGTACATTCATAACCACGTGTTGTGGCAGGACCGTGGTTGTAAGTAGTAACTTGTGACCTCGTGACAGTGATAAATTCAATTTGAGAGTTTTTATGACAACAATAATATTAGCTAGCCGCTAAATTTAATCGGATTATAATCATAAAGTTCGTGTTGATGTATACATTTCACGGTAATGTTAAAAAATAATATTGTATTATCATATTGATAAAACATTACAATATAACCTATAATTCGCCGATTACACTGTTTATTTATAGTTTATAAATTATTATTGTAGTATAAATTACTTTGTTGCTTATAATATGCAAGTTAAACATATATTATAGTTATTTATCATTATATTTATATGTCTTTATTGTTGTATTTAGACGTGTAATAACAGTTTCATACTGAGGAGTTAATCTATCAACTAATCTATTAACATAAGCTAACATTAGGAAAATTCGCTTCTAAAAACAGGCTAATTAAAATTTTATGTACTATTTACATAATATCATTTAATAATTATAGATGCTTAAGTGTCAGGAACCAGCATCTGCATTTGCACTGTATGCTATGAAACGTAAAAATGCAGAATTATCGTCAAATTCAAAGAGATTAAAGAGAAAACATACTCCTCCAGAGAAACGAGAAGGTTTAAAAAATGATGCACATTCGAAAATACAAAGAAAGGCAAAACAAGCACCTGTGCGTGAAAGTGTTCAAGAGAAAAACAAGATTTCAAGAACAATAAATAAAATTCAAAATGTAAATGGAAAGAATAATCTAATATCTAAGAAGAATAATTCTTCTGTGTCTTCTAAGAAAAATAAATCAATTCAAGAATCAATACGTAAAGGAGATAAAAAAATGGCTATAATTCCTAGTTCAAAGAAAGTTGAATCAAAAAGAAAATTAAGAAATCCTGTTTTAATGGTAAATAGCGGTGTTGCAAAAATGAAACACATTAAACAGACGCAACAGAAACAAATTAAAAGTAAAAGATTAATAAAAAGGAATACTCGAGAAACTGCTTCTGCTAATTGTAACGTAACTCAAAAAAATCATGAGAACCCACTAATAACAAGTCGCTCGATGTTTGAATGGTTAATACATCCTATGAATGTAGAAGATTTTTTGAAGTAAGTTTAAAATAGTTACAAATTATATGTACTTATAATTAATAATAATTAATAAGTTAATGAGTGATATACCATTTCTCTTTTCAGAAATAATTGGGAAAGAACACCTGTCCATGTGAAGAGAAATTTTCATACATATTATAAATTGCTTATGTCTACTTCAATGTTGGATGCAATATTAAGGGAATCTTATATTTTATTTACGAAAAATATTGATATTACCTCGTATGAAAATGGTATAAGAGAAACGCATAATCCTGTTGGCCGTGCAGTTCCAAGCGTTGTTTGGGACTATTATATGAATGGATGTTCTGTTAGAATGTTAAATCCACAAACATACATACGAAAATTACATTCCTTAAATGGTATTCTTTATGAAGAGAATATTTATAACACAAAAATTTTTTTCTATAGAAATATGGAAAAACATAACTTCTTAGTTCTATAATGAAAGATTTTTATTATTTTCAGCCACGCTACAAGAATTTTTTGGCTGCTTTGTTGGTGCAAATTGCTATTTAACACCCCCTAATAGCCAAGGTTTTGCTCCACATTATGATGATATTGAAGCCTTTATATTACAAATCGAAGGTAAAAAAAGATGGAGATTGTACAAACCACGGAATGTAAATGAATACTTGCCAAGGTATTCCTCGAAGAATTTCTCACAATCCGAGATTGGTGAACCTATGTTAGATACAGTTGTGAATGCAGGAGATTTGCTATATCTTCCACGAGGAACGATTCATCAAGGTGAAACTATTGACAATACACATAGTCTCCATATTACACTAAGTGTTTACCAAAAAAACAGTTGGGGTGACTTTTTGGAGAAGTTACTTCCGAATGCATTAACAACTGCTATAGAAGCAGATTGTGAATTTCGAAGGGGATTACCTATTGATTACCTAAGACAATGTGGATTTGCATATTCTGATATTCAGAACAGTGACAAGAATGAATTCAAGAAAAGAATAATACATTTATTTAATAAATTAATAGAATATATTGACATAGATAAAGCTGCAGATTTAATGGCAAAAAATCATATTCATGATTATTTACCACCTGTTATTTCTGAAAGTGAACAGAAATGCTCTGCTATTCAAGATGGCGAAAAGATGACTGAAAATGGAATTGTTGAAAACAGGGTAGTGATAGAGCTTGATACTAGAATTCGATTATTAAGGTCTCATTGTATAAGGTAGTTTGAGTTATTCTCTAATTTTTTGGAATTATAAGTTGTTAATTGTTTGTAAATTTAATATTTGAAAATGTTGATTGATTTTGCATAATTTGTTATTTAAAAATTATACAATTATGACGTTAAATTTCGAAAATTTATACTGAAACAGAACTACTATTCAAAAGTTTTATTTCTTATTGTTAGGTTAATTAAAGAGGATGAGACATTTAGGATATATTATTCGAGTGAAAATTCTAAAGAATATCACGAGTATGAACCACAATTTTTAGAAGTTGGTGAAGAATTTGTACCTGCTATTCGAGATATGATAATGCGATATCCTGACTTTATACGCGTAGAAGATTTGCCAATTGAGAGTGAAGATAATAAGGTAAACAAAAAACTACATGAATCGTTTCAAAGTTGCATCATAATACAGTAGAATCTCTCACATTTTAACTAGTAGAGACAATTATGTTCAAATTTGAAAGGTTCGACTGTACATAGAATGTTTTCTATTATTTCTATTCAACAAATAATTTAATATCTTAAATTATTTTTATTTAACAGATACAGATAGTTAAAGATCTTTGGGAAAAATGTCTTCTTGTAACAGAAAATCCATTATGTATTTTGGAATAATCACATATTTTAAATAATATGTATGAAAATCAATAAAAAAATTAATACTAAAGCTCAAAGGTTGATAAAAGTATTAGTGCTGTATTAATTTTGATATATGTGTATGAAAAAGGTATGTTTGTACTACAATTTTTTAAATATTTGTGTATTTATACAATATTACAATCATATAACATAATAATTAAAGTAATCACAACTATTTTTAACGAAAATAGAATTAATATATTGAGTATTTCTTAATTAAATCAATAACAATATTTCATGAGTCATTGCATGGTATGTATGGAAAAAATTTGATTATTTACTATTGTAGTATACAAGATGATTTTTTAATTACCTGAAATAAATAATATACTGTTTTGCAGATTAAAATGGATTGTATTAAAAATTACAGTTTTTGTACATTTCAGTTGAAGACAATTGTTACAAATCAATTAATTAGAAAGAAACAAAAGATCTTGTTTCTCGTATGTTTTTGACATAAATTTATATGTTATACAGAATTCTATAATTATTTCATCGGCCAGAGGCGTTGTACTAGATGCTCTTTTAATTCTCCAATTTGTTATTCCGTTTTGCTTGAGCAATGTGATCTCTTTGTCTTCCAAGTACATACTCAATATATCCAAGGTATCCATCATGATCTAAGTCATCTTCCCTCAGTACTCTGTCTACAAGTTCTTTATAACAGAAATAATTATTATATTTTCAGTATTTCATATCTTAATTTCTATATTTCTATTAAGAAATTTGTTCTAATTCGAATACATAATTGTGGATATACGTACCTACGATCCAAGGCAAATCATCTTCGTAATTCATAGTTCTGGTATTTTCACTCGAACTTTCACGTTCAGCATTGGCGAGTCTGTTCTCGTGAAACGTATGTTGAATCGCATAGAGAATTTCTAATCCGTCCAATTTAGCATTATTGTCGATATCATGAACCCTGAATGAAAATTTAGATATAAAAATAACTTTTGATACTTGAAAAAGAAAGAAAACACGAATAAATTTGCTAGTCAATAAAAATATTTAATTTACGAGAGATAACCGAGCATATTTCTTTTAAGAAATTCTTCACAATAATGACTGACAACGATATTACTAAGATGTGCAAATTATTTACTGTGGCTTTGAAAATATAATATATTATTAGTATTACAGACGTACTTGAAGTAATGGAATTCGATTTCTTGTTCAGTCATGTTCGAAAAGTCCAATTGATCCGCCATTGATCCTATGTCCTCTTTTAAGTGGCTGAAATTTTATGCTTATATTTCGAGCTTTCGCAGTGGTAAGGACTATATAAACATTATACAAATATGGATAAGGTAAATAATACTGAAAATGCGCAAAATAATTGACGATAAAAATAACGTTTGTTGATTATTGCAATATTAAATTCTAAAGATGAAAAATTATTAGAAGATTAAAACTAGAGTAAAGATAAAACAATAACAAAGTGAAACAACGAACACATACTTAAATAAAATTATGATACCCAAGTAAATGAGTTAAGTGTTAACTAACGTAGCATCCTGTAGTAGTTGTGCATCTTGCGTTATTTTAACATCTTTCTGGGGGACGTAATGATGATGAGAGACAGGACTTCGTGGATGATGAGGTCCACGTAAACCATTACAAAATCCGACGAATAAACCGATCAGAATTGTAGGTATCATTTGTTTATCTGTAACAGTTTAATAAAGAGCTTTTCGTAATCATTATACATATTTTTTTTATTAAGGCGATTGAGATCTTCACGAGAGGATTATTATCAGTATGTTATACTTTAATTATCAAATAGATTACAATTACAATTATGTACAATGCACTATTTCCTTAAATTGCTGGTATATATGTGTTACGTATTCGACAAAAATTTTAAACAACGCGCGAAAACCGAGGAAATATGTGACACTGCGTGATATTTTTTACAATAGTCAACAACAATAGGACCTGCTGAGACACTCTGATCGTCTATGTTGCCGTGACATTGCACACTGCCACTTGTAGGGGTTGAACACCCCTTGGCTAGCGACAGATGGGCGGTAGAGGGGGTTCTAGTAATTATTATGCGATTACCCACAAGCCCATTGATTTAGATTGGACCCCGGGGGGTACAGCGTACGATGCTCTGGGCCCGTCTTCAAATTTGCTACACATCACTCGTCAGGAACTTTGCGATCAGTTAAACCCCTATGAGACGTGTACACTAAAAGTCTATGCATTTCGCCTTTCTTCTTCTAGCTTAGTCTCCGACAAATAAAATTTAATGCAGCTAAAATAATATCTTCGTTATATTAAATTTATTGTTTCTTTAAGGACTGAATTTATTAAAATGGTCGTTTATAATACTTATGTGTGTTGAAATAATAAGATTTTATACGAAGGTTTATTACGAAAAGTTTTAAAGCGAATGAAATTAATTGAAATTTTTGAAACATCTAAAAATACAGGCGATATCATCGTACCAGTACTATAGTCTTTTGCAAAGAGCGTCAACAGAGAAGAAAGAGCAAACGAAAGTGTCGTTTTCAGTCATGTTTGCACTCAAACTGAACACTCGAAGATTTGTGTAGAGAACAAACGAAGATAGGTGTTAAAAGACACGCGAGATTGACAGGAAATCCAGGGTACTTAGGAATCAATTTTATATAGGCTTACGGTGGTCGAGTGAAAATGCATATGTTGAGGGGGCCTCAAGGGGCTTTTGATGCAAGTGGACCCCCCCGGGGTATACACCCCAGTTGGAACAGTACACCCTCGATTCCCTCCCCGCGCTTTGGTGTCGAAATCTATAAATAATTTATATCATTTGGTCCATTCACTGAAAGAGCCCATATGTACCTGTGTCGCCTTACAGGGGACCTGTGACCGTTCCAGATTTTTTCCGCAGAATATAGTTCAAATCGAGAACCTCAAATATTCAAATATATTATGTCGCTATACAATGTACTTCGATACAAGTAACATATGCACTCTTGGAAAATTCTATCGTACTGCTCAAATATTAAATGAGCCGCTCAGAAGCCATACTAATCAAATCCATAAATTGAAAAGTAAAGAAAAACGATGCCATTAACGCATATTATTTTTAAAACACGCTCTAAAATGTATGCTTATATACTAATATATTTTAATTCACAATGGTAGAATAATAATACTGAACATAGTAATTACTTGTCATTCATATATGTAATTAAACGTAAGTATGCAATTATGTAATATGTAATTATAATATGTAATAATAACGTAAATATGTAATTAAATCTTAACATCTTGTTAAAGACGAGCAAATGTTCGGGTACTTTCGAGCGATAATGTATATTTTTAAAAACCCGCCCTTTAGCTTTCAAGATTCAGCATCCGTGACTATCGAAACGTAATCTCGAATCGAAGAAGTAGAAGTCAACCCCTATTTTAGCTCGGATCAGGTTATTCTAACCTAACCTTAATTTGAGACGAGACCAAATGAATACCCTCCTCAACTTAGATCGTACGAATATAATACGCGTAATTAAATTAATAAGTAGAACGTGCTTTTTACCTGGATTTACCGTGGACTATCTATCAGTTATTGGCCTACGAATATAGGTCGAACTTTCGTTCGACTTTTCTCGGTCGATCTTTCGACAATGTTTTCAACTGGGTTGTCACTTCCGTAAAGCGCGTGACATTTATCGACGTTCTTTATGGAGTTTGCGTATTCGAAGAGTTGCTCGCTACCGTTTTTCCTTAGAGCGGGTTATTTTACTTTTGAACTTTATAGAAAATATCTTTCGGAAACAAGGATCCAATGCGTATTAAAAATTGAAGAGTCATTACCCCTGCGTGCGAACAGTTCTAACCCTCAAATGGTATCGTTGGAATATGCGCGACTACAATAATATGGGTTATAAGTTAAGTTCATTCTACTCTTTTTTTATTTTATGAAGTTCGAATTAAAGTTTCCATTACACCATGGTAAGCTACCTTGTTTCGAAGTCATACAAATTTACTCGTTCTATCATTACTCGGTCCTCAGTGGTCCTCTTTAAGAACTCATTAAATTTTCAGAAAATATGTTAAACTGGAATGGAATAGTTTGTCCTGTTTCATCACTTTATTGCACAAATTATCGTCTATGAAATACAATCAACCTTCATCTTGTAGGTAAAAAACTGTTTTGTAATTTTATTTTCTGATTCTTGTTTCTTTATGTATTTTAATATTTTGATCGTAGATCACGTAATTTATTGCTCTTTTATCGTATATTTTATATATTTAAGTAAAAATATATATATCTATATAGCATACATAAGTATGTTGTATTACATATATAATATATGATGCTTAAAATTAAAAAGCTCTTCTAATTTATATTTCTAAATCAAATTTTTGTATTCGATCAATATATTTAATATACTTTAATTATTTTTCTTTTGTTAGATGAAAATAATTATTATTTTCACTCTCGAGTTGAAAAAACGAAGCTCTCAGTTGATTTAAGCCGATATTCTTTACCAGATAGTCGGTATTAAAAATAAAATACATTTTGACAAATATTTTCAAACTGTTCATTGTCGATATATTTTACATTGTGTTAGATGCACTTTTGCTGTATAAATTACATTATACTTTGGTTTTCCATGATGGCTCATTTTTTCCTAAAATTGTGAGATGCGGCAAAATCCATCAAGATAAAAAATTGGCTGAAAATGAAGGTATAGACATCTCTTATTCGTTTTTTCTTTTTTTTTAACTAACCGATTATTCCATTAAGTTCCCAATGATAAAATAGCAGAATGCTGATATTTCATTGTCAAACTATAGTCGAGCTAACCTTTAGATATTATGGTTTGTCCATTGTAACGAATAATTGACTGTTCAGATACTTTCGTGATTGTACATATATTTGAAAATTTATGTTCAGGTGCAGCGATAAGAAGGTGACCGCGAAGTCAATTCTAAAGATAATTAAGAGTAAATGCCCATAGTATCGATACATAGAAACATGCTTTAACGAATTGCAAGTACAAAGAGACAATTAAAAACAGGAGAATCAAAAACGAGCTATAATATAGACACTTGTGTATATATATATATATATATGTATGTATGTATGTATGTATGTATGTATGTATAATGTATATATGTGTAGTTGAACGACAGTTCAGAAAATAAAGGACCGTGCGTTCGGTTTGCGCCGACGCGGACAAAATAGAGGCAGAAAAGGTGAGCGAAAAAAGGGAGAAAAATGAGAAGATGAACGGAATAGAGAATCGGTGGAATACAGTGGAGAGGGTGGAAAAGCGAAAATATGGCTAACGTGTTCAAAGGAAAGGTGGAAGAGCGGGCGGAGGGTGAACGAGCAAAGGAAAATGGAGGGAGGGGAAAACACAGGGAGAGAAAAGTATGCGAAAACAGGGAATAGAGAGGAAAACAGAGAATTAGACGTTACGTGTGCAAGGATCAAAGTTAAAAAGATGAAAAAAGAAAATGGCAAAAAGGGAATGAAATAGAGAGAGTCGGGAGGAAAAAAGGAGAAAGGAAAGAGACGTTCACGAGTTAGGAACAGAGAACGAAGGAGAATAGGTATGGTATACGTGTACGAAGAGAGGCAAGGAAAGAGAACGAGAGAGAAATTGCGAGAGGAACGAAGAGGAAAGGGTACGCGCACGGGTGTGAGTATATGTATGTTTGTATGTGTGTGAAGAGAGAAGACGAGGGAGAGAGAAGCAAGGTACACGGATGGGTCTCTGGTTGCCATGGTGACCACCGTCGCCTAAAGCTATGCTTTTATTGATTCCAAGCCGCAAACAATGTACAGGAGTGGATGTTTCGCTCTGTTCTCTCTCTATCCGTCTGGATAGTGAGGTATTAACGTACCCCGAAATACCGATACCCATGGGCACGTGCCCCAGAAAAGCAGGGTCACACGAAGAGTCCTTCGATTAATTTGCAGAGAACAGCAACTGCGTGTATCTTTTCGTTCGGCTTGCACGTTTTAAGTCCTGTCTAAGCGCGTACGAATAATTACAACGTTCTTGTTACAAAAACGATACGAGAATATCGCTATGGAAGAACAATTCTTTAAAACGAGAACCGACAATCTGTCGTAGGACTGTTTGCTCGTGGTACACCGAAAAACCAAATCTTTTCTCTTTATCCGTAACCACCTATTCAAAATCGAATCAATAACAACGAGTGGATCAACTGATGCGAAAGTCAGATCGCGATTGAGTTTTCTACCCGATTACAACGAACAGGACCTCCTATCGTGATATCTAGATGAACGGTATACCGCCTAGGGAATGCGTTCCGTCTGTTTGACGAGCCTCTGTCTCCTCTACGACTTGCAAAACATTACGTAAAGCAGTATTTATTTGTCTATATTTTATTTTCTATTTTCGTTATCACATTTTGCGCAATTAGATTATTTAAGGTAACACGTTTAAGATAAATTTTAGTATAAAATGTGTACTAGTAGTTTATATTAATTTTACTTTTGTCATATAACGATAAAATTTAATTATTTAACGATCAAAACTAGTTTAATCAAGACTAAACCGATTTGATCGTCGTCGTCGAGGTATAATTTCGAAGTATATTTTCAAAACACGATGTGAACGTAATTCCAAATTTCTTCGATAGAATATCTTTAAGTATTTACGTCGCTTTTTTTTAGAATTCACGTGCTAGAAATATTCGGTAGAAACTTAGGGATTAAGTTTCCATGTTTCTTCATAACTTTCCAGATTACTTCCGCGAATGATTTGAAAGCCGCTTGGAACGTGCTTGCTAGTTTAAACGTAATACTATTTAAAGCTTAATTAAATGTCAGGACGAAGTTAATTAAAGATTTAAAAAGTCGTTCAGAAGGTATCTACTCCCATTGACTACATAAATATTAAGTTGTACTTCAACTTGTAATGAATTTCCATTTTTTGCTTTGTTACGCATCAACACTTTATTTAAATTCAAACTGCTCGTTATCTGAAATTTCCTCTAGAGAATAACATTTTGTTTGTAATAATTGCATCAGTTTAAAATATATAAAACGCTTTGAAAATGGATATACTATAATTTCCTTGTAATTCGTCCAGCTGACTTTAATTATAAAGCTACGATTAATGGGAAAGTACTTACCGTACTATTTTATTCAGGTCGTTTGAAAGTAATTTCGTGACAAATTTAACGTATCATTACTTTTCATTTCAGTTTTGCCCATTTTCGATCCATTAAGATTCGATTTGCAACATCATTTTTAATTTTATACATTACGTCATTAGTTAATTACATTTACGAAATAAAACGATAAAAAGCTATTAATTATCTAATTTAAAGAAGTCCTCTTTCTTTAAATATCAAATTTCGAGCGTCGTTTGAAATAGTCCCGATTTGACGTCTGATACTCACGAACCCCTGTTCTAATATTTATGAGAACGAGTACATGTACTTAAATCAAGCAAATTGAGTTAGAAAAGTCTCGCAACTCTTTTACCATCTAAAAATATATCTTTCCTTTGTTTCTACAAATTATCTATTTTATTATAGAACGTATTCGTCCCGTTACTCCTCTCGTCCATAGTCAAATACTCGTTTTAATCTATTTCATCTTTCAGTTCACCGAGAACACAAGGGAAGGCGGAAGGAGAGATAAAGAAAGAAAAAGGAGAAGAGTACGAGAGAAAGAGAGATTCTCCTCTTTCCGCCACAGAGGAAGAGAGAGAGGTAAGCTGTTCAGCCGTGTATTTTCGATAATTATTCGACAGTCGATTTGCGTGCGGATGCAGCGTTGGGTGATACGCGGAATAGAGGGTGGTTGCAGAGGGTGGCAGCGGCATGGGGTGCGGGCGGCGACGCGGGAGGGGGCAGAGGATTTCGAGAGTCGCGTTCAACCATCCGGAAGCTATGAATATATTATTTGACGGGCAGTTTCGGTAGTCTCCGATCGGATGAAGCATCGATCATGGCTGGCGCATCCCTTTGGGCCATTTTCATGCGTCAGAATGCGACACACCTCAATCGAGCGGCTGCCGCGAAATGAAAAAAAAAATACTGCTGTTAACTGGCGAAATACTTGTATGAAAAGCGCGTGACCTGGATTTCTGTTCGGTGGAAAAAAAAAAAAAAAACATGCGGAGTTGTAGGATTTGCTTGTGGCGGCCGAGCAAAGTTTCGACGCCCGGGTCAACAGGTAGGGCCAATGCACCCTGCTTTTCAACCAGGTTCCCGTAAATAATTGTCCAACGTATTATCATTATATTACGAACAATACACGAGACAAATTAAGCGATTTCGGTGAGACAGTAATCGAGCTGGTGGCAAAGTAATGTCAGTTTTTGGTCGTACCAAGAAAACCAGCTTCGAGTGGATCGTACATTACGGTTTACGAGAAAATCATTTTCTAAGGACGATGTTCTGTATTTATAAAACGCTTGATCTTCCTCTAAGCTTAAAATTCAATGTTAATCGAGACAGCTACGAGAATTTCTTCCTCGTCCTGTCAGTTCGGTAGAATGGTGTCATCAGACTCTGTCATCATTTTCGGTCGTTGTAAAATTATTTAAAGCGAAAGAATATAAACAGATTAATTTACTCTTTCCAATTAAAATCAGTTTCGCCGTGGAAGATGCCACGAAGAAGTTTCCCACGGAGTAGTGGGATAATCAGGAAGAACGATCGATTAAATAACAGCGTAAATTAATCTATTTTTTATATGTACAAATGCGACATTACTTTCTCGTCGATCCGATATTAAAATTCAAATACTGGAGAGGTTCTGCCGTGTTAATTTTGTTTGTAAACGTACGATTTATTTTCATATTGCAAGTTCACTCAGCGTTCCATTTTTCTCGTCATTAAATGCACGTAAGAGGTGGAAGGCGGGGAAAGAGCGCAATATATTCTATAAAGCCCCGTTCTCTTCCTTTTTCTCTTTTCGTTCTTCTTCGACTCGATTCACGGGCCACTTCTTCGTCCAGCTTGTTGCATCGAGCTAAGTGCAAAATTATTTTAAAAACATTTTCTTAACCACGTTATCCTGAAAGCTGACCCCATCCACCCCGCGTGCGTACGTAAAAAGAGGGATGCGTGTTGGGCGAAAGGAATTGGTAATGCCGCATCGCGGTTTTTCGACTCGCCGCGGTTTCCGCGCTCCTTTCGTATTTTTTATCCTCACGAACGCAGATCTCTGGTTGTTGTATACGAACGACAAACCACCGGGTCTCAAAATAATCTTTCGAAGGATAACCACCAATCTTCGGGAAAGTTCAGCCGAACGACGTTTATAATCATCTAGCGAAGGGATAAGTAGTAACCCTAGGGTAAAGCGTGTTAATCTTCTTGTGGCTTGGTATTGTAAAGTTTGAAGACGCAAAAATATTGAAAAATTCCGTCGATACGAGAATCGCAAGAATTATGAATTAAACAACGGAAAAGAACGTCGAAGTTTCCCATTATACGTTTAACAGTTTCTAATTAGCGAACTTTTACAGTATGATACGATTATAATATTATAGAAAGCTACCCCGGTGAACGTTCGAGCGAGAAAATTGATGCTCGGAAGTTACCAGTCTGCAACTTGTCCGACGAAGTAATATTTTTGAGAAAATTCGAGTTAACATATCGCGTTTCGTGTAATCCATCGATATTTTACGTTTCGTTTGCGTTTATTTCATTACGTTTCGAACGGTAGCGTATTATAAAAGAAGCAAGAAATGCTTTTTACGGTTTAGCGTCTGGAGGACGCGATAAATTTGTTTGACATTTTCCTTCCATATCTCTCGTCTTCTCTACGACTGCTTTTTCGAGAAAAAAGCTCTCGAACAAGTTCAACGTTTTCTACGTAACGCTGACTAGAAACTCTTGGCCGAAGCAACGAGAGGTTCAAAATAAAAGAAAAGAGCAACGTAAAAAGCATCGGAGTGGTAGGGGTTTCAGAGAGAGGATGGTTTAAAAGTACGTGGAATGGAAAAGGTGTGTAAAGGATGTACACGAGTACCGCTGGAAAATATAAAGCTGCGTAGACAAGAGCGTATCGAAATCAGTTTGTTGCTTAACGAAAAAAATTTCATTGTCCTACAAACAAACGATTAATACCTTGTTATTACCTACGTGCGATGTAAATGGTAATGGGAAAACCAAATTGTCGACATCGATCAAAGTTTAGAAGATAGAAGGTAAGCTGTGTTTTTTCAAGTTGATCGCACAGCATCGTGCAAGAAAAACGTTTAAAAAATTTAACGAGATAGAAAAAAGTTGGAAAAATGGTTTTCAAGATTACGGGAAAACAATACGGATAAATCAAATATCGTGTTTTTTAAATGGTCAAGAGTTTCTTTTACGCGTTTTAACGGATATGTTGTCAGAACGAAAGTGTTTTATGCGTGTACATACATCACTTAATATCAGTTTCATCCATAAGGTCGATCAAAATATCTTCATCGAATACTTAATTACTTTGATATCGCTATCTTGTAGATGGCTTGCTCTAACAGCCATGTATATTATATACAAGGAAGACTTATGATGGGGTTCCAATTTGCCGCGGGGCGCCGTCAGGCTGCGTTTAACAACTTTTTAATGGAGGCTTGGCGACCATCTCCCCGCCGCCAACGTTGAAACATTAATTCTAACGGGTGTCGTCTTAAAAATAACTTACATCATCCCGTATCTCTTTTGCCCAGGGAATTTTTAATATTTCAGATGCTAATATTTCTTATAGAAATTTCAGTCGTTACGCGTTGCTAATTCCCTTTCGTGCCTTTAAACGTTTCGTATATTTTTCCCTGTTACGCGTATTCTACGGTGTTGTTACCTAAATTTCCCATAGATACGTAAGCATTCGCACGATTTGTGCTTACGTTAAGCGAACTTACGGATACGAATCACCCGTTTCTCGAGAATCGAACATCGATTATATTATCTACGCACGCAACGAGATTGAAAGATTTACGGAAAAACGTAGCCGATCGCTTTGTCTCTGGAGAGGCTCGATTATCGAAAGCAAAATATTTCAAGTCGATTAAAGATTGTCTCCTGCGGTCTTGGAATTGACTCGATTTTATCGAAAGCCGAAAGAGCGATCCTCGCCTAGACACAACTATTTCATTTACAAGCCTAGGAATCATAGCTGGCCATGGTTCGCCGCTTCTAACGAACCAATCGATTTTTCACGCACGCACGCACGCACGCACGCACGCATGTACAATGTACATACGTACTCACGCAAGCAACCAGCCAGGCTGGCAGGCAAGCTGGTAGGCACAGACACGCGGAGGCACACATTCGGGCCGAGCCATTGCTCCAAGCTCTCGCAGAGTCAAACCCCGAACCCACCCCCGCATCCACGACAATTCTCCACCCCTGATAAGCGTCCACCATCTCTCCTGCCTCGTCCCTATCGAGCCACCCCTTTGCTATCCAGCAAATCCAGACCTGGCTACCGGAGTTTCGGAGCCCTGGCCCTCGATCCTCCACTTCCCTCCCTCCTTGGATCTTTAGCATATCGCCTGGTTTCCACGATGTAACTCGATGGAAGCGAACAAATTCTATTTTCAACGATATCCTCTCGGTATGTTGTGCACGAGTCGCGCGAGAAGAGAATTCAAATGCGGTTTTAATGATATGTGAATAAAATTATATATATTTTATATATATATAACACATATGTCTCTGTGTGTATATGTATGTATGTATGTATGTATATATTTAAATATATGCATAGAATGTGTTACGAATAATGCAGGTTATATAATAACATTTCAACAAATTGATTTACGTACTGCGTATTATATTTTATTGCATGCTTGTAAAATCGAATAACGAATATAATCAACGGGAAAGTTAAAGCATTCCCGTGCTGTCCTTTAAAGGTCTAATTGAAAGTTGCTTGTGAAACGGTTTTTGGAAGTCGTTATTAAGGGAATTATAAAACAATCGTAGGCGTTACTCGATACAGGATAATATTTGCAAACTAAGGACGAGAGTTACAAGAGTCGTAGTTTGAAATTGTACTAAGTAAATTAGGAAATAAATAAGCAAATTGTGTATATCCGTGACACTACAATTCTGCAAATTTAATTACGCGATTAATCGTATAAAAAGAATTCAACGAGGAACGTGTTTTCAGAATCTGTATGTTTTTAGTCATAAAATGATATTAGAGAAAAAAAGAAGAGGCAAGAAACGGTATACTCTAAGAATTTTTAAACTCGTCATCTTGGTAGCTCTGATGATGGTTCTCTGCTATTAATCGGATTCGAAGTAAACGAGGATAATAATAAACGAGGCGCGTATGTGAATTTAACGCGCGCTATTTATGCGATCTACGAACTTCTTTATAGTTTCCTATACGTTGTAACGGCGAATGTTTCATTTATCAAAGAATAATCAATTTATATTCTTTTCAAACGATATCAAGCTTTAATGTGTTTCACAAATATCAAGAGATTCGAAATAAACGCGAAAACTCTTTAACAAAAAAAGAAGAAAGGAAAGGACGATTATTCTAACGCTATTAAAAACTTTCTTTTAACTCACGTTTCTAGTTAAAAGGTTAAGGAGAGTTTCATAGCATATTCAAGTATTACCAAGATACTTTTTTATCTTAAATCGAGCGACGAAACGGCCGAGAAACAACCGTAGCGGAAAAATTATTTCGTCGAATGGGAAAATTTCCACTAGCTCTGCAGTGGGATCGCGAAAGCAGTTGATCTCTTATAGGAGCCTCCTATGAATATTTTATGCGCGTTATACGAAGCATTCTGAATTAACACTGTAGTAGAGCACAGCCATTATCGTTGGATTCATAAAATTTTCGACCGAGGATGCACGTAGACGGTGCAACTATTTAAATAGTCATTTATACGTTACATTAGAAATACAAATAAACGTCGATATTCGATGTGACCATACTTAATCCATTATCATACGCTTAAGATGAATATTTATGTTGCGCACTAACTTTCTACTGAATATATGTTTGCGATAAAGATGTTGCAATTTCTATATACATTTTGCGGCTGCTTCCAAATCTGACCAATATAATCACGACAGCCGTGTCTTATTACAGAGATAGCGAAATTTAAAAATGTTTTATATAACACATACAATATGGACGTAAAAAGTTTTCCATGGTAAGTGTTCAAATACTTTCGCGAGCCAGTGTACATATATAGATTCAGCCCTGAGCGAACTCTCTTTCCTTCGGTTTCTCTCTCTCTCTCTCTTTTTCTCTCTTTCCCGTATCGTTCTGCACCCCTCGTTCTCCTGGTCCAACCTTTCTAGTCACCCTCTACCCACCCTTCGCCGCGTTCTCCACCTAACCTAGCGCAGCATCCGCGTTCTGGAGCTGCTCTCGCAGCTCTCGTAATCGCATTTGACGTCGCTACGTTTTTGTTTCAGAGCTGTACGTGACGCTTCCGCCCATGAGGGCTCTTGGCAAAACACGCGAGCGAGGAAAAAAGAAAATGGGGAAGAGAGAAAGGGGAACCGAAGGCGGAGAATGACGATGGCGAAGAGGGTTGGAGGGAAGAAAACTAGAAGCGGGAACGGTGTTGAGGATCGAGAGATCGAATCGGTGTTTCCTTGGGAGATCGGCTTCCACGGGATGTGACCTCTCTCCGACTCGTTCGAGAATTCTTTCCGACGCTCCTCCAAGATTTTTTTCCCATATTCTTTCCTTTTTCTTCTCGGAATACGCTTCGACCTCCGTTTTTCCGTTAGATCGCGCATCGCCTCGTCGAGTTCTTCCTTCTTGCCTCGTGTTTTTCAGTAAAATGACTTTAGAGTAAAACGTAGAACAGAACTAAACGGGAATAAGAATCGAATGTTATTTGCTTTTGCTGCATGGGCCAGAAAGTTCAACCTTCGTTTATTTCAGATAAAGTACGAAAACAGACCCTGGCAAACTATGGCGAGTCTATTTTTCTCGATTTCCTGATTTCTATGTTATTTCATGTAAGCTGGAACGAAGAGAAGGTCGATTATCAGACGCGACGCGGACCGACTCTACCACGGATAATCGAAAATTCGGATAATATGGAAAGGTCTGATTAAGGTTTATAAATCGTATGGTAAAATCGTAAGGAAGATTTTAATAATGCAATATCGTACGTGCATGTAGGTTTAATTCGTTATTTAATCGGTCGAAAGTTTGATTAACTGCTTTCACAATACTCTTCGTATTAGAATTTCGAAAAAATTAAGTTACGGTGAAGTTTAAAGCACCTCGGATAATACGAAACTTCGGTTGAACGGGACTCGAAAAACCGAGACTCCGCCGTATTTTAATATGAAATAGTTACCCGATATTGCTATTGTCAGATATCCTTTTTATCCGTTAAAATGGAAGCCAACAAAAAGAAGACGAGAAAAATACAAAATCGTGCAGAAATTTATTATTTTTTACTTACTTTTCTATAACAAAACGCAATTTGCATTTCGCTTGTATCTGTTCTACTCTTCGTTTTAATGTATTACATTGTTTGCTGCAAACTTGACAATCTAATGCTATATGTAACTAATGCGCAATTTGGAATTACCGTGCTCCTCTTTGTGCAGAACGTACTTTGATTGGACAATATTTTGTGTTGATCAATGGGAACCAAAATATCGATAATACACTGATTATACCTTTCGCAATGGTACGTGCGGCACTTTAACACTTAAGGGAACGTTTAAATTGAACAAAAGTGCCTATTATTATCGAAAAGTCAGAGAGATATGGAGAGAAAGAGAGAGAGAGAGAGAGAGTTAAGCGGCACGTGCTTGCTAATTTGTTCCCCGCACGTGTCACCGATAAAACCGCGTCAAAATATTGCTGGCAATTTGAATAGGCCAATTACGAAGATAGAGCCGAAAATACGCCCATCTTTTTAAAAAGAGAAAGATTATTTGCACGGACATCGCTTTAGTTTTAATTCACAGCATTACGAAGCTGCGTTATAAATAAAAAAGGTCTGTGTACTATGTGAAAAATGCTTAATGTAATCGTCTATTAACCAGTTACTTATTCGCATGAATTATTGGAATTTATTACTTTTAGGTACAAGAGATAAGAAAGAGGAGGAAAGGAAGTAAGAATGAAAAAAGAAGTTCGGTGAACAAGCAAAGAAAGGTATTTAGAAGCTTATAGATATCGATGTGAATTCTTTTAACGTTCCGAAAGACGTTTCTTGTAAATTCACGATATTCGGCAATGCTGATGTCTTTAGTACTTAGATTACGGATCGCTTCAAGTGCAGATGAGTCGCTCAATCGAACGAAGCAAAAAGCGAAAGTTTATACACGATGTTTGAGCGCCTTTGACGAACATTCGTCTAAACGGAGACGACACGTACGATCCCAGAAGAGGTACTGCGTGTAGATCAAAGCCAGTGAATTTTCGATGCACCGACCGAGGGTGCAGGGGCATTCTGAAAAGGGGGTGCACACCATATCGACAGGGCGTGGTCGAAATCTGTCACACTAGCCGCGAACAAACCTGATGCCTTGTCAGCAATAGTATAGAATTTCTTCCGATTACTACGCTTTTCTCCCAGTGTAAATTCGAAATTTCTCGAACGATCGTCGAACACGGTGTAACGAAAGGTAATCACGCGTTAACGTACAATAATAATCCACGAAAATTGACGAGAAGGATAAAATTGTTTTATTTCTATTTCATTTCTAGCGATTAATTTTAGAAGAGATTATGCTATCGTAGCTGTGGTAGTTTGTTCGTTTCAACTTATTAGCCCAGAAAGTGGACTTGGTTACGTAAATTACGATATATTACATCATCTTACACGTTATCCTTATCCCGTATTGTCGCCGAACCTGCCTTACATGATTATCTCTATGATTATGGCTTCTATTCTAGAACCGTCGAGATTATTCCATTGTTTAATCAAATACGTTACAAATGTTAGTATTTAAATATCAAGCAGCTCTCATCCAGCGATGAACATATTTTCGATGCAATAAACGACATAGACTTTTAAAACGAACGTATTTACGAACTCGTGTTTATGCGTCATATGAGAAAATGAGTGGGTGGTTCTCCCATATGGGCAACGGATGATTATCGGTTGAATCGAGGCACAATTTTTATCAACGATCGATGATACATTATAACGTCAAAAGAACGTCGTATTCTTGAACTGTGACATTTTCTACTCTCTTTTTTAATCCCAGTTCTTCTTTCATTTAAGGTACGACAGGATTCCAATTTTGGAATGTTACGCGTTTCTCTTTAACACGGGCACTCATACTAATTAATGATTAATAAATCATAGCATTGCGTTAAACTAACTCGTAAAATATGAACATGCACTAAAATCGTATAAATATGTGGACATTTCAGTTTGGATTATTAGTGTTTCTTTTTTTTTTTTTTTTGGTCAAAAACAAGCAAGTGGTCATGTATTTTTAAGCACAACAGGATGATCTACGTAGAAATAGTTGGCATACTATTTATGAAATTGTACTCGAATTCCAGGTGGACTTGTATGTAACTTCAAACCACTGTTTGTACATAGTCGCCGTTTCACCGATTTAATTTGCAAGGGGTAGACCGCTTAGATTAGATCAGATCTTACGGATTGGAAAGCCGACTTTACGGTCTACATGGACCATATGCAGTTTGTGCTTCATAAGGGTGATCCGACTACCCTACTTAATCGATAAGATGCGAAAGCAGCGATAAACTCGCTTGTCTTTCCATGATACTGTTCTGCAAGGGAATTATCATTTTCTATCAAATATTATAGGAAATAAGAAACAAGTGGTGCTATGTGAGTCGTAAAAAAATATCTATCACCGTTTAATCGATTATAATATCCAAATAACAGGATTAGAAAAGAGAATATTCTTTAAATAGAATTGATCGACGCGGGTAAATCACACTCTTGTGTGAAAATATACGTTTTTCGTGCTATATGCGTGGTTATTTCACTCGTTCGACAGAAACGAAAAACGTGAAATATCGTTAACATAAAAGAAGACAGCGGTTATCGAAGGAAACTTTGTTCGACTCATGGGAACGTTAACGGAGATCATAAGCGTGGCAAGCAGGACTGAATGAATAATTATCGATAGAATAAGCGAAACCTCAATGGGGACAATTCTGGTCTCGAATTGGCCGACTTTTCACTCTGTTCACCCGTAAGTTTTTGCAACTATTGTCGACGAAATTGCAGCCTTGAAAAACGGCGACACGCGCGATGGGCGTTCTGTTTTCAAAGTGTGATTCAAAGAGACGAAATTGCCGGCCTTCAGCGTGATACTTCATCTTTTGTACGACGTTGACAAAACGTACGCTTTTATCGACGTTGCACATTTCAGACATTCGATGCATGTCGACGAGTTTTCCTGAAAATTTTGCATCGTCGAACGGAATTGTAGGCGGTAAAACAAAGCATGGGGAGTTGCGGCTAAAATATTCAATATAACTATGTAACTGAATTATGTTACGCTGATGCGATACACGGTTAGTGTACACAGCAGCTCTATTAAATAGAACGAAACATTATTGTACCATGAATACATAGGAATGCTTTTTTCCTGTCGCGATAATTTTCTGTCGTTGGATATTTATTTTAATCGATATATCCCGACCGTGACGAATCGATTCGTTTTATTCGCAAATTATTGAAAAGACGGATACCGTTTGAAAATCATGCGAGAGAAACAGAGCAAGTCTATATTTGTTGGTAATTCTCTGACTTTTCCAGTATCCACGTTACGCTTATTAAAGTCGGGGAAAGTTTCTTAATATATTAAAACATTTGCCACAGTTAGTAGAAATAAAAATATTATTTATTTAGCGCATACAGGCACAGCGTCAATGAAATTTCACCATGTTTTATATAACACGATATATACGATAAATATTTTCTACAGCCAGTACGTTCAAGTACTTTGGCGTGCTACTGTACGTTTACCGAAACTTTCATTCAAAATTATAATTACATTATCGACGAAGCATAACTTTTCAGAAAAACAGATATTTGCCTGTATCTCTCGCCTCTCTTTTTTGGAAGACAGCAAGGTGATCGTGAAAGGAAGGATGACCTAAATATGGGCAACGCGAGTAACGAGCTGATTCTTGCTATCGCGACGAAAACGATGACCAACTTTTTTCCGTGAGTTCGAGCAACTTTGAAGACGCTGAAGCTCTCGAAACTTTACGTTCCTCCTTTATAGCAACCCTCCTCGTACTCTCTGGTTACATGCTTCTTCGAGCTCACCCTTGGGCTAGAGAATCCTGGCGCCTCGTTTTGAGGGAGGGTCGAACGAGGAGGGCGTCAAGGAGACGAGTCTAAGGGTTCCGCGAGCATTCGTCGAAAAAGGAGAATCTACCTTCGACGTAGACGCGTCTGAGAACGTGGATCGTTCCGGATGACGCCGAAGGTATCGGTGTTTGGTTAATGAGTAAAAATCTACCGCGTGTCTACGTTCGAAGATAAGAGAATCTCGTGGAGAAGCAACTGTTTATACGTTTTTACCGGAAAGTATGAACAAAGTATAAGTTTCGAACGAAAGAAAAGAAATCATCGACGCGAGCAAATATCGATATTCAAAGAGGAAACCATAGGAAGAGTACAAAGGATAAATAAAGAAATTGCTAGGAAGAAATTCGGCGAAAGAACGATATTAAAACATCGGACATGGATTTAACGTTACAACGAAATAATGAAAATTGAGGTTGAAAAAATTTATTTGACGACGTAGGAAGAAGGGAAAAAAGAATTGAACGAGAGAGCAGACGAAAAGAAACGAAGTAAAAGTTCGCATGTACGGTACGCAGGTTTCGAGAGAGGATAGAGACTCGTTCATGGAATTACAAATCATCGAAAAGCTGTGCGCAAAATACAAAGACAGGGATGGAAATTCGTTGAAAAACCTATTCTATTCGTTACAAGCTCGTGTCGAACTCAGCTCGTAGGCAAACGACTCACGCGGCCGTGAAACGAAGAGTTTCTCGACTCGCACACGTACTAGTTGGGTCAGCCGTATGCGTGTACGTTACGATCAAATACCGAAAACGGGGGGGAGGGGGAGGGAGAAAGAATTAAAAAAGCTATCTGCCACGGGATAATAAAAAGGAAGACGGGTCTGCGAATGCAAAGAAGGAAAAAGGAGGTAGGGTGAAAGAGAGTGGCAAAGGGAGGCTAAGGGTTGGTAAGAGGGTGTGGAGAAAGAGGCAAGAGAAAAAAGGAGAAGCAGAGAAGACGACGAAGTCGAGGAGGAGGCAGAGAACGATGAGAACGATGACGAGGACTAGGACGAGGACGAGGCGGAGAGAGAAAGGCGAGTGCGAACGCGAACGGTCTACTGGTAGAAAGGGACGTCCCACGCGGACAGGCAGTAGTGGTAACGCACATATTGGCCAGACGTTTGTGTGAGTCGTTGGAAAAGCTAGATGGCGAGGTAGAAAGAAAATCGCTCGCAGGCTATTTTCCGGAGGAATTTTTATTGGTAGATCCGCCATGTTGAGGGTGAAGTAGGGGTAGACGGAGCAGCGGAGAACATGCCAGGATTGGTGGTTGTCCGGGTAACGCATCGTTCGAGCATCCAATAGGGTAAAGCGAGGAGAACCTCGTGCTTTCGTTGCCCGACCGAGCACGGGGGTGAAAGGGAGCGCTGGTTACAGGCAACAACCCCCTACCATGGAAGCAGCCCCTCTAAACGTTCTCTGTCCCCCCGCAGAGTCACCGGGATAACTGCATTTCGTGGACAGAATCCCACAAGAACTCACGGCGAGCGGTCGCCCCTCTAACACGGCCGACTCTCCTATCGTTTCGGCTTTTTCCTCCACGTAACGCGTTACGTACCACGGTACGAAGGAAGGGCGCGAGTCATCCTGGACGCTTCCACCTCGTCCTCGTCCTCGTGCTCGTATCCGTACTCGTTTTCGTCTTCATCTTCGTCCTTACCTTCGTCTTTGCCCGCGTCCACTCTTCGTCCGTGTCCTCGCGACGCTCCACGAATCTCGTTCCCCGCGCGGTTTCGATCGGGCGCGCGCCATTTCTCCGCAATTATTTCGATATTTCAATTTTCAAGGGCATACCCTGCTGCCTTCGTGATACTTACCCCTCCCCCTTCTTCTACCCTCCAATTCTAACCCACCTAATTGCATCGACGAGATAATAAGATTTGAATTTCGAATCGAGGCCACGGTAGCGGTAACGTCCGCTTCTCATTAACCAGCCGCGCTCTCCTCTCTCTCTCTCTCTCTCACTCTCTCTTTCGCCTTCTTCCTTCTTCTTCCTCTTCTTTTTCCTAGCTCGACATCCAACATCCACGTGCGTCTCTCGGGCAAACGAAACGTTTCTTTTCTCCTTTCTCCTCGCTTTCTTTCCCTTTTGTCTCTCGTTCGTCGGGTCGACCGCAACGTCGCTGGATTCTCCGAGAACATCGTTGGGATTCGACGCTACGACGCTTCCCCGTGAACATTGGCGCACCCGGACGCAAACTTGGATCAATCGGATCGTCAAAAGCAGCCTACCAGGATTTAAGATCGATAAGAGTACGCTGTCGCTCGCGATCACGAAAGGACGATATCGCCATCTCTACAGCTATCGCAAGTTACTAACTGGCAGCAAGACTACGAAGGATAGTGATCTTGTATTTGCAAGACCAACGCTCCGACGAATACGTAAATATCAGGATAGAGTTTCAAACGTGAAATTAGTGTACTTCTGGATGATTTCGCAAACCGAGCAAGGATCCCAATTACTCTTACACGTTACAACCTTGGGGATAAAAAACTGTGAAAATCGTTGGGGAAACGATTGCTGGAATTGGAAGGATTCACGGTCGAAACGAGATTAGTTTCTGAAAAGTGTCGCCGATATTGTGTTAAAGAAGTGAAACTCTCGAATATGTGTGAACGGAAATAACTGTTTCTAAAATTACCAAAATTACCAAGATCACCAAGTTACCTTTATACGTCCACCAGAGACTACGCGTACTTTAAAGTCTCAGAGAACCTACCTCTGAATTCTTGCTCGCAAGTAAACATCGCGATCGTTGCTTCGAGTCACCAACGATTCGACGCGTTGTCACGTAAATATGTGATTTCGCGAATCGAATCGAACGCTCGAAACGTCATCAACACATGTTAGTACACGTTTGAAAATTCCAATTCGAACATCGATATACAAAACCGTATCGCTTAAAGACGTAACGACAGACGTCTGAACGAAAGGTCGTTCCTAAAAGCAACGACGAACGATCGCTCCGGAAAGGATCGAATAAAGAATCGAAAGATCTCTCAGCGCGTTCAAGCGAGAAGCTTCGAAGAAAGTAAGCAACTCTAAAGCTGCAAAGACAAAGCTTCCTCGTCGGATGTACTCTCGTCTGTATCCAAGAACGTAAAATTCATACGCAGCAGGTCTGTTGAGAGAATTTCCTAATTCCCTTAGCGTAGGATTCGTCGCTGCAAAGAATCGAAGGATCTGGTATCGGAAATTATGACCAATCTGCGTTAAGAGACTTAGAGAGCGAGACTCGTCCGTCGAAGGAATCGACGAGTAAGATAAGCGCAGGACGAGCCTGTGATAGGACATTTAGATAACAGGATCGACCCTTGGAAGGGATCGAGGAATTGGGAAAATCTAGGATTTCGTGGAAACAGAGAAGAGAAGAGTGCGAAAGATCGGAAAAAATCGATCGTGGTTCCGCCTCTAGAAGGGGAACGACAGAGGATGTCTTGGTAGGTTGTGAAAGAACAACAGGAGCACTTGGTACGAGAGACCTCAACAAGGTCAACCCGGCATCACCCTGGCTAACGACCTGTCTGGAGGTACCGGGGGTCCCGGTGCAGGCGGCGTCGGTTCCGTCGGGGGCACCTCCGTCGGCGGTGGCGGCGGTGGCGGTTCATCGCTCCCGACGACCGCCCTCAGCCTCGATCATCAGCAGTTCAACATCTTCCCTGCGATCTTTAGCAGGCAGTTGAACTTTTCCGCGGCGGCAGCTGCGAACTGCGGTCAAAACAAGCTGATGGACGAACTGAGGCCGAATCTTGGTTTGCTCGGCGTCGGACTCGTCGAGAACGAGAGCTTCCACTTGAATCACAATCAAGAGAAGAGGAAGTGTAGCAGCACGAGCTCGAACGAGCAAGATTTCAGCCTTTACGGGGTTCACCAGGGTCTCGAAGCAAGCCCGCCGACACCAGCCGCGACGCCTGGAAGGAGCAGCGTCGGGGCTACTTCTTCCGTTGGTGAGTATCGCTCTGAATTCACTCGTCTTTCCATTCCGTATGTTTCGAGTCGCCCACTCGTTTCACGACCGACTCGGACAAGTAAAAGTAAAATATTTGGAGAACGATCTTCCAAGCGATACACACCGATGCTTAGAAGACGCTACGTATTCGCGCACTTGCTTATGTTAGGAAGACAGGGTTTGATAAAAATTTCTATGGAAAACGATAGATACATCGATGAACTTTATACGCAACGAGGATAAATCTTTAATCTTCTATAAGAGGATGATAAATATTTAGCCACTAGTTTCTTGCCAATTTATGTATCTTACTAGCATTCATTTGCTGTTACTACAAATAGGCTAAAGTATCCGGATACTTATATGAGCGGTAGCGTATAACACGATCTTATCTGGCTTGACGTTATTTGTCTGTTTCCTCTAATCACGAACGAAAGAGATACAGACGTTGAGGATGATTTGGAGGTAAAAATGGGCAACGTGTCATCTCGATATAGATGAATTTTCCGCTTGTTGAGCCTCGAGTACACACGTACGTCGTCGATAAGATCGGTTATAGTGTTGACAATGGGGTGCAGGACTAGACCATATGGTGGTACCTGTTCTATAGGCTATTATTATGTGCTCGTGGGGTTTCAGAGAGCTTAGCACCAAGGGTGTGCTAATGGGGTTCACTCGAATCGTTGGATGTAGACGCGTGTCGAGTCTTGTCATCGAAGCGAAATGCTGAACAGAACTCTGTCTTCCTCCCTCTTGCTATAAATTGACAGTAACTTGTACTTAGTGCCAGAATTCCATGTAGTCCAGCTGTTGGCTATCATTAACGAGTTTAACGTTTTTCCATCGCGGAGTAGAAGATTTCGCGACAAACTGGTCGTTTCTAGTTTCGTTTTTACCAGATAGTTAAAACGAACAAGCAACGTGCATAATTTGCAATGCGATCTCTTTCCGAGGAATCTCTGAGCATCAAATCAATTACAGACTCGAATAACGATTCCGCGGAAAGCCAAAATTTTCATACCACGAAAATACGACCGAACTGCGTATGGAATTCGTCCGTACATCGACGCGAGTTACGACAAATGTTCTGTTTAAATATTTAGTATCGTCGTTGCGTCGCGCGTTTGAAACGCCGACGCGAATTGAAAATCCCGCCGATGCGCTTTTCGAATGCCGAAGACATTCTTCCAAATTGGAATTCGCCAATTTACGGTAATAAAGTTATGGATGAATCATTGGTAAGACGATGGGTGCGGGAATTCAATAAGGATAGAGAAACTGTATGCGATCGTAAGCGTTGGTGTCGCCCGTCTCTCGTTACAGTGGAGCGCAAGAACGTGTTTGCGACTTTATCGCAAACGATAGACGCGTCCAACGAGCCAGATTACCATCTTTCTTGCAAAACTTGACAAGTTTTTGCCTTTATAACGCTCCACAAGAAACGATGATTTAGAGGACTGCGTGGGGCGATGATCGTGCGAACTGTGACGTCGAAGGTCTATGACGAAGGTATACAAAAGCTCGTATAACATTACGACTAGCGTTCAAATAAAGCTGGTGATCTTGTTGAAAAATATATGGCATATATACCAAAGTTAGAAATAAAGTGAACTTTTCAAGATGCATTTGTATCTTTGTTACTTGGGAACTGTTGTTATTCGGGATCACATTTTGGACGATGTTCGTGGAACGTAGAATTCTCTAGCAAACCATGCGAGCGATCGGATGCGTCTGTAAATATTGGAAGGGTGGAAAATATTAAAAATAAGATAGGAGGTTCAACAGGTCGCACGGTAAAATTTTATTACATTTCTGTGGATCTTATTATTCGGTAATGACTTTCGCGCGATGGGTCCAATTTAAGTGGAGAACGTCCAGCGTTTTGTTTTTTCCCTTGAAGGTCAGACTTTTCAGGAACCAGATGAAACTGCCGTAGTATTCTAATGCAAATGAAAACTCTGCAACGTTCAGCTAAGCGAAAGAAGGGAGGAAAAAGAAAGATGGAAGAAGGGAAGCGGAGAAAGAGAGAGAAACGGGGAGGGAAAAATTAATGTCGTTAACCCTCTGCGTCCTCCGCGGCATTAAAAGTACTCAAGCGATGGTCTTTCGCGCGATTCCCTAGCCCCTTTTAATACGCGAACCCGCGAAATTTCTCTACTACAAACGACGGTTTCCGTTTCTGTTTTCAAAAAAGACGATTTAATATTACTACCTGAACGAACTTACCGAAAGTCAGCTTCTCCTACGGACGATAGACTTTCTCTGCTATTTACTAGACATTTTATATAGCAATCGCGTTTAACGCGATCGTTGTATAAGTATCGGAATGTGTTAAAACATATAAATTGTCCCTTTTTAGTTGAAACGTCGTAACTAACGTGTTTCTCGCTTTTTGAGATACGTCGAAATTCGTTTGGTATATTTCGTTAATACGTTAATACGTAAAAATGAAATCCGAGAGTTGTAAAGATTGCGTAGCATCGAGGGACAGAGATTTGCAATTGGAGTGAAGATCGATCGAAAATGTTGCCAGCGACGGGATAGCTTTTCGCGTTAACTGGAATTTGGTGGCAGATGCCGATGGAAGACAGCTGCGAAAGCTGCAGGGATCTGCCTTATTAATAATCCCATAGATCGTGTCATTTGTCAGCTCGTTCACCTTGTTAAAATCGCTGGTAATTATTTCGAATACAGTATTCTGGACGGATAATAGTCGTAGAGCTACCGTAACTACGATGGTTCTTCCTTTTCCAATTATCTTGATCCGTGATAAAGGTAGCCATTTGCTTTAGAAAATGGACAATAAACGAGGGTTTGATTTTCAACGATAAAAGAATTAAATTATTTTCTTGGAAGAAAAAATGTAAATGTAAGGTTTCTAGTCATATTTTTCGCTTTATATTCAAGACGCGACGTCCAAAGGAATTTTGAATAATATCGAGCATGTTTCGTTACTTGTTGTTATTTCAACTACTCCTTTCGACATATTATACATTTTTTACATTCATGCTGTAACATCTTACATCTCGCACACACGAGAACTTTAGTATCTTTCCTTAGTGTACTACTTCTGTCGCACCTGGTCGAAAATTTGTTGTCATTGTTAATGTCTATGGCAATATCGGAGTAGACGGAAAATTGACGTAATCACGACATCTGTTGTGGTCATAAGCGAGTCATCGTTACGCGTTGTTCCATAATCGCCAAAGGTCGTCGTTCCAAGTCTCGGCTTCTTTCTTCTTACCTCGATCGCCGAGCGTTTCTAACTAGTATCGTTATACTAGCGTAAAGTTTCGTGAAACGTACAACGATCAAAATCCGTACCAAGTATTCACTGTCGATTTGCAACAAATAAGTATATGAAATAGACGCTGTCATCGTGTTAGTGGTTTCGCTAAGAAACAGATCATAACGCGCAGATTTGCCTCGTCTTCTGGCTGAACTTGACCGAGTTTCACTGTTCACCGGGTAACGAGGCAAGGTATGTAAAGTGGACAGCATTCATCCTTGAACATTGAATCAGCATGTAACATGATTAGGTCATTAACGCCCTAACCAAGTTAGCATAGTGCGAGGGACTTCGCTCGCCACCGTTACCCCGACCGTACGTTCGTATGTTCGTTCATAAAGCCGATACCGTGAAACAACCAAGACGAACGCAGACTTCTACATCGAGATTGCAACCTCGTGTCGATCGTTCTCTCGATTCGTACGCGGTTCCTTAGCCATCGATGGTTACGACGTATATTATCGAAAATATTCAGACAG
Source organism: Bombus pascuorum (assembly GCF_905332965.1). Lineage (NCBI taxonomy): Eukaryota > Metazoa > Arthropoda > Insecta > Hymenoptera > Apidae > Bombus > Bombus pascuorum. The sequence goes on along the minus strand of NC_083497.1, from coordinate 12,552,509 downwards.
TTTTCCTCCTTTTTCACGGGATATAATTTAGCAGAGAGTTACGGATAAAAAGGTTTCATTTCGTTGTCTATCGTCGCGACAGCTACGCAACGAAATATTACGACACGATAAAATTGATTTTTACGAGAGCTAAGATGCAATAACAAAATTAGTGTTTTTATTAACTGGAACTTATGGGACTATTCTTCCGTTGTTGGAGCAAGTCTTCGTCTTCGAACGGTTCAATTTTCGGAAATGAATTTTGATAGGTTGACTAAATGAAAACTAATTTAATTGATTTTTCCAATTTCAGGCGCGGAAGGAGCTTTTAAAAAGTTAAAACCCGACCCTTGTGCTTCGAGTCCTCACATCGGCCATACACCTACCACCGCCAGTTGTCCAACACCCGCTCGACGACGGCACAGGACCACTTTTACGCAGGTTTGCTCTCAACTTTACATTAACTTCACGTTCACGCGCATAAGAGAAAAACGTATATATTTTCGAAGCTTCCGATCTTTTCTCGCGTACAAAAGTTCTTAATTAATTACCGTTGCTATCGCGTGCGTACGAAGCGCCGTTTTCTCAAAGAGATCTTTACCTGCGCGTAGTTTCTTCAACATATCGATACATTTAATTAAAGTAATTTCCAGTATCATGCCACATATCTTTTCAATGATCATTCAGTTGGTTATTCCAAATACCCGAATAGACCAACGCATGATTATTTTAAAATAACGTCTAAAATAAAATCAGAGATATTCTCAAATAACATTACATGTTTAAAAATTATTTGCTAAAGTCGTTTGAGAAATAATTAATTTTTAAAGCGGTGTTAGTATTTCACGCGGTATTTTACACACGGAAAATCGAATTAATTCGTTTGAAATTAAATAATTTATTTGTCACAATATGGAATAAATTATTCCTTATTTACTACTATATTTATTTGTTATTTGATTTTGATCGTGATAATAGATTTAGCAGTAACATTAAAATAAATTTGACAAAATTTTAGTTCAGATCCGAGCCAAATCGGATGACATATCGTTTAAACGCGCAATCATTTTCCAAATATTTTCTCGAAACAATGCCCAAGCCTGATACGATTTTCTACTTAAGGTTTCCTCTAATTAAAAAGAATCGATTCGTTCGTTGCACCGTTTTTCGCGACTGTCTGCACCCATTGTTACGATTCTCGGTAGCTGGATTATTTACGGATAAACTCGTTACACATATTTCGATAACGAAATTTCGATTACCTCGATCCCCGAGATCTTTCGTGTAGCGTTCAAATTTCCTGCCGGTAGTTCAGATCGGCTTCACTACGGCCTTCCAATTGTTTCGCAGGAGCAGCTGGCAGAATTGGAATCGGCATTCGCAAAATCTCATTATCCAGACATATACTGCAGAGAGGAATTGGCGAGGTCCACGAAATTGAACGAGGCTAGAATTCAGGTGAGTATCGTAGCTTCGTAACGAAGAAGAAACAGAAAACATAAGAAACTACTCGATTCACTTTCTCTTAAGCATTCAATTTTTCGAACGATTGATCTGAAATTGGAAAAAGATCAGCCTTGTGGAATCGACTAGGATATTTTCTAGCGTTTTTGTAAAAACCAATGGACTACTAGCGTAAAATCATTTTTGGCTCCAGTTCCCACGAACCCCTACAATTGCCATTTGCCTACAATTCGAGAATTTATTTTACCCATAGAAATTAACAAAAAAAAGAAGAAAAACTTGGAAACTCCAAGGGTTGATCAAGCGAATTGCATCCTCTAGCGACGCACGTTTCCTTCGAAAATTTGTTCCTCGATAATAAAATTCGACGATGTATCCCACGAAATTTTCTCCCCATTTAACTTCCGATGGTCTTCGAAAAAATTTGACGCGTTGTTTCTCGCGAAACGTTACGTATATTCGCATATATATTTTCTGTGCGTCGATCTTTTTGGCCATGAGTCATGCAATAATCGAATCAAAGACGCGTGTAGGGTGGCAAAATGAAATTACGCGCGCAAATGTCGATCCAAGATACCCTCGAGTCTTTCGGGGGGTTGCAGAGTCAATCAGTGGAAACGGAGGCGTTTCGGACAAACTTTCTGATATCCACTGTAAAATAGGGAAATAGCAGATACGAAATTATCGATATCGACGAAAGTTAGGCTCGTAGCTTATTCCAGACTAGGGGAAATTTTGTTTGAAACGAAGATGAGAAAAAAACGACTCGAAACGACCAACTTTTCGAGTGTTTTAATATTTTTATCTTAGAGGAAGCGTCTCTATTCCGAATATTAAATGGACAGAGAATAAAAGGATTAGAGACTGATGCGATGTCAACGAAATTTCAAAATATTTAGCGCATAATACAGTTTTAAATTTATTTTTCTCGAAAGTGAAGCATCGTATGGAAAAATTGTATTCTACATTTTTTACTTGTTTCCAGACGTTAGTTAGTTCAAACTCCTCGAAATTAGCCAGATCGAAGCATACTTTGTCAAATCTACAAAGTCGATTTTTTCGAAAACACAGCCAGGGGTGAAAAAATATTATACCAAATCCTTTTCTTATTTTTTCGCTCCCTTTGTTTTAGAATCATCGACCGGCCCGGTTGTTATTCCCTGGCTCTGCGCTTCTCGTATCGCAGTGAACGCGTTAACATATCCAAGTATGGTGAACGATTTCTTGAAAATATCGAGAAAGTAACGCAGAAAATATGTTTCAGTTTATAGCTGAATTATTCGGAGCGCCGTATTTTGGCGTGCCACTGTATTTCGCAATGCAGTGACCGAAATTTCCATAAAGCCACTGATGCTTTTTGGTAAAATTGTATAATTATTTCGTTCTAACGAGCTTCGTAACCATTTTGGGGAAACCAGGAAAGAAACGTACATGTACATGGATCGTAGCGATACAAGTAACGTTGATTTAAAAAATCACGTAGAAATATAATTTAAGAGAAAACAAAAATGCGAGGTTTCTATAGAGCCGCGCGCTTTTTCGATAAATAAAATAAAAACTGACGATAATTTCTTCGCTGTATCCGTATTAATAGTTCGTACAATTGCCATTTTTTCAAATTACATGGAAAATGCAACTCGGTGTTGAGAAAATCAGATTTTGTAACGTTTCTTTATCGATAGACGCCTACGGTTCGTTTACCACCTTTGATAATTCACTAATGCGATTATATCGCCTATTGATACGATAACTTTTCTCCCAAATATTCCCCGAAGATTTTCTATGGGATTCGAATCCGAGGAACAAGCTGGTCATGTTAAAACCTTGTACATTTTTTTGATCCAGCCACTGTTTCGTGCGAAGCATCGTCGAGCTGGTAAATGAAACTGTTATCTCCGATTCTTTCTGCGAACGATACTGTAAACCGCATCTCTCTGCGTATACGTTCTTTCTTCTAGTTCTCTCGAAATGCCATCATACACGAACTTTTCACTGGAACGAAACGATTATAAGATTTCACCAAAAAAGAAAAGACATATCGACTGTATGGAAATAATCGACACGCAAAATATCAGACACCGTACCCTTACGTATCCACGTGAACGCGCTTAATCGCTTTATCAAGGAACGCTCACGATCTACGTTTAATCGACAAGTTGCGAAAGAAGGAAGGGTAAACGTTCGATAGGAGCGAACGCGTCAGCTGGAAGATGAAACGCGACAGATTCGAGGGTAGTAGTGCGGTTTTTGACAACGTTAAAGAATGGACAGGACGGAGAACTCTGGCGACTGTAGCCGGGCAAAGGATTCGCGTTAGCTGGTGCAGAGCCGCCGCTGGCCCCTCCGAATCCTGCAGCGGTACATATTAAAACAGTCGCCAGTGCGTTTCGCTCTTTTGATATATAATGCAGGACGGTGTTGTTTGAGTTAAAAGCCCAGGAACCGCGGTGACTTAACCCTGTTAAACTGCGATGCCAAGTAAAACGCGGTTTGCTTTGCTTTTACTCGTTGGTTATAATCCATGCACAAAGTGTCCACCAGGCAGGAAGTGGCTTCACCAATGCGGCGGAGACTTTCGAACGCGTTCATTTGCCGGCCTCAAATGTAAAAGTATCCAAGCCGGTCTTGAAACGTCGTTTCTAGTCATTAACTTTTGAAACATCGATGCACCGACCGTTTCCACTAATTTCTCCGTTCGATGTTTTTTTCAATCGCTCGCAGCTTTTCCCGTTACCAGCGTCCCTTCGCGACGGTTAACGTCGAACAGATCGTAAATGGAGACGACGGATGGAAAAACACGATAAGCAAATCGTCGATGCTTTCGGATTCGACGGATTATTCTCGTTTTTTAACTGCGTTACACCAAGTATCGTCATTTCTATCTTTTTTGTTTTTGTTTCGTTTCTTTTTCTTTTTCAGATATCGAATGGCGTTAAAAAGAGGAAAGTCAAAGTCTCTGTTTGATTTTTTAATCGTGTTCGCGAACGTAGAAATTAGTATAAGCGTCCACACAGACTGCCCATCGTGCTTTGTACGTTGTCGTTTCTATCTGATATTTTCAGCGAGAAAGACCGATAAGGTTGCTCCTAAATTTAATCCTCTTTTCCGTTTAAACGCGTCATTGCGAATTAATAGATAACATTCACGATTCATTGATCGTTCCTTCGCGAATATTATACGTAGGTATTTTTAAGAACGGATAGAACGCGATAAACCATTATACGCTATTTCTTTTGGGATTAAAGAAAATAAGAGCATAAAGTTAAATGGTAGAATTACAACTTTACAGTGGAGTTTCAACTTGGATTAAAAGTTCGCTAATCGAATTTCACAGTCGAATGAAAGTACACGTTACGTTCTGTATGTATATCTAGCGACGAATTTCTCGTCTATAGCGTCTACGATATTTTAAATTGCTGTGAATACCGTTCCGGCGTACGTTAGAACCGACTAAACCATCGGTTTCGAAGACTCGGAGACGTCTGAGATTACTCGACGTCCTGTAGCTGGATCGAGAAGGGACGATAGAAACGTAGGAAGAATATCTGCAGCCAAACGAATAACAATGAAACAAATAAACGAGTTTCAGGTTGGTCGAATTAATTCGAACGAGCCTTTGTTCTACGCTGTTAAACCATTGAAAAAGGAGAAGGTTCTGCGCTTCGTTAAACAATTGGGAAAAGAAGTTGGAAATTATGAGGAAACGCGCGTTTCTATTTCATTGAAATATTCGATGCTACGGAATTCTTTGAAGGCTGCCGTGGTAGCTACGGCATTTTGTATTTTGGAAGATGGCGACACGCGAACAGGGTGCTCTTGGATGAAAGAGAAATAGGTAGGGAACGGCGGTGGCAAAGTTGAGATGAGTTGGGAAGGAAGGGTGGTTGGGTGGCGCTGTACCGGAGGCTGCCATTATATCTGAGCCGCCATTTTAAATTGAATTTTCTCCACCCTAGATAGATCTGAAACGTCTCGGCCTTGCCGAGGTTCTTCCTCCGTTGCGAGACGAGCAGTAAGAAGATGAGGAAAAGTAGAGGGAAACCGTACGAAGGGTACCAAACCCCCTATGGCTCGGCTCCCTATCTTTCTCTTCTCTTCTTTTCTCTTTTCTTCCCTCCTCTTCTCTTCTCTTCTCTTCTCTTCTCTTGTCTTGTCTTGTCTTTCCAACCCCTGTTTCGCGATGGATACTCCGCGTCTTCGCTATCCTGTCCAAATGCTAACGGCAGAATTTTGCCTAACGAGGAACGAGGTGAAACACGCGAGAATGTAGAAAGCTGATTGCAATTTAATCGACATTTTCATACTGGCGAAAGAAAATCAGTTGGACCTTTTATACGTAATATTTATTTTGAACGACGAATTCTCATATTTATGTTTATATAAGTAGACTAGGGATATTTATGGAAATGCGCGTTATCATGGAAATAATTAAAAGAGACTAGAAACTACGCTGAGATTTCTGTCACGTGTTATAACGAGTACACCTTATTTTAGATATTTTATACACACGTTACGCGCATTTTATGCACTTTGGCGTGATTAATCCTCTTATTTTTCATGGGAGAGCGATTTTAAGACGCGATACTTGGTCGACCAATCACGCGTTACCAAGAAACTCTCTTTTTATTGATAATGGTAATACGGTATAATGATAACGGTTAAGAAAAAGGATAGCATCGTGGTAAGAGAATAATTCTCGAATCACCGCACAAGAAATCCCATTACCTCGAGGAAAAAGAAAGGTGAATCCGAGACCCAATATTAAGTTAGCTAAGTTTTCATTCGACCTTTTTACTTCGATTCGACTTCCGATCGAAGCCTACCTAGTGGGCGTTTTACGAGAAAATTGACTTCCTATCTGAGAGGAAATAAGAAAAACTGACGAGCGAAATAAAAAATTACCAACGTACATTCCTCGTTTTATCATCGGACGGAATATACCTTTTTAGATCGCTGCACTCCGAATGAAACTCGCGTTTGCGTTTATTATTTTACGGTTTCTAGTCAAATCATTCGCGGCTCGCGAAATATTCTTCCTTTCTCTCTCCGACAATGATTCGTACATCTTCCACGCGGAATTACGAATCTATCAGTTTTAAGATACTTTTATATTACTAAAAACACCGCGAAGGTTCCGGTTAAAAAAAAATCTCAATCTCGACGAACATACAGAACAAAGTAAACTTCTCGTTCTGATATTTAACGAATAAGACAAATCTCTACGTTACATCGGCATTTTTGAAATCCAGAAGCGTCCAGGAAAATATATCGCAAACAGCCGCGATCTAATTATCGAGACGCGCTGTAGTTTCGACATGATCCGACGAAGAAATGTAAAAATCGAAGGGTAGAAGACCCGCAGCCTACGATCCACGAACGTTCGTTCGACAAAGTGTACGTGTACGCGTACGAGGGAATAAAAGTAGGCGATGAGGCAAGAAGAAAGTAGTAGTAGGTATATTTTCTTGCAGAGAGTAATCCATTATCTCGGGATCCATTTTCTGTCTCTATACGTGGGTTAGCTATCAGAGTACGGAGTGTATTCTCTTAGGTATACAGAAGGATAGTTTTCTTGGTCGTGGTTCTCAAAGTAGCAGACATTTTGAGCTGTTCTCTACCCTTGAGGGAGAGAGAACTGCACTTTCGCTATCCCATCTTCTGGCGCTATCTTTCTCTACGGCAGAACATAGCTGGGCGGAGAAAGGGAGGATTGGAGAGCACGGTTATTGAATTACCAACTCTTAGCTTTCCAGTTCTTGTAGGGTACGCGCCTTAAGGGACGCGCGCAAGTATGTTCGCAAAAAGCTCTTTCAGAGGAGTTGTAAATAAAAGGAGCGATCCGCGTTTACGAGACCCAGTCGCTTAAACGCATCCGTATATTTATCTACGGATAAACATACACGAATTACCTTTCTTTCGACCGATTTGTTCGATGCCTTTCGCGCATCAACTTTCAGCGACGAGTCGAATGGTTTTCAGGCAGACACACTCCGGTGTAATTAGATTTTTCGTAGATGCTTACGGAGAGATTATACAAAGTTTGCGATACGTTTGTTTAAATCGTATAATTTTGAACGCATCGATCCATGCGGTTTGTTGTTTCTTGTGTAAACGTATCGGACTATTCGCGTTGGAAAACGATTGATTTAGTAGATATTTTGATCGTGATACAATTTATCACGTAAGTGACTCGATTAAAAGATACCTGCGAAGGTATTAAAGAAGCAGGAGTAAGATAATCCAGTTTCGCGCTTTTAGCATTTCGAATTACTTCTTCTTTTCGATTAAACCAATATTTTTACTAATATGACGCGAGAAATAACAACGGGGACGATTTACCGGGTTTCATTATCGATCTTTTTTTTTTTCAAGATATTCACAAACGCTTTTCGCCGATACGTTTGATAAATACATCCAGCAGTATTAATAACGTTTAGAGCTACCATTTTTATGGATTCGAGGCCTGTTCTATTCGCAAGCACGTATTAACCTGCGTGTGTGTGTGTGTGTGTGTGTGCAAAGTGAAATGTCGTTATATTTGCTGGGTAATATAATTTGCAGCGATGCATACTCGAATACTTTGAACTTTGACTTTTAGATCGGAGCTCTATCATAGAGTAGTACATCGCCATAATCAAAAATAAAGGCCTTAAAAAGGAATAAACGAATCGCAGTACTTTTTGACGCGCGGTATTCTCCAACAGAATGCTTCGAAAATCTACGTTTCGATGGAATATTTCGATGGAAGCTATCGTATCGGAAACGTATACGAATAAAACTATTCCGCACGGCACGGATTCTCTAAAATTCTACATTTTCCAAAAAAAAAAAAAAATACTATTCTTTGTTTCATCTTCTCGTAAGATATATAACATTTATGGCTTGGAAATATACATATGCGTATCGTTTACGTACGTATAAACGTACATGGCGCAAAGTCTTATTAAAAATTGATAAAATACGAAACCGATAGAAGACTCGCAGTAACAGGAATGTGAAATTTGTTACTCTGGAAATTCATATATATTTCGTGTATAACCCGAAGCAAGATACTTAGAACTACTATATTTTGAACCAACTCTTAAATCGATAAAGTCACAAATCGATCGAGGGACTATTATTTTAATAGTACAGGATCGTAGCTGGTTAAAATCGTGTACATTGTTATAGATGGAATGTAAAGTAGAATTATTCTTTGTTACGGCATTATTATTTTTAACGAAAGTTTCACTTCCTTCCCTCGACAACTACGACAACTTCGATGCGAAACTAATGACTCAGGGTGACACGTAAATTCAAATTATTTCGGATGCAAGTATCTTTTGTGCAAGTGCAAATCGGCTCATGTGCCATGAATTCAAATGCGGGTCGCAATTGGTTATGCGTGGTGCTTCGCTTGTTCCGTGATTTCCGTATGTGCAGTTTAAAATGATGCAGGTATAGCCAGATATACACGTACGTATACACGCGCGTCCCTTTTTGAAATTATCGATACAATCTCTTTGCCTAACAGCCGATACATTGTGTTCCAGATTTAATTCACAAAAGAATTTATATCAATCCAATACACCATAGTAATGACATTTTACGAATAGTTCGTCGACTGTCTTTTTAATAATGGAAAGAGAAAGAAAAAGATACTGGCGCAGCGACGGTTTAATATTTTTCATCGCAACGTCTGACGTCTCATTTCGAACGCGTTTTATTTCTCACTTTGTACAGGTAAAAATGCGATCGATGCAGCGTGGAAAAATATACAAGACTTATGTTTCAGAGTAATTTTTATAGTACGATGCTGGTTTGTTTCGTTCAGCGATTGATGAAATACTTCGAGTCAAAATTCGACCGCGTAAACTCGCACAGCTAAACGACCATCGCGTTCGACTTCTTTCGTTCAGCTTCCATTCGTCGTAAACTATAATTTTCCTTCTTCTTTATCTCTACCAACGGTACTCTGAATTTACACCCACAACGGTAGAAAATCCACGGTATTCAAATTGCCCGACAATTTTTCGCCGGGCAATTCCATCGCTTCCATTCGTCGTACGTTCTCGCGTATCTTCTGCAGCCCTTTGACCCACCTCTTACGGACACCGGAACATCATCGGCGCGGATGTTTTTGCGAGCTACGCTTCGAAAACTACGTATCGTACTTCCATCGAGAGACAGAGAGAGAGAAAGAAATAGACAAGAAATACGCGAAGAGAGAAACGGACCAAAAAGAGACGCGATACGGGGAGCAGCAAATCAGAAGGAAATAGAGAAAAATAACGGAAGAAAAAAGATAGGGAACAAGTAGAGAAAACCAGGCTTGATCGAGCCACCCTCGTGTGTCACTCGTTTCGCCATGCGATAGCGTGCAAGAACGAGAGAGAAACCGAGAATGAGAGACTATAGCTGTGTGCATGCGTACGTGTGTGTACGTGTGTGTGTGTGTCTACGCGCGTGTATACGAGTGTACGAGGGAGACAGCGAGAAGAGGAGGAGAGACGGTGCACAGTAGAAATGTCGATAAAACATGTTGGCCAATGAGGAAGCTTGGAGTGACGTCACAGTCGTGGCATTGGCCAATCAGGAGGCACTGGTAACATCACCACGAGGGTGGAAACAAGTCAACCCCAACCAGGGGAGAGGCTTTTCTCTTTCTGGGGGTTGCTTGGAAAAGGGTCGGTTGGCAGGGAATCACGAGAACCCGGAAGAAGAGAAGAGAGGGGAAACGAAGAAGGAGACCATAGGGTGGAAGGGGGAGGGGGTGGTAGGGGGTTGTAGGCGTGATGGAGGGTCGAGAGGGCGACAGAGGGTTCGAGGGTGGCGGTTGGAGGTTCGGGGATTCGGTGTGCATGCCGGGGAGTCGCTGGTGGCGGTTCAGGCAACCCCCAATATGGGTTTACTAATCCCGCGAAACAATGGAAATTGCCCGATGCAAAATGGCGATAGATAAACTACTCTACCTCGGGGTGAGTCCGAGAAAAGCGGGAATAGCTCAGCGACCGACGATAGAGAACAGAAATGCCCCCTGTCCCCGCCACCCCCTCGTTTACAGTCTGATTAACGCGTTCTCATAGATTCGATTCCAGAACACCAGTTCCAACGTACATATTTTCGAAACTTCCAGTCGACTCGTCTAACGAGCTCGTTCGCCTCACGCCGTTGCACCTTTCGCGAACGTTAGGAAAACGTTGATACAATACTTTACGTTTTACTCAGGTTTCCGAAGAATCTTCCTAAATTCTATCGCACTTTCTTCGCATCGGTAGGTCTGGTTTCAAAATAGAAGAGCGAAGTATCGGAAGCAAGAGAAGCAACTTCAGAAGGCCCTGACTCCGATTCCTGCTTGCCAAGGTGCCATGATGAGGAATATTTATCCAGGTGCCAGCAGGGGTTATCAACCGTATCCTCATCCTCACAATAGCATAAATGGAATAAACCGCTACCCTCAGGCAAGTCATTCGTCTCTAAAATATTCATCCGTAATTTCTTTTCAGATCTCTCTTTGCAGATCGATGCTTTTATCTTCTTATAAGTTGTACTTTTTATAAGGTGTTGCAGGCCTTTTTCCGCAAAACAGTGCCGTAAAATATCTTGCAACTAAAAATAAGAAATCACGAGGATCGACGGCACAGATGATCTGTTAAAAGACTAGAAGAAAATTATTATGCTAATATTGCTTTGCGAAAAGAAACCTGAAACACGTAGATCGTCCATCGAAATCCTTCGTTACCGTTGAAAATTTTCTCAAAATAGTTTTACATAGTTCCACGTACGCTAAAAACCGAGATATTAGGTATCGGTACGTAGGTGATAAAATACGAGTAACGTTTCAAGGTGTGTAAATCGATTGTCGCGTTTCGATCGCGATATAATTCATTATATTTTTATCGTATTTACGTATATTAAAAAAAAAAAAGAAAAAAAAAGAAAAAAACGAAAATCGTTAACGCTGACAATGGATGCGTCACGCCTACCAAGCAACGTATCGTATCCCTACGAATGAATTCGATGCGTTTCTCGTTAATGATTTTAACCGAGGTATTAAATTGAAGTGCACCTGAGCGTGCGTCCGGCGCATCACTATCGGTCGATGTAGCTAAATTGCATTTCGACTGATTAGTTGGGTCGGACGGATTACCGAATGCCTACCGGTTTAATTAAGCCAATAATTCGTCGAGCGTATCGGTTTGCCGATAAAAAAGCTTCGAGATCCTCTTAATCGATCTTCGAAGTCATGTTTGACGTACCACGATAAAATTTACCGATACTTGCTCCAATCTTTTTTCATCCGTTATCCTTTCTAGCTGTAATTCCTCTTCTCTCTATCAATCTAAACTATCGTTCCACCATAACGAGTTTCCACTATTATTTCGTATCCTGTACGTTGATTTAAACTACGATCTTTCGAACAACAAAGTTTGATTTTATTTATTTCGAAGAAGAATCGATAAATGCCCTTTAAACGATACGACGAAATTATACTGTCGTATTTTGCTTGTGTAACGAGTAGTTAATTTATACGTGAATTTATGTTTACATGTAGATGAGTACGACGTCCTATCCAAGTATGACACAACCATTTTCTATGTCACATTCAGCGTCGAATATGTCTGCAGTTACTGGTATGAGACAAGATGCGATGGGTGAGTTCACGTGATCTCTAACTATGCGCTATTCGAATAATAGCCTGTTAATCGATTTACGATTTCATTAACTCGCCAGTTAATTTATAATTAGAAATATTTTACTTCGTAGCTTAAGCGAACCGGCGTTATATCCAAACATTGGACGCTCTACCGAAATACGAAGAATAATCGTTGCAGAATTAATTCGTATAATCAGAAAATGTATTTGGTTTAATTCGAAATTTGATTTGCTGTCGTAACATTACCATCGATGCTATAGATTTATCGCTGTTACGTGTCCAATTACAAAGTGTAGCATTTGCAGAAATATAAAAGAGGGAAAGGCTGAAAAATATTAGAACCGATTCGATTCTATAAAAATGAAAACATCCGCTTGTTTTTCTTTTTCTTTTCGTAATTATCATAGGCGTTGGTCTAAAGTTATTAAATGACTTGGTAAAACGTTAGACCGGAAATGACAGGAATCGGACATCCGTACGAACGTTCGTTCGTTCGTTCGTTCGTTCGGTCCAAGACGTTCTCTCTATTTCCGCTCGAAAGCCGTCTTACATCATTTCCGGCGCAAGATGGAATATCGCTTTAAAATCGAATCAAGACTATTCGCGAATTGGCTGTCTATGCCGGTGTCCGTGTTCGAGTTTTCGCTCGGTATACAGCGTAGATCTTCGGAGAATATCTCTGGCTCTTATAACGATTTAACGTCTTAATGCGATAACAAATCGGCCGATTAACGATTACGACGAACCTCCTGGAAAAGTCATTAAATCGATTCACCGGATTGCTTTCTTAAGAGAAAAGAAATTTACTTTCGTTCGTCGGGCTGTTTCCGATGGGAAAGGGTGGATGGATATCTCATTGTCAGTCTTCCTTTTTCGCGTTAAATCGAATGGCTATTTAACTTATTACAACTGATCAATAAATTCTTCGTATTAAAAAGATAATATTCCGCGTATATCGTTGTCTTACGTTCGCGACGATTATCATCGCGATAATTATTGCCATTGGTGACGTATCAAAACTATGGAAAGGAAAAGAAGACGATTTCCTATTTTTTATAAGCAAAGGATTTTAACGTTCGATCTGATTATCGATCAACTCCGTGTTTCAACGAAAATTACCTTTTTGTTTTGGTTTCGGAGCTAAAGATAAGAATCTGCGGGCTGGATCGATTTATCTACTAATTAATTACTTGGTTTCAGGCATGTCAGCCGAGGACGAGTGGTACAACAAGAGTATTTCCGCTCTAAGAATGAATACGGCTCATCATCCCAACCTCGCTGCGCCAATGTTGCAATATCAAACATAATTGTAAACATTATATGAGTGAATCAGATGAAATCGTTACGATATATATATATTTGACTGCATATCTTCATTCAGGCAACTTAGCACCGCTAAAACGTGTTGTCAAGAGGAGACGAGATTATTTCTCGACACTATGAAGTACGTTTAAGAGAACAGTGAAACGAAATCAAATTAACGCGAATCTCGTGACATTTTGCACAAAGAGAGACGAAAAGTCGAATTTACGATAGACACGAAACAATATCGTGTTAAACGATTTAACATCTTACCATGATTATTCGTTCGTTAATGTTATGATAGAAAATCAGCTCTGACTATTGCGTTTCAGTTAATGAGATACGATCTCTAACGTTTCGTCGTAACGTTAATGATATTTCGAGAAAAGTAACTTTGTTAATATCGTTTGATATTATTGGTAAAAAGAAGTAACAAATATTATTCATGTGCGGCGTTATGCATACATACGGATGATATGTATAATTTCATTAAACACACATATTCGCACATAACATTATAATTATTAGTGAAAATGATTATGTATGTACACAATTTTCTATTATTCTGTACAAAGCGTGATATACATATTTCGATCGAACTTTCAATTCTTAAATTAAGCGATACATGTCTGTAGGATCGGAAGGATTTCATTTTTCGTAACGATAGTAGAAATGCATATTGCCGCGTAAAGCAGTTTCGCGTTTGAATTTATCCGGATTATTTCTAAAATAGCGATAAAACGTGTTCTTTTGTTGTTCGTTCGTATTATTTTTACGATATATATAGTTTCTTTCCAACGCTGATAAAGTCAAAGTCAGCGACTAAATGAAACGAACTTGTATTTCATATTTTCTTCCTTCCCTATCTTTTTATTCTCTTTTTTCTTTTTTGACACAGCACGCGCTACGCATAACTAACAATTAGAATAATCAATATGCACGCAGAGTGGAACTCGATACGCGCACAGTCCACGTAATCTTTTTGTTAGTTTCTTAACAACGATCCAAAACAGTTTCGTTAACAGAGGAGATTGTAAATAAGGAAGAGATACGTATACAGTGTAATCAACAGATATTCTAGCATATGCGATTTTTCAATGTCCTTTTAAAGATATAAGCATACCTAAACTTAGTGGAATATTAGGTATTGATTTGTGTGCTTATGTTGGCCAGAGTTTTAAATAATCGGGATGAGAGACGAGGATAACTGACAATGTCTTGCGTTTGAAATTTGAGAGACGCCAGGGGTCTAAATAAATAATTACGTCAATTTCTATATACAATTCCTTTTCTATCTTAAATAATTTTACATCAAATCTTATATCTGTCTTGCAAAATTAATATATATACCCATACTTTAAGACTTAATTCGCGAACAATGTTGTAAAATTATTTTAGTTATTAGATACAATGGTTTCAAAATATCAAAAGTAAATCGGTATTTGCTTTTAATCTTAATGGATTGCAAAATTTTATTGCAAATGTAAATATATCTCTTAGCAATTTTACATTTAATGTAAAATTTCTTTCTGGCTTAAAATCAGTAATTAAATGAAATATCATATTGATTTACTTTCAATTAAAAAATGTTGTATTTCTCTTATCGGACATAATCGACATAAGAACGAACAAGATATCTAATTTGAAGGAAATTTTATTCTATTTGATCGTTATCGATCTGCCCTTATTCTCCCTGGCGTCTTTCAGTGGTGATATTTGGATCTGTCCAATCAACAATCGTCTATATTGGTGTCATTTTTCGATAATTGTCTAATTAATATATTGATCGAGAATGAAGCTGCAGACGACTGCATTGTTTTCGTGTAGTTTTGCTGCAACCTTATTACTAATATCGCTCGCGGTGTTCCACGCGAAATGTTCCTAAAAATTTGTAACATATCACACGAATATACGAACACATTTGCACTTGCATACATACAGAAAGAAACACAACATATATGTGTGTCTATTACGACGACGCATGCATGAGAGCACACATTCACACACACTAACAAGTATGTCAAAGAGAAAAGATTAAAAGTGGAAATGCATACCGGGCGAGCGTAATATAGTTTTAAGCAAGGGTCACGTATTGTACGTATGTGTTGTACATAGCCTAAATAAAAATTACATTTAAAACTAAACGCGCTGTTCTCAAATATTCCACTTAAAATAACCAAATTGAGAAACGTAAAGGAAATATCAGATAAAGAAAGCACAAACAAACTTTAACGAATAGACCACGGATTTTTATGCATTTATGTTACTTTTCTTGCTTTTTGATCATTGCAGTGTATTTTTTTTTTTTTTTTTTTTTTTTTCAGATGATAATCCCTTATTCCAAATTAAATTCGCTAATCCACAACCAGCTTTCTTCACCTAGATTCCAAAAGCTTCCTCAATTTACTTGGAGCTCTCTCGTTGACGCTAAAACTTATACCGTTCATTGTTGAATATCCATTTCTTACAAAAGCATGTAAATTGTAAAAAAAATTTTATTCAATTTTACAATTAAATCCTATATATCAAACATCAATTATGCTAATGAAGTTAAGTGTAATAATCGCTAATTGTAAGTACAGTTTTTGTATTTCCATTCATAAAAATGTTAATACATTTATAATAATTATGTTTCTGACAACGAGTTCGAGAATAACTATACAATACAAATAAGATTATGTACAAAATATTTCTAAAAATAATCAACAGTGTTTGTCGATTTTACCTAGATTTGATTTTATATCTGATTGATTGTATATCTTATTATTCAAACTAGTTGCATTTGCCTAATCTTATAATTGTATTGCATGTAACTAACTTATAAATGCAATTACTTTTATGTAAATTCACTCTATATATATATTTTTTTTTTTTTTTTCAAAAATGTATTCTCTATGTTGAGATCACAGAGTAGTTACGATTTCAATTTGTATAGAATTGACATAAACTAAACATGAAATTTAATATGACCAATATTAGCTTCTCTGTCTAGTACATTTTAGTACATTCTATATGGTATTTTTATAAATAGAACATCATTTCTGAAAAGAAAAAATAAAGTAATTCCTCTTTAGAAACAGTTTGTCAAATATTTTTGATACGACAGCAACACACATTCGACGTGTATGTTTATCACATTCAAAGGAAAAATAATTCATGTTTGAAAGTGAAACTTTACGCTATATAATCTCTCTATTGCTAGTTAAATAAATTCTTTTAACTATAACATAACACGGATCTCACGAATATATGTATCTGCATCTGACAATTCCATCATACTTTTGCGTGTAATAATGCATATTCTTATGCATGTAAATGCATATTACAGCTTTCAAAGTAACAATGTCACCATTGTAAATATTTAATAATTTAACAACAAAATCACATCAGTTTTCCATTTAATGTTATCTTCACTTATCCCAGGCCTAATACGTATTTAGGTAAATTATATGCAAATCGAGGAATTGCCATGAAAACAGACAATCTGCAAAGAAAATATAATATACAATTATTTGTTAGGTAGGAAATTTCATAACAACTTAAGAACTGAATATATATATATACATTTCAGCAGTTGCAATCTCTTTAAAAAAAATTTTTAATCTATTAATCGTAGTATCTAGTAATTGTAATAATTGTAGGAGTAATAATTTAACCTAAAACAATCTGTTTGTAACTTTCAATCAGTAGAAAAATATTAAAACTTTGGAATGCTATCTAATGATATCGAAATAACTAGAATTATATATACGTAAATGCGAAAACGCAATGGATACATTAAATATTTTAATGAATTGACTTTGATAAGTTTGCTCGTTAAGAGGTTAAATCTTTTGATCTTTTTGCTCTATCATTTTTTCTTGTTATAACCAAAACAGAGATACGACTTATCCAGAGTTATATCTATAAATTGTTTTGCAGAATTACGTTAAAAATATACAGTGGTTTTGTATAACTTCGAAAGAAATGAATAACATCTTGTTTGTAACATTATCTTGCATGTTCCCCATGCAAAATACATACAGCAATTTCAAAATTATTTCAATTATAAATACATTGGTGTACAAATATTTTTATGAATCTGTATACGTTAATGAATCATACTAGTGATACTCATATAAATATCTATTGGTTTTAGTTTGAAAACTAATATCTCTCTCTTTTATGATGAAATAAACATTAATTATTTGTGCAAGTAATATTCAATAACATATTAAAAGAGAAGTTATATATAGTTTCAAAGTTATTAGCAATTTATATTATATAGTGGAGGCTTTCGTAACTACTAAATACTAATTTATGCAGCATTGAGCATAATTTAAGCGTATAGGTAAAATCTATGTACATACTTACGCTATAAGCAATGTAGATTAGTGTTGGAAATTTCAACCACCATTATATGTGTTCCATCACCAGAAGGTACTGTCTGTTATTTAATTACTAGGTGCCATTTGCTAATAAATGTGTATATCACATGAAATAGCTTTTTGACCTTAATAATGGCCAATAAACTGTAAATTTGAGTACTTATTATACAACATTAATATATAATAGAAAATAAAAAATATTAATTTCTTTTATGCAGTGCAAAAACAATAAAAGATCTTCCGATTTTTATTTCTATATTATTTCAGTAGAAAATTTTTGCAAAATAGTAAAAAGAATAGTTAAAATATATTACATATTTCAAAACACCACCTTTTATAGTAATCTTTTGCTGAAACCACAAAAGCATTAATATATGTACAAGCATTACAGATTTACTAAATATTGCAAAACTGATATTTTATTTAATAACATATATACAGTATTTATATATTGAGGCAGAATTTTTTAATAATATTGTTTGCCTCTATAATATTTGATATAACAATTATATCGCTTCTTTAGTAATTCATATCACTTCAAACAACATGTAATAACTATAAAATGTACTAATGCTGTGCGCTGTTTATTCTGAAAAATTATGTTGCTACGTTTCTTGCAAGGAAAATGCTGAAACATACGAACAATGTATGCAACTTATACAGTGATTTAATTCTTTATGCAGCATATACATGCATTAAATATGACTTGCAGAAACCTATATTGAACATTAAAATGAAAATTAATTTAATCCTTTGAGTGTTTAAATTAATAAATTATATAGACAATTTAAAATGATTAGAATAAAAAATTTATTTTATGATAAATTGAGAGAATAATACACTGTAACAAATAAAAAATTAAATGCCAAAAAAAATAAATATTTTAATTTAGTACAGACCATGTTTAACAAAAAGAAACGCAGGAAAGGAACACATTATTTCTTATTGCATTTTTTCATTGTATCTGTATTAAAAATTAGATTCAAAAGGATTAGAATGTATGTGTATCGTAACATATATCTTTGCATATTATTTACACCAGATACAAGTAGTTTGAATCATAAAAATATGAACACACTTTTAACACATTTACGTTATGTTGACAAGCACTCAAAGAGCTAAATGAAAGAAAATCAGGAACAGAAAACAGTTAAGTTGAAAATAATTAAAATGCATTAATATTTCGAAAATAGCAGCATTTAAATATTAGTATATGTTCACTACTTCTTGCAAAAATGTTTTATTGTTAGTAGATTACGAATGTTTATGCGTCTATAAAAAATTTAAAGATATACAGAATGTATATAAAATATTTAAAAAATAGTCAACAATAATTAATAACATTTAGTAGATGGAACAATTCTCTGTTTTAATTTTATATTTTCAGTTGCATCCACAGAGATATGAACTTGTATAAACATTCGCTAATAATCTTTCATAAAATCAGTATTATTTTGCTTAATATAGACAAAAAGTGGTAATTCAGGCAATTGCAGCGTGCAGATTAGTAAAATATATTGTACATATCAGATCTTTATATAACTATATACATTTGTAGTACTTATTACTTAGAGCTAATTGTTAACATTTGTTATAAAATTTCTTAATAATATTATTAATATAATATCATTAATGTCATTAATCACAATTCAAGTATTTGCCCATTTCTAAAAATTTGTATTACTTATTTATAGTATTACTTTCATTGCTTCCACTGAATTTTTTAAATTCTTAATTTTATTGCCTATGAGAATATTTTACAAATTTTTTTTTTTTAATGATTATTTAAAAAACCGAATTTTTTTAAATTTGAAATTTGAAACGAATATTGAAAGAAATGAAATTTTACAAACAAAAAGTTTGAATATTTTGTACATTAAAAATCTGTAAATATTGGCAATTACCTTTCACAAAGGAAGAACACATTATTACAATTAGAAATTAAGCTAATGAAATAGGGAAAAATTATCTAAAGAATATAAGAAATATCAGTGACAATCATATACGAATAATAATTGAATGACAAAAATATCTGCAGAATTATACGTCAACTTGGTTGGTATTAACATCACCAGAATAAGATTGGAACCACCAATTAGGTACGTACGAGAAAGCGAGTCCGTTGTAAATCCAAGCTCGCCAACCTGTCCTTGTTTCGTTATCTATCCTAGATTCGAGACTTTGACATAGAGCTTTGCGATCGTGACTTCTTCCACTTCGCAAATCACAAAGTAATCTTTTTCGACATTCATCGTTACATGGCGGTCTTACGGGAGAATTCTTATAATAATGTCTGAAACGTAACAATATGTAACGAATTACGGGTATTTTAATTTTAACTAAATTGTATCAAGAACTGATGTTTAAGAGATATCACATCTCAACTTCAATGCCTGGCCAATTTTATGACCTCGCTATATCTCTTACTTACTTATAATACAGATCGAAAAGCGAAGGTTCATTGCTCATCTTATCTATCAGGGTATCCCAATCCCGTGGTAAAAGCGATGGCATTTGATACGCTTGTCGGGCACTGTACATTTTGTGCCAAATAGGATAATCATAAAGATTCGCTTCTTTTAGATTCATTACCCAGCTTTCGTGATCTACGACCATCTGTAACAAAATTACGACATATTTTAATCACGTAATCATATAATAAAAGGAAGTTTAGGATCACTTACCCTCGTGGTTTTTGGATGATCACCATCGACGTAGTATATCCTGTATCCTGGATTGAGTTCATAATAAGGCGTAACCGATGGCCCGACGTAAGCTATGCTAACAGCTCTTCCAAGATCAGCAATATCGTAAAATAATTGGAATTCGTCGTAGTGGGTATGTCCAAAAAATTGTGCCGTGATTGTAGATTCGTACCTGTAAACATTGAATTTACAGATAAAACTTTAGGTTCGAGTCTACTTGAAAGTATGTACTTCTTTTTTCTTTTAAATACTTATAGAGGATTCGAATCTAGTCGGTCAATATTCGAATCGATTTGCGATTTGCTTGACCCCGTTGCTATTGAATATCAACATATTTTTTATTTTTTAGTATCTTATTACTTTTATGTTACACCGTGTATTACCGCAACATAAGACTGGCAGCATGAAAACCGATAAAACACTTTGATAAACCTATAGCATATGCATCTGGACATAAATGTTACAGCAGATGAATCATAGTCATTTGGAAACTCATTACTACTATACTAGCCTGTTAATGATTTGATAATAGTTCCTAGACCACACTTTCAAACAGTCCGAATGACCAGGTGGAATATGCCCAATGATGTGAACTTTCTCGCCATTCATTTCAGCTCCTTGCAACTCATAAACTAGCCATTGCAGTTCGCTCACTGGATCCGTACTATTTATTAGCAGCCACCAGTTTTTGTTATTGCAATAATTCATATTGACAGAAAGGATTCTGAATCCTGGACGCACTAGAACCGAATAAAAAGCGCCACGGCGAACAGTGTGTGAAACACCTGCTGGTAACCAATGTCTCCAGTGTTTATCGAGCGAGTCGTACAACCACGATATGTCGTTTTCTTTTGGCACAAATGGAGGTGGAAAACTGAAACATTTTTTTACATCAATCTTTTTCTTTTTATATACTTTACTATTAAGCCAAATGAGTACAAAATCAAGGATTACACGTTATTAATGGCAAGGTAGCATTAATAACAAAGTTTGTCAAGGTTTGTTTGAGACAATCAAAATTTTGTCTACAAAGAAGAAAGTTGAGGAAGTAAATAAAAGAATTTTAGTTACCTATTAACAGGAGCACTTTCATGATTTCCAAGAGCAGGAAAGATCGGTATTCCGGGAAACATCTCAATGAGCTGTGTCACCGTTTCATGCAAAACTTTCAGATTTTCCTCTCGCGTTTGATTCCACACGTCATGAGGTGGTAAATCTCCTGTCCACAAAATGTAGTCGATATCCTGGATTAACATGAAAAATTCTTCAAATTATACTCTACGAATTTTTATAAAAACATCTTTTCTTATAAACATTTCTGATTAAATATAAATACTTTTCCACATTCCTCGTTTACTTAAATGTCACAGACAATCACCGTTCGTTGTTTTAAATATAATTACAAATTTTATACAATTTAGTAGCAAAAGTTGTCATCTTTTATCTTTACTTCAAATAAATAAAATTTGTCTGAATGTAGTCAACTGTAGCTTATATAAATCTAGTTACTTACAGAATGTGTATCCGCGATGTGCTTAAGCATATGTTCAACCGTTCTTTTTGGCGTGTCACATTTTCGGTAGTCACCCCATCGTCCAGCACGTGCGGCTGGTGTCTGGGGTGCCCCATTGGTTAATCTGCAGCACAAGGGTTCATTACAATCTGCGTTCGCACCCTCTTGGTAGTAAGGATCGTAGTGCGTATCAGAGATATGAAGAACCTTGAAGGTAGGCGCACCTTCTTGAGGCGGTACGGGTGGTTTCACAGGTGGTTTATTCACTGGCGGGAATGCAACTTCCCACTCGTGCAGAGGATTATACGCGTCGTCGCATGCGTCGCCGATAACAAAGCTGCAGATTTGCGATGGTCCCATATCTACTTGTTTCAGCACGTAGATAACTTCGCCCTGAAGGAAACCATAGTTCAATGTGCAATTAATTCCATAGAAAACAGTCTATAACGATATTTAATATTTCAAGTAAACTGGAAATTTTTATGCAAAGCTTATTCGTCTATGCATCTATAAAACGTTTGAAGATTTTGCTGACAAAGTAACGGTAAAATCAGAAGATCAATAAGAATGTACTTATCATGGTTTTCTCCTGTGGTTTTCATACACGAATAATTAAAAATAATAAGAAATAATTTTAAATAGATAGAGTTTCATTTCAGAGGAGCTGTCTTTCAAAATGAACGAGTTGAAATGATAGGAAATTGTAGAATGGTTTGATAGAAGGGAAATTAATATCGTAAAACTTACCCCAAAGAGCAATGTAACTCCGTGACAAACTCGAGGGCTTTGAATATTAAGGGATGTACAAAATTGGTAAATGCTGTTCATAATTTCTTCGTCGTTTTTGCCAACCTTTATGTAATGTAGAAGAAGACCCGCCCCAACTTTGCACGCTGAACAAGACACCTTCGACATCACCGATGTCTCCACCTCCATCATCACTTGCTTTAGATCCAGTAATTTTAAAGCTTTATCCACAAATCCTGACAAGTGTCCATTTGGTTGCGCGTTCTCCATCTCCCACAACATTCTGGAATAATTGTGCTGAAAAGAAACGGGCGAATTTTTACCACGATCAATGATAGAATATTAAAACCATAAATATAATTACATAAAATTTATCGGCAATTAGATTACAGAGTTTCTATTTAAGTTTGTCATAATTTTTTTAATAAAATAATAGTATGGATAACGCAAGACTGGTTTTCTTTTACACAAATTTAGAAATATTTCCTAGAAAGTTGCGAGAAGCAAGTGGATCCCTCCATGCAGGAAACGCATCTTTTCTTTCTTTCTTCGTTCGGAGAATAATGAATTTTCTATCGAAACGAAGAATCGTATCATCGCAAAAACTTTCGCGGGGAAAGTCACTGACATTGGATTAGAGTCTACGTATAAACCTAAGTAGGAAGGATACAGTACAGGTATATATATACTTATCCTTGTTGATCAAGTTGGTGAAAGTATTTTGGCACTGAAAGTGAGAGTTGGCGACATCGTGAAACGTGAAAAAAAGGCGGGGAAATACGGAAGAACCAAAAGACAAGGTAACACCTTGTGAAAATAAATCGATATACAGAGTGTTTTCGAAATCATAGCACAATCGGAAAGAAAATGATTCCTCGTGTGAAAATATAGATTAACATTTTTTTCACATACAGCTCGCCAAATTTCGGTTCTCAAATCTTATACTCTCTATCTCGTATTTAATATGCATAATTCAACATTCCAACGTTCCAAGTCCAGTATTTCTTAATCAATACCATTACTCTATTCCTTACATAGACCACGTGCTATCCCGTGTCCCACATCCCGTGAACTTGACTTCGGATGTACAGATATAGGATATTGGCACGTAGGATATAGAGTATGTGAATGGTATGGAAAGTGGGATAGAGATCGCGGGGTCTAATATGCACCTTTTCACTCAGAAACGCACTTTCGCAGCACATATGTAACTTTTTTGTATTAGTAATGGAATATTGGCTGTGGGATACGTGCATGACACAGAGATATGAGATATTCCGAATGGATCGCGTAATGTTAACGTTTTCGAAAATGAGTCTCGGTCTATAAAAGTTTGGAAAGCCCCGAACTTACGCGTAGCATACAGACGTTACCAATTTTCTTACCCGTGAAAGTTGATCGAGGTTAGTACCATTAATGCGGATAGTTTCCGCGGTCGGTGGTAAATCTCTGAGCGTCTCGGTAAATGGTAAAACGGTAACGTCCAACCCTCTTGTTGCACTTGCTTTGGCGAGCCATTCGTCTGCAAGTTGCGTCCAGTTGCTCATAGGCATTTCCTCTTCCTCCTTTGACCTGTCCCTGGCGGGACTTCCTGCAACAACAAAGTAACAAACATTTTTTTTTAAGGAAATGTGGTATTTAACTGTTTCAGTGATACGACCATAGATGAAACCTGTATGATACTGTATAGCAGGACAAAACTATGTACCATACTTGTCTCTATTGACGAAACCAAGGTCAATATGTACTTGTGAATCTGAAAAAGATCCAGCATCAAGAGGTTCTTTCTATTTCGTAAAGTTCGAAGTTTATTTTCAGGATTCTGTTCTTTGGTATTTTGATGTTCGCTTAAGCAAATTCGCAAAGTATGCCAATATCAGAAATACATAGCTATGTAAAAGTACGTGTTCACGCAGAGTATGAGCTTAAATTATATAATTTCTCCGATACGCTAGAAACATTCTATAATAAGCGTGTCTCAGGAAATCCCATAATTCGTAATCAAATCGATATCATCGGGCAGCATATAAATTTCAAGTACTTTCTCTATAAAACGAGGTTATGGTATTGCAAACGTTTCGCTCCATTTTCGACGTGAGTAATAAACTATCATATAGTTTGTGTAAAAGCAGTAATGTGCTTAAACCTCCCTCTCCCTTATCCTATGTTTTATCTTTTTTTTATCGGTATACGATACCGTATACTATTTGTTCAATTAATCGAATGATCTAAAATGCAATTTACATACCAGCAGCGCTTTTCAACATTCCAACGAGGAAAAAGCAAATAAGAATACTCGTGATGATCCATCTTTGATTTGGCATGCTACGATTTGGCTCTTTGGTATCGTCAACTGAAACGAAAAAATAGCTATTTTACATCAGATATTCGTAACAAGCAGCAAATTATAAATAAATAAAATAGATTATAAATAAAAATTTCTTTACGCGATCTTTAATGGCGTATAGCAGTGTTTGCCGATGTGAAACGTACAGATTACTTGGAAGAAATCTCGAATACATATTTTGGAGGCAATTAAAAAATTATATTGTACTCGTCATCTTCATCGTCGGTATAGCCAAGAAATCACTATTACTTTTTATACTAGCAGGCGTTCTTTCTTACGTAACGTTCATACGTGTTGCTGTTCCCCTGATTGCCCATTTTCCCATGATTAACTAAATCAAGCAGTCTAATTAAAAACACCTCCGCTATTTCTTTTCGTCTTATTCGAACTACCTATTTATATTATATATATATATATATATTTTTTTTTTTTTTCAAAACTTGGTTTGCTAGAAAAAAACGGTGCATAAAAATCTTTTTCGGACGTTGAGGTGAGACACGATCGAAAAAATGTTGGAACGACAAAGTTGAGATTTGGGATACGCTAATGTGTAGGGAATATTAATAACGATAATTTTAAGTCGGCGATCGACCAACCTATTAATCGAGGATCGTATGTCGCAGTCTGTGAAATTGCACGCGCAATGGATGTTCTTTCGATCGTAACGTGACTACCGGTTGCAGTGGGTCAGTGAGATCTGTTTTGGCGAAAGTTCGATGTGCGATCGTATCTAACTGATGCGCTATTTCCGTATATCTCTTTCCTTTCCTTTCACGAGATTCTCACAACGTTTACAATTAGTCGCAGCAAACTATGACCGATCGAAACCTCCGATAAACTCGATCGCCACAAATCGCTATGGAAAGCTCGGTGATTGATCGCTATTCACGATTATTTCAAGCAATATCAATGACTCGTAGCGTTCTTAAATTAACAACTTCTTCGCTGAATTTGTTTAACGTGGAGAAGAAGAGAAAAGAGGAGAGAGTAGCATGAATACTCTACTTGTGATTTCTGCCATTAATACTATATCCTATCTGTACCGATAAGATGGAATCAGGGTTCCATAGTATTCGCAGGCAAATTATTCGAAAAGCTGATCGCTCGATTTAATAATCGTTTTTCGAATATTTTATTGACGCGTGTGCTGAAAACCTGGACTCTCTCTTGCGTAATTAGACTAATATTATTAGTGAAAGTTTGCAATTGGCACGTTACAACTTACCAGAGTTAATACATTCTTTCTTACCAGAATAAAAATGAAGTTTTACAAATGAACTTTAGAAATCGTCAGTCACTCCATTATTCTGCATGACATATAATTGCAAAATTGTAAAAAAATAGTCCGTGTAACTGGCAATTTGTAACTTGTCGATTTATCGATATCACTGATTAGTTTTCTAGAAAATTACTGTGCGTCTCGTTGTGTGTTTATTATTAGCAAATTACCGTGCAAGAGAGCTCCGGTATATACACAACATAAAATAAACCTACTCTGTTGTGAAACTCTTGCACTTTCGATAACAATGAGCCGAAGGAGGTTAAGCGAACTCAAACACAAAAGAAAAAAAGTAACAAACGCATTCCATTCGATTTTCAAGCGAACCTACCCATTCCCCACGAATTCGATCGATAATTTTATGTTCCATTTATTTGTCTGAGAAACGAGCGCTATTCGATCGCGTCCCGCCAATAAAAATAACGGTGCACCGAAACTACTTCGAATTTCCTAGCACGGAGGAATTCCAAAGGTTCGGTTGATGAATCAAACGGCGAGAGAACGAGTAAAACAGCCAAGTGGAATAAGCGGTTAACCGTTATTCGACCCACCAAGGGACCTTGCTTGCTGAAACAAGCCACACTTCGGCTATGCTCCGTATTTCACTCATTCAAAACGAAATCGTCGCAGAGCGATCTTTCAGACTCTCAGCTTCCGCGCTCGCTTCCCACTCTCCGACTACGTGACTAGTGTTTCACCGCGAGAACCAATTTTAGGCTGAACCAAACGAAAACTCTATGCAACGAATCGTAACGACTATAACTAGGATATTTATGAATATCATTGAAAAAATGTAATCTCTCGTTACCATCGGGGCAAATCACCATATGAAATTATATAAATTATAAATAAGATATTACAGAGTTTATTTCTGCTTATAGTTGTGCTTCGGTGGCAGCGCGTTCAGACGCATAACAGTTGAAGTGATCGCCACTTCTAAGAAAACTCTACATCTGATCTTCGGTTTCTCAAGCGCTAAAGTCATCGATAGCGCGTAGACAAAAGAATGCGTCGATGAGAGACCATAAGCGGTACACGTGCGACGTTGGTTTCGGCGGTTCTTTTAGTCTCAGGGTAACGTTGCTAGCGAGAGGATCTGGATCAGCTTACATTGTATTTCACATTTTGTATTTTATTATTCATACACCGAATAACCTTAACAATAACTATAGTCAAAATTCATCGTGGAGGTACCAGTATTGTTTTACGAATATCTTGGAAACTAAGGCCGACCAAGGTTATACGTAGAGGAGAAAGTTGTTCAAAGTTATTGGACTTTACAACATATTCAACAAATATTATCGAAATCGAAGAGTTCTACGAAACTGTCCTACAAGATACGATAAATGAGAAATAAGATAGAAGTAACAAATAAGATAAAAAGAAGCAAAGATAAGATTTTAAACAATCGCGATGGACGATATAGCTTACGAGCAATTAAGATAAGCTCCACAAAAAGTAAGCTCGAGAAGTGCAAGGATTGGTGAAAGATATTTCAAAGAAAAAATTTGCTCAGAAAACATGCGTGGATCATTACGCAAAATTGATTATCTCTGTTGAGGAGCACAAAAGATATATGCGATAATAATCACAACAAAAACGAGAATTGTTCGATTTTACGAACAATAGGAGTATTATCATACATCAGTGGAGTATATACATTAGTGTTGACCTCGGCAATAAAATTTACCATTTCCTGTTTAAATGTCATTGAGTTGTATTACAGAATGATTCGTTGGTCAGCTTGAAAAGAGAATCTCTCATTGTCCAGTATCAAACAGTCCTTCATCACGCTCAATAAGTTTCCACAATTACCGTGGCACTTGAAACTCTAAATCGCTGATGTTCTTTAAGTTTCAATCATCCAATATACGCGTAATATCTCTTTGAAACTTTGCCAAGTTTTCAATTCTCTCGGATTAAAATTCACATTTTTCATGACAATTATCAAACATAATTATTTCCTACTATTTCTAGACACCGATATTTATGCGATATTAAATTTCATGATAAGTATCGATATCTCTTCCGTTTCGCCTCTTTCGATGATTTTTTAACACGTTGTCAAGGATATGATTCCCGACAACTTTTTCTTTCTACGTGTAACGACCGCTAGATTTGGTTTCCTATATATTGACAAAAAACTGTCAGTGCCACTGCAGTAAATTCTACCCATAACTGTACGTCTGCGATAGCATATACGTCGGCACTGCTGGCCGTCACACACGACCGCATAAAATGACACTTAAACCCAAGCCTATGTGAACTATACACAAGAAAAAAGAATTAAGTTTGGGTTAGGTGGCTACATTATCCGGCCGATCCACAGCATGGCGTCCGACAAACGATAGTGACGCCTAACTATAAACAGAATTCACTGTGGGAATACCGGCAGTTTTTTGCGAATAATTCAAAGCTAAGGAAAAAGTTATTCAAAATATTTATTTCTACAACATATCCAAAAAACGAGGTCAATGACATAACTGAGGTATCTATAATTACCAATTTCATCGTTACCTCTAGTTTATTATTCATCATGCAAAAAGTTGTGTGCATTAAATAAATGAAATTTATGTTTCTGCTCCCTGGAATAAATGTTTTAATACATAAAATACCAATCGGCTCAATAACACTATTATACAGCAAAGAAATGTATGAAACAATAGTCCTCTCGGACGAATAAGAGTCACGGTATGAAAGTATTCTCAATTATCATAAGGGAACTATCACTTAAGCTGTATAGCTGTAGTTACCGGGGGAGACGAGTTGACTCGTCACTCGTATTGCTAATCTCTTGGAAATAATAATATCTTTATCTAGCGATCTTCTATTTATTATGCGTTGACTTTTACTGAATATAAATTATATCGTGTTTATATTTCGAAAAATGTAATGTTCGGTATTTTCGGCTAAAGAATGCTTAACAGTTAAAATTATGTTCTACATTATGTTATTATCTAACGTCGATACTGTTACATAGACAAAACAATAAACTGCGTGACCGATAGGAGGGAATAGTGTTTCAGTTCAACAAAAGGAGTAGATATCTTCATGATACGATACCAGTAATTCAATCGTCAATTTAATATAATCACAAACATATTACATGATAAGAAAGTTTGTATTACCTGTATCATAATTCATATTGTAGAATCTAAGAGGTTTGATATCGCGATTTCATTGCACAAAAGGCTTTATACCATTGGTTCTCAACTAGTACTAACTGGTTCACACTTGCTACTAATAATAATCTATCTAAATTTCTATCAAGTACTTTATGCATAGACAAATCTAAACTTTATCTACGCGGAATTAATTTTTATCTAACACTAAATGTATGTTTGCAGTAAATATCTACTTCTATATACATTTTCCGATTGGTTTCAAATACTAATACAATCATGACAATCGTGTCTCGTTACAGCGTTAATGGGACCCATTCAAAATTTCAAAGTGTTTTGTATAATACATGGTAAACGTTCAAATACTTCCGTGAATTAGTGTACGTATGTGTCTAATGTATTAGCGGAATTTTCTAAATTATTCTGCAAATGATTTATGTACATTCTTATCTAACTACGTTTACATGTAAAATAGGTTTAAATTTCTGTAGGTTATTCGAATTAAACCGTAAGAACAGGAAGCCGTCACGAATACTACAGTTAATCGTATGCGAAGTTGAAAGTTATCAAACCAACGAAGAATACCTTGTATAGTATGTAGCAAGAAAGGGGTCATTAACTGTCATCGATTAACGAGAGTAGACATACATATTAGTTTGGCACTCTCGGCGAATGATAATATATTATTAAACATTTTGCTTTGATAGAGTTTGACAGTCTCATAGAGTCAAGAATAGAATGACGTCTGGGACAAAATAATCGCTGTGTGAACAGCAGTCGAATTCAATTAGCTTTTAGCTATGGTTACTTGATTCTACTTACTCGCATTAACTTAAATACTACTGTATGTACGAGTAATAATATTTAGATATAATAACATAGGAAATGACTTGGTTGTATCTGACTACTCTATAAAAAATAATTTCAAAAATTTAAACTGAGCAAGTACTTCTGCTAAAATCCTCAAAATGTTTCTTAAGAATAGTAAAATTCAACTTGTAATTAAAAGAAATGGAAAAATTTTACCTTAAATTTCAATTCTGTATCACTTTTGGCAATGTTCTCTTTCTGTAACATTTTCTTTATTATAAATTCCCACTGATCCAAGGGCAATTGCAATTGCATATGACAGTATAAGATGATATCGTATAAAATATAAAATTATACAAATGATTTTCAGTCATCTTTGGATTGTATACTACATACATTACATGATCGTTAATAGCATAAAATAAAAATTCTCAGGAATGTAAAAACACTTAAAAAGATACGAACAAGTTACGAAATCGTAGCACAAGGCACGAAGGAAGTGTAATTGTTCTCGATAGAATCTGTTTTCGTCAATTTGGGAAAATTCTCACGTAAATGAGACATTGCGCAAGAAAAATACCTGAAACGATATTACGAAATAGTAACTGTCACTAATTCTTTCCTGTTCGCTGTTCTAGCCTTCCGACAATTATAATCCAATAATTAATTGTTGCTCGTAATGTACGAACTCTTCTTTGTTTTAATAAAAACTAATTCGACGAATGAAAATTTTCAGCCTAAAATTTTTCTGTTCGATTCAAAACAGATTCTTAAAATGTGATAGAATTTGCAAAGAATTCTTACAACAAACAATACAGTTCTATTTTATATTTCTATTAAAAGCAGAATATTAATTTAAATTAGGTATCTGGCACACGTTGAGCGTAGACTAATGCAATGCAGTACAGTAATAAACTCAAAATAGCATATTCTCTGCATTACATTCTGTATGTGATAGTTTTTACTAGTTTTAAACTTCGAAATAATGCGTATAAAAATGATATAATTTTTTTGACATACATAAACAGATAGATAGTATAAAACAGTACGAAAACTAGATAAAGAATTATAAATAAATTGAAACGCAGGCATTCGAACTATAAACCGATGTAAAAGAATCATGTCTGCCACTTATAAGTTATGTTCTATACTACTCTGAATGCTTAACATTTTTTATTATTTCTCGCATACGCAGAGTACTTGCCATTAAATCCATTAAACATTTAAACATCAATTCCATTGAACATTTCATTAAACATTAGCTCGATTGAATATACGGGGCGTTTCGTTTATCTGCAAACGGCAAAATATCTCGCGAGAGATTAAAATTATTGAAAAAATGTTTTAACAAAGACTATTTGATTGGAGGTGATTCATAAAATTAATCAAATGTCATATTATCCAGATTCAATCAATTTTTGTGAAATTTTCGTACTTTCTAGTCTAATAAATTGTCTGAGTTTTCTCTAATATTTTGTAAGCAAGCTTCGTGAAACGATAACATTCATAATATTAATATTACAATGTATTTTTAAATATTGTTTCACTTTTACGATATTGTTAATATTTGTGTATTAAATCGCATTATCAATCGTTTTAAATTGACATTCTAGTCACTTGATTATCGGAACAATGTATGTCAGGATAGGTTCTAATAATAATCAATATTAACATAATAATTCATAATAGTTTACATTAATATGAAATGTTATCAAATACGTATCACAACAAGTAATAGAAATACATTAAAAAATATTTTAAAAATACTTTATTATAAAATGTATCGGCAAGATAATGCTAATCTCAAGCTACCATATATAGATATGTGAAACGGGTCAATAATTTGCAATGCATGTATATTCCACAAATGAGACAAGCTGCAAAATAATTTAGGAACATGAAGCACGTAATACGATATATGTTTATCTATTCGAATAAAATAATTAGAGAATCTCTAAATGCATAATCTAAATATGTACTCGTATTGTACAAACTTGAGCATGGATGTTCCATATAACATTTTCAAAGTCGCGGAAGGATGAAGAAAAGGCTGTTGAAAGCAAAGAACAGGAAATCATTAAGATAGTTAAGAAAATAGCACATACTTTCAAGGAAATGTTGGCAAGGACAAGAGAAGAAGTTATTACTTCTGTTTCACTTTTCTATTTAGAAGTTGTTTCACAGCGATACTTCTTACTTTTGTCTCAAATAAAATTTAAAAGCCTGTAAGAAACTTGTATCTTGTGATTCGCAAATAAATATTGATAATATTAATTTAATCATGCAAGGAATCCTAGAAATGAGATGAACAGTTCTGTTGTCCTAATTACCGCTAACGAAATGTGCTACATCGTAATATTTACAGGTTTCCCCCTACGTTTGATATGAAAGATTTATGTAAAAAATAGTTAAAAATTATATTTTTATCTTCAAAAGTGAAGTATAATTTTTTAGAGGAACCAGTTTTACGCCACTATAGTACAGAAAAATCCAGAAAAATCTACGCAAAGATTTGTTTCATCCATTAAATCTTTGGTGGGCATGAAGCATTGCGCTTTAAACATCATAAATGCTTCTCTGTGAAACTAATAATTCTGACCTATACTCTTTTTGCCGCCCAGCAAGGAAATGCCATAACGAGTTACAATACTTTGGGAATTTTATTTATTTTCGCATTTTTTTTTTTTTTTGCATCTTTCGATTCCCCATAAGTGAATAAACGTTCGTATACACGTATGGAACTATACATCAGGCACCCATTCAACGAATCGTTCATGACCAACGGCCGATCGTCCTATGTCTGAAGCATCTAACCTACTTAATCCTCGCTCTCTCTCACCGTGACGTCACTCACTATCATCGTAACTTTGTCAAGACCCCCAGATTTACTTTAGATGAGCAATCGTAACTTGCGTCAAGAACTTTTATGAAAAGAGGTCATAATCATAGCTAATTTTATGAATTAATGGAATTTGCACTCACGACTGATCTCATTTCGATTACCCTTGAATAATAAGTATATAAGCATGTGTGCACGCGAAGCACCGCAAAGATTTGACGTAGCCGACATAATAGGATTGGAAAATATTCTACAAGTTATTTCGAGAAATGTTCAAGTATACAAATAATAGTATTCATAAAAATACTAAATTGCATAAATATTTACAGTCTAATAATAATATATAAATAATCTTATCTAATGTAAATAATCTAAATCTTAATAATAATTGAGTTTACATATAATAGTGATATGAATCATATCGTATTATGTGGATTGATTTCCTTTTTCTATTCTAATGAATCGTTTGTTTATCATCACCAAGACCCCCCGATTGGTTTTCTCATAAGCCTCGTTCAGATTAGCCAAGTTACTTAAATTCAAACGACTTGATGTCAACTGATTTGACAAATAAATAATAAATTTGGAAGAATATTTCAAGTTAAATAAATAACGGATTCACAGCGAGTGAAGTAATTTCAAGCTTTTTGAATCTACATAGGTAGCTTGACTAATGTAAATGAGGTTTCATGCATTCAAATCAATACGAAGTGTCATTGAAACTATACAAGAGGTATAGCGTAACTATCAAGTTCAATGGAATAAGTTCAAAGAAGAAAAAACGTCGTTATCATCCGCTACTGTTATGAATACGAATTGATATAGTGTCTCGATATAATATGTATGTATAGTACTATAATTAATCGATGTAATAAATTACATTGAAATCAAGGAAAAAAATTTAGATAATTCGTAGAAAAATATCTAGATACTTTTTTATTATTTTTGACTTATGACTTTTGATTATAGTCAAATGAAACAGCAATAATTTTATTCTTCATAGTTATCATAGCTATTCCTACAGTATATTGTAACTCGATTAAATTAATTTTTGAAAGATAATATGTAATAATAAAACTAACGCTTGAAACTACAATACCTTGTTATATCTATATATGTGAAGTCTTCAATGCAATTTAGTTATTCCATATCTTTGTTTTATTTTCATCATAAAAACCTGTAATATGAATTTAGGACAACGATGTATATCAATAAGATTGTTAAAATAAATAAATAAAAGGTGATCGATACATACGAAGTCGTGGTGAAAGAATGCAAAGACAGAACGTATTGCTTAATCGTTTTTGATGGCGTAAGAATACACTTGATTTGCAAAAACAAAAAGGCCTTATGAAATTCCTGACCATGGGATTTTCATCACGCGCATCGAGCTCTCCGCATAACAGCGCCGTATTTAATTGAAATGCGTGTGTTGAAAGTCATTCGTATTGTTCGAGTGAACGCACGCCAAAAAATCCTCCAACGCGAAACCTTTCGTGTAAGACGTGCGTTCCATTCCCACTAATCCTAAGGTTTCGTTGTTACTTATCTGCTTCGGTATTCTATTAACATTCTGTTTGGCTTGTGCCTAAAATTCTTATTTTTGTCTATACAAAGTTTGTATTTTTCAAAAAGTATAATATGCTAATGTTATGTAAATAAAAATAAGGACAGGACATAGGAAAGATGTTTTTGCGTATTTAATTTGGCTGTTTTCAACGAATATAGATTTTAAAAATATGTTTCTAGTCATCGAACTAACTTAATACAATTGTGGTAGAAGTTTATTTTATTTAAATTAATAATAGGGCAAATTTTGATGATGATAGCTTTTTAACGAGTATTGATGACTTTTTAACTATATCATTAGTAAAGGCGACGAATGTACTATAATCTCCCAATTGCCCCAAAGATATTAAAAATTATCATTCTCTGGGACGTACTTACGTATTACATTAGGAAACGCTGCTCTTTACGTTACCTTTATCGCTATCTTTATACATATATAATATATTTATATTTATTATACTAGATAGTAGAAGACAGTATAACAAAATTATTGTTTTATAACAAAAGGAATTTAATTTCATAGAAAAATAAAGAACAGCGAGGTTATGCGTCCAACAACATTTTGGACAACTTTTAGATAAATATATATGGAAGTAAACATGTACATTGTTTAACTTCCCAATACAATTGGTAATTTCAAGAGTAATGAAATAGCGGCAATAATAGTCTGTCTACTTATCAGCTGATTACAACGATAAGGGTATATACTAAAATATAAGAAAACTCACGAATTTTGAAGTACGTAGGGTGTCACGTGGTACATAAAGAAACGTTGGGAAGTGCAAGGATTGAAAAAATGGTCGACAATTTGAAAAATATCTAAGGAACTACGTATTCTCCGAAATAAATCAGTTTTGTAACATTTCAAGGTTCAGCCGGACGTTCCGCACGTTTTCTAGATCACCAGGGACAAAACGCGCACGCACACGTGTTCACTACACTCCGCGATATTTATCGAAAGGATTCTTCTTCTCTTTTTCTTTCTCCCCCCCAATCGGTTGTTGGTATTCCACGCGCGTGCGTATTAACCCGCAACACAAACACGTGTGCCAACCTGGCCGCAGTGACGACTCGGCGTACACTGAGCAATACTCGCCGAATGCACAGAAATATCCCACTTACTATTTCATCCCACACTCCCACTCTTGTCCCCACCATTTGCATATAGCTTTTTGTAACTTCATCTGGCTCCGTTAATTCTTCCTATAATGACTTACGAAGTTAATTACGAATTATCTAATTAAACGATAAATATATTCGTCTTTGTTTAAAAGCAGTTAAAGCTTAAAACTGATCCTTATATTAGTATCTTACATCTTCTTTACAAGAACATTAAAAAAGGGGTGGTTTTATTATTAATAGTAAAAATCATAGTTCTTAACATAAGTTAACCTGTGAAAAAGCGTTAGGACTTTAGCAAAAGAAAAATGAACTATTAATTATTATCTCGTTTGAAACATTCGACTGCAGATGACCCATATAGTAGAACCCCAAATTCTGTATTATACGGAAGCCACGGTTATAATACTGCTTTATCATTTAAGAACTTATTCAATTTATTTAGGAATTGTTTGAATTAGATAATGAAAACCTTCCTAGACATGTGGAAAAACGATCACGATTGATTCATATAACGATATTTAGAACCGATAAAACAACAAGAGGTAAAACAATAATAGATATAATTTATACTAAGACAATACGCATTTATATTTTTTAAGCGCATTGTTGTTCCTGGAAATAAGCTTTTTATTCTGATATTTCTTTCTTGACTCCAATTACAGAAGAGATACGATGTGTTCTAATTGCGTGAATTATCCTATGCTTGTACACATGTAAAAAATTTATAGTATAATAAATTTTTAATCAGTCCCTTATTATACATCGTTATATGAGGAAATAAAAATGACGTTATCAAAGATAAAGGTGATTATTGCACCATGATGTATATACTCACCGACAATAGTAAATTCGTATTCTAAGAAAAGAAATTATCTAGAGAAATGGCAATTACGTGTTTGTATTATTCATCAATGCATGATATATATTGCGTAAAAATCGTACGATGATTTATAATAACAAAATCTGAATTTAATAAAATTGTACAAATTAATTATGGGATAATAATTAGAACTAGCGCACAGCAATGAACATTGCTGCATTGACAGTACCAGAAATTCTCGCGTTCCTACCTCTTCTTGAGTTTTCAAGGAAAGTGATATTTTCTAGATGATATTACTTTGTTTTTTTTATTTTCTACGAAACGATAAAAGTATTAGGTATAAATTAATGGTGTTAAGGTTTTACCGAGATAATCATTGAAAGGAGGCACGTGTTCGATAGTGATGGTCCACGAGACTTTGTTAATCATTTATATTTCTGCATATTGATTTATTATACTTATAGATAAGATAACTATCGTAGAAAAAGCTGTTTGCTTCTAGGTTTATATAGACGTTATTACACTGCTTTATTCTCATCAGTTCGTTTTAAGATACGTATCAATACGTTTCTAATTCTTGTGGGATTTTATATCAACATTTACATCGATTTCAACAACTCACAAACTTTAACTTTATTCGTCATCAGCCAGTGTGGTATAAAATGTTATTACTAACGTCATTATTGATACCGACGATTTTTACTAATTTAATTAGCTGTAACGATGTCAATATTGCTACTACTGCTGTATTAACGAGACCATCCAGTCGGGCTTACAATTGTTTCGTGAAAATTAATTACGGTTGCGACGTATTCGAATCTAATATCGATGTTGGCACGATTATTGGTTCGGCAGATTTCATAAAAGATGGGCCAAAGGATGGAGAACTCGCTAGTGCTGGAAACTCGTTATATGATGTATTAGACGAACATCGATCTGGACGTTGGAGCCAGTCTTATTTAAAAATAAAGGAGCATAACGCCACTCATTTCGTTACGGAGATTGCTTGGATATTTAGCAATAAAACAGTGGTAGTTGACAAGGTTCAAGTATTTTTATCCAATGGCAATTACACGGAGGATCAACCTATTCGGAGATCCTCATTGAATTTAGCGTGCTCGTATCAAACCAATGATCATCTGATTGTTGAAAATTACGCTCTCCGATTTAACTGCTACATTTCCAGTGAATTCATCGAAGATCTTTTCTACCTCTCTGAAGGTTCAGGAATTCTTTTATCGACCTTGAAAATAGCTGGAACAAATTATGCTTTCTATCAAGTCGCTGACGTTTCCATTCACGAAACTGTTGATCAGATCGCCAATTACCATGGATTTGTTTCCGAGCCACCTAGTCGTGCGGCGTTGTGTAGATCGAGGATAAACAAAGATTGCGGAGCGATCACATACGAGCCGCAGAGCGTGGAAGCATTAAAAGGGTTTCCTGATAACGAATACAGTCCACCAGATGGGAAAATTGCTAGCGGTAACAAAAAGGCATTTTTCAAATTGGATGAATATGGTGCAAATCGATGGACACGAGTCAATTTCCCTGACGTGAATTGTTACAATCAGACGCACGTGTCTTTCGACATTATTTGGTACCTCACTACGTCTCACCGTACCGACAATATTCAGATATACGTGAGTAACGAAAATTTCACATCAACGGAACCGCTATCCAGGCGTCATTTAGATCTTGATCCAATTTGCACGGTACGATATTATGGAGCAGTCCCGCCTAAGCAATTGATCATATCATGTCCAATTTCGTTGGAGAAATATCGTCGATTAAATAAACTGAAAGAATTATTGATGTTAAGTATATGGAATATATATGACACTGCGTTTGGATTTTATCAAGTTATAGATATTAAAGAATTGTCAAAGGAACAGTCATACGAAAATATATTGCGTAAATGTCAATTAATAAATTAATATAAAACTTTTATTCATTTAAGTATTGTGTTGTTTTTTTAAATATTAAATATTTATGTAATTTTACACTAATATTTTATACTAGTTTAATCATTAATTATAACAGGTATAAAGTGGTAATAAAAAATATAATCTTGTTATAAATAGCAAAATTCATTCGATAATAGCGAACAGTTGAGTAGTATGACCTTAACTTTTCAAACGTCTTATCGATAAATCATTCTATCACGAACTATTCCTATAAGAGGAGACGTAGATAATTAATTTTATATCTTAAAAAATGCAATACTGATTGTATCACAAATCAAACGTGATATTTTCATTGTACTTTATTAAAAGCAAATATAAGTAGAATCAATAATATACAACATTAATATAATTATCAAGAAGAACTATGTAATTTTCATTAAATTACAATGTTTGTATTAGAAGATTAAATATATTTCATGTTTTCTCCCGGCGAGGGTACTTTGTAAATATGATTAACAAATACGCAAACAAACCTGGCGCGAAGTCATCAGGTGGCACCACGTATCTCACAAGGGATACTTCGGACATGGCCCTCGCTGATTTGAATGAAAAGTGTGGTTAGTTTTGTATACACGTGAAATAAATATAATTGTAATTTTAGCTGTACATATTATTTATTATTGGTAACTATTTATAATCATTCATTAATCTGCATATTTAATTTTCCTGTCATGAATTAACATTAGTTATAAACAATCTCCTCAATTGAATATTAGCATATTGGTAAGCTGACAGCACTTTGTCATTTAAAATCGAAAGCATACTTATCAAACAACGAAGAAGAAAAATTAGAGTTATCGCTGCATTGAAGAATCCGGACTTTTTCAACTTCAAAGTTAATCCGTTTATTGCTCAGTCGAAGTCTCTTATCCAATTAATTCAATTAAGATATCGAAGAGTTCAAATTTTAATGAGTCGAGCTTCATGCTTGTTTTTAAATTATCAACTGTATATCGCGACCAAAATATTTTAGCGCTCTACAATCAACAGACAAAACCTAAATTCCCCAAACGTGCTTGCAATAAAGTAAAGGGATTTAAATATTTAAGTTCCTATTTTCTTACTGGTTCTTGACAATCAACCAATCGGAAAGGATAGTAGATGGTAACATCTTAGTTACAGTCAGATAGGTGGATGGCGTTGTTGTAGGATACGAATTCAAACGAAAAACGGTCAATCGTGTTATAACGTGTAAAATTCATTTTTCCGTAGTATTAGTATACAGTATACCTGTCGTGTTTATTCAGGGAACAAATAAATTCCCGGGGGTTCTTATTTTACGTGTTAAATTTTAATTTTTGAGTGAAATATTTGAAAGAGAAAGAAATAAAAGAATGGCCGATTCATCCGAATGGGAACCGCTTATGCAGAAGATTACTGCAAAACTAAGTAGTACATTGACTCAATTGCACCAAATATGGGAAGAAATAGGATATAATCACGAAGTACGTTCGATATATTGCAAACAAGTATTTGATCATATAGAAGATTTATTAGGCGATATGGTTTCAGAGTCAAAACTGAAAAAAGAAACGATATTAGTCAATGTCAAAAATTTAATGGACCAAATAGGTGTTCTAACGAAAGAATTAGGAACAAATATTACAAATGCTGGATATGAAAATTTATCATTAAAGGAAGTAGAAGAGGCGCTGCGCGCTGATCTACAAAATTTACAATATTGCAAAACACAACGCGTGACTCATTTAAAAAAATTGCTTGCAAAGGAAAAATCCCTTTGTAAGGTATTAGGCACTCAGCCAATTAATATAGAAGAAAAATTACCTTCAGAAGAAGAACTTAAGAGTTTTGAGCTCTACCTTGAAAAACAAGAAGGTGAGAAATGTCGTTTAGAAGCCATTTTTAACGAACAACGTAGAGCAATTGTTAGAATGATGGATGATTTAGGAACATCTCCATCATCTAGTTTTCAACATATAGTATATGAAGATGATGAAAATTATGTCTTTAGCAATAGCAATATGAGTAAACTAAAAGAACTTAGAGAAGAATTAGAACATAAAGTGAATAGTGCAAAGGAACACGTTGAAGACATTAGACAAGAATTAATTGCATTATGGAAATATCTTAACGAACCTGAACATATTTGTCAGTCATTCCTTAGCAGTTACCAAGGATATAGTGTAGCAACTATAAATGCACTAACCACAGAATTGGAGCGATGTAAAGAAAAACGGAAGCAGAACATTGCTAAATATGTGTCACAAGTAAGATCTGAATTGGTCAAACTATGGGATTTATGTAAATTCAGTGAACAGCAAAGAAAAGAGTTCATATATTTTTATTCCCATACATATACAGAAGATTTATTAACATTGCATGAACTGGAAGTAAAAAGGATCCAAGAGTTTTATGATTCAAATAAGTCCATATATGAACTCTTACAAGAGCGTGATGATTTGTGGACAAAAATGAAAGAATTGTTACAACGTGCAAATAATCCAGATCGTTTTTATAATCGTGGTGGTCAGCTATTAATGGAAGAAAAGGAACGCAAAACCATCCAGAAAAAGCTGCCAAAAATTGAAGAGCAATTAAGGAATTTAATAAAGGAATATGAGAATATGCACGAAGAAATATTTACTATAAATGGAATGTCAGTAGAGGAATTATTGAAAGAATCGTGGGAACATTTAAACGAAGAAAAGGAATCTATAAAGAAGGCCAGAAAAGAAGGAAAAGATAAATCAGCGAAAAAGGCAACGCCAATTGTTTCTAAAATTCCTTCTAAACTTGCTTTAAGCTCATCCAAAAAATTCAGTATTCGTCGTCACACACCACTTAATTTCTCAAAGAGGAAACTTTTCTGTAGTCCTTCTCCAAATACTTCAGCAAAACGTAGAAATAAGAGCATAGGAGCAAGTGGATCTAAAAGCAAAAGAAACAGTAAAGGAACAAGTTCTAAAAAAGGATTGAAACAAAAAAATCAAAACGAGAATTCCATGTTACAAAGTTCAACAGCTACTGACACGACATATAGTAAATTTGAAGAACACTTAGAGGATAAGAAAGAACTACGAAGTTCTTTATTGCCAGAAAAGGTATTAGCAAATGCAAGTAAACCTAGAAGTAAATCTAGAAGAAGATCAATACGAACACCTGCTAAGCCACTAAGAAAAAATTTACCATTACCAAAAACACCAACAACTTCAGAATCATCACAATTGCAATTACATAAATCACCACGTAGTCCTAGGATAGCACAATCATCGAGGCTTGCCACTATATCAACACCATTGCCTATAATTTTTTGAAATAACATAAAAATATTTTGTATAGTTATATCAATATGAATTATAAGCTAAAATATTAAACATTTTGTAAATATTTTTATTTTCTTACATATTTTAGTATTAATATAACATATTTTCTATTTCATATCACGTTATGAATATATTATACTTTATTAATATTTATTAATTAATGCGAAATAAATGTATAAATTCAATTTTCTCACAGAATTTCATTACTATTCAATAAAAAAAATTGACGGGATATTTCATGTTAATTTCTTGTATATGTACATATATGTTATTATTTCGAAACTAAACAGTCTTCCAACTAAGACAGATGGCAGAATCAACTTGATATTTTAAAAATAATTTAATAAATAAAACTTTGAGTTCACGAATCACTATTTCTTAACAATAATCCTAATTCTGCATATTGCTGTTATTGTTAACGATATCACCAGTGAGATTTTTTATGAAAGAAAGTGACTGTATATATTTTTTTATAAGATCGAGAGATTAAGAAACTATTTTTGCTAATGGGGATATTAAGCAAACATAGATATCTTCGGAAATAATATTTGATTGTCGCGAATAAAGAGAAGATAAATAAATTTCAAAATATATATTCAAATACAGCTCCAATATTTTTAATATTCTTGGTATTTTAAAAATATTTTTAATCAAATAAAGTATATTTTCAAAATAACATAATGTAAAAGAAAATAATCTATATATTTACTATTTGAAATCATATTTTATCCAAATACATCATTTAAATAATCATTTAAATATTCTATTTACGGATGACCAAACCAGTTTGCTTATAGTCGTTTAAACTTCATACATATCGATTTTATAGCCTTAGTAGACATGCGTTGACATATTATCGTTGTAGAATGCTTTGTACGCAGAACTTGATGTTTTATGAGTTCCGTTTCTTACCTGAAAGAGACAGCATGTGATACATTACCGAAATAAATCTTCCTTAGCAAATATGCAACATGTTATGATCGAATCTATTGTTCCAATAAACCTGTGTCTTAGTATTTTATTTCACATTGCATCGATTCATTTATTAACGTAAGTAATCTCTTATCGCATTTTTTTATGTATTTTCTTCAATGTAATATTTTCACAGTGACAGGTTGAAAGCTTGTACAATTTGTATGACACGACGATTACGATATAAAATTATTTCCAATAATCTTTTATATATATTTTCTTCCTACTTCATCCAATTTCTTTTTTATTTCAATTACGGTACTACATATATCCTATCCAGTGAAACCACGTACATACACGCGTACTTATACATATAGTATATTGAACAATGTCAAGGTCACGGATGTTCCACGTTTCTTTACACCGCGTATTT
This sequence comes from Bombus pascuorum, assembly GCF_905332965.1. Classification (NCBI taxonomy): domain Eukaryota; kingdom Metazoa; phylum Arthropoda; class Insecta; order Hymenoptera; family Apidae; genus Bombus; species Bombus pascuorum. Next base: position 12,509,292 of record NC_083497.1, on the reverse strand, counting down.
TTCATATTTTGCTTATGACATTATGTCCACAACTACCTGTGTCGCGAAACGATTTGCACTGTAGCTTACAATAAAAAAGTTAAGGTAATTTGCACAAAAATACTTCAAGTGCTTTTAATGTTGCAGACGAAAACGAATGAGATGATGTGTTGCATACTATGTAAGTAAAATATTTTGTTAATAGCATATCAATAATGTGTATAAATATAAAAACGAAATAATTATATTTGATTCTACTTTGTACTTATCTTGCTTTTTACGGTATATCGTACGTTGCTCCAGGCTGATATTATAGGTATATGAAAGAAATTATTAAGAAAATCATATATGAAGATGACCACCACGATAGGAGACGTACAAACTCTGCAAACTTTAACGTCACACACCAGTGACGTTACGAGTATTGATTTTGCGAGCGATTGCGTACTTGTAACTGGATCTGGGTAAGAAAATTATCAAAGTTTAGGGGTTTATATGTAAATGAATTTTTTGTCAAATAAACAACTGTAGTTATACCGGTTTGTCTCGAATTGATTTTTGTAAAATCACATAATTTTCATTTTCAACACTAAATCACGATATAGATCATCTTTCATAATATCGATCAATCCATCCCCTATATTGTGTTATATTACTGTCTAATATGATTGATATATACTCCTTGCTAAGTTATATAATATATATCATATAATAAGTTAAATAAGTTATATAATAGTTCATTAAGTTGTACTTTTCCTTGCTTAAGTCCAATTACATAGGTATACTTATTTTCAGTTACAGTAATTAAAACGATATGGACTTGTATATCTTTTTATATATATATTCTTTTCAGAGATAAACGTGTCAGAGTTTGGCAATGGCGATCAGGCGAAGGGTACGTAGAGGCATATTTTTCGCCGTTGCAGGGGCACAAATACGGAGTTACATCTGTCAAAGTGAGCCCACAATCGACGATGCTAGCTTCGGCTAGTATAGATGGGACAACGTTGCTATGGAATTTACGAGTAAGTTAATTACGAGTTAGTAAGATCGAAATGAAATTTGATATCATGGAAAAAAGTGGTGAATCTCAAATATGAAATCCCAGTTTCGGCAATTCATACGTCTGTAAGATACAGATTCCTATATACACGTATGTACATACGCACTAAATCTTCGCACTACCATTAGCAATTAGTATAAAGATGTACGAAAGAGGTATCGTGATATCCTTTGCAGACAGGATCAAAAATTCATACGATGGTTCAAGTAGGCGGAGAAACTGTAAGAGTTTGCAGATTTTCACCCGATTCAACGTTACTTGCAACTGCCGGAGATAATGGACAGGTTTGTCTTTGGGATTTGATTCGACGCAATTTAGTTAGGTGAGATTCTTTTTATTCTCCTGATACTTTCTATGTATCCAAGTATTCGACGAATCGGGCAGTAACAATTCGGATCCGCATACAGATATTTTCAAAAACATGAAGGTGCTGTACAGAGCGTATGCTTTTCACCGGATACCAGTTGGTTAGTAACTACTTGTACGTTTGGTGTCATGAAATTATTCGCCACCAGCGATATCATCGACTCGTGCTTTACCGATAACCAAGCGATTACTGCCCTCGCCTCGATAGATGATGCTCATGATTTAGGTGTCGTATCTTGCGACTTTTCAACCTGCCAAAAGATTACAGGTACATAAAAAATTATAAAACTTACTATCGTCTTTCAAAAACGATCGAAGCCACGAATTCGATTGACTCCGATCACTACAAATTTTATGTTTACTGCTAAATTTACGAATGTATGAACTGTTTCGTGTTTAGGTAACGAACCATTCACGAAAGTGTACCAACTAGTTACTTGCGGTAATGATCATTACGTAAAATTATGGGAGGTAACTGTGATACAGTCGAAATGCGAAACATCTACGGTGAAAATAAGCCTGTGCAGAATCATGGAAAAACACAGTAGTGCCTTAACTTGTGTTTGTTTCAATGCGAACGGATTATTCATCGCTAGTAGCGGCCTCGACAAAACAGCGGTAATCTGGGAAACGGTATGAAACAAAAGAGATAAGAGATAACTATCACACAATATGTGAAGTCCCCCTTATCGCACAAAGTAAATGCATTACTATGATATTTACGCTGTATATATGCATCTATATGTATAGTGGTAACCATATAATTATGCTCTTTAGAACAAAAGTTGGAATAGCTTATTTGTAGATTGACCTACGTACATAATTTCTTAACTTGATTATCGTATCATTTTGCGAAACTTCTATAGACATTTACATATACCGGATGTTTTATTTATATTGGACTCTGTTTTTACGATTATAATAATCGACACCACGAGCAGGTCGATCCCCTTATTTCTTGTGGGATAATAGGGGTGTTTGTTTTATATTACAACTGTAGTCTACAGTTATATAATATATATATATTTTTTTTTTTTTTCAACACCTTACAACACTTGTTGCGTAGACAGGAATTGATTGACTTCGTCGTGGCGGAAAGTACAGTAGTTGATCAATGTTTGACTCGAATACCCGAGGATAGGAAGAACAGTTTTCATGAGTTAACTTGAATACCCGACGATTTGAAGATCAGTAGTTGACTTGACTGCCCGAAAATTGGTAGAACAATAACAGACCCGTTTCGTACTATTAAGGAGGAAAGCTCGGTGTGGGTGTGCCCTTTTTGAACTAAGAACCCGGATTCTTTGTTCACACTTTTCGGTAGAAAAATGAGGATAACGATTCGCGATGCCCATTGGTTATAGCCAATGTTAATAAACAAAATACGAGGAGAAGGTCTCCTGCAGATGTGGCTCATGGGTATCTTTGTTCCTGGAAAAAACCGGCTATTTCGATGGACAAACATCCGCTTCCTCTGTAATTAATAAGAGCGTGTAATAAACCTAAGGATTGTTTTAATGACCATAAACCGAAAATACTTATATAAATAAAAATTAAGCTAAAAGGTTTCGGATTATGGTATTCCTTGGGTTCCTTCGGTTCCTTGGGTTTATTGCAAGTCAGTGTAACGAGGTGTAGGCTTTGGTGGTCAGACCATGAGGGACGTCGCATGGACTATCTTGCGCGACGTAACAGACTCGTTAATATTATATAAGTTATTTATGCTGATTTGTGAATTAATCATATTCGAGATAAACAAAACATTCCGTATATTGATTACGCTTATGATTATTAGCTTTTTTATTTCATCCCCCAATCTTTTTATTCCGATATTTTTCAGGATACCGGAAAGGTGATGGCGATAACAACAGGACATAACAGATATGTAGCATGTTGTGCATTCTCGAGAGATGGAAATTTATTAGCTACAGGTTCCAATGATAAATCCGTAATTGTTTGGGATCTTAAAGGAAACTTATCCTTCGACTCGGAACTCGCACGACGATTTACACCTGCCTTATTTTTAGATAATCACGAAGAGGTGAGATATAAATATATATAACGAGTTCGAGCAATAAACGAAGCTCTAGATCTTCTTTATGATTCCCAATGAATCTCTAATTTTTTGTTGCGGACATGGAAAGTTGCAAACTTTAACCACTGATCGATTTTACGGTCGCACTATATCACTTCTATTACACCAATTACTACATCTACTAGGCTAATTATACTCTTCGATCATTTGAATCGTATACGTAAATAATTACACGTCTATAGAGTTTGGTAAAATGAAACTTCCTCACCTTACCTCTAGAGCGTCGAATATGAACAAACTGTAATGAAAAACGCGGAAACATCTGTTAATGACGTTCAACTAATTCAAAGATTAGAAGAGCACGGTGGAGTAATAAACAGCGTAGCTTTCTATGGAAATCATCTTATCGCTTCTGGATCTGGGTTAGTCATATCTAACATATTTAAATAATTCAGTATACAAGATATTATTTTTTAAATATCTTATTTAAATAATGCCCAAACCTGTAAGCTATTACTAGTTAGAAATATACAAGGTGTATTATGCAACCGGACTAAGCTGCAGCTCTAAGACGGTAGAAGATATGAATGACAAAAATGTCATTCGGCAAAACAAAATGATTTATAATGATACATATTGTTTGGTCCAGTTGTGTAGAATATTCTGTATTGCGTTATTTTTTTCACTGCTTAATTATGATAAATACTCAGGGACAAGTTAATACGAGTTTGGAGCATTGAGACCGAAGAGGGAGCCAATGCCGAAATTATTACGAAATTTCAAGAGAAATCTTATAGCCCGTTGGATGGTCATAAATATAGTATAAACCATGTGGAATTTAGCCCTTGTGGTCGTATGCTTGCCTCCTGTTCCTTAGATGGAACTGTTATCATCTGGGACACCGAGGTATTAACCAATAGCATAGTTATAAAACGTGAGAGATTATCAACGTTTTGATAGTTATGTAGAAAAAGTCTCGCATATAACAGTTCGTTAAACTGAAAATTAAGCTCATTACATATTATCGATTCTCCGTTATTAATTTCACGTAGAACGGTTCTCAAGCAAAATCTTCCTTCGTGAATTCGGGATCCGGTATCCGTGTTTGTCGATGGTCACCGGATGGTACTAAAATTGCTACAGCTGGAGATGATGAAAGGACGACATTATGGGATGTGAATAATATGGAGGAACTTTGGTACATGCTTCAAACTTTTTATATATGTAAATCGAATCTTGATTTCAATTGGTTTGTTATTCTTTATATGCATATAATGTCGTACATATAATATGTATGAGATTACAGGGTGGCCTTCTTCGAACTATTCAACATTCATCTGAATCAATTTTCGCAAAAAGTTAGTATTTAATTATTTGAGTTATTGTCCAAGTGGGTCCAACTATGTGCATCACCCTGTATATACGTACGAATACACGTATATGTGTGTAATGTAATGTATATGTAATATATATGCATTGTATATATTATATATTATATAAAAGTATTTAAAAGATTACACAAAGTGTATATAATATAATGAATCTACGAAAATATTGTTTTTGCTTTATACAAATTGCAAAATATTATTAAGTTGTTGCAAACGTATGTCACAGCATTTTCAGTGGTCATGCCGATGCAATAAACGCGATTGCCTTTACACATGACTCCTGTTACTTGATTACGGCATGCAACGAAGGTACTTGGAGGCTGTTCCAAATCAATGATAACAAAAATTATGAAGCGCTGATTATTTGTGGCGAAGCTCATGACTTAGGCGTCCAAGGGTGTGATTTTTGTCCAACATCTAATTTTATAACTAATGGTAAGCATGAATAGTGGAATAATACGGTAGAATCCTGTTCATGAATTATTGTTAGGAAGTATAGTAAGTATGTGACTATGTATATGACTATTCTGCTATGTTGTATTACAGGAAGAAGTGAGGATATAATCAGCAACAAACATTCTTATCTACTAGCAACTGGTGGCAATGATTCCTTGGTTAAGTTATGGGAAATAACAATTGACAAAGTTAACGTAATCTCATCAGGTAGTAGTGGAAGCAGTAGCGGTGATGTACGATATAAAGAAAGAAGATCTTTCGCCGGACATGGTGGCAATGTCACTTGTGTTCGATTTCCTCCGATTCAAAGCGAAATCTTAGGAAGCGTAGCTACTGATAGAACGGCGCGTATATGGAATGTAGTGAGTAAACATCCTATCCTTTCCTTTCTCTTCACGAAAAACAGACTTTTCGCTAAATGGTAATATATTGGGTTAACTTTCTACCTAACCAATATCAATAATAATCAAAAAAGTTTTTTTAAAAAATTAAGTTACGCAATAATTTAAATAATTTTACGAAGTAACGAAAAATGTGGTTTTAGTACTCTGGGACGTGTTTATACGTGCTAGAAGAGCATGAAAGTCTTGTAACTGCCTGCGCTTTTTCGCAAGACACTTCTCTTTTTATTACAGGTTTTGATCAATTAATATATTATATTATCCAATGCATATTTTCTTGATTGATTTTTTACTACATCAACAATTATTTTGAATCATTCGTAGGTGCTCTTGATAAAACTGTCTTAATCTGGAAAATACCTCAAGAATTGATTTCGCAAAATATATTGATAAATAACTTAAAAAATAACAGAAAAAGGGTATGTTTTGAAAAACATGATGATATAATATTTCGTGTCATCGTATCAGTTATAAGTACGTTTAATTTTTAATATAAAAGGTTGCGGACTGGAAAATCGATGATACGTTGAGATGGTTAGACGAAATAGGCTTATCGATATTAATTAAGAAAGCTAATACGATTTCTTTAACGGGACGACATTTACTTTCCCTATCGGAGAATGAATTAATAAACAGACTGGACATAGAACAGGATGAAGAGGTATATCGTCAAAGAACTACAAATAATTGAAGTTATTTTTTTAACTAACTCGTTTTTTACTGTGCTTGTTTCGTAATTGTTTACAAAAAAGTACACTTTACTGATTTGCAATCGATTTTAGACAACGGAAGCATTTAAAACACAACTGTACTGGTTAAAACGTGAAGACAATAATTCTTCAGAAATCCCTATAGACGATAGCGAAATATCTCACGAATTCTTATGCCCTATCACGCATGAAATAATGAAAGAACCCGTCCAATGTTCTGGTAAGCAATATAAACAGGGATCATAATAAAAAGTATTTGATATTCTAGTAAGTATCTTATTTTCAGATGGATTTACATATGAAAAAGCTGCTATAAATGAATGGTTTTTATGTGGGAAATATACAAGTCCAATGACGAACAAACCTCTTCGAGATACTTCATTTACCCCAAACGTTATACTCAGGAATGCGATATACACTTTTCTTCATGGAAATCGACCAACTGATGACATTTAAGTGTTGCATCTAATGGTGTGTAAACTAGGATATACGATGTAACTTCAAAGAAGTTTTTTTCTTTTTTCTTTTTATATATCTACATACTATATTATACATCCACCTGACACAAATTTTTCTTACACTTGAGGTTATGCACTCTCATGAACGGATATATGAAGTTTTAAAAGGAATAATAAATACGCACAAAAATTTGTTAACAGACTAATCAACAAAATCGATATAACATAATAAATATGTACGTACATTTGTGAGAATTTTGTAAACATCTGTTAATAAATATATTAATTATATAAACACACTGTAATTTTTTAAATAGAAATTATATCTATATCTTTATTAGAAATTGTTATCGATATTTTTACCCTATTATACTTTATATCATACCATCAAGTATATTCTATAGTTCATCTGTGTGTAAGGCCAAGGTCTATTGATGATAGAAGTCATATAGTATATACCAGAGATATATACATATGTACTTATTTACACAAGGTAAAAACATAGCGACCTCTTGAAAAATAAGCAAAATTATATGAGTCATTGTACATATATGTACTAAGGTTAGAAATTACAATCTATAATGTAAGAATGGAATATCGAGTATTTGAATCTTATGTTTTTGAAGACCAATACTATAAAAATTAATAAACCATTAAGCAAACTATTGATAATTTTTCAATTGAGGTTACTCATTATTATATAACTGTCACAGTCACAACTTCCATGTAGAACAATATAATTCTTTAAATTACATTTCTGTTTCCTTATTTTATTTTAATCATTATATTTACTAAACATTCGATCGAGTTGTAAATGTCAGAAATTTTTACACAATTTTTAAAAAATCCAGCTTTGGTGTTGATTAGTTTTATCGTTTTATATGCGTCACATTCCAATAAAACCGATGACTACATAAATTCTCTGAATACTACTGGCTTGAAAAACTTGGTACGATCGAGGCGCTCGTTGTCCAACGTACATATATACACGTTCGCGGTAAAAAGATACATACTGTGTGTGTTACTAACGATAGTCAAGCAAAATGGTTTGTATTTTTATCCACTGTCTTTTATTTGTTTTGTAATATTTTATTGAAATACATACAAATATGTTCGGACAGAAGTGTCGATGAGAAAAAGATATACTTATATATTATACATATTTTTAGGCATCTTACTCGGAGGATCAGTTAGCAGGTACGTAAATGCGAATGAGATCATTGACACCAAGCAGAGTAAAATTAAAGAAGGGCGGACAGATGGTTCTCGATGTTCAATTTAGGTCAAGAATATCCTTTACCTTATTAGACTTACCCTGGTGACATCGAATTACGTGTCGGTGATTTCCTTTTATGGTTAGGTATCTGAAAGAAATAGCAGCAGAAAAGAAGAAACGAAGACAGAACACGAATAGCATTGCGTCGTAACAACCGTGGAACCTTTATATTCGGTTTTAACTCGTTTCTGAATGTAGTTTTGTTGGTATATTTGTGATAGGCAATATATATATATATACATATACATATTGTGCTACAAACTTCAAGATTTATTGATATTCTGTATATATTGTTATCTTTGTTTGGAAAAAAGACAATACAATATTTAATATATATTATTTGGATTTCTACACGTATTTGTTATAATTATCATTATTCGTTTCATCTTTTAAAAGGTGGAACCTTATCATTTAATATATACTTAAATATATGCATATATATATATTTAAAATACACAATGTATGGTTGTAGTTATCAAGAATTAGCTAACAGAATGATGTCATCAATTGAGGGTAAATAAATTTATTATTCATAGAAACTATCATATTTTAAATCAAATTCTGACTTACTTTGGCATATTTATGTAAAGTATAATTTTATGTATCGATTGTTTATAATTATGAAATTCTTTTTACTATGTAGAATTTCAAGAGGCATTTCAACTGTTTGACAGTCGAGGAGATGGGAAAATTCACGTAGCCCAAATTGGTGATGCACTGCGTGCTCTAGGACAAAATCCAACTGAGTCAGATGTTAAAAAATTTACTCATCAACACAAACCTGATGAACGTATTAGTTTTGAAGTGTTTCTACCAATTTATCAAGCTATAAGCAAAGCTCGTACATCTGATACAGCCGATGATTTTATAGAAGGATTACGTCACTTTGATAAAGATGGAAATGGTTTTATTTCTTCTGCTGAACTGAGACACCTTTTAACCACACTAGGTATATATGATTTTTTGACAACATTTTTATTAATTATTCATTACATGATCATATCATATATAATTCATTTTCTAATTCATAGACTAATTAATTCTATTTTTTGGTAGGTGAGAAACTGAGTGATGAAGAAGTTGAAACCCTATTGGCTGGTCATGAAGATTCGCAAGGTAACATTAATTATGAAGATTTTGTTCGACAAGTGATGTGTGGTTAAATTCTCATCTTACTAGATACAAGTAACTATCAATCAGAGAAATTTGTATCTGCCATAAAGTATTTTTCAAGCATTTAATTCCTTTTATTTACTTGTATTGTATTTTATTACTATTGGATACTACATAAGATTATACATAATAGACATCCCAATATAATGCTTTATTAGAAAGATAGAATAACATTAATCTCCTTTTGTTTGTTTATATAATATATTATGCCTTGATGTGAAGTTTTCTTAAAAGGAATATTCAAAATTGAAACTAATGTGAAATTTAAAGAAAGGAAAGGATTTAATCATCCCATAAATCTTTTAATTTATGTATTAATTTGAGAAACTATTTTTAATATTTGTCATTAATTTTATATATCAGTATACATTTAGAACTTATATGTAAATGGAAATATCCTTTCTTGCTATTTATAAATATGAAGAATTGTGCACTGACGAAAATAAAATTTATGAAAAGTGAATCCTAAGTACAAAATTTAGATATTCTCTATGCATTTAGTTATCTGAAATAAAAAAAGGGGCATATACTTTTTTGAAATATATCTATAAACACCTCATTCCCGAAAAATATTAAAAGAGAGACAGCTTCATTAATCCACATATAAAATATAATAATAATATAAAAATGTTAATATTGTTCTAAATGCTCATTAAAAGTTGTTAATTGTGTAAATAGAATGTTGTGAATGAAAAAATCTAATCGATTTGAATCAATTCGATATAACTCGAATCGAACCGAACCGAAGTAAGCCGACATTTAAGGAGGAGCGCTTCAGTTCGTTTCATTCGCCTGAATAGCATGATTGTCTCGGTGTGTTAGTAGTTCTACGAAACACCTCATCGGATAGCGATCGCTGCTCTAGCGAATATTTCATTGTGAAAAAGTAAAAATTACGGCCGCCAAAATTTTACGAAGAAAGAAGTATGAGTATTAACTCCGACTTACCATTAAGTAATTGTGGAAGTACTAAAAAAGGCATAATAATGCCAAGTTTAATATCCAGCAATTGGTATGTACCGTGCGACTACTGCGCCATTTCTGCCTTTACTTGATCATCGCCATCTTATATTCTATTTATTGGAATTTATGTTATCCTTACAATTTTTCTTCAACCAAAATACTTCTTATAAAAGCTATATTAATAGCAAATGTCGACAATCATTATTTTCTTTCATGAATAAAGATTTCATCAGAGGTACTTCAGAAATATGCAAACAACGCATTAATAATTCACATTACCTTTCGATTCTATCATTTACCTTGATAATAGTAAAAATCTTCGGAGTTATAATGTATTTTGTAATCACTGTTATATTTTCTTGTATGCTAGGAATACTTATAAACAAAATTATATATTAAAGAGATATAATATTTTTCAGTAATGTGATTCGGTAGAATAAATGGAAACTAATTAAAATTAATGGTACGAAAATAAAATGATAATGAAATTTTAACGCGACCTATAATTTTTTGAAAGTATTATTTCCATAATATAATACGCTGCCACGTGAATCGTGAACATCCATCGCGTGACGTAGAATCGGCGCGTATGCGTCGACACATTGTACGTGTCAGCTGTTTCTTCTCTACATGTAAAGCACAAAAATCTAATAAACAAATTTTGTTACAACATTATTTCAACCGAATAAATTTCTTTCCATAAGAATAAAAATCGAGGTTGCATTGATATTACAGCAGTTTTTACTAATTAGCAATATCGTATATATTTAACACAAACTGTTATATTGAAACGGAAATAATCGTACATTAGATGTATATGTGTAATATATAGACAAAGCATAGAGATTTCTTACATAATTCTTATTGTAGTGTAGAAGTTGGCATGTGTGGAATAAAATCATGATATAATCATACTTTCAATATTAAATCATAGTTAGAAGAAAATAGTTGTCAAAACAAACTAATTTTATTGTAACGATATAAATAAAATATTTAGTAATTAATTAATTCTTTCAAGCATTAAGTAACAAATGTGAAATCATCAATTTTCCACGGTGACAATTGCGTTATTTGTATTACGGTACGAACGATAACCAATCATATAAAACCGAATGGAAAGACGAAATGAGTCACTACGAATCTTTATGAAAATGCATATTCAGTTTTTATATAATTAGCAGTCTGAACAAAAATATCCACAATGCAATTTTAATCTCGTCTTTTTCCTCGTTTCACAATCGTGCAAAGATAAATTTGAATCTACTTAGTAAAAACTCGTTGATAACGAATGTACTTACAATAAACAGTGATATCTAAATTTACAAGCATATCTAAGCATACAAAGTCTTAATCATAATTATCTTCCTCAATAACTTCGCTTCATTATCGAGAAATGCTATATATATGTGTGTGTGTGTGTGTACGTTGAAAAATATTCTCTATCGCTAGTATTAATCATGTGTTTGTTAACTTCTTTGAACTATTCTATAATTAATTTCAATTTACGATATATTTGTCAATTTCATATCAACCGGTTTTATTAATATGTTTGAGTTCAAAATTCTATGATTTTCCATGAATACGTTATCTCATACATTACGCGCCACATACGTGCGGCAAGTATAAGATTCCAAGAAACGAAAAAAGAATATAATTTCTATCGTTCTAAAACATGAAATGTAAATATATACAAAGAAAGATAAAATACTTAAAAATATAAATAATCTGATAGATAACTAAAAAAAGGAAATTTAATTACTCAGATATTATTGTAATAAAAATATATCAGACAATAGTGATAACATAACTAATCGTGGGCACAATAAAATTTAATTGACAAATAAAGTTTTATAACTGATATATACTTTAGGCATATAAAATATGAATTGACGGAATATATGAAATTACAGTGACATGTCAAGTAAATGTGTAGACGAGAGTTTAGAAGAAGGCTCTAGATTCCAACAACATTATTGTATAACGTTGGGTGTGGGGCCTCTGTGGTGGTCCTGATGTGCCCCATGCCGCATTGTCTGTATCTACAGTCAACACAGAGAGCCGCGGCGTGGGGATCAAGCAGAGTCAGCTCTCTGTGAGCTCCCACATTGTTCAAGTACGTATTTACAATTATTATATCGGATGAAAATATTTTTCTATATCATTATACTACTTAAAATATTATATTTTCTATATTTAAATTTTCTCTGTATTTGTTTATAAAATTTATATGTATAATTCCAATTATGTTACTAGGAGGATGAATTATTGAAAGCTGTGCGAAATAGCGAATCATTACGCTTGACATTTACTCTACATTTGACGGAAAGCACATCCGTTGAGTGGGAAACTGTAGTATGGCGTCATTGTCTTTACATTCGTGTGCCAAGCTGCCTTTTACCCGAAGGTTCGAAAGAAGGTTTCGTGTCTCTCCTGGAATACGCTGAAGAAACATTACAATGTACAAATATCATCATTTGTCTGCGTAAAGACAGAGCGGATCGAGGTATTTGTCAACCGTTCTTTGACTCCAATGAAAATGATTATGAGGAGAGAAGTTTCTCGTCTAAAACACTTTGTTGTTATGGTTTAGCTATGCTGGTTCGTACCTTCATGTTTTTGGGCTTCACTGTACTACCGCCGACTCACTCCTTGGTACCACCAGGCAGTGATGCTGGCAATCTCTACATGCTCTATGCCATCGAGTAGTCAACCAGAAGCTAGACTTCTCTTTCAAATTTAACGCACAGGTATTTTTTTTGTTTTTGTTTTTGCGTAAATATTATCACTTTAACCAGTCCGTTTTTTGTTGATCTAAGCTTCTAAGCTTTACTATTTCCAAGTAACTTTTATCGTTTTTCTAAACGTTTTTTTCTTTTTTGCCTTTTTTTCAATTATAGGGGCTAACGAGCATATAAACGGAAATGTATACGTTCTACAACCATCGGAACGAAAAATAAATTACAATCCAAAGGTCTTAAATAGCAAACAGAATTTCTTTCTTTTCTATTTTCTTTGCTAGTTTGTTATTTACTAATAAAAAAAATCACAAGTTTAGGGTTTTACGAAAAAATATATAAAAATTCAAAATTTTCATTTCGCAACTCGCTAGGATCATAAAGTAAATTATTGTATTAGAAACTAACGACTTCGAAAGATGTAAAGTATGTAAAATATGTCAAAAATAACATTTCCAGCACTATACACCTTGGCGTTAAATTTAAGAGAAATATCTTTATATGTATACGTACGTACATATATATATATATATAGAAAGAGAGAGAGAGAGAGAGAGAGAGAGATAGGGAGAATGAGTGTGAGAGCGAGAGAGACATGAAAATGTACGGAGAAAAACGAAGAAATACAGAACAAACCGAAACTGATAGTCGGGTATATGTAGATCGCCAACATAACAGGATGTGGGCGGAAATGTCGATTCATTCTCTTGAATACAATGTTAAGATCATATGAACAGCTGACGAAGCTCCCCACGTAAAAAATTTGACGGTATCAAGGCTTAAAAGTTACATAAACCTATGAAACGTCAAATTATAAAAGAAATTTACTACTAATAAATCTCAATGTTAATTGTATCAAATTGGATTTTACCGCGTTTTATTCTGTATTATTATACATTTTTAAAATCATTTGTAAGTATTATTATTCTATATACACATATACAGATATTTTATACATGTAACGATGCGCAACTAGTGTTTGGTTTATCTTAAATAATTAATTCTTGTTTAACTTGTACTTTTTACATGATGTATACAGATTCATTACTTTCCCAATAAAGATTAGTTCAAATAAAGCATCAACTTGTGATACGATTTATGAAACTTTGATATCATTCAGTATCTGTAATGAGATGTGCAAACATAATTCTAAACATAATCCCAATTAAAAGATATATTTATAATATTTAAAATATTTCGTTAAAATATTTACTAAAACAATCAATTACACACTGGTAGCGATCGTTGTAATCGTAATTAGGTCGATATTTTCTTTTTGCTTTATTATGTTTAGGTATTTAAATAATATTTCTAATGGCAATGATTGTAATTATAATTATAATCTTTGGTAACCCGAATCAATTAACATTGTGGAGTTTGTTTTAGTAAATGCGTTCTTTAGTGTTGACTTGATAATAGATGACGTTAAATGAAGTAAAAAAAGTGTTAATAGTTTGCTAGAAATATAGATAAGTACAGAATAATGAATTAGTATACGTTAAAGCAAATAGTTTACGATTTATCTTGAGTTTTCAATTGAAAATAAAACTCTCTGCGTTCTATTAACTAGTACTGTATACTGTATTGATATAGTTGATTACGTGGAGATACATGTATGTTACATTTATTATTGTGGAATTACCGAAAAACACTCTTGCTAAATAAAACTTTAGAAAAACGCATAAATTTTGTACTTCGTTCTATATCAGAAGAATTAAAGAAAAAATTAACTTTTATATGTATACCTTTGTATATACAATGTCCACACACGCACATAAAAGTAGAGCTCGAGTCTCCACTTAGCAGAAGCTCCATATCCTCACCAGTCCGTTCCTGTAACTAGCTTCATTGTGATAGGTGACCTCGAAACTCTGCATTACGTATATTAAACAAACTTTTCTCTGTATCTTAATTGTACTTAACGCTTTCCACTTTAACTCGAAACTTGAAACCTATTGAAAATCTAGAAAGTCAAAGAAATAAATACCTGGAATATATTTTTCTGAATAGCTACAACGATAAAATATCGAGTTTTTGTAGTTACGCAAACACTACTATATAAAGAATTATATACTTAGATACATATTTTAAACTTGTAGTATCTTTTCATGTAATAATAATTTATTACTTCATATAAAGGTACAACTCAGCAACATAATCGTATTAATAATATTGATACAACTTAATTCAATAATTGTGTTATTGTATTATTATTGTAGTATTATTAGCAATGTTTCCAAACAATACACATTGCATGGCGTGTATGAAGTGTTGGTGACTTAAATTATGTTCATTGAAGATGTTTAATAACAATATGATGAGTGACATTTCTATTCATGGTTGTTTTATGGTTTCTTTAATTGAAATAACAGAATACGAAAGTAACCAACAATAGTGAAAACGAATGTATCGATACATGATAAAAAATCGATCCGATTTACAACATTCACTTCCATTTTATTATATTTTATAACATTCTTATTCAAGTAACTTGTTATCTTATACTAATTACACAGATGTAACTTAGAACGATTTGAAATATTGGATAAAATTAATTCTCTAAACAGTTATACAACTTATCATCTACAACTCCTAATTAATTCAAAAACTTGTACTTCACTTTATTTTATTTTACAGTAAATTAGTCCTTTTGATGTCAGTATCTATTTCGTCTGAGTTATTTTTTGGTACCAATCCTAAACTGTTTAACATTCCGGATGGTGTTGTATCCTCAGCCGGGTAGCTAGACACTTTGTTACATTTAACCAAATGTGTGGCTAATTGGTTTCCATCGGTTGTTGCATAACCGCATGAACATCGCATCTTTTTATTTAATGGAATATTAATAAGAGGAGAAGGAACTACCAAACTGGTCATCGGTCGTTCGTTATGAATTTGTTGTTGATGTTCCTTAAACGCACGCCAACAACAAGTTACGTAGCGACACAGTTGGCATATTTGTTCGCCTGGATAATGATCTTGTTCATCTATATCTTCTTCGCATTCTTTACAGGATAGATGTTCAATTGGAACGTTCACCGTAATTGGACCAGTGATCCATTTTTTAACTTTTTCATCGTGTGGTAATTCCGTAACTGGACTATCGATTTCAAATCGTCTATTTTGAAATCGTTGTTTTGCAATCATTATTCCGTTATTACCAACTGAATACGGAACAACCTTTGTACTAGACACAGAGTCATGCAATTCCCTTTGATGACTTTTTAATGAACTTTTTTGATTAAACCAAAGACAACATCTAGAACATTTATTTCCACGTCCTTGTTCCCTTCTGATAACATGTCTTTGCATATGTAATAAGAATGCGTGAACGCTGGTAACATTGGGGTTGCCTTCTCTTGCAAAATCTATTATTTTTAAACAATAAGGACACTGTAACCCTTCGCCCCTTTCATGACCACGATAGAAATGATCAATAGCGTCTTTATGACTGGAAGTACGATAACCGCAAATTTCGCATCGGTAAGGCATCTCTGAAGGACAATGCACCGTCGATAAGTGGTTAATTAGAAGACCAGTGTTCCCGAATTTTTGTTCACAAATGGCGCAAACAACCATGTCACTATCAGAATGACCAAAAGTGCTGTGTGATTCCGTAACGTGTGTAATCATCTGATGTTGAGATGAAAATGCAGTGCAACAATACCGGCATACAGGAGAATTTGATTGTCCAGGTACTTGTGGTGGCACATGACCAATAGTGTGTTCCATTACATCTGTATTTGAACGCAATATTGCAGCGCAAAGAAAGCATTTAAAATATAGGGAACTTCTATGTTCCTTTAAAAGAAGAGTTTTATCACCTTCCATAGTAGCATAGTAAAATTCTTGCAACTGTACCTGATCGTTTTTACATTCCTTATCTGTTTCTCTGATGCCTTTTGAATCGTAGATGGTTTTTTTCACCTCGGGCTCCGGACTAATGGCTGTTGTTGGATTTCTCTTTCGTCCCCTCTTCGGACCAGGTTTCGTCGTTTGAACGGAAGGCAATGTTTCTTGTTGTTTCATGTTGCTACTACTTGGGATCAAAACTTCGCAGCCCGAAAAAAATTCTTCTTTATTTATCGTCATAAGCGGCGTCAATGGTGGTGAATTCGTATTTGAGTAAGACCAGTTATGAAACGGATTAGCACCTATCTTATTCAAACGATCTATAAGACTTTCGTTTGACTCGATTCCAGTTTGCTCCGCAATATGTTCGATAATGTTGTCAAATGCTCGGGCAGCAGTCGATCCGTACATTTCTCTCCATACTAATTCGTCCAAAAATTGTTGTATCATTTGTCTACTAAGCAAACTAAGAGTATTTTGAAACATTCTTGGGACAATTTTTCTTAAATATTCCATAATGTGATAATTGCTCATAAAATTTCGAGGACCCTGATCAGAAAATGCTGACTGTGTAACATGATTAAAACCCATCTCTTCAAGAGTGCTTTTATCAACGGTGAAATCAGTCATAATTTTCGTATCCGGGTGTACCCACTCCTTCAGTGGGTGTAAAATATTATTGAACCGTCGTTTATACGATCTATCACCATCTTGCACTGGATCACATGCTCTTAATCTTAAATCAAGTGTGGCATAATGCAATACACCAAGCACTTCGACTTTAACTTGTCGTAAATTTCCGTCCTGCGATGTTGTACCTAAGCTAATTACACCAACTTGTATCACGGAATTTTTGCCTCCCATTTTACGAAATTTATCGCAAATTGCAGCAGTACAAACACTACGTAAATGTGTATAAAAATTTTTCACATATACATTTGATACTTTCACCCAGGAAGTAACGTTTTGAACATTTGTTTGGCATGCCCAATGATAAATTAATTTTAAAAGAATGGTAGGTGTATATGTAGCACCCTGAAAAATTGAACCGGAAAAGAGGGAAACAAAACGATCTGCACAACATTCTGAAATCCAAACGTATCCTCCCGAATATGGAAATGTACCGGGATCACTATACATTCCTAATTTTAATTTCCTCTGATAATTATTATTATGTTGGGTACAAAATTGTTCAGACTTTACCAACCCTTGCTGTATCAACCATTCAGCAAACTTTGTAGCCGAGTACATGAGTACGCTCTTGACTTTCAAATCTGAAACGTACATTAATAATTTATATAAAGAAAAGGGCGGCAACCGATAATCACACCCATGTTAATAGGTACCTAACTCTGATCTTTCTTTCTGAGCTACTATTGGCGCGATATCCTTTGTACGGAGATTCGGTCTAGCTACGATGACCAAAGAAGGAAATGTTCTGCCTCCGTTTATTTTGTTAAAAGTTACTTCCTTTCCATCTGGAAGATTCTTCTTCGATTCATCAATTTGGTCGCAAGCTAAAGTGAAAAATTATTGGAATTAAAGCAGAAAAATTCTATTCGTCTACTACATTGACTGCAAATAAATTATCTGTAACGTCAATTCGATTTCCCAGTCAATACACAGCAATCAACGTGATAATCATAAAGCGTTTAATTCCACATAAATTCTTCCTCTAACCTGCATTTTTTCCAATTGATATTCCACCAATACTCGTATGCTCTGTTGGTTTTGCAATAGCCAGTTTTGTTGTTGTTGCCGATACCGTTATCGTTGGTGATACCGTTCTTGTAGTCGTATTTATCGTAGCCGATGTCGATGACACTGTCGGTGTAACCTGTTGTTTACTTACAGTTTTTATTCTAAGATTAGTAACACCTTGTGGGCTGGTTGTAGCTAAAACATTAAATTTAATTTGCAGAGGCTATGTGTCTAGCGTACGTAATTAGCATATAGCTAATTTATAGATGCTTTATATCTTACTGAAGGTATATTTCATAGTGATCAAATGGAACTTACTTGGTGTAACAACATGTGTCGAGCATCCTAATTTCTGTTTTCCACGAGGTACTAGCGTGGGCTACATGATTAAAGTAAGATGAGATCAGTTCAACAAAAAAAAAAAAAGAAAAAAATCTGGTAGTGAAACGATATTTACGCATAACATACTTCCTCTATTATGTCGGATTGTTGTACTTCGAGCACTTTTGTTCTGCGTCCGGAACGAGTATACTTATACTGCAAGAAAAAGTAAAAAAGAAAAAGTAAGTTTTCTTCAAAATAGAACTTGTTAGAGCTTAATAAAGTAATGAAAAACTTTTATACATTTTCTGTTTGAGAATGTGCAATGGTAGATATAGTTGTAGCTGTAGATGTGGATGTCGAATTTGGTGTTAATGTTGAAGTAGAGATTGAACCTGATGAAACATTGGTCATAGAAGTTCCTAAAATTTATTACTTGTTACTTACTTATTACTTTACTATTGGTTTATTGTATATGCACAATAAACAATCATAAACAATTATTTACCTTGAGGTTGAGCAACAGATCCAAGAATAACTCCCATTCGTGAATCCACAACCAATTGTATGTTACCCTGAGATCCATTTGCATTATTTAATACATTCAATTTAATAGATTGGTTTTTATTTTGATTCTGTAATCAATATCACTTCTTAAAGACATAATGATAATTGTATAATACATATATACATTGTTTATAATATCCATAACACTTACTACATTGACAATAGGTTGTGAATTATTTTTAACCGTTGCTTGAGCAGGATTTGAAGGCCTGGTATACGAGAAGATACAATCACTGAGTTTGCTAAAAGAGCAGCAATTGCAAAAAGATAACATCTATGTAGAAAATGATACCTACAATGTATATTGATAACCGTTGACATTGCCTGCTTGGCATACCAATTTACCTCCATGATCTTTAACCAATTCCTCCAAAGTGGCAGCAACCTACAGGTATATAAGTGAATAAATTAGAGGAAGATTGAATCTACCATATAAAATTACAAAAAAAAGAAAATTGTTTAAAGAAAACAAATAAAACATACTCTGTCATAATTTTCTTTGAGTTCTAATCGTAACACTAACTGTGCTTCGCTGAGAGGCTCTTCTGAACACTCCAAATTTAAAGTCATGTGAGGTGGTCGATTGTTCGTTATTGAACGCGTAATCAGTCGTGTTTTCGGCATTTTTGTGGTATGAACAATTTTTTGACAAGGTGCAGAACTGCCTACAGGGAGTAACATACATTTAACTTCAGTAAAATTTTACTGTATATTTTTGCCTGCTTTTCCGCAAGGAACGTAAACGATACCTTCACACTTTTCAGACTAAAATGGGTTTCATACTAAAATAATGAGTGTACTGTTGCTGGGTTTTCTATACATGTAACTTCTTTTGTGTGATACCATCCGATCGACTCAAAAATGAACTATGATGGCGGCGTCACCGGCGTCGCCATAATGAAACTAATGGCAATGATGAACAGCACTGCACAATACGTTCAATGCTGCTGTATTAACGAAAGTGATAACGATAACATAATAATGATTAAGGCAGCGACTATCCGAAGATAACCAGATAATGGATAGAATCACAATGGCGAAAATATAAGTTACGAACAACACCGGCGACCTCTGTGATGGATGGTAAATTTAATGGAGGCGTGGCTTAGATTTCAGTGCACCAATCATATAGACAAGTGTTGACACTCGTATACCAAAAACATAAAAGAAAACATCCAAAAATTGAGTCGTGAAAAATCAACATGGAAGACATGAAGGTTTACGTTCTGCGTTATACATGATATGCTATAAGTGTCTCAAATAAGAACAGGACACTCTACTCACTTCTATCTGTCTCACAAGAACGAGAACTCTGTTGTCTTCCATGTTGATTTTTCATAATTCAATTTTTGGACGGTTTTCCCTAGCGAGTGTCGAAACCTATTTATATGACCATGCTCTGGTGGTAAGATGGCAAACTACTGAACGTAGGTCCTTTGGTCTTTCTGTTCATTTATTTAAATCAGCTGATTTATATATATTCCAAATAATCGCTAGCTTCTAACAATTAAGAATTTTTTTAATTAAAAAAATGTTCTTTATGAGCTGTTCTATTTAATCTTTTCTCTCGTTCAGAAGCTTGCACAGCTGTTGATGTACTTACTAAGCTGTGTATTAAGTGAAGAACTCGGGAGGTTGACTGATGGGATTGCTGTGTTCTTTAAACGACGTATGCGACTATCTAGAAGAAAAAATGTTGGTAAATTCCCGACACGACTTTTAAAAAATTGTAAATTTTATGTCCAACTGTATATATAATTACAATAATACTTACTTGATGGGATAAAATCTTCCTTTGTAAAGTGTAATGAGCATACTCTCATCGACGATGATACATTCTTGCCCATTTTTAGAACTTTCACCCATGCACTGAAGCGGTCAATAATTTCCTCCTTATTTAATTTGTTTTTCAATTTAACTAAGTTTTCATTTTCACGGGGAAAATGATAAAAACGAACAGTGTCACGTTTACATGCACGACTGTTACAACCGTACACACAGCAATATACTTTACTTTTATTTTTTCTGGCAGAAAATTCCATTTTAATTTTTATAACTGGTTAAATAACTATGTAACTCTTATTACATTGATCAATTTAAAAGCATTAAATAAATTTAAAAGCATTCATTTTTCACGTGACCATTCAAACATTGATGATCATATGAAATAACATGGATACTGGATACTCGACCTACTCTCAGTAGTTTAATTTTGCTGTCACTAGTTGGCGTATCAAATTTTCAGTTTCCTATAGTTAATGTTTATGCAGAGTACATACGTATTTATATAAGTAACATGTATTAAATTAAAACCAAATTTTTAGCATAAATTATTCAGATAAATTTATTACTTAGATACTACGACTCATAGTAAATTGTAATTATCTTTTTGACAATAATTGAAATACGAAAGTAGGAGAATTGTCATTAAATCTTATACACATGATTATATCAGGTTATATGTATACAGTATACGTACATATACATAATAAGAAACTGTCTGCCCAAGTCACGAAACATTTTAGTTAATTTCTTTGAAATTAATTAGGGTTATTTATCTGGGTAGATTCTGTGTACTACTCTGTATTTTTTTATAAGTCTACTAGTATCATCTTAACAAAGATATGTTATTTACTTCGTAATTATCCATTTATTAATTCAACGGAATTGCGATAGAAATATATAATGTTCATAAAGTATATTTCTATCAAGAATTTGTTATTTGAAAAGAAAATAATTGTTACTGTTATTATCATCTAAAGGAAAGTCTGATAATGGCTAAAATCATGTAATATAAGAAAGAAAACACAGTACATGTTGTATGCGAAAACGGCAATGAGGATAGGTTTCTTTTTTTATTGAAATAATCTATCACTGTAGTTTCCATGACTCCTTAACGTTAGGATTATTGGTAGAACAGTTTGGTGGTGATGTTTCGTGGAAGTAAATTACTGGCCAATGACGAGCGGTATATAATGGCGATTGGCGATAACTTGAATGATCCATTGCAAAATGATATGGATAATATGTTTCGCTACAAGGTCTCCATTGATCTTCGTTGGGACCCACGTAACACCTACAAGATTGTTTAATTAGTTATTTATTTATTACTAGACTGCTAATCTACAATTAACGTTTACAATTAATGATGGAAAACAAAGAAAATGAAAATAAAATGGAATTAGCTCAATCGATATTAATCGTACCAAGGATGATGATATCCTTGTGAAAATCCACATTGATGACTAGGTTCGCAGCAGTAATCCCAATTACCATATTCATTTTCAATTTCACAAGACCAGAATCCAGTGATCTCATTTCGTTGACAGACGGTGCCGTTTTTGCAAGGAGAACCGTTTACCGTATAACGTCGAGATGGAGGAAGCTGGTTTGTTGCTATTCAAATAAAATTAATATATAGCGATGTTAATGTAATTCAACCTATAACTCATTTGCTTTCCTTTTTCATCTATACTAAGAATAATTATCATTAATGATTTATGTCGGTTGAGGTTCAGCTATATACAAACGCGTGCGCTTAAGCCTAAATATAGGCTGTAATTTTAACGTAAAAGTAACTGAAGTTTTTTTCGAATATTTGAAAGCGAGGACCAGCGATTATGTATATGAAAAAATTATTCAGAATGTTGACTTTGACAACATAAGGTCATCGAAATACTTACAATGGAAAAAGTTAAGTCCATATTCGGAAGTACCAGGTTCAAGAGGGGATGTGTTGTCTCCACTAGCTAACTTATGCTTGTAATCGTGTTCATCAGGTCGAAATTTATTTCTCCATCGAGTGGGATGATAGGAAGCTGGCTCATGAGGGTAATGTATTTCGCTCTCGGGTGTTCTTTGAGCATTCGGATAACCGAACTCGGGAGGATGTGACTGATCGTGATTTTCAAACGTTGGTGCATTTGTCGTATTGAAAGCATTCGCGATTAAACCACAATATGGATCAAAATCTTTCCATGTATATAATGCGTGATCATTATCGTGAACATAGTCCAGATTTGGCCTTAGATCTCGTATTGATATGTCGCTTAAAAAACAGTTACTCCGTGTATTATCGATAGTAATGCTACGAATGAAATTAATCATTATTGAACGATACTTTTTCTACACTATACGTAACTATACTAATAGACTGCGGATGTTTATGCAAATTATTATGTGATCTATGGACACGACTCAAGAAATGGAATCCAAACAGAGATTTATTTCATCTACTAAATGTTATTATGATTACTATACTTTGGATATTTTATAGTGGATGACACTGTAACCGTGCTACAACCGGGCAAAGAGTGATTTCTCATTCTGTGCATTCTCGGATTTTTCAATTTCCCCTAAATGCATAAGCATTCGCAGACCACATATTAATACTCACCGAAAGTGAAGTACTCACATGTAATTAAACGACATACAAGGTACCACACCGGCGTTTCTCATCGTCGAACACCTTCGGCGGCAATCCTGTTTTGTAACAGCTCGCATCGAGGAAATCACTGCGTGAGACATTAATTTGCATGGTCTATGATATTCAGAATAACAAAGTTCGTCCATGTGCGATTGAGAGGATCCCTTGTCGTACGGAGCAATTGCATTCGAATTTGATAGGGACGAAGGATGCGTTTCGCAACCATAGGATAATGTATTTCTTTCGTACAACTCGGCACCATCCATATCTGGCATATCGATAGGATTTATTTCTTCTGCCGGCCAATCGCTTAAGAAACAGTTAGGTGATACGCGTTCATGACTGTACACTTTGTGATTGTCCATCGCATATTTGAAAACGAAGCTTCTACAAACAAATTCTTGCGACGTGGTGCACGCAAATTGACATTCTCCAAAATCATTAACAAATATTGATTTCTTCGTGACATCCATCGGCATGGTAAATCCACTTCTGATCCTCGAGAAACATTCCTCCAAAGGATATCGATTTGTTGACTTTTTTAAGTAACAGTTCTTAGCATCCGACGTTAATGCGTAGGTATCGTAATCGCGATTTGGTTCAAGATCCGTGTAAAAATTTAGATCCTGATAGGAACGATCGCTTAGTAAACAGTTATCGGTAGGATTCGTGGTTGCCACATTGCATCTACATAGATACATAGAATAAAATTAATAACATAACATAATTCGAAAGGTGACCTCGACGTTCTCTAGTGAGAACGAGGTCACTGGTGTTCAACTACGACGGAGTTGTTGAATTTTAACGTTCGATGCGACAAAAGCAGCTAAACATGCAGTGACTTGCGAAAGTATTTGATCAATTACCGTATTTACAAGTTTCTCGTGTTATTCAATATTTATTAAATCATTTATTATTTGAGTCATTTAATCATTATTTGACGTTATATTTATTTCAAACAAAGAATGCCCAACCCTTAGGTATTAGTAAAAATTCTTCTATTCTTTCGCTTACCTATAAGCAAAGCTTTCGCAAGAGAAACTTGTTTCATTGGTACAAAACTCTTCGCATTGTTCAAAATCGTGTGCCGCGCAAGTCTTTCGTAAGACGCTTCTACTTAATTTTGAACCTGAGGCAGCTTTCACTGAACATTTTCGTGTCATTTGTGATGTCTCGTGTTTTTCATAATATGGTTCTTTTGGAACGGACACGTAATTATCATTATAGCCGAATGCACTGCCGTAATTGTACAATTTCCCATAAAATTGTTCGTTCTCGTTAGGAATGGAATATTCCTGTGTCAGAGGATGGTCTAATCGTGAATTGGGGAAACGTGGCGATTTTGCGTCAAAATATCCTTTATCGTAATCAATGCGAGAGTTGACAAAGGTATTGTCGTTAATTACATCGGGATTGCGAGACTCCGATTCTTTCCAGTTGCGATTCCAATTCAAATCGTGATAACGAGACGTAAAACCTATTTCGTTTGAAATAAAAATAGTATTTTCGTTAATAATGAGAAAAATATGATAGATTATTGTCTCGGTTGTGTACTCTGTCTTATATCGCTACTCTCCTCCAATTACATCGTAATCGTATCGTATCATAATCTAAATAGAATTATTTACCATGAGGATGTTCGTAATGAAATGGTTTGCCAGATCGTGCGAGACCATTTGAAAGATCATAAGCTGATTCGCGATATAGTGGATAATTCTCTTTATAGATCGAATGATCCGTGTGCACGAAATCTTTATTCGCATTTTCACGGTCCAACCATGCGTTTTGACTGTTTTCTCGAGAACTTTTTGCATAGCTTTTCCAACGTGGTATACCGTTATCATGCCATGCCGAGGAAGGGCAATTGTCAACCTTCTCGTAATAATCGTAATAAGAATCAATTGAAAAATCTTCATCGGTATCCATGCGAAAATATGGTGTTGATGTCAATTCGCACGTGCACTTTGAATCATCGGTCCTACGTCTTCGAATTACGGGAAAATTATATTACAATCTATAGTTAAATTTTGTTATCGCATATACATTTTTAAAAACCAATTCAATAACATTACAATATTCTATTGCACGCAGCTACGATGATTATAAAGAATAAAATCATTATACCTCGATTTATCTCTAATTTTGTAATTAAAATGCATCTTGTCAAAATAAGCAATTGTCTGTCTACTTTAGAGCGATAGAATAGTATATAGAGACATTTTCACATACCTATGATTAAAACCTTTACACACAAAAGTCTTTTCGTAATCGCATGCTCGACAACAATCCTGTAGATTTTCACAATTGACGATACGCTCGATGAATAATCCCATCATTTTCTTGCCAGGTAGCAGCTTTCGATGACAAATTATAACTAAATTTTTGAAACATATTTATCTAATTGTAAGCTATACATACACCTATATCACATGCAACATCAACAGATCGTAATACGAGAACATTTGCGTAACATTTACTAATAAATGAATATGTCAAATCCTAGCATTAGGATTTGGATAATCCTGTCGTATCATTGTAAACTTACGTGCAAAATCATCGTTATTGCTTCTCTTCGAGATCGTTGAACTATAAATCGTACGAAGAAGAAGCAGCGAGATAAAGAGACTCCAAAACCACGATTTTGTAAACATATCTGCTTCTGTTTCTTTAATTATTAAAACCGACACAGCCAATTCAAAAAGCCTCCCTTTTCTTAGTCGAAATAATTAAAATCGTTGTACTTTTTGCCACGATGATTTTCGTAACGGACACAAAAATATTAATTTTCGTGATCATACTTCCTTCATAAATCTTCTTCAACTTCTTCTAATTATATCGAGCTACATTTATTATGTATTAACAGTGTTATTGAGTATCAACAGAGAACACTACACCCTTCAAGAGATACCGAACATGTGTAAAATCGTATACGATGGAAACACCAAAACGTGTAAAAAGTAATAATGAAATTGAAGTCCAGCATGGTTTTATAGAAAAGTGAGTGCTTCGGATGTAATAGTGGGAGGAAATATTCGCACGTTGGAGGAGGGACATCATGATGATTGCTAAAGGTTGTTTGGAAGAATTGGTTTCTTAATATGCAAATACAACGATTGTCTTCACAAATACAGCGAGGACCTTAAGTATCGAGGCATCTATTGATATTTATTACAAATCGAATGCTTTTCACTGCTTCGATCTTCTAATTGTTTTATTATTGCATTGCGAATATTTATATAAATTAATATATTCGTGTTTCGTTCATCAAACGGAAGAAGTTAGTCGTATGCTATGATATTGAATTTCTTCGATTTTATTTAACAAATTTTAAAATTATATTATAATTTTTGATAGAGTCTGTATTCGATACGTTAGAATTCAATGTGGAAGATATTTTTTACTTGCCATTACTCGGTTCATTATTAATTTACTATTAATTTTTCATACATTAAAATTATGTCACTTTAAAACTAAGCGAGCTCTATTATTTACGTCCTTCGAGATTCGTCAAGGATACAAGATGCTATTATTTCAGCTAGCTCGATCATTCTAATTGTAGTATGATTCGAAAAAATTGGTCATTTACATATACATCCAGTACTTTTTTGTCGATGAGCCATCGCTTCTAAGAAAATAGTAACTTTATAACACGCTTATTTATATCGAGCAATTATTATCACGTAAAATAGAAATGTTTAGAAATCATAGTGACGATAGTTGCGTAATTACACTATCAAAAATGTATTTATTATTAATGTATTTATGCAGTGTATATGTATATATAGCAGGACATAAAATATTGCAACTTACCGAAAGGTGTGGGCGATGTTTTTTTATTTTTGTTTCCAATAATATCCAGAACACTACGGTTATTGTCCTCGGAAAGAAATCGTTGATCGTGATTAATAAGCAAACCATAGC
This sequence comes from Bombus pascuorum, assembly GCF_905332965.1. NCBI lineage: Eukaryota > Metazoa > Arthropoda > Insecta > Hymenoptera > Apidae > Bombus > Bombus pascuorum. Next base: position 12,481,501 of record NC_083497.1, on the reverse strand, counting down.
TACCAATATGTCCATGACTCGTCATACCATTTTTGTTTCTTGAAATTTCAGAAATATATATATCATTTTACATACTTTCTTTAAATTATTACGTTCGATGCACTGTAGATTACTGATCACTAAACTGTGGATATTTTCTTTGCCGATTGTAAATATGATTTTCTATCGTTAAAAGTAAAGATAGAAATAAAAAGGGAATTACCTTGAAGATGTTAGCGTATTATGTGGTACTAATACCGAAATTGGTTCTGGTATTAATTTTGAGAAAGGATTATCATTATTTATAATGGATCCTTTACTAATAAGCTTATTTGCTTTCGTCGAACGATTTTCATCTTCGCGTACGAAACTTTTATAGAAACGGTCAAAATCGCACCATATCGAGTCTCGTCGTTTTTTCGCGTAAACATCGTATTCCTGATCGGTTTCTAAATTTTCTAATGCCGGTATCTGTCGGCTAATTAAACAGGTACTGTTACCCTTTACACCAACGCTAGAAAGAAAAAGATAGTGAAAGAAAGAGAACATAGTATCGATTGGTAAAATACCACGATGGCTCGATAAAACGTTCCGTTGATTTAAACAATTTTTTCGCGATATCGACAATATCCCGTACCCAAATGAAAACGCATTGCAATCATGCTTCTTTCCTAAACAATTTTTTTCACATTCCGTTAAACTCATGGCATTAGTTCGTGACGCGATGTCCATTTCGGGTAACTTAGAACCAATGGATATCCTTGTAAAACAATCTAAATCAAAAGATCTATTTTTATCGTTACGATATTTAGAACGGAAACACATTTTCTACGAATACGTTTTACTATACGAATTACCATTCCCGGTAGGTGTTAAACGATTATCAATTGTGAGACACAGAGTATGTGAACATTGTTGAAGAATATTGAAAATTTGCAACACGAGTGGCAAAAATATATAACCCGGTCTAAACATTTTATCATCGGTCTAACGAACGATTATAATTTGCTTATATCTTTAGTCGAAAGATTAATCAAATAAAGATTCGATCGGTTAGAACGGCAAATAACCGGATTCACTATTATTATAAAACGTAATGACATTATCGATAACGCGGTCATACATCTTACACTAGATACTTTAATCGAAATGAGATAGTTTTCTAGTTAGGTTTCTGTAACATTCAACGATCTAAACTTGACTGAGAATACTAACGAACAGTAATGCTCTCTTATACAAAATGTAAAGAGTGTTCTCCAAAGCCGCTATTACGTTAGAAACGTTTCTCTGCCCGTTGCTTCTCCTTCTTCTGTTGCAGATCTCTACTCATAGACACGAAGAAACTCTTTCAATGTGCACTTGCGGCACATTGTTCTCCTGGTTACATGTACATCACGATGTTCAAATAACGCGCTCCTTTCTTCTCGCGTTTATTCACGCGACTTGGTCGCGCAGAATGAACGCCGCTAATTGGGTTACTCGCACAATACAACTTTACGCTGCAGGTACATACCTGAAATAAAATTAAGGATGCAGGATTTATGTAATTAATTAAATTTATCCTCTGATATACAGCGGCTCGCAAAAGTATTTCAACGCTTATAGAAACTTTTTATAAATATATTATGTATCTTATACAAAACGTTTTCAGATTTCATTAACACCTAAAAGACGAAATTTACTTACTTATGGTAAAAATAATTTCTTGTAAAATTTGTTTTCAAGTTCACACTTGCTTTTCCAAAAATCAATATTCTTAAGTCACAACATCGTTGCACCAAACGAGCCATACAATTTCAATCGCTTTGAACGATTATCACATTTAACGGAATCTCTCAAACGAATTCCTTATGCAGTGAATCATCATTACTATGAACTATCTGAGGCATAACGGCATAACCGAAGGTACTGTACTAAAGAAATGCTTATGTAACGGAAGTGAGACGAGTTAAACATAAACAAAGCTGGGATGCGTTACGCTTCGCGAAGCCTGGCCCAAAGAGGGAATGACTCACCTTACCACTATCATTCTGTGCTTATGAGCACAAAATTCCTCTATTTGTTTCGTTATGAACACTAACGTGATACATACTAACTACCGTGATTAGTACTGAATTACATTAATAAATTTTATACCAGCAACTCGTTGAACGAAGAAAGAAATAATTACATTTTTAATTTCATTTCAAATATCATAATTATTTGATATCGTTATGTGTATTATCACATATGTCATGTCAGAAATACTCAATGTGTCGTAAAGAACATCAAATATTTTTTATTTTTATTAAAAATGTATTAAAAATATTAGATATATAAGAAAGGCAGATGTAGTTATAAAAAAATTTATAAATGACATGTATTTTTTAAAACCGAAAATAAGAATCTGCTCATTGATTCGTGTGCGTATTTATGTACAACAGGAAGATTGCGAACTTATCTTAAATCGTTATCGAGGAATAATTACAAAGAACATATCATTCCATATTCATAAAATCATTGAAATAAAGAATCAGAAGAAAGTTAGCAACAGGCATACGGTTTCTCTTGCATTCCGTGAGCGATACTAAGGTTTTGAGCACTTTCCTCGATAATCGGTGTACACAATAAGTCTATATCGTTAGGATCTAAGTTTGTCGATTCGCATACTCTTATTGGTGTAGTGTCATGGTCAGTCGAAGATAATCCAAGGAGACCTCTAGCAACGGTTAAGAATACATTCTGAATGCCTTCGTCTTGAAGAACCGACGTTTCATGATAGCTTGCACCAATTTTCGTAGCGTAAAGTCTACCCTCCTCTGCATTGACTTGCCGCTTTTCTATTAAATCAGACTTGTTTCCGATCACTGCTAATACCAGAGCTTCTTCAACGTTTCTTCGAAGTTCTGTCACCCATTGTTTCATTGCTGCAAACGTATTGTGCTGAGTTAAATCAAATACCAAGATAGCTGCATTAGCATTTCGATAGTACATTGGTGCCATTGATCTGAACCTTTCTTGTCCTGCTGTGTCCCAAATCTATATCCCATAAAACAAATAAAGCCATGCAGTATTCAGCTCTAATAACGTAATAAAGATATCTTTGAAAATTCAATATATTATATTCTATTTTGTCTTGAAAGTGTTTATACAAATTCTTAAGCAACATCGAAGCTATTTAACATGTTCTAACAAATAGAAACATAGAGAACAAAGAGAAATAATTTTATATTTATCGTTGTACCCGTAGCATTATTTTTGTATCTTGTATATTTAACTTGCAATTATAAAACGCTGCTCCAATTGTAGGATTCACCCGACCGTTGTATGTTCTCCCAATATAACGCATGATCATACTTGTTTTACCCACACCTGAAAAATTACAAATTAGAATTAGGTGGTATTACAAAGTAGTCTGAGCTATATATCGATATAAACAATAGATTAACCTAAATATTCTTTAATAAAGCTATACAAGGTTATACACGGTTTCGAGGAATAAACGTATATAGATGTAAACACGAAATATAGAACGAAAGAAAATAAAAAATGTAAAATGTTTATTATTACGCAGAATTTACCTTGTGAACCCAAAATGACTATCTTCCCCTCTGTCTTCATTTTCTATGTTAAAGAGCAATACATAATGATACAGCTACCTTCCACTTTCATTTATGCTAGAAGTAATTAATTCAACACCAAAGTGACTTTTGTCATATAACGTATAATCTGGCAAACAATTATTAAAAACGGTTCTTGAAAACTGTAACAAAGTTTCAAATACATAATAACGATCAGCGAATAATGTTAAAATGTGGTGTATACATTATATAAAATTTAGATACTACATACCTGTGTTTCTATAAGATGACAATATTTCTATCTAGATACCGAAGTACACACTTGAGAAGTGAGAAACACGTTAAATTACGAATCATATTTCAATTGCATAAATAGATTTATATATTAAATGAAACACAGTATTACGGCGACATCCATTATCACTGGTAGCAACTAGCACCTTGCCTATTCCTATATCTTTAATCTTCTATTTAACTACTTAAATGATAATATATCGATCAACATGTAGAATGAGCAATAAAATTCAGTTGTTATCGACGAAGCATAAAATAGAGAATATCTGTAATACCGACTTTGTAAAGAATCGGAGTGTTATTCACGCCCTCTGCGATTTACTGCGGTGAATATAGGAAACTATATTCAACTCAATTGTCAAGGGCGATAAAATCAATATGTGCATACATACACAGTTTCACGGAAAGATCTTTATTAAAATTTTGAAAAGAAAATCTATCGATGTCAATAACTTCGTTTTGCGACACACCGCATTTTAAATATCGTTCTTTATGATATACGACAGTTTTTGGCAGGTAGAGTCCAAAAGTTCTACCTTAAAGCGCGCAGCTGATTCATCTAAAAGTTATTATTTATTTCGGTAAACCATGTAAATTTTATATACGTAACTTTCAAATAAATTATATGTATATATATAATGTTCTTCCCCTGTAGTCTCCGTACGATACGAAGTACCGGTTAACGTAAAATTTGTTTCTTAAAATACTGGAGCAAACGGTGCTTCGTTGATTTGGAAAATTTTATGGCATTTCCTGTACAAGATCAACGATAATCTAATAAACAGCGGTGCTATTTTAGAAGGCGGTTCTCGTTCCTCCTTCTATGTTTCCGACGCCATTTTACATTGATTACGATGCGGTTAGCTCCTTCCAATTTCCCACTGTACTATACGTAAAGCGAGTACTTGTTCGGTTCCTTTAGTGCTATCCCTTCTTGATGTTTGTTCGCTTTATACACAATACGCAGCCTTCGTACTCGTTACTTGCCTCTCCTTTTTATCTTCCTCTCGTTTGTCACCATGTTCTCGTTTCCGTTGCACGAATTGAAAATCAGAAACGCGCGAGTCAAGATTTCGCCAATTTGAATTCAATCGCACTTATTTTAACTTTTATTTTATTTCAATTTTATCGTCACTTCAGTTCCATGATTTAATTAATCTCGCGTTCGGTAAAAATGTGGCTCGTATGGCGCTCACTTCTGTTCTCAACGTTTCGATTGATCGATAAATAGCCGGTTCACGGTAAAGTGAAATGTGAATATCACGTGACCAAATATCACCTCGTAGCTCATCCAATAGGTCGCATCTCGTGATGCTCTCACTCTCTCTCTCTCTCTCTTTCTCTTTCTCTCTCGTCTCCTGGCATCGTCGTTCTTGAGTTGATTGTCGTAGATCTTATTATCCCCTCTTGTCTCAAAGAGGGACCAAGCTACAACTCGGGGGTGTGTATGCTCTCATATACTCTCTCTATTCGTGTTCATCTCTACACGTGTTTGCACGCGTGTGTATGTATACCTAGAGGTTAGTCCGACGAAGGGTAAAGTCCCCTTTGTAGCCTTGGGCCAACCTTGTTAGCGCTAATGATGGAATCCGTCGCGAGATCCGCGAACGAGACAAGTCGGATCTTCGATTTCCCGTCATCGCTCGCGCCATTATTCCTTCGTCAGTCATACAATCATTCTACGTCACGATCTTTATTCATCAACGAGAATACATAGATCTGCTGCATTGAAATTTCCAATACATAATTTTTAGTAACCTGTTATGTTTCGATCTCTCTCTTTCTCCTTCTCAGATTTTTAATACTTTACGAACTTGTTTTCTCATATATTTAGTAAATAGGTTAAGTTACATACGAAGGCTACAGGTGGAAGCACGAGTCACGTTTCGTTTGATCTTCCAATTAAATATGAGTTTTCTCATCTGTCGGAGTATTCGAACGACGTTGGTAACATTAGCCGCGCGGTTTAATTAACGTAGAGACTGAATTGCGCGATGCTATTCGTTTCTTTTACGAAACATTATGGACTTAGGGATAGAAAGTAAGGCGCAGGAGCGAATGTAAGAAAGAAGAGGAAATAAAAGATAAATAGAAATAGGAAGGAGAGTTGCCGAGCGACCTTATCCACCGTTAGTCACGGAAAGCCATTAGACCGGAAAACGAGGTAGAATCGCAAAACGCAATGGCGTCTAGAAACAAACGACGGCCGATAGGAGCGAACAAGCAGTGAATCACCTAAGCACTTGTTTACCAAGAGAATCAAGAATTCAGGGATGCCGTTCCAAGTCTCGGAATCCTGCCCCATTGGTTTTCCAACCCCACCACGACTTCCTACTACACCGGAGCTAGCGCAATGTCGTCGTCGTCGTCGTCGTCGTCGTCGTCGTTCGTCCTCTTTGTCGTGCGAACGAAAAGGACAGAAATAGAGAGTCGAAGGTTGGGAGTTGAGAGTGAAAAGCGCATGAGGGGTGACGACGGCCACTGGCAGACTCGGGGTAGGAGAGAGAAAGAGAAAGAGAAAGAGAAAGAGAGAGAGAGAGAGAGCCGGGAAAGCGGCACTAGAATCGCTAAATGTAATTCGGTTAAAAGGGTTTTAGCAATACAATGCATATAAACATGAGTGCCCCGCCTCCGTTCTCGTCTGCGCGCTCCACACTCTTGCGCCACCCTCTAGTTAGTCCCGCGAAACACCCCGCGACCGTCGTAATCCTTAACTTGGCCGAAGCAAGATTTTCATCGTCTGCGTTCTAACGTGCGATCGACTCTGATAATAATAAAACGTACACTACACACACTCCCCCGGTCAGATGTTACTCCGTAAATTATTCGGATTAAGGAAATCGAAGTTACGAGGTTCGGCGAGAGTCCACTTTTCGATACCACGTCGCTGCTTCGATGAAACGAGACGATACAATCGGAAATTTGCGAAACTTCGAATTAGGTCACCGAAATACCAGAAACACTCGAGAAATTCCTGGCCGATAGAGATAGAGATAGAGATAGATAGATAGATAGATAGATAGATATATATAGAGAGAGAGAAAGAGAGAGCAGAAGGTTTTACGTTATCATTGAAATATTAGACGTTGTACTATCGCTGTCTGTTGATATTTTAGAAATTGATTCTACTTTCTCAGTACGAAAGCGATGTAACTGTTGAATTTGCGTGAAATTAATGAGGAGAGAGAGAGAGAGAGAGAGAGAGAGAAAAGAGGAAAGTAAATGGCACGAAAAAGTAGTTCTCTCGCTGATTTTTAAACGAGCTTTAAAACATCGCTATCTCTGTATTGAAAAAACTGGTTAGCAAATTTACAAACATCGTGGCACAAAGCCATCCCTTTTTTCACGTTTCTCGGAATGTTTAGATGCGCGGCTCGACGATTAGCGAATCCCTTCGTTTAATGCCGCATGGAAGAATAAGAAAATAGGAGTAGCGTTGCTCGACGTTTTTGTTGAAATGCTTCCAAAAATCTTTCTTTACTTTCTAGATATGTCCCTGCATTTTCATCCTTGTTTCTTATCGTAGTACCTTTAGTTACCCGAAGTTAACCTTCAGAAGAAAGAAAAATGATAGTACGTGTGCTACGGCTGAAAAATACTACCCGAATGTCTTGATAGATCCGTCGCGACGCTATGTGAATCTTATTAAAACGTACAAATTAATGGCAAATTGACGACTAGAGCTAACGCTCTCCTATGAATTTGACGAACCGTAAACTTAAATCATTTATTAAAAACTTGGCTGCGGCACGTATCTTTCTTTTTACGAATAAATACACCAGTCGTAAAAGAAACCTGCCGATGTTTCTCCTCAATTTTCCTCGATGTTCGATTAATCGTAAGAGTCGGCATTCGTTCGAACGTTTCGTTGTTCGATTGAAATTTATAATAAGAGACCTTATGAACTTGCCGAGCGATCTAACATCATCGAACCTTATCGATTTCAATTAACGATGTCAGACATAGAAAATATGATTTCTAAATGTTCTTAAAAGTGTCATAGAGACCGATCCCTATTTTTAGAAGAACGTTATACGACGGTATCTGGTATACCATATAGTTTTTCTTCTCCAGTTCCTTCCCATTCCTTCGTTGACGACTGGTTTTCCAAACGGGTGGTTTCCACTGGCTGTAGCCGGTAAGAGCAGTCGTCCGCGAAACATCGCGGAATTTGTAACGGGAAATTAGCATATCATAAATACTGATGATTCTTCGCTTGCGTGTGGGGATAACTGCGTGGTGGGAAACATATGATCGTGTCTCCTTTGAATATCATCCAGCTTTTTTTTACAAGAAAAACCACTCGCAATCAGTTTGGAAGCAACATAAACTTAAGACGGATCAGCGATCTTTATGTTAGTAGTAGTTCGAACAGTTGAAATGCAAAAATTATATTCGTTTACGTTGCGAATATCTCGTTGATTTTCTGTAATTTTAGTTAAACGCGTTACGAATTCTTCGCATCGATTCCTGTCGTTCGTCGATCCTCATCGCGCGAACTTTCCTTTTTCCAAGCTCCATGCAAACCTGCAACGCTTTGAATAAAATTTGTAAAACGAAGAGGAGTAAATATAGGAGTCGTACTGTTGTCTTCGATATTTGTGATTTATTTTAGGAACTTGTTGCGACATAATATGACGTTTTCCTTCGCATCGCACTTTCTACCCTAGACGTATACGAATATTATTTACAATTACGTAATTTATCATAAATAGATACGTGTTTTCAATTCATGTAGATCTAGAGCAACAGTTGGAGAAGAGTTACAGTCAAGAATGTTCAATGTTTCCACAAGGCGCTTAGCCATTGCGTTCTAATCGATGGTTTTATACAACTATTGCTGCGAATCGTCGCGTATATATATATAATTCCTCCCACTTTATACTCATTAATATAAGCCATATTTTCTTTTCTTCCCTTTGATACGAGCCTTCGTTATGTAAACATTTCAAAACGACTCGGGGGAACACCGTAAAGAGGATTCGATTAATTTTCTAGGCATATCGCTGCTGATAACAGCAATCGTGCGCATGCACCGGTCTGACATGGGCTCGAACTTGTGTACACTGCGTCTCATAACTACAAAACCAGCCAGAAACTTTCAATTTTTATCTACAGTGTTATGTATTAGTCACTGAGAAGTCACATCAATGAACTTGATAAATCTGAGAAGTAAGCGGCGATGTTACGAACACCGTTTTTTAAATCCACTTTACGAAACCACCCAGAGATTTTCAATTTTTATCTCTATCGCGTTACGCGTTAGTCACTCGGAAGTCACACGAATGAACTTGATAAATCGAGAGGTAAGCGATGATGATGTCAAACGATATTTTTTAAGTCTACCTTACGATCTATCGTTATTCGCGTAATTTTCTCGCGATACTCTTTTATGCGATAACGTACGGCAATTACAAATAAACCTATGGAACTTATGAACTTGATCGATTCTTCAGAATTGAAATGAGAGATGAGATTTAGAAAATTAATAAAAAAAAGGCGGGATCGATTGGCGTGGTTTCGTGTAAAAATCATTTTGTACCTCGTACCTCCTATAAGAATTGAAAATTTGAAGATATTTTTATAGTTACGAGCCGCTGTGTATTTATGCGTGTGTGCGTATATGCGTGTATTATCCATCGTATTGTTCCCTATATTTACATACGAGTTTTGCCATGTTACACCAGCATGCGTACAGCATAAGTCGATACTTACATCATACATGCACGCGATTCTATTTGCGATTTGTTTGTAAAATCTAATCGATCGCTTTGTCATTGAATCCTTTTTGCACGTACATCTCTCCGTTTTTCGGTCGACTAACGATGTTGTTGTTGTTGTTATTGCGTAGTATTAAAAATTCACTCGAGAAACGATCGAACATATCACACCAAGTATCAAAGGTATCAACAAGAGATTTAATCGACAAAATGACGCCAAGCAGCAACTTACATCGGTTGGTTCACATTTGGCACACCACTGGGTCGATCATTTTGGTCAGAGTTTTATACCACGTAAGGTCGATAAAGCGGCTCCTGAAGTTCGGTCGCGTTCCTCTGCGTTTCTTGTAGAGCACCTTTGCTATCCTCCTGCGGACTCGGCGAATTTGGATTCGGATCACCGCCGGTTTCCCTCTCGCTGCTTCTCACGTTTCCTCCGTCCTCGACCTTATTATTCGCCCGCGCCTCCTGTTGTGCCTTTTTACTCCTTTTCCATTTCATTCGTCGATTTTGAAACCAGATTTTCACCTGAATTTTAACACACATTGCTCATACACAAATTTTAATGGCAATTATCCATGGGATGCATAGTGACGTTCGAGTAAATGGACATGGAGAAGAAAAAGGGAGATCGTCTATAAAAATGTTAAAGTAACGAAGAAGTTTGCTTTTTACTATGGTACAACGGAGTACAGAAACGCGACATTGAATCGCACTCGAATGCGAAAAAATTGTAGTCGCGTATAGGATACAATACGACCCCTTAAATCGCTGCAAATATACCTAAGTACATGGACTCGATATTTCCTTCCCGAATCCCACAAGAGAACGATGTGTAAATCCTTTGGACAACATATCACGTGCTTGAACCTCCCCGATGTCTCGTTCCCAGCCCTAGTACGTCTTCACCCTTCGAGGAAAGAAACGTGCTTTCTTCTCGCGATAATAGCTACAGTCACTCACGAAAGTATTCGAAAATTTGTATGAATATATAGAACTTATATGGTAGGAAAGTTTTTGAAATTTTACTATCTGAACTGTAACTGTACTGTAACCAGACACGACTCTCGTGATCATAGAAATTGGGTTATAGAGTTGGTAACATTTGAAAGCGATCGAATATTAGATGTTTATCGCCTATAACTGATAACAATTTTATTGTCAAAGAAATTTATTAATTAGAATCGATGAGATTTTTATCAGGGATTGAAATAAATGGTTATCTTTCGCTTAAAAAAAAAAAAGAAAAACTCTGTTCGAGCTGTGAAATTTTGATGGAAAGAGATGTTACCTTTAGGAACTTGTTTAAAATTCTCATTAAACTGCTACTCTAGAACGTGTATTAGAAAATGTTTCATAAAGTGAATAAAAGCAGCGAATTATCAAATATTACCTTTAGTTAACGATGTAACATCGAATTATTCATATGTTTGTCGAGTGAAAGGTACGAAAGTTGTAACATAAGGGGAAGACAAGTATTCTTGTCAAGAATAATACCTAAGCAACATTTTTTAATGAGAAACACAGCAACCTATGAAACGTGAATTATCTGCATAAATATTACAAACAAATAAGATATTCAAAATATCGATAACCGCAATAAATATTCGATATTGTTGCGATACTATTGAGAACATTTTTAATATCGATGAACAAAATATCTTTCCTGTTATAGAAAAATTGCTATTCTCATATTTTACAAGTTCTGTCGAAACTAATACTTTTATTTTCAACAACTATCTTTCATCTGTCCTCGTCGGAACTTGCAATGCGAGAACGTTTTCTAAAAAAGTTTCACGGTACACGTTTTAAACGGGTCTATGAAAAAGTTACATAATTCTTTCGATCTCTGATTTTTATTATCTTGATTCCAAGCGAAATACCTAATAATCCCCGATGTTTTAATAAGTTCCTAAAGAATTTTCCAGCTTATCTTGTTTCTCGTAATTGTCCTGATACTTGTGATCGATAGCGTGTATCGAATATATCACGATTAATTAGATTTAGTATTAACGAGTATTAATATACTTGGACATGCATTTCCTTCCTCTCGTCGATACCATAAGGGGAAGATGAAGGAACGATGTGACGAGGAAACGCAACGACGGGACAATTCGGAAGCTAAATGCTTCAACTTGAATCAGTTGAATATCGAAACAAATCAGGGACTCAGTCTCCCATAATTCAGACTTTCGTTGCTATTTGCCGAGCGATCCGTCAGAACACGTAAGCTTCAAAGTTATGTTTAAGTTGTTGAACTATGCAAGAGATTCGCTCGTTCACGTTCGCCCCGGCAAAGGAGAAGGGTCCTGGATTATTTCACCGATTTCTCTGGAGGCTTTTTCCCTTTCTTCATTCTCTCTTTCATTTCCTTCTTCTTCACCTACGTTTTCTTTTTTTTTTTTTTACTATACTGATGACTCGAATCGTTGCGTTTTTCTTTAAGTGGAACAAAGAAAAAGAGAAACAACGAAGGAAACTAGGAGGAAAAAGAAGAAATTAAAAGAGAGAATGAATTTGAAGCGATTAAGGAAGCTATTAACCCTCGAACAGCAAAGGCTGGGTCAATTCTGGCCCATGCACAAACCATATATAGATACCTCTCCCTTGTTACTTTCAAAATCGTCATATTTTTTCGTGTGCATTTAAGTTACATTTACGTATTATTATTCTGTCAAATTATACGAAGGATTTTATTTTCTAAGTAAATTTGGTTATCACGCGGGAACGAAGGGCCTTTGTCTCGTCCCTTTCGCACTGTACGACTATCGAATAAAATATTCGACTCTCATGATAACAATGAATCAGCTTCCGCTGGACGAGGGTTGGTCTATTATGCATGTATTCGATTTAATTCGGTTTAGCGATTCGGTGTAGCGATTCATAAAGGTACAGATGAAGCAGCGTTTACCTGTGTTTCCGTGAGCATTAACGAAGTGGCCACTTCGAATCTCTTCGGTCTGCTAAGGTACTTGTTCTGTCTAAATTGTTTTTCCAATTCGAGTAGCTGTTGCGACGTGAAAGCGGTTCTCGGCCTTCTCGTTTTTCCAAGGAGGGCATGCTGGGCCGCGCAACCTGTCGATGATAAGTATATTTGGATACATTTAACATTCTTGGCTCTTTTACGTGAAAGAATTCTTCTTTTTTTTTTTTTTGAAAGAAACATTGTCCGGGCGGTATACGCTTTATTTTATGATACGAGAAGCATCCTATTATCAAAGATTTTAATTTGCGAAAATATACGCTTTGTCATTCTCAGGCTCTGTTTTTAATCGCGTTTATAGAAACACGAATTTGCATGAATATTGTGCAGTCTGTTATTCCGAGTTTTCCTCTTCGACGCTCACAATTGAATGGAATAGAAGAAAATCAGTATTGCCTGTTATTGATAATGTTGGTTCGAATTAATACTAATCGCAAGGAGAGACCAATAAAAATCATCGAATGCTAATGCAATTACCGCCAGTGTAAATCCCCCTGGGCTGCAATACTATGATTTGGGGTTGAAAATAGGAAGGGGGAAAGGCAGAAAGGGAAGGACAGAAGACGAGGGTGACCGCCCTAACGATTAGCTCTATGAACGGGTCTTGGTCAGACCCGATTTTCTCTCCTTTATGACTTTATACGCGCAATAAATCAAAACGAAATTCGACTTTCTTCGCGAAGGGAACAACAACGATAGATCGATGATTGTCACTGTCAAGTCGTGCAATGTATTCTTCAAGACGCGTTGCATTTTGCTTATATAAACGTAGACTATACACCCTCTATCGTTCACACTTTCTCGTCTCTTAGAATTTCGATAAACCAAATTTGTACCACGTTTGACTGGAATGTTATCGATAGCTATAAGATTCTGTGTTAAAACGAAAATTTTGATTTAAATCGTACACAACGTTGGCTCTAGTAACTTATATCTAATGAAAGAGGAAAGACCAGAAAGTTCGCCTATCCGCGAAAAGATGTTTGTTGCGTGAGCGCATCGTCGTCGTAGCGATCTGTCAACATCCTAAGGCGGAAAAATGAAACAGGCCCATGGTGTTGAATGTTTGACTAAGCGGCTGATTAAGAGCGACATAAGGGTATCGCACGTTCCAGATTAATCTGGGTGTACGCGCGACTAAACATTGCCATGTGTACAAACATTGACAGCCGGTCACACACTTGCTATATAGGTAAATTGGTGGGTCGCATCGTAAGCTGAAAGCGTTTAGAGAAAAGAGTATGGTGAACCGCGTTGTAAGATCTCGATGCGGTTACATCGTACTTTTTACCACACCTGCATCTCGTATAAGTACTTAACACGTAGCATAATGGTGACTTACGAAAGCGTTTGAACATTTGTCATACAAGATCACCGTAGATCGTTTAAAATTTATTCGCGATCGCATATGGAGAATTACAAGTAAATTGCTATAATTTGACGTCTACAAAAATTACTATAATAGAACGTAACGAATATCGTACATAATAACATATTGCCATCGATATTACTTCCAAATACAAACCGTCTATGGTTTGGTTTCGTTATTTATGTCGGTCGTAGATATATTAATCGTCCCTCGGAAAGATGGTTTGCCACCCGCTGAGCACATATGGTTCCATGATTTTCCTTCTTTTTCTCCGTTCCCGTCGCAATTGCTATCTCGGCGGTCGCTACTGTTCACCTCTATCGAGGTTCTCTGCTATTCGTATTATTACATATTTCCGTTAAATTTGATCGAAACCAATAATCGTGCGATTACACAGACTTTGGCGCAAAAGACTATGCAAAATCGTGCGAGATAAACGCATAAACGTTCGTGCTCTAATTATAAAACTTTCATTTATTTCGTAAATACGAAAAGAACGATGTTTTTTAAAGGCTGTTACAGTCTGTTCAATTTAATTCAGACGTAGCCAATGTTACGAAACGATCGAATTATTATCAGTTTCGTTATATGGGTTCCTTTCTTAGAAAGCTGAATCGTCTTCGAGAAACAATTTCGTTCCTCTCTCTCGTTACCTTCGATGTTTCCTCGGTGAATTTTAATTAAATCAAGCGAAATCGAATGAAAAAGCGAAAGCATCGATACATAGTGTTGGGAAGCCACTGGAATTGCACGAGTGCGAAGGTGCCAGGGAGAAATGGTGCAAGTTATGACAGATGTCGGTAAACAAGAAGGGCGGCGCACCATCGAGTGGACAATCACCATTTTCGTGCTTCTCTGTGCAGGGTGAAGCAATGGGGTGCTGTTAAGGTTAACGTCGTTCTCACCCCGCTACACTTTTATCATGATAATTTAATTTATTTGGGGTCCTATTAGCCGCTTCACGCCAGGCTGCTCTTAAATCATGCTGATCACCATACCGGTAAACACCAGCCATTATCTGTACTTAACGCTATTCTACCCCACTATTGCTCATATTTCCCGCCCCCCACCCGGCTCAACCTCTTACTGTACCAAATACACACTTCTCCAATTTGTGATTCCATTTGGTATCGTTACTATCGTCTTTTGGTTGTCTCTTTGTCGCATCTGGTTTAGTTCGAAGGACGAAAAAGTATTTGGTAGTTCTTCTTAGTCAAAACGTCCTATTTATCATTTCGAAACTGAACACGATGTCGTGTTAATGAAATGACATGTTCCGTAGATCTGCATTTATTTTGGGAGGAAATTGCCGATACGTGATACGATCGTCAGTGAAAAGGACAAACGACGCGAGCCGTAAAAATATCCTGTCACGGATTACGAACATATAATTTCGATAGAACGTACGACCAGTTTCAAGAGACTAATTGACAATGGACGCGCTGAGAGTAAAAGTAGACTGAGCCATAATTTTTCTAAATGGAAGTTTACATTTTAAATAGGTGGAGTTAATGCGCAGAAGTTCGTTCAATCGAGCAGTAGTCAGATTTTTACATGTCAATTGTCGCAGTGAATCTTCCCTATGTAGTCTGTACATATACGGTTCATTTCTACTTTTGCTTCCATTCTGCTGCAATTTTCTGATCCTCCTCGTTCATCTTATCGATCTTTTCTAGTTTCCTATCCTTATTCGTATCTTTATCTCTGTTTCTTTCCTCCCTGTTTTCGTACGAAATGAAATGAAACATACTAAAAACGATCAAACATGTAAACTCTTAAAAGGAGTAGTTGCGTCATTCTTGAAATATCAGTGGTCGTAACACGCACCATAGTCTTGGAACCATAGTCTTACTCGTAACTTTATTTTTCTTTTTCTTCTCGTTTCTCTATTCTACTTATAAAATGAAACTCATCGTCATCCATCGTTCGATTTCTACGTTGCAATCATCGCGGTAAATCCTACTACACAGTCGGTACATGCACGGCTCCCTTCCCTGTTACTTTTCTTCCCATTCTACTGCAATTTTCTGATCCTCCTGATTCCTCTGGTTGTCGATGCGTCCCGTAGTTTCGTATTCTTACTCGTAACTCCATTCCCGTTCTCCTCGTTTTCCTGCTCCCTGGTCCCTCCTCGGTTTCCCTTGATGGGTGTGAACGGGCGTGTGTGCACGCGTGCGTGAGTGCGTGCGTGCGTTCCGGGCGCGTGTTCGCGCGCGCGCGCTCGCACCAGATCTTGCTCCCTCTCCTTGTCTCGTATAGCGGCGGAAGCTCCGCCTGCAGCCCCTGAGTGCTCGATACGACCCGCCCCCAAATTCTCAACCCCTCGTATCAGAGGTGAACGAAGACGAGGCGAGGGTAACGTCGGTGGGTATCCACCATCCCTCTACAGCCTTGATCGCGAGACGTCATCGACTCCCGCTTCCACTTGCGCCATACGATTGGAGATCCGCGGAAGCCAGTGGCGAGGGCAGATGAATACCGAGCGAGGAAAAAGTTGGCCAACTTTTGTCAGAGATTATTTTCTCTACCCAAAATGGTTGGATTTAATTTGAAACTGCGCTCCGTGAAACTCGCCGCGAATCACGTCATAAACATCCAGAACGTTACCATTTACTTTTATCATCGGGCTACTACTAACTGGACGAGCTCCGCGTCTGCTTCCCCTACCAACTACGCCAGGCGATGCGGTAATCATCCGCAGAATCGACGATTTTGTCCGTTACCATTCTCGCTGTATACGTACTTGGCTATCTGTCGTACGATTATCTATCGTAGAATACCTATTTAGGAATAAAATTTCAATTGCTTTCCGGCGTCTCGCTTTAATTTTTCTCGGGCATCATAATTACCTTGATTAAGGAGGGCGGAGCGTGTACAGGCATTTCGATTTCCTGATGTTTCACTTGGAACGTGTTCCCACGAAATTAAAACAATCACGACATCCGCAGCGATTAAGATGTAACAAGTTAAAAAGTACAAAATACTTGGTATAAGCGTATATTTCGTATAGCAGGATTATTCGTTTTATTAATAAATCTGGATATTCGGTAGAACCTTATTTAACGTGTTTTCTACACTTAAGACGAGTGTTTGTGTTGTATATCGAGTTTTTATCAAACGAACATCTTGTAATCTCTACGTCCGCTTCCGGTCTAGTTTCCGATTCGGTCAGTACAATCAAGACAAACGGATGTCTCGTTGTAGCGCTAATGAAACTTTCAATTGTTTCGTACAACGCG
Source organism: Bombus pascuorum (assembly GCF_905332965.1). Taxonomy (NCBI): domain Eukaryota; kingdom Metazoa; phylum Arthropoda; class Insecta; order Hymenoptera; family Apidae; genus Bombus; species Bombus pascuorum. Next base: position 12,464,357 of record NC_083497.1, on the reverse strand, counting down.
TACGATAAGAACGTAAAAGTCTCCGTGCTTTCAAATACTTTCGTCAGCCGATGGTGTACATCGAATACGGTCATATTTATACACGACGTGTACACGGAAAGCTGTGCTCTCGTGTCATCGTTTGCACGAGACCATGTGGCTACGGCGCGATCAGACCAGATCATAGAGATATAGGATGGTTTGGGCGAACGTGGAACGTTACACATCGGGTAACCAAGATCTGTTTGCTTGCGGGCGGCCAAACTAGCTGGCAGCTAATTCAGAAACACCATTACCGCCTACATGCCTATAGACAGGTAGACTGACGCGACCGCTACTGCAACGCCACTAGACGTTTTCAACGTGTTTCCATGTATCCATCTACTAACGTTCCTACACACTCTGCATACGCGTTTCCGATTTCTATGTACGAGTACATAGCGTGTCTGCGCCCGCTCACGTTTATGCACATCACCATCTTTCCCATATGTGTACGTCGGTGTGCAATTAATTGCTGATTTCTCATTTCTCAACCATCATCGACGATATCGTATACAGTATCGCGAAAAGCTTCGTCGAGATTAATTCAAACAGCTCGAGGCTGCTTTATCAAGGGACGACGTGTTATTCGCTTGACGCGAACGTCCGTATACTTTGATAGAGTAATAGTAGTAGAAAGTAACGAGCGTACGACGTACTAAGTCGGAATCGACGCGATTTTCGTCGAGGCTCGAACGCTCGGTAGCACGACTAACGACAATGAACTTTTACACGTTCAGGAAGACGACCAAATCGTACGTTTAACTCGAAAATGTAGGAAGGAGATAGTTTCGATAATACTTAAACCGCGAGTGTTTATGCGAATTCAGATTTTTGTTCCAATCGTTAAAAGCCATAACGAGTATCGTAACGTAAATATTTTGTACACTTTTGCGCGTTATCCGCGTCTACTGTCCATCTGTAAATTTCCCAATCTCCTCTTTGAAAAACAGAAAATATACTTATAAATTATGATAACCTTCCCTCGTGGTCTTTGATTTTTATCGAAATTCAAACCGTGAACGATTCAAAAACAATTTGTACTACGATATAATCGTTATTAGGCATTTCCTTTTATCTTTCCGATCTTCTTGTAACGAAGAAAGAAAAAACATCGATATTGGTTAAAGTTGCGAGACATTTGATAAAGATAGATAAAAAGTGATTTGCGTTCTTGGATTGTTTCAAAGATGAGCGAAATTAGCTGTTGGAACGGTCTATGTAAGTCCGTGGAGTTTCCATGGCAACCTTAGAACGTCTGCGTCGGCGTTATGCTATCGTGGAGAGAAGGGCGAAGGGGATGAATAGACGGATGAATGACGCACAATTAACTAATTAAATCATCCGCCAACCCTTCGCGTGCTTCATCTCTCGGGTATCATCCCCTTTTGTTGGCAGACCTCCTACCATCTCTTCGACATCTTCCGCCATTATTTTTTCACCGTAACTTGTAAAGCGAATCTCGTTCCACGTTCTTGGTGAATTCGGAGAACGGAAAATCGACGAGACCAAAGAATTGTTGAGAAATTCAATCCGGTACGACGACGTATAATGTTATATAAATTATTATCATCTTTCTCTTCTTCAATGCTTTGCTATTAATTGAAGTATCTCATAGTCTTGTTCTATTCTTCTATTTACATTGTAAATTTTATCTCTCGTTTCTTCTTCGTGTTACTCGTCGTTTAATTTACCCTGTTCTTTTTCTTTACACGTATCGCTTTATACGTACACGTTGTGCGACAATCAATAGGACCAATAAGACAAAATCGAGAGAATCGGCTAGATTACGTGGTACGTTTCAATCGTATGTTTTTAATATTAACTACGCGCGAATCGATGATCAAAGACAAGATCCATGTATTGTGCGTAGATCCGTGGGCGTTTTTCTTTTTTTCAGAAAGCTGTTCGATCGTTATTAACGGCGTGGTGAAAGGAAGATGCCAGGCTTAAAAACCTTCGCACGTTAAACACTGGCGTGGATATCGCGCAAGTTGAAAAGTCGTTTCGGTCGATTTCGATTAATCCGAATGCAAACTGGTATCGGCCGGATGGACACGCGGGGACACGGGAAACCGTTTTTAGTGTACACGAGGCAGAGATATCGGGATTTGGGATACGCCGAGGATGGAAGATCGCGAGTTAGCCGGCAGCCACCGGTATCGCACTAGTTAAATTTCGATACTGCAAAGCTCGACTCAAAATAGATGAAACACGGTGTTGTTGGAATATCGTCGTTGGTATAACGCGCGACAAATATTCCACAAATAAAAGCTCGCGTCTACCTGTTTTCCACCCTGCCTCTCCCTTCCCGTGTCAGCTCACCGTGCCGAGCCGCTGAGTCGCGTACTCATCGTTATTTACATAACGTCGAGAGCATACGAGAATGCGAGACTACAGGTGAAAGAGAGAAACGACAGACAGAGACGGTGGACATAGGAGGAGGAGGAGGAGGAGGAGGAGGAGGAGGACGGAGGGGAGGAGAAAGGGCTGAACGGGACGATACTCCCATCCAGCAATTTTTTAACAAGTCGTGTTCGTGTTCCCTGCCGACGCGATAACGGCCGCTTCAGGTGGGGCTGAATGCAACCGTTTTATTTTATTCCGCGAGACCGCTTTTTTTGTACCCGTTGCTCGTTTTACGCTATCGGGTTTTCGCCTTTTTCGTCGACGTTGGATTGCTCGGCAACTACCAATCAGGATCATCTGACAGAAAGTACCCCGCACTTCGCTCCGAACACCTCTCACTCTCTTTCTCTCTCACTCTCTTTCTCTCTCCCTCTCTTCCATCCTCTCGCTCTAAAACACACACACCCACACACACATACACACGCATATACACGTACAATCGCGTTCCGTTTACTCCCGCTCTTCCCCCATTTTTCTCTCTTTCCCTCTCTTTCTATTCTCGTTTATTCGGATTCGGTCCATCTCGGCATCCTGGTTCGCTACGTTCACTGACCAATTTGTTCGATAAAAGCTTTCGACTGATTGGCTGGACAACGCGACCACTCTCTTTTTTCTAAGCGTGAAATTTACCGTAGTAGTAACCGGAATCATCTTCCTTTCTCTCGTGATCCTCTCTATTCGTCGGATACTCTTCTTCGTCTTTCCTTCGAACCTCGTTGTTATTAATTCCGGCATTCTCGTGACGTTTCTGCGCTATCAGGACCCTCTGGCGCGATAATTTGTTAATTGCGTACCAAATAATATCAGCGAACAGACGAGTGGCAAGTTACGGGTTACAGATAATTCTACGATCATCAAAGTCTGTCCGATAATTCTACGATTCTAGAATTTTCTACGAAACCACCCTTCCGTCTTTATTTCGATCGTGTACGGATAATTTATAATTGGCGACGCGTAAAATTTCGCCAGAAACGTTAACTCGGTCGTGTAAAAGGGTTTCCTTCGCTGTTTGTGTCTTACGGTCCTGCAAACATTTATACAGAGTTCGGCGATGTTTGTTATTTGCTCTTTGAACACTCCTGCAGGTAGAAGCGAGCGTAAGATATCAAAGTTGTAACAATTTCTCGATATCTTGAAATAAGGGATGTTATATTTCGAAATGAACGGTACAGATACGTATTTTCAACAGTATGCCGCGAAACTGTCCCTCTGTGTTATCGTTTGACAACCAACCTAAAAACTGGAGTAGCCAGTCAATATAGTATGGTAAAGAGTTACATTAAGCATGTAAACATTCGTTATCTACCTATCGTACGAGCAGTCTGTCGATCTATTTTATGACGTTGTTCGTACGTCAGGCTAACGTTGAACATTAGTGTTCCAAACAAATTTTGTCCCATCGATATATATCAGTTTTAGACGAGAGATATTACAACGATCGTTTGGTCGATCGTTTTAAAAAAAACAGAATGATATTGCTTCGCCTTCTAACAGCGTAACGATATTGCGAGAGAATTCGAAACGATAATTTGTACGATAACAGGTTTTCTATCTTTGAAACTTTTCGCAGCCTTGCTATCGCGCGTCATTTATAATTTAGAAACGATTTGTGAAACGATTAAAGTATCAATTAGCCTTCTCTAGGTTGTATTATTTTCAGATAACGAGGAAGATGGAATGTTTATAAGGCTGTTACGTGTAGTAATTAATCTACCTACTCACGTTTAAATATATGAAAATCCTAGTTTAATTTACGGTTAAGACGATCGATATCGCAATGAACACGAGCAAAGGCGATAGAAGCACGTTAAACCGAGAAGGAGAGAGTTTTCAATTTCGAGGTGAAAAGATTATATCGGTTATCACCGATTATCGTGTTTTACAAATGTTCCATATCTGCTCTCAAGACGTATTTTTGTTATTAATTATGACTAAGTTGCGTATTTTTATGCAAATTCGTATTCCTGTGCGTACAGCCACGGAATCGAAACACGAGCAAGAATTCGTATCTTCGTCCTCGAAACGTTAAAACGAGAAGTTTGACGGAAAATAGGTGAAAATTTAGAAATTTCACGTATCTTTGAGTATTATCGTGATCGCGGACATTGGTTTTATTACTCCGTACCGTCTATCGTAAAAATCGATTTAATCGAGTCGGGCAATTACCTACAAAGTATAAAATAACTGCGACTCGATTTGCTCGTAATTTTCAAATTAAACGCCGTATCTCGTGAAAAGCAGGCAAGCGATCGGATAGCTATCAACGATAGCGCGCGTACAAGAAAATTTGCTGCGTGAAACGTAGAAGGTCGTAATCTGAAGTGTAAAATGTGAAATTCGTGTTCGAAGAACGAAAGATCGATACGAAACGACTGGATTCTTGGCGAGTGTGGAAGAATTAGGGACGAAGTAGGGCATTTGGCAAGATTACTAACTCACCGGCTAAATCGGCGGGTAACCTCGGATACAACATTCCAGTCCTAGCCAACCACTCGAGTTGGAGTGGATGGATGTGATGCTGCTGAGGATGAGCACCGGCACTCTGCGAATGTCCGACGGGTTGACCTTCCTTGTGTATCGAATGAAACGCGCTACCACCGGCAGGATGATAATATAATCCTCCGGGATGTATGAGGGGACCACTTGGATGTAAGAGAAGCGCTTGATTTTGTCGTGCTACTCCCGCGTTGCTACCGAGCGCGCTATAATGGCCACTCGGTAAATTCGGATTACCAGGGATAGCGTTGCCACTGGGTTCCTCCGATCCAGGGGAAATCGGAGGGCTGGAGATGGGACTGTGGCTCGCGTTGCTTCCCGAGCTGGCGCTTCCTGTTCTCGTAGGATCGACCTCGATCGAACCGTCGTCCTCGATATTTTCCAACCGATCCACTCGAAATCCTCCGTTACCGATGCCAGCGTTTTCCCCTTTGAAAGGCGTTTTCGTCGTTTCTTCCACCGCTTCCACGCGAATACCGGACAAATGAGCGTCGCGTACGGATCGGTCACGAATATCTTGTCTGTCACTTGGATCGCGAATAACTTGTAAGTTCGACGGAGAAGCGAGTCCGTGTTGGACGACGGTTCTGTCGAACGGATGCAAAAGTCCTCCGAGGGAAGAAGATGTTCTTTGCTCGTCCGTTCTAGCAGCGCCGATAAGCGCAGTCCCGTTACCAACGCCGACCGCAACTCCGATTCCAACTGCGCTCGCAGTTTCGGTTTCGCCTGCTCCGGTGCAAGTGCGAGTACCGAGGTTAGTACCGGTAACGATGCCGGTTCCAGCGGCTCCGCTTACACCTCCTAGGGTGCAAGAGGATTCTCGATCGTGACCACGTACCAACGAGTTCGTCAAACAGGGGCTCGCGTCGATGACAGAGTTTCGCGTTGCGAACAGCGATCTTTGGTTCGATCTATCGGATCGTTCGTGATCCAGACTTTCCGGTTTCCCGGTTGCCCGACCGAGCAACGCGTCGATGCAGAACGACGTTTTCCCAAAGGAACTATGACGTCTGTCGGTCGAGTGAACCGCGTATTCCTGCGGCGAGATTCTACCCGGCGAGTTATTCGACTCTCTGTAGTGACTCGCCACCGCCGAGACCATCTCCTCGGTGAAACACTTTACACCGGTGTCTTCCGGGTCTCGAAAGAAACTCGCCGCCGACTCGTTCTCCTGCTTCGAGAAGGAAGGTCTCTTCGCTTCGCTCTCTTCGCGATACCTCGACATTCGCGATTCCTCACCGAGCTCCGAAGGAGAGCCGTTTTCCACGAAACGTATGTTTTCCGGAGATCCGATAGCAGTCTCTCCTCTCAGCTCGGAGCCGGGCGACCGCACTTCATCCGATCTCGGTGAACACGAACGATCGCGGCCCTTTTGCCGTACGGAGTAGCCGGTATGTTGACCCGTTTGTTGTTGTCGTTGCTGTTGATGTTCCTGTTGCCTCTGTCGCAGGTACGAGTCCTCCGTGATCCCTTGGGCGTTGTAATGCATACCTGGTTCGTGGTTTTAGCGACCGTACAAAATTCCTCAAATCGATCGGTTAGTACATACTTGGTATCGATGACGGGGTCCCTTCACGAGCACTACTTTTGGATCGATCGTCTACCACTTGCAATTTCGACCGCGTTTTCTCGCTAACCGCGCGAGACTCGATCATACGCGAATAAATGTTCTCCAGCGTCGATAGAAATATGTCAAGTCCAACTGGAGCGGTGATCAATCGATGGTCGATCGCTATGGCCGATCGACTTCTGATCGGCGTACGGGACTCGATCGATCGATCGAACGACCGCACAACCGACCGACCGACCGGCCAATTCAACCAATCTCACCCTTTAATACGGAATCGCGGATATTGCACGCGATCTGCGATTACGTTACGCGACTCTGTCCGTCTTCCGGATGATCGTCCTCGAAACGAAACGAAACGCAAACGTTACGACCACCGATCACCGACTCGAAACGCGTGCGTTTTTCAATGACAAACGAATCAACGACCGGTTTTGATTTCGACCGGCGATACGAGCGATTAGCTCGACGCCGCACCACAAAGTGACGTCGCGAGGAACCGCGTGTCCGTAACGGGAAAATCGCTCCCCTCTGCTACTGCGTATCCGCGGTCAGTCGATTCTGCCACGCCTATCGCGGCAAAGCTCGCGATTCTGCCACGCCTACACCATCCCCTTTGTTCCCCTCTGCTTCACCATCTGTTTCTCTATCTCTGTCATCGGTTCTCTAACCTCGGATGTCGAGTATCGGAGTTCTCCGAGTTCCTGCCGACTCGTCATTTCTAATTCTTCGCTGCGAGTTCCTCGATTCGCGATCGCCGGCACCCACGATTCTCGATTCGCGAGCGTTCGACGCAGACATCGCCAAGCCACTGCGAATACCGAGGCTCGAGCTTTCGCAGCCTGAATCCCCGGGCGTCGCATTTCCAGCGCGAAACCAGCATCCAGTTCTGCCCTCTTTAGGTAAAACGTTCCATCTGGTAGCCGAGTTGTCGAAATTTTTCTCCTTCGAGACCCGGCTAAACAATAATTCCAACCACTCGCGAGACTATTTCGATCACGCGCGAATTCATTTTCGGCTCCAGCTCGGACTTTACGCTCGTTTTTTAATTGTCCGATAGGATTCCGCTCGGTCGGTTACGTGGCAAAAGAGACACAACGTTTCATTCTACGAACAACGTTCGTCGTAATGAATTTCAGGTTCCTTCTCGCCAATTTCCCCCCGTCTAGACGAAACAGGTGTTTCGTTCGTTCGAGAGAGAAAAGGGAAAAGACTTTGGATCCTAATGGTTTCGAGAGCCGAAGGAAACGTCGAGTTTCGCGAATCTAGAAATCAGATTTCAAGCCATCTCTGCGCCTTAATTAAAGAGGGCAGAGTCGCACGCTGCTCGCGTATGAAGGAGCAAGATCTGTATCTCGTTCGATCCATCTCTTATGAAAGTACGCGAGGAGACGCGGGCAAGAAAGAACGGGGAGGGAAATAAGAGGCAAAGTTACGAAGAGTAGAGAGACGTAGAATCGCGAGTGGAAGTGAGGAGAGACGGAGTAAGAGGAAAAGACGGTACTGGAAGCGGCGGCAAGAGGACTGCAGGAGAGGAAGATGGGAAACGAGAGGAAGAAGAGACGAATTCTCTCTTATGAAACGAGATTTTCGTTCGATCCAGCAACGACGAGCACGGAATACGCCAAGGATAACCGAAATGTGCAGTTGCTGCTACGTGATCGGTGGAGAGAAAACGGAGGTGGATGAACGATCTCTCGATTTTCGTTACATTCGTATATACGCGTATATAGAATAAGATAATCTAAAAATAGTTGTATAACGTTTGATAAGAAGGCGAAAGTACCAACGACGCGAAGGCTTCGAGCGAGAAACACGACGGGTACCAACGATTTTAATCGTTTGGGATTTAGGAAAAGTCGATCGGTCGACAGAGCGAACGATAAATGAAAGTTCCGCTGGCTTTCAAAGCCATCTACGTTTCGTTCGATCGTATAAAATTCGTGACTCTTTCGAAGGAAATATCGGTGATATCTGTCGCCTTATCGAGCAGCTAATAGCCGCCTAATAGGTATCACACCCAGTTTTCAAGTAATCGGTCTGTTATCGGTTGTCCCGCGATATTTTACGTGGGTCCTACAACGCATTTGCTTATCCTGCTGATAAAAAATCTATTCGTTTTTAACCGCGTTTAGTTCAACGTATCTAAACGCTCTCAAATATCGTTCCCTTATCGAGACATTGATTTTGATTCCTGGTATACTTACAAAAACTAGAAGGAGGGGAGGAAAATCGGAGGGAAAACAAAGGTGAGCATATGGAAAAAAAAAACGATCTGTTCGATGAAATTTCCTTGCAATTTCTCTAAAAAAGGTATCCGTAGAACAAGCGAAGAAAGGTCGATTTTCAGTGCGTTAATATCTTGCCAATTGTCGTCTTATTTACTCGCATCGATGATACGCGCGTTTTATCGCCCATGTTTCGTTACCCGATCAAGAATAAAACCACTTTTTTACTCTTTTTCCTAGTAAGTCGATTTGTTTTCGTTTCGACAATTTATACGGATAAACTAGTTGCGCGTAAAAGAATGACAGATCGCCGTATCTTTCACGCTTGTTATGATTCCTTGTATACTCTTGACAAATCGCAGCATAACCGAATACGAGTCGAAGGCAAACGGTACTAGTTCACCGGTGACCGCTTTTTAACCAAATAACACAGAGGGAAGAATATTTACTTAAGGATCGGAGCACGTTCAACGTACGTATACGAAATAAAAATTTTAAACGTTTCTCCTAATACACCGACCCGTGTCTACCAAACGTGGATCGATGGGTTACGTTCATATTTTGTTTGCTCTTCGGCCAACGTTGTTATCCATTTCTATTAAAATATCTCCATCCATCGAATCTGGTATCTGATAAGTATCGGCTTTGCACCATTCCCTTGTAATTGCCGTTGAAAATAATCGTCAAGCGTTTCTCGCGAATCTTTCATCCTGTATCCTGCTGCACTTTTAAGTTGGCTCGTTCTCGGACAAACTGGAAATTCGAAAAATTATCCAAGTCGTTGAGAAATGGGCGCAAGTAGCAACGATCTGTTTGCGATGCAACGTGCGTTTAATATGCGCCTGCGCGTGCACGTATATTCAGGTAGCACCTTTCAACCTCGGTCGTTGAGCAAACAGAAAAATTTTCAACCCATGATTATGCTCCGTCACGATAAACCAAGCTTATTTTTCCTCTCTTAGCGTGTTTCGAGAAAATCGAAGGTTTCCGAAAGCCGCTCGTTTCGACGATCGTTATATACGCATCGACTCGTCTCGTTATATATAGCGTGGTTCGATTATTATCTAGAAAAGATCAGATCGTAATTTGAAATAATTATTTTTAACTTAACAACGCGACCACGTACTTTTGGCTATTAGCGTCTGGTTAATTTATATTACGTCTTAGCGACGTTCGTGTACCGTAAACTAAAAATCGGCCAATGCGTGCGTAACTAGCAAACGTTGATGCGTACACGCGCGTAACTACCATTCACGTGAAATGTATCTGCGTATTTTTGCCGAATACAAAGTTCAATTTGACAAAGTTAAACAGTTGATAATCGTAATTGGCCGGATCATTGTAAATTTCGAAATTATATTTAACGATAACAATTTAGGATAAATATCGTTCTAAAGTCTCGTGGTGCCAAACTGAAAAGTAATTAACGATTTGATGGTTAATTCATCCGTTCTTATCACAGGGATAAGATTGTCCGATTAATGCTTCGATTAGGTATCGCTGGCGATAGATAAATCTTAATTGGTGTCATGTATCGATTTGCTACGGCTTTTGTGTATATGTAAATCCTCTTAATCGTACTTTATCCCCTTCGCTAGATTCTGTTTAATTCGAACGGTTCAAAGTATTGGAGGGAACGCGTGAAACATGTAACACAAAGCACGAAATCTGAAACACGAAAACCCAAAGGTGTGATAATCATTCGATAATGTGTAACGTATCGGTATGATACAATATAAGCATTTACAGAGATTTATCTAAAAGGAATTCTAAACCGATACAGCTATATGTACATGCGCGTGTAATATTCGTACGTATTTCGTTTTTACCTTTAGTCACGTATGTACTCTTTATATTCAATTTCTCAACTGCATATGGTGAGTCACGAAAATATCTTTTGGAAACTTATACGTGTACGAAAGGTCTCGTACCACGCGATACAAGTATTATCACGACTATATAAACTATCGAGAAATAACGATAGCTTTTAAACGATGGTCGTATCAAATTTTTATACTCGTTCGTAAAAACAGAACATTTCCGTTTGGTAGATGGCCCGATATTTTTCCACGTTACCGTTCATCGCGTCTTTATTTCATCGACAATATTCAATTACGAACAAATCCATCAATCGACAAATCGTTGCAAATATCGTATCTATTTACTATTTCCCTATCTGCTTAGACAATTCAGCGTTTCTTTTCGATAATATCTGTTTTCCCTGTGCTTTCCTTTCTTTTCCCTCTCTTGCTTTTCGTTCCCTTTTATTTTCCTAACGCTATCTATTCGATTTTCCGACTCTTTCGCTCTTCGACTCTCGCTACGCTACGGTTCGAGGTCTATCTCCTAATTAGAATCTTCCGGCCCCCATGTGGCCGCATCGTCAAGTTCGGCCCTCACCGCCCATTACTTTTAATGGCGTTGTTAATGAAACTAGGTGTCGCCAAATTAACCTCTCGTTTCAGCAACGCTCAACCGAAATAATTGAAAACTGCGTTATCTCGATGCGGAACGAAGACAATCGCGTTTCAAGTTGCTAATTTATAACACGCGTATAAAACCGCGGAACCCGCGGAACCCACCAAAGCCTTGAAACCGACCGTTGCCTTCGACTCGACCTCTTAAAAATCAATTTCATCTGATCGAATATCGTATCGATCAAAGTTATTTACGTTATTGGCGCGTTAGACGATGATCGGATCGTTAATGAGGAATATACTTGTGTGTAAGACGAAATCGAAGAAGAAGAAATGGGATTGACGTGACTAAAGTGTAGAAATGAAACTGGAAGAATGACAAGGATGAAAAGAATGGCGAAAGATATACGAAATTGTAAAGAAAATACGATGTAACGCGAAACAAGTACGCTACGTTTGAAAACCACTGGCACTGGCTGATTACCGCGGTAACCATCCCCCGAGCGCCAATTAATCTTAACTTTTACGGGGCAAACACTTTTCATTAAGCTCGGTCCTGCCTCCAACCGGAGTCGAGTTATCCCCTCCATGTTGCAACCTTAGCCACCCTTGCCTACTTTCCTCTTTTTTCCATCCCTACTCTTCCGAAGCACGGCAAGCTCCTCTTCGCACTCGTCCTCTACCGAGCATGCCGAGGAACTGCGAGGTACGGCCGAGGTACGGCGAGGAACGGCAAGGAAAATGGTTCCCCAGACAAGCGTTTAATCTGGCTCTAATTAGCAACTTACCCTCCGCCCACGTCTCGACGTTTCACTCGCTCTATCTTTCTCCTTCTCTTCCCTTTTACTCGATACTCCTCGTACTCTGTTCCTCTCCTTCTTTACCCCTTCTACTGCCATACTCTTATCCACTCTATCCCCCTCTCTGTGTGTAGGACACTTCCTTCGTGGTTTATCCAGTTGTTGCCAAGCTTTTAGCCAGGCCAAAAATACGAAACGCTTTCCACGGTTGCTGGATGTAACCACCGCTCTACCGACAGATATAGCGACTATTTAATCGCTCGTTCGAAATAAAAACGTTACTACGGATCAAAATTTCCTGCAATATCTAGTACGAGGAACGATTCTTTATTTAACCTTTATGTAAGCAACCGATAAACGTACTACGATTATCCGATGAGTGTTTAAACTTTTGCATTTTTCGCCTAAAAATATCGAAAACACGTGAAACACGTCTTCACAGGGAAATACGAAAGTTGTTAAAAGATGTATAGGAATGGGTACTTAGGTATCCAATTACCCGCGTTGAGGTTAAGTAATTTGTGAAATAAGAAAAAGAAATGTAGTTCATTATCGACGTCGTTGTATCGGACCATTGACCAGATACGTATGTATGTACATGTACATATGTAGAGGAAAGACTTGACCACGGTCGTATGCACGGGTCTGGAAACTCCAGTGAAAGAGATAAGGCTGTTAAAGTCGGGAACCGTGCTTTACAAATTGACCACCGTAGGAAGCGGCGATCGAGAAACTAGGATTTCGTATTTAACGCCATCCTTCGGTGAAGGCACTAAACGTGAAGAATATAAACAAAACCATTCAGCTCACTCGATAATCGAACCACTTTTCGTAATTTTTTTAGCTGTAATTTTAAATAAGTATATATACAATATTTCATCTATTACAGAAAATGTTATTTAAACGAATGTTAATTATGGACCATTATTAGCTTTCTTTAATTCATTAAAAATTTGTGTAATTATCGACGTTATCCGTAGTACGTCGAATACGTGAAAGAGACGGAGACAACAAAGTTCGAGTTATTTTCTTACGATGGCGCTACGTGGTAAATCTTAACTTCTCGATTGAAGTGCCTTACCGACTAGTCACTGAAAGATACGAGCATGGAACTTACCATACGAGACTTTGTGTCACGTTCTGAAATATCGACCTCGGAAAGAATCAGAATGCGATTTGCTAAGATGAATATAGGAATTACATGTGGATCATTTACAAACAATAAGGACCTAATATGTAACATAAATTTGTATCCTACGGTCCGGGAGCTACGTCGCTCTCGTTACCATTTTCATGTTCATTTAGCACGTTCTGCGATACCGACCGTTCAAAAATGTTATTACGCCATCTACGATTTATAACAAGGCGCGAATGTAATCACTTCGAACGCGCTTATTCAAACGAAACTTTAGTTACTGCTCGATTAAACGAACTTCTCGTGATTGAATTCACTTATCCGAACATGAACTACTATTATACGAACAAGAAATCATAAGTAGCAAGGAAAAGTTGCCTGATGCATGCTTACCTTCGGTTCTCTAAGGATTTACTAGATCTAATAATCCGAATAAAACGTAAAAGTTTCCTTCAACGACACAGAGATTGTATTCCAATTGTTCGTACAATAGTTAAGTAGTTTATAGCAATACCAATCATTGCTATTAATATCGATTCACAAATGTAAAAATTAAACTGTTCGGCATTGAATATTACAATGAATTATATTACATCGAATATTATAATACCGTAACTATACAGCATGTAAAATTATATTGTAAACGATCGATCGTTATATACTGGTATCTTCCCGTATAGCTTTTGCATGTACCGTTATCTCATCACATTCGTCGAGCTACATCTTTCAATTTCATTTATGTATCTCCTATGTCCTTATAAATTAAAAAACCTAACTCATAACCTTGTCGATCCAAGGTACGAATTTCTGGATATTCGTATATACACCTGGCAGATGTTCCCGACCGCATCCTATACCCCATGATACGAGACCGATTAATACGTGTCTTCCTTCGACGGACATGGTTAAAGGACCACCAGAGTCTCCCTGCAATCGTATTTATATTTATATCATTCGATAAATTAGATAGAACGAAATGTAATGGACACTGTTGGTATGTCAAATAATTCGTATGCACCAACTTGATGCAAATTCTGTACAAGCCAAGTTTAATTTACCTGACAGGAATCTCGTCCACCTTCCTTATATCCAGCGCACAAAAAGACGTCGTGAATGGTTTCGCGTCTTCCAGCCGCTCTAAACCAACGCTGACATCTTTCATTGGGGATCACCTGAAAGGCGTTACTTCGTTTGTGATTTAACTGCGCTATTTGAATTTTAAGAACTTTAACGTATGCTAGGATAGGATGCTAAGATAGGAAATTATGCGTATAATAAACTCGTTAGAAATGAAAATACACGATTGGCTTTAGATCATGATCCATAGAACGCAACTCGTTAGAAATGAAAATACACGATTGGCTTTAGATCATGATCCATAGAACGCAACAGGATTGGAATAAAATTGCGTGCAAGTACGATACGTGTGCTGATGCACGTACTTCCACATCAACCTCTTGAAGAACCGACGGCGCCGAACTTTGCCCGTGTCTAGTTCTACCCCAACCGGCAACTGTCGCTGTGCGTCCAGAAATTTTGAGATTCTTGGCTGGTAAACAGACAGGTACGATATGTTGTTTGAACGCCACTGTTCTCGAAAGCTTCACCAATGCCACGTCGTTTCGGAAATCGGTTGGCGAGTATTGCGGATGAACCTGCGAGACAATTTCCCATAATAAAATCTCTACGACTGTTTCACAGCGCGATTCGTATACAAAAATCAAAGAACGTAGCTCATCGTCTACCTCTTTCCTTTCCACGTTGAATTCTTCGTGCAGCAATCTCTCGGATGCGTCTCTAACGTCCCATTCACCGAGACGAACTTTCAGATTACTATTCGGTGTTCTATACGAAAAAGAAACATTAATAATTAGCATTCGAGTGGATAACGAGGAATCGTAGAAAGCTCTTGCTACGTATTTCTGCATACTAACGTTGCGACACAGTGAGCAGCGGTAACGACCCATCTGTTGTTCAATAAGGCACCGCCGCATGACAACTTTTTTGTTAAGAATCCAGATTTGATAATGGCAGCCTAAATTTCCAGAGAAATACGTAAAACGATCGACTCTCTCGACTCTTTCAAATTTTTTTTTTTATTTTATTTTGGCTTTTTTTACAATTTGTCCTTATGGACATTTGTTAAAGTGTTATATGTTATTGGTGAAAGAAAAATAAAATAAAAATAAATATAGCATGTGGGTGGCTACCCCCAGCGGGGTGCCAGCTTCGTTTTTTCTAAGTTATATATTTTACGACCTTTCAAATTTGACGATAAATTTACCTGCCATGGATGACTACCGAAACTGGAACTGTGCCCACCTACGATTCTATTACTTCTCGTGTAAAGTTCACCGCAACCTGCAAAGTAACGCAAAACAAAATCTGTATCATATACAAGGAAGAAGCTTTGCTTTGGTTTAAAGCAGTCGAATAACATAACACATTTTTTCAAATCGAACTTTTCCAAGATCTCATGCTTCTTGTCCGTAAGTTTCTTTCTGTGAATAGCACGCGGTCACGTTTTTCTACATTTCTCCCATTTTTCTTTCATTTTTCATCTGCTTACTTCCTTCACCTAGTTTATCGTGGATATCTATTTATCGTTGTCGTGTATGATAGCGATAAAGCCACGTGTATAAAAACGTGCAAAGCGATAAGTGACAGAGAAAGACATTAAGCGAGGAAAAGTGCTTTCTTCTGTTCTGGTATTCGTTTATTCGCGGCGATGATTATCGTCAGAAAAATACAGTAAATATTCTTTGATCCACTAATATTCCATTATAATTATTCTTTGACCCACTAATATCGCATTATAAATATTCTTCGAACGATTAAGTGGTCGGACTTACAAATTTCGGAGAACAACGCGAACTTTCTGAAAGATAATTTGCGAGGCAACAAAACACGATTTGCTAATTTCTATCAAGGAAAGCAAAATTACTCGATAAATTGCTGTAATGTTAATAGTTCACGCACGATGACACCTATATTCTCCACAACATCGCTAATGATTTTGTAAATAATTTCAATTTTAAAAAAATAAATAAATAAGTAATATAAAATATTTGACCGACTTCTTTGCGTGACGATCGGAGGTAGGAGAGTACGATATTGGTGCAAAACTTTTGATTGGTGCGACTTCATGCGGATTACCACGATATTTGGAATAATCCACGGAGTTTGAGACGTCCTCGTTCGGTGTGTGAATTCCCGAAACATCGGGATAAGCGACGTCGTATTCATCCTGAGGATAATCAAGCTGCAGCGGATGATAAACCGATGGACGATTTGTATGCACAGGCCGATCGTAATTCCATGTCTGTGAAGACTCATAAATGGTTGTTGGTTTGTTTGCGATGTCCGCGTACAGGTAGCTCGTTCCGTGCTCGTTCTGACCGCTATACGTCGGTTTGCTCGGCCTTGCCGCGTTGTCGTAGATTTGCACATCATCGTCCACATAGGGATGTTGATTTCCCAAGTTTAACGCGAGTGCTACGTTTAAACAACCTTCGTTTTACCTTTTCTACCTTATTAATCGCAATTTCCATTTAATTGTACTTATCACCGGGTCCATTCAACGTATCGCTGAGCAAACCGTGTTTTCATACGTATGAGAAACAGAATCAGAGTTAATGGTCCCCACCATTATCAGTATCGTTACGTTGCATTGTTTCCTTTTTCCTCGACATTAAACGACACAAAGAATTAACTTTATCGCAAAGATCTTTTACAATTTGCATCGTACGTGATACGATCGAGGCTTAACGAGTAAGTAATTTTTAACAACGAAATATTTCGAACTGGATATCAAGGAGAAAAGGACTCGATAAAAATTGTAGAGACTTTATGACAACTCACTGGCATTTTGCAGTAGCCCGATCGTCGGTCGTGGTACTTTGTCAGGGATGTCATCGTCGTCGACGCAACAGCTCCATATCAATCCTCCGGAACAGAGATCGACCGGACGACCACCTCCGAGGACGCAACTAATACTAAGGCCACAATCGAATGTCGTTCCTTTGTACGTACACGTTTGCGGTATCACTAAAACAGAACGATTATCGACGATCATTCACCATTTCTTCGCACTTGAAGATAATAAAACTGCACCGCGTAAATTAAACAACGCGTATAAGGGAAAAATGTTCCGAATTTCATCCCCCTAACGTTACAGTGGCTCGCAAAAGTATTCAAACACCTTTTACGGATGTATCGTGCGTATATTATAGGAAATATTTAGAAATTTCACGAGGGTTGTGATCAGATACGATTATCATGATTATATTATGCAAATTTGAGACTGATCCGAAAAAAATGTTCAAGCGATAGAACAGTTTACAAGGTATTATCATTTAGTGGTTTTATGCTAATCACTCGCATTGGATCTTTTAGAGATTATTATATTTCTTTATGGGTAGTGTCTTGTCGTGTCTTGTATCTAGCATTGTTGTTCGAGTGGCATACGGCATCGCGTTGCTTTTCTTTCGGTCTGTTTCTTGGGATAAACACATGGCTGCTTTCGTTTCGAATAACGATTTCATAAGTGAAATCGTGAATTCAACTCATAGTGACGAGATCGAGCAGGAAAGTCGGACGACTAGCGGCTCGATTATTATATTTCGAATTATTGTACCAGTATTGTATCAAATGAACGTCTTTGAGCGTTTATTCGATCATTACCGATCGTAAATCGTCCATCGTCCGTCGTTATACATATTTTGTCTGTTGTACGCCGCATTTCTTGTCTCGATTTACTCTACAAAGAAGGATATTCGATCTTTATGATATATCTTTTCTCAAACTGGAGACTTTATATTTTAACAAGTCGATCACGATTATATTCCTCTATCTCGATTTTTATTGTACGAAACGTACTTCTACCCAACATGTCCATTAAGCCATTCTGCAGATCGTTATTATGACCTCGATGATCTCCCGTGTAATTTCGTTTTTTCCTCAGAGCCTCGACAAGGAGGGTGCCTTGCTGTTGACTGGTTAATTTACGTCTTCTTCCTTGCCTGTAACTTGTCGACGTTAGCTGTTCCAATTCCTCGCCGTTCATCTTTTTCTTCAATCGATCAAGAAAACCTGTAAAATCATTTTCTTCACTGGTATCGTTCGAATATCCGTTATCGATGATACGTTCATTCGTTAGCTGTCGTCGTTGAACGTTAACGTTATCCAATGTCGAAATGTAACTTTCACTATCGCTGTCACTATCATCAACTGTACGTATATCGTGTCTCCCTGCTATTTGTCTTCTCCAATTGCCATTTCCGACCGTGTCAACCTCCGACGAGTCTTTTCTATTGGAATAATCCAACCTACCTTCCGATAGACCTTTATTTCTAACGAACACTCTGCGAACGACAGCGTTTCGAGGCTTGTCAAAATGATCGTAATCTCCATCGTTCCACGAGTTCTCTCCTCTCGGATCGAAACATGTTTTCGCGCCAATTTCACGTACAGGGTTATCAAATTTCTGACCCCCAACTACCGTCAAACTATTATCCAGTTTATTCGTTTCTCTCGGGCTTCTTTTATCCGACAGTTGCTTCTTAATCCATAAATTGAGAGGATCTTGTTCTACGAACTGTCCGTTGGATAGCAACGTAAATTTCTCTGTTCTTTCATTTTTCTTGGATTTCTGCAATTTCGAAAACCAATTGTGTAAATGTGACAAAGACGGTGTAGTGGAAGAGGCCAAAGGACGATCGTAAGTCACTGCATCGTAGTTACCGTACTTGAGTGCAGTAGCGGTTACTATTAGAAACACGTGTACAATCGCAGTGACACTCATGGTCCGATATCTTTCTAATTTATTTCGTAAATAAATTAGAACTCGTATTAACGAGTCGTCACAATTCGTACCATAGTTACGCGTAATTTACTCGTTACCGATAAAACTCTCGACTTCATCGAGAATCGAGTTCCTTCGTTACCGTTGAAGAGCGCGCAGGTTGCCAATGATCCATGGAAGATATCCGACACCGTCGTGCCTTCGACATTTTACCTTCGTTCCATCGATTTAATCGAACTTTATATATGTCACCTGTTAAATTTCAGTAATTTTCTGTGCACGGTAACCACCTTTCGGATCTGTCCTTTTTTTTTTTTTTTTTTTTTTTTAATGACTCGATAGAAGACAAGCGTCGATCAACCAACAACGTTCACCTATTGTACGCGTAATTTCGATCACCGTTTACGCTCATGCCATAAATATCGTTTCCATTGCAACACTTAAAAAAATTAATTCTTGCTTAGCCTATTACGAATTGATGCGTTCCACCGACTAACGAGACTCTACCGGCATCTAAAGAAGCGTCCCCGGCTTTCACCAACGTCAGCTTTCTCATTGCTACGATAGCGTGTCTTCCCTGACATTGGTTCCCCACTCGTCCTCTTCTTCACTCTCTTTTGCTTTCTTCCCCCTACCTTGTTGTCTTCGCGTCCTTTCTTTCCGTTGTTCTTTGCCTTTCTTCCTTTCTTTTCCCACGTATAATGTACATATTTGCATGTTATATATGCACAGTAGCAACAGTAGCGACAGTAGCTCACCAAACAATTCGATCACTTCTAAAAACGTTTTACGTTTAATAAATCTTAAGCCTAATTACTAAGGCCTATTTAATAATCCTTAATCCTTATTAATATCATGGGTGAAAGTTCACTGCGAAACATCGGTAAAATTAAAGAAGCTGATTCACAAATGATTTATTATTACGCAATATAGACAATAAGCAGAAGAATTATTGTTTCCAATGAATAATTAACAATTAATAATATTATGACAAGCCGATAATATCGAAGGAAAATTCGCATCGAGTGAAATTTCATTTGTGATATCTTCTAAGAGTTAATGTTGGTAATTAGACTGCCTAACTGTAGTTCTGAGATGAAACATTCGAGTCTCTCTATTACATCTATTAACGATTCGAATCGTTTAATTTTTGGGTCGTGGTGTAGATTCGCATGAAACTTACGTCCGAGTTCGTCGAAAAATCGTGTCTGTCCTTCTGTATCGATTACATTTTCCATCGCAGTTTCCTTCTTTGTATCTAGATCTAGAATCGAAATGCGTAATTTATATTATATATTATATATTACATTATATTAGCACAAACGTTATGTAAGAAGAAACACGACCGACGTTCTGTCAAAATGTTTTCATCCGTGTGAATTTATATCTTCGTGAAAATTAAGGGCAACGATACGAATAGACTGTATGTAAATATGCCATTCGTTTGCTTTTATTAACTCAGACTCACCGAAATTCTCTAAATACCGGTCATTTTTCCTGATATCGTCTTGACAATAGAATCCAACGAGGAGCCGAGTGAAAAGTAAACTTGCAAGCCAATTCATTTCTCTTTTCTCCCGGCGATCTAAAACAAGATCGATCGACAAAGATTTGACTCGTTGCCGACTCGTTGTAGCTCCTCTAGTCGTTCACCAATGCGAAGGAACACCCTAAATCTTTATGCTTTACGAATCGAAAATTCGCAGTTTCCGTGCAGTGTCTTTTCCTTCGAAACAGTTTTATTCCCCGATCTTTTTCAAACGTTAACTCGCCGATATTACCGATCGATACTTGCATAGCTCCTGTGATTTATTCGAACAGAATCGCAATAAAAAAGTTCAATCGATGATCTAGCATCCTTGCTAGAACCTCTCTCTCTCCCTCTCTGTCTATCTATCTATCTATCTATTTATGTTTAAATATATTCCGCTCGAATCAGGTTCAGAAAGATACTAAATTCTGAAGAACACCGTTGATCGATCACATTTCTATTTTTATCGTTTATCGACGATAATTGCAACTCGAGCAAACTTACGACTCGTCTAAATATATAGTCGTAATCTTACGACGAAATATAATCCTACCCCTAAATGGGGGTCTCTATCTTTCTTCACAAAGTACACATTAATGAGAAAATTTGTCTCGATGGGAAGGCCTGAAAAGTTCTGCAAATGTTTAATTTCATTTCTGAACTTTGTGTGTCTTTTTCCTGGATACCGTTCGTGTACCGTAAGAATACGCGAAGCGTGGCGAAGGCATTCACACGTAGTGTGGTCCGGTAGAAAAGTGGGTCGTGAAACCAGGTCAGCGAAACAAGTGGCACGTCGTCTCTTCGTGTGGTTGTTGCTTCGTAACACGTTCTCAGTACCCTACGACGTCCCGTGAACGTGCGGTACACGCGTGAAACCGTAGCATTACACCGTTTGGTTATTAGTGAAAGTTAGACTCGGTAACTTTCGACTTTGACAATGCCGATTTGAATCGCACGTATGAATCGGCTCGTCGAAATACTCTTGGTAGGACAATTCCCATCTTTGCACGCCTGCCACGCGTTCTCTTCCCTTCCTCTTGCCACGTGACGTTCAAAAGGGGCTGCTTAACGATAAACATGAGCATTCGTCAGACCGCTTCTTTTCATACCGCGTGCTGAAACCAGCGAACATTGTCTGGATCACGAGTTCCTTCAAAAATTCCACGCGGATCATTGCGTTTATGATATCCAACAATACATTTGCCTCCGATTATTAATTATTTAATCGTAGATTATTACTCGATCGATCGGTGCTTTATGTTAGCGCACACATACCCACGCACGCACACTGGCATACGCGCACGCCAACCTACGATTGACGATGACCGAAATGAATGAAAGATACCGATCCTTGGAACGATAAGAGGAACAGGTGTTTAATTTCAATTACATTTCCATCACGATCGGAATCACTTTGACGTCTTTCCTTCGCCGATTACCCGATGACACTGCGAAGAAAGGAGGAGATCCTCGGCATAAGGTTGACTACTGATGAGGAACGGAAATACAGCATCCAGAGACCACTCTCTCTCTCTCCTGATAGTTCCTTTCATACGGCTCTTCTCACTACCCCTCCACCTTTCTTGCTTCCCTTTCCAAATCGTTATCTTCCTCGTTCGGATGCACCGAACGATTCCTTCGCTTACTTTCAACTCGTATCCTGTATTTGTACAGATCCTGGCTATCGAATTAGGTCCACATGCAGAAATTCCACTCTTCGAACTGCGACATCCTGTATACATAGAAGTATATCAAAATGGCAAATTATTTTTGACTGTAAAATAGCAATTGTTTAATTTATTTAACTTTTTGTTATTGTACATTATATTGAAAGTGTTTGACATCTGTGAAAGACATCCGTGTACTCACCACCTTCGATCACTATGGTAAACCTGTACTAAACCTTTAAAAATCCAAATTTCCCAAAGTCATATTCAATTAGTTTTTATGTACAACATTTTTAGTACCAAAGATGAAATTACCTTTTAATGTCAAACCATTTTTTTATTAGTTGCTAGAAAGTAGCTTTGCCAGAAATCATATAAAAAATTATAGTGAAAGTAGAAGAGTGAGAGTACCGTCAAGAATGATTTCGAATGTAGGAGAAAGTGCCAAAAATAATGGTTTTTAAGAATTGCTCCGATTTCGACCCCTCTCTTTCTCGTAAACAGCTAAATTAACGGCATTCTCACTTTTTTAAATCCTTTCCTATTGCTCTTTCTTCCTTGTCGTCCTACCTTTGACTATCAGCCGCACATAGTTTTCTAATTGTAAATTGGTCTCTTGGAAGAAGGCCATCAGACTTCTAAGCACTCTTTCCTTGAGGGTTCCAGTTAATTTTCTGACATTATTTCTTACTCTCTCTACATTTTCTTGAGTCTTCTTTTCTAGGCTGATCCTTTCTTTATATATAGAATAGTAGCATTTCCATAATGCGTGATCATAATCAGATTCTTTTAATATTACTCTTTTATTTGTGATATTATGTCTTCCAATGGAATCTACAATCGATTATATTTTTAATTGAATAATCTTATTCTGTGCTGTATCGGTAAAGTCGCATGTGACATGAAAATTAACGCAATCGATATCAACGATCATCAATCCTTAAATTCCTCCGACAATCAAAAGTGGGATACAAAAAAATATTACATGTTACTTACTTGTCTGTTGTATTTGATTTCTTCTAGCGGTTGCCATATCGATATTGAAGTTATTCATATTCGATTAATCGATTAATTTAAGTAAATTGCTCGATCTATCAATCTCTAAATTCGAGATATGTTGATCGAATATTATTCTTCGTTTATCGATATCTGCCGACACTCATTTCGATTTTTCTCTCTAAATTCCTTTTTTGAATAAAACTTGTTTATAGAACAACAAATCGTGAAAAATTAATCTGTCAAAATAAAATTATAAGTTAAATAATTAAACATAAGTGGCAATATCATTCGTGACAAGATTTTATCAATACAAACGATACCTATCGAAATTTTCGAGTCAGACTGAGTCACTTTGTGAACTTTATCGTATTAAGATATCATATTAAGATGGTTAAATAAGGAAGAACATCGTTTCAATACGAACGATAAACTTGTAACAATTGAGCAATTTTACTAAAGGATATGGGTGTTCTCTATTATTACTTAACATGGATCGAAAGCATCGAGAAATATTAGACTCGTGTTACGAGGATATTGTACCTAAAATAAATATAATCAAATTATGGCCAAAACTGTTTGAAAATAAAGTTTTTAATAGAGATGACGTGAATATTTCGCGTTGGATAGTAAGAAACTTTTTAAAATTTTCTGAACACTTTACGATTCTAAATTATATAGAGTAACTTGTGAATTTTGTAATATTTTATATAGAAAGACATCACAAATGAAACAACAGTACACGAAATATATTTGACGATAAAAACACGAGGACCACTTGCGTTTGTTCGTTTTCTTCAAAGCCTAAGACAAAGTAACCATGAAGATTTAGCAGATATTTTGGAAGGAACAAGAACTCCGTTACCTATTAATGACACGCAAAGTTATGGTAATCATAATGGATGCACGAAAGAAAGCAATGTAGAGGAAACTACTTTTATTCCAACTGCAGAAGGGTAAAGTTTAAAATCCCACTAATTAGCTTTAATTTATTTTGTATGTATATCTTATTCTGTATTTACTGTATCAATTGTATTTTCATTTTTCCATTTTTAAAAAGACCACAAGGCGACTTTTTTCGTAATATACAAGTATTAGAGGAACCACTACAAATTTTAGTACAGAAAGCTACAAAATTCTTAGATGGGCCTGAATATGAAAATGTTCAAACATATCCAATGCGTAGCAAACCTCGTGGACTGGTGTTAATAATAACAAATATTGATTACAAACATCCAGATAGAGAAGATAGAAATTCGGCTATATATGATGAATCAAACTTGAAACAACTTTTTAGACAAATGGGTTTTGAAGTTTTTTCTTATTGCAATCTAACAGCACAGGTAAATATGTATACATTTACATATTAAAAAACAAATGAAAACTTTATATCACATAGGCTATTTCTTTTCAAGAAAATATTAGACAGAATTAAAGAATTTTCTCAACGTAAAGAGTTACGCAAAGTTGATTCTTGTTTTGTTATAATAAGTAGTCATGGTAATATTAATACACAGTATGAAGTCACAGAAATAGAAGGTGTAGAAGAGCATATGCAAGACAAAGTGCAAAATCGAAAAACTGTTTTATGTACTGATATTTTGAGTTATTTCACTGCAGAAGCTTGTCCCCACCTTGCAGGGAAACCAAAGATTTTCATTTTTCAATTATGTAGGTAAGTGCTAAATCCACTATAAAAATATCATAGATACATATACTGATAATATTTTATTATTATACAATGATCTTTTAGAGGAAAGAAAAAACAAAAATCAGTAAAAGAACCTAGACATACAACAGATACATCTAACTTTCAACATTCCTCTGATGAAATTACTAATGTTAAAAGAAATGGTAGGGAGACACTGAGATGTTACGAAGATATGTTACTTGCATATGCTACCCTTCCAGGATATGTTGCCTTCAGAGACAAAATAACTGGTAGTTGGTTCATACAAATTTTGTGTGAAGTATTTATGAAATATGCTCATAAAGCTCATCTTCAGGATTTATTAAACATGGTGAATAAATCTTATGAAAGTATATTAATGCCATTTTATACATTAATTACAATTAGTTAATGCTTCGCAGGTTGATGAGAGATTAAAAATACAAAGAACTAATGGAGGAGACTGTCAGACATTAACGATAACACTGATTGGATTCAATAAACATTGTTATCTTAATCCTGGTCTTTTTGAACAGATATGATCTGCCATTGAAACTTGCCATTGAACAGAATGCATAATCTATATATATACATATATTGTATATATAGATTAATATTTTTTGAACAAATTTTATATATCGTGTGTATTTATTTATATATAAATTTTATATATTGGATGTATTTGAATCATATTGCATTTTTATTATATTTTACAAAATATACCAAGAAATGTGTAAACTTTTACGTTGTTCTCTTTCTTTTTTTGCGTATAGTCTATCTACATCGCACAAAATTGTTTAGAAATGATGAAGTACTATAATCGTTGATATAGTGATAATATACGTGACAAAGAAAAAAATAATGATATAAACAAATGAAGCGATTGTAAAAGGAAGAACAATACATTTCATATTAAAAGGAGCAATGACAACGATGACGAAAACAGACTGACATCCAACTGTGTTTCTGTACAATAATAAGATTTCAACATTTATGTCAACCACATATGTCGAAATTTATTCTAAATACAGTATAGCATGAATAACGATATGTAATTTTAAAGAAATAATTATATGCTTATATCATTTGATACTATGGTAAAAAGAGAACAAAATAATTTCACGCAATATAATTTATGATTAAAACTCTTAACATTACAATATTTGTGTCATGTTTTCGTATCGTATAATATCGCGATTGAGAAAGAAAAAGGTGTTTTGAAGTTAATACGATATACCAAAAACATATGTCATATCTCGATTTATGTTCTAACGATATTACAGCTGTAAATTACAAATTACATGCTTAACTATGTTCTAAATTCAAATAGGTGAAAAGATAAACGTTCCAATACTCTCGGATCTGTTTTCGATAAGTACGTCACACCGTGCAATTAAATAGCAGAATTTGTAAAAATTAAAAAGATATGATAATAAGAAAAATCCACGTTATGAGAGCAAAGAAAATAGAAAAATTAAACTTCTAGAAAATTTTGTAATAATTATGTATTTTATAATAAATGAAATGTTGAATAATTAATAAGTAGATTAATTTTGTAGTGATTTTTGCAAAATTCAAAATTACTTTTGTAATCAACTGTAGTTGAACTTATTTCCGTGAATAATGCTGAATATACTTTCTTTTATATGTATTTATTTATTGTTTTGGATATGGCTTAAGTGAATGTCAATGAGTCAACGTCAAGGCGACTTAATTTAAAAAAAAAAAAGAAAATTAAAATTTTCTATCGAAAAGTCGAGAATGACACTCTCTCCATCATGTAGCTTTTTTCCTTTTCCATGTCACTTCTTTTTTCCCATACAATCCTGTACACCATCCGATAGAAATAGCATATGCGGCTAAATGTTTAATACAAAGATTGCGCGTTGGAAGAACGTGGCTTTTTGATCTTCTCCAAATTCTTGATTACCAAATCGTGCAGGGAACAATAACGATTACGGACTTCGCACATAACTAGCCATAGGCTTACATATTCTTTTTCATCTAGTTCTTGAACTGCTCTTCTATAATCACTAATGTGTGGATACTTTGCAACTTTACTAACAATCTTTCCTCTAGAGATAAAATACCTAAAAAAATATCATTGTGTGACTATAATGTATCCCTTATAAAAAGAAATCTTTTAATATCATTACTATTCACATTACCTAGATATCTGAT
The DNA here is from genome assembly GCF_905332965.1 of Bombus pascuorum. Taxonomy (NCBI): domain Eukaryota; kingdom Metazoa; phylum Arthropoda; class Insecta; order Hymenoptera; family Apidae; genus Bombus; species Bombus pascuorum. The sequence goes on along the minus strand of NC_083497.1, from coordinate 12,437,440 downwards.
CGAAAAATGCAGCAGCCTCACTTTCTACTGATTGTATTTCTGCAAGTGTATCTTCTTGAATGGATACACCAAAGTTATTACCATCTTCGATTTTTGGAATCAAAAATGAAATCCACATTTTCAACTGGAAATTCAAAAATTAAAATAACTGATAAGGATATTAAAGTTTATATAATCTATATATACTACTCATATGCTTTATAAAATATATACCAAATTAGAATCTTCTAATAGTTGTCGAATATAAGGCTTAACTATATGAATAAGATCACATAGGGGCTTGTTACAAGGTACAGGTCCATTTGGTAACACCATCACTTTGGTTCCACTGGTATCATCTATGCTATTGTCTATCTTTCGTTTCTTTGCAGTAGACTCATTTTCGGAATGATTAAGAATAATAGGATCTGGAATGGGCACATTTAAGTCTTGATGAACATTTGACAATTTCCTGTTGCGGAAACCAGGGGTCTCTAATAATTCATTCAATTTAACAATCTTCTCTGGAAATCCTTTCAGCAATAGTTGTTCAGCCTAAATAAAGTTTATGCATATGATATTATGATGTATTTTGCAACAAACTGAGTATACAAATTATAGGATAATAATATTCAATTAATTACCTTTGTTTTTAAAGAATCTTTGTATTCCTGAACCTGCAAAATAAATTTGAAAAGTAAATGCATTAAATAGGATGGTTATATTCAATTGAAAATTTATACTTTGCTTTAATTACATTTACAAACACATACATGTCTTAAATATGAGCAAAATGAGATTACACGTAATAGCAGTTATAAATAATACATTTATTTCATAGTAATGAGTTGTCGAATAAATGTTTATAAATTATCCGTAAAATTACAATCAAAACAAACATTAAATATTGCTAACAAATACGATGAATGAATGTAACAAAAATTGTATAAGAAAACCGAGAAAAGAATTGTACTGTCGATATAACAATACAGGTATAGTTTTGTATAAGTATTGAAATAAGATGACTGACCAAGGCCAATTACTAGAATTGTAAATAGATTAAAGAATTGATGTGTATAAGTGATAGGAGAATTATGTTAAGATTCTTGAAAATATTGATGATGAAACAGCAAATATTATTTGGAACATAGCGATGCCGGTGAGTTAAACGCTACCATTAACCTAAACATTCTTACTTGCAATATATTAAACGTGTAATACAGACTACTTAATTTCATATCTTTCTGTTTTGCAGCTTCAATTATAATATAAAATATTTTACCTTCTGTGCTGTAGTATCTGCCATTATACACTCCATGAAAAAAAAAAGTTTATAAAATATAACCACACTATCCCTTTGTTGTAACGTACAACTTCAAACAGGAAGTTGCGGTGAGTATTCTTACTACGCCATCAAATCAGAATCTGTAACATTAATGCACTTATATTAGTCTTTTCAGAATTTAAATTTCTGTTTATTCGTACAGAGTTATTTTTTCTTCGTCAAAATCGAGACACCATAGAGCTGATTGAGATAATTATAATCATAGCATGTGCTAAGGTGCACGATGATACACAAAATGTCAATCTTTATTCTTTTACTTTTTACATGTTTTATTTCGTATTCTGTAGAAGTTGTTTTTACTATAATCTACACAATTTGAATTCGCTTTTTTGATAGAAATGGAAATGTAAGAAAACATGATGTGATAAATTATAATTGTATTCGTTATAATTGATGTGAGTAGAATACTAATAATAAAAAATGATATTTTGTTTTCAATTAACTGTCAGAAATTAAATATAATAATCTATGAAAATGTCAAATAAGTAGGTACCAGAAGTAGGAGAGAGATAAAAGGATAATACTTCATTAAATCAAATGTCATGGATATATTTAAAAAAAACTGTAATTTTTTAAAAATAAACAGCATACAGTTTTGCGAATATTGAACATATTTTTTAATCAGATTAGAACAATATTTTGAATTAGATAAGTAAAACGGTAAAATGTTTCGTTTCATTGTATTACCATTGTATTTCGTATTTTGTACATCAATATCCATCTTTTGAAATCAGCAAATTAAATCTGCTATACATGATTGTATAACACATGTTTGTATAAACACTGTGTAGAAATATATATTAAATACGGCTAAGTGAGTTTCTTTGCTTTTTGGTAAAGTGTATCAACGACTTTCCCCATACTGTGTATAGTATCTAATGCAATCTCGTAAGTCTTATCGCGCGGAGTATCTTCAAAAACGATTAAAACACCTTCACCCTGATCAAGGACACCCCTTAGTTTTTTATCCAATATCATTTGTGAAAGCTTCTTCTCCACTTGAGCAAGTGGTAGTGATATAGAGGTTGCGATATGACTGACCTAAATAAAAGAATGAAATTACAAACGATGAATATTTATATTTAAATAATCAACCAATTTAAAGTAAATAATCATACCTGTACGCGGGAATAAGGTTCAACTAAACGACATAAGTTTTGTTCAAGCATCGCATCGTAGAGAGAGCCGAGATGAGCACGCACAATTACGTCATCCTCAAGTTCTTGGCGATATTTTTTAACAGCTGTCTGAAAGTCTGCTAATGAACGTCGGTGGCTCGCTTCGGCAACTGCCCGCATTGCGTCTAAATCCCTTCCTGCATATTTAACAGCTAATTTCCCTGACATAATTGATTGAACATCTTCAGGTGTACGTAACATAATTTTTGAAAGTAACATATATTTCAAAGCTGTTAAGGCCTTTGGGCTTTCTACGCTATCATATCTGAAGAACAATAGTAAAGCAATTAAAATATACAAACTTAAACATAACAATTATTCTGAAGTACAATATATTTATTTAAGGAAACAACCTACCCCTCAAATGCTTCATAAAAATATGAATAAGCAGTTTTAAAATCTCTTTCATCCGCAGCATGTAATATTCCTGATTGTAAATCTAAAGCAGCTTGCATTTTAGGTGGACAATAAATTGCGTTAGCAGTTGTTCTAGCACTGGTAAGAGCTGCCCTTGCTTTTGCTAAATTACTCAGTGCATGATAGGTTTTGCTTTCCAATAATTGTACCTCAACCAAAAGTTGTTTATCATCCAGTTTCTTAAGTTCTTTAAGTAAAGCCGATCCCAACTGTAATGCTTCGCTGTACATACCAGTATCGAAATATAATGCTATTAAACGTGCTTCTAATGACTGCCTCAAAAATGTCCTACGTTCTTCTTTTGCCCATTCTATACATTCTTTGCATAGTTGAACCTGTTGAAAAAAGAAGCATTGTACTAAACTATCTATGAAAATGTAATCAAATTTATTTATGAAGATACCTCAATGCCGATACCAGCTTCCAGATCCAAGAAAAAGTCTACTAAGGACCGTACGAGTTTGGCAGCTTTTGCTTTGCTAATCAAACTAAGAAACGGTCTGGTAGCTTTAATCAACTCTGCCAACTCTTTTGCCTTGCCTTCTTTTTTGTAAAGTTCACCAAGGTGTAAAATACCTTGCTCCTTCACTCGAATATTATCTTCATCATTCTCCGTCACACCGATACTTGGGTCGGAGACGATTTCACTTAAAAGTGAAATACCCTCGCTACGATTAGTCATTGAAACTGCTTGTGCACGTTCGAACAGCATTGCACCGGCCATCTCAAAATTTTCACCGCTTTATAAGGATGAAAACGGGATCAGATAACCTTTATCCTAAATGATGAATATTATTCTTCGGATAATTGATCAAATTCGTGAAATAATTCCTACGTTTTACAAGAAATCAAAATTAATTTTCTTCAATATGTTGAATACCGCATGCGCTTGTACGCACAACTACACAAATTTTATAAACGTCTTCTGTTTGTCACTTTATTCGCAATCCGTTTCAACCTCAGAACTACAAAACACATGTCACGCTACTACGTAAATCAAATCAGTTGCAGTAAGCCTGGAAACGTTCAGACTGATGCAAATTTTTCTAAATAGGTTATTGTTATTCGTTTTTAATAGATGTGATTACATTCCTGTAATTAATTATGTAGTTGGTTTTTCGTTGTACTTAAAACTTGTATATTTTTGTACTTTTCTTTCTTAGACAATTTTGCAAGAGGGATGGAAGATATAAAGAAAGCGGAAAGAAAGAGATAGAGTAAAAAATGTACTATACCGAAGATTCCAGATCGAGATTGTATGTATATGTATGTTGCGTTAAGTGACATGTAAAATAAGATTGTGTAAGATATAAATATACGAATGCTGAATGGATGTAAATCTTAGATTGTATGAACGTTTAGAACTGTTTGAAGATAAAAGTGTAACAATTATAAATACTTCCTTAAAATATTGGATGGAAATTGTTATTGTTACAATTGACTTTAATAACTTTATGATCATGTCACAGAATTTGTTTTGAAAATGTCACAATTTACTACAAGAAATGTTATTAATGAAACATCTTCCAAGTTAATGTATCATGATTGTAAGTTACAACTTGTGTAAATGCATTCCTTTAATCAGAAAAGAATAACATGTCATTTGAAATAGAATATATTTTACAGATAATAAAACAAGGTCTAATTTACCATTTCAAATAGCCCTGTATGTGAATCTATGGCTTTTCCCAGTTTGGCTGTTGATTACTATTGTAAACTTGGATGCAAAAGTAAATATCATCTGCATAATGAAGTTATAAGATAAACATCTAATGTACATTAACTTGTACTTATATATATTAATTTTATTTATTATTTTTTCACAGTACAATAATTTGACAAATGTTTATAAATTGCTAACTGTAGCAACATTTCTGATACTTTCAATTTTTGAAAGTTTAAAGTTATATTTGGGGTATCTTGGAAATCTTACAGGAAAGGTAATCATACTTTATTTGTAATAGACTTTCTTTAGTTGATTTATAGATTTTTGTCATGCAAGAAAGTTGATATTAGATTCCAGAATTAACTACTTGCTGGTTAATCTCGATATTAATACAACTTCCCCTAGAGGCATTCCTCCTTTTTGATCGTGGAATACCATCTCATTATAGCGAAACATTTATCAATTCTTTCATGGTCTGCCTTCTTCTTATTGAAGTTATTACAGGTACGATAGCTTTAATGAATTTAGCAGATCATCGTGCTAAAGTGTTTTATTTAATGCATTTATACAATACATGTACATAGGATGGATGTTAAACTGTTTTAAAATACTTTTATAGCTAGTCTCATTTTTTAATTATATATAGATTTTTGAGCAAATACTCGCTAAGTGTAATTAATGTACAGTATACTAGTACATTATATTAAAATACTATTGCAGATCTTTCCTTTAGCAAATATTCTCAATTAACACAATACCTAATGAACACAATTCTCAGACTAATAAAATGTCTTATCTCAGAGGTTATTAGTTTTATAAAATAACTGTATCGCTAATACGTTTTCTCGTAAACGTATTAAATAAATTTCCATGCTCTTTATAAGGATGCTAATCTCGATTGTTTGTTCATTAGTAAATGTTTGTAAAAGTTGCGAACGTGTAGGAACCATGAGCGAAAGAAGCTGTTAACAAAAAGTCGAAAATTATAGTAAATAATAGTATGTAAATAAATAGAAAAATTGTAGAAAGTATTAATTTATTTGAAAAATATAAACTCATATTTCGTCAAACTCAACACGTGTATTATATGAATGTTTTTGTGCTTTGACATCAATTAATTAGAAATGTAATGAAATAGTATAATTAAGAATGTACATATGTATTTCGTATAATAAAAGAAAAAAAGAATAATTTTTCGCATATATGCGAATATGTTTTTAATAAATACTGACTTACGTCAAAAAGTTGTTGCGCCATCCAACCGTGATATGGTTGTAGAGCTTCTTTATAAGCCTTTTTTAAAAATGCTACTAGATCCTCTGTTGGTGTTGCCGTTTTAGAATCCTCGACAATTTGTTCGAAAAATAACAGAATCATATGCAAAGCTCTGTAATTTATAGATTGGAGTTTCGATTTAACTAATGAACAGAATAAGCGATGGAGAAGCGTTAATACACACGAATCGAATTAAGCAGAAACCAAGTAAGGAAGTGGAAAGAATAGAAATGCATAAGAAACGTTACACGCACCTGATCAACCACGTTAGAGCATCCGTAGCGATTAATTTAGTTTCAGTATTTTTTTCAATTAGAATCATATCTTGTAGAATCGCGTTTTTTTCTTTATCCTTTGCATGGCGGGACGTGAGTTTCTGGAATTATTTTTAGGTATGTATATGATTATCCTTGTGAATAATCGCATTTTAAGGTATGTACTTACATCAATGTTGCCCTGGATATCATATTTAACCGAAGCAAACACTTTGCCAAGTTTTTCTGAAACATTCGTGTTCGTCTTTATAGATTTCGTTTTTGTGTAGGTTATGTGATATTTACTGGATACCAAGTGCATACCAATCATTCGCACAAGACCTCGAGCTGCATCCAAAAATTCAACGGTTTTTATTTTGTCTTCTGTGATATTTGGAAATAAAACTTCTATTTGATAAGTAAAGACATCCTTGTCATCGTTTGTACTCGACGAAGGTGACAACATAATTCCGTATTAGGATAACGTAATTTCAGTTATAAATATAAGAAACGATACATGTATAACGAAAGTGTTTATTTTTAGAAGTTTTTAGGAAATATTAATAATGTTCTTTCAACCCTTGCAGTCTTTTTCAATATATTATCGATTGATTTACGATAAGTAAATATTTAGGATTATAGCTGTTAGCTGGAATATATAAGCTGCGATAGCAATTTTACCTTACAGTAATCTGTAACAGAGATTTCAATATATAATCGATAAATAAAATGTATGTACACGTGATCTTTTGTCTTTTTGTTTATATTTTTATATCGAAATAATTTTATAACAAACTGAAAAAACTGATAAAAATTCTCATAAAATCTGATTAAACGATTACGTCGATATCGTGATGATAACGCATGAACGTGTAATATATATTTTATTACGTCGTTAACTGGATTGGTTCTACGGACACTTTTGAATTATTTTTTTTCAAAATTATTTTCACAAGTTTATTAGTCGTTTCGCAATTTCATATTAGCTATATCTACAAATTATTATCGTCCATAAGGCATCCTAGTTACTATCATGTAAGTAACCCGAAGTTTGTAGAATACGTCGGATATTAATGTTATTTCTTGATTGAAAATATATCAAACTAAATTCGTAGTTATTAAACTATACATACCTATACGTGGCAATTTCACAATTTTATCGTATTTTCGGTAATAAGAAATAGAGATTCTGGTTTTTGTAGCATTCGTTCCTTCCGCAGTGTTATTGTATACATTCGTCCACACATTCGTACATAGAAACGTCAATGCACAATATATGTATTTCTTTATCAAATACAATGTATCGATAGTTGCTACAAAACTCTATAGTACCTTGAATGATATTTACAAAATATGTTAGAATTTAATGAAACGAAGTACGTAGTTAATAACATTGTATGACGTATGAAATTCTCATTTTCTCCTTCCACGTTTAAACACATGCACGCACACACGCTCTCTATCTATCTATCTATCTATCTATTTTTCTCTTTGTGTCTCTCTATGATTTTATTTTGTTAGAAATAGCGTACACAGGGCAATAAGGTTTCTCAAGTCCAATACGGAAAGCTTTACTGTTACAGTTTCCACAAAACCCGATAAAACTGGGAAAAATTTCTCTTCAAATATAGCGCATTAGAGAAACAAGCTCGTAGGAAATATCAATAATTAATTAGTAAGCAAATACATATTGAGCTTGAAGTTATCTTCGTTCGAATTAGCATTAGCGACGAAGCATTATTATTAATATTAATCGTGCTTACTCGCTATGCGAAGATTACAAAAACATAGGACGTTGATTTATCGGCGTCGATTTTTATCGTTCGACATTGGCTATATTCCCGCTTTCGAGATATAAAATCGTGGCAAAATGACAATAACCTTGGAAACTTTAAAACGCCGTTGGAAGTGGATATTTGAGAACATTGCCAATCGAATCTTCAGCGACGAGAGTCAGTGCAGTAAGACAATGAGGTGGAGCTGGTGGAACTAACGCCTCCAGAGGTGGTCGAGAGCCTGGAAACTGTTTAGAACCAACTACCATTCCACCAGATGTTTTTCTGAGCTCTATTACTCGTACTCCGAAGCGTGATCTTACGACGTTTCTATGATAGAAAAAAAAAGAAGAAATGTATATACATACATATATAAATAATAACGGTTTTTAAACTATAATAGCAACAACGGAAAAGGCTGAGTAAGTGAGTGTATGTGCGAGTTTTGTGTACGTGTATTGGTCGTATATGCGTCAGTGAATGAAAATTGGAAGAGAAACATTTTATTATACCTTTTCCCATCGTACTCGATGTCGTGGAAAGGTCGATTGAAAACGTTGTCCATTTCATTGTTGAACCATCGATGATAAGCAAGAAACGCTGCGCAGGATGGTGACCAAAATGTACGATCAGTTTGCAAATTGGAAGGGGTTTGTTCCGATGCAGGTTGCATGAGACTCTTGGAAAAGGATCTGTTTAATTCAGGACTAGCAGGTGCGGATAGCCTGCCGAGTAACCGGGAAGGGTTTTGAGAAGACGAAGGGCGGGACGATTCGGAAAGTAATCGATTTCTTCGAGGACTCCCTAACATGGCGTATGGTTCTTGTATCGTGACTGTCACGCTGAGCGGCCTACTCAGTGCTATCGTTGTGTGTTGAGGATCTCTTCGTAAAACGGGATTGCGATTGAAATCGATCCCAGCCGCTCCGACAAAGACACGATCGACGTAATCGAATCCGCGGCCCATTATGCCTTCACGAGTATGGCCGAGATCAAAAGTGTGTCCTAATTCGTGGAGAACCGAGCCAAGAGTCGTGGCGAAGCAGCCACCGTGCGTACCGCGGTAATTACTGTCGTCCATCAATTGTTCGGTATCGATGACCGTAGTGTCGAGGAATCTAGGCAATATTTGCGCCATGCTGGTAGGCCACGTATGAAGACACGCCGAACCGAATAACGCTAATCCACCTCCACCGAGCGCGGCGTGTCCTTGAGTCCTCGCGAGAATATCTTCACGAGTGCGTGGATTCGGCGCGCCTCGATATCTGGTACAGGAAAGAAACGCAAGATACTTGCGATCTTCCGATGCCAAGGGGCCGGTCATTAATTCTCGCGCGATGAATTTCCAAAGTTCCCGCTGATTCATTGCACGTGCCTGATCGACGTCAAGCATGCTGTGCATTATCAAACATTCCATACCACCCAAATCTCGTTCCAGTTGAAACGTTTTCCTTCCGTAACCCGCCTCCCTTAACTTCTCGGCGGTGAGAGTTTGTAAAAGTCGGGCACCGAGACCTATCCTTATCGTCGCACTTTCCGGCGACTGGTCTTCTCCTTGTGGACCTTGGAAATATCCATCGTGTCCGAAGCAAACCACATAGACAGGAGTTACACGCAGTCTCGTCGTTCTCGGCTCGTGAATTAGAACTAGTCCCTTTTTCTGACCCGCCACTTCTAATTCCAATTTGTTCGGACCTCGTGTCAATTCTACTATCACACGAAATTCACCAGATACGATTGGCCACTCGGAACTTTGATTATTTTCATTTCGTACGGTGATGAAGCTATACGCTATCGACGTACGACCTCGTATCAGAGCTAAACTATAACATAAGCTCTCTCCATCCGTAACGTTCGTTACCGATATCTCTTCTGAATTCTCATTTTCCGTGGATTTGCGCTGTCGGTTCTCCCTTTCTAACGGAAATTGTCTATTACCTTCGTAATAACATTTATGCTGACACCGTTGCTGTTCTTGTTGCCGTTGCTGCTGATGTTGCTGCTCGCAAAGAAGATTTGTCAGATTCGTGTCTGGAAGTACCTGTGAAGTTTTTTATGTACAATTTCAAGATATATTGCTAAATGATAAAAGAAATTAAAAAAAATTAACGATAAAAAAAATAAAAAAAAAAATAAAAAAGAACGATAAAAAGGGTGACGACAGTTAGAAACGGCGACGATTATAATGGCAATGACGAGCAGAAGCACGATAATAGCGATAATAACGACAATAAAAATAACGATGACAATGACAATGACGACAAAGACGACGACGATGACAATGACGACAAAGACGACGACGAAGACGATGACGACGACGACGAGGACGACGACAACGACGACGACGATGACCACGTCGGCAAAGGCGAAAACGATGATGAAGACGAAGACGACGATGTTACCCCCTTTGATAAAAGTGTATCATTTACATAGAATTAGGGAAGCAAAGAGATGTGGTTTTATTTTATTTTTATTTTTTACAACTTCAATGCTTCATTCGATGGATAAAAAGAATAATAGCAGTTTCACGAAAAAGTGACCATATCGATGTAAAATGACAATTCCAAGAGAGGTGCTGCGATCTCGCGGTGATTTAGAAAAGCTTCTCTACGGAGTAGAATCCTCCAAGTTGTTTCCCACTTCAATTTCCGTTCTTCGGACCACACTGACACGTACCGTCACATAGAATGTCGAAAGGAATAAAGGCAAGTCGATCGAGCGATTTATTGATTTCCCTTGAATAGCAATGAGAAAGTTTCGTTCAAATCGTATAAGATTGGCTTTTATTAAGAAAAAAAGATATATACGTGCAACCAGCGATAAGAGTGCGAGATAAGTAACGAAACGATGTGTCGATATAAATTAAAACGACCAAAGAGAAGGAACTTTGTAGTCGGTGTTAGAAGAAAGAGAAAAAACTTTCGAGTTGGAGAGTAAACGAGGTGTGTCGATAAGGAATTATTCGAATTCGCGTTTGGTTGTCGAGGATGTACGCGTGCAAGTCTGACAAATTGAATCGGAATTTTTAAGCGGCAGTACGATTTGCAGCTTTTCAAATGTCAGCTATTTCACTCACCATCGTAAAAGAAGTGTGTAGAAATAGAGTAGACGTACACGTTAAAAATGAAAGGGAGGAAGGTACGTGCTGAACGATCAGCTTCAGCCGGCTCCGTACATACGGAGAGAAAGACTGTGGCGCCGGGACGACGGCGGACGGCGGGTTGCGGTACTATGGCGTCCTCGCAGCGACGCATGCAGTCGCACAGGCGCACTCGCGTTTCTCTTCGTTCTGCGTTCCTCTCCTTTCTCTTTTTCCCTTCTTCCACTTTCCGTTAACACCCCTTTTTTCGTACTCTTTCTTGTTTATTCGTTGAGAGATCTGTCTCGCTCTTTCCCTAAAAAACGTATAATTCAATCCCTCTGCCGTATATCACAACGATCGTAAAGACACATGGACGTGCAAATTTTCCTTTCTCGTCTCTTTATTTATTTATTTGTAGAATTTATTACGTTATTTCGATTACTTTCGAATTAATTGTATTTTTCTAACGTCAAAAAGTATCTCTCATCGACCCTAGAATTTTTATCTAATGGAAAGTTTTGATTAACGAAAATAGAAATCGGTCGCGATGTTTCTAAACAAACAACGCTTTTACCTATCGGCAATGGTTGTATCTAACGATAATAGTATTATTATTATTGTAATAATACGAAATTTGATGCTTTGATTAATCTTCTTCGTGGACAAACTTCGATCGATGCTACGCTAGTCGGAGAATTGTATTAATTTGTACGATACCGTGCTTTATCTGTGAGATGATTTCAATTGCGACGGTACAACGTTCGATCGACTAATCGCATATGCGCGTGATCACGAGTAGGGTTGATTCGTAAACGGTGTCAAGGATGAGCAACAACAAACATCGTTTCAAGATGTTCACGATTTGAATTCGTTCTACTCTTAATGTTATGTAGTACTTACGTTCGTAAAACTCGATTCCAATTAGTCAAGTTATCTGAATCCCAACGATTTACATACATTCGAGTAACTTAAAACGTGTTTACCAGCGTAAAACTGTTATTTACTTGACTCGTTCTTATTAATCGCGTCGTTTGATTTCCACTCGTTTGAATTCAACTAACTTGACTAATCCAAACGAGACTTAAAGAACAGCCAATAGTCGTGACAAGCTTTTCCTCCTTTCTCTTTCTTTCCCTATATATCCCTGTATGAAAATAATGTTCTAGAGCGAAGCAAGTATTATAACGAGTACTCCGCTTCGGATATTTTATACATTTTTCCATATTATATCTATTCTATCATTTTTGCATCTATTTCGCTAGAAATGTATTAAAAATCCGTAGTCTATTGACAAAATGATACGAGTCTAACAATTACATTTGCGAAGAAATTTATGTACATAAGTTATACACTAATATCGTATTAACACTCGCCAATAAAGTGACTACACTGTTATTTACGAGTTAGGACACCTGTTGATTTTTAATACAAATCGCTCTTCTTGGCTCCTCTCTTTCATTGCCTAGTTACTTTATTAATAAATCTGTCATTTCGTTCGCGTCACGCGCAGCTACCAATGTAAAATGTCAAATAAAGCAAAATTTGTATCAGTTTTCTAATAAACATAGCGAGTAGATGTCCTCCTAATACTTAAAGCCAGCGATATACATACGTACGTATAGGCAGTACAAGAGGATGCAAAATATATGGCAAGTGTCGTTGTCGTGGGGTTAGCGACCGTGAAAGTGCTCCCATGTAAAAGTAGAACGACAGTTTTTCAAAATCGTTGCGACGATTGCGTGCGCCCACAACCGACCTACTTGACGATCGGTCGTTGCACCGTACCTCAGTTTCCTTGGTTGTTGTGGACCTTTGCTTGTCCTCGAACGAAAGGTACTCCGGAACGCGTGTACACGGTAAAAGAAAGTGCGATTTCATTCAAATAAAAGTTTCCACGAACTACGATCTTGAGCGTGCTCGTTGTATCTCGAACGTACTTGCACATTTCATTTCGTAGCGTAAATCGAAGGGAGGATGCTGCGCAAATATGATCGATAGACGGTGAATGTTTGTGCACTTATGGAAAATTTAAAGGTGCAAAAATACACAGAATGTACTTAAAATATGCAAAGTATAGCACTCGTCGTAAGATTTGACGAGGTTCAGCTCTCGCTTCTTTAAACTGCATTTATGAAAATATGAATTTATAAAAATTTGCATAGATTACGTTGTTTGTAGAATCTATCGCGAGAGTTAAAAAAGATTTAATTCGAATCAGACTATCTACAGCTTCGTGAGTCTTCTTGAAAAATTCGGTCTATTTACAGGCTCTAGAGCCTCTTTCATTTCTTGAATAAGACTTGTAAAGACCATCGTGATAAATAATTATGAAACTGTGTTACTTTGGTACAGATAAATAGCAAATTCGATCTAAGATTCAAAATTTCTCGAATACATGGCATTCGATTCTCTTTCGTTATTTGATAGAAATTTATTAAAAAAAAAGAAAAAAAAAAGAAGAGAAAATTATAGCAAATTCGATCCAAGATTCAAAATTTCTCGAATACATGGCATTCGATTCTCTTTCGTTATTTGATAGAAATTTATTAAAAAAAAAGAAAAAAAAAAGAAGAGAAAACTACTTTTTATCCAATCCAATAGGAGAATGTAGTTACGACAAGGATACAGTATGGAGATTGCGAGGAAGAAGAACTGGAATACGTGTACATTTCAGGTCGGAGTGTCGCGATTTCGCGTGCATCGTGCGTGTTTGCACGCGTTTCCAAACTGAAAGGGTTCGCAGACACTTATCCACTCGACACTTGTCCTATCCGGTTGGTCGATCGTGTAGTACGCTCACATACTGGATGGTTGTATTCACATGCGTCGATTTGTATTGCGTGGCACTTGACACGGGAACGAACGAGAAACGGATGACTTTTTTCACTGAAAACTAGGTCGTACCGAAAAAACGAGGCTTCTTTTCTTATCGTTATCATTATCATTATCGTGATCGTTGTCATTATCGATCGTTCGTAAGACAACAACCCTTTAACGAAGAAATACTCTTTTGTGCAACTATTATCTGTGTACATACATCTGTATTGTCACGATCGAACGATGTTTGTAAATACTTATTCGTTTATCTCCTTTCTCTCAGATAGAAAAGGCAGTTCATCAGCTCTTTGTTTCTCTGTTACATGGCCTCCAGCATAGCATGGCATCCGTGATACGTGTTGCGAACGTTTATCGAGCTTAATTGGATATTCGAGTTTTCCGCGATCATAGAAACGGAGTGAGTCGCGTTCAACGATAAGACGAAAACATACGAAAGAAAGCGAGACTATGAAGGTAAGCAGGGGAGAACGAACTATACCGGAGAGAGTAGGCCAATGCCAGTGTCAGCGGCACGGCTAGTAAGTGTCTGACGGTAAACCTGATCGTGAAAACAGAGAAACGAGTTGCACCGATTACGTTTGTTTTTCCATGATTTGTTTCAATACGATCCTGTATATTACTTTACGATATATATGTATAAATCGTGGGTCTAAATCCGTAGTACGAGTGAAGTCAGGAAGATTCCATGGCTCGTAGTAAGACGAAGATCAAGAATAACAGAATTGTGTTGGAGGCTTCGCGTTTGAGAAAGCTGAGTTTGAAAAGCTTGCCAAGTATAGGTACGTGAATTTGCTTAATTCTTAACGAGACAGGAGTTGACAATCGACAGTAGGTTATTTTACACGTAGAAATATGTCGAAAATGTAAAATAATATTCGTTCGAATTTTGATTCACCATGAATATACTTACCTCGAATAAGTGGTCTTAAAGTTCGTTGATTCCAAATTTCTTGCTTAATATGCAATTCATTGCGAAAGCGTTATCTGTTCTCTTCGTATCTTTCGATTCTCCTTCGTGTTTCTTTATAGGCATAACGTCCAAAATATATACGTATAAGATAGCACCGGAATACAGATGAAACGAAATGAAACGCGATGACACGATGAAAGATCACGTGTATCATTGTCATGCGTAGTTTACGATAAATATGCAATGAAATCGTGGAGTGGTAGTATTCTGACAGCATCGAATAGAAATTAACATTGTTGCTATTCTGGAATTTTATACACCTCGATCTCGCATCGGTTTCAACTGGGAGAAGGACTTTTAAAGTTCTAAGAAAATCATTAGCATACAATTGCCAGGAAATACAGCCAGCAAAAGTAAACATAATTAATCACGTGATAATCCAACTATTAGTAATAGCTATCTAATCGCTAGTGAAAACCATGTATTATTAGCGTGACTGTATTATCGACAAAATAAATGTATCATAGTTGACCTAATCATCGCTACATAAGGGTTGTGTGTTAAACATGCAATTTAATCTGTTAATCAACCTCCAATCTTTCGAACCGAGGATAGATTCTAGTACTATATTTTAGACATTTTATTATATGTATATTGTGTATCATGTACACTCTTGCATCTTCAAATTTTCCATAAGTGTATATACTACATTTTCATTATAATCGTGTACGTATTATTAGTATAGTACAGGCGAAGAAGAACCTCGGTACACTGGGTGCTTCGGCTCGGGCGAACAATAAACAAAGTATACTAATTGCAAGAGGAAGAAAATCAGCTCACATGCGACAACATCATGTACAGAATTCAAGATCAAGTAGTTACGCGCATTACGACACTCGAACAAATGATTTTGAAACGATTTTGGCATTGAATCGCACGACACGTAGATGCGATGGAGAAATAGCTTATTCATAAAGAGATTCGATGAGATCACGAACAAAGTTTTTTCAATGCGTACAGAAGGGAATTCGATCAAAAGGTTCATCGAACTTGTCGATTCGCGCGATCTATGGTTGTTTGGTTAGATGATAGACGAATAAGTAATTTGCCTGAGAATTATTCGATTTTTATGAATTCGCTGTGCAAGACTGATAAAAGGGTAGACGAAAAGGAAGGAAAGGCAGTATCGAACGAAGCGTGTTTTTACTTTTCTCTTTCTTTTCTTTTTCTTATTTCCCTTTTATCAGATGATCGCGTTGATTCGAATTATGCACGATGGTTCCCCATACAAGTTACATTAAAGGAAGACGGTATCTTAATAAAAAATACAGTTTATTAATGTAAAAGAGAAATGGCAAAAAAAGGAATTTCGACTTTGTTAAATCAAAACGATTGTTCAAACGGTGCCTAGGACGATTTACGTAATACTATCGGCTATCGTGAAAGCTACTATACCACTACGTTTTATTCTACATATTACGAACATTCTTTTTTTAAATTAGAAACAAACTCAATTGATTTCACCGAGTTTTACGAATGGCACGCTTCCATATTATGCAACTGTTTAACCTAACAACTTAATGTTAACGGTTATCATTACTTACACGATCTTTTTCACACATTTTCTCAATGATGATTTCTCTTTTCGTACAATAAAGCAAGAAGACGTTGTCGCGTACAAGAGAGAAAGAAAGAAGGGTAAAAGGTACGAGAAACGAAATTGAAAGTACAAGCTACGGAAACAGGGGAAACGAAGGAGCGATCAGAGAGAAAAATGTCCAAATATAATCGTCCGTAGACCGAGCAATAATTTATTCGATTAAAAATTTCCAGTCACGTTGCCTCTAAATAGCTTGGGTGTTTCACTTTCGACGCCTGAAGAGTAAAATTCATTCGAGTACTCGAGACGACGACGATGACGGCGTGTTCGCTCCGTGTCAAGGACAACGCGTCTATCGTCGCGTACTTTCCTGAGAGCCAAGAAAATCTCCACTTCTGACATACACGATACGAACGTTACACGAGACAACGACTACTACGACACGTAAATCATCGATACGTAGATATCTTTCTTCGTGGTAAATTGATAGTTTCTTCTTTGAATTAGCTTCCCGTTACTCTTTCAAAAGATTACGCAAACTTGTTAAAGTACAACGATCGAGGTTCGAATAGTTTTGTCTGTTTGTATATGTGCGCGTATGTATACTTGTTCGGTTGTACATAGAAGCCGTGATTATAGACCGTGATAGTCGGTATGATATCTGCCTGCGTATCGTATAGAGTCGGAAACGGAAAAAATGAAAGAGAGAGAGAGAAAATACATTGGTGAGATTTTTTATGTCCGCACGTCCTGGCAACGATCTTACGGAATTAGGCCGACAGGGTCTGTCGCCGATGTCCTTGACACGCTGAAAGTAAGACCAAGCCCGCGCGCGCTAACTTTAATGTCTTACGCAATCGGTCGTAGGTGTATCATCGCGAGCGTCAAAACTCGCATCAGCAACAACATAGGCGTTCTCCAGTGATTATCGATAAAAGAAAAAATGTTGTTATTCGTCGACAGCCATTCTGGATACTGATCCTGAATAGGATTCTGCATTTCCTGTCTACATTCGCGTAGGTAAAGTATCTACAGTGGCTCGCGAAAGTATTCGGACATTTGCTGAAACCTTTTATGGATATATTATGTGTCAAACGTTTCGAAATTTCATTAGTACCGTAATGAAACCGGGCAATCGTATAAAATACTGTGAACGAACAATTTTCATTTAGCGGATACGTATGATGCAGTGCAAGTATTTACGTACTTCAGAGAGAAACGAATTTGAATAGCTACTGTACTGCACACAACTACTGGAAAGTTTACAATTAGAGAAGTGATTCTCTACATTGAAAACTCGGATGACCAGGATACGATCGTATCTGGCTGCTTGCCCGTGTTTTTGAGGATACGAGTGAGACCCATGGACGCGATACATGTATACTATACATACATACATAACAGTTCAGGCGCTCGATACTTAGGCGCCAGGCGTCTCAGCGCTAGTGCTGCAGATATTGCCATCCTGACGTATTTTTTCGCGCAAAGTATTATATGTAGGTTGGGTCATGCTTATCGTAGTTAGATAAGTGACGTAAACTCTTGACGTCTGCATATATTCGATAATAATGTAAATGTCATATTTCCCAATTATTTCGTTACACAGAATGTCAATTTCACGGATGACCAAAGTTAGATCACGCTTAACCCTACTACGTTCTTTTGGCCATTTTGCAACGATATGTTCTCTCCTTTCAATCGTCTTCTCGAAACGTTAAAAATCTTCTTTGATTGCTAAAATCAGAGCAAGATCGCGATATTATAAAGATTAGGTGATTACATTTAGTTTAATCATAAATTTCATCGAACGAAAGATATTTACGATTAAAATATCGTGCCATTCGTTTTGTACTGCAATCTGAACGCGATAAAGCAGACTCCTCAAGGTTAAAAATGTGTATGTAAAAGTGATTTTTGTTCGTTTTCCCATACACGTATTACGTGTGTCAAATGAAAGCGTTACGTCTCGGATTAGCAAGAGTTCTCGCAATATATGTATATATGTATATACATACCGCTTGAACAGGTTCGACTTACGTTTCCGAAATACGTGGTTTCTCAGTCCGTAGTTACGAATTACGACCGTTGAATTTGTCGCATTAATGACGAAAAAAACCCGGCGGGCGTGAAAGTGAGCTCTCTAGATGCAAAACAGTTATATAGTTAGATTTTTGGTAGAACTTTTGAATTTTCGCAATTGAAAAAAGGGTGAACATCGAGCCGAACGTAGCGAAACAAGAAAATAACCACTTGCGACGTTACATTACTGTTCGAAAGTATCCAAAGATCAGTATATTTTTAGCAAGATGTATTTTAATTATAAAACTCTTATTAATCGAACTGCTATGTTTTTAATCTTTTGTAATCATCATAAGTACTTAAAACAATATACCGATTAAATTGCCTTCCAAAAGACAATAGTAAAACTGATGTTTGTAATTGTCAAACGTTTGTAGAACGATTTCGTTATTCGACTCTTCATCTCTGGATCCCTCAATATTTTAATTACAAGTTAGACTTTACAAAGAGTCTTCTAAACTGGTAGAAAGATCGCGGATGTTAATAAATGCAGTGAAATTGAAATGGTAAATTGTGTATAGTACATTCTCATATAAAATCTTTTGTATAATATGTATACTATATTCAGAAGAAGTTTCTATAACCGTTCAAATACTTTCATAAGCCACTGTAGATGAAAAATATAGACGACAGAGCACGGCGTTAGCGAGTTAAACGAATCGATGAATCAATGCTGATCTGTCAGCTGCAATCGTCTCTGCTCATGCTCTGTCTACCTGCGTACTTTCTTGCCGAATTACTTCCATTGTTTGTTGTTTCACACTGTGAAATGGAAAAGATGATAAATTACTACTGTGGAAGCTTCCGTACTTATATAGTAAGCAACGATTCGAAAATACGGTCGGGGAAAGGGAAAGTGGTTTGTCGAGGTTGATCGTCGAGAGTAACGTCTTGCCTTTCTTCTCCCATTGTCCATCAGGCACTATCTATCCTTCTCGGAAATCTGCCTCGAATAGATGGACAGGTTCGTTTCGAAACGATCAGAATGTAGTGTCGCGTAAAGAAGGACTGTTCATCCATCGATTAATCGGTTAGTCATAGAAAACTATGTCGGCGAATGAAAATCGACGATAAGGAATAAAGATGGCTCGTTTTGTTAAATTTCGTCAAATTGCATTTCATTCGCTTAACTCATAAGGGAAATTTCGCCTGGTGCGAATTTTGTTTTAGTATTATTGTCCCGTAATAACATCACTGCGATGTTATTTGCATAAGCATCGTAAAAGATGGTTTTTCTATCTTTAATTTAATACCGCGTAATAGTATGAACTATTTAATTGCATTGAGATAAAAAGAAACCGAAAAAAATACCGTGAGATTTTATCCATAATAATATAAACGTGATTTCTTTTGATGGCAACTTTTAAGGGTTAACGGATATGCTACCGATTTGATATCGCGACGAATAAACGCAAACGCGTAACAAACCTGTTATTTTATCGGTCGGTGCGTCTGACTGCGTAGCGTCGCATACTTTTGCGTCTATCAGTTTGCCACGAAAGAGGAAAGGACGTTTCGTATGTCGACTAAACTTGAGCTTTTTATGTGATTTTCAAGATAACGTTCGCAGCTTGTCTTGCCATTTATGCAAAGATAGTGTTACGGTTTACGCACTAAAATGCTCCTTGTTCTTCTTTCCTTCCTCTATTTTTTTTCTTTTCTTTCATTTAGCACGAGTCCAAGTTTTGTGTGCATCAGCCTGCGTTCATGTTACAGATAGAAAATGTAAAGGTAATAAGTGTTGCTTCTAATTACCAATTCGTCATTAATTTGTACATTTTTGTAAAATTCGCATACGGTCGTTATACGTCAAACAAAATCTCTGGAAACTTAGAAATGACAGCGCACGAGTATTCGTGGGTTGTGAACAGACTTTAACCATCTGGGGTTCACGTGATGATGTTTGGTTTAATGTTGGGACAGCAAGTCGAAATCGGTGAAACGTATAAGTCGATAAGGTCTTGCGTGAGCTGGACAGGGATAATGATATTTACGTATGCAACAAGGTTTCCATTGAGTTCGTCGAGGAATAGGAGGCGCTAGAATAATCTGTCGTGGAGATCTCGGTGGACAAGCGGACTGTTGGATGTTGCACCCGGCGCAGCAGCCACTTGGTTTGCACTGATTCGACATTAGCCTTTTCGATCGTTAATGAAAGACCATCGAATAGCGAGTTAGTTACGGTGTATCTAACGGTGACCGTTCACGCGTTTCATGTCAACTAGAAAACACACTGTTAATGAAACGGTAAATTAACTGTCGCCTTGCCAGAGCTTTATGACACGTTACCTTTACATCGAGATGAGCGATGATTATAACGAGGTTAGACGACGATTAAACGAGCATGCCTGTCAAATGGTGTAGTCGTAATATACTCGTAAATGGTAATAATAGCCTGATAAATTAACACTAAAAAATCGAAACCGCGAGTGCTTCTATTTTTACGAATGCACTTAAGGCATGATTTAATCAAACTGTATAATTTCTATCGCGGAATCGTACGGTTCATTCTATTTTAATGGATACGCGTCGATTTTCTTTCATCTTCACTTGTTTCTCACTTTTCTACTTTATTTCTCTCTTTTTGATTGCTTAACGAAACATCAGCTGTAAAAAGTATTTTCAGAAGTCTCATCGACACGTGTGCATTAAAATACCAAGCTCCGCGCCTCTTCGTATTTCGCTAAAGTACTTTTACCTTTTTAACGAAAGAGAGACTGAATCGACGTTAGATCGAAAGAATATTACGTAAGGGCGAAGCAATGGATTTCGAAAGCACAAATAAGATTATGTACGCGTGAGTTCCAATCCGTTAATCGTCGCAGAGGCAACGATCAGGAAAGTACAGGCGCAAGATTGGCGAGTTTTCGATCGCGGATGACGATCAAAGGAGACGATAGAACAAGCTGGAACATCGAACCCCGAACCTCGGACGAATGCTATTCGTGATTCGTGGTTCGTGGTTCAACGGTCGACACCGTATGCCATACTCTCGAAACGAGGTTATAACCAAGGTTACCAAACGGAGACTACCCAAATACCCAGATACATACGATTATAGCGGTCCCCTTCTTTTTAATCGAATATTTTTATTTGACACTGTACTTGGTAAACCCTTGAAACGATCCCTCGAGAGTTCTCTTCCTTTCCACGCGACACGGAATGCGAATGGTAGGAATGGTAAACCACGACGCAACAGGTAAAACAACTACGCTACTCGTGTGAAGTTTACACGAAGAAATTTTTTTTTAACTTTGTGCAACAATTTGTTTCGAATTTATCAATGCTCGGCATTCATGCGGATTTTATTGAAGTCGAGACGGTGGGAAGAAGACGCGAGGAACTAGAGGATTACGTAGCGGTTGGCCATAAGTACAATGGTCCCCTGTCCATTAAGGCGATGGAAAAATTGCAAGAAGATCGACACGACATACACCCTCTATAACGCGTTACGTAAATTTGACATTTTATCTTTCGTCTTTTCGCTTGGAAAAATATTTTTACTTTTATCCTATTTAAAGGACTCTGACGATGACTCGGAGCAAATTGGGTATTTTCTACTGCTTTCTACACAACCCCGTAACAGTGACAAGAGTTTATTTTTAGAATCCATAATCTTCTCAAATTGTTATGTATATTTAAAAGAAATATTTGCCCGTGACGATGCGAGAAGATAAATTTCTAAGACTGCCAAGAAAGTTGTATTATTAGGGGTAAAGGAAAAATTGGGAAAGATATCGAGTAGTTCGTGCGAGGAAGGAACAGGGTAGGGGTGGAAGGAGAAAAATCAAGGATAGGAGAGCATACGGAGAAACATGAGAAAGAAATGATGAGGGACTATGACCTGCGTTTATATGTATTTACTGAAAGTGACAGTGATTCTATATCTGTCGCTACGATGACGTAATTACGATTGGCCGCCCAGGGTCGTCAGACGTGGTATTTCTCTCGCAAGGAATTCGATTCCGATTTATCGGGCGATCGTCTTACTCCAAAGGAATGTCAAATCTTTCGAGATTTTCAGAAAGAAAGGAAAATACAAAGTTCGATCTCTAGTCGATTGGATAGTCAAACGTATATATCACGCACATATGTACATACAGTCCTTTACCATGGAATCAGGATCACGCAGTGTTTTTGATATTTCTTAATTTTTTAGTGGAACTAAGAAGAAAAGATAGCGAGCGATTCGACTCCGATTTAGATGAAACTTCGAACGTTCGCAGGACAGCTAAGAATTGTACATACGTACTTTTTTTTTTAAATATACTACAAGGGAAGAAACAATTTTTCATACAGACGGTACGATCTTGAACAAAGTTTCCATCTCTTTATCCATCTCTGCCTATTAGCCTTAAATGATTTTTTAAACTTTTTAAAAGTAAATGGCGGATTTTGTAATCTCACGATACCTCTTCGAATAACAATACGTAATAAATCATTCGTACAGGATTTTGCAGGTACGGTGAATTTCCTAACGAATTTATTTCGCCTTTACCGGTTACCGGTCGAAAAAAACGTTCTTTTACGCAAGACACGCAGGATACCCACGCAGCGTTGGTTTTCAGCTTGCTAATTCGAAGCGTTTAAGGATCTAACTAAACGACATGACCGAGACTCTCGTATTTAGCTGACGAGGAGCGCAGTGAGACGGCGACGACGCATCGATCGCGTCTTTTGGTGCGGGTGTTGGACAGCGCAGATAGACACCATATTTCTTCGTTTCCTATCTGTTTCGGATTTCGGTTCGCTTGCACTTTTCTATTCCCTATTTCGTTTCGGTCTCTGTCACAACCTATTAAAAGATATACGCGTGCCCGTTGCAAATATGTACAAGAGGAAACTCTACTTTCTCTCTCTTTGTCTCTTTCTCTTTTGTTAGAGAGTTTCTTTCCCCCTGCGAGTCGTAACTCGGCTCGCTGGTGTACACACGATGCACGCGACATACTCTTATGCCCAGCTGCATAAGCATTTGATACACTTGCTACACTCTTGGTACAACACCGGTCAACGTCCTTTCGAAGGTTTGGATCATGCGATCCGAAAGGTAAGAGCGAGTGTGCAGCACGTCGCATACCGATTGATCGTAGTAAACGACTGGTCACAGGAACGGATCGATAGAACTTCGACATCGATCAACTATAGCAAGTACTACCGTATTTAGGATGAAAGGATTATGTACGTATACGTGCGCGGTTGTGTCTATGTCCCGTGAAAAAAAAGGGGGGAAAAAGAAAAAAAGAAAAAAACCATACATCATAGCCGGTAATCGTAATTGCACGTTCATTGTAAATACTCATTGTGTATAGATTCATCGCGTAATTAGAGAGTCGTTGGTAAGTACGATAGAAAGTACGATCGTTCGTACGTGCGTGAATAGAGGATTCGTTTTTCGTCGTCTTTCGCTGCGACGTACACGTGGATAAATCGGAATTCGCTTTAACGACCATTCTAATCATTGGAAAAATGATCTTTTTGTAATACCGACGCGTGATACGCCCCTGACTCGGAGAACACGAACGTTTCCTCGAGAGATACCAACCAGAGGTTTCCTGTTTAAAGCCCGCTCTACACGTTGAAACATGTTGCGATGCATGTATCGACACTTAGGTTCCATGAAATTTGCATCGGTTTCAGTTTACCTGCACATTACCGATTCTATTCAGTTTGTGGTGTGATAACGATGTTGAAACACGTGTTTCAAAATGTCCGATTATCTTCCAACTCCGGTATTATTATCATTAATAGGAGGTATATTGATTATATAGAACGAAAGATTAAAGAATAGCAACGAAACGAGCGAGAAGACGGCTAATCGAGAGGAACGGATTTTCTAATTTCGCGTTATTAAAAGAACTAAGATCGAACGAACAACGTGATTATAGAAAATATTTGCGTATGGGTTCGCTGGAAATAAATCAGGAACCCTCTCGATGATTTCGTTTCGAAAGGAAATTGATTTCCTACAAGATTATATTCGGTATCGTTATTACAAGTTGATTTTGATACCGATTCGCCGATACAGATGTACATACATTGTAACATGTATCATGCAACCTAGGTGTCGATGCATGCATCGCAACATGTTTCAACGTGTAGAGGCCCCTTAAGAGGCATGCGTTGATATTTCGATCTCGTTTCGCGCCAATCCCTACCAATCAGCCTGCGATCACATTTACAATTCTTCGTAGTCTTGCTGTGTATCGAGCGTGTGTACAACGAGCTAAGGCTTTTCACAGTTTCGTACACCGACTTCGAGCACCGGCTCCTGAATCTACGGGATTTTGGTTGGAGTTAAGAGAAGGAAGCGATCGAAATAGCTGAATGAATTACCTTTACTTAATAAAGGGAAAAATGAATATCGAATTGAGAAATATGCAGATCGTTCGAAGGCTAATTGAGCTTGGAGTAGATCATTTTGATAGGCTGTGGGGCAAGAATCGAGAAATCAAGTTCCGCGGCCGACTTGGACGAGAAGTCGAGCCGTTTGTCACTTTTACTGTTGTTGAGGTCAGTCGAGCATTGACCGCTTGTCGATTTAATTGCTGTGTACTTGTACAAGATACCAACAAAACTATTTCCTTTTTCTTTGCTTGTCCTCTTGTTTATCTCGTTTACCTTACATTTTCTTTTTTATCCTTTCCGTTTTGTCACGCGACGATGACCGACAAAATTGTCAAAGCAAAGAAAAAACCTGACAGGTAGAAAAATAAGCGCGATTCGATCGTTTAACGAAACTTTGATTTTCGTTGATTGTTTACTTCGATGGTGGCAGGATAATCTTTGACCCAAATCTTCTTTTCATTCGTGTTTTTTCAACCCTACCATTTTTTAGCAAGTTTGTACTGTTTATTACGTTTTCCGTTTATTTCTTAGTATCGACGAATCTCTGTACGATATTACATAAAGAATTGTATCAATAGTTTGTTATTTTCACGGTGAGAGCAGATTGCTTGCAATCGTTGATGGAGCCAGAGGACAGAGTTAGACGATCCGGCAATTCCGTTTGCAAAACCATATACATATTCGTTCTGGTAATAGAGTCAAAAGATCTAGGATCGCTCTTAGAATGTCGACTATGTCGACTATGAGAATGTGGACGTAGAAAACAGCTTCGTTGGAATATGATGCAGTTGTCCTAAATATAGGTTAACGCGGTATCATAGAATACGTCGAGTATTCTTCGCTGTTGTTTGACGATATTCTTTGTTCGTCGTCGCTATCCTGCTACTATGAGACGTAAAATTTTCGACCAGACGATGATTATAAAGTTGGAGTGACTGGAGAAGGAAGGACCAAACGGATCGGTATAAGTTGGAACATGGTTTGTGTACGGCACTTATGCCACTTTACCGCGGTCGTTCACCTCGAGGTTCTCCTTCGAGCTCCAACTCGAAGGTGTTAGCGTCATTCGCCTCGTACGGTTTCGTCGTTGTGTTATCATTTTAATCGTAGGCATAGAAGAACAGGAGGCTCTTAAATCCGCGATAGCCGGCGTTCGAAACTCTCGAATGTCGAGTCGAGGACAAAAAGCATGTAGAAAGAAGAGACGATTCGATTTCGTTACCCAGTTTCTTGGCCGCGTTACGAAATTCACGGCAGGGAATATTTTGACAAATTTTGCAACAAGGTTTCGACGATCGGGATTTTGCAATTACATTGGGCCATTCGGTGGCGGGTATCGGTGGAGGGCGTTGAAACGATGATGTGCGAAGGAATGCGTGTAATGCGGGCAAATGCGAACCGAGAAATCCGTACACAGTCAGCGATCAAAGGAAGATCCGCATAACTTCGCGGCGCTCGTTCCCTGTCGTTTTCGTGACCGAGTATAGCCATCGTGCTACGACATCGTTTGTGCGAGCCACATATCCACCGGTTTCGCGCTTCTTACGTAACGCAAGGGGATCTATTACGTTGGAAAGTAGAATCGTTCGGTGTATGCAGACCGATGAAAAAAGAAAAGAGAATTAGCGCGACGACGATGCCACTGGAGCGATCGTGTCGTTCGAATGTTATCGTCGGCGTTTCTTTCGGCGCGACGTTTCACTCTAAAAAGGAAGGGAAGAAAAGAACGGAAAAGAAAGACGGAAAGGAATCGAGGTTGATACAGAATGCGCGCCAATTCGGCTGTAAATTGGGCACGCGGTGAACTGCCGCAGCCCCGCAGCTGGAAGGTGACAGAGAAGACGAAAGGCAAGGAGGAAAAGATGTTGTTACGTGGTCTGCGTGTTCCATGTTCCATATTCTGTGTTCCACGTCTCGTGTTCCGTGTTTCGTGTTCGATTCGACATGCTAGAACGAGCTTCGAAAATTTCGGCTGCGAAAGAGGTCTCAGGTTATCGACCCATTGGCAGTGGTCAGTGATGGTAACGGGCGAGCAAGCGAGCAAGCGAGCAATCGAGCAATCGAGCAACCGAGCACACGACCAACCGGACAACCAGTTCATCCATCCGATGCACGGTTCGGTCCTTCACCCGGCATTATCCCGAGTGTTACGTACTCGCACGTATATTACACGTGCTCGCAATATGTACGACGTCCTTTTTTGCGAATCGCAATTAGTCAAGACACGAGCTGTGCGCAGTGGCGATCGAATCTGTATCCGATCGATTAAAAAAATAGAAAGTTTCCTAGGGTAAATGGTTGTTGCCGTGTCAAAAGAAAACGGTGTTTACGAGATTGCTATGAAATTTATTTGACTGAGAAAATGCACGAGATTAAAGTAAACGAGTAAAAGGGTAAAAGCGTGAACAGGGTTACACACCACCATGTTTATCGACAATATGTAGACGTAAAGGAATTGGAAGGGGTCGGTGGAAGAGTGGAAAAGGGGGCGAGGAAGCAGCCGTAGCAGTGACATTCGACCGCCAAGAATTAAAATACGGCCGCGTGGCGAGACTCCACTATGGTTTCTAACGGATCGACCGAAGGTCCCACGGGGGGCTTCCACAGAAGATTCGGGAGACGGTTCGAAGAAGGAATAACGGACGGTCAAAAACCGCGTTCTCGTACCCAACCGGAGTCCGGGGCCCGTTATTAGCCGTTAGAAAGGAAACCCGTTCGAAGGTGGATTGTGCGGGCGTAGGTATCGCTAAAAATTACCTGACACGACCCGTTTCCCGTCTCGTTCTCCCTTTTCATTCTGTATCTGTATTTATACACGCGTTATATTCGTACATCTATACAACGTTGCATTTCTCCGGCTCTTGTCCGTAAATCGACCAACGATAAAATTTGTTTTCACGCCAAACTTTGGGAATTTGGAATCGACTCGATCGGCTAATCGTTACGTAGAAAATGGAATGTTTGTAACTCGTATTATCTATTCTCGCCTATCGTTTAAGCGTATCCACACGTTTACTCGTAACGTTAATCGCTCTCATTAATTTCTATATGATTAATCTTCGGTCAGTTACGAGTTAATAACTCTTGAATTTCGTCGAATCCCGAAAGTTTCCTCTTATCTTCGAAAGAGTTATCTCTCGCGTGATATCTGCCGTTGCAATTTCTCTGGTCGGTAATGAGCAGCTCGGTTTCGTTCTGTTTGAACAGAAGGCGAGGAGAAATCGTGGACACGACGAAAGAGGAATCGAATTGGAACGTCGAAACGCACGCGATAGTCGAAGAAAAGTGGTAGCGGGGATTAGATGGGTCAGCGTGCGAAATGGCTGTTCTACTCGACCGACGGTGGGCTCGTTCCGCTGTTATAATTCGAATTTTTCTCAGAATATTCATGCATCTCCTAGTCGAGTATCGGCTCGATCGCTAGTACCTGCAAGCGGGAACGACTGCGTGAGTGCGAATGGATCGTGTGCGGTTCGTGTACGCGTTGTAGGTTCCTTGGAAGGCGGTAGGAGGTTGGAATCGCGAGGTGACGAAGGAGGGAGTGGTAACACCTGGAATGTACGTAAGGTAAACGGCATCCGGGCAATGCCCTCGCATGTAAACAATCAGAAATCGCAAACTTGATTACGCGAGCAAGTTGTTTCTCGCGTATGCACACATTCGAAGAATCGATCACGTTTACGTGCACGCATGCTCACGATCCGTAACAGTTATACATATAGTAGTACGAGGACTTCGGTATATGGTAGCGTACTAGTTATCCCCTTTTCACCTGTCTCCTTCTCCTATCGAAAAGTCTACAGTTTAATTCACCGATAGCTAGGTGCTACAATGTGACGAGATCGGATACGTCGAATTAGGAATTACGATGTTTATCGAGCGAGGAGGAATCGATAAGAGAAAGGGGACAAGAAAGTTGAACCAGAACTGACGATGCATCGGTAGCTGATAACGGTGGGAGATGACGTGTGAGATGAGATTATACTCTGGTTAAACTATAACTCGGTCAAACTATCAGTACGATATAGCGGCACATCATCTTCTTCCTCTCTTTTCCTTTATACGACCATGTTCTTCCGTTTTGTACCGACATCGAGAGAAAACCGAGTCGCATCGTTCCTTCCCACCTTTCCAAAATGTAAACTCTGTGAAATTCGAATCGTCAAAGAGTCAAAGTCAAATCTGTCGTACGTTCGCGAGATCGTTCGATCGAGAGTATCGCGCGATTAAAAAAAGGTTACGAAACGATTCTTACGTCGTCGATAGGTTCGTTCGATGGATCTTGGACACGGAGAAAAAACGAGAAAGACAACTTTCCAAGAGATACGTAAAATTATCGTATAGATGTACGTGTAAAAGGAAACGAATAGTCATACAAACATACGATGCATGTTTAAAGTTTCTGAAGGTCGAATATTTATCTCGAGACACGCGTAGCACTTGGACGTATCAATATTCCGGCTAAGTCGATCGTAACTCTTTTTGGTTTCGGCGAATCAGTATCTGTTATTGGCCTGCTGTATTAATCGGTGAATCATTTTCCTTTCGTCTCGCGATGGGGGTTCGATGTACGCGTCCGATAATAATTGAACTCTTCTGCATCTATCGCTGTCGTCTCATCGCGTGTGTCTTCTCCCGCTAATTGTTATCAATCGAAATTCATACTCGCCTCTTTTTATCTCCGTTCTTATTCTCTTCCATTCGAAATTATTCCAAGGAAAATCTTACGCTAATTATACTTGAATAACGTTTATCGTCTTGTTTCGAGTTTCGATCATTCGAATTTTACAGAGTGAAACGAACGAGCGACTCGTAATCGGATCGTCGAGTGACATCGCATCGGTTTTCGCAACCAATTTACACGACTTATGCTTCTTCTTGGACATACTTGGCAGAAAGCGAAGAAAAGTCGTGAAACCTGTTGCTAATCGTGTTACTATATTGTGCATGTATTACTATCGTAAGGAAGATGTTGCCGTAAAGAAGACGAAATTCGAACAATGAAAATATCACAGGGTGGTATCGAAACGATCGAAGCTGTAACTCGTGACACACATAGCGTAGATAATAGATAAGTGACAAAGATCGATTCCATTTTTTCTTACGTTTCTCTCGTTATCGTTTTACATCGAGGATGTTACGTCAAGTTACATCTTGTTGCGAAGAAAGGCAAAAGTATGGGAAAATAAGCTATCGTTGCTGTTTCAAATGAAATCGAGGCCTTGAACTTTACGATTAACAGCGATAAATTGATTATTTTTGGTCGAATCGTCGAAACGTGGAGTCGAGACGTAAAGTGACAACACTCGGTGGAGTGTGCGTTGTTCGCATGCAGTAAAACGAGCGTGCGTTCTTCCCGGTTTCCAACGAACATTACTACAGAGAACGCGTATGTGTTCGATGGCAAAAGGGATATTTCTGGTATCGTCCCTGGTGAAAACCGGACATGGCTATCGAGAAAGAATACGAACTGGGTCAATGACCCAACCGCCGAAGAACCGCGAGACTGTTCAGCGGTGGCCAGGTCTGTCTCAGTATACGTAGCTGTGTGAAAAATGAGATTCGTTTAAACGCTGAAGAAACAATCTTGCGGCTTAAACGATCGTTCGTCTTATCGCTTGTTTCACGCTCGTTTCTCGTAACGTGCTTTCATGTTCGCGATTACGACCTTGTATCTGCTGAAAAGGAAAAATGCTCTCTATCCTTTGAACGGAGAAATAATTCGCGGCTCGGTTCAATCGGTTACGATTCGATTCACGATCGAATAAACTAGACTTTCAACAAAAAAATAGGAAAATCAAGAGAGAAGGAGACGTCTTCGCGCGTTAGAGCGCAAAGCGTATTTCGCCTTGTTCGCGTATCTATTATGCGACACTGTTCTAATTTTCTCTTGTTTGTCCCTTTTCCATTGTATGTGTATAACGCATGTCGAAGAAGAAGAGAAGGAGGAGGAGGAGAAAGAGAAGGAGGAGAAAGAAGAAGAAGAGGAGGAGGAGGAGGAGGAGGAAGAGCAGGAGGAGGAGGTGGAGGAGGAAGAGAAGGGACGACAAAGCAAAGATCGAAAGAATAGCTGACCCGAAGCGGATCCTTTGCGTGTAAAACGGAGAGGCACCGTTGGGTTTGGTGATAGCGATCCCCACCATAGGTTGACGGTTTCGAATCCCTGCAGGGGGCCCGAATGCCCCCACTCTATGGTGGCGGTAGAAGAGACCTCGTGGTCTTCGACCAACGAGACTGTGGTACAAGGAGTCCGCCCTTGCACCCTCGACGGAAGTTGGTCCACTACCCTGAAGGCAAAGCTCGTGTCGTACCCCCACCGAGTTTCGTGTCACCGTAACTCGTTCAACGGACCACCGTCTTACCTGACTCCTTCCGCTCCTTTACGTCCGTCTCTGCTCCTCTTTGTACCGTTGCCCCACCATATTCAGGGACTGCCGGGGGCAATTGGGAGGCATCCGGGGGGCCATTTAAAGCCGCTGGGGGGCCGGTACTCGATGAGTCACTATATAAGCGGGCAAGGACAAGAAGGTGTATGTTAGTGTACACTCAATCTTCCCGTGGCTCGCACGATTCACGAAGTAGCGAGCGCCGGTGAATTCGGCTGCGGCTGTGACCGACTTTTTTTTTCCTTCCCTTTATTCTTTTTCTTTTCTCACTCTTATTTCCTTTATTCTTTTCTTTCTACACTCTTATTCCACTCCGATGCGTTTTTCTTCTTTTACCTTCCACTATTCCATTAAATAATTGCCCAGCTCCTCCTCCCCCTCTCTCACTCTCTCCCTCTCTCTCTCTCTGTCACTCGTTTCTCCCATACTTCCATTGACTCTCCCACCACGTTTCTTCCCCTAGTGCGTAAGAACAAGCGAGCTCGTTTATCACCTGTGCGTGCACGTTTTTCCTACTCATTGTCTCTGCTAGTTGATACGATTCGCGGTTTCTTTCTCTATCCGTTACAGCGGACACCGCGTCTCGCGATATTTCACTTTACCTGATTTTTCGGCGAACCTTCTCGATCGTTGCGTAATCGTTACTAAATCGGCATCAACGATTTTTCTTCCATCGTTTCTGTTTTGTTTCATTTTTTTTTTTTTTTTTTTTTTTTTTTTTTTTTTTTTTTGATAAATCGCTCCAATTATCCTCTCTCGTACACGTGCGCACGCGCACACGCATAAACGCATACGCATTACACAGAAGCGCGCTCGCGCGCACTCTCCTTCCCCCTCTCCTCTCCTATTCCCCTATATTCCCCTCCAGATTATGCCCCACCAGCCTAGTCAGATTTGATACTTAAAGCCGCGAATTTCGGAAGCATCGTTTCGAGTAGGAAAATTGTGTTCGTGCCGATACGAAACCAGCCAGAGGGAAGGTTGACCGGTGGTTTTTCGTCGGGACGTGCGAACGTGTCGTGACGAGAAGGGACCGAAGAAGTTCTGAGAGAAAGAAAGCGAGAAAGAGGGAAGGAAAGGAAGAAAGGGGCGTAGAAAGCGAAAGGAGACGAGAAAAGCGGAGACAGAAGACAGGGTTGAAAGGAAGAAAGAGGCGACAGAAGAAGGTGCTACGCGGAGAAAGGAGGGAGGGAAGAAAAGAAAAAGAAACTGAAAGAGAAAGAATAGGAAGTAACAGCGAAGGCTGTGTATAATATTAGACACCGAAAAGGTCGAAGTGATAAGGAAAAGAGAAAGTAAACGAGAGAAGGGTAGAAATACAATTTACGAAGCCGAGGGAAAGTTAAAGCGATAAGAAAAGAAAAATACAGAGAGGAAGGAAGAAACGAATAAAGTTGTATCGGGATTAAGGGTTTGAGAGAAAAAAGCTTCCTATTTCGAATTGGAAAAATCAAAGGGAAATTTCGTTCCCGAAATATTTGGAGAAACGAACGCAAAACGTATTATTATAAGAGCGTAATTGAATATAGCGCGATGTTAGTGGAACACGCGACACAATGGGCTTGGCAAGCAATGGGTGGCACGAGAATCGAGGTCCTTTACACGTTTCTCGTGTTCTTAGGTGTATTATTGGTAGTAAGGTGCATGCAATGGCTTAGGTATGTGCACTCTCTGCCTCCAGGGCCTTGGGGTGTACCCGTGTTTGGTTATTTGCCATTCTTGAAAGGCGACGTTCACCTCCGGTACGGAGAACTCGCAAAGAAGTATGGTCCAATGTTCAGTGCTCGACTAGGAACGCAACTGGTGGTTGTTCTTAGCGATCATCGTACGATTCGCGACACGTTTCGTCGGGAAGAGTTTACTGGCAGACCGCATACCGAGTTCATCAACATCCTCGGTGGATATGGTAAGTGTATAACACGTGACGCCTGTCATGCTCGTTTTCCGATAACTAACTCTATCTCGATTTCGTGTTCTCGCATATTTTTCACTTTGCGCTTTCCCACCAGATTCTTATCTCTTCCCTCTTTTCTCTTCTCACATTTTTATCAACCATCTCGCCGCTACACGCGTGCGTTCGATTTTATCGCCGAATCTTTCTTCCCTTTTTCCTGTTTTCCACTTTTAGCCAGCTGACTTCTATCTCTTTTTTTTTTTTGTTATTCGATATATTCCGTTCATTTTGCTCGTAGATTATTTTTTTCGCGTCACCGATTCTTTCGATTCCGTGATTACCGGCAGGAAAACTTGTATAGTTTATAGATGATTTATTATATTATTACGCTGCGAACCAATTAAAACACGTCGAATCTCCTTTATTCGTTCGAAGTGGTTTTTTGTTCTACGAACTGGTCAGTTCCCTTGACTTTTGAAGCTCAAGAGTTTTTCTCTCGTAGGTATTATCAACACCGAAGGTGCTATGTGGAAAGACCAAAGAAAATTTCTTCACGATAAGCTCAGAGGCTTCGGCATGACCTATATGGGAGGTGGGAAGAAAATTATGGAATCGAGAATCATGGTGAGCGCTGCATTTTACAAAATTTCGTCTTTCCTTTTTCTATAGTTTTTCTTTCTTCCACGTACTACAGTAGAACCTGAGTAAAATTAATCAAACGATCGACTAATGAGAAGTCTAAGAATAGTCTCTCATGTAAGAAAGATTAAGAAATATAAATAGCAACTGAAACTGACAATACATCTTTGTTCGGAAATCTCTATTTTTGACTAATATTAATATTTAAACATAGCTCGAAATAAACGACGTTCTCGCGAAAAAACCAATATATTCGATTATCCGAACGGCGTACGTCCCGATAGTATCCGAATAATCAAGGTTTTACTGTATGTTCGCATGATACTTGCTTCGTTGCACTTGATATCAAATAGATGAAAAAAAGGCGAATAATCTCTAATTGGTTCTAATTTTAGCGCGAGGTTAAGACGTTCCTTCGTGGATTGGTGACGAAACGAGGAACACCGACGGACGTTTCGGCTTCTCTTGGAATGTCGATCAGCAACGTTATATGTTCCATTATAATGGGAGTACGTTTCCAACATGGCGACAACAGGTTCAAAAGATTCATGGACTTGATCGAGGAAGGTTTCAAGTTGTTCGGCAGTATGGCCGCTGTCAACTTTATTCCTGTGATGCGTTACTTGCCTTGCCTGCAAAAGGTTCGCAACAAGATTGCGGAAAATCGCGCGGAAATGGCCGATTTCTTTCAAGAGGCGGTCGACCAACATCGAGCAACGTTCGACGAAAGTACTTTACGAGACCTTGTCGACGCTTATCTGCTCGAGATCGAGAAAGCGAAGGGAGAAGGTCGCGCGACTACGCTCTTTCAAGGGAAAAATCATGGTGAGAGTGCACCGATGATATATCTCGTACACAGACAGCGAATATTTATGAAAATTTGTATTTTCATTCGTATTTTCATGGATAAAGAAATGGAAATTTGTTTATTAAACGTCGTAACGAGTACTTTAAATATTTCGTATAATTTTGCGTGCTGTTTTCGTTTATCTTTATTAACGAGCATAAGCTTTTTCATATAGATACGTATAGAAAAACTAATATGATATAGTAAGCGACGTACGTCGAATTTGTCTTTTCGGTTTAAACGAACGATATCGATGAATTTTGGTTTCGTAGGAAATTTAACCGAGAACTGCGTAAACATTTGTAGTTCGCTCATAAGAATCGCGTTTCGTTTTACACCACTCATTTCTTTCTTGTTTTCGTACTATTCATAGATCGCCAAATGCAACAAATTCTCGGTGATCTGTTCTCTGCCGGTATGGAAACGGTAAAGACCACGCTCGAATGGGCAATAATCTTAATGCTACATCATCCGGATGCGGCAACTGCGGTACAGGAAGAATTGGACCAAGTGGTAGGAAAATCGAGGATGCCTGCTTTGGAGGATCTACCTTTTCTTCCGATAACCGAAGCGACGATACTCGAGGTTCTTAGGCGATCGAGTATAGTCCCTTTGGGAACCACACACGCAACGACGAGGTAATTATATTTGTTAACACTGTTAACGCGATTCCTACGAGAATTTGTCGGTCGAATTTCCAACCTCGTTTTTTTAATCGAATTATATCGAGCCAGATTATTCTCTCTTTCGTCTCATTACTATAATTGGGTTTCTTCAATTGGGTTAATATCTATCGATATACCGCGATAAAAGCGAAAGTAAAATCGAACCAGTCGCTAATTAGGTTATTTGCTTTCGAAAAACGTTGCTATCTTGTAAAGCGGTGAGTGGACGAGCAAAAGAGAAAAGGACAAAGACGAGACGCCGATATAGATATACAATTTTCGTAGTATTGGGGCGCCGCGATGAATGAATGGATGAATCACGATCTCGATGGAACGTGTGAGATAGTTAAGATTGAAAGGTGTAAAAATGTTTCAGAGATGTGACGTTGCACGGTTACACGATACCAGCTGGATCCCAAGTGGTACCGTTGTTGCATGCCGTGCATATGGATCCAGAACTTTGGGAGGAGCCCGAGGAGTTTCGACCGAGTCGGTTTCTCTCGGCCGAAGGTAAAGTCCAGAAACCGGAATACTTTATGCCTTTCGGTGTCGGCAGACGTATGTGCCTGGGCGATGTGTTGGCACGCATGGAGTTATTCTTGTTCTTTAGTTCGTTGATGCACACGTTCGAGTTGCGATCGCCGCAGGGCTCGTCCTTGCCGAGTTTGCGCGGCAACGCCGGTGTCACCGTCACGCCTGACCCCTTTGACGTTTGTTTGGTACCAAGAAATTTGGATCTCATCGAAGATGCGAGCAACGATGTGATCCCCTCCGGCGCTATTCTGCGGAATATCGGCAGTCACTGAGTTTCCTGCTTCTTCGAACGCTCCACAACGATCAACGGAGCACGGTAATCGTTCCTAACGAGACCGATCCGACCTGGACCGACTTGGCCCGACACGATCCAACCTGATCCAATTCGATCTAATACGATTCAATCCGATCCATCGTCCGTTTGTCCATCCTTAATCAGCCCTACAAGATTTCACATCGTCGTTGAAAAGTTCATTCGAACGCGTTCCATTATCATCCCTCCTTTTATTCTTCTCTTCATCTACCTATCGCATAAACGTCGTTTCACTCTCGATTTCTATTATTTAATTTCCTTGCGTGTACTAGCCAGCATTTATACATATTTAGGGTAACATTTCGCTCTTTATTTATTCGCATTTAGTCATTAGCGTTATTTGATAAAATGTGTGTCGGTATAGAACGTGTGTATACGGTTGAATGATATGAGAAGTTTGCGTGTACATGTTCAAATTCGTTGCACACAATATACAAAAACGATTTCGATAAGAATTTCGTCAACGATGATCCGTCACGTTCTAGAGATCGTTGTGTTGACGCAGTCTCGGACGTAACAAGAGACAAAAGACTTTTAGATAGTAACGATAATAAGAGGAATCAATTATTAGTAACGGTATTAGAAATAAGTAGTGGTAGTGGTAGCGGTAGCAATAGAAATAGACAAAAATAATAGCGGCAACAATAGTACAGGCGGTAGTATTGGTAACGTAATAATTGATAACGACAATATCGATGATAGCGATAGTGGTAAATGCTAGATTAAGAATTTCCAGTTAATAAAAAAAAAAAAGAGGAAGAAAGGAAAAAGAAAAAACAAAAGACCGTGTGACGAAGTACGCTGTGAGTGTGCGCACAGATATTCGTAGGTTACCGTATTATGTACATATCTAGGTATTATCTTGATAATAGGCGGTGAACGAGAGCGCGAGATCGTCTTTGACTAACGAGTTCTCTTTCCCTTATCGTTCGAAAGTTTCGACGCGACTAAATTCGAATGGATTAGATCGTAGGGCTGCGCGTCGGATGGACGCGGCTGTTGACCTAGAACAGTGATTTTCGTGAAAGTTAGAACGAGATTCTTGCGACACCACACACAGTGTAGTTACGTAGCGTTTCAGAATTCAAGACCAATATCGAACTCGATCCGTTGGGTGCGGGCAAAGATTAAGGCTGTGAATTTCGAATTTAGGACATGGGACCCTCGAGATTCCTGTGATAACGCGATCGTAAAATCATTTCCAAAGATATATTTTGTTGCGTGTCCGGCGAAAGCCGACGAACCATCGACGCGGATTTCCCCTGGTTTCTTTATATTCCGTCATCTTTCTTCCTCTTCATCGTTCCTCTTACGTTTTCCCTCTGCCGCGGTGAGCTTTAACGCCACGTACATATCACCGCGTCGATGCTTCGTTTGTATTCACCAGTAAGAAATTTATATGTTGCATGCTCGAATTGCGGAGCACCGCATTGTGTTCACCCGCCGACCGTGAATCTGTGTTACTTAATGTTATTATCTATTTTTCTTTTTTGTAACGATCATTAAACAATGTTAATGTCCATATGACGAAGCTTGTAATTGTAATTGATAATACGTGTGTCTCCTCTTCGCACGAAATAAATCGATATTTTGTATTTCATGAAAATCAATCATTGCCTCGTATCGCATCGTGCGTACGTTGTTGCTCGACGAGTCGTGTTCACGAACGAAACGATCGTCACGATTATGTTCGTGACTTTTTGTGAGCTGAAAATTACATTCCCCGTTTTATTTCGATCCAGTAGTCGATGATCCTTTCTCTTTTTTGCTTTTCCTTCCCCACAATTTATTTCGTATTTATTTCATATTTTTCTCGGTTTGTATTACGCTTGAGATACCGTTTCGCTAGAAAGAGAAGAAGAAAAAGGGAAAAAAAGTAGAAAAAGACTGTAATTACGAAGAAGATGAAGGGGATACCTTTTGTGCGTTACGGGGAATCGATTTTGTGTTTTCCGAATTCACGAATATACCTGTTGACGAAAAGATTAAGAGAGCCAGAGATGGAGGGACGGGAATGTGGGCGGAAGCTGAACTTTCGGGATGACAGGCGATATAGCTCGACCAAGACGAAAGAACAGGTATTTAAGAAAAAAGACAGATACAAAAAAGGAGCGAACAGCAACAAAGGGGGGGAAGAGGGGAACGGGGGGGCGTGATTGAGAAAAGGAGAAACGAAAGAGTCGTTCGTTTATCCGCTGGACGAAAACTTTCTAAACGATCGATCGTTCGACCAGGTTAATTATGAAAAGTGTATATTTTCGTAAAACACGCTTGTGATAGTTGTAATTTGTAACGATGATCGATCGTATTACAACAGTCGTTTTACCAGATCTACATCTTTTATTGATTATAATCGTTGATTATTGATGTCGCGGAACGAACATCAAGCGATGTGGTTTCGGGACTAACGTAATGCCACAATCGCCTTCGAGATCGATCATCTCGTCCGGTGGTACGGATACAATGAATGCACGCAGTATCCTTCCGGCGAACAAAAATAGTATCATCCTAGCGAGTTCCTCTCCGACGCAAACGCGTTTTCCTTTCAACAAAATGAAATCAAAGAAAATAAAATTAAAAGAGAATAGAATGAAATAAAAGGGGGAGAAAAGAAAAACGCGTCGAGCAGGTATTCGTTATTCGAATAAATACGATGAAGCAGAAAGTACATATCTATAATATCACGAAGAGAAGGTGAACGAGAGAAGAGAAGGAGCGGGAGAAAAGTCAAAGATAATTACCACTTTGAAATGGGAGAAACGATTCCGGTTTGAAGAAACTTCCATCATCGGATAGGAATCTGTCGGGTCGAAATTCGAGAGGATCTTGCCAGTAAGCAGGATCGGTGTGAATAGCCCACTGCATCGGCACGATCATGGTACCGCGTGGTACATCGTAATCACCTATTCGCATATCCTAAACAGACGAAATTTCCCATCGAGAAATTGGAATTTGATTTATGGAAGGTACGGTACCTCTGATGTTCCATGAGGAATACCGAGTGGTGTAACAGTCCTTATCCTTTGCACTTCGGCTATAGCAGCTTCGAGACGAGGCATAGCGATTCTATCGTCTAGAGTCGGCTGCTCCCCTTCCTTCAAACATAGATCCATCTCCGATTGTACCTTTTCCTATGAGTAATATAGGAAACAGAAATGATAGACGGTTCAACTGCCTTTACGTAAATTTGTCATGGTAAATAGTTTACTTTTCCGAGGAAAGACAAATATGGACAAAAGTTGTTTTTGTTATGAACTTATCAATCGATGATTCTACTTAATGCTTTACCTTACGATCTCGCTATAGAAAATCTCACATATCGTAGAAGGAGTTGTAGGAGAGTGCAACATACCTGCTCCATAGGATGGGCAGCCATGAATAAGAGGAACCAACGAAAGGTAGTCAAAGTAGTGTCAGTTCCAGCACCAAAAAGATCCGCCAATAAATGGTACAGTTGGGGTTCTGTGAAAAAGCCGGATTTTGTACCGTTTTCTTTCCTCATTTGTTCGTCGAATGCTGCCAAAAAACTCTCGACTTTATCCTTATTTTCTGATGCTTGCGTGATTTGTGCACGGTGTTCTTCGAGTATTTCCCGATATATTTTATGCGTTTTCTCCTTTCCATCGACGATTGATTGTATCGTTCGGCCGTATCGTGGTAAGAATCTGAAGAGCAATTTTTACGCATAAATTTGTCATTCTTTTATTTTAATAATGTCGTTTAAAATTTGACACTTGGATGTACCTGAGAAAAGGTAAAAAGTTGAGCGGTCCAGCGACACCAATTTCTTTCACTCCTTCTTCTTGCAAATGTCTTAGCCATTTCCAAACTTCGTCTTCCTCCTTATAGGTCTTTCCAAATACGATGCTATTAATAAGATTACCCATACAATGATGAAGCGTATTTAATGGATCGATCGGTCCATTTGCCCCGCGATTTTTCAGTGCCTATCATACGCAGACGAAGAAAATTGTATAAAAAGTGAGCGATGTATCATCGATTGATATATTGCGCCGACGTATTGAATTCAATTCATGCTATTAACAGGATTAGGCATCAGAAGGCCAAATATTTTTGTTCTCAACATGTAATCCATTTGGAACTGATCTTTCTGGTATTTACTTCTTCACCAAGCAAATATTTTACTATTTTAAGTTATCTTAGTACTATTGTGTTTAGTCGGAAATTTTATTATCAGGGTTAGTATATATGCGTTACAATTAGTTTTCGAAAGAAGCAACAAAGCGGTGATTAATAATACGACATACCGTTGCACATTCATTTGCTGCATCGGATATTCGTTTCTCCATTTTCTCTCGTTTTGGTCCTTCGTGCTTTATCATTCCAAAGTTTCGTAAGCAATTGCTAACGAATTTTCTCTGATCCTTCCACCGTTCTCCCTCCGCGCAAACTAAACCTGTACAAAGTCATCGAAATTACGAAATAGTATTTATAATATCGTTACTTTTTTATATTTTTCGATTTATAGAATTAACGAGTATAGTTCCTGAGCGATATACATGATTTCGTCAGACAATCTTACCATATCCATTCATAATTCCGTGTGTAAGGTACAAAGGTGCTCTACCGGTGGACATATCCTTCGAGAAGGTCTGCTTTATTAATTGAGGATCCGACAATAAAACGGTATAAACGGAACCCATGCGGAATCCACATATAGGACCATAAACTCTGGCTAAATTCGTCAGAGTTTCGTGCGGTTTTTCTGCATCGATCCATGGAAGATAGCCGACGATCGGAAGTTGCCAAGGACCAGGTGGTAGACGACGTACCTTCCGATTTACATAGAAAACGTATACAAGAATGGAAACGAATAAAACCAATATCGCGCAAACGAAGTTCATCGTGAATCAGTTTGCGAAGCTCCGATGAAGCATCGAGCGATTCAATTGAATCTTCCGAAACGATGTTTGCTGCGTTACCTGTAACAAAGGACAAACAAATCACTTCTTGCTCGGTCGTATCCTAATTGTAGAGACATCCTGTATATTTGCAATAATTGAAAAATATTCAAATACTCACGTAATTATT
Source organism: Bombus pascuorum (assembly GCF_905332965.1). Taxonomy (NCBI): domain Eukaryota; kingdom Metazoa; phylum Arthropoda; class Insecta; order Hymenoptera; family Apidae; genus Bombus; species Bombus pascuorum. The sequence goes on along the minus strand of NC_083497.1, from coordinate 12,396,367 downwards.
AACGTAAAAACGTAGCAAATATTTATTGACGGTAACACCGAACTAAGACGTAATTGGAGTTGAGCGAGAATATGTGTATGAATGCTATTTTAGCGGATATTAAACGATGGAACTACCTAGTTACACCGAAAACGATTGACTGGCAATCCCCAGTAGTCCGTTAAGTCGGACACAAGTAAGAATAGAAACAATTTAAATTTTTGACTTTCAAATAGTCGATCAACCGTTTTACAATTGAGATACGGCTACACGATCAAGACGGTCAGAACGATCTGCTTATTCTGGTATAATATGAATCGCTTTAGAATTTTGTATTTTATACGAGGGTTATATACATTATATGTATAATGTTCACTCTAACGTTGTAGTTATAATTATTTCTATATTGCATCCTTAAACACACATTATTTGTTATTTTGATGTAAAATACTACGATTAGAACAGTTACAAAGAACCACGTCGCGCTCTGAAGTTACCAAAAGTATTGCTGACACAAGCTACCTATGCTAATAGCTTCCTCTCGTCGTTTCTTGCTATTTTGTTTGTCAGTCCATTTGTGATATTTCGTGGACGCGACTAAATTTCTAATTTCTTTTCGCTTTCCGATTTATCTTTGGTAATTCCAAGAACTTTTCGACCGCTATTAATGTGTTACAATATCGTTGCTCTAATCTAAACCCTAAGACCCTACGGTCCTAGGACAAAAATAGCAAACAAGATACTATTTGACAAGTTTCGCTTATCTGACCTATCTAGAACGAGGAAAAACTACTTTTAGTTTCAACCACTTTCTTCTTACCTGATTTGTTTTGTGGAACTTGATCGTGGATACCTCGGTTTTGGCATTTTTTTTTTTTTTTGGAGAGGTTTAGAAGGTCTTTAAAAAGGTTGGGAAGAGACGTCTATCTTGAGGTCCTAAGTTTAATCAGACTTACAACTTTCACTAATGTCACTGACAGGATAACATTGTGACATGTGCATACGTATACGTACTGTACTCTAAATGTTACCTAGAAGTTAATCAGCCAGACTTCCACAATTCTAACCTAACCTATAAATATATGAGATTTACTCCGTATATGAGATTACACTAATCTACTTCCGTATCTACGCTACTTACAGCTTACATGATTACGCAGAGTTAAACACTATATCTGGAACTGTTTGTCTCTGCTAATGCCGTCACTGCTGTGACACCATCGTTTAGAACGCTAAGCTTGCTTCTTCTCTTTCTTTATGGTCAGCAGAAATTGTATAAGCACAATATATTTTTGCGGTCCAACGCGAATCTACTCAAACACTTCTTTTTTGAAGCTGTGAACCGCCAGTAAATATTTTAACTACATCTTCCTTCGCCACTGGAAAATTTCAAAATTTCAAATTTCGCGAAGGCGAAGGCGAAGGCGAAGGCGAAGGCGAAGGCGAAGGCGAAGGCGAAGGCGAAGGCGAAGGCGAAGGCGAAGGCGAAGGCGAAGGCGAAGGCGAAGGCGAAGGCGAAGGCGAAGGCGAAGGCGAAGGCGAAGGCGAAGGCGAAGGCGAAGGCGAAGGCGAAGGCGAAGGCGAAGGCGAAGGCGAAGGCGAAGGCGAAGGCGAAGGCGAAGGCGAAGGCGAAGGCGAAGGCGAAGGCGAAGGCGAAGGCGAAGGCGAAGGCGAAGGCGAAGGCGAAGGCGAAGGCGAAGGCGAAGGCGAAGGCGAAGGCGAAGGCGAAGGCGAAGGCGAAGGCGAAGGCGAAGGCGAAGGCGAAGGCGAAGGCGAAGGCGAAGGCGAAGGCGAAGGCGAAGGCGAAGGCGAAGGCGAAGGCGAAGGCGAAGGCGAAGGCGAAGGCGAAGGCGAAGGCGAAGGCGAAGGCGAAGGCGAAGGCGAAGGCGAAGGCGAAGGCGAAGGCGAAGGCGAAGGCGAAGGCGAAGGCGAAGGGTTGGTTCGAAAAGTAGAAGGAAATGTAGAGGGAAAAGTTGAGTAGAGTGGAGTGAAAAGGGTTCTTACTACTATCCCTGGTAATAAGCTCTCGATCAAACATAATAAGTTAATTAAAACTATTGAAGTTCCTGAGACATAATATGTTACGATATCCAGAATGTCCCAGGGTTTAGCAGTTATACTTTGTCAGTATATTCTATGGGTATAATCAGGCGCAAAATGTTACGTAAACATTGGCCAATCAAAGTTTCATTAAAAAGTTATATTAAAAATACAAAATACAATGAGAATAATACTTTGACTTCCAATATCACCTTCAATTTCTCCCCATTGAATTTTTATTTGCAGCTAACTTTAAGGAGATGAAACAACATCAAAATGCGCATAGTGGGGTAATAAATTCAATTTTTTATCGCTAGCAGTTTGGTATCGATGTGGGGTATTAACAGCTGTTAGCTAATGAGAGTAGATATGTCAGGTTTTATTAATCGAATGTTTGGCGATAATCGTCTTTTCAATCATCAAGTGACATAAAAATCAGACGGTCAACGAAACAAGGCTTATATTCTTTCCGTGTAGTCTTCATAAGAAATTTATATCTTCTTTCCTATTCCAATAAGTACAATATAAATATCGAAGCTACCTCTTTACTGCCCGAAACTCTTGCATTTTTCTCAATTGTACCTATTCTGTTCTGTACATTCCTCTTTCTTTCAAAAGTTCAACATATTCGCTCCTTCGTGTGAGGTGAACTATTCGAATTGAATTCGCGCCGGTGATAAACTGCTCAACCTTTAATGTAATTTTATTATTTTTCATTTAACCTAAGGACAACTACTCCGAGCTCGATAAAATGATTTTTCTCCAAGGCTGGTTGATGACCGTAGACTTTTTGTCAACTCTCTTCGAAGGGTATAACGAACTTTATGCTGATCGCAATCCTCATGGACGAACCACGTAGCTTTTCTTCGTGATCCTTCCTGTCCTCCACGATTCACCTTTCCCTGCATTCAGATACTACTCTATTTGTTCCTGCACTTTTTCGTTCGACCCATCGTACTACTTTGATAATGCGTCGACCCGAACTTCTATCCTTCCTTTTTACCTTCTCTCTTTTTCTGTTTTTCATATTTTTGTATTTTCTTGTATTCTTATTTTTCATCTTTATTCGTGCTATTCGGTGAACGTAGAATCACCATTGTTAAAACGAATATTATAGTAGGAGGTGACCATATTTAAAGGAGGGTTAATGGTGGAACAAGATGCAGGATTGGCACATAGGTACCAGTCTATCTACCTCTTTCCTCTAATTCTTGTGGTAAGCAGGTAGAACCGGGGCAACGATCGACTGGGGTCATTGGCTGGATCCAGTTATCAAGGTTAGGGTCCTTTTCTTTGCTCGCGAGAGATCATCGTTTCTCCTCGATAAATTTCTCAAGTTTATTCACCCGTATGCGAGTCGCATCGTAATGCGATATGTCAAGATCAGCCAACAGCTCCTGCCTTTCAATTTTAATTATTTATCAACTACCAGGTAAACGATGACTGACTAGTAAGTTTCACATGCTCTTTAAAATCCTTCGCATTTAATGGTTCGATGACTATTAATGCGTACCCGTGTAAATCGTGAATATAACGAAACTAGTATCGCTAACACATCGGTGTCGAAGGAAGTCGAATAGGGTGGCTGATTCGAGCGTTGCGAAAGACAAAAGGAATTGAAAAAGTCTTCGTAACGGAAATGATCCTTGCCAAATTTGTGAACCTTCTTAGAGGCTAGAGACTAGAAAATGATCTACTTCTTGATTTATCGTCGGATAGAAATTAAAAGGTTCTATAAAAATAATGTCAAACGCGATTTCATTTTTCTAGAATATAACTACAGTTAGACTTACAGCAATTGTATTGTATGTATGTATGTATAGTAACGTATTGACCAGGAATTAAAGATGTCAGACTGTTCTTTCGTTATTCTGGAGAAAGACAAACACGGGGACGAATCATTTTTGTTCAGATAAAAAAATTGATATTCGACTTATTCCCAGTGGATACTTGTCCCGTACCCGTTGTCTGCCTCCTTTTTCCTCAGACTGTGTGTGTGAGTACAGTTTCTTTTTGAATGTCCGATCGGTCGCACGTTGTCGCCATATCTCGATCTTTCAGTTGCGAGACCCGTTCACACGAGAATTCGCAGATTCGACAGTCGAACCAAACGTGGTCGTGCGGCCAACGACCGCGACTTTCTCCTTTTATGCTAATTTTGTTAATACGCTATTTTCACGACTTTCGTACTTCGCAAGCATGCCATTTTATCGTCCTGTATCTGATGCAGGACGGGCCGACGAACCAAACGAAATATTTTTGGCGAAAGGAGATAATTAAGAAACAGTTCGTTGCTCGCCCTATTACGTAAAACCATATCGAAGCATTTCAGAAAGTTCAACGAATTTGACGGTTACGATAATGGAACGAACCTAAAGTCGTATACACTGTCGACCATAAGTATCGGGACAGTTTAATTGATTTATGGTAACGGTAGATGAATTTTACTAGAGTACAAACTAACGATGAATTAATAATTAGAATCAACATTTACTGCCTTCTGATACAACCACCGGGATATAACTTTAAGCTATTAAAAAACATAGCAGTAATATATTTTAGTATTTCCCGTATACGCTGTTACGTACATTTACTATATAAATATCATCGTATTAACATCAGTAGTATTTCTATCACTTTGGAAGATTAATCCTCTTAATCTGATCTTTGTAATATATCGACGATCGGCTAGTGTCGACAGATAATTGCGAAATATTTTATCCATATGTAATCGGAAATAATTCGATTAAACAACCTGTTGGAACAAACTGAACGAAATCGGAGAACGAGCTTCCTGATTTGAATTACGAACGATTCATCAATGGATCGGTGGTGGTTCTCCAGACTTAATGCATGCGAATAAAGGATAGGTTGTGAGTGACACCATGATTCGTGATACAGTACGATACAGAGAGTATATACAGAGTTCGTTGCCCCATAAAAGAAGGTGGGTGTATTGGCCCCGACAGGCGTTTCTGGGTTTATTACCTACGTCAGTTCGATCGCAAACTACCGTGCGTCTATACCCTGTAACACTGTATTATTTCGACTGGCGACTGATTGCCAGTAGAGAAGTACGGTAAAAAAAATTATGGAACGCACCTTTCGAAATTTCTCCTCGGAAGGTAATATACATCGGATACGACAAGGTAATACATCGATGAAAGCATTTTAATGTCTTTTAAACCCATCATGGTTTTACACGCTATACGAGTATTTCTAACAGGCAGCGCATACTTGCTGCCTTTACCGTCTTACTTTCTCTTTAATTCCCTTTAAACCCTCCAGTTTCTTTACGCACACTCGCTACCTGAAGTAGCGTTCCTTCTTTTCTTTAATTATTTCTCCTTGATACTTTCACGATGGAAATGCTCGATTTGGAGAAAAGTAAGGGCGGAAAGGAATCGATTACTCTTTCACGTTGCTGGTACCAACGTGTACTTAACGCTCGACGTTATTTTTTAGCAAAGAATTAAAATTCTTCGCGATATGCAATATGCGATCTGTAAAAAGAGGTGCAATTACACTCACGAAGAAAGCGAAGACGTAGGAAAATCGACATTGCCATGCCACTCGACTTTTTCTTCAACGATCGTTCGAATCAACGTGTTGCATGCGTTTGAAAATTTTGCAAAACGAAAATGAATCGAGATGAATCCAAGCGACGATGAGTTAAACCCAGCAATAAAAATAAGCGAATGAATAGATGAAGTCGGAAATGATGGTTTTCTCACGATAAAAATATTCTTATGTTGAGAGCGATGACGATAGCGGTAGCAATAGGCGATGACGACGATAATAGCGGTAGCGACGTCGTTTCTGCTGTCTCTCCTAGCATCGGGGCTGGTTGTTCGTCAGCGTGGCTATACGGTACAAAGCTTCTTAGTGGGGATGGAGGACACTTTCACTCTCACAGGTGTATGACCGAGTCGAGAGCTCGGAAATACTTGTTACCTGAACGAGTATCGTTGGGGAAAGAGAAGGGGGATAGAATATGGGAATGGAAGGGATTGAGGGGCGACGAGAAAGAGATCGAGAGCGGGAAAGAAAGAGGGAGGAAAAAGAAGGGAGGGAAGGAGGGACACAAAGAAACGTGACGAACAAATAAGAGAAATGACAGAACTGTCTAATTTTTGCAGCTATCTCTAATAATAGAATGGTACGTATAAAATGTTGTCTTTTCTTTCTGAGAATCTTTTAGTCGCATCTTCGGTTATCGCAAAGACGTTATAGTCTGTGCAGTACTTAATTTCCAATCATCGTTAAACGTATCGATACAGTATGTAAATTAAATTCATGGTGTGAAAAACGCAGAGAAAATAAAAAGGAAACGTATTAGAAATAGGAATGAATGGTTCGGAAAGCGGAGAATGTCGCGTGGTCTGCTGCATAACGACCCAGTGTCCACGTGCTCGTACGTACATTTTCAATTTTGAAATTTTACCAATATGATCGTAAATTTTAGAAATTTAATAAAATTTCAAAATTTCTATAACGCACATAATATTTTCGGAAAAGGTTTCTAGAAGTGTCCAAATACTTTCGGCAGCCACTGTAGATGGGTAACGAGTAGCGAGGCAAAGACAAAAAGAAAAATAAGAAGATAGAGTGCGAAGAGGCTGGACGAGGTCAGTGAACCATGAAAGAGTATGGTTTTTTGGTCAGTGTACACACTACCGAAATACGTTCCCGACGCGGCGAGACGTTCCCGCCGATATTTCTCCGTGGGTCCCCAGTCGGCCCCAGTGGGTCAGTGGTTCACGAAGAACCTCTCGAGGATACACGCGAGAAAGATACGATCCTTTTGCAACACGCTCGATGTTTACTCGTATTTTTTTTTTTTTCAACATTACGTACTTAAACTAATTATGTTTACGCTTTATCATAAACATATTTATTATATTCACAACTAATATTTCATATTTGCGAGATATATTTTTCTTGTACATATTTGTTTATATCGTTAGCAAATTGATTGTTTCTCAATACGTTAAAGCAAATATTCTCTAATTTTTGGAAGCATATACTCTATGTAATTTTTTTTAAAGACTTCACATCCCAAAATATGAAAAATTAACGTGAGTCATTATCGCGATAAATATGGATGTGTTCCATAAACATGGATAATGTTTACGATAAATACATTGTAGTTTCTATATACATTTTCAGACTCGTTTCAAGTTATAGCATGTTGCACAGAGAACCGCAAGATGATTTGCAACGCGTTCGACATGCAAATAAAAGTAATCACGATTTTAGGCGAGGACAGAAACGGAGAAACGATTCGAAGTAAACGAGAGAGAAATAGAGAAAGAAACGAATGCGAATGTTCGGGTAACTCGATCGTTAGCCATCGTATCTACTTGAAAAAGGTGTACCGATCGTAACAGACGCGAAAGAACCATTCTGCTCGCTTGCGGTTCCAAGAAATCCGGTTAGAATTTAGGCTATGTGGAGCTCCTACTCGAATCTGGAACAGGCTGGTCATTGACCTTGCTTCGATCGCTCTTTGAAAAGATTTTCAAGCGTGATTACAAGTTTACCAGTGATTGTCTTCGACACGTGACACCAGACATTGTCGTTCTCTCCACGCACTTTCCGCTATTCGAACATGATCGAGAACTGTTGCGAGGCAATTAAATATGAAAATAGTTTTTCAACTAGGAATCCGAATATCGTGCTCTCTGATAGTCGATCATACGATGTCTTTGTTCGAAAGTCTTCCATGGTTGATAGAACGTGCAGAGCAATATGAAATTCCTTTGATTTTTATCTTCGAATATAACGATAATTATAGTAGCTATGGCGATCGAGGCAGAGATCGAAAGCTGACAAGAATACACCAAGAGAGCACGAGAGCAGGGGAGAAAGGCCCGAAATGATTCCGAGATGACATGTCCATATACCGAATTACACGACTAACTACCGAATCATTTTGACCTACATATGTATATGATACCATGTTTTCTCGTATGCTCTTCAAATGGTTATAGAGATAATTTTTAATTGCATGTATAAGTAACAAGATAAAAAAGCAAATTGGTATTCTCCTTGCGATCTCGATATCGTCTATCATGAATATGCATTGATATATTATTTTCGAAGAAAATGGCAAGCACTATTTTGAATAGACCGGAAACACATTTGATTTTGACATGAATTTTCATCACTACTAGTAATATAAACTAGAAAAGAGAAAGTTGCAGATGAAGCGTTGGGTTAACGCAATGTTGGTCCTTAATGGGTTAATCAACGGAAATGACGGTGCATATCGGTTACGAACAAGTTTTACCAAGTAACGTTTGATAATGGGAGACACGAAGGGTGGGCGGAATACGTGTCTATTTATTTAAGTACGTATGTTCCTGTTCGCGTATAAAAGTACGGTTGTACGATATGTATTCTAGTTGATATTTTGTTCGACGGAAAAGTAACGATCGAGCATACTATTTATCGCCTAAGGATGCTTCGGTTCGAAACTAGTGAAATAACAATTATATTATTCCTTGTAACGGTGGCAATCGGTGTCGATTCAAAAGCTACTGATTACGGTTTAAAACGAAAGATCGTACCACCAACGCCGAAATTTGAAGGAACGTTCAACGAAAGACACGAGCATCAAACCATCGGTATATGATCGTAATTGAAAAGCTTTTTGAAAAAAGGATCTATAAGGTCTCTGGTAAACACCATTGATCGAAAGTAGCCGGCACTTTAAGCGTCGTTATACGCTATTACGTTAATACGCTATTTTGTCTTATGAGCCTTCTCTCAGAAAGCTGTCCAATTGATTGGCAGAAGTAGGAAAATTCATTCTAATTAAATCACGATTCGTTATTTGTTTCTATTCACTGCTGACAGCTGATCGCATAAGATCATGGACGAAAGAGGACAAGCAGAACATTTGGGAATTAAGTGGTTTGTACGAAGGAGATATAATGCTTAATTCGGAGGAAGATGGGGGGAAAAATGGTCTGCTGAACAACGCGTTTCGTTGGCCAGGCGGAGTTGTACCCTATTACATAAAGGAAGAGGATTTCGGTAAATCATTTTGTTAAGGGAGTATGCTTGAAATTCGAAGAAAATTAGAAGCCTTTAAGATTTTAAGCAAAATTCTAAGAAAATTAGAAGAGAAGATTCGATTCTTTAAATTGTCAAGACGTTGTACCCCGTTGTAGATGAAGAAGACATCGAGGTAATCGAAGGTGCTATAGAGGAATACCATAAGAACACCTGCATACGTTTCCGTCCTTATAAAAAGGCAGATACCGACTATATCACTATAAAGGGCAAAATGTCGGGATGTTGGTCCTTGGTTGGTAGGCACGATCGCGGACAAGTAGTGAATTTGCAGAATCCGGGATGCGTGCAGCATGGTGTGGTCGTGCACGAGTTGATGCACGCATTAGGCTTTTACCATCAACAGAGTGCCGCGGATCGTGACGAGTGGGTGACGATAAATTGGGAAAATATAAAACCAGGTAACGCGTCGATTATTTCGACGATTGGCGGATCGAATCGAAATTCACGTTGGACGAACAAAATTTATTCGCGTTATTACGATTTATACAGGCAAGGAGCATAATTTTAATAAATACGACAATGGCACTGTCACAGATTATGGAATTGGTTACGATTATACGAGTGTAATGCATTATAGTTCTCACGCGTTTTCAAGAAATGGTAAACCGACCATTGCACCGAAAGTAAGTAATCGGCGTAATTTCGCGAATTGAAAAGTTTGCAGCAATACGGAGATAAGACCAACATTTGTATTCATTGGAAAAGAACGGAAGATATAGGTTCCATATTCATAACCGCAAAAGATTATTATTATTATTACGTTGCCCCGAGAGTTGATAACGAAATTTAGGAAAAATTTGAAATTCTTCCTTTATGCTCAACGTTTATATTCTACAGAAGGAGAAAACAGAACTTGGTCAACGAAAAGGACTCAGCGGAAAGGATACCCTGAAGTTAATAGAAATGTACAAAGAGGAATGTAACAAACGGCAAATGAATGTAACCACGGATAGCGATGATTCATCGGACGATATATCCATCGAGTGGCTGCTCACTAAATCGTAATATCAAAGTTAATAAATTACTATAGTAGCATTTAGTTTGACGCTGTGTTGAATAATAAAATGAATAATAACGTTGGAATTGTGTTTAATTTGATAAAAAAAAGATAATTTGTTGCTTTGTCAAGTACAAAAAAAATAAATGTTAAAATATTCGAAGAATGAAATGCATCAAGTAACAGGATTTTGTTGATTGTAGTACATCAATTCCTTTAATTCCTTGACTGCGTCTTCGGCGGCCTGAAAGTATATTTCGTATGTACTCTCGAGCCTATATTTTAGACGACGACGACGACGATCCGAGTTCTTATTTGTTTCATTTGAATTGTAATTTTATTACTTACAAGCCTCACACACTGATCGTTGTCAAGGATTAAACTTTCTACTAGATTCTTCAGAGACTTACACCAGATTTGTTGCAAGGCTCTGCAAGAAAATCTGGCTAAGAGTCTAATCAGCTGACATGTTCTCATTCGGAGTATCGTTTGTCGATGCGTGAGCAGTTTACCGAGCTGCTCTATCGAATTTCCTTTTTAACGAAAGAATATTTCGTTGGTATTATGACGAAACGACAATCGACTTACAAACGGTAAAAGTGAAATGGCGAAAAAATAAAAAACGATATAAAAGAAATAAAAAGAAAGTGAAATAATCAAAAGGGGAGGAAAACTAAATCAATGTCTTCCGCCGATTAAAAATAAAAACATGAGAATTTCGAGGCGACAAACTTACCCGATAAGTGCGAATGCAATACAACTTTTTCCACAAGATGAGCATTTTCTGGTTGAGAACGTAATATGTTGCTTAAAATCGCAACGAGGTCTACGACCACGCGCGCTTTTCTTTTTTCCAAACTCAACAATTGTTGTAACAACGTTACTCCGTTTACGATGTAAACGGCGTCGCAGAATTGAGTGAGAAATTGTTGTCGATTGTAAACTAATCTGCAAAGTACAAGCATCATGTATTCTAGAGTTTGTAGCTCGTCCGCGGATAGCGTAGATGCTGATCTGGTGTTTGCATTTGTTGGTTCAGACTTTTTGTCCAGTTCGAACTCGGAACGTTCGGACATTAAAAGTTTCAGAGAGTAAACGAGATTCGGTACGACTCTAACATCCAAGTATACTTGCGTGATCTTCTCGAGAGAATCTTTCGTTACCGATACAACGAATGGTAAAGACAAAAGACAAGCGACGTATTCGACAACGCGACAACTGGCTGCTGGATTCCTTAATGGCGATACAAATACCGACACGCAGTTTTGTTGAAGCAACGATCCTACTTCACCCTCCATAATTTCCTCCATGGATCGTTGCAAAAACGCTATCCATTCTTCGTTTTCGATCGGCCTATCGACAGCCTTCGGATTCCAGTCAGGTATTCTGTTGTTACACGATAGTCCAGCATTAGCTGCTGAATCGTATCTTCGGGAACGTAGTTGTTGATCATATACGTATTCGTCGTTTTCACGGTCCCTTTCTGATTGAATCGTTTCGACTTCTCGAGGAGCGATCTGTTGCACGAGATTCAATTTATTACCACCGGTAGTTTTTAGTTCAAAATTCTTTTCTGATTTCTCTTCTTCCGAATGTTGTTTCGAGTTTCGTTCACTTAAACGAATCGGTAATTTAACGTTTGACATCTGATCAAACGTTAGAACAGTTTGCTTATTTGTTGAATTCGTAGTGTTTGGACAATCACTTCGACACAATGCATGATCCGCTGAGAGTAAGTCGCTTTTCAACGATGCCCTTAAACTAAGATTTCCTAATAATACATCGACACTAGTGCTAGAATCCGTTCCGCTTGGTTCGCTATGTCGTAAAGTATAACATTGGTTCATTTCATGTTGACAATATCCGTGTGGTATCGGATAGCGCGGATTTGATGTAAATGTTTTCTGGCGACGTTCTTCGATTGTTCTTTCATGCTCTTGTAACTTTTTAATAGCTTTCTCCAAAAATCTGCATTATATTCATATAAAATTCTTATTTACTTAAAGATCTGTCTCTACTCGATTTCATCAATCAAAACTAAGTTTTATCAAAGGTTTCTTGTCTCAATGACAGTATTAACTAGTTAATTCTAGAAATTACAACTAGTTCTAATTAACGGAATACAATTAATTCACGAATTAACTAATTAAAAGCAGTATTTAAGAAGAAGACCTGTTAGTCCAATATTCACTGAGAAGATTCAGTTTTGATGAAAGTTAGATTTTAACTGTAACGTATAGGTATACATATATACTTTGATTGATGATTGGTGGGTTGCACTGCCAAGTTCTGTAGTTGCATCTGTTTCTCTCTAGCCTGACTTGCGGATAAAGGTGTAGTGAATGGTGTAGGCCCAATTTCACCTACTATTACTATTCTATTTTTGACAAAAGGATGATCTAAAAGAGCTGGCCAAGTTAACCTTTGCGAAGGATCCTTTTGTAGCAAACCCTACTAATAAAATTATCATTGATGGACAAGGAAAAAATAAAAACCTTCTAAAGCTTATCAATATGCTATAACCTGTAAGAATTGTTTGCAATTTTGAGAAATGTAATCAGGCCACTTTATCGCTTCAAATCTTATCAATCTGACTAAATGTAGAATAGAAGTTGTTTGAAAAGGTGGAGACCCTACAACTAGTTCATACACAATACAACCCAAGGACCTGGAAACAAAGTGCTATACGTAATACATATACTGTGCTTTGCCAAACATTCTCACATCTAGTTATCTATAAAATTAACACACCACAAGTCTGCATTATGGTCATAAGGGCGTTCTTCTATAAGTTCTGGAGCCATATACAGTGGCGTTCCCTTTATAGAAGTTAATACATGCGTCCCTGTACTCATACTGCGAGCAAATCCAAAATCACATAACTTTGCAACTCCATTGCTTTCAAGAAGTACATTTTGTGGTTTAAGATCCCTAGAGCAGAAACAACTTATTATTACCAGAAAACATTTTAACAGGTAAAATACCGAACCTGTGTAATACTCTGTTGGAATGCAAGTAGTAAAGTGCAGACACAAGATCACAAGCTATTACTTGTGCCCTTTGTTCCGACAAACGACCTGCTTTACCTAATATCTCATACAATTCCTTGTCTGCGTACTCAGTCACAACTACTATCTAAAGAAAAGGTTAGCTGTATTCTACAGGAAATGCATAATTGCAAATGCTTCTCAAAAATTATATCAATACCTCATTTTCTGTTTCAAATGAATCAAGCATTTGTATTATATTTGGATGATGAAGATGACGTTGAATTTCACATTCTTGACGCAAACTCTTTAGTTCTTTGAATGATCTACCACGCTATATAATTTTATTTGTACGAAACAAAAATGTATATAAAATTATGAATCCAAGCAGGTAACCATTACCATAAACTTGGTCGAATATTTATCGCTTTACCTTTCGGATTACTTTGAAAGCTACGATTTCACCGTCAGATCGTTTCTTTGCTTTGTATACTTGTCCAAAAGATCCCTCGCCCACTTGTTTTAAAACTTCATATTTTTCCATAATTTTATTGGATACACGTGCGAGCGTGCGCGTCTGTATATATGTATATACATATGTATATATATGCGAAACATGAATAATATAAATACGAAAAGACAGATAATAGTTTTATAAATAAGAAGTATAGAACGTAATATGATACCTATTATACGTACTTGGATATAACAAGGCACTCGTTTGGCAACATGTAATGAACTATATCTATACCTACAGTCAAGTGTAACACATAATATATTACACACCATATACTATGGAACAAAATACATCATGGCTGAACATAACCAACATTTGAAAATTCAGACATTTTCTAAGCACAAATAAAGCAATTTATTAATGTAAAAAAGCATTCTGTCACTAAATAATAATTGGTTAGGTTAATGAAGTAATAATTAAAACGATAGGTTTTACTATATATATTCTTTTTCTAATTTCACGGAAAAGGAAAAGATGCAACCCTTAGAGTTAGGGTTTGTGTCGTTATTTATACAGAAAATCCTTTAATATCAATAACGATACAAATTTAATAGTTATAATATTAATTTTTCCCGCCGATCGTTACTTCGTTTAGAGGTGTTGCTATCGAACGACTTGTCACTCCTGTGAGATTTTTTATGATGTGTTCGTGTAGAACCATGTTTGCTTTTTCTATCATGAACACGTTCCCTCGAATGAGATCTCTTATGTTTATGAAGCTTATGCGCTTTCCTTGATTCAGTTGTAATTCGTGAACTTTCTCTTTGTTTTGAATCTTTTGAACAAATAGTATATGATTTCTCAAAGTAATCATATTTCTTATTATATTGAGAACTGGAATGTCCGCGATGATTTTGCGTATTTTCTATAAATACATCGTTGCACTTTAATGGAAATTCATTAATCGTATCGCTAAGACTATTACTGGAACTTTGAATTTCGGTAGTAGTATTCGTATCGCGATTAGTTGCATGTGCTTCTGTTATATAATCTGTATATAACTCCATTTGCTGTTGTATAACTTCCCTGAGAACTTCTATGTGAGACTTTTTATTTGTATGCACACCTCTGTGCTTAGCCCGTCGTCTTTTTAAATTACGTTCTTGTATAAGCAACTCCAAAAAGGATAATTTCTTATCTTCTTTATCTTGGCTTTTCCTGAAACAATTTTAAAGGATATTACAAGATATTGCATATGTAAGGCTTAAAAAGTAAACTCTGTTTGTACAAACTTACAAGTTCTGAATATCTGTAATATCTTGTCCAATGTCAGGCTTCACTGTATTTGATGTAACATAATCATATAAAATTTTCCTTTCATCACAAGTAAAATCTGTGAAGATTCTATTGGACGTTCTTGGAATTAATCGCTCGCCCAAACCTATTATCAGTGTTAAGAATTCATGTTTTGAAAAAAACTACATACTTAAAAAATAAATTACATAAGGAAATATGAGATAGATATTTAATACTATTTAAATATATGGCAAAGAACATGAAAAAGGATATATAGAGCGTGTGCCAAGTAGAACATTCATAACTTGCTGCAAAAAATGGACTGATTTAAAACTTGTGGAAATTTCAGCATTGAAATTTTATATGCATTATACTAACCAATTTTCAAAGTTGAATCTTTCTCCTTTGCTTTTTGTAAAATGCTGTTTTGCATTTGTGAATCTACAATTAAATCAAGGTTTATTATAAATCCTATTATCAAAATTAAAATTGAATTTTTAATGAAGCTTAATACATACCTAATTTTATCGAGGAATATGAGTTTAATGGTAAACATGATTCAGGCAGTGGAATATCAAATTCATTGTAACCTTCGTGTTTCAACTGACAGCATTCCAGGTGTTGATGTAACATCTTTTTACTAACTTGATGAGATGAATCGTACGGACAAACCAGCATATTATCATTCTAAAAGAATACATAGTAAAGTAGTTTTGTTTGTTTAGTTGTTGATGAGATATTATCTCTAATATACCTACATCGGTTCCTATACTTTCTATGGTCCAATTCAAAGTAGAGATAGTTTCAACAATTTCTTGGTGAATTTTCTTAGTAAAGTCGTCCAAACTTTGGCATTGACTTTCACGGTCATCCATAGAAGAATTTAGCATTTTTATTTATTGTTAGAAATAGTTTTGTACAATGGAAACAATATTTAATGACTTTCCAATGTTTTGTTTCAGCGTGAGGTTATATTTTAGTTTGTCCTCGCGAATACGATTATAGAGACATCTGTAAGAATCATAAAATTAGATGACGAACAATATATAAGATAAATCATTATAGACGAAGTATGGAATATATATGGCATTTTATAGGATTTTGTGTCACAAGATTATGCTATCTACGATTTAGAGCGATGTGTAGGAATTATCTGAAATATCGATTTTCAAAAAATTAGTGTTTCTTATTGTAATTTGCTGCGACAAACATAAGAAATATATCTAATTCAATCGTCGAGTTATAAAGCCAACAACTATGAAAAAATCATTTATTAAACACTCCTTATTTACACATAACTCTTACTACTCGTGTCATCTTTGCAATCAACGATAATGTGCAAAAACGGAAATTGAAAGTAATAAAAAATGTATAAAATAAAAGCAAATATATTAAAATGAAACAATAATCAAGCTTAAATTCTATTACAGAAACTATAACACAAGCTACCGATAATGTTAACAGTGAAATGGTCGATTGAAGGAATATTAACGAAAAAGATTTAGAGAACTACATACGTACTTAATTTCGTTATCTTAATGTTCATGAATTATTAAATAAATACGTATGTATTAACTATATAATGTTAATAATACAATATAAACGGTAGTAAGATTAATGCAAAGACGATGTCATCGAAAAAACGTCACTAATAGGTTACAATACGTTACTGACCTGTCACAACATATTACACGCTACCGTCACGAAATTCGACAACTAAATGATTCCGATTCTCCGCATTTAGCGACCTCTGTAGTACGTACTCGTACGGTTTGACGTCACCCCTCTCTCCCCACCATTTGAAATTCGCTGCGCAAGTTGCGGCGCAGGTGTCAGTTTATTGTCGAAAATCAGAGTGATTAGATGTGTATCTGTGTTATTTCGCGACAGGTTTCAATTTCTCTGCTGCGTAGTGTTTTCATAATCATTCGTTTACTGCTTGAAACTAATAACTGTTTAATTAATGTACGTTTCTATTCAATATTACGTTATAATCTATTATTTGATTATTTTCTTTTCTTTGATTGTCTTTTTGGTTACTCCATTTATCGATAAATCGTGTAATGATTTTTCGAGACGCAATTTAATCGATAATTGTTTCATTTTCAAATAATCTATTCTTTGTATACATTTATTTTAATATTTTGATCTTTTTTTATGCAGATCATTGCTTCATTGCGTGGGAAACTTTGAAGCATTAGAAGGATGTCACGAAATTCAAAAGGACACTGCGATATTCGACGATGAATCCGAAAACTTCTCATGCAGATTTGGTAACGTTTGATTTTCTTTAATTTTTCAGTAGTTTTTAATAGTTTTCATTATATTTGAAAAGGATAGCTATCACAGACAGGTTTGAACACGTTCTGCGCATCGCGTTTTTGTCGTACTGCGCAGTTATGTTTAACGAATAAGAAAAGCGCGCCATGTTTTATTAGCACAAAATAAATGGCGTATATTCAGTTAGGCAGACAATATTTACAAATCACTCATATGTCCGCGTTGTACGTGAATAGAACGAACCAATTTTTATTTCGGCCGAAGAAATAGAAAATCGTACACGATTATTGCATACTACACCCCTACACCGAGTTAGAATTTCCTTTTACCTTAATTTTTATGTTTTATACTTTGTATATTTATGCTTTATTTTCTATGTAGTTATTTATCTATATATTTCTACGTTTAGTTTTTTTACCCAGGAAATTCTGACTCTACTAGCAATAATAACTTTACGAAGCCTTTAAACATTTCTTTCAGAAATGTTGAGATTCGCCTAGAATAGTCAATGGCTTAGGATTTTCCTTTTTGCCTTTCATTATCAGTATGCACTGTTCGTTTCATTGTATATTGTGTATCGTGTATGTCACTACATATTAACTACATATTCCGTTTATATTATACGATATGATATTTTTTTCTTTGTGGTAAACGAATAATAATTAGTTTGTAATCTTGAAAAAGCAATATTTTCATAAATAAGCACTTGATAGCAAAGGGAAGAAAAATATGAAAAAGGAAATGTTACCTCTTTTCTTTATTTCGTTATTTTCTAATAGTTTTCTCTTCAATGCGTTGTTTTAATTTTTCTGAGCGCGCGCAATGCTATCGGTAAGGTCAGTATTGCGTTATTATCATTCTACGTTGGTAACACAGGAAATAATAGTAAGTTTTTGTCTATGATAATATTTGTTGCCAATAACGGATAAAATTTCCAATGGTCGCGTTGGGTAAACTAATTCGTCGGTGATTCTAAAACGAAGTCGATATACTAAGAGTCGGTAACAACGAGAGCCGTACAGCAAATTATCGACTATGGAGTTATCCCTTATTGACATTAGATATTTTGTAATTTTGTTCTACCTGATCAGCATCTGGTTCAATAATTGAAATCACATACACTAAAATTATCCATGTTCGTAACATAATTTCCATTTGTTATATAGAAATAATTATATTTCGATAGATTTTTAAATATAACTTTAATTAGTTACTTATCTGTTACTTCAAGTTAGACTCATAGAAAAGGAATTGCGCGGATATATTTAAAAAATACGGTCGGAAATGAGTAAGAAAGAAGGAAGATGGAATCATTTCTGAGCTACTACAATCCGTCGAATATATTACGCGCGATAAATGTCTGCGTTAATAGTTAATGGTACAGTTTAATGGCGTACGCAGGTGCGGAGACGTCTTGTTGTTTACCTTCGAACTTGTACGTGCTCCCTAGTGGTTTGTTAACGACATCGTTTTAAAACGTAATTCTAAAGATTCATTTTTTCCACTAAATTTATACATGCACGAATCTTCGATAAATACGAAAACCACATCATTCGACGCGTTCGTATCATACTCGAGGACAATTTGTCCGAAGATTTTTTAAACGTAGATTGACCCGAAAGTTGTCGATACGATTGGTTCTCGACTCGTTTTCGTGTTGAAAAAGTATGAGTCACGCATCGACGCGTGGCGTGTGAATCTTTTCGGAGATCCGAATGCATCGAATTCGTAACGTATAGACCGGGCGAAAATTGTATCCGTTTGATGGTTTAAGCGTGAGCGATGCACGCAACGGCGAAAGCTACGAGAACGTGACAGTTAATCGTAGGAAAATTCAAATACGTAATGATCCTTTCCCGGTCCTAAGGAGTAGACGTAATGTGCGTATATTTACTTTAGTACCCACCTGTTGCCGTAACCCAGTTTCTTACATATACCAAGCGGGAAGTTTTTCAACTTTCCAAGGATTCCTGAAATTCTCCACCTTTACGCGATGTTTGCGAAGGGACAATCGAATTGGAAGGCATTTACGATGCACGTTGATATCTCTGGAGCGAAGTAATGAATATTAATCGGATCTGTAATGTGAGGTATGGCGCTGAGGTTTAGACGACTTCTTTTTACGAAATATCTACGTACAGAAAATGTATTTGTGCTTTGATTACTAAGAAGTTTGGTTCATTGTAATATACATGAGAGGCACATTTGGCGCGTTACGCTGTATGAGATTCGCGAAGGAAGTGTAGCGGCAGTTGTTTCGGACGATACTCGTATTTTATATACGGAGGAAGCGTTTCGTTAGGCAGAAATTTTTAAAAGAAATTCTGATCGCAGGTAAACACGGGCGAACTGTATGATTTACGGATCGAAATAAAAAGTTTATCGGTTCGAAAGGTGTTTTAAAATCGAACGTTCCATGATCGATGGATCGTTGGATCGATACTTGAAGAAAATGGAAACTTGTAAATAATTGGATAGGAAGGAACAAAAGGACCGGATTTAAGGTGGCACGTGTTTTAGAAAATACGTGCCACTGTTACGTATTTACGTATGGTACTAATAAGGAAATCGGTGAAAAGGTAATGGCGAAAGATGATATATTATAACAAGCTTATTAGATAGCTGTATAAATAAATAGTTTAACAAATAAATAAATGGGTGCGCAAACAGACGAATGAATAGATGAAAAGATGGATGAATAGATGGATAGGTAGATAGTGGGTAAAAGAGGAAGAAAGAGGGGCATGGCGCGACGCGTCATTGCACGTGCACGTGCATTGATACCGATATTTATGCCCGCCAGTTAATCATGTCAAAGTCGTTTGATTTGTCGTTGGCTTTTATGGAGGGGAATTAAAACGTTCATTTCGCCGCAGACACTCGGCAACAGTGTGCTCGTCCTGCTAGCGTTGCTGGTGGTACTGGTGCCGGTGTTGCTGCTGTTGCCGCGATTGCTCTATGAATTATTTTCTGGACAACCCTTGCCCGATGTAACAAAAGGGGAGGGAGAGCTTTTTGGAAAATTACAGTATCTCGTTTACGTCGAAAATTCGTATCTGTGACGTGTCTGTCGTGTTTCACATGGATCGGTATAACACGCGACTCGATAAACCATAAACGAACGAAAAGTATGCGCGGTGCGAAATGAAATTCGAAGTATTCGGCGAACTAAAATTACAAGGATCGCGTAATATGCCGTGAATTTTCGTAATTTTCGTATGAATCGCAGCTTTGTCAATTGTAACGCTCGACAGGCCGGTTATTAAGTTTGGTCGTGATTTAGACCGATCGAAGGTAATCGGATCGGTCAGAGACGAGGATCGGGGAACGAGCGTCTATCGTGGAACGTTAGGCGAGGAGGGGGAAAATTCTGAGGACGTGTGGACAAAGTTAGTAGGTGGATGGGTGAGAAGGATAGCGGTGGTCCCTTGCGTATCGACAGCCGTCCGTCAAGGTGGTCGGTGACACGCGAAACCGAACGAACTAGAGAAAAAGTCGGAAGAACCGACATTCTCAGTCTCTTTCTCAGTCACCCTGAGGATTGGTCTACCGAGAATACCGAGACAGAGAGGAGAAAGAAGATGGTGAGAGCGAGAGAGGCAGAGATGGTAAAAGGGGTGGCGAGAAAGGAAAGAAGTACAGAGAAGGGGGTGGTAGAAAGATGGAAGGTGGAAAAGAGGAGGCAGTAGCAGTCGGCATCAGCTAGGTCCGCGCACTTCTATCACGTTGGGCGAACGGGCGGACAGCTCCGAGGCGATTTGTCTTTCATTTCGGGCTAATTTATTGCGCCCAAGCAGTTCCCCCTTTCTCTTTCTCTTTCTCCTTCTCTTTCTCTTTCCTCCTCGCACACACTTACTCGCGGCGTTTCTTACTTGCCTGCGTTCCCACCACCCCTCTTGATCTCTGTTTCTTTCTCTCCTATTCTTTCTCCTCGTGTCTCCTCTCGTCTTTCCAGCGCTATTCTCGACTCCGCACCATTCAACCACGCCCCACCCAACTAATGTCCCACATAAAACTTGGTATCAGCGATCCTCAAACGGGGATTTACAATCCCTTCAAGCGCCGCTGTCACGATAAATCCTCCAGGGCGACGTCGATATATCTCGCGCGCGAATACTTCTGTCCCTAATGGATACCCCTCGGTACATACAATGCACGTCGAAGCTGAAACCAGTCTGGATCTTTTCTACGTCCGTTCTAGTCGATTCGTCCTGGCTCTTCTTCTTTTAGTCGTTGCATGTTTCGCCTAGTGTAACGACAGTCTGTTACCTTAGTTTTTTCGCCAACTCGCGCATCTTTTTATCCTTCCACGCTTCTCCGCCTTTCCTTTTCCAGCCGATGCGAAACGCCCCGGGAAAAAGATAAGAAACTATGAAAAAGACGTGCGTGAAAACGCATTATCCGGGTAATAACGCCATCCTATTAGGGTATAGTCGTCGACGACAGTTAATAAGAGTAAAAGCGCGCGTTCGCGCAATTAAGAGTAGTAATAAGCGCCTTAAGGCCAATAAGATGTTTCCTAATGGAACTAGCTAACAGCTTCCAGCCAATTATCTAGGCGCGCATTAAAACGAACGTAGAGGTTCGCCGATACGGCGGTATGCCCCGATACTTGCATCCAATATATATCCTAACGTATACTCGGCCAATTGTATCCAATTTCGATCGTAGATATCTTTGTTGCTCCTTTCTTTCTTCTTCTTCTTCGTCTTGTTGTTCCCTTTTCAACCCTAAGGTGGACAACCGGCCACCTGGTTACCCACTTTCTATATTTCTTCTAACGATATATCCAACGTATATCTTATTTCCATATTCTTACATCGAAGTATATCCACGATTTTCCAGTATCGAAGTTTTCAACTTGTGTCTACGTTTTACGGTCAGCTGAAAAATTTTGCTTATCCGTGCGAACGTTAATTTCCATCTGTTTCTGATTAATTCGCGAAAAATTGTTCAACGGCGAAGAGAAGAAATTCGCGTTGGCACGAGAAAACGTTCTCGAGTGGCTGGCAGAGAGCGAAGGGAAAAGGCTAAAAGGTAAAAAGTTAACGAAGGAGGCGCCGTAGAACGATCCGGGACCGTCCGAAACGATCCAGGACGATTCTCAAATGGCCGAGGTAGTCGGACGTGGCTCGAGGGTTGCTTTAGCATCGGCATAAAATGGAAAAGCAACGAACGCGAACGGAGACGGACGGTGAGACGCGTAGAAAATGGTAAGGAGGACGAGTTGACGAAGAAGAGACGGAGGAAGCTCCTTGGCTTTTGGTCGCAGGCTTTCGGTATAAGTCCTCGTTATGATTCAACGCGGCTTAAGCCGGTTGTTCGCGGATCCTTTGCCTTTCTCCCTACGCCGCTAATTCTCCCAACAAGCTTCTCTCGTCTTTCTCGCGTCTATTTTCAAAGCGAAACGTCGCCTCGGTGGTATACGTGTTGCTATCAAAAAGAAACCAGACTGTATCAATTACTTGGAAGCATGCAGCGAAAGATAACGTCCGATGGTTTTCTAAATAATTTCTCTCGGCATTTACAGTCTGCGAAGCCACGTCGAGTCGCGTGAATATCGAACAATGATCGGGAAATATACGGAAACATGGAAAAATCATGCTTGGGAAATTAATTTCCCTTTTTATTTATATTTATCGAATTTCGTCGATCGATACGACGAAAATTAACCACCAAATGAAAGTGGAAGTTTTACGTATTAGCTGCGGAGATAAGCACGATCGACGATTTTATCCCGCTAAATACGATTTTACACAGGTTTCCCTTACGTTCCACGTTCTGACCGCGATCGTTCCCCGAAGCTCCGTTCGCAGAGAGTGTAGCGCTTTGCGAAGATCGAACAGCGCGTCGCATCGTGTCGCATCGCGTCGAGTCGAATGGAAGCTGCAAACTTTTCGATCGATTTCGATGGATTACGGTATACCGGGTGTATTCCTGCAATGCGACCACGTTAATTGCAACGATTATTAACTTGCTCGTAATTGCACCTGATCGTGAACGCGATGTAACACATGAGATAGAATATGCGTGGCGTAGGGAAATGGGAAACGAGGTGGTTACTGGTACAGGACGCGTGAAATTTCGCAATTATAACTCGAAGGTAAAGGGCGGAAACACGTTGCTGCGACAGAGAGAGGAGAAAGGGAGGGTTGGTGAACGCGTTGTGCCAATCGAAACGGTCGATCTTTACGATTTCCATTCCATTCTAATTCCGCTGCTTTACACCTTTTCCTCGTATACGAGATTTCAAGAATTCTCCAAATTTTTCCACGTTGCGTTTAGTCACGTATTATATCTCGACTCGTAAGAGTATCACCCCTTTAGTTTCGTAATTGAGCCACCAGTTCATGCTATGCCGCGATACATTTTCGTGACTCGGAAGATGTAACGATGCTTTTATGATACCGAACGCAGCACGCCGTTCTACCACGAAAAATAACTACGAACCTACGTACATCGCTATGGTTCTTGTGTAGCGAGACCTTCACACGCGAAAAGTATTTGCGCGGCCCATTTTATTTACCGTAGCATTTACATACCAATTAACCAGGTCCAAGCGTATTAAATTTCAAATTGCTTGCCATCGCTTTGGTATTCGCGATACTTTTTTGCAACCGCCGCCACCGCCGGTCTTCTGCCGTGAAATACTAATCCAAGTAAGATTTGCTAGACTTTTCCAAGAAATATAACGACCGTCGATGTAGTGCTCGTAATATAATATCGACAAGCTGGCAATTTATTTCCTCTCGTTCGTTCAAGATTCACGCAAGATCTACTAAACTAAAAAGGATTACGTTTGAACTAACTTCTGCACACGGGCATCGGAGCAAAGGAGTATCCGTTGTATGTGCAGTGAAACCAATCGTGGTTACAATCACGATCGCATTCGTAGTTGCAGTTGCAGTGGTTGTACGAGGCGAAGCTGGACAGTGCGGGGGACAAGAGAGAGGCGGAGGTAGATGAGGAGGGATGTTGGCAAACGTAGAGAGAAAGAGACCAAGTGATGGCGAGAGAGAGAGTGGTGGACGGTGGAGGGACGAGGAAAATGGGGGGGGGGGTTAGCGTTGTTTTACCGTAAGGGGTTAATTGCATTGCCAATAACAGATAATGCAACAATCAATGATTTAAGGGAGGTGGGGTTGCGAATGGGGAAGGGCGGAGGGATCGGGGGCACGGAAAGGGGAACAGGGATGGAGATCGGGACGTGGTCGAGAATGGGAATGAGGTTGGGAATCTGGGAACAGGTAGAGGTCGGAGCGTGGAAGAGCGCGCATAGAAGAGAGATAACGAGGAGAGCGCGCGTGGTTTGTGCGTGCGTGCGTGCGTGCGTGCGTACGGTTAAGCAAGAGAGGGTGGATAGACTGATTGGCGCGAAGAGGGACAAAGTGCAAAGTACTTTGGAAGGAAAGGGAGATCAGAGGTGTTTCGCGACTCGTGCGTACGTACTAGTTGGTAGCAGCAACGAGCCGGAGAATGGAAGGTCGCGTGCGCGTTTCCCCTTTCCCCGGTCCCCTAGGCGATCGGTTAGGATACGTCCAGTTACAGTATGGCCTATATATGCGGCGATCGTACTTGTGGCGTTTCGTCCGAAACGAAAGCGACGAGTACGATCGCTTACTTACTTGGTTACTCGAGACAGACGTTGCACCAACATCGCGTAGCACGGACTATAGATTTTTGAAAAGACAGGATGAAAATGTATATATACTTAGAAAGATACGGTTCGACTTGGATCAGCCCCGGTAGTTTGTTATTCTAGCAATGGTCGCAGAACGGTTCTCATCGAGAAACTTTTCGCAAGGTTTTGCCCCGCGAGCCAAGGGGGAAAGAGTAATGTCTGTCAGGAAATTAATATAGGCAAGATTTGTTGTTATTGCGGGACACGCACAGACGCGGCAATGGAGAGGGACGCAGAGCAACGGAGAAGAGATTGGCGCAGAATGGTGGCGCGCGAAGGCTTTCTCAGGGTAGAGAGCAAACCCATTACTTACTATAACTGCCGTCGGCGGGGTAGGAGGCTGACCGAGGTAGGAGTTGCTGTCAGGCATCCATCATCGCGACTAATGGCTCCACTCTCCTGCCAATAACATCCGGGTGTGCACCACCGGCCGGAAACCTCTACGGTTTAGTCGCTTTGCTCGATCTTACGTTCAACTGCTCTTCAACCATGCGAACCTCGTTCGTGAACGAATCCCGAATTTTCCTCGATTCCTAAGAAAACTTCTATTATCGTTTACTAAACGTCTATCCGCCGTTTTCCTCGACTAGAATATTCTCGGTCGAGGATTCCAGTCAAAGGATCGGGAAAACAGTTGGATCGTTGTATCGTTGGAAACGTCGAATTATCGTTTCTTCGGTGCGCGCTATAGTTGGTCGACGATAAATTCCCGCGATTATTCTCGATCGTACGATACGACTAGACCAGAGAGACGTTTCGATTGCTAGTAAGCCGGGCCCGTGGCATGGGAGCTGGGTCGCTGCACGCTGTGTAACAGTAACGGTCAGATAGTTACTGCTGAGCGATTCGATAGGTGGATAATGACGAGTAATGACACACCGCGGTGGGAATCGAACCTCCACTCCCTCGCTTCGTTTGCCTTTGCTGTCGTTGCTCTTGATTTTGCGCCTGCTCTTGCTCTTGCTTTTGCTCGCTGCGTTCGATGCCGCGGCCCGTTTACGCTATTCGCGCCGTTCACGTTGTCTGCTTTCCTCTCGCACCCCTTTGTCGCTTTCTCTTTCGCCTTCCTTCGCTCCTCCGTGCATTCACGCACACACGCTCTCGTTCTCTCTCTCTCTCTCTCTTCCGCTCTTCTCACCCCATTACTTTCCTCGTTCGACGCTGTTAACCCCTGCAGGGATGTCCTCTTCTCGCGATTCTCTATCGCGCATTGGCTTGCGAGTATGGATAGTCGAGATTGCGTCATGCATATGCAGCTGCATTTGGCATCGGAGTATGCCAACCCAATCACCACCGTGAAACTTGATCCTCACCGATTATCCATCGCCGATCGACCTAATGAAACGCGAGTGTTTTTAACGTTACCACCGGCAGCTCTCCTTTCGGTTCTAACTTGGCTCCTTGCAAAGAAGTCGCGTTTGTGCGCTTACAACAACAGACACGTGGAATTTTTCCACGTGGTCCTAAGGAACTTCTGTGCAGTCTCCACATGACGCCGACAGATAGTAATCGTCGACGTCCAGAATGCTGGATCGAAAAGCTAAGAAAATGAAGTGGATATTCAAGGACACGAGGATATTCGTCGCGTCCGGCTGAATCAGGCTTCCGAACAGCAAACTTGTTCAAGCCAAGAAGAGTTGGTCCGTTTATTTTATATACGCTGACTCGCTGCCTAGCCAGCAACTATCGTACCAACAGTTACGTACACGGTGGATAAGACCCACGTACGCGGTCTACGGTGAACATGCAGCTACCTACAGTGTGTATAGTTTTAACGACAGCGGCTGGTAGTCGTACATTCTGTTCGGAAGACGAACGAATCGACAAAGAGGGAGAAATTAAAAAGCTTGACCTTCGAATGGCGAATACTGGACCAATCGTTCACCTTTGGTCTCTTCGAGGAGAACAAAGAATACTCTAGCGTCTCTAATTTTTCTTCTACCTCTATGGAAAGGGACCAACGACGTCAAAATGTCTCTTCGAAATCTTTCGATCGTGATCTGCGATATATTTCGCTCGAGATATCAACATCGACGCGAATCAAGGTGATGATAGCAGATAGCTCACTCCGTGTAAAAGGCTGGCGACAGCAATGACCTGGCTCCCATTGTACGAGGGTCAAAAATAATGTCGCGAGAGATTCGTGCAGATCTGCGTAGTTGGTGGATACTGAACGAGCTTCGAGAGCACGTCTTGGTTGTTTTCTTCTCCTTCCGTAGTCAGCAAATATAAAGCGACAAAGATCTGATCTTGTTTGCAGCTAGCGTCGAACCAGTAATTTAAAAGGTGGCAACGATACAGAACTATATAACGATAGCCGGTAAAATCGCGAATCTTTCTCGACGATGGCACTCAGGGACGCGGCCTGAAGATTCAGCAGTTGTTATCGCTTTCAGAATGGAAGAGTGCAATACCTGTTGCATACGTCAGGGATTCTTTTCGCGCGACGAACGATTCTTATGGAAAGCGAAAATCCTCCTTTAGTCGACTACTAGGAGACTGAACTAGAAGAAATCCGTATGAAACCGTACAGCAGACTAACTACGGCTGTTCACGATAATATTCAAACATTTATGGCAACTTTTTACGAATATACATGTTATACACTTTGTATGTAGTATAATATAAAGTGCGGCGTGTAAAACGATATGTGCGATCCACTTGAATGAGAACAATGAGACATATGTTCGTATAGACATATGCTTTACCTGTATTCGTTTACAGGATGCAACGAATTTTCTGTATCGACTTTGTGTTATCTAATTACGTTTACGAAAGATGCTCAAAGCGATCGCCTTGCATTGGCAGGGATCTTGCATTGTCAGGAATCTTGCATTGTAGAGACGTCTTGTCGTGGATTCGGTTACACTGTGAATGGTTTCTCGCGTTTCCGCCATTCACTGAGAAGCTCCTTTCATCTTCGTATTTTACTACGTTGTATTTATGAAATTGGTTGTGTCTCATAAACGAAAACGTAAACCATATGTTTATATGGACGTATTTATTGTTTTTAGATCGCTTTTTTATTGTATGTTCCCGAAGTGGGTGCCACATATTCTGCTACAGCCTGTATATTATAAACGCTAGTGGACAAAAGCTTAATACGATGATAACTTTTCCACCCTATTACAAGGCATTAAATTTCAATTCATCCGGAAACAAGGCTTGCAACGAAATCTTGTACCGTCCAGTGTTTGTGTACGTCAGCGAAAGCAATTTTCAACTGTCGACTTTTACGACCGAGTATTGGCTTGTTCCGAGACACGTGTCACTTGTCAGGCCAAAATCACGAAGGCGTCTCCGAACGCTTCTTACGCAAATGTTCGGATCGTTCGTAGCTCGGATTGCGTTTTAAATATCAGTAGCGGTTAAAAAATGTTTGCATTCCGGTAGTTTATAATTGCCATGGTTGCTTACAAGCTGTCTCAGACCTTCCAAGAATATTTGCTACATTTCGGAAAATATCTTTTTCTTTCTGCGAAGTAATAGCAATTTTTCTATCTAAATTTAATAGTTTCGTTAAATAGTCTCACTATCGTTCAATCGATTCAACCGCTGTTTGAATGTTCGTCTTTGTTGAGGATTTCGGATCTTAATAGCCGAGATAATGGTATATGAACACTAAATTTACACTTGGAATTTATATTAGAATTGTTACATATTTATTTGATAAATAATTCCAAAGATATTCATCGATACACACTTGCGCGCGTCTCAGCACTTTCTTCCATACTCGAGTGTTAACCGACTGAACAGTTCACATTCATTTGTCTTCGAGACGCCGCGCCCACATATGCTTCTACATACTGTTATTCACATACAAGTAGTACTATTACGCACCTAGCCTAATCTAGCACATAAAATTATACATATCTCAATAGTCTTAAACCAACGCCCGCAGCATCGAATCGTTTCATAGCTGTCCTCTCCAGAATAATGGTCGATATTTTAAAAGTCTCGTAGATAGGGCGCGAGTGTACATGTAATTATAAGGAAAATCTCGAACTGTTGGTTATTTAGTATCAAAGTGGTAAGTTTGGTATCTAAGGTAGTCGTCTTAAACGTTTGTCCGCTGCCGTATATAACACGAGACATATTGATATTTCATTAACGCTGTAACGAGACTGTCGTGATTATCTATGACGATTATATCGGCGCGTTTGTCGAACGAAGAAATTTGACGATCGAAGCGAAGAAGGACCGGGGCCAGGACACAGGGGATCGAATAGGAGAAAATTCGGTCGCGGTGGTTGGTAAGGTGGACCAAGAGCACCGGTGGTGGGCGCCATCGAAGCACCGGTTATCTCGGCAATTAATATGATTGAGGAGACATCTCTCACGTCTCCGTAATATCCAGCAATGGCCCAAGTTCTGATTGCTTTCCCCGTTCCACCCACGCTTCGCTTCGCTATCTCGAATACCATAACCCTAGCGCGCTTCCTCGCCCCTCCCACCATGTTCCGAGTTAACGAAACTGAGTTACGATACCCGACGCGCGAACTGCGCGTTTCCGTTGCTTTTTAACCCACTTTTCCACGGTTCTACGTAAACTCGTGATCCGGCTAACAAACCGTAGAATGTGTGCCGCTCCAGATTTCTGTAGCAACGTCGGGTTATACGCGTATCGTTCACATTTTTCTTTAGTTTCTTAAGCCGCGCTCGGATTGATCAAGTTTGCTGGAATCAAGCGCGACTTGGATTCAAGTAGCTTGAAATTACTTTAACGACTTGAACCTGTTAGTTGTTTTTTCTGTTCGTAACGGGCGTTCGGGAAAAGCTTGTGAACTATCGTTGCAGGCCGATCTGACGTTAAACGGAATTTGCATAATGCCCGTGGTTCGCTATTTTTCGCGTTGTATCGTGCAAAGAGAAGGAAAGCGGTAGAGGGAGGAGAAGAACGAACGGCGGCAGGGTAAGGCGTATGGAAGCAACGGAATGTTAGAGCAACGTGGAAACGAGAAGGATCGCAAGCATCGTACTCAAAGCGGTACGTGACAAACCTCCACCGGTTCTTATCTGTCCGTGCCCGCGGTATAGCGAATCCTACGAGCTTCCTGTGATAATCGGAATGTTCCATGCCCGGCGAATCTTTCGCTTCTTTTTTTCTCTCCTACCCCTCGCTCTTATTCCCTTATTCTTTCTCCTTTCTTCTTCTTCGTTCTTTCTTTCGTCTTGTCCCTGTAGGCGTAACGGGGGTAGTAACAGCAAGAATCATCACGACCTTATACCTTCTGTTAGCAATTCTTCTTATATATCTTAGAGTCGATGCCCGAGAAGGCAATCGCTATTAAAATCTCCGCTGGCTGTTTCCTTCCGTTTCGTTTGTCCGCCCCGTCTTGCTATAATTCTATATCCATTCGTCCAAATTCTTTTGGCTTGTGTGTCGTCGTGCAGACGCTATAGCTGCTTTCTTTCGCTGATTAATCTTAACGAAAAAGAAAGAAAACGCGTCAAAGACGCGACGATCCTTTGTGCAGTTCTATCGAACGAACCGAAGAGGAGCGTTAGATATCTACTCTTTTCTTTCGTATCTCGAATTGCAGATTTTGCCGCGGGTATGCAGCGCAGAAGAAACAGGGGTAAAAGATATATACACGTCCGCTGTACGTTAAGAAGCTTTCTTTCGCCCGACAATATCCGATTGTGTTTCTTTTTCTCCTTCTCTTTCGCTTTCTCTTGTACACGGCTTTTTTCCGTTTATCGTGTCTCGCTCTTTCTCATCTGTCGTTTCCTTCGTTCACGGGGAAAATATACTTTGTCTAAATTAGAGCGCGAGGGGAAAAGTAAAACAGTGAAAGATTGACAAACGAAAATGGTTGTGAACGAGTCGCGTGCAACGATAGCGAAGTTTGCTAGTCGGGTGTATAAAACGATAAATAGTCGTGTCACGTGCGCGATAAAGAAAAAGAGAGACAGCTAGCAACTTTGTATTGGCGAGAAAACGAGGAAACGAGAGAATGAGAGAACGAGAGAATGAAACACATGTCCGTGTCACCGTCGCCTCTCTTGCCTGAATCCTGGAATTTATGCTGGACAGTGAATCATGTCAAAATTTGATTTGTCGATAGCTTTTATAGCGGCAAGTTATTGCGCGCGGGTTAGGTACAAATTCGGCATAGTATACGTCGACGGTGTTTAAAACGTTTCAACTTTGTCGGTTTTGTTATGCTCCCAAAATGTAACAATGTATGATAATATATATGTATAATACTTTTACGCGCACGTAAGACCGTTTAGATTCTTGTAACCATTTTTCACAAATCTCAGTACGTAATACAAAATGTATTCGTCAATATGCATTCGACGATTCTTCATACCTCATACTTTTCGAATTTTGCTTCACATCGGTCAATTTTTCCCCCCCATCAGATTCTCAAAATACTAATTGCTACAATGAGATCGTTTGCTCTACCCAACGTTTTTTTATCGTCGTTCGTATTGCTCGCCATTTGTCTCGATTAAACAGTCAGCTGTTGCGACCTCTTTGAAAACTTGGCAAAGTGTGCACCTAAAATGTGTCGCAAAAAGTAAGCGACGACGACGAGTATACTCGTCGAACGCAGAGTATGCGTGGCTGTTAATGTTATAGAATATAGAAGTTGTAACTAAATGACCGTTTTATTCTTTAATTTTATTACTGACAGATCTCGTCATAACGCGATACATCGCTGTTTCTTCATGACGAGTATACTCGTCAAAGACAGCTAACCGCTTGAGATCGTAACGGCTTCGAATCTCTCCTGAACGTATTTTATCGAACTAGAAGGAATTAGAAATCACAGCTAAATCGACTTGAGCAGGCGCGTAATTTTTTATTATATACGTGTAAAAGCGAATGTTTGTCGAGAAAGTACGGACGAATTTTCAAAACGTTACCACGACTGCAGTCAGGCGGTACCGACGGGAGATACGCATATATCAAGCGGGCACAACGAATATATCATTCATAATTTGTTCGGAACGGTTGATTTGTAGCCCGCGACGTGTGGCGTCGAGCTGTCCCCCTATACACGTGCAATCCACCCCCTCCCCACCCCTTATCTCTATTTATCCGACTATCCGTCTATCTTTATCTTATTCACACGCGTACACATATATTTTCTCTTTACCGCTCTATATTCTCTTTCTCTCGTATACCTTGAATTCTCCTCGTTTTGCACTTTCTCTGTCTCTAACGGTTGCGCTGTTACCCAACTTGCTCCCTCCCAACCTTTTGATATATCCACATCGAGTCACGTCACACGGCCTTCTATCCCCTGTGAGTGTAGATTGAAATTAATACCCAATAATGCTTGTAAATCATTAGGGAAATGCACGAGCCATGTTAAAATCGCGCTTCCATCTACCGGTGATAGTGGTTGTTCTATGTTTGTGACAGCATTGCTCTCGTTGATTGAGAAAGGGATGAAGGAGAGGAGGGAGCTGGAAAGAGAGAGAGAGAGAGAGAGAGAGAGAGAGAGAGAGAGAGAATGTGAGTGCGTACGTTTCTTGATTTTTTTCATATCGTTGGCATCATATTTACGCGCTCAACACCTAAAAACTAACCTACCTGAAATTAATTCGTTTCCACGAGATTTGAACTCTACGATTGCAGAAATTTCTGCTCGAAAGATGACCCAGTTAACGGGTTAAAATGCTGTATCTGGCATCTGTTTCTTTTTTCATTTTCCAACAGATGTTAAAAAATTTGAAGTCTCTTTTACCTTCGAAATAAAGATGTATTATACAGTCCTTTACGTTCATAGCGACAGAATATTTTAAACCGGATGAAAAAAAAAACCAGAGACAGCGAAGAAAGTAACAAAATATAGTGGTCCGCGACGCTTTAAAGCGATACCTTAATCGTCGTTGTATATTAAATATAACTTCCTAACCATCGTAACTTCGCGTTTCTTTCGTCAACCATACTACGAACAAATTTTTTTATTCGAAAGAATAACGTTTCTCTCTACGTCCAGTTCTATCGGAGTTCCACTCTCCCCAAAGAAAGAAAAAAAAAGAAGAAAGATAGGGGAGAATAAAGGGATTTCACGGAAACAGTTTGTTTCCTATCACTGTTGAAAATCACTGTTCACACCGATCGACGTGTTTTCGAACGAAACATCAGCACCACGTTCGAAAACGATCTCAACGACGATGTTTTCTTGCGGATTCGAATGCAAAGACTAAAAGTTCGACGAGGAGTCGCGCGTAGGTGCAACAGGTGGCCCATAAAGTGTGGACGTCCGTTTATCAAGAACGAACGAGTGCATTCACATTGACTGATGGATGTTCAGGTTCATTGTAACGGTGTGACACAAGATTCGGACGTATCGACCTTAAATACGAATCGTTTGAATTTCTATCGCGGACAAATTGTTTCCGCGTAGTAGATTCGTTCGCGATAAGACTGGCAAGCAAACTTTAACGCGTTTTCAATTCCCCTTTTCCGAAAAGAATCGATCACGCGGCAATCGTTTGTTCAATCGATTCGCTGTGTAGCGATTGTTTCGTCACGCGTGTATCTAAAAAAGAAAGCATCAATAACGATTAAAAAAGATACTCGATTATGCGCTAGAACGAGTTATAATGTAACGAACAGATAATACGTATGTATAGTGACTCGTACAGAGCATTTGAACACGCGCGGAAGATTCTTACGAATATATTGTAAATTACAAGAAAAGAACACGACAAGTAATCTTTCGATTTAACGCGTTATCGATCGGTTCCGTGGTATAGCATCGAAACAGTGCTTTTTAATTGGCTGTAGGATAAAATAAAACTAGTGGAAAAATTTACCGCACGACTCGAAAGGATCAAAAGGCAGGAGACTCAAATTTGAATTTCAATTCGAGCTTCGAAATTTAAGATTGACGAGAGCGACGATGAGGCGCGAGGCGACGAATCGATGGATAAGATAGAAGCCACGGTACACGCGGAGAAACCTTAAATTACGAAACTGTAAGTTACATCTTGGTGGATTTACAGACAAGGTGGGCCCATCGAGGCTTTGCATCATAGTTCCGAGCCCGGCTCGTCCCACGACGATAGTAAAAACTTTTACGCTCCTTATAATTATGGGTAATTCACGGTAATTAACGAGGCTGCTCGGAGTCACGCTGGCAATTTTCTGAGTAATATTTCTGCGACGATAATATCGCGATTTCCTACGCCACCGGTTTCTTACTGCTCGTTCTTCCTTCGCTGCTAGCTTGTGTACTCTTTCACCACCCCGATGTTCGTCAATTTCCTCCGTTCGAAGGAGTTTTAAAACGCGAAATCGTTCAACTCGAGGCAGTATCTTCTACGTCTGCTTTTAATTCTTCGATCGAATTGATTGGAATTGTAGAATTTGCAGAATTCTAAGAATATCGAGGGACAAGGCTCGATGTGATGCAAGCAATTATAATAAAAACGAACACTTCTCCGTGTTTGTCTTTTTTCCTACGAAGGCGAAAAAACACCCTACATCTTCGATTATCGACGTTGATAGGTGTCAGTTTATTTTTAACAAAATATCCACCGTGTGACGAAATTGCAGCGAGCGTGTAAATCTTACAACTGACAAATTCTCTTACTATGGCGAAAAATTAGGAAATTGTAAAGAAGAGACTTACATCTCGTATCTCGTCGATTCATCGACGTGAGTTTGCAAATTATCGTGCCACGGTGCTTTCGCATTTCGATGCATGGACGAAACATCGTTTCCGTAGAGTGCGCGAACGTGCTACGGGCGGCGATTATCCAAATTGAAAGAAATTCTCTCTCCTTTTCCGGGCGTATTTCGACTACGCTGGCCGAAGTTACGAGGGATTCCTCTCAGGGCGAAGTCCGTGGACGCACGAACGGCAATCTGCGGAGATCTTCTGCTCGAATTTATTTTATAGTTTCTGCTGGAAATGACGTTCCGTAACGAGACATAAATTCGAAAAGCCGTGGTAAACACGGTCGTACGTAAGACGAGCGTACCGGTTCTTCCGCAGTTAGGCGGTCTATTCGAGTTTACAACATTGACGAGTAACGAATGCGAACGAGCATAACGTCACCATTGCGCCACTACTTTTTCATTTCGTTGTGCTTTCCCGAGCTTCTTCCGAGTATCGTACACTGCGTTAATTTAGGAAACGATTGGCTATTCCGCCGAAGCGATTCACCGTACGTCCACTTTGATCGCGTTCGCTTTGATCGCGTCTCATCTCCCATCGGGCGCGTACTAAAAGCGCGTATTGAGCTGAATTCAGTTCTCGTGGGATGCTGCCTCTCTCGTTCGCTCTCCACTACCGTTTGTATTACTCTTTCTTTCTCGCCGTAACGCAGACCTTTTCCCTTAGCTTTTCGCCATGTGCTTTCCTTGGTTTTGTCACGATCGCGTCCGTGTTCGTACGTGCACGAATAAATACAGACGCTAAACGGCTACAGAAACGATATACAGGCGCAGTTACACAGGGACGAACCGACACAAAGCTAACGAATCGATGTGTAGTAGAGAGTTTACGTAGGAATGGTGCGGTGGTTGAGTCGAGTGTAGGGAGACAGCGGTCGAGGTGGGTTGGGAGCATGGCATGAAGGTACGAGGGTGTGGGGTTGCAGGGTTGTGGGACTGTGGGGGTGGCTGCCGGCGCTGCCGGTGCTGCTGGTGCTGCTCGGTATAAGCCAGTGCGCGTCAATAACCGTCCATCAGATGTAATAGCTCCCCGAGACACATCGGTTGCATTTAAATGGCTGCTTAGCCGACTCTGTCTCGACGCCGACGTGGATCTATGGAATTCCATCAAGCTCTACGGGATCCCTTATCGTCCTAACCGGGTCGCCGCGTCTCGGTCCAAGCGATCCCAGACCCACGTTATTTTCTTTACGCGTGCGCGCGCGCGCGCTTTCCATCGTCTTCGTCGTCGACTTCGTTGTCGTTGTCGCCCACGCCACGTCTATATAGCATGCACGTTCATGGTTACTTTCTTACTTCTCTCTTAGGGATGAACTAACTCCGCGAGACAAAAAATTCCTTGAATAGTCGAATTCCTTGTAATAGTCGCTTTGCGATAGGAATAGTTTGTTTCCGAATGTGATAGGACTTTGTAGATTCTCGCGAGTTATCGTTGCTTCGCCGAGACCGATTAAAAATTGTACGAGAAACGTTTGACGATTTATTAATCGTCGCAAGGGCGATATTTGTCAAAGTTTTGAAAGAGACGCAAGACGGTGAAAACGATTACAAGATTCTCGAGCAGGTGAGCTCGGCTCGGCTCTTGATCGGAACTGTCACGAAGCGAGTCGTCGTAAGAGCGAGGGTAACAAGCACCGGTACGGTTGAATTCGCTGACTCGCAGCTTTCTCGATTGGTTCCATCCGCGAACCTACGTGCTCGTCACAACAGTTCGTTCTGGATTTTCACAGCTTCCATCGACTTTCTTCCGTTTTCCGTTTCTCCTCCCTCCACCGCCACGGTTCTTTTTTCCTTACCTTTCTTATCCTTCCCGTTTCAATGTTCTCCGGCTGGATACTGCACTTTTCCAGCTTTTATTCGTTCTATCCCGTTACCGAGAGGAAAGAGCGCACGCTAGACGAGATTCGTACAACGACTGCGGCTGTTTGACGAAGAACGATTTCATCGTCTTGTCTGTACGGGTTTTCTAGCCTGTTACCCCTTCCCATACTTTCTCTCGTTCTCAAATTCAGCCTACGACTCGATTTCGCGCCCTCCTCTCTCTCTCTCTCTCGCTCTCTTCTTGGCTCTCTCTCAGAGCCGGTGACTTAATCCCTCGCGGGCGTCGCTCGTTTTGCCCGCGGTATCGGTGTAGAGTAGGCGAAGCTGACGGCGGTGGTGGTGGTGGTGTTAGTGGCAGTGGTGGTGGTGGTGGTGGTGGTTTAGGCGATGGCGGGGTGCGAGAGGGCAGCTACAGGCAAAAGGATCTGCATGGCGGCTCTACCGCGTCGCAAATCACTTAAACTGCGGCTGGTGGAGCTACGCGAGGGCAAGCTCGACTCTCGGGAAGGAGCAGCGGGGGAGGGAGGGGGCGGTCTGGTGGATAGTCGAGGGTGCAGAGGATGGAGAAAGCGGACGAGGAACAGGGGCAGGAGGAGATGGAAGTAGAGGTGGAGGGTGATTATAAGACCGCTCGGGGTTGCTGGCTAGCGAGGTAGTACCATCCGTTATGACTATAAATCTAAGATAACAATAACGTCCCCCCTCACTCCTGAGCTTCGTTCTCTCTATCCCTTCCCTTCCCACCCGACAACGGGTCTCTCGTTCTCTATTTCCCCGCGGTGTTCCCTATTCTCTCTCCTTTCAAACTCGTCTCTCTTTCTGTCCGTCCTTGCGACTCCTCGTCTGTTCGCCTGCTCGCCACTCCGCTATTCGTTCACCCTATCTAACCGACGGTTTCTAAACCCTCCGCATCGTGGCGGCCGTTTGTCCGGCCAACATTAGCGCTTAGCGGTTGTTCGCGAGCCGCTTGTTCTACGCGTGGTCGTTCCACGCACGTGTTCCTCGAACGCCGGCTCGCGTTGCGTGCGCGTCGCCAGATCGAAGCAACCGTCCACCTAAACGCTATAAACGATATGTGCGTCTTCCGGTAATTCGGTGACACCGGTGGCATCTTCCGGCTCCGTTGTTTACAGCTCCGCTGTATCCGTTATTTATCCCATTGTTAGGTTGCGACGCAGGATCAAGAATTTGAGGAAACGTACGCGGCGAAGGAAATTTCGAGATAGACATTTTTCGGAAATCGCGGACCGAGTCGCGTATGTTTTCGTTCGTGCGTTAAGCTCTTCGGAATTGATGCGCATTGTACGCTGTAGACGCGCACTTGTGCAGCACACCTGTGAATTTATCGATATTAGCTGGAACACGGCCGGTACAGCTGGCGCTAACCAAATGAAACCGAAGCTAGACCATTATTTCGCGCGACAGATTCGCAGAAAAGGAGAAACGAACGGTGGAAGACGGTGGGTTCTCTCTTTTAACGAACACGGTCCGCCGGCGTTTCTCCTTAACGTTAGATACGGCTTACGGCGAGGCGATCGTTTGGCACGCGTCGTTTTCCACGCTAGAAATGCTCTCGTAGTAGGCGCAACGAGATAACGGTTTGGCTTTAACGTTTGTATCCGGTACGCTTTTAATTGGGCTTAATGCCGTAAACAGTGCGCGCGTTAATGAAAAGTACCTCGACGCGGCATTACTATTCGGTACATTAAGTCGCAAAATGAAATTCACAATCGATGACCACGCTGGACCATCGGCGAAAGAGTAATAATGCATCGCGATAAATATGTATACGAGTTTATCGTAATAATGAGTTCACCGATTCCTGCTACAGAGGAGCGTATAGGATGATGCGAGCGGACGCGGTCGCTTGTCTCCGCACCGATACTCGGAGAGAGCAACAGGGACGAAGGGAAACGAGAGAGGGGAGGGGAGGGGGGGAAGAAAGAAAGAGAAGGACGGTGAGCGGCAAAAGTGGAAGAGAGAAAGAAAACGATACCGTGGCGCGTATGTGCGTACAGGGAGTAGGTTGGTGGGTTGAAATAGAGGGGTAGGAGAATGGCACTGCCGGCAGAGGCAGCGGCAGCGACAGCAACTGTAGGGGGTGGCTAAAGTTGGTTATTTTATTGGAAATTTTGGCGAGTTCGCGTTCGAATTTGTGAATCGCGACTGTTCGATTGCTTTCAAAGGTAAATTAATATCGCGCCATGAACACGTGCCTATCCGATGCACTGATGAGCTTAATGAGAACGGAAGTAAAGAGCTGTGGATAAATGTTACTTTGATCAGCAACTAATTGGACTCCGGGGCAAAACACTAGTAATTGTCGATGAGCTCATAAAGCCAGGGACGAACATAATCCGTCGAACTGGTTTTGGTAGAAGCTATAATCGATAACTTTGAATCGAAAGTGTATCCTGATCGATACGCGTTAATCGATTTTTGGTAAACCTCGATGCGGTCGAATTGACTATTACGTGGAGTTTCGTTGATAAGCAACTTGCAGAGTCGAAAGATCGACTCGTTTTCTCCGGGAAAATGTGAATACGCGCGACATTCACGCGAGAACAACGAGTGGACGTGGAAACAGCAGACGCTGCTCGCAACGTGTCCGTCGAGTAGCAATAAAGGAAATCGAGGAATGAAGAGCCGTTTTAGTACATCTGCCGCTGCGTCGTCCATCACTCCCGCAACGGGGAAACTAGCTAATACACGTATAATTACTCGCTTCTAAGATTTATTTTAACTATCCCCTATATCTTCCTTCTACTAACGAGCATGACTCTGATTTACCTTCGATCGTTTCGTCCTCTTCTCCTACCGAGACGAGAAGATGTAACGGATCCTTCTGACGAATCCTATCGTCGAAATTCGTCATATAGGGAAGAAAAAAGATACGCCGAAAGGAAGGACAAACCGCGGAGAAACAAGAAAGAAGAGAAGAAAAGGGAAAAAAAGAAGGTCGTTCGTTAGAATAGTTGGTCTTTGGTCTTTGGCGTGGCGCAACCTACTCGGTCCATTAACTCGTTCATAGACGATCTAACGTCGTGGCGTTGTCTCACACCCCATAAGCCGGTAGTAAATCAGCTCTAGCACCCGCCTTACCACCTTCCTCTGCCCCGCGTGCTTTGCCGTTTTGGCTTCTCTAGGTTGGAAACGACGGCGGCAAACCCGAAACTCAAGCCAAACGTAGGAACGAGCAGCTAGCCTGCCCCTCGTAGGATGGTAGGAACGATGCCGACAGTGTCGGTGTAAGATCGCACGCGAATCCATAATCGCTGTAAACCCAAGGACTTAGGCGGATGAAACCGCGGATCCTCTCTCTATCGCGAACGTAAGCACGCGCTCGTACACGTACACGTACACGTAAAGACCGAGCTGGTTGGGTTGCTTCATTCAGTGGCTGGCAATCTGTATTAGCTTTCTCGTGTAGCCGAGAGGACGTACGAGAAGGGAGTTGGTGGTCGCCTCTAGCCTAAATCTATATTTCTACCTCCCATAACCCGTATCTGTTCATCTGCTACCACCGAGTTAACGGTGGCAGAAGCGTTTCGCGCAACCTTCCACCACCCGTAACATCCCCTGTGTTTCCAAACCCTTCTCCTCTATCGCGTTCTGCTCTTCACCTTCGCCTCCCTTCGCCTCGTCTCGCGCATCTCGCATCTCGCATCTCTCCCATCTCGCATCTTGCTCTCGCTCGACCTCCGACGCTTCGAACTCGCTTCCCGCCGACGACAAATCCTCGCGCGGTACTCCTACAGACCAGCGCGGCGCGACGGTACGAGCACATTTTCCTGAAATACGACGTCCCCGGGAGCATAAACGCCGTTACTATTCCCACAAGTTGTAACTGGTGTTAATTATTGACTTGATACGCGTACATGTGTACGTGTGTTTACGCACGCTGGCCAATCTCTGTGTGCGTTTCTACGTTTACACACGCCGAACAAGGGGTGACACGGGGAATACGAGCGGGAGATACAGTAGGTGCTTCTGTGCGAGTGTGCCACGACGGTGTGTGACTGCGACAGAGGAGGACGAGAGAAGGAAAGGCGATAGCCTTTTCCAGCGACGCAACGTTATCTGCCGATATCCGATTAACGTTGCTTTTCGCCACGATAACGTACGAACCATCGAACGTCGTTGGCTTCGCTTATTTCGTCTTTCGTCTCCCCTCGAACATCGTGCATTTCCATCGAACGGATTTTTTTTAAAACGCCGAAGCGGTTGTTTTTAATCGAAGATTTCCAACGCTAGTTTAATTAGAATTATACTTTGGCTCATCAATTTTTAACGCGTTCTCTGCTAGCTTACTAAAAAATATTCGAGTTTGTTTGTAAGAGCGGAATTTCAATTTCTCTGCCTGTTATAAAACAGGTTACACGGAAACAGTTGGGTAATGCTGAGTTCTTCTTCTCTGATAATTTGATAAACGCTTGTCAGATTTGTTTTATGTCGTTCGTCGTAATTTAGACGCACCGCTTGATAATTTACTACGATTCTACGTTTTGTTTTGATAAATCTCACTGCTCCTCTTACCGAGTACTCAAAAAACACTCGGAAATGATACGAGATTTGTACCGCGGGCATCCAAACGGCGATCTTGCAGGGTCGAGCGTAAAAAACAGCTCGTCCGTCGTTTCGATTTGTTTCCCGAAAGGAAAGTTCTAAGCAGGCGTATCGTGTATATGGAACAGCTTCGGCTACGCGTTTCATGCAATCGTAGGAAGCATCCGACTAAATTGAAAGTTCCGTCTGAGAGGGAAATACATTTGTAAATGAAACAGTCATGAACGTATGCCCTGGCAGCCTGCGGCTATTCAATCTAACCGGGGTACAAAGCTAATAGAAATTCTACGTCTCTCGCATAAAGGAAACCGTGAAATAAAATCGAATGTGTACCCCCTTGCACGGATTACCAATAAGTTGAACGTCCGATGGTTTGGATGTTCAACAAAGATCGTGTCGGCATCTGTGAAATCAACCTTCGATTCTCGGCTTCTTTCAACACGGACTGGCTGCCTTCTCCGATCAAAAATTCAAAGTCGCGCGTCGATCGGTAGAGGAAGAGTTGTTTTTCAAAATGAAGATCATAGATATAGACACGCGAGTCTTCTCGTAACATAATGAAAAGCAATATGCTAACAGTAACTGCCAAATCTTCTTGGCGAAAGAGCAAAATCCGTAAGTGTCAAAACTAGCAAAATACTAAATCTTGGACTAGCTAAAATGGTACATAAAAGATATAAAACAAAATGGTTTAAATATTTTTATTCCTTTTTTATTTGGAGATGATTTATCGAGTACCGGTTAACTCGTATCAGGTTAGTCAACATGTTAAACTCGTCGCACTTGAAACATGCTGTCGAAACATTTTTATTCTTGGCCGTGATAAAAAGGGAATCTTCGTTGGAGGATAACGTGCCTGGAGGACGAGTCGACGGGATAATTCATTGTTCGACCGTTAACCTGCAGTCAGTTCGTTGCGCCAATTCAAAATGTATCTAAAAGGATTCAAGGGGTGGGTTGTGTGAGGTGGAGCATACGAAAATACAAAAGGAACGAGTGACATGGGAAGAAAACAGAGAGAGAGAGGGAGAATCGGGAGTAGACGAAAGACGGTGCAACTAGGCTTGAGAAACGAGGGAGGAGAGACGAAAAGAGCGAGGAGAGTAACGTTTTCCTGGCCGTGACACTGCTACGACGACGCTTGGTTCCCGAGCATTTTACCCTCGCTGTCGGTGACATATTTCTTGATTTTCAGAACAATACGGCTATAAAGCAACGAAGGCGTGTAAGAGTGCGTGGCGAGCAAAGTATATTTACCTGTTGTACGGTAAATAGCGAAAAGTAGCAAGAGCAATCGGGTAATTCAAAATGCGTCCCCTGTAGGCTACGCGTATCGTATCATTGACCAAACGAATATGCTGATCTGACCCTGGCGTTTCTATAGCCAGACCTGCTGGATTTAACTTGCATTCTCTCCCGTATCACGCTGCATTCTTTCTTACCATCTAACCTGACTTTTTCGATTTTAAAAGATA
Source organism: Bombus pascuorum (assembly GCF_905332965.1). Taxonomy (NCBI): domain Eukaryota; kingdom Metazoa; phylum Arthropoda; class Insecta; order Hymenoptera; family Apidae; genus Bombus; species Bombus pascuorum. Next base: position 12,354,059 of record NC_083497.1, on the reverse strand, counting down.
TCAAAAAATTCATACTTATTTTATTTCTTCTATTATACACGAGTTCACCCCTCTTTTATACACGAGCGAAATGTCGCAAAGTACAAAATCGATGCTGATATAATAATTGTCTAAGTATCTAATCCGCTTGGGAGAACTTTCTGTACTTTTAGTTTGAAAGAAGACGTAAAGTTGCCAAAGTTTACGCCGCTAGCGAATTGGTTTGCAAATTACGACAATCTGGTGATAACGTCGATATATTCGAAACGGGAAGCGTACAGTTGTGGCGTGAACGTAATAGAACGTCTCTAATAGACGCATTGGCATTAATTCTACCAAGATGCTTTGGACAGCATGTGTATCTATCGAGTATCTTGTAAAAATAAGTCAAGCCAAAGACAATCCTCGTACGTTCTGAGGTCGTAACGCTCAGCGAACGCATAATATCCGAATAATTGTTAATAAGAATACCGGTATTGTTTAAACGATGGCGGATGTAAGAAGCGATAGGAAGAAAGACCGTGGAGGTCAGAAGATATTGGCACGAGGGAAAACCAAGAAAGGGAGAACGACAGACGTTTATTCCTGACCAGACTGCGGACGATTCCAGCAATAAGAGGCTTCTGCTGGCGAAGGGATGAATCGCCGGGAGATGATTATTTCGTGGCTCACCGGGATTGAATCCGCGTTGAAGAGTGCTCGACGTGGCGCGGTCAGGCCAGTCTTGCGAGAACGGAAGATCGTCGATTCGGTCTTTCATCGGATGCGACTTTCCAATATCGTCTTCAACGACGTTTCGATCAACAACGTTACCGTCGCTGCCATTGCCACTCTTTTATGCCAGTGGCATAATCTCGATCTGTTCTATTCGTTTCGGACACCGTTCAGCCTGTGATCGACGTCCTTGCACAATTTTTCGTATAATCTTGTAATTGTGCGACCGTATCGCGTATTCGGTTTTTACTTACTTTATCGATAAACATAAATATCCGGATACTTTGGTCGAAGAACGTTCGGAATTAGATCTTTTGTCGTTTGTAACTTTATGAGCTTTTTCCTTGAAAGATCTCTCGTCTTTATCGATAGCGAATTCCTTCAGATAACCTTCACAGGCTTCTAGAGTATTTTCTCTTGTTCACAACTTTCGAATAAATTTCGTAAAGATCTCGATAGATAATAAAAAATGCTATAGATGATAGGAGAAGAGAAGGAAACATATTTCTATCGCGGACACGTTAGATTTCAGTTGTTGATTCTACGAGTTAAAGTATCGGCGTTATGGGATAATTTAATCGTAATGAGAAATCGTGTTTCCAGTTGGTGGCATGAAGCAGTCTGTAAGATCGAGAGACACGGTGCGATTCTATTTAGCGGTGCGTCGTTTGACGGGGTTTATTGGGGGTGCAACAGGTCGGGTTAGAGTAGAGTGTGTTCTCTCACCACCATCATTAGTCAACGTCACCACCCGAGCCTCTCTCTTCCTCTTCCACTCTCTCTCCCTTTCTCTTTCTCTCTCTCTCCTCCCCCCATGTTCCTCACGCGCGCTTGTTACCTATCTTCTTCTTCGTCCGTGCATCTACCTACCTACCTGGCTGGCTGGCTGGCTGGTTGGCTGACTGGTTGGTTGACTGCTTACCTACCCTATCCTGTACCTATTGCTAGCATATCGTCGATCACTAAATCGCTCAACGTATATACCGCGTGATTTCCGTAGGACGAACGTACCATTAAGTACTCGAGGTTCGTGTGTACTATATTATTCGTTTCAACGTTCGGATTTTTGCTCCATCTGGCGTTCATCGCTGACTCCATCAATTCTTGAAAACGAGAATTAATAACAATTGACCAGATGCAGCATAACACCTATATATCCGTATCAAGGATTGGTATTTCACTCACAAACGTTTCTTTCTCGTTCCCTGAGAACAATTCTCAGACGTGACACGTTCAGAGTATGATCCAAGACCGCGAACACAAAAGCCATCGCTATTGTAATTCTTTAAAAGAGAAAAAAAAAAAAAAAAAGAAAAAAGGAAAGAATATACATGATACACAGAGACAAAGAATCTTTGTCGTCTCTCGAGCGTAATCAAGATCCGAAAAATGAATCCGTGATTGGGGAAAAAAGAAACGAGCATCGGAATGTCTGGTGAAAATGGTAGAATCGTTAAAGTGTATCGCAAGCATAGTCTCGCTTGAACGTCGGTAACAAAACGAAGCAGTCGGCCTCTTCTTCGTGTCGGATCGCGTAATCCGGCCGGATCATCCCATTGTTGTTAGCCCGCGTGTGGATAGGAGCTTTGTAGTTTCACGAGCAGAAGCCACGTTGCTGCACCTTTTCCCTACCTTCTATTTCCTGTTTCTGTTCTAGCGGAGGGGCATTCTCTCTGTCTCAGTAAGTATAAGCTCTTTCCAACAAATCCACCAGCTCGTTTAGTGCCGCACCGAGGATTAGCAGAAAAGCCTTCTTCTTGCGTCGCGTAACGCGCCTGACCGCGCTTACGGAACACGGGGTGCAGCGCGCACGTGCTCTATACCATGCAAGTTTCCTAGCGCGTGCACGACCGTGTCTATTCGGTCAGCGGTGGTATAACGCGCAAGTTATACTTTGCCTTCTCTCGCCAGAAGCAAAAGGAACGTATGCGAACCGTGTACCAGACGGGTAACCGGAACACGTATGATACGCGCTGGGAAAAGTCAAGAGTAACTCGTAACGCATTTGAACTGACCACGGATCGGATCGAGGCAGCTGGAGCCGCGGGAAGGTTGAAAGCCGCTGTCAACGTCTCTCAGTGGGCAGCGCTGTCTAGTCTGTAAACCTTGTTATCAACCACCGGCCATTAGGGGTCCAAGGCGACAAAATGCCGAGCAAAGTGCCATCTTTCCCATACAATTACGGTTCACGTTGTCGATGATGCTAGCGCGCGCGTGTACCTTCCTTATCCCGTTTGCTTGAATTATCAACGCGGGGCGATTAACGACTTAAATCGCGCGTGTCAGAGTAACGCTTTCTTCAGGCGGAGGGAATTAAAACGCGTTTAAAAGAACGCGTCGTTAAAAGCGCGAACGAACCGCGTGCTGATTTAATGGGCGGCGGGAAGCGGAAAGTAACGACGAGAACGTAAGGGAGAAAAAGACGCAAGTGGGAGGGGACACGGAGAGAAAGGTCGTAATCGAAGGAAGAAAATATTCGCACGAGAGACGACAAGATGCGTGTAATTTTTATCGATCTCCGTTCGATCGGGTCGAAGTATTCGTTTTAGGCGGATGCTACGGCACGACCTTTTATCATATTTAGAGTCGAATCGGTGGAGGACGGGGATGACGGGCGACTGTTGTTTTCGCATTAAAAAATTGGTAAAGTGGAAGTACAAATCATCGAACGAGTACCGGTTATTTGGAAATGTTGAACCAACCAAAAGAGAAGGGTATAAACGGGCGGCTGGTGGGATGGAGGGAGGGAATGGGGATGGAGGGAACGGCATTTGCCGTAACAAAATGCGAAGCGCTGCACGCGTTAATTCCCGTCCATAAAAGCCATCGACAAATCAAACCTTCGACGTGATTCACTGCTGGCATAAATACAACTAGATCAGCGTGTGTACGAGAAACGTGGTATGAGCGATGGGTCGACAGCCGTTTACCTCTTCCCCCGCTCTTTCGCCGCTTCCTCATCCTCCGTCTCTACCACCACCGCCGCCGCCGCCGCCGCCGCCGCCGCCGCTACCACCACCGCTGTTTCATACCGCCACCGCTACCTCTACCGCTACCTCTACCGCTACCTCTACCGCTACTGCCGTCGCTACCGTCACCACCTCCTCTTTCCTGCCTCCTGCCAGCTGCCCGATGCCCGCGGCCCGCTCTGTCCACTGCCCACTGCCCACTGCGCCCACTGCCCGCTGCTCATTGCCCGTTGTCCGCTGCTCGTTGCTCGTGCTTCCCCTTACCCTCTCCTCCACTCTCCCCTTCTATCCTTTTACTCTCTTTCTCTCCTGCCATCGCTGTTCCCTTTTTCCAAAGCGTACGCCACCGCCACTATTGCTACCAACCGCGAACGTGTTACGGCTGCCGCCAAACCGTTATGTCCCACTTTTGTATTTTCCTAGCCTCGTTATCGCTCCCAACGAAACTTTTTCCCCCATTGTATACCAACATTTTTTCTTCGAATCAATTCGTATCTTTCGATCTTCGTTTCCTCGCTCGTTTATCCTTCGTCTATTTTCAAACAAAGAAAACATCTTCCACGTCCTTGAGACGCTTGCCTTAATTTAGCGTACGACGAGGAAGAATTTTGAACGTCGCGAGCATGTGCCACGCGTTCAAGTCGGCCAACGGTCGATCGCCCTCATCGCCAGCCGGAAAGTTAAGCGTCGTCGATTTTTCGCTGACAGCGAACCCGTCGGAGCACGATGTTTGAAATAACCAAACAGCGATGGACGTCCATTGGACGATTCGGCGAATCAACGATTGGACCGATGACGGCGGCTTTGCGAAGAGAAATAAAATAATCGATGTCGCGTCAGTTTCGATCGAACCGCGCAACCATTCTACTAGCCACTAGCCATCGGCCGACAGCCGACACCCGATACCGGACACCAGACACCCCTCGCCGCTCGGCACAGGGTAGTCGGCCACTCGCCACTGGTAGCCAGTATCCCAGAACCGTGCACAGGTCACCACCCCTACCTTTCGCGAATAGTTCGCTGGTATAATATGCGGTGTTCGGGATGATTTATAGGCGCGTGATATTTCTCGATACAATGGCAGCCGGCGGTGTTGGTAGCGGAGACAGTACGGAAAAGGTACGCAGAGGGTAGGAGAATGGGGGAAGGGCGTCGAGAATGGGAACGGAGAGGTCGTGATACATCGGGGGTGGGTGGTGGGTCGGGTAGAAGAGAGCGGAAAGAGAAAGGGTGGTTTCAAGCTGAGAAGTTAGCATTGTACGTCGTGCTCGTGGAACGAATGTCCGCGTTTCTTGCGGCGTAGACTCTATCACGGTACTCCATACAGAGAGCTCGGGCTGCTTCGAATCGTCAGGGAAGCAGAAGCGCGCACGGACGGGGTGAGGGAAGCGGTAAAAGAGGGAGGTCTGTTCACTTATCTCGCAGCCCGTAAATAATAAAAATATAGACATTACGCGACCGTATATCAAGCGAGCGTGTTTGGTTCGTTTTACGTTTAAGATAAATTCGCGTACCGCGACGTCGTCCTCCCGAAGCTTGCCCGAGGGAACGAATTAGAAGAGAAAACGAATGGAAAAACGAGCAACCTCGTTTCTTTCCTATGCTATATTCCTTTCCAGGGGGGTAATCGCTCCGTGACGGGTGAACGTGTTGGGTACGTGAAGCGACCGAACATAGAACAGGTGTCTGATCGTGTTTGTTGCTACAGTTCTTGGTCATCGAGTTGCTATTACACAAAGTTTTAACTATTTTTATCGTCGATAAAATTTATCCTTCACGAAAAATTGGGAGGCGTGATTCAACGCGTTTCCAATAGCAAACTTATTATCAATTATTAAAGCGTTTGAACGAGCGATTCGACCTCGGACACTTAATTTCGTAAATGATTCGAATTAGTCGAAGAACGATATTGCCATATCGGTCAATTTATCGTCGAAATGTAAGATCTTAGGAAAGCGTTACGCAGGAATCGTCATTCACGTACGAACGACCGGTACAAATGCGTTTTGACGTGTTACGCGAACACAGTCGCGTTTGTCTTTACGACACACGGTGAGAGTAGCTGAAAGATTCAGCGCGTTGCACCGTTAAAAGTCAAGATCGTCGAGACGTCCGCACAGGCAAAGGCAAAGGCATCGGCACTCCCCAGCCGCTTTATAAACTATTCCTGTTGTCTCCTTGGGTATTATTCCGAGTGCTGATTTATAGGCTCCATTAATTAACGGGAGCGCCTTTATTCGGACGAAAGGGATGGACCTATTGCTCACCGGTTAGACGCCAATTCAGTGCCATTGTTCTTGCGTCGTTTGCACACGTACGTACGCACACGAGCACAATCTCGGGAGCAGAGCGTACGACGAATACGACGATAATTTTTCGCTGGTGAAATAAAGTCGGGAAAAGCGCGAGCACTGGAGAAAAGGCCGGTTGAAGAGGGCAAAACGAAGAAAGGGGAAGAATAGAGGAAGTCCGAAGTGGGCGTGCTCGCAAACACCGTGAGAAATATTTTTCCACTAGCGAAACAGCATCACCTTGTCCCTTTTGTCCAGGCGGCACGATCGAGAGCCTCGCTTAGCGCTAGGCTTACCTTCTCTTCGAGCTTCGCACCCCTTCTGCTCTGTGTGTGTGTACCGCGTTATATTTAAACGGACTATTTTAATCGGATAATAACCGAAAGGAATGGTTTGAGTGATGAAAGCGCGCGGATCGCGTGTTTATTCGTTCGTCATTTCCAGCGCTAATCAACCATGTCCTCTTGCAAATTCGGGCTATGTATCGCGGTATACCGACGATGGATACCGATGATAGTTTTATCGTTAATGGAAAGCCACCCAGAACTTTTCAATCCTTATATTTTCTGGTTAACATGATAAGGAACGAAGTATGGCACGTTTCAAGCTGTATTGAAAAATAATTTATCTTTTTCTTGCCTATAATATATTATAGATTAGTGAAGGAACACGCTGTATCCACGCTGGCAAAATAAAAGAAAAAAAGACAAGGAAAGTAGAGTATCTAAAAATCGAAGTAAAAATACAATGAAACAGATAGCAATAGATGGTAACAATAACTAACGATTAATAATTTAGCCAGTGATCTTTATGAATTTTAGTCACGTTATCTTACACCGTTATATATATTTATCTTACGAAAGATTTACATGCATATCCAATACGCTATATTTTATAATACCGTAATATTTTACCAACACTATGTTGTTGCTACGAATTAGCTAAATCGCGCACTAGCGCATCTCCGCTTGCGATTAGCAACGCCCACGTTAGAAGCGGTTTCACGATCGTGATCGCGCGTTATCGATCTGGATCGTAGCTGTTAGCTTCGCAAATAGCGAACACGCCTCGACATTTCGCGTGCGAACGATCACGGTTGCCCTTAACGAGTCCGACCTGGACGCTATCGAGTACCGTCTCCGCAACTTGTCTATCATTTTTCTGTCAACGATACTCACGGCTTCCACGTATCCAGCCGATATAATGATGGTTCACTGAAATTTTCCGCGCATTATTCGAGACGTAACACGTGCTCGTTGTATCGCGTAATTCGTCCGGATCGGTGGTTGACAGGTGACAGGTGTGACGCGGGTCAGCGCGTGACATCTGTCAACTGTGAATGTTTCAAGCGACGACGGTGACGTCCGTGGCGCGCTGAATGCAGGCTGACGTTGTTATCGCGTCGACGCTACCGGTCGATCTAATGAGCTCGGACGCGTGGAAGCGCGAGAGAACAGCCGGAAGAAACGTTCCAAGTTAGGATCGATGGAAATTGAGCGTGTCAGAGATCTCGGGTCGGCTAGAAACGCGCGAAGGTGAAACGTCCCTGCGTCTAACTACTCGTCTTACCTCGTCTTACCTCATCCTGCCTCTTGGAATCGATGGACAGGTTGCGAAGAGCAGACCAGAGACTGACTCGAATCTCGCAGAAGCGTGGCACGGGACATTGTAAACGTTTCGAAGTAGACTGTGAATAGAGAGAGTGAGAGAGAGGGAGAGAGAGAGGGAGAGAGAGAGAGAGAGATAGGTAGAGACATCGAAGAGAGGAGAACAAGGACTAGGAGGGGAAAGAACGAGAGAGTCGTTATTTGTCACGGTAAGCGGCCTTTCTCGCAGTATTATTTCCCGCAAAGTGTTATTAACTGCTCTCATATTTCGCCTTTTTCTACCGCTCGCTTGTTTCTCTTTTTTCCCTTTCGTCCTGTCGCTGCTCCCTTTTTGTTTTTAATCGTTAATAGCACCCGTTCATTTCGGCGCTTAACCACGGCTGTCACACGTAGTTATTTAGCTGAAATATCAGTGGTAGGAACATTATGGTTTTCAACGAATACGAAAACAGAAGGTTGTACGAGCACGGTAAAACGCGGGATAAAACGCAAGATAAAACGTAGGATAGCTCTATCCTGTATACGAGAACCGGTGGCTCATACGCGGATGTTCGAAGCCGAGTTGATTTTTTCTACGCGACGCGTCGTCTTCGTTTCCTTTTGTTTGTATTTTCGTTGCCGGCGTTACGTTCGACCTTCGGAAGATGGCCGATCGAAGGCGACGCGAACGAAACCAATTCGAGCCGATGCTTTCTATAATCTGAGACGCAGAAGAGGGAAGTAAGTACGGGGAGAAAGCGGTTTTGTCTCTCGAAAAAGAGAAAGGGCAGCGAGCTAGAAGGGGGACGAGGAGCGAAGGCTTGGTAAGCTGATAAAGCGAAAAGAGAGGTGGTTTCTGGCTACGGATAGTCGCAAATCACTTTAACTGCCCGTGGAACAGTTTGGAGCCGCTAATGGCGTCAAGTGTCTCGGATACACCATGGCTTTGGGTTTGGGACGACAGTTTCCACCGAGAAGACGGCCCAGGGATACCAACGTTGCTCTGAAAGTTAGCGCAGAATAATGGTACCAAGATCAAAAGCGAAAAAACAGAAGGAGAAGAACTATTTCACTATTCTCCAAGTTTCAACGCATTGAATTTAGACTACCGTCGCTCGCAATATCCGCTATGACGTGTTGCGCACCGTTACGCATATTTTCTTGCTTCGATTTCTCGGAATTCTAATATCCTCGTTAATTGCGCTGGCTATTGGTATCTTATTCACGCTCATTCATTCTCGTCCGCTCATTCAAATTCTCAGAAACCACCTGTCCAGGGAGAGAGAAAGAGAGAAGCTAAGCGTTCAAGTTTGCCTTAGTAAAGATTTCCTATGCAGCGTTTCTTCGTCTTTCAAGATACCTTGAGATATTCGAAGATGCCCGGTGGTTTCTTACCTTCAACACAAAGTTACATCGTACGGATTGAAACGACGATTAAATATTCCTAATTGAACGAAGAGAGACAAAGATGTGGCGAGGAAAGAGGACGAAATTTGAGTTTTCTTCGATCTCGGAATGGCAAGTAGGATTTTCGAACTAACGGGGACGAAGATATGGTCTCGGGTTACGGACGCTATAGCGGGAGTGTTTGGATGGTTGCGCAAGGGCGAAAATCGGGGAGATATTCGCGATATATCTCTGCGACTCGTGTATTCGTGTATTCGCGTATCTATGTAATCGGTACAAGGCTGTAGAATTGGCGTATCATTGTTGTAACACGTGAGCGTTTATGCCAGTAAAAAGGAAGCACGTATAAAAATATTCCGCTACTGTTGTGTGCAGGGGTAGGGTGGATAAGGGGGTGGCCAACGTAGCGAACTGAAATCGACATGACCGGTCGGCACAAAATTTATTTATTATTTTTGTCGTGCAATTTTGTATCGTGCCCAACTGCGGTGAAATTAAATTATTATTTTGCCGGTATAAATCATCGGTTCGTTGAGTAGGCGGGGTGAATGCGAGGTAGAAGGGAGGGGGAGGGGCAGAAAAGGAGGGGGATGGATTCGATGGAAGTGAGTGAATAAGAGAAGTATGGGTAAGTGTGCGAGAGAGAACATCCGTTCGCTTTAAATCCCCGCAAATGAATATTTATATTTTCCATTGAATTACTCTTTCGGGGCGGCATAATACGCGTGAAATTGAAATATATTCGATAAATTATTTTATCGAGTAGCGGCACGACTAATCGGTGGCTGTATACCGCGGAAAATTTTCATATTACTCGGCAAGAATCAAAGTTTGCGCAGGTCGAATCGAGGTTAAGTTACACGAACGATAAGCAGATTCTTTGTCGTAAGGCGATTACGAGAATGTATTAACAAAGACTTTGGAAATTCATTAGGTGTCGTGGTCACGATGGTAGCGATGATTTGCACGATGCAAATGTATACGTATGTGGTAAGTATAGTTGGACGCGATGGTCGCGTGATAGAGGAAAGGTTTGAAAGAATCGGACGTGCATAAATCGACAGGATGATTTTGTTTTTTCGACGGTGGTTAGCGCGCGACGAATCGCATTCGCTCTCTCTCGAAACAATCGCAATGCGGTTCGATCGACGTTTATACGCGCGAGAATGATTGCAGTTCGTAACTCCGTGTAAAAGCCCATTTCGCGATTTCGTAATTCGAAATAATTATTGGTGCGCATTGCGACGGCCATTATCGCGGACAAACAGTTTTATATCGTAAACAGACGCCATTAACAAAGAAGAATTGTTCGGTGGTTTCGATGTGCTCAGCAACAAAAGCACGGTCAGATTACACGTACCACCGATGTAACTGTCGTAATAACGAACTGCGTGGATTAATTTCGCAACAAGCATTGCGGTTCGCAAAATCCACAGTTTAATCTGTAGTCACCGTTACCGCGGTGAGACAATCGGGCGCGCTGCGATTCGTTCGCGAGCCATCACTGTTTCGTCGTTCGTCGTTTGTCGTTTGTCGTTTGTCGTTTATCATTCATCGTTCGTCGTTTGTCGGTTGTCGTTTGTCGGTCCAGAATAAATCGATTCATTCCTCGATCGTCGTCTTGGAATCCTACAGCTTCTTCGATTCATCCATTTTGATCTACGTATTTCCGTATAATAGCTGCTCGAAACATACACACGCTCGAAGAAACATTGGTAGAAGAACGATAATGGGTGGAATCATGGTGTTGAAGCTGCACGAGCAAAAGTAAACTGAGATAGAACGTTGAACGAACGAAGAATGGAATGAAACGCAGCCGCACGTGTGACAAGAGGAGGAACGATAGAAGAGACGCGCGTATAGAAACCATTCGTATCTGCAGTTTGGTCACATTAACGCACACCTACTTGTATCTATTTCGCGCAGAGGGGAAAAGCTGTGAATCGCGAGGACGGTCTACGGCGAGAGAGAGAAAGAGAGAGAGAGAGAGCATGTCGGGTAGAAGAGTGAAACGGAAGAGAAGGAGCAGAGTAAGATGAGTTAAGCGTTTAATAAGCTTAATCACGCGACAGATCTGTGAGATACAACTTGCTTCGCCTTCGTAGCGAAGCTGTAGCCAACCAGCAACCCTTCCAGCTTCCTCCCTTCTCTCGTTGTTTCTCCTCTATGCATGCCACCCTCGCTTCGGCTCACCTCCTCCCTGTTGTACCATCTGCTGTTACTATTTTACCGGCGGTTCTACGAATGTACGAGTCTCGCAGCACTCGCCACCCGTTCCACCGTACGATCCACCACCCGTTTCACCACCCAGTCCACCCAATCTACCCTGTCCACCCGGTTCACCCGGTTCACTCGGTCCACTCGGTCTACTCGGTCCACCTCGGTCCTATTAACGGAAAACTGTTTATTGCCAGCGAATAACGGATCCATGGGGATTACGCGTGGATCGCCACTCTTTATCATGCCTGACGATCACGCACGACAATTGCGCGCGATGAAAATTTCAAGCAGGCTCTGCCTGCTTTCTTCCCGATGCTCGTTATCTTCTGTAAGAAGTGGAATGCTTTAGTTTGAAAGAACGACGCGAAGGTTTCTGAAAGCGGGAGAAAGTGGACGAACGAAGAAAATCGTCCCGAGTCGGCGTTCGATGACGAACGAATCGGCTTCACGATGCGCGGACTCCAACGAATAGTTTGCTAACGTGGAACATTCGGCGATAACCGGTGGTTCCCTTCGACATCGTTAGCCGGAAACAATGAGCAGAATCGTGCAGGATTCCAGCCGGAATTGCATCCAAAAGCGGCGGGCCTCCTCGAATAATGGCGATCGATGCGTCTCGCGAATTCGAAGATTATTCGAAGAACGCCGGTAGCGAATTCGCTGTCTAACATGGATGTGGTCTCGTTTAAGAATACCGACGAAAGATATCAGGCAGAACGTATCGGGGAAATTAATTAGGAATTCTAAGTCGCGTATCTACTGTTCGTTGCGTTTCTTGGTCTCGTGAAAAAGAAAGAATGGGAAAGGAGAAGCGGAGAGCGAAAACTGGAAAATGGATGAAACACGAGGCGGAGGGGCATTAAGGCGATGGTATTAAGCCAAAGGTAGATGTTTCAAAGGTTTTCCAAAGCTTTCGTTTTAGCCACGATGGTGCGGTATGCGCGATTAGATCGTCAACCATGAGATAATTGAGGAAGACTGTCCGATGAAAATCCCCTTCTCGTGGTTCTCCCCCGGTTTAGCTAGCCAGATCTGGCCCTCTTCTCGGAATATGCATATTTAACGAGTTATCAAGTCCGCGGGCGTGAAAGACGCCCTTCTTCCCACCATGACATTCCCAAGAGGCGGCTCGCTTATCCGGAAATTACCCAAGTTTCGTATACGGCTACCGGTTGCCACCTTAACGGAAAGGCAACCTACTCGCGGTCCGAACCTTTTAGACCATACTTCGACAATAATCGGTGCCAAAATCAAACGTTTGTAGCGGCCGTGTACGAGTGACCAACGAGAATTGCAGAAAATTGGGTTCCGAATATGTGCACATATTTGTTATTATAAGCAAGCAACAAAAGACAATTGATAGCCTTTGTAAACGAGGAGCTTTCAGTCGTCTAAAGCTAATTACACATTTAGCTGAATCCGTGAGGTATACCTCTATGATATTTGGATCTACTTCTCGTCTATGATAAAATTGTGCGGTTATTTCGGCCAGCACAGACTACCGGAGCAAATACGAAAAATCGTTCGACTTTCTTAAGTCGAAATGGCTCGTACATGCAAATCGTAGTGTGTAGCGTATATATAGTAAGGTTTATCGGTTGTCAGTTCGCGCTAATATCTTTAACAAGAAATCTATTACGTCTGAATAACGAAAACTGACAATTACACCTTGTTTTGCGAATGCACAGCTGTCATTCAACAATACCGCAGATTGTTCAGTGACGTAAGGGTCGGTTGAGGGCAGTCTACTCTATCTTGAAAAGAGACAAATAAGATATTTGGACGAAGTAGAGCAGTACGGTGAACTATGGCGAACAACAATGAACGACGACGAATGGTCATAATCGAAGTGTCGGTATATAGATGGAATATTTCTGCGATGGGCCACGACGGGTCAAGATAGACCGCGATGAGCCGCGATGAACCGCGATGGGACGGTGGATAGTTTGTGCACGCTGCCATAAGTGCAGTGGCCTCGCGTGGAAGGCAGCGAGGGTGGTGGTTCGCGTGCATAACGGGCGAGCAGCATTGATACGGCCGGATCACAGCTACCGGACCAATGTATTTTACTGCCCCGAGGCTTAGCGCTATCGAAGCACGCAGTCACCCGCCATCACTCCGCGCACGAGTATGTAGTGACGGTAATAGTCACTATATCATTGGCTCTTGGTAATACCCTGGCTGCTGGCGGTGCTGCTGATGCTTCCCTTCGCTTCTCCCCCCCTCTCGTGGTACCATACTCCCCTACCACTTTTCGTTCCCCTTCGATCGCCATCCTCGCCTCCTCACCCTTCTACGCTACTCGCACGTAATGTTCGAAATGAAAATGAATGTATTTCGGATAGCGATAAATACCGCAGCGATTCGGTTGCGTCGCGCGCGATTCTCGCCCACCTTTGCACCACTTTCCTCCAAACGATGCTTTGCCTCCAACGTACCATACACGTCGACTACCTACGAATACCTGGCTAGCCCCTGTCGAATCTTTCCTTTCGAGTACCAACTATTTTTTCATTTTCTGCTTCGTCACGTTCAGTAAGAAATAGTAACAAGTAACAAATCGGAGCAACTCTCTTTGCCCAGTCATTTTCGCATAGACAGTTGGTATACGACATTGATCCGCTTAACTTTGGGTCGTTCCGATAATGAGAACGAGGCGAAAGGTAAAAAATGCGATAGGGGCGAAATAGTCGACGAGGTAAGACGTTGCGGGAAGAAAATGAGCGATGCTGCGTTGTCAAGGATTGGCGTCGATGTCGATGTCGGTCCGGCGAATTTCGGTCTCGACCTCGTCTTCAGTCGCGGCTTTGGATTCTGGATGGGGGAGATTGATCCAAGGTAGCATTACTTCTGGTTAGCCTCCGAGCGACACGCTGTTAGTCTTCATTCCTCTCTCTCTCTCTCTCTTTCTCGTAACCAGCCACAAACTCCGGCTCCTCGCTTGATTGCGTCTAGTTAGAGCCATGCCAGACCCATCAGTCGTCTGCCGTGCTCGTTCTACCACGATTATTTGTCTTTCCATTTTAAGAGTCTGGAAAGGTGTGAGTCACGATCGTGAACAGGGGATTACCGTGTTCTTAATCGGCCAAGTTTAAGAGTCGATGCAAGAAGGTGTACGCCCAGTGAAAATAAGAACGAAGAGGTGTAAATGCAGAAAGAAAGCTCTGTATAGCTGGCTCGCGCTATCGCCACTTTTATTACAATTCATGAAGGTTAAAACTGCGTTAATAGAAGAAAGAAAAAGAAACGAGGTTCGCTTTCGATGTCTTTCATCTTTTTAATAAAAGTGAGAGGCGTGAACGAATTCGCCGATCTTCGTACCGTAACAGGAGATTATCCAGTTCTTAATCAGCCAAATTTAACAATCGATGGTGGTGGAAAGATGTTGACTTTCGAAAAATAAGTTGAATCTCCTTAGGACAACAGGAACGATCATCCGTATAATTCGGCGATGCCGTTAAACGGTAGGCTCGGGACAGGGGAGGCTCGCGAAGGAAAGCGGGACGACTGGGTTTTCTCCGTGTCGGAAAGTGAATACGCTTGTACGGTGTAAACGCAGGCTTGAACGTACATACGTATACGTCTGGTCTGGGTGTACGGCACGTGAAATCCGATCGTAATTTTAGCCGCACCGCGCCTGCCGTACCTGCTAATCCATTCATACGCTCTCCGAATCCTCTCCTCTCTTTCCCTCTCCCATTCTCATTCTCATTCTCGCATTCGCTATCTAGCGCTCCTGCCTCTACTCTTTCCCTCGCCATTGGTGCGGCGATGTACACACCAGGTCGGATATATCGGCCGGTATTTCAGCCGCCATGCGGAGGTAATGGATTCAGAAACGCGGCGGACACCGCGCGCCCCGTGTTAATAACAATCCATACTTATTGCCCGCATATTTTACCGATCCCCCCGCACCCTGCCGCTTGCTACCGACTATATTACAACATATGGAGAGCATAAACTTTTATGGCTACCCTTCTACCGCCGCCCTTCCTCCTCCACCAACACCTCCTCTTCTCCACCTCCTCCTCCGCTACCTCCTCCTCCACCTCCTTTTCCACCGACCACCTTTCGCGCTACCCATCTAACGACCGGCTGCCTGTTTCTATTCCCCTCCCCCATCAGCCGTCTCTGCCCCACACCATACCCCTCTTCTAACCATCACCCTCTGATTCACTCTCCCTTTTCTGTTCGCTTTTGCCACATCTCCCTCTCCTGCCACGGTCTACTCAGTTTTTCTACGTTCTAATTTCTTCTTCGTTTCGTATTTAGAAATGTACAAAGGAAGAGAGAGGTAGAGCGAAAGGGACAGGTTAACCCTCGCACGGTAAGCAAAATGTGGAGCACGTAAGAAAATTCGAAGATTCGATGTTCGAAATTTTTCCGTAAAGTTTGATGCGGAAATGTCCAAAGAATGGAAATCAAGAGCGGTGTCGTAGCATTTTTATTAGGAAATAAAAATATTATTCGAAGAAATATAGAAACTGTAACTGGCTCGGACGCTAGGGTTAAACGTTACGCTCGCTGATGTCCAACGTGTAAACGATTGACCATCGGCACTAGCACTTACTGCACGTATGGTGACTAGTGATATGAGGACTTTGTAATTGATAACATTTCGTCGTTATTGTTTCGCGAACCAAGAAACAGTCGCGTTAAATGTTCTTTTATATGATGGCGGATGTATTGTGCGAATCGAGCAGTACGTGTCCATTATGTCTGACAAAAATAACACGAATCTACTCCGCAGCTATTACTCCGTCCGGACACGTATCTCTTGCGTCTGACCATATACGTACTTATATCACTTAACGCGCTCCATCATCCATCATCGCGTGTTTCTTCTAATCTGTTCTCTTTTACCGAGTCAAAAATTAGATATAAATGTCTATAATCATGAAATTAAATGTTAATAAAGACAAATGAATCGCAAATAGATCTGTTTTAGTCTGCTAACCACGGTTGGCCAATCAATTCGTTAATTGGATCTGGACTTGCGAATCTCTTATTTTTTAACGAGGCTTTTCGTTCCTGCTTGTATTTTCAATAATTAAAATTGACCTAACTACAATCCAAGAATATATGTTTGAACTTTATCTTTGAAACGAGACAAGGTGTTTTATTACAAACGGACGTTCGCCACTGTAGGATAACCTCGTACACCATTGGATTCAAGCGTATCCAACATCAACCAGAACTACCGCGAGACCGCAGCGGTCGTTTGGAGGCGTAATAGTTTCGTTTGACTCGGTTCTCGTCGGTCGACAAAAGACGAGGTTAACGTCGTCAACGCAACGCGATATTTCAAGCATAAAGCAACGAACAGCGTCTAACTGGCGTACCAACGATCGTGATAACAAATGGAATGCACTCATTGGTCAGCGATTTATAATCCCTCGCATAGAGTACAGAAGCGCGCACGTGGTCGCGCGCGAACGTGCCAGCTAGCCGACCGACCAGGCGTCGGCCAACTATCGTGCAACGAACGAACAAACGAACGAACGAGCGAGCCTGTCCTCTCGTTCTCGCCAGCGCATTGTCTGCCCCAACCTATCGGGATGTAGAGACGCTTCCGCCAACATCGACATTACATTCCACATTAACCAAATTATGATTTAAGGTCTCGTATTGTCGGCGTGCCGATTGTTCACATCCAAATAGTCCTTGCACAGAGGCACAGTTATAAATTATAATATGCGAGCAATTGCGTTGATCCGCATCATAGTAGCGAACATGCGAGTTGTTCACAGGCCGCGACCTTCAAAAGACTGCCGAGCACGGTAGGAAACGTCGATAAAATATCGTACGGTTATCACTGCGGGCAGGGAGAATAGAATAGAAGAGCCCCTTTACGATCTTGCGATCTTCCGTCTAATTCAAACTTTTTAGGATTCGAGTTAGAAAACTGTGTCGAGGTCAATGCATAATTATTCTAATTTACTATCTTACTGTAATTCTTTCAAGTAGTTTTAGCGATCACTTGCTTTGCATAAATACAGGACCTTGATCGTTTATTTACCGTTGATCAGGTAGCACTTCAAATTAATTCTCACGTTTCGTGTGAGACCGGCAGGTGTCCGAATACTTACGTATGGGAGTGTACGTGTATGAGCGTGTGTATGATATTAGGCGCGTCGATGTCGACGGTGATATCCTTTTTGCGTTGCGACGATGGTAAAGGAACCGTAATACGGAGCGGATCGTGTTGCCACAGCATCGGACGTTGTCATAGACGAGCTCGAGCGTATAGCCAGAGATGATAATTATAAGTTAGAAACTTGCCAGGATCGGTGTTTCGTTGGTCAGAAAAGGGCTGATGGGGTCGACTGCGATAGTCAAGGTGGCGGACCGAATGCTGCGAACGGTGGTTGCGGCTCGGTGAGCGGACACTATCGCGTTACTACGTTGCATTAATCCCCGAGCTGGTATCGACAGAGGACGGTCTACAATGGGTTAGGATACCGTTCCGCTTTCTTTCGGAGGGAGAATATCTCCGATGCGTTCGATGTCGCAAAGAGTTAACATGTATGGCGTTTCACGAAAGTATTTGAACACCTACCATTACCTTAAAAAATGTTTAAATCTTTATTATATTATATCTTTTTTATAATCTTTATCTTATGATTTTTATTAATACTGATGATGATAAATAGGGTTAAGTATTATTACTGTAAATTAGTGTGAACGCAGAATGTTTAGATAAGACGCAAGCACATATACGTATACAAGAAACAGATCGTCTAATTTACAAAGCTTTGGACATTTTGACATTTAGTTAGCACTGTAATGAGACGCGACTACTTTACTTTTGTCGTTTTCTATATATTTGCATGTTTACATTATTACGCATATAAATTTGCTAGAAACGCATAAACATCCGCAATTTACTAACAATATTTTTCTCCGACTGTGCAAATCCCCGATTTGGTGGTTCGCTTCGACTCTTGGAATAGTAGCTGATTGCCGACTATCGACGAGCGTGTGTCGTCCGTATGCAACGTATTGCGAACCAAAAAGCTGACGGCGGATCCTCCAAAGGCTGGTTCGTTTCGCTTTGTCGCGGTAAAGGCTTGACAAATAGGGAATCGGCGCGGAGGCTATCCAGTGCCGTAATTACCCGACGCAACGCGTACTCGCCTGTGCGTAGAGACGATAAGAAGAAGGATGATACGAAGCAACAAAAACGAGCAAACGATTTCTCGTCTTTCCAATTCTTTGGACGAAGCGTAAATTCAATTCGAGAAGGAACACAGTGTTAACGGGTTGGACGAAACGTACCGCGTTGCTGTTGTCTTGCTTGATCGCCTCTGTGCGTATACGGAACTTTTGAAATGGCGAAACGAGCGGACCTCGCCGCGCGTCGCATAGAGTTTCATCTCGGGAGATTACACGAATCGTGATCAAAGTAAACCGGTGAAGAAACGAAGCTTGCTAACGACGAGAGGATCAGGACGAGGAAAAGTGAAGCGAACGGATAGGGGAAGAAAATAGAAGAATGGGAGAGAAACGGCCGAGATGGGTGGCAATGGGAGAAGGGGGAAGGAGACGAGAGGAAGGGTGAAACGATCCGCGGCGGTGGCGGCGGCGGCGACGGCAGCAGCAGTATTCCGGTTTTTTGATATCGGCTGGTTTTCGCGGTGGTAGCAGTATCGAGCTAACAATTAATTATTGGCGGCGCTTCAGAGGGCTGCCGGCAGCCGTAGTTAAACATTACGCGTTCCATATCTTACTGTGCTATCTAATCCCCACGGGGGCTCGAGCGCTACTGCAGTAATCTCGTTTAATTGCCGGCTGTAGACGCGAGAGTCCCGTTCAATTAGTTTTTCAAATAAACATTAGTTTCCTTAACACGCGGTGCCATAACGTGGCGGAGGATGAGGGCAAGGACGAGGACGAGAACGAGAACGAGAACGAGGGCGAGGATGAGGCTCTGCGGAGAGAGTAGAGAAACAGCCCGATAGCGGAAAGAAGATAGGAACGGTCAAATCGGTGGAGAAAGAGAGAACTGGTTGGTGAAAGGGACAGAAGAGAAGGAGAAGGAGGAGGTGGCAGCGATGGTAGTGGCAGTAGGGAACAAAGCGAGAAAGTAAGAGGGGCAAATCGAAGGTGGGAAAAGAGAAAGAGGCAAGCGCGGGGGGGGCTTTGGGAGGAAGAGGAGGATAGCGTGGTACACTCGGAAGGCAGGTCGGTAGAGGTGACGGGTCTATGGAACAGAAGGGTGACGGTGGAGGAGGCGGTGGTAGCGGACGTAGTGGAGGTTGGCGGAGACGGTTAGAGGGAGGAGAAATACCAGTGGAAGAGAAGGGTGGTGTCGCGGCCGCGGGGTAAGTAATTAACGACACATTTATACGATATCGCCCACGGGTGCGGCGTAGCGCGGTGTAGCGCGGCGTGGCGCGGCACGGTGCAGCGCGGAACGGTGAAGAGACACAAACGTGGTGGTGAGAAGGACGAAGCGGGGAGTAGAAGCGAACCAAGCTAGAATCTCGTTCGTAGGAAATGCTTCGCTAATAGGAAGCTATGCGTTCGTCGATAGATATCTAACGTAGACCGACCAACCGATCGATTGACCGACCGACCGACCGATCCCCTCAACATCTGACCGTCTGGCCTTACGACTATTCCGATTCGTAAATGCGACTATCGTTTCGACGATCACGACCATTCGAACGATGGAAGATGCGGTTTTAGCGCTTGCGATCGAATTTAACGATCGCCTTTGTCCGTCAAACTCCTCGTATCTTTCTAATACAACGATCGATCGTTCGATTCTATTTTTGTCGAATATCTTCGTCGATTATTGCTTTGCATTATTGTTATTGGTATCTGTCGTTAGCACAGCCCTAGCTGTATCCGACGTGGCCGATACGGGAACCGGCTAGAAATCGAGAAAGATCGACAAATCATGGAACAAAGCGGAATACGAGTTGGCAAACAAGCGAAAGGGGATCGACGCGACTTTTGCCTTTGCGCGAAACGTACTCGTTGCTCGCGCGGCTGGTTATGGTGATGCGGATTATTCACTAATATGATTTACGACGTATTACCCCGACGTGCTAGCGCGCGCGACTCACAATGCGCACATAATGTGAGGCATAATTTATTAATTTTACTAATGGCTCCTGCCCATTATTATTGATTTCGGACCGCGCCTCGTTCGGACGGGCGCTGATTTATCCCGGTCGTTATCGGCCCCATGTTAAATCGTCCGCGAACCAGGAGCCGCGAGAATACAATTCGACGACTCGTGTACTTTTCCTTTCCCATTGCGCGCCTGTTCTATAGCTGTCGATATAGCTATCGATGCGAGTGGATATCGGTAGTGCAAGCCGTCCAGTCTCCTCCCGTA
Source organism: Bombus pascuorum (assembly GCF_905332965.1). Classification (NCBI taxonomy): domain Eukaryota; kingdom Metazoa; phylum Arthropoda; class Insecta; order Hymenoptera; family Apidae; genus Bombus; species Bombus pascuorum. The sequence goes on along the minus strand of NC_083497.1, from coordinate 12,333,544 downwards.
TTCGTTCGCAGGCTCGCGGCCTGTAAGAGAAAAAAGGAAAACTCTTTCATTTCGTATGTTTCGAGTCCAACGTGCCACAGATAGAAATCGTAAAGATAAAAATTGCTCGATCAAATCGTTGTACGAAATACTTGCTACTCGAGTGTCTCGACTTTACCCAATCTAGTTCGAAACCTTTGCGACTGTGAATATTATTTAGCTGTTAGACCATTCTGAAAATTTATCCTATTCGTGTTCAGTATACCTTAAACATCGAAGATAAAAATGCAAAAGAGATAAGAAACTTTCTAAAAACTCTATCGATTTGATATATTTAACGGTTATTCTTCCTTTCCTTTCCTCTTTTCGATTATTACTTGATTGGTTAATTTTTGCAGATGCGAAAGTTTGCGAGGGGATTGTCCGAAAGGAGGCTACGGACGAAGGGTGATCGACGAAGGAAAATACACGAGGGAAGTGCATCGAGAACGATCCAGACACCACGTTGCGCGAATGGCCGCGCCGACACGATATTAAAACATTAAAATAACGTACGACCGTGCAAAAACGAAAGGCTACGGTTGACGCGATCCTTTCATCGCAATTCCGACCGTCCGGTACTCTATTCAAACACGATCATTCGTTTCGTTATTACGCGGCATTTTTCACCGATGGACAACCGCGTATGGCTTACGCATCGCGCATTCGTCATTCGTCCCGACGATCCCGCGAATTTATCAATTTATCAATTTTTAAATGTTACACGTTTCCCAGTAATGGACTAGGACACCGCAGACATGACGCAGCGTGACAGATATCGAGGCACGAGGAGCAAGACATCGAGGAAGGAGCGAGAAGAAAAGGGGACCGGATGGATCAACACCGTACCTTCTCGACGTTCCGCAGCTACTGCTGCCATCTGGAACCACGAATGTTCGAACAAGTTGCGGACACGGCAGATCGCAGCGCGTGGACCTCGTCGAAGAGAAACAAAATGAAGGAAAAGGAGAAAGTTTCCTTCTTGGAACAGGGGGAGAGGATGGACTCGATATCAGTTGTTTCTCCGTCGTCTTCTCTCGGCCACCGCGTTTGGACGTACGCGTCAGTCTTCTCTTTTGGAAACGTTACTGGCCGAGACAAAGACGTAAACAAAAAATTAAATACAGTAGAACCTCGGTTATCCGATCTTGTCGAGAGACAAGGGCGTCCAGATGAGGAAATTTTCGGATGATAGAACAGTTACTACTTTTCCGATGTTTATCTTCGTGTATTTATTTCAGAAAAGAACGTAAACATTCGTAATAGCGATACAAATAACGTAAGATTCGATCGAAGATTTATGGATCTCAAGACTTTTTAGTTGCTAAATCAGAAAGCTTGTTTAGCGAATTCAATTCGGCGAAGTTACATTCATTTTGTACCTCCTCCCATCTTAACTTTACTTCTAACGCCTCGAATGCTCTTAGTGTCATGGTCAATCGAGTAAATCCGTCACATTGAAACCATTCTATCGCGTCGCAGCGCTATCGCAAACATCGAATCCCGGTATTGAATCAGTGCAGGTAGAGTTTCTTCTACATCTGTCGTAATATTATCGTCCATTTTTTCCCATATGGTTTCACCGATGTAATTCACTGGTTTACTCGATGCTCTTTTCCGTGTCACACATTTAACGCCCAACCAAGCATATGTCACCATGTAACAGCAATGCGTTAAATTTAATTGCTTGTGAAGTTGTTGTATCACCTTTTCGCTAGTAGCGTCGTTGATCGTTAACAAAAATTCTCGTGGAAGATTGAACGTTTTATAGGCGAAACGTGTTCGCATAATGGAACGTTGGGATGACACGATGTTTGGATGATAGAGAATTCGAATAACAGAGTTCGGATAATCGAGGTTCTAGCGTACTCCGTAAAAGCTATTTCAAGTAATTTGTTGCCGAAAAGGACGAAAAGATGTTAAAGAGAAGACCGATGAAGCTATAGATATCAAAAAGCCTGATTTTAGTTAAATTTTTCTTAATTTTCGTACGACCTAATAGCATCGCGCGACAGTAATAGACGAGAGGAGCATTTCCTTCGTGCTTGTGTCGTCTCATCGGAATTTTTCTTAGCTGTGCAGCGTACTTTGACCAGGAACACGCATCGTGACTGAAACGTAGTTAAAATAGGCTGATTAAAAAAAAAAAAAAAAAAAAAAACAACCACGATGTCACGCTTTCGTAGGAAAGGACAGGTCGTTTTTACGGTTGTGGTATCTTTCTGTTTCACAAACTCCAGCTGGAGCTGCGATACGGTCTAACGAGCTGTTCGAAAGCAAACAGTAGGCGATCTACCGAGATAGCGTGTTGTATAGATCAGATACACGGTAACGAAGGAATTATATTACTCTTAGCCGATGAACCTTTGATGATTCCGTTTGAAGTCGACGTTTCCAGGCACCGGAAGCAAAGCAGCAAGAGTGGAGGCAGAAGCAAAAGCAGAAGCGGCAGAAGCTGAAGCGTTAGCAAGCACGAGGTACGGCGCACAACGCGTTAGGAGCACTGTCACCCTCGACTTGGCCGGCAGAGAGAAGGGTGAGCTTTCACAGAGAGATTACACGAACCCCTCGAGTACGGAACTGCAGGTACGTTAACCGCAAGCCGGACGGTCATTATTAGCAGGTACCTTGTGCACGGACCTCTAGTAAGCCGTACATCGTTGAATAATTAGAGTGCCACACGACTACTGCCAACCACCGCGTCTAAACACGTTCGTAATCGCGCTATCTTCTTTCATCTTCGTCCAACGATGTACGCACGATGCGATTCTTCTACTCCTAATTTCAAGGTACCGTACAAATATTTATAGACCTTGCAGGAAGTATCTATATTTACTCGAAGAAAACGATTAATGTTTGTACAATCGAGTTGTCAATTGCATATTATCCAGGTACATATTTAGTACCCAACGTCCGAGAAAGCAAATCTTATTTTCATAAATTTGTTCGCCACGGGTTAATGATCCTATTTAAGGTTTTCGTCGAAAGTTGTACGCTCTAATCGCCGATCAGTTTTACCAACTTCGCAACATCGGTTCCTTCGGGTGTATCCCTTCTCTTTCGACTAGGTTGCCTCGATCGTTCCTCGCCGACGACACTCAATCGATGGTATCAATTCGAAGCAACGATGAAAATAACGAGTCAATGACAGGAGTGGATAAAGCGGACAGAAACTGAATCATATCGTTGTCGGTGAACGCGATTACGTTATCTCAGCCGGAAGGCACGTTACTCCGATAGTTTGCTCATCTCTTTATTTCGTGATGGCGGCCCTCTTATTAATAGACGGCCGGGTATATCGAAACGCGGTATTCGAAAATCGGTTACGACTCGATATATAAATGGTCGCGCGCTCGGTTTTCTCTTTGATGTTACGAGGCGACAAAAAATGGCTGTTTCCTTGTGTCGGTGCGGTTCGCTTGCTTCTCTCTCTCTCGATGACCGATTCCTCTGCGGGGAAAAAATTCGATTAGACTGCCAATAACTAACGGCGTATGCCCTGTTACCAAGTTTGACGATTAATTATCGCGAACAACGCGTGTTTGATGTCGAAGGAAACGTTAACGTAGCCCGATTGATCGGTTAATTGAAAGGGACGGTAAGAAGGTGGCGAGGGGGTGTACGGGCTGGGAACGAGGGGGAACGACAGCCCGCGGGGCCCTCCGTTCGAGGGTAAAACGAGAATGGATGCTAGCAGAGCGGAGGCACGCTGCCGGGGAAGAACATGCTACGAACCAAAGCAGAGAGTAGTGGCTCTGTTTCGTGCCGTTCTCTTCTTTGCTCCCTTTCGTTCGCCTCGACGGACTCCGACAGCTCTTTCATCTACGGATGATTACCTACTACGCTGCGTCGCTCTAAACAGACCGGCGCTTCCTTTCCGTTTCCGATCCTTCCACCGCTACACCCACTCCCTTTCCTCCAGCCCCGTCTCCACCCCTAACCTCGAGCCTTGAAATTAGCTAGACAAATGAAAAGCAATTAATGCTTGTACACGCTAAACGCGTCGAAACGAGACTAGATCGAAGGGACGTTCGATTTCTGTTTGAAAGGTATTTTGTTCGAAATTTTGACGTTTATATCGTTTATATCGACGATTGTTTTAATTTACTGTATGGATGTAACTCTTACAAATAATTTTAGCGAATCACGCGATACGCGTGAGATTCTGATTCTGATTGATGGTTTCCTTAACACGTTCGAGACCGATGACACTTGGAACAAATCTCTTGCGAACGACAGGAAACTTTTTTTGCATTTGTAGTGAAAAATACGTGAAAGTAATCGGCGCAGGAATAAAAAAAGCACGTTTCAGAAAATTTTTATTTAAAAATACGCGATGACATACGCGGTATGTCATCGGACATTTGTAATAATTTCGATGTCGGATGACCAAGTGACATACCATGTACGTCATCCGAATAAAATAGAGTTTTAGTTAAAATTTCAGGAAAGATAAACACGTAAAAAGGTAATAATATTTATTTCAAGAATGAGAAGGTTATATAACATGTATATACATAGGTATAAACGTTATTTACACTTGTAAGCTGGAACAGATACACGCCCACAAAATATAAAAATTTTACTGAAATGAAGATATATTTATGTATATAGTTAAAGGAAAAAATTGTTTCAAGTAATATAAATAAATTATCCTTATGATAATTCTTGAAACAGGACATAAACCTCTCTCAAACATAAACCTGGATTATCTTTGCAGCCAGTGCAAAAATAATTAATACTTTCGACTTTTCTGATTGTTATCTGAGAATTGAGTGAAAATACCGATGACATACATGATGGTGCTGTCGTAGGTCATTACGGTGAGATACTGCATAACACGCATGCTATGTCATCGATCTCGAACGTGTTAATGATTGAAATTAATTATCATGTTTCGCGTGGAACTAGTACGTGTCCTAATATTCATCAACGGAGGTGTACATGTAGATTATTTTATGACCTCGCGTGTATAGTTGTAGCGAATTTCGTGTGTATTTAGATTTTGGCCCAAAGCAAGGAAACCAAGGCAACAGAAAAGAAAATGATTGCACGTCAACGTAACGGAAGATCGAGGATTCGCGTAACCAGCAAAGAGTGCTTTTGCTTGCCACCTGGGCCTCCCTTTAACCGTTTTGAACGTTTACGTCACGACATTTCTCGTTTCTCGTTTCTCGACCTAGTCACAATTATGCACCGGCGGAAATAACATTTACTTAGCAAAGTCGCGCTCGAGTATTGTGGACCTGACACATATCACTTGGTCGCGTGACTCGCTCCGTTCTTGGCTGCGTCGTCCCGCGACGGCGGCAGCTTAAACTCAACTCGAACTTTCCGTCGCGTAGCTGAGACGGCTGCAACGTGTTGCACGACGTATCGAGCTTCTCGGCTAGGAACCGTCGTTCTCGGAGCAGCGCGCCTAAAACACGTAGGAGACGCCGAAATTTCGCCCTCCTAAGCTTTTTTCGTTCTTGTTCGAAAATTAATCCGCGTTAGACTCTGACAAGGTTGGTGTAATCACTTGGAAATCTTAGCTACGAACTCCTGCAGATACTTTTTCATAAAAGTTGGTGCGTATAGTACGGGTTATTTGGGTCAGCGAGGAAATATTATACAGGCCATTTTGAAAATAATATTTCGCCATATGTGCTTAGTGTTTTTCATAAGAATCGTCATGAGGAATCTCTCGAGATTCGCGATCAATTATAATATGTATTCACAACAGAAGAGATGCAAGAACAAGCAATATTTAATCTCGAGTTTGCAAACGAGATAATAATCTCACAATTTTTAAAAAGTCCTTAATGATTTTTTTGTAACATTTTGTTTTTTATAAACGTCCCGATACTTACGAACGGAGATGATATATTGAAATTGATGGCCGCTTCTGTTTGTCCTGTCAGCTTATTAGAACCATATTAAGCGTAAGTTTACACAGTTGCCACCAGGCTGCTGTATGTAACATGATAAATAGAGCGGACCCTACCTTATCATCCTGAATAACTCGTTCCTTGCTACACAATCGAGCTGTATCGTCATCGAGCGACCTTTTACCCCGCGACTGTACAAGAAACCAAAAGAATCGAAGAAATCATAGAAACGAAAGAAGTGGAAGGAACCGAAGAAAGCGACGAAAACGACAGCTAAACGACTGGAAGGAGCGCGGGTGAATCGAACGAGCAGGACCTCGCAACGTTTCGCTGTAATTTACGATCGTCCGAGAGTATGGAATCCTCCGGGCACCGTGCGGAACACGGCCTCCTTACATAAAAATCGGGAAACCGCTCGCGGCCGAGACCGACCACAAATCATCGTCTGTCATCCGGTGAAACGAACGTTCCCGTGGAACGGCGATGTGTTCTTCTCCGTCGGGACATGTGCCGAGCACACGAAACGAGTCTACATCATGCCGTCTGGCCAATGGACCGAAAGATGCCCTTCTAACCTTCTAACCGAAGCTTTGGCAGGTATTTGCCGATCCACCGTGTCTTGATTCGGCAAGTCAGTGGTTCCAATGACCGAAATCAAACGAAATTTGGTTCTGATCATTTATTTATTCGTTTATATATTTATTTATTTCGCGAGATAAATCCTTCGGCACGTAAAAGATAGCACGTAATAGCAAGAGATATATCGTCGTACGTAAACGAGTTTCTCGTCTATCCTGAAGAAATCAACAGAAACTTCGTACTAACTAAAGCTCAAAGTACTATCAAAATCGCGATTGAACCGCGAGGGACATATACGTCATCGGATAGATATCGTGAAAGTGGAAAATCTAAAACAGTTGAGGACGTATTTTCGTTAGCTTTAAATGCGACGACTTATATATAAGAACCGATGTCATCCGAACGTATCAATCGCGAAAGCTGATATTTCATTGTTCAGATCAACTATCTTTCTCCACGAAATGCACGAAATTTCATCTCGATCAGGTGTCTTGCGGAAGTATAGCCCGAGAATTTAGACAGAGATCGGGTATTTGGTAGGCTAGAAGAGATCACGATGGAACGGGAGCCACGGGATTCACGAATCCTACGGTCGGCGCAAGTTTCCTCCTCAAATTAACCGGCTTGAGAGACGCTACGTAAACCGAGATTATTATAATCTCTCCGAGACTCGACTGCGGTAACATTAAACGAAGAGACGTGCCCTTTGTTTCGTAGTGTATATACCTATGTAGGTTTGCTGCTTGGTACGCGGGCCAAGAAGCGAACGAGGGAAAGAGTCGTTCAGGAAGATGGAAACGGAGCGTGAGTTCACCACCGACTTTCCGATGCATCTCCTCCATTAACGAAGCCTGAATGTGGATTAACTCGAAGGTTTGCGATGCTGCCGCATAGGAAGAGTACAAAAAAAAAAAAGCAGGGAAGATCGGCTGCCAAGAAGCGGCGAGAATTTACTTGGACACGAACAGAGAAGCACGCAAAAGTGGAATTTTCTACAAGCATCAGACCTGATCGTCTAGACGTATGTGTACGCTACTTTTAATTAGATGCAACGTTTGTATCGAGATGAACGCTTATTTTTATCAAATATTGGAATTACAATCGCCATATTTCATTATTTTAGCGACGATTAACAAAGTTTGGCTGAATAATAAATGTCACGCGTGGTATGTGCGATTACGATTTGTTTATTCAATTGGCTTGGCGTCATATCGGACGATGTAGGTGGATCATCAGGTGAGGTGATAATAATGTATCGCCTACGCGACTTCAAAGTCCAAACACAAATTCACCGTGAACGGATTAAATGTAATTGCTTTTCGAATCGGTAATAGTGTAACGGCTTGCTGGTCTATCGCGTCTCATCAAACTTTTCGCTGCGTAAATGCGCGTAAATACATTGTCAGTTGTAAATATTAGATCGCTTACTCGTCACATTTATTGGAAAACTCTACGAATGTTATTTTGTTCGGGATTTTACGTTGCGAGGCAAATGAGACGACAAACTCATAGCTAGGAATAACTAGGAAATAAAAGCGTACAATTTGCATTAAACATCGTGGAAAGTATCGTTATACTTAAGACTAGCGATGTGTATAAATACAAGGGTGGACCTCGATATTGATTTGCCGCGTTGTTCTTTCATTTTTTAATCGTACTTTGTGCTTACCACGTTTCGCAGTATATTATTTTCATATGGATACATATATATATATAGAATATATAAAACATATACGTAGAAGAAAATTCGTCGTATCTCATAAAAGATGACAGATAGAACATACGTTTATACGAAGCTTTTTCATTGTTTTTAGGTGTACAATCAGTTGCCGAAGTGGGTCATACGTGTTCTGCTACACCCTGTATATATACACAAGATTGAAACATGCGCTTTAAATGAGACCGTTCACTCTATTCACCGCTGACCGGTACACGACGTTGCTGTTACACGAGGGTGCCTGCCATATAGTATAAATCGATCTTAAGTTAAATCGAACGAGGCGTTGCGTGGCCCGTCGTTACAATCGGTAGTTGAGAAAGGAAAAATCGCGGAACGTCGACGGCCAGTGCGTTTGTTTCCGTAAAATGCACCGTTCGCGAGTACACCTCGCCTTGCCCCGTCTTGCTTAATCCCGGGGTATTTATTCGCATGATAATAATAGTAACGCCGTTGGAACGTTTTCAAGAATTATTGCTGTCCTTGCCGCCGACGATAAATGAGTCCGGAGGATTAGCTAAACAGTGGCTCAAAAATGTTATTATATAGCTGCATGAATATTCATCAACTCACGTGAGTACGCCGAGTTGCTTTTAAAAGGTTTTGCCTGTGGTTCTTCCGTTATTCCACGACCATGTCGGTTCGACGACGATACCGTAGATCGCGGTGACCACGGGATTTCGCCTTCTCCCGGTTTCTAAACATTCCATCTCGGATGTGTCCTGTACATCGATCGCGCATCGAGGGATATTTTCACGGGATAAATTCGCAGGAACGCGAAGATTGCTTAAGACCGGTTTTGCTGGTTGGGAAACAGCGTCGCGTTAATTGGTAGACGAAATTTGGAACTGTCGTCGCGTCAGGAAGAATGGCCAATAAGGAAGAGCACGTAGAAGGCGTGGCCAATGTTCTTAGATCCGTCGTTACGGATTGATGCTTTACTACGGCCGCGTAATCCGGCGTTCCACTATATAGTCAGATAACTAGAAACGGGGAAAATAGTAAGGATAACGAACGATTGATCAAAGAGATTGAGCTTTTGTACGTTGAGATCCCAAAGATACGCTAATATTCGATGCTGACGTTTTGATAGATTTGTATAAACGATATGAGAATTTTACTAGACAGAAAGTATCTATGGAATCAACGGACGTATGTGTATGCGTAGGATCCTCATAACACTCGTGCTCGTGTACACAACCCCTTCACAAGTCAACTTGTGAAAAATCAAGCGTTTCCGGATAACGGTAGAACATCGATTAATTAAAAGGCACACTCGTTAACCGGTATTATACCTGCACGTGCGATTGATATTTTTGCCAGAACGTTTGGTAATCGCGTTGACGCGGCAACCAAATTTAATTTGCTCTCCGTTCGATGTACTCGTTGCTCGTCAGCGTGCGAATCGATTCGAACCAACGAATAACGAGCGGTCGGAATTTCGGGGACGCGACGCTAGGCTAATTAACGTCTAGATTGGCTACACGTCCAACCTTCTAGCTAGGTAACATCGCGTTCGGCCTTCCCACCACTTTCCGAACTTTCCGTGTTTTCCAATTTTTTGTTCTCCCATTTTCCCTCTTTCCATTTTTCACGCAGTTTGCCATTCGTAGGCAACTAACGGTTAAAGATAGCCGCTAACTGATACCTGGGATTTGCAGGAAGATCTCAGAGTGTGTTTGCTTGGAGATATGGTAAGAACGCAACGTGACGAAAAATGCAAAGGACGAGGGGGGAACCTTTGGACGAGGCTGAGGCGGCAAAGGTGGCAAAGGCGGTCCAAGCAGTTCGATAACGCGATAAGGCGAGGTTAAACCCATGTTTGGCGGGCAGGTTATAGGTTAAACGGTGAGCTAGGGGGTGCAACAGGTCGCGTGAACTTGGGTGAATTTTCTGTTCCAGGGCGCGCTGTCTGGCCCTCCTGCATTCCCCTCCCCCTGTTATTCCCTCTGACCCCTTCGCTCCTCTGTTCCCTCCCGCCATGGTCACAGCCACCCCTAACGTCGTTGTTCTCTTTCTCTCTTCCTCCTCTCACCCCCACATCCGTAGTATGCACCCCACGCCACCCCCTGTCTGTCTCTCTGTCTTTCTCCTCTTCCCTTCTATCTAGCCGTTACGCCGTCATTAGTCAACGTCGACGCCTATACCACGTGGAGTCCCGCAGAATGCACCAGCTGCTTGATATCCCTCTGTATCCGTAGCTACAAATTCGAGTTACGGATTTCCCGTCTTCGAGCCACGGCCGTGTCCCGTGTTCTTTGCGCGCGGATTACCCCGCCACTTCTGCACTCTGCAGATCTGCAATGACAGACGAAAGGTCTACGGGACCGATTGGTCGCGATACAGTAGATTCATCTTAATCTTACGTACATTTTTTCTCGCGCGCAACGTATCATTGGCTGTTACGAGAATTAGAAACACCGACCTAGACAGGATCAAGATGAAGAAAGATCGATGTATATCAAGATGTCATCTACACTCTTCGTCTAGTCCTCTTGCAGCGGAAATCCTGTGTCGTAACGTAAGACGAAACGCAAAGCGATTCCGCATTTTTGACTGCCTTCTACGATATATTAACATTAGCACATACGGTCGCACATGCTACTTGTCGTCTGGTTGGTAGAATGAGCGGTATATCCTATCTGTCTCTCTATCGTCTCGTTGATCTTCTTTTCAGCTTTGTATTATATCGACGAATAGGAGGAGCTGTGGATACTCGGAGAATGCGTAAAATCAGTGACCTGGCTGCGCTAAAGTGGAAATCGGAGAGGGAAGGATGGCGCGAGCGAGCGCGGAATTTAACCAAACATTGCTCGCTCGAAGAACAAAGCTTGATTTATTGTAATGAGTTTGCAGGAGTTAAGAGGTACGCGCGTCTCCCCTGGCCGTTCGTCGTTCCCCGGCCGCTTAACTAGATATTGAGACCGGTGCGGTTTGACGGGGATCCTCGGATCAACCCCCGTCATAAACCCTTCTTAGCACCGACCACCCTTGCGGCCCCCTCTGAAATATGCATGAAGTTTCTGCATACTGATTGCGTTATTTGTATCATCTACGAGAAGACAATAGGACAGGGTGCTCGTGTTCGCGACGAATACTTAAATCCTCTCTATCGACTTCATTTCTTCCACTATAGCTACGACGCTGAAAGTCGCGTCGAGTTTCACGTCACTTTCACATACAAGTCGCCATTCGACTATGTCTACTTTACTCTCTAAATTCCAGAAGAACGTTAATCCTTGAAAAGTGGATGGACCTAACCTCCCCCTGTGTAAGATGGATCTTAGGTTCAAGCGAACCCTTAGCGAAATTTCGTTCCTTACGTAACGACGAGTCGGAAAGTTGATGTTTCGAAGAAGACAAGGCGTTTGATTTCGAACGAATGTTCACGACTGGAGTAATTGGTACGCGACTAGGCTCGAATGAACCCGATACGAGTCGCGCGAGGATTAAAAATATCGGAGAGCAAAGGACAATATCGGTGATAGGACGTTTTGTTGCTCGCACGAGCGAGCAAAGTTCGTTTCCAAGCTGGATTTCCTACCGAAAACGTTCGATTCATTGAGAACTGACGGGGGAGCCATAATTCCCGTCTCGGTTTGACGTTAATGCTTCCCCTACTTCGTAACCGGCAGATAGGCGAGGGGGTTAAGCTCGCTGCGACATATTTATGGAGAGGACGAGATGTTATCGGGCACGAGGACCCTGGGTTTGTCCGATCGCGCTGCGAAATCCGCCCTTCCTACAATCTACTTCGCAATTATCGCGCACGACGTTAATATTTGGCCCACACCCATCGCCTCCGCTCTACCTTCGATTTCGTGAAAGCCACGCGAGTTCCATTCCCCTTGCAGACGTACGAGCGCATCGGGAATTAGTGCTACGCGATCCTTCTTATCCAACTTGTCTCCTAATCGTACAAATGACGATTTTCTTTAAATAAGAAGAACGAAATAAAGGAGAGACACGTGGCATGGGAAGAGAAAGGATACCGATGCAACGACGTTACCGTTATGGTTGCACAATAAGGCAAACATCCAATCTGGGAGTCCGAGTGCTGATAAAGTTAATTATCCTTCCTCCAAATCTTCGCTAAAAGAAGAAGATTCGAAAACGAATTTTTCATTGGAAATAACATCGAAACTTGTAGATTGATAAATAATATTTAATTGCGAAAATAGGTATAAATTTTCGGCTACTAAGAACCTTCTTGATGTACCGGTGTCTCTCGTTCGTTTGGAATTAAAATGCTGAACACTGTTTCCTATGTCTTTAAAAGTTGCTCTTTCATCAATGTCTCTAACTTTACAATATTTTCTCCTTAAAGACAATTTAAAGCACACGAGTATGACAAACCTATCGTTCAGTAAAAGTAAAGCAGATTCACAGTAACCTTTCTTCGCAAAGCATGAAGTACCGTTAATTTACTTGTATCGTACTCGAGGAAGTCCTAATTCTACCAAACTCCGTACCAGTAACCATAGCCAAATATAATTCTGCCTTTTTACTGTTGCAGGTTTAGATCGTGAGTTTGGCCGACGGTGCGGGTTTGGTAACAACGGTGGCGACGACGACGAGGAAGACGACAGCGACGACGACGACGACGACGATGTCGGTGGGGTGTAGCAGGTCGAGGTGCGTGTAAATTAAAGGCGTCATAGATTTTCGCGGTAGCCCGCAGGATCAGGGCCTTAGATTTGCGTCCGGCAGATTACCCCGGGGGTGAAATGGGACAATGGGCGTTAGTCTGGGCCGACGGCGTATAAATAAGGATCCCCAGGAAGCTTCTGGGGGTAAGGGGACAGCAGGCAGAGGAGATCCTCGCTCGGTAGCGACGTGGTAGCCGAGTAGAAAGCCCGGCTAGTGCTGAGACCGGTCGGCCGTCCATCTTGGCCGTCGCCGTGGCGGTCCTTATCTGCACTCACAGCTCCGCTGCTAGACGTCCGGTGATCTAGGGCACTTCTCTAGCTCTCTCTCTGCTTCTCTAGTTCGCGCAAGACACCGTGTACCCGCACATACACGCACATATACACTTACATTCTCTGCACCTGTCCCTCCCCTGTATCTGCTCCCTTCGTCCATCTTATCACGTATTCTCTCTCTCTCTCTCTCTTCTCTGAGAAGAGTAGAATTACTCTGCAGCGTCACTTCGCATTCACTAGCTCCCGAGTCTTTGTACTTACTTTTTCTTGCTCGTAGGTATGCGGAAAGTTTACGTCGATGCTCAAGCGACTACAGACGACTTTTCGTCCAGAATTTTAATCGGAACGCGTCAGTTTGAAATAACACGATACCACTAAACGGAGCGCCGTAGTCCATCGATTAGATTCTCCTTTTTACGTCTATGCCGAGTACAGTGAAATTTTTAACACGAATCTTCTTTGGAACTTAAGTTTCGACTTAAACGAGCCAAGTGTGAGGGTTTTCTACTCTAACGACTAAATTAACCTGGGAAATAAATTCATACAGTTCGATAGAACGTAACTTAAAAAACGCAAAGTATCTGCACGAGTCAGAAGTGATACAGCGTTCGCCGTTCTCGGCGAGGGTTAATGCCACGTACTATAACAATAAAACCCAGGTACGGTAAAGGTGTAAATTGTAAGAGTAACGAGTACAATGCTTTAAGGTCGAACAGTCGGATACACGATGGTTTGCGGTAGCCTCCTAATACGCGACGAGACGACAAACTTCCTTTCGAGCGGAGAGTGTAACCAAGTCCCGTCACACGGCTGTTTGTGCATATCGAATGAACGACACTTTCCAGGATCTCGGTTGGTTCTCGTGAAATCTTAATCGCGGTGGCACGTACTTATCGCGCGTCGCCGACACGTAGACACGTTCTATACCGTTTGTCGTGTCTGGGTGCTCTGTAGTATCCGTTCGAAGAGGAGCAGAGCATTAAATATTGGAAGTATCCTGTTGGAATTATACAAGAGAAGGTTCGCGCGTGGACCGTCTAAAGCCAGGCCGTGTGCACCGCTAGAACGAAGCTAAAGAGATAGAAGCCGAGGGTGGTGGCGGTGGTAGGTGGTTTAGAACGAGTACAGGGGAAACCAGAAGGGGGAGAGGGATCTTAGGAAAGGCGGCACAAGATACCTTGGAGGTTACCCGGAGTTGGATAGGGAAGAAGCTTGCGAGGGAAGCTGCCGCGATGTTCGCTAGATGGGCGATACGGCTCGGCTCTGTACGGAGCCTTGCCCTACGAATACACCAGACAATTGAACTTCTCCCGTTTATTGCTTCTAATTAAACGACCGAGATATTTCTGCTACGTTTCATTAGCGTACAACCGAACTCCAGTCGGACGGTTCGGGTAATACATTTGCCGCAGTCGTGTTTTGTTGCTCTATGGCTGAGAAAATCTCATACTTCGCCCTCGTACTTTTGCCTCTTCTTACTGATATGGCGCGATTTTTCTTCGTCGTCTTTTAACCGCACGACGACATCGAAAACGATAGGACTAGGTAGGCGAATACAATTACGAGTGAAAGATTGGACGATTATATGGCAAGCGTCGATGTTGGTCTTCCAATCTGAAAACGCTCGTCTCGTCTTAAACGAACCTTGTCCACGGACGCGCGAGTGATTAATTATTGTAGCACCTCCGTGTTACGATCTCTGCACTAGTACCTTAATGGAAATAACTAAGTATTGTTTGGGCGCATGCCTTCCGTACGGAAATGATCCATCATGGTCCGGATAATTAGCACAACCGTGGTTGCGCGTGTAATCATCACTCGGAATAGCAACGACGACCAGCTATCCCTTTCCCTCTCGTCCTCTCACGTTTGTTCCTTGTACTCGTTCTTTCTACTTTTTATTTCGTCATATCTATCTGCTTGTATCGAAATTTCACCGGCGTCCTTCTTCTTATTCAATTTTATTTAATTTCGTCGGATGGTTGCTTGCGTTTCTTGCTGAAAATTTTCTGAAATTAATTGTTTAACGCGTAACCGTCAGGGTAATGCCGGATTGTTACAATTTTTTCGACGCTACAAAGACCTACCGAGGCAACTACTTTAAATGTCGCGATTAACTGATATTTTTTCAAACTTGAATGTATCGCGATCTTACGTTGTACACGATGGTCGGACAACTTAGGAAATTTAGTTTTAAGACGTTTTCCGTAGGAAGGCGAGATCACGACGCGAGGTCGAGTCGCAACACGAAAAGTAGGTAATTTAGGACGGAAATCCGCTGGGTTGAAATCAACGAGCATCTTTATCGATGGCGGAGGTCGGTCGTGGAACGGTTGGAAACTTTGGAAAAATCAATCCCAGCCAAGGTTCACGTAACGTCGGTGTCGGTGCAATTCATTTGCATGGGAATTGCACGCGACGGAGACGGCTGCAGCCTGGTATCGATTTTAAGTGGACCGGCTGTCCCGTCAGCTTGCTGTCTCGTCTTCCCTTGGACAGAAGCAACTCGAAGTCGCGCAAGCGCTCCTATGAAAACTTCTCTCTTATAGGGAATCTGCGGAACGTCCAAAGTCCGAAGCGAAAGATACCTAAGAAGAACGAACGAACGCGGTTTGCTTGCAAAACCCTTAACGAATCGATCGATTAACGTTGAAATACACCGATATATCGTGAAAGTCAAAGTGTGGCCCGTGAATCTGTCAAGACGAATTAACTCTCTATTCGGATAATAATTTCTTTAATTTCCAAAGATTCCCTATATTTCTGCGTTACTTATAATCTTACTTTCGTACATATTTACCTTTTCGAGGATTGGTAATCTAATTAATTGAGGTTGATTTATCCGCAACATTTTTAACTTTATAGTTTAATATATTTAGAAGTATTGAGATTAATTAAAATTACTGAAATTATTACTTAGAAACATTGAAATTGCAATTCAGCGGGGCTGCTAGTGTCAGACACGTTTTAAACAATTTTAAACAAGCAACAGCGATCAATAAGGTTTTGAACGTAAAGGCATCACGAGAATTGATCGTATTAGCTTCTCAGAGACTTAAATAATGAAATTACCATATCTTGGAGATTGGGAATCCGAGTGACAAGTTTACGCATCCTTCTCGGTTAACAGATTAAGCGAGAACCCTATTATCTTGCGACTCTGCATAGCAGGCGATGTGCTGCGTCACGTCTTGTCTTGTCTTTCGCGATCGTATAGATAGCATTAAAAAGCAAGCACGCGTTTCGGGATGCACGAGTTGCAAACTGTATACGAGTTTGAAAGTACTTACCTTTGAGGCAAAAGTCAGCAGCGTTAGGTAGGGGATCGGCGGTAACGCGGGGTTGGCAAGATAGGTTAGACGCGAGTCGGATATCCCCCGTGGCCAGTACGTAAGGACAATAAGCCAAAAAGTTGGTAAGGCAAGCATGGCGGAGCCGTTAGCCGTTATGAAGCTCAAGGGTGAAGTCAAGATTGTAATTAGCTGGCGCTAAGTTTCGAGGTTTCCCTTGTATTTGCATGCGATCTCAGTCCGGCTGACTGCTTACGACTACCTACGACTACCTACGACTATCTATCTGTCTACTTGTCTTCGATCGTTCCTCAGCTACCCCTTTGGTCCACCTGTACGCTGACCTCTGCCACGAACGCCACGTGATTTCCTTCGCGCGATGTCGAGCCAGTAAAGTCAAAGTCGTTGACCAGGAAACATCGTCATAATCCTGATCGTTCGTTACTACCTAATTTTTGTACTTTTATTACAAGGTAATCGACTGATATTAACTGACACGTTTAAAATAGTCGGAGAAATTGACGTGGAATCCTTCGGAGGTCAGAAAAGGAAATCTTTAAAATCACGCACATCCTCAAAAGGGGATAAAACGAGGAAAAATCGAAGGCCACGGGACAGGGATTACCTTGTGCTATGCGATCTTTACGTGGGCCTCGCGCGTGCAATAGGGTGCAGAGATCGTGTGCGATCATCGGAAGCCACGTCACAAAAGTAATGGCTCGCAACAAGCAAACAACGCGTTCCGCTTCGGCCATTCTGCAACCACGCGTTCGAAAATTCTGAAACGCTAATTCGAATCGTTCTCGAATAACGCGGAAGATTTCGTTGCATGAGAAAACACGCAGGTATACGCGCGCACGCGACACGATTTCGCGATAGAAGGTACGAACAAGGAGAAGCTCCTCGAAACACGTACGGCAATTACAACGACCATTCTGGAAAATAGAGGGTTTCCATCCCACGATTGTTATCTACACGTGTTGTTTATCGATTGTTTCGTTGTCTGCAGGGAACCGGCAACGTACGCGTTGTCGGGGCCGAAAGCACGGCTGCTGGTAATTGCCGGCTGCTAGGAGAAATCTAACGTAAATAGCGATACGTTTTGCCGTTGATCCCAAAGAAGTACATCTCGAACGAGAAACCTAGAATGCTGGAGACGATCGGAGAGGGGACGATCCAGCAGAATCTTGCCATGTATGGTTGAAACTTTTCGAGAGAGGAAACGAGACTGATATCGGTCTCGTCGAAATTTTCACATCCAATTTTCCTTGCATGATCTCGCGATGAACGACTGGAATCGCGAGTATCCTTCGAGGATGCAGGAGTATCGACGTATCCGCGAATTCCTCGGAGAAATCTTGGAACCGGTTGCGTATCGGTCATATCGCACTCTCGATAAATTTGTTTCGCATCCTACCATAACACGTGCAGTAACAGGCGGATCTATGCTGTGCCATTCATCGTAGACAACGGGTAAAAAATTGGCAAAGTACGGGGTGTCTCAGAAATACGTTCGCAAGTATGAAACGGCTTCGAAAACTTGGTAAGCAATTCTGAGAAATCATTGGGAAATTGTCAAGACGTTTAAAAATTATTATCTCGTTCGGATTGAAAACTTTATCAATCTGATCTAACGAAATTTGATCTTCTTCTCTCTCGTTTCAGCAGTTTTGATCGTTGTCTAGCCTGCTGCTCATCATTACCACGCATCTTCTGTGATATTTGAGATAAGCAAACGATTATCCATAATGTATGTGTGTAACCTTTTTGATTTGAGGGTAACCTACCACCTACGCTGGTAAAATTATTCAGTTTCCTTTTGGAACGAAGAACTCGTCCTTAAAGGAGAGTGGAACGCGCCACTCGAGTTTGCCACCTACGTATTTCTGAAACACCCCGCGAACGTAGACGCATGCAAGTTGATGTACCACGAGGGTAGATGATGAAAGAGACAGGAACCCCTTGGACGTCGATTTCGCGGTAAACGTACGGAAGCGTGGTGGATAGAAGAGCAACGCGAGATAAAAGAAAAAGAAGAAACGAGGAAGAACGGAAACAGAGGATGAGGTGTGAAAAGAAATTTGATAGAGGGGTCGACCGATTGGTAATTGGCCGGAAAGATAACGAAAACGGTGGTATTCGCGTTAACGGTGGAAAACGTGAGAGAGAGCGCGAGAGAGAGAGAGAGAGAGAGGATTATCGCGGGGTTGGCGTTTCGATGGAAAGTGGCGGCAGACGAGGATAGAGAGGGATCGCGTGTTGCCGAGAACGCGAGGATGCGGTGTACGATGAACGGGGCGAGCTCGTATTGGTATCGTTGGTACGCGCGCAGTACGGTACACTCCGTTAACGCGCTGCCATTTTCGATAAGAGACGTTGCAAGGACGACGATGATCGCGCGCGACGCGTAGGCAAGCTGCTCGTAAAGTGTTTAGCCAAAGGGAAGGCAGGTGGAGAGGAGGACTCGTCGGAATGGAGTAGATGAGTTAAACTACACGAGGTCTGACGGTAGTAATTGAGTGCCGCTCTGTCTAGTTAGCACCTCGTGCCACCGGCTGACTGCCGTCACTTTATCGGCTAAACGACAGCGATGCGTGACAAATCCATCTTGCCTTAACCGCGGCGACGCCTAGACGGGCTACGTTGATTATCGGCGTACCTCGTTCCGCTCATTTCGGCCTTCCGTTCATCATAGAAGAGACAGGAACGATCGACGCGATCGAAGCTAACGTCGACAGAGCCTTCACCGGAACCTTCGTTCACGGTCGTGTCATCGATCTTTTTCCGTTGCATGCGCGCGACCGGACGCCCGTTAATTACTCTCCGCCGTAAATCAGCCGAATCGTGTTCCCTCGGGTAAAAAACGCGCGTGAAGAAGCTGTCGCGGAAAGAGCAACGGGGAAGGAAGCGAGCAGAGGTGGCAAGCGCAACGATGCGTCGCGAGAAAAGAGAACGTCGACGTCTAGCTCGCGTTTATCTGTCCAGCGGCTTGTCGGAGCAATCCTTGCTTCTTGCGATTAAGCACCATCGAAGATTTACGTGCCACGCTAGAAGAAGATTCGAACTTGCTTCGCTATCTTTTTTCTCGTTCTTCCTTGGTTCGTTCGCGCGCCGAATCCGACTTTGATTCGAGAGTAGGTTGAAAATGAGCTGGTAGGATCGCGCCTGTAAGTTAACACCGGATGCGACCGAGGCGGCCAAACGGACGGTAGTCGGCCAAGATTCGGCAAGTTTGGCTTTCGAGTGAATAATTAAATTACGCGAGCGAGAGATCTCGCGATGGGAGGAGGAACGGGGCAGCTGTGTAAGAAAGAAACACAGGAGGGAAACGAAGCGATGGAAGGGGGAAAATAGGGATGAGAAGAAGCAGGAGAAAGAGGCAGATAGAAAAAGGACGAGAGATAGAAGGGGAGCGTGAGCGAGAACGAAAGAAGGACGCTGGGGTGGAAGATAGAAGGAAACTGAAAGGTGGATGGGAAGAGAAGGCTCAAAGTTGAAATTTCACGCGCCATTGTTCGATTCCGGCAAAGGAATAGGAGTTAGAAGCATTTAGGGAGCGGCAAGCAAGCGCAGGGAGGTGAATTACGGTCGAAGATACGCCGAGACACGGCGAAGAAGCGGAGGGATGCCGTGGAAGAACGGCCGAGGGTGAAGGAGGCCAGGGACAAGCCGAGGGGCTGCTACCGGCACTGAGACTTTAATTCCGAGCTACATCGGCCGGCTAACGGAGCAACGATTCTTCGCCGTAAACGGCTCTTCGATTTCGACTCTGCGTGGCGAAGCGAAATTAATCGTCGGTCGCCTGCTTCGTCGTTGTCTCTTCGCGTTACTTACGTGGTTCGTTCTCCGTTTCTTCTCGTACCTCGCCGCGGCGGTTCCGCATGCGTTGTGTACGTTGCGCGTACTAGAATCGAGGAAGATCGCGAGGACAATCGCGAGGTAGATCGCGAGGACAATATCGCGATCGAGTGGAACTATAAGGAAGCTGTACGACGCTGTAAAGCGAAGTAACCGAAGAAACCGAGGCGAAATGGGTCGAGACGAAAGGATTTAAATGTCGCCCGCGACGTTGACGAAGAAAACGGCGGAGGGGTGCACAGGGGAGAGAGATGGCGAGACAGGGACAGAGATTAGGAGAAAGGAAGAGAGTAAAAGTCCGGTGAAATGAGCACGCGAGGAAGAAGAAGAAAGAGAACGACAAGAAGAGTCGGCGTCGAGGGAGGAGAGGAGGAGCCCGCATTCTCGGAGATTATCGTGCTCGCCATCAGCGTATCACAGCGTCACAGGACAAGATTTATATGTAGAGTTTATTGTCGCTGAGTCCGCCCTACTGCGTTTTATGGATGTTTTTCGAAGGAGCGCTGCCGTCCGTGTGATCTATCGCAGCGTCCTCACCCTTCCACCTCGCTCCTACTCTTCCCTCTCCTTTTCTCTGTTTGACTCTCTCTCTTTCTTTCTTTCTCTCTCTCTCTTTCTCTTACATACCCACCCTCCCCCTTTACACCCCCCGTTCGCTCTTTCTTGCCTTCTCTGTCTCTACCGCTCTAACTCTTCTTCCAGATCTCTCAGCGCTCTGTACTTTGCTCCGATTCGGCAGACGGGGGTGGCGGACCGAAGGGAGTCGGAGGGATCCCTAATGAACGCCACGACGAAGTCTCTCTTTTCTTCTGTATACCGTTCTCGCTTTTCCCTACCAATCTTTCTTCTCCGACTCGTTCCCGTAGCCAACGGCGTGTCGCTCGTTCCACGCATTAACGCGAGATTTATACCGTGGACTCCTTGGACGATATCGCATTTACATTTTTGTCGCATCGCTATAAACCACCTACGTACCCACCGACCTACCGGCGTACATTCCACCAACCCCTATCGCCTTTTATCGCGACTCGCGTTTTAATCGTCGAACGATTCATTCCTCGTTGTATAATTTCCCTTTCCGTGACGGAAATCGTCGGGCGCACGACTCCTTTCGCTTCGGAACTCTTTTATTTTTTCGCTGAGAAGCTCGAAAGCAACGGAGCCGAAAAAAGTCGATCGAACGTATCGCGTCGTGTCGACGCGTCGCAATTGCTATTGTTTTCGATTCCACGCGCATAAACGTGGTATAAACGGAGAGAAGGGAGACTAGAGGGAGAAAGTGGGAGAGATACATGGCGGCAGTATGTTACACGTGTTACCGGCCGGCACGTACGGGTTACGTCCGGCAGTCAATCGCTCTAATACTCGCACTTGGCGCGCCACGTTGCGTACTGGTGACTGTGCGCGTTGCTGTTGGCTCGCCCGCTTCCTCACCCTGTCTCTTGTTCCTTTGTCGTCACCGATTTTTCTTCTTTCAACCGCTGATTATTTACGAAAATACGTGCTTCCAGACTTCAAACTCTTACACCGTGGTCGTGGTACACGGGTGTTCTGACGAACCTCGGACGAATATAACGAAGCATCCAAATGCAAAATTTTTCGAGTCGTTTACGCTTCGACATCGTACAATTCAATGAGACTGACAGCAGTGAACATTGCACATGCGATCGAAGATTTCTTAGACATACGAGACGCTATCTGCCTGAGAAAAGGAGCGAATTTATTAATTTTTGATGTACCTGATAACTTTCTTTAGTATCCAACTAAGAGCGTTATATCTGTTCGAACATTTTCCTATTGATAGAAATTCATCATAAAAAAGTTACGAATTTTTCAAACAACTTCACGTACAATTCAATGAGACTGACAGGAGCGAACATTGCACATACGATCGAAGATTTCTTGGACATACGAGACGCTATCTGCCTGAGAAAAGGAGCGAATTTATTAATTTTCGATGTACCTGATAACTTTCTTTAGTATCCAACTAAGAGCGTTACATCTGTTCGAACATTTTCCTATTTGACAGAAATTCATCATAAAATAGTTACGAATTTTTCGAACAACTTCACATACAGATTCTTATGAGACGTTTCACGCATCATCGACTCTGCTTGTAATCTTGTACGATAGGTTTCGGTTTAGGTTTAGTACATAGTCGCGTACTCATTTTTACATCGACGAACGACTACTGCGCAAGACGTAACCCGAGATACAGGTTGACCGACAGAGTCTGCTACGCCGTAGTATCGCAATCGCTTTACCGAGGCGTACATCACGGACGTCCAGGGCGCTCTGCCCTGAGTTATGCTCGACAATTATACGTATCTACCTGCGCGGTGGGCGTTATTATCATATTATACCGCGTTACCCCTCGTCCACGAACGTCTGCGAGACACGCATGCACATGAATCCAACTCCAGCTGACATTGCAGAGCATCGAGGTCGAAGGTTCGCGGTCCGCAACGCGACGATAAACGGTCCTGACGCTCCTCCTTTGTCCCTCCTCTTCTTGCCCTCTGCAAGGAGGCACTACTCGAGGAAATTCGAATTGTGACGTTATCAGGCTTTACTTCTGACCTACAGCGTCTAATTATTTCTAGTATAGCGAAAATTAGTCCCTGCACGATGAAAGTTGCCTCCAGGCATCTCTCTGGATAAAGTCTCACGCTGGCTGAATTAGGTATCGCGTCACCTAGTCGCGATCAGCAGCTTTGAAACGACGAAATATCGTTTCGACGATTGTTCGCTGTAGCAATAGAAGAGAAGGAAGTATCGTACGAAGGAAGAAAACGGTTAAAAGATCGTCCAATTGCCAGAAACGTAGGTGTCCATGCAGAGATTTCCTTGCGAATTCATTGCGATTTTTTTGTACAATTAACGCGCGTGTATAGGAATTACAAGCTTGAGTGGACCTATCGATGAAATAGTCGCGGTAAATCACATTGTACTGCGTAAAAGTTGCCGCGTGTGGGAAATGGTATCGCGATACAGAGTCTCGCGTGAGAATTTGTCCGGAGGTAAGCCTCGTAGTACAGTTGCTAGCGTAAAAGACAGGTGAAAAACCATCGACGAAAGCAGAAGGCTGCGAAGCTGTTATCGGTGTGACGCATCGATCGAAAGGTCTCGAAGAAACTGAGTGAAACGGAAGTTGGAAGGCAGAGGTAGCTTGCGACTCGACGGGCATCGATCGGCGTATGTCCCCCTCGGCGGGTGACCGGGCCTCGAGCCAAAGCTCGTGCGCTCTGTGGGACGGCTGTGAAAAATCCCTGAATTATGATAATGGTGCCGACATAATGCGATCCAATGAGGCAATCAAGGGGTGGCAGTGGCGTCGGCGGCGGTGGCGGCGGTGGTGTTGCAACGGACGTTGGTTGACGATATCGATGGTCGATGCCGACGTCTATGTCTACGTCTATGTCTATGTCTATGTCTATGTCTATGTCTATGTCTATGTCTATGTCTATGTCTATGTCTATGTCTATGTCGCTGTCGATGTGGATGTCGATGTCGATGTCGATGCGATGTAGATTAGTGTTGGTGCTGGTGTTGGTGTTGGTATCGGTGTCGGTAGCAGTGTCGATGCCGATGCTAGTGTCGATGCCGATACCGACGTTGCGGGGTGACGCGAGTTACGCATCCCGGAATCGTATTAACGTTGCTGGCCACCGAGCCGAGCCGATCCGAACGAGCTCGGCGATCTATGTGTCGGGAACGATACAATACGTGTAGCAGGTATAATTGCCGTCGGTGGGTAGCAGTTGCTCTAGGAGGAGCCGTTCCCATCAATCAGCACCGCTAAACAGTCAAGCGCGAATCACACGCGATCCTACTGTTCGATACTCTAATTGCTCGAACGCGATTTTATATACGTTTTCCGACCATCTCTGCGCGCCCGCTCATCGACTAAACGTTCTCGTTCTGTACGCAGTTGGAAAAATCCGATATCAGTTTCGACGTATATACGTACACACGTGACTGCATCTTTTTTCAAAAAACGAAGGACAACACGCTGGTAAACCAACGCGATAATATTGGGAAAAGAGGAGCCGCGAAAGAAGCCCGCGACTTATTCGAACGTACCACTCGGTAGAGATATGCGCATGCACGCACACGGGCGCGTAGAACGCGCGCGACGCTTACAACACCTACGGTGACGCTCGTTGATGGAACGGGACGCCATGCGGTAGTTATGGGACCACGAGGATGTTAATGACCATAAACAAGCAATCACGGTAATCCGCCATGAGTCACTCGGACTGTCCGGCTGACTACGTTGAGATACGACGTGCCATATGCCCGGCGAAACGGGCTGCAGTTGAATATGCACTACAGCCGTCGGATGTACCATGCCAAATCTCTGATATTTCCGTATAAACCGACCAACGTGGAAATAACGAATTTTCCCGCGCGTTCGTTCGCTTTCCCTTCGTCCCCTTTGCGATTCGATCGAACGATCGTAACGAAGAAAACTGTCTTTCTTAAGAAACTATAGAAAAGTGTAAGCTGCTTGCTTTCTCGTTTATTCGCTTTTTCTTTGCTTCTGATTTTCGTCTGTTTCGTCGTTCATGTAGATCACCGTTCGGTCTCCTTGCGTTTAGGAGGAGAAAGGCAAAAATGGCAACAACCAAAGTCAAGACTGTCGAGTTAGTGACGAGTGATCGAGCGTATGTGCAGCTATACGGACGAAGAGGGGATAAGCGAGCGAGCAAGTAAGCAAGCAGACAGGCAGGCAGGCAGGCAGGCAGTCAGGCAGGCAGGCAGGCAGGCAAGCAAGCTAGCGAGGAAGACCGCGAAAAGTTGGCGATGACGGCGGATGTTATTGGCAGCGAGGCCATTCGTCGCGATGATGGATGCTTGACAGGCGCTCGCTCGCTCGCCAGGCAGTTATAATAAGTAATGGGCTCACTTCCGCTGCCGTCGCTGCCTGAATGCCCGACTGCCTTGCCCGGTTATGCCTCCGATGCCCTGTGAAACCTTCGTGCCTTCGTGCCTTCGTGCTATCGCGTCGTCTCATTCTCTTCCACCTCTTGCTCTTTCTTCGCGATCGTTTCCCGTCCTCTTCTGCGAACGGTCACGCTCCTTTTTCCTCTTTCTTCGTTTCGTGCCGCCCTTCCGTCCGTCCGTCCAGCGTGTTCTCTCTTTCGCCTTTTCATTCCCTGGGGCTGTGAGTGAGGAGTCCCGGCCACTCGTCTTCCTACTCTTTCCATCCGACCTCCGCCTCCTCCTCGTAATAACTACAAATCTGTCACGCATTAATTCTCCGTCCGGCATAAATTCGAGCACGGTACAAGCGGAGAAGGAAAAAGTTATCGCGCGGGGGAGGAGGGCTGGGACGGGAAACCCGACTCACCCCGTTTCGTCTTCACCCCGTGCTCTTACTTTCTCTCGCGCGTCAGGAATTCGAGTCGCTACCCTTTCGCCATCGAGCAAGATGAAAGGGACAGAGGAATCGAGAGCAGATAGGAAACGGAGAAATTGTATGAAACTTGAAAGAAACGCGATTTCACGGTCGGAACTAAAGGAAATACGGTCAAAATCTTGAAATCTCTTTACTTTCCTGATGAATCTTAGCCTTCTATCAATTATTTCTAATCGAATCGTGCTTCTCATTGTACCAAAGTTTCTGTGGTATCTGCTACTCGTAGACTATCGTTGGGGTAATATTATTATTATTATTAAATATTGTTATTATTATTATTTATTGACGGACATTAGCCCTATAATACAACAGAGAAAAGTACATATGGGAGTTACAGAGCCACGAGGGTTAAGCGACGAACGAAACGGAGCAAATACGTCGCTAAACACAGATGTGAAACAAATACGTTACGTTATAAATAATTAGACGATATACGTATATCGCGAAGACCGAGCGTTTAAAGTCGTGAAAGGATACAGAAGAGAGTTGAACTCGATCAGATAATGCGTTAGCATGTGTACATAGCCTGGTAATATCGGGTCGCTGTTTCTGATATCGGTCGCAAGGAAATTAACCCGGAAAACAATGGCATTACGCAAAGGCAGCGAGACACGCGTTAAAATTTATAAGCTGGACAAGCCGAGGGCAATCAACGAAATTACGTAAAACCTTAAACAAGAAAAGAATGTCGGCAATTTTCCTGCTGTTTTCAAACGTGAATACGTTCGATCTACGAAGTACGGAAAGGTAATTATGGTCGCGACTATGCATAGGAACACCGGGGGAGCGAGATTCGAAATGCAAAAATTTTCGACGACGATGTTTTTAAAGATCGAAAGTCCTCTCCTCGGTTCAAACTGGAACGAGGTTAAGAAGTAGAAAATTCCAGCAGGGGTTAAGGTACACGTTTGAATTTGAATTGTTCCTCGACTGCTTCTCCACTTCCAGATTTTTCACCTTCTTTCTCCGAAAGAAGAAACGCACGTCGGAAAAAATCCACGAACGTGAGATGGAATCATCCGCCTAATGGGCGCGTTACAAATAGCGGTACGGTTAGGTTAAGCAACGAAACCGCTGGCGCCGATGAAAAGGGTAACGAGAGAAAGAGAGAGAGAGAGGGAGAAGGAGGAGAGGGTGGAAGGAATAGGGAAGACGATGGTGTTTGCAAACAGTGGAGGCGAAGCGATAGAAGCGAATGAGACGAAGAGGGTTACATCAACGGCCGTGACAAATAACTCTCCTTCAACGGGGGTCTGCGTCATTTAATTTTCCTTAGCCCCAGCGTCGAAATCGATGATCTCCTCTCTCGACTATCTCACCGAAGACGAATGAGATGACTTAGACGGCGTTTCGCCACCTTCCCGGAAGGATGCAGGGTACCCTGGCAAATCGATCGATCGGATACCAATTATTCGTGGAAAATTAACCTTCTGCGTTGGATGCGATCCATCGTTGGCGAGTTAACGTTCGCGGCTATAGAAAGGAGCAGCGCGCGATACGAAATGACGCGTGTCATCGTAGCAGACGCCGTCGTCGTTTCGTCGATCGAGGGATCGTAGAGAGCGAAGTCGAAAATAACGATAGACGCGAAAGTTGGAAAAGCGCTAAACCGGGAAAGAAAAGTCCAATTTGGGGACGATTGTGAATGAATACGCAGGACTATCGGTACCGTTCGGACGATTCTCTCGACATTTACAGCCTTCAATTCGCCCTTCCGAGAAGGCGGCGATGGTGGGCGAGCCAGGAATGTTAATTAAAGCCGTTCGCTCCACGATCTCGCGCTTCGACTAATTAGTCGCGCACAATGCCATCGTGAACGGCGATAGAAGAGAGGCCGTGTAAACGAGCAGGAGCGAGACACGGCCGAGGGAAGGTCGTAGCCGGTCACGGAAAGGCGCGGTAAGTGGCGGAGGGCGGCGTCGAAAGGTGGGAGGATGGGAGCGGAGAAACGGGCAACGTGCAACGGGCAACGGGCAACGGGCAACAGGGAAGAGAGAAAGAAAGGGGATAACGTTGGTGGTGGCGTGGCCGTGGCGATGGTACGGAGGCGCGGATGAAGGGGGATGCAAGGCTGAAGGTAACGAGGCAGGGTGGAGGGAACTGTGTCGGTGGCAGCCGGAGATCACTTCACTCGGAAGCGATGTCCAGGATCTCTCGTTCAAAGAAGCCCGGCGAATGTCAAACCAGTCCCGCTCTCGCATTCACCGTCGTTCCGTTCCGAAAGAAGAATGCCAATTTGCCGAAAGCCCTCTTCGCGGTGGCGAACGTCGTGCGTCGGAATGGAAATTCTGAAGCGAGCGGCTGGAATTCCGGCGAGGGACGGTACTCCGCAAACGATCGATGCTTCCGACATGTTCGACGAAGCTTTCCGACTCGTTCGTTAAGAAGGACCGGTCCCAATCAGTCCTTCCTTTTTCTCCTACTTCTGCCTCTACTATTCTAGCTCACGTCAAGGGAAATTTCATCGTCATCGCGGTATCGACGCGTTCCGCTCTAGATATCCGCTTCGGATCTCTCTTTCTCTTTCTCACTTTCTCTCTGTCGCAGTTTACAACGTCCCAGAGGTTTGGTCCGCGGATTACGAGCCCGCACCACCGACGAGCAGAGACCGCAAAGGACGTCCGACGCCGGAGTTAAGACGATCGTAACCGACAGCGAGGATCTCCTCTTTCCCCACCGACAGACTTTCCCTCGAAATCCGGCGGAAACGATGCTCGTAGGAAAATTCGTATATCGAGGCGACACGAGGCCAGGCGACGCGACGGAACGCGACGGGACTCGCGGATACTACGCGGGCGAGGGGATAATACGGTTAAAGAGGAAGAAGGAAAGAGGAAGAAGCATTCGTAGCGGGGGACCTCATCCAAAGTTACGAATCGCAATTCTTCCATGGCCGTGGTTCCGATTCTGTAAAGTTATGTTATGGCGCAAAGTAAGCGGGATTTATCAAGAAAGTTGGTATAACTTCGCTACGACTATTGATGCAATGAAACGATTGGCTCCGCCTCATTTACCACCCTCAACCCAACCGCTCTCCTCTTCCCCGTGAATTCTCTCCGGCTCGGGCAAAGGTAATCCTTGTTGTCGTTACCCCTTTACCTTGGAGATTCGAACCACTTCGTACTTTCGTCGATTCGTATTCTATTCGACGAAGAGCCAAGCATGTCTAAACGTTCTAATTCCGAACGATCGCCAGGTCAGGCTCGTCTTAATTCTTATTACTTATTTCATATAGTTACGATAGTTGTATCTCAATGAACAATAGTTTTAAGTAATACAGACGATACTATTCATAAATAGTAATTGCTTTAGATATTTTCACGAGTCACCGTATTACTTTTCTGCTAATTCGAAGAAATTCTCTGTAGTTATGAAACCTGAAAGAAAGAGAGTGAGAGAGAGAGAGGCGAGACGCGAATACAGCTTGGTGCGCTTATCAAAGGCAAAGCGGATACGGAGGAGAAATCGGGCAGAGGAGGGCAGGAGAGAAATCGTAGGTTTATCTGAAAATATTATGACCGTGTCGTCCCTGTTCTCGGTGCAAGGTGGCCGCCGGTTTTGATACGTCCCTAGCGTAGCGTAGACTCGTGTACGGTCGTATAGCCAAAGATATATGAACAGGATTGCAATCATGTCCGTGTTACCCGGGAGTGTCCTGTTGGGATAATATAAATATTGTACACTCGTCGTCGTCGACGTCGTAGTTCTCGGTGGTAGAGGCTAACCCGAGAGATAGATCGAGGGTCGAACGTCGAACAGGTAGACAAAATGCTTATAAAGAGGAGAAGAGGAAAAAGAAAAAGAGGTAAACAAAACAAAACAAAAAAAAAAAAAAGGAAAAAAACAGGATCTTGGACGTACAGAAAAGTAGATATAGTAAGATATAGAAACAAAATGAATTCACCTGTGGGACGAGTGGCGATGCTACGTCTCTTGGAATATTAGCCGATATCCTTGGTCATTGGACGCGATATTTACAAGGACAGCGTTCCCAAAGAGTTGGTCTCAAGAAAGGGAAAACTTTCGTCTGGCTTGAAGCTCGGTCGATCGGTGTCGCGACGAAACGAATCGAACGTGAAACCGAGATCGCCAACTAATCCTCGGGAGCAACAGCGAGGGCCGGAGAAGTAGAGGATGAAAAGTCGCGAGAAGGAGAGCGGATAGATGGGGAGAGAGGAAAGTATAGCGGTTGGTATCTGGTGTAGATGGTACGCGGCAGGGAACGGGAAAACCGTACTGGTCAGATAAGATTGCGAAACCAGTGTTCCGGTCCCTAGTGTCCTTTAGCTCCTGGCTTCGGTAAGGAAGATAGCGTTAGCCGACTCCGGAAACGGATTCGGACTCAGTAAACGGAGTTACGTAGCGGTCGTGCTCGTTTCTTCTGATTTTTAGTCAACGATCGCGATAGGTTCGTCTTGGATTTCAGCGTGTACGCTGTACGTCCGTTCGTACTCGCAGCGAAATGGGTCGCGTGCATTGCGTAACTGTGTGTCCGCTGTGTGCGCACGCGTGT
This sequence comes from Bombus pascuorum, assembly GCF_905332965.1. NCBI lineage: Eukaryota > Metazoa > Arthropoda > Insecta > Hymenoptera > Apidae > Bombus > Bombus pascuorum. The sequence goes on along the minus strand of NC_083497.1, from coordinate 12,303,355 downwards.
GTATGTTTGTGTATGTGTATGGGTCAAAAGAAATAAAAGAATCGACGCAGAAGGGGTAAGACGGAGCGAGCGCGAGTAAGCCAGCTAAGCAAGCTCCGTGATGTACTGGCAGGAAAAACTTTCCTAATACCGTCGTCCGTACGGGATTACGCCGGAGATTGAAACGTATATATGTATTTACGAACGTAACCATGCCTCCCGAGAGTACGACAAGCTCACTCGAATCCGTTTCCCTCCCCCTTTTTCCTCCTCTTCCTTTTTCCTTTCGCTCGTGTGTCTCACGCACGCAGCCGCTTACGCTTTACCCCTCTTCTTCTGCCTCGTTGTCTCGTTTCGGAGTGTCCTTCCGTTTTTAACCCTTTCGTTATTTCTCCCCTTCTTTCGCCCCTATATCTCCTTCCTCTTTCCATCTACACGATGTTCTATCCACAGAAAGTTTCTGCGAAACTTCGGCAGCATGTAGCGTTCGTCAAGACAGACAAAAAGGTCTTAATAAACGTGCGTCCAAGTACGATTAACTTTGAAGTTGTAAGACGTTTTCAACTGTGAGAAGAGACTTTATTTCTCGTCTGTCTACGATTCGTCGAGTAAAACGAAGCAAACATCGTACGAATTAACGAACGTAATTTACCAAAGCCGTTCGAACGTACTCGTTATATTTTTCCAAAAATTATATGGAAAATTGAGGTTTCGCTCTCGGACGAGGTACTCGAAACGGCGTTCACCGGCACTCGGAATTCCTGAGAGATGTCTTACCGCGACTCGAAGCACTTCCTCCCTCGAAAGCAGCCCTCGGTCGAATCGTCGGTTTCGCGGCACCCTCCGAGTCGCTTACTTTACCCTTCTGCCTTCTCCTACCTACATTCGTCGCGCGGGCCGCGTTACAAGGGACCAGTATTTATGCACATTGTTGACTGGCACGTGGATTTATGTACGTCCGTTGTATTATGCGTTCTGTCGTCCACCGTGTAAAACCGGTATGCCTGGTACCGTCGTCTCGACTACGCACGCAACACGTATTTCGGATTAACGTCTCCGCGTTTACCCAGAGACGGCGAAAATTCGGTTGGTTTTCGGAAGAAGCTCGGGTTAGTCACGGTACACGCGCTGGCCTCGCGATTCGCGGGTTCATCGTGCAAACGTTTAACGTTTAGCGTATGGTCCGGAGGGCTGGACATCCCGGTTAGATACGCGGTCGAAACGTCGACGAGACGGCGCGGTTGTTTGCGAGTCCTCCTTAGAACATAGCACGGTACAAAGCTAACTGCCGCCCGGTATTCTCCGGCTGACGTGACCCCCGGCAGCGCGAGCATTGTGCCGGTGTTTTCGACCACCGGCTCCGCCGCAAACATCGTCTTACCTCGTCCCACTCGACTCGTCCCACCGCGTGGAATCGACCTCGACCGCGTGGACGGGACAGCGAGGAAACCTTCTTGCTCGTTGCCTCGTTCCTTCGAGCCGAGGCAACCTAACCCCTTCGGGCTACCCTCCCAGCTAACCTTCCCGGCAACGTCCAACGTTTCTGTCACTTGCGAGCGTCCGTCTTGGGTTTCCCCAGCTCCGTCATCACCGGCCGAGCTCCTCGTGCAACACAAAGAGAAAAATCTCGCTATGGTTGCGTTGTCTCGCGTAGCCAAGATTCAATTTTAATTATATAGAATTGGATATATATTAGATCGTTCCAAAAGTTTCTTTCGTTTCATAAGGATATCATAGACGCGCAACGTTTTTCGTTTTATATTCTTTTATTAAATTACGCACGATCGATTTCGTTCTATCAAGATAAAGACCACGACAGACTAGACTCTCGTGTTTGTATAAAGATGCTTTGTTGTAAAAGAAACGTTCTTAGAAAAAAGACGATTTTGACACAACCTGATACTTTGTCCATTTTGATAGTCTTGAAATACTCTGGCTCGCGAAAGTATTTCTCCTGTTGAAAATCCGTTACTAAGAATAAACCGTATGACGACGGTTATGTACCGTAGGAATACAAAATCAAAGATCGATAACGATTATGCGAATTGAAGTTACCGCGCGGACAGACCCTCGAAGGATTTGCGTAATTGCCACCCTTCGAAGTGTGATAGAGGCACAGTGGCGAGGGGAGAAATTTTGCTAAAGCAATTTGCACTTTATATATACCTAACCGAGAAGAAGATTATCATAAAAACCTACTTGTTAAAACTGGAAACCCGGAGTACTTGGATTTTTTAAACTCTGCCGAACCTCGCTACCCTTATATGGCATGCGTGCTGTAAGAAACAGGAATCTCTTTAATCTTTGGACAAAATTATCCTTTCGGAAATCAATGAGCAGTGACACGATCGGAGGATCCAGGCTCGAAGAAGAACGGAAAGATGGTGGATGGTGGTGGAAAGGCTGAAGTCGATGCAGTGACGGTAGTAGCAACGATGGCGGTATATCGGTTGGCGGGACGGCGTTACCATCGGAGGGATTTTAGTGTCTCGGGGAGTAATAACGTCTCGGGGTGTAGATTATACGGTGTCCGGCCAGGAACGGGCGAGTGCCCAGTTGGGTCCTCCGATGATGCAAGGTCCCCCGGTGCCACCCCCGTCCGGACATATATTAGCATTCTAACCAACCATTATTATATGCCTGGTGAGCCGCGTTGGGCCGAGAGTACCACCAACGCCCATGTTGCGTACTTGGACCAAGTTTACCAACAATTCACCGGGGCTCGCGCTCTATAATGGCCCCACGGCTGCTTAATTTATCGCGGTCGTAATTAATAGCTTTGTAATTTTCATACAGGCGTACACGGGCCGCGTCGCGGAATTTATGGATACGTTTTCGCTCGCGATTATCGATTCCGTGCGGTGCTCGACGATAGTCGCGCCGCGCGCTAATCTCCGATGTATTCTTCCGTAACGCGACGCGATATTTCTGCGCGCCGCTTCTCCGTCCAGTCGGCCGACTTCGCGTTTGCGCTTCCTGTTCCGGTGCCGGTTTCGTTCAACGGCTTCGCGTTCGCGCTCTTCGTGTCTGCCGATTCGCCGACCATTCTTCACCTCGCTCGTTGTATCGCTGGAACTGCCAGCGAATCGCATCCTCGTCAAACGTTTATGCGTCGTCATTTGCCGCACGAGCGGACGATATCAATTATTAAATATCCCTTTCGTCTTGTAAGTAGTTCCTTCTTTACGACGCTTAAATATAAAATAAGTAGACGGGTGCAACGGTAAGGTGCTCGCCACGATACCTGGCTGACTTGTGGCTCCATTAGCGCCCCCGGCTGCTAACGTATAGCATAATAAGAGTTTATGTGTCAGGTTGATGCGCCAGAAGTCTACCAGACAAACTCCGCCCGCGCGGCATAGAAACCGTTATATTTTCATTAGACCGCCGAGCCCGTAACGAAGGGTATCTTCGATGAACTCGAAAGAATAGCCAACCGCTTCTAAGTCTTCCAGTAAGACTAACCAGCTACGTTTCAGCTTCTTCTCTTTTTTCTCTCGTTGCACGTCGCAGAGGAGAAGGTGCGATACGAACTCGCGTGTACTTGTACGTTCGTATAGAAGAAATCGAAGGTTCGTTCGTGTGTTAACCAGAAAGCTCGACGAGAACCGAAAGGCTGTAAACGCGTAGGGTGTGGGCGTTGTACGAGAGACGGAAGGAAGGAGGAGAAGAGATAGAGAAAGAAGGGAACAAGGACAAGGGATAGTAAGTGTAACGCGGCATACTCGTCCATACGCAGTCGAGCGGGCGAAGCATTATGCAATCTTGGGGTAAACTTGGCACTTAAAGGGGACGGGGAGTTAATGCAAGGTTGTCAGGCGAGGCAAAGTGTGTGGCGAGGCGAGGCGAGGCGAGGCGAGGCGAGGCGAGGCGAGGCAAGGCAAGCAGAAAGACGATGGCAGGATGCGATGGGCGGTGGACTACGGTTCGAACTCCCTTGGTCGGGTGGTGGCGGGTGGGTGGCTAGTTCGGGCTTGTAAACGTCCAGATGGCCGGTACGAGGGCGAGTTCACAGCCCTCCTTCCGCGATCCCTGCATTTCCCTCCTCGTTCGACTGCTTTAGGTTCGGAGGTACGCGAACGCGCCACGATAGCCCCTTCACTATAGACACCATAGTTGCGGCTGGTTGGCCGTCACCTCTGCGTCGACGCTCCCTTGTCTCTTCGACTGATTCAATTTGCCTGCCGCGTGGCTGTTTAATTACTGGCCGGAGAGTGGACCATGGTCGCGAGCAGGAGGGAACATCGGTGGAAAGGAGACGAGTGCGCTCGCGCGCGAAACAGTATTCCGAGCGAACGAGCGAGCGAGCGAGCTCGGCGTGGAGACGAGAGCGAGCAAGAGGCGTAGAAACGCGAGGCGGACGCCACAGCACCGAAGAAGAGAGACGGCAAGACGGAGAAGCGGAATATCCGCTCGAAACCGACACACCATCGGCATCCCCGTTTATCGTTGTGTTGGTGCCGGCGGTTCCGTTGCCACTAAGACACTAACGGAATAACGGCGCTCGCCGGTGGAGATTGTTGTTGATGCTAAAGTAACGGGCAGCCCTGAGGGGTCGCCGCAACAGAGCACACGGGGAGAAAGAGCCGGATACACGACGAGAAAGCTGACCAGTGGGGGATCGAGAAGAGGCTGGGTCAACCCTGCGACGTGTCTTGCAAACCGAACAACTGTCCTGCACCCTTTCACCCTTTCGGCTCTCGCGCCACTCTTGCACCACTTTTCCCACCTTTCTCCGGCATTTCTATATCTCGCCCTCCTACCTTCTTCTTCCTATCCTTGTGCTCGCTACTACTCCCTTTACCACGTACGTACGTGCACGTACACACACGCGCGCACGACCTCCGATCATCCCTGCCGCCCTCAGTTTGCATTCGTATTCGTATTCGTATTCGTATTCGTATTCGTATTCGCATTCGCATTCGCATCCACGCTCTCTTCTTTCGTGTTCCTTCAGTCGACGATGTCCACCGGCTTTACGCTCGGTTTGGAATACGATTTTACTGCTATCCGATAAAGAAACGGTCGTGGATTCGCTGGAACGTCGTGATCGGTTCGCCATAGGAGTAGATCGAACGGACGAGCAAGACTCGTCTTTTACGGTTACGTGTCTCTGCACGTTTTCTCTTTGGTTTTTACACGAGCTGTCGTTTCTTCTTCTTGTTTACTCGTTTCGTTTCGACTCGAAAGAATGAAAAGTAGATGTTAGGGGAATGATAAGGTGGAATTCACCTCGTCGATTGGACGGCGATTAAGGGAGCGCGACCGAGGCAGGTGCATCGGCCAAAACGAAAAATTCTCGTTGCTCTAGGTGGGTCCGTTGGTTGTCGCGTGGTACGACGCGGAGAATACGGTTGCGGTTGCATCGTCTACACGTATACGAACGCCGGGTTTTATAAGGTAGTGCGCGCACGTGTAGCCGCCGGTGATGACGAAGGCGCGGTAGTGTTGGTTGTTTGCAAGGGGGAGCTGCTTCGTTCGCTGCTCGACACTCGACTCTCGACGCTCGGCAATAAAGTGTGCCTCGACGAGCAAGCTCACGTGTTCGCGTTTAGCATTTATCGAAACTCCGTGCGCGGGAGATCGTAACTCGAAAGTGCAGGCCTGCCTGCGTGTCATGCAGATAGGTTTAAAAGCAGAACGTGCCGTATTTACAAATGCGAGTTTCGCTTTCTTCCTCTTCACCCCCTTCATTCGCGTGGCTCTCCTCGTTGCACTGGAACAGTAACAGGAAAGATACGAGCGAGAAGGAATCGAGTCGGCTTTCGCGGCGATACCGTTGTTCGCCAATTCGGCAAGATTGCTTTTTCCACGACGGCTCTTCTCTCGTTTCACACACGTAAAATGCGAACGATCGTTCGCACGAACGAAAGAAACCGCGCCAGACTCGTGCCTCGTATGTACCGCCACGTTCCACGACGAAGGGTGGGTCAGTGTTGGTTTGCACATTGGATACATCGATCCCGCCGGTGAACGGTAGGTCAAAGTCGAAATTTCGTAGCTCAGCTTCTCGAATGGTCACGATAGTTTAAAATTCGCTGATAAATTTCAGTATGTCGAAGATGAACAAGAATGGAAGAAAAGTAATTATTTTAGTCTGTAATTCGCAGTAATTTCTAACAGAAAAAAGAAGACAGTAACTCGCTATAAAAAGATTACAAGTTAGAATTAAGTTGTCAGTCTTAATAAAGTTTCGCTCATTGGAGTAACAAGTTTGGTAATGGAACAAAGATCCGCGAATGAGCTTTAAAGAATATACAGTTCCTACAAAAGGTGTCTACGCACGATTGTATCATATCATGACGTTGGCATACTAATCGATTAATTTCAAGTACGTTCAATTTCGTCGATATCGTCATGGTAGTAAGTACTTTGGTGTAAGCAGAAAAATTTGGTAGCGCGATATGTCGTTCGGCATCTGGTACGATAAACCGTGATAGATAATCGAAAATTTTACTTTGGTTTCGTCGCAACGTTTCCCGCGATTTCCTAGGGGGGGGGGGGGGAGTTTCCAACTTGTCACCCCTGACCTGTTCATTCTTTTGTTTTAGGAGCTGGATGTCGTTAGTAGTCGGAGGAGCAGGAGAATGGGGGAGACGGCGCGCAGAGAACGGCAAATAAGAAAGAAGAAAGAAAGGGAATAAAGACAGAGGAGGAAGACCGCAAGAGCGGCCTCTCGTCTACGTCAGCGAGAGTTCTGGCTGCCTTAATGGAGACACGTTCACGCGAGCTGCCTCTTACGGCGGCAAAGCCGATTTATCTGCGCCCACGATCCCTTCTCCCTTCACCCTTCTCGGTTCACAGTTCTCCTCTCGGTTGCCTCTCGGTTGCCTCTCGGCCCTCCGCACGCTGCTCTTCCTCCAGCATCTTTCTTCGTTCGGCCCTCGCGCATTTGTTATTCCCTTCTCGCTTGGACGCGTTCCGGCGGCCCTCCAACCCGTTTACAAAGAGGATCGTGTCTTACACGGGGATATTTCACTTTCCCCTGTTCTGCGGGGCGGAGAAGTCGAAGAGTCGCCGGTACGCGCGCGTTCCTCGAGCAACAGAGGGTTGACGAGAGAAGGGTGAGACGCGCGTGAACAACAACTCGGAGAAAAACTGGAAAAAAGTATCCTGGAACTTCCGCAGTGCCGGAAGTGACGCGTTCCCAGCTTCTTATCGCGATCGGTACGCGCTACCGGCTCCGGCGCAGCGTACACTCGCGACGATTAATTTTTGGTCTGGAGATTGGGTCGCCGGGAAGAAGAAGAAGACGAGGGATGGGGGAGAACACGAGAGAAAAAAAGTGAGATATCTCGCGGCTCGAAGAGTGGCCGAGGCCGGAGCGTAAAGAAGGTTCCGGCTGCAGATAAGACCGAACGATATATCGAATCGAAATCGGATCGTAGATCACGAGGGATTCTCCATCGGGCTAGGACGAGGGTGGTGGACGACATCGGCGAACTTTCGAGGGCGCGACGTTGACCGTCTCTTACAGTCGAATCTATATAGCTCGGAGAATGGTGCGCGAAGAGAAATTGGAAAGGAGCGCGGAAGTAGGGTCGCCGCCAGGAGACGTTGGCGGCGGAAGGAGGGACGCGCGTTCTTCTCGCGAGATACGTACGAGCCGCAAGGGGCAAAAGCGGTCGAAGAGGAGAAGGGTGACGGGGGAAGGGTGGTCGGAAAAAGAAGAAGAGGATGAAAGAGGTGAAGGAGAAGAAATAGAAGAAGACGAAGAAGAAGAAGAAGAAGAAGAAGAAGGGAGTGACGAATGCGGTAAACCGTAGAACCGGAACGGCGGAGTTTGCCCAGGAGGCAATGAAGCACGTCAAGGGGATGATGGACGTCTCCGCATAAACCTGACGAGTGACTCGTGGCGCCTTCAGGAACGACTCTGAGGAGCCCCCTACATCACTTTTATTACGGCCGTCCTCATTTTCATATCTCGTAAAACCTCCGGGGCTCTGCTCTTCTCGTCCGCGGACGTGCTTGATATACGTATAATCCACGATCCGACTCGCGTGGCGAAATTATCAGTCTCCCCACTTGTTCCGCCCTTCCGGCCCGACGATCTCGCCCACCACGGGAAACTCTTTTCTTCGCGAACGTGAAGCAATGGAGACGAATCGTCGGTTTCGACGACCGCGACCGCGTCTCTGCGTCTCCTGGCGTTCTATTCTCGGCCACGTCGTCCGAAACTTTAGCCATCGGCTAAACGCGTCCGTCCGTCTTTTCCACGCTCTTATTCGTACGTCCTGAGCACGGCAAGGGGTTTCTCTCAGTCACCGGCAACAGGACTGTGTCGTGAGTGCCGGTACGCTGCCGGCGACAGTGAATGACTGCGCTGCACGTGACACGAGACTGACAGGTTTATGCGAGCGCGTGTGTGGGAACATAAAAGGGAACACGTAGCTAGCTGCATGCCTGCCTGGTTGCCTGGCTGCTTGCTTGCTTGCTTGCTTGCTTGCTTGCTTGCTTGCTTGCTTGCTTGCCCGCCTGCCCGCCTGCCGGTTTGCCCGTGATGTACGTCTGTTTGTGTAAGTGACACGAAGCGAGTGAGTGACGTGTCTCTCTCCGTGGCAGGGTCTAGCCTGTCCCCTTTCCATCGCCCTTCATCCCTCGATGTATGTCCTTGTCCTTTCGATTTCGCCCGGTTACGTCTCCAGAATCGTCGCCGCGACTCTCCGTTACCCTCGATTATCCATTTTTCGCGCGCCTTCGATCTATTCTCTCTCTCTCTCTCCCTCTTTCTCTCGTTCTCGGTTTGAGAGCGATAAATTAACGCGAAAAAGCAAAGGATAGGGAGACGGACAGGGAGGGTGAGTGAGAAAGAGAGAGAGAGAGAGAGAGAGAGTGAGAGAGAGAGAGAGAGAGAGAGAGGAAACGAGATATTTCAAGGGTCTGAAATTTACGCTACAGCAACCAGCGACCTTTCCTTTACTTCCATCTAATTCAAAACTATAAATCGAGGGCGTCTGTTGTATGTATGATGGCGGGCTGGCGCAAACCTGCGAGCTCGTGGAACGAACGAGTGGCAGGGGAAAAGAGAGGGCGAAGAGATTCGTGGAAAGATGAAACGAGAACACACGCGAAAGAGAAGGTCCGAGAGGCAGAGGAGAGAGGGAAAGAGAAGGAGCTAGAGCAAGTGGGGTAGAGGGTAAAGGAGGGTGGATGGAGGGAGACTGCAGAGCCAGAGTAACGTAACAGATGCTGCACAATAAACACCTCCCGTCACTTCGCTCCATAAATCGCGCGGCGGGCTCCTAGAAGAAACATTCAACCTCCATCTACTCCTCATCCTCTTTTCGAACTCAGCCACCATACCAACGCTTCTCGTGGAACGCGCCAGCGCGTCGTGAAGTGTCCGTCTACGGACGACACAAGACCACCGCGCGCTGATCTTTTCCAGGATCGAGCGGTAATCGAGTTTGCGACGCGCTGACGCGTTTATCGTAGCGCGATCGTTGAGCGTAAACGCGCGACACGGTCCGAAGCAGTTGGACGGAGCCGTGAAAGCGAATCAGCTTCGAATCTTCCGTCGTTCGAAGAGAATCGACACGAGGAGACGATACGAGGAGGCGGTGGCGGTTCGTCCCGAGTCAAATGGAATCGCGTCCCCTGTTTCGCGCGATTATTCGGACTGTCGGAGAAGGTGGACGAGCAACGCGTCGTGCGAGGCATCGTGGTCGGCGAAAGGCCAGAGTGTCCGAGGGGGCGGCAGACATGGGATGGGGTGGTATGGTGGACGAGGGCACGAGAAGTGGAAGGAGGAGGTGGATAGGAGACGGAGGTTAGGGGCAACCGTGGCCGCGCGCGGCCGTATTGATCTTATCCCCCGACATGAGAAATGCCCGCCGGTTTAATAAACTCCCGGGACTTATGAAGCACGTCAGGGTGATTCACGGCCGCCTCATTGAGTCGTATTTATACAACCGCGACTGATAGATTTATGGAGGACAGCGCAGCGTGGTCCCTCCTGCCCCCTGCCATCCTGCCCCACTACCCGCTCCACTCCACCACCACCACCCCCTCCCCGAACCGTCTATGTAACAGTCTGTCCATCGGCACCATCGTTTCCTCCGATTGCCTCCTCCGCCACCACCCACCGTTGCCCCCGTCTCGTTCGACTTCTTCGTCGTTTCTTTATCCAGCTGGCCGGTACCGTATTCCGCGAGAAACACGTAATCGCCACATCAACGACGATTCGCGTCTCCTACGTACGATTGGATACGTTAGATTCGTTAAATACGTTAGGCATAACTGTGTACGTACGTAGTTGCGCTATGTAGTCCACTAGGATGTCGAGAAGCAGAAGAACGCGGAGTAAGAGAGGAAGCAAGAAAGAGAAGAAGGATGGATGGAAGGAAGGAAGGAAGGAAGGAAGGAAGGAAGAAAGGTAGGAAGGAAAGGTTGTGGACGGGAGCAGAAGCAGAAGGAGCGGAAGGAGATAGAGAAGGGGCGGGTGGTCGTTCGACGGGCATGGTGGACCATCCATGGATGTCAGGAGGGGTCCATGGCGTCACACACGCACCTCGACTCGCCATCGGCCAAGAGCAAGCAGCCTTATAAAGTAGCCGGGCTACGATTTAATCCGAAATTTATTTCCTCCATTAGTAAGAGCTTGTCTCGGAGCCTCGAGCGTGAGCGAGAGGCTGACGAGGACGACGATGCCTTTCCATCTCTCCACCGTCCTTTTCGCTTCTTACCTGTCTCTCCTCTCCTCTCCTCCTCCCCCTTGTCCCATCTTTCTTTTTCTCTCTTCGTCGTTTCTCACTCTCGGCCTTTCCGCTCTCCCATCTCGCGGGGCCATCGGAATGTTCGTTGGTGCATCGGTGCATCTTAAGTATACCACTACATTATGACTCCTATATCGCCATCTTTATTATATCCGCGATTCACCGGTGTTGGCGCGATCGCGGTTCGACCCAAGTTTCTTCCTCTCGCGCCTTCTCTTCCCTCCTCCTTCTCCTCCGTTTCCTCCGATTCGCTTTGTCTTTGTTCTATTCTCTGTCGTCGACGTGGCTTCCTCTCGCTCGTCCCGAATATACAAAGCCCTGGATCGTGTCGGGTGGTCTCGCGATTCGTACGTTCGACGGGACCGTGGCGTAGATCGTAGAGGACGACGCGATTCGCTCGATGTGGGCCGCGGTCCTTCCCAACAAATCGCCTTTCTTCTTCTTCTTCTTCTTCTTCTTCTCCTTCCTTCAACGTCGTCGGTAAGACGGCTGTGGTAGGTAGAGAGGTTACGCGACCAGATCTCGAAGGGTGGGAGGTTGACGTCTCAGTCAGCGAGAAAGGCAGATGGTGAACCCGAGTGCGTTGATAGCCACGTAAGATTTCTCGTTCCATGCCGACGCGAGCATTCGAACGAGCATTCGAAATTTCAACGTTAGTCGGCCCTAGCCTCTATCGGATTGATCAAGTTGCTTGAATTTAAACGTCGAGCAAGGCTATGGTTACCGTGGATGCTTCTTCTCACCAAGTATCATTCCGACAAACTCGATTCGAATTCTTACGAGCGTACGCATTTCATGGTCCCAATCAATGGAATCAATGGATGATTCAATCGTCGAAACGCGCATCCGCCGTAAACTGGATCTAAGAAGAAGAAAGTGTGCAGACCTAGAAGCGTATTTCGAGTGAAGCAAATGACGGATTCATAACAGTACCGGTGGTCGCGAATTCCGGTCGCTCGACTTGGCGTAACTCGAGTAATCTGTACGAGCTTTTTGGATCTCGAGAATGGGCCGCTATAAATGCAAAAGAAAAATGTACGGGCAACAAGTGGGTGGTGATCGGAGGACCTTATTTCGCGCGAAGTCTGTGGAACGATGCGCGCGTGGTAATAGAACTTTGTCGACGCGAATGCGTCCCGTACGAAAGTAATATGCGCGACTAACGTGGCATCGAACGTCGTCCAAAAAGATCTCCAGATAAGATTCGCAATCGCGTTGTTTTTCGTTGCAGACGGTGGAACGAAAGCTGTAACGATGATGGAGATTCTAATCGAGATCCCTTCGTCGCCAGGCTGCATTCTGTCGTTCGTGAAAATCGTATACCGCGCGCCAGCGGCGAATGCCATTTCCACTCTCGAACGATTGCGAAGGACTCTTACAGTTGCTTCTCGAGCCAACAGATGGCGCGGACGGTGTCAAGGTGACCGGTCGAGAGCTATCAAAAACGAAATTCAAACGAATTTTTACGGAGAAACGATAGACTCGGCTACGTTCAACCATTCGAAGCAACGGAATATCAAAGCAGCGTGTTGGCTGACTTTCCTCGTTCTCTGACCAACGATACGATTCTTTATCCAGATGGATTTAGATCTCTTCGTAAGATATAACTTTCGAGCTGGAAGTTTAAGTAATGTCGTAATTCGTCGTCGTTAAGTAGCCCAAGAACGAAACAAGATTAACGAACAACGTGTAATACGGATTGCTCTTAGCCGACATGTAAGACTCGCATTATCGTAAAATTGACAGGAAGATGAAGAACAAATTTGACATCGATATGAGATGGAAAGAAAATAATTTAGAATCCATACAATAAACCGCGTGAAAATTGTAACGAAATGAAAAATTTCAATCGCTCGTAACGATTGCACAAAATAAAGATCGCGTGGAGCCCGATTTAACAACCGAGATCGATGTCACAGTTACCTGTAACTTTTAAAAATCGCGTTTCATAAGAAAGGTTGGATGAAGAATGACGTTTCTTATAAATTTCGTCACATTTGCTGGTCTGAAAGGCTGCGAACCTTAGACGTTCTCGACCAGCGTCGTTAGAAACCTCTCCCCCGCGACAAAGATTTCTCTTGAGTTGGAATTTTCACGTCTCGTCCACCGCGTTCGATCGTCTATTCCTGTGTCTGAGCGGTCTGCATATCCCGGTAAACGAGCGAAGCGGTGTGCAGGAAATCTAGCTCCCGTGTGTTACACTTACGGCACCCTGTGGACTCGGTTCCCCGTGCTCGCGACTATGGACTACCGTTCGGGAATCTACGCGTCTACGCGAGTCTGCGAATACGCTCGTACGCGATCTATGGTCGCGCGTATAGCTACGTACGCAGCTACGTATACTAAGCGTTGGAATAGTGTGCGCGCGATGGTCACTTGCCATAAATCAGATTCCCGTGAGATAGCAGGCTAGCTGCTTCACTCCGTTGAGTTTTATCGGGCGTACCGGCGCCGCGTGCTAATTAAACTGACGTGAAATAATCGCGGCTGTTTCACGATTGATCGTTGATCGAGGTCGTCCAAGTACCGACGAACATGCTCCTTCTCCCATACGTCGTTGGGAAACAAAACGTGCTTGATCGCTTGTTCGCGTTTCCTTCTTTCTCTTACTCCTTTCACCTCGTTCGAAACGATGCTCGAACGAGTCTATGATTTTGGTACAGTACAGCCTCGTCTATCGGCATTTCCTAAATAAGAACAAACGAACTCGTAGCCGAGTCTCCGTCGAGGCTATAGCTACGTGTATCTCGATGAAGAGTTGCCGCAATAGACAGACAGCACGAATTTCTAGTAATTGGTTCGTAAACCGACGAACATTAGCTCGAAATCGGCAAAATCAAATGGTCTTTGGAAACGCGCTAGAGATTCCTAGTGACGTAATATTCGTAGGAAGGAACTTTTACTTTTTTTCCAATATGAAATCATTTCTCTTGCGATTTACAATTTAAATAGTGCAACTTTACGTTCCTCCTTATTACAATGGCCGTGTCAGCTGTCGTTCTCGTATTCGGACAAATTTTAATTAAATGTTTAAGTACCTTTGTGCGCCACTGTATATAATGGCAAGCGGACGTAATTGCGGAGTGAACAAGATGGATGTGTAATTCGTGGGACGCGAACGGCGGCGCACGATTCGTGCTTGGGACGCATTCCTCGGTCGTACGTCCACCCACGAGACCGACTCGCGTTTTACGTTTGGCGCGAGTTGTTGGTTAAGTAGCGTGGACCGAGGTCGCGGGGTTTGGACGTTCGCCGCGTCGTCGATTGCTTGGAGACGCGCTTTTGCAAAAAGTCGCGAGCGAAAAGAAGAAAAAGAGTTGCGCGTTTGTCGCGAAAGCAAACGCCGACTAGTTTTTTCCCATCGTGTTGCAAAATAGTTTACGCGCCAGTCGTCGGCCAGAAAGACTAAACAGGTTTTCGAGGACGCCGGTAGCAATAAAGACCGATACCAAAGTAGCGTCTAACTTTGTCGAGATATATCCGAGGCGGACGCGGGTTATCTGCTCGCGATGGGCGAATCTCGTATCTAAACTGCGCACAAACATCCCTCGACTTTAAAATATGAAGTGTCCTCGCGATCTTTAGCTCGCGATCAAGGACGTCCCGTGTCTCCTCGCGGTTCATCGTACGCCGCGCTCGAACACGGCCTCTTATCGAATTCGACGCCACCGGCAGCATCGCAATTTACGCGAATCTGTTTTACCAGCGACCTATTAGCTTGCGTTTATAGCGGATGCGTTTTTTGGTGAAAAATCCACTGCGTTAAAGTACGAGTCACTTAAGGTTCAACGTCTCAAAATTTAATCTCCTACTTTGCATAGAACAGTTAAACTTGTTGTTCATTACGAGACCATTGGTCTTTAATACGATATCGAATGGTGTGGCAAGGAACAATACCAAAATCGAGAAAGCCGCGTGATTAAACCTACGACAGAGTTATTATTATTGAGTCATCACGGGGGGATTATGATATCAGAACCGATAAAATAACTTGCACGAGTATAGTAATACACGCGCATTGTTGACGATTCAGACCGGAGGAAATTAACATCGAAGAAATTTCTTTGCTTTTGACGTACAGAAGCGAAGCGTTCTCGTGAAAGCCCGCCAATCTAGATACACGAAGTATTTCACCGTACTTTAGAACGCTATCGTAACTCGTGATATAACGCACTTCATCGCCCGTAGTCCTATCGCGTCACGATGGAACAAAGTCGCACGCGTCAGCCAACGCTTTAAGTACGAGTTGCCTGAAGTTCGGATCAGCCAGTCAAGTCTAAGTTTTACGCCAGCGAAAGATCGAAGACGCGAGTTGCGCGTCGGACGTACGAATCGCATCGTTTCGCACTACGGAAGACTACAGGCGAGGAAAGATGCTGCGCGGTAATTAATGGCGCAGCGAGTCCGTCGCAAATCATGTGGCCCGTCCTATAATTCACGGAGCTGACGCACGTTTAAATAGAGCCCGATAGAGGAGCCGGAGAGACCGTTCGTTCTCGTCTTGCCTTTAGCCTCTCTCTTTCTCCCTCTCTCTCTCTCTCTCTCTCTCTCTCTCTCTCTATCTATCTATCTATCTATCTATCTTTCTTCCCTCTCGGCAAAAAATCTAACGTTTTCGGCTAAGAAATTTGTCTATCAAACTCGATGGACGTTGGAACAGGCGCGAATGTACGGAATTACGATGATCGTCTTAGCGGGGGCAGATTGTGATCTGCAGATAGGCCGTCGAAGCGTTCGAGCGATTTCCGGGGAGACGAGCAGTGGTCTACGAAGAGGGAGCTTGGCCGGACGCGAAATCCGGAGCCACGATCCTGGCGAGCATCGTACACGACGAACCATGGCATCCTCATCCTCCGCTATCGAAAAGCTAGTATTTATAGCTCCATTAAGGCCGGGACTAAATCATCGGTGCAGCCACAACTTTGTTGTATCCAGCCCGGCACTGCCCATCCAATACCTTCCCAGCCGTGCGGACCTCTTGTCTAATATTTCGTTGCTATGGCGTGGTCTACTACGCGCACGCCTGTATATTTCAAGTACCGATATCGGGAGGTTGGAGGATGAAAATTTTACCGGCGAAAGCAGAAACGGCTGAACAGAGAGGCGAAAAGACGGGGAGAAGAAGGAGGAACTGGGCTGCTGTCGCGTCGCTTTCGCTCGAAACGAATCCCCTTTCTCGTTCCAGCGCCCGCACGGTAAACGTTCGGTCCACCTTTGTCGTACCTTGAAATCGCCTTCGAGAAATAGAAGGACCGATTCCTTCCATACCGTTGCATACGCTGGCTCGCCAGAGCATTCGAACGCCGTTAGAAACCTTTTACGAATATATTATATGCGTTGCAGGGAGGAACGTTTCGCGATTTCATTAGCAGCGTAATGTTACGCTACTGCAGCGATTATACGGATAAAGTTTGAAAGAAATCTAAAAATGTGCGTAGAGGCTAAGTGCGTGGTAATATTAGCTCGCGACGTTCATTTTTCATTTTTCGTGCCATTTACACGCTTTCAGCTTTCCTTTCGTTTTCAGTTTCTTCTTTTTAAATATCAATGGACAATTGATCTTGAGATCTTGGAGATTTTAAACGCTGCTACATCGATAAAGCTTCTGTTTTGTTCGATAGATCCCTAACTTTTGTCCATGTCTACTTAAGATGGTCGTAAAGACAGTGACCGATGTTGAAGATCGAAATTCTTTCTCCAAACCTGTCAAACTATTTGTCGAACGATAAAACATTTACCCCCTGACCTGCCAGCAACAGAGACAAATATTATTTATAACAATTGTCGTTATATTTCTCTCGTGAAACTTGTACAACACGAGACGCAGAAAATTGCATGGTCTCTGCGAAGAATATGCTTGAAATGGATATCTCGTGATACTTCTATATACATTTTCAGATTGGCTCGTGTCTCATTACAGTCTTAATGAAATATCCAAACGTTACACATACTGGGCTTGGGCAAAATAATGGAAACACCTCTTATGTGTCATGTACGTATATACACCCCCGTGTGTATGTATTCGCATACTGGCGTATTCGCGGATTTCGCATAAATATCTTGCGAATTTAGCTTCTTTTACGAGTGTAATGTGTCGCCCTACAATTTTAACGTTGCTCTTGGACAATATAAGCAATATTTATCAACAAATGAAATTGGACAAATATTAAGGTACCGTTGATACCGATCGAGTTATTATTATTAAGTTATGGCTAAGCCTGCTTTCGTCTTCATCGATCTTCAGTGCTTGATATCCACTCGAAGCTCTAGATCCAGATTCTACGAGAAACGAACGTATTAAATAAATTGCGCCGTAGAAAAATGTAAATTGGGCGGTAAAATCATCCGAAACATTTTACTTATCGTATTGATGTCATCTTCATTTCTGGTTTGTCTATCTTTCTATTACGTGTTAACGAAATATTAGCAAAGAGTAAGATCACAGGACAATACGTAAATCCATAGGAAGCTGAAGCGGGATATTCGTGAGATATCTGCAACTACGTAAGTGTCCGGATGCTCATAGAAAACGGTGTGTGTACGTACGTATGTGTAATATGCACGTGATACGTACAAAAGTGTTCCCTTTATTTCGACCAAGTCCGTTACGTTTAAAAATTTGATATCAAAGTACTTTCGCGAAACACTACATTCAATTACGTGAATCCCACCTACGAATACGAATACTTTGCGTCGCGTCGAGAACTGTTGGCAGCGGATACGCGGAAGGACAGCGGATGGATCGAAGATGGTTGAAATTCAGCCGATTCCTGGCGGAACAGCGACCGGGAAACCGGCGTTTCATATCGATTCGCGAACGCGGCGAATCGTCGGGAATCGCAAATTCGCGGCTCGATCGCGTTCCTGCGACAACCGCACGAATTCGATCGTGTTCGCTGCACTTGCTACGCTTCGATCCGGTCCGATCCGATCGTGACGCACAGGTAAATCTGTCTCGATGACACGCCGATGTGATGGCGGCAGGATATCGCGGCCCATCGGCTCGTTTAGTATCGTGGAGGGCGTCGAACGTCGAATGTCGAGCATAGAGGATGAGAAGGAGGAGGAGGGAGGCATCGCGTCAACGGCATACATTACGAGTCACATTTACTCGAAGCTGTACACAGCAAACTCCTCGGCAACGAACAGGCAGCGGAATATCCACTGGTATGAGCACCCTCTGCCGTTGACGATACGTTTTGCGCTGTACCGATGAATGTTTATTCTGTCTTTTTTGACAATCTGCTGAAAAACGCCACGCGCAACGTTTGGTCGTATTCGTCAATTCGAGGAAAATTTATTTTAATTTCATTTCATTTCATTCATTCGTTATACGGGTAAGGATCCATCTTCTTTGTCTTTTTTTTCTTTACAAGAATATAATATACGGTGGGAGGAAAACAAGTATCGGGGTCAGATGCTAAGGGAAACGCGTGTTCAAATAGGCTGAACTTGAAACTATCGTAGCGCACATCGCTCGAGTTAGCTAAGACCACGTACACCTCCTTCTTGCGATCCCTTATTTCTCTCTTTCTCTCTCGTTAATGTGGGGAGAAAGTTAATACCATTGCATAAAGCGTGGCCTAACTTACATATACAAACTGTAACATCTGTGTGGCCAAATCTGAAGGAGAAGGACAGAGAGTGGTATAAAAAGACCTAGAGAAATAGGATGCTGTATGGAAGTTGATAACGTTAAGAAGCTGTGGACAGTCGACAAATCCATTTAAGATTTTAAGTAGAAAAATAGCCCCGTCAGCCAATCGCCTGGTAGCAAGTGGATAATATTTTGCCACGATAGGAGTGTAGTCGTGGTCACGAACATTCATCGGACAGCGGGATTTATAAGCAGGGAACCTTAGAAAAAAGTGCTGGATCCACTCTGGCTGGTTTCTTTGTCTGGTCGTACTGGGGTTGCCAGATGACTGAAGTATAGTCGCTGTGAAGGAATACAAGGCAGGAGGGAGAGAATGGTGAAACGATTCTCTTTCTCTCAATTGCTCTCTCAATTCTTAGTCGTCTTCGCGCGAACGATAATGAAATTTTCACTGCAATTTCTGAAAAATCGTATAACGCTATTAAGAAAAACACTTACCTGTTCGCAAGTATTTGTTCATGAACTAATTTGACCCGTGCTTTTGACAGCTATTCTACTTATATATATATATCAGTATAGTAGAACTCGAAATTAAATTAATCGAAACAAAATCTTCAGTAAAAATTTGAAAAATTAAAAAAAAAAAAAAATACAAATGCAGCAATTACTTTGATTCTAAATAGTTAGTATTTTATCCCGCATCTATTTTATATGAAATAAGATTTCGTGGTATGGAGACTTGAGACGCGTCTACGCCTATGCGATCGAAGAGGAGTCGGTCGATCGGTCGATCGGTCGATCGGTCTATCGGTCGATCCTCGTTGCGGTTCGTAGCGACGTTGTACCACGGTCTGGTCGGCCGCTATCCAAGAGCGGCCCTTGTAACATAAAATGCTGATTTTATTTAAACGCCAGCTCCCCTTTCCTCTTCGTTCTCGTCCAGTTTCGTAGCCACCGGTGTATTTATCGCGGGGCATTCCGGCCGGACGTAAGTATGTCGGTCCCTGGTACGCCCGTTAATAATGTCCTTAATCCTCGAGCTCGGGCTCGAGCCCGAACTCTGCGGCGATCCTCCCACCCTTTGCCCGAGCTTTTTTGCATATATCGCGACCGAACGTACACCGAGAACCGACCGAATTCTCGTTTTTCGAGAAGCTTTTTCGACGATACGCGACCTCTACTTTACGACCGTTTCGATCGTCCCGACGTCGCGACCCCCGTCGCCCCTCCGCGCCGCGAAACTCCCGCAGCCACCAACAAACAGTCGTGCAGATCGCCACGCGTCCAGATTACCATCGGCCGCGATGATATACATACGTTGACGCACAAACGGGAAAAACATCCGTTCGAATTATCGAATATACGCGATATATGACGGGGTGAAAAAAAGGTACGGCGTCTGTCGCGCTTCGATCGGCGGAAACGCGCTCGAATTTCGCCGCCCTGTGCGTGAGCGGGCGACGGTTAATGCACGAGCGAGTTTTGTCCAAGAGCTCGTCGTTCAGAAGCTATTAGATCCGTTTGTACGTGCTTATCCAAATATCAGTGAAAACTCTTTTACGCGTCGCTTTTGAAACTCCAACCACGGGAAGTGAGAAATCGATCCTTCCGGATGCTTTGTCACGCTGTTGTGCATTTATACGTAGCTACGGAATTGTCACGCATCTAAGAACGAGCTATCGCAACGCTACGTATGCTGCATCCTCGATAGCGTTGCGTATACGTTGCAACAACGTATCTAAAGGCAAATGGTTGGTTCACGTGGAGACGGAGAATCACCGGCCGACAGATGGAAGGCGACTATCTCGAAAAGAGATACGTTCGGTGAGAATTCCAGTGGACAGAGGTAGAACGGGACGGAGGAAAGTGGGTAGAGAGGAATACGCAAGGAAGATCGTATACAAATTAATTAAAAGACTGTGCAAAACGAACCGGCTCGTCTAATTACCAGGGTGGGCGAGTAGCCTCGTTTGGTGCAACTACGAAAGTTGGGGAGAGCAAGATAGGGGGTTGAGGGCGGTGATGGTGTTGGCTTCCGCGGAACTGAGAAACGCTCGAGTCTCGGGTAACGGTAAGAAGGAGGTTGCGGAGAAGAGAATTTCAGGCCACATCGAGACAACCGGGGCTAAACAGCCATCTAAATGCATCCGAGGTGGCGCTCGCTGCCATTACGGCTGATGGACGCTTATTGACGCGCGCCCTGCCAGCAACCGAGTTGGAGCCTCCAGGCAAGCCCTCCTGGATCCCTCGATGTAGAATATCTCTCTCTTTCTTCGTTCTACGTTTCCTCTCTTCGTCCTTACCGTTGGCCACTGCTTTACCTTCGTACCGGTACAAACCCTGTTTTACACCCCTGCCCCGAGCGCGAAAACACGTCACGGAGGGGACCATCTTCGTCCCTCCCGGGTAATGTCGGAAAAACGTCGCGTGGCTTTAAAACGTATCCAGTGTTGCACTCTGCAACCTTGTCACGAATTCGCCCGCTATCGACGAACCGTTTCCACGACGAATTCTGACGCGTACTCGGGGCGAGCGTGTCGCTGGAAGCCAGAAAGCTTCGCCGCGGCGACTTCTCACGAATCCTTGTACTTTCGTCGCCGCGACGGGATTATCGCGTTATTTATGCGGTAATAATAACGAGTTAGTATAGCGCGCGGGATGTGCTTTATGTTCTTGCGAGCCATTAGGGTTAATATAGCGCCGGGCTCTTTCTCCGCGGTCTCCACGGCTACCGTCCCCCGCGGTTCCTCCATATCCTTCCTTCGTTTCCACGCGAACTCCGGCTTACGAATCGCGCGAGACACGGGTTGCTTTGTATTTCCCGTCGATGCCCCTTAAATTCGACGCAAGACACGGCCGCGGACGAACAACGGCGCGACGCGATGACGTTGCGATTTTTCAGCATCGTCGTACGATTCCGCGGCATCGCGTTTTTTTTTACGACGTATGACACGGCGCGTGAGATTCCGATTTCCATATAATTTTTCTGTATTTCGATGTAGCGCGTTTGCGACGCGCTCTACCCTGCTCACGCGTTTCTAGCGCTGCCGATATCAGAGTGAACGAGGGGAAGAAAAGGCGTGGGTCGTTCCGTGAAATGGTAATAATAGCGCGTCGTTCATCTGCATCGAATCTGAAGCGTGAAGCGATACGTTAAAGGACTTGAAACGGTGACCGACTGAAACACCATCGAGCACGGTAGAACGGTTAAGGGCCCTATGGCTATCTATGGATCGAGGAGGCAAGATGCGCCGCCCCGGGCGTAAAGAACTCGACGAGGAACCTGCTGAGTCCGGCGAGAGAAAGATCGGCTCGGTTGGTCATCGGAAAAGACACGGAGAACCGGCGGCGTCGGTTGATTGGCTCGCATCGATCCGCCGTGCTGGGAGCAATAGATCAACGGAGACACTGACGCCATACTGGTCTCGGCTCCTCTCCTTTTGTCTCTATCTCGCTCTTTCCCATTCTTGCCTCGTTCGCTTCCCCTGCTTTTGTCTCTGTCTGGATCGGTGGCGCGCGCTCGCGAGCAAAAACGACAGAGGGACTGGGACGTCCGAGACACCGAGCCGAACTGAGGACGGGGAGGTGCGTGAAAGCGGCACGAAGGAAGGAGGAGGCGAGGCGATCGTGGAAAAACGAGGCGAGGGATAGACGAGAGAGCGTACGGTACGTAGGTGTTGCGACGTCGCATCGGGATCGAACGCGAGGCAGAACGCGAAGGGAGACGCGAAGAAAACGAACGAAGCAGAAAGAAAAAGGGGCAGACGAAGAGGGGAGGGGCCGCGAGCGAAAGAAAGCAAATGGCCGGGGAGAGACTGGGATCAGCAGCGAAGGGGAAACGGGCGAAGAGAGAAGGCAGAGCCAGAGAGCGAGCTCGCGGCCTTCGCGGCGAGCTGTTGTTCGATTCGGGCCGCACGGTTGCGGAGAATACGAACGGCCGAATTATGAAAATGGTCCTGTGTGACGCGGCAACCACCCTTGCTCGGAGAGATAGCTTCCAGCAATAAACATACCACCCTCGCCAACCCCGTGACTCGCCTTCGATCCTCCGACGACTCGAGTCGCTTACGAACTACACCGGGAACAGGGGGATGAGAGAGACGCGAGTTTCACCGATTCCCTTGCTCGATAAACTCGATGGAAACTCGCAACACGGACCAACCGTTTCTTCCTTCTCTCGTTTCTCGAATCTTGAACCATCACGAAGAAAAACTCGTATAGCGTCCGCTCGCAAAACACGAGACCGGTCATCGACGGTTTCGGGTTGCGGGAACGCAACGACCTATTGCCCTAAAAGCTGCTCGATACGGGCCACGATTTATCCCAGTATTCAGCTCGTAAATTTCCATTTGGACCACTGTTCTTGGCGAATCGCCGCCGAGGGTCGAGAGCGCGGATTCGACGAATTCTGTCTTGCCAGTGTGCACCCGAACGTACGAACGAAACCCCTCGTGTCTCTGCGAAAAGTTCCAACGGCCACACCCGTTGATTCTCGTGTGCCGAGGTCTTCCAGCGTTTTCCAGATCGATCGGTGTCGAAGCGGCAAAGAGCAGAGTATTGGCGGTAACGAGAGCAGATCGCGATATCGATGGATGCACGGTATAAAAGAAACGCCGATCGTGGTTTTTCCTACGTTTCACACCCTTGCTTTCCCTCTCCTCTTCCCTCTTCCTCTCTCTTTCTTCCTCCCGCTCTCTCGTCGTAAATCTTTTCCAGTTGACCTTGATGGACAGGCTTCATACGCTAATTGCCAATTTTTTTGTCTTTTTTATTTTCGGACGACGAGCCGGCTCTGGCCAGTGGTTCAACAGGTGTCGTGGCGGTGGGTCACGGGAAACTTTTATTTGAGCGCACGAGCGAGCGAGGGAACCCGTGAGAGAAATAGGGTGAGGGAGCGAGAAAGCGAGAGGAAGGGGTGGAGAAGGAGGGCGAAAGAGGAACTAGAAAGGAGGGTGAGAGGGGGGAGGGGGGTGTACGCCGAGTTGAGCGAGCGAACGAGCGAGCGGGAGTCTATTAGTTCACCCCGGAAAAACGCGACCCCACCGGATCCCTCTCTCTACGTTGACTCGACCCCGTTGTTTGGTATCGCTGATTTTTTTTTCTTTCTTTCCCCTCTTTTTTTCCATTGAAACGCGTCGACCACCGTAATCGCTCTGTCGAAGCAATCCCTCACTCGGTCCGATCTCACGACAGAAGGTCCGATAATCCTGCGCGTTGTCCGCGCGGACGAGTTTTTCCAACTTTTCCATCGTACACCGTACCGTTACGAGCGCGCGCACGTCGTTAATATTTTCCCTCTTTTATCGAATCCATCCGCGACGTATGCGCGATTGATCTTGTTACCGCGGATCAACCGTGTCTCTTTATCCGGTTTTCTCGCGCTCTCACCGTTTCTTTCTCTTTCGCTTCGTCCTCTATCCCCCCCCCGCCCCTCCTTCCGGCCCCCCTGTTTTCCCTCTCGTTCTTCGTCTCGCGCTGCGGGCTTGAAAATAATTTACAACAATACCAAACTGGCGAACCCGGACAGAAGAGACGAAGGAGTCGGTCGTGACCGTAGAACGGCTCATTGTCATCGAGGACATTGGAGATCGTCCGTGCACGATCATTCTCAACGATCATTCTCGACGATCGATCCGTTTGTCGCGGCGGCAACGCTCCAGCCTCGACCGACTATTCGAAAGGAGTATCCGTTTTCTTTTATTTCTAACTGCTTCCTTCCAATCTCTCCTTTTCTTTTCTCTTTTTCTTTTTGTCCTTTCTTTGACAATCTTCCGACCTCGTCCGATCCCATCTCGTCTCGTCTCATCTTGTCTCGTCTCGTCTTGTCTCGGGGTTCCTACCTATTATAAATCTCTCTCCACGAAAGTCATCGAGTCACGGTTACTGCTTGTGCATATAAACGTGATAACGCGTAAAGTCGTTGATGGTCGAGTGGTAGTGGAAACGGCCGCGCTCTGACCAAATAAAGAAGCTCGTAATAAAAGTAATCCTTGTCCCTGCTAATACGTACATGGTTTCTAAATAATTTAGTAGTCGGTATAGTTCCACTGCCATTTAACGTATTCCGCTCTTTTTGCAAACAACGTACTCTAAAAGGGGGAAATATCCGAAGAGATAGAAGCTCGAAGAGGAAGCAGCGAGGAGAACAGCGGTGTTCGTCGACTATCGTGTTGTATCGGATTTCATTTGCAATCCTTATCGTCAAAGTCGTACAATATTCAATGGAAAAAAATCCAACATAAATTTTTACGCTTCGTTTCCCATAAAACGATACAAGCCAATCCCGAAAACTTGCCATAATTACGACACAATTTGAAGTTCGCTCTAGTTTCAAGTTTAAGTTTCCTACCCTTCAACGACGTGGACTTACATCTCACTCGTCGTTTATTTTTTTAAATTATCACGTCGACTGCTCCGACGTCTTGGACTTTTAGTTCGGCTTAATGCCTCGCTTCGTTTGTAGCACGTTACTTACGTATTTCTAGTCTTGAGAAATTATCGTTTTAGTCCGTGTAAATTTCTATAACGTTATATGTTACGTGTAAATTTCGCGCGTAATATATATGATTCTCATCTTTCTACACCGTTTGCAGGTTTTTCCCCGTTTATAATAAGTAACAGCAGCGGCGATAATAATAGTAACAATAATAATAAACAAATATTCCTGCGAGCGTGCCAATATTTACGAATTCCTGCTCGTCCGAAACCAAACATCACCGACGATGTTTCGAAGCTTTCGAAGACGGTCACAGGAAGAAACGGATCGAAACGCGCGTCACAGCACACCAGAGAGAATGGCAATGAGGTCGCATAGCTGGCACGCCGAATGTAACGAGCCGGCGCTCTTATCTCTTTGCTATTATCTCCGCTCGGCTCGTTTCCATCGGCCTGTTATGGCCGCGTTACCCTAGCCAGCCTATACAAAAGTATTATGCGATATTCGAGGTATCTGCCTAGCTATCGCCGCGGGAAGAACAGCGCGAGAATCTGACAGAGACACCATCGCGTAACAATGCAAGCTCGAATACGTTCCGTCATCTTGGAACACCCCGCGAAAATCCGGCACGCTTCGCGGGTCACCATCGACCCATCGTCCCCTCGAATCGCGTATTCCTCGTCTTTTCCCTTTTTTAAATTCTCTCATCCATCCTCGAATCTCCTCTGATCGTGTATTTACATTGACAGCACTATGGTCACAGTCTTTTACGAGGATATAAATTCTACTCGTCAAAAGGGAAGAAGAAAGATCGTTCGATGTTGATATCCTCGGTTGAATAATTGTCGTACCTTATTCTTCTTTTTATTTCCCCGATTTATCTTCTTCGTGTCGTTGTTTTTTGTTTTTTCTTGCCGTTGTATAAAACACGTTCTCGTTACTTTGTTATTACATCAAAGACATCTGGAAGGTGTCTCTCGATAACATACGACAAGCGTGCTGTCTTTTTTCCAGAAAGTATGAGGCAGAATTTGGAGATGTTGAAGCTCGAACAGACTAGAATAATCCTATCTCATCTGAACGTAATGTGCACATTGATCCACCTGGACGAACGTTCTAATTGAAATTCGTAGAAGGTATTCTAATAGACAAGTCTCCAGGCAATTCGATCAATTAGCGAAAGAATTTTGAAGGAGCGCGTTGTATCGCGCGATCGCTACCGGTGCACCGGGGTCTCCGCGGGCTGAAAACGGCAACCGATCGCGTATAACATCAGCGGAAACCTATACACGACTGTGAGATTTAAAAAATGATTCTGCCGGACGATATTCCGGCCGCGATCGACGCGCAAACATAATATATACACAAATTACAATTCCGCGCTTAAATCCCGTTTAGTCTATCTTTATGCGTCTATGTCGAATCAATATTACGAATACATATTTACGAGCAAATTCACCTCGAAACCACCAATAAGCCGCGGCCTCGTATACATTTCCCAGTGCAATCGTTGCCGATGCATTCGAGGTTTTGATTTTCGTTCTTTGTTCATTTATTTGTTTTTCCCTTTTTACCGAAAAATCTGTCGATTTACGAGGGGCACCGTTTCCATCGCATCGACATTACCGCGCGTATCTGGTTACGCGCTTTCATTCGTTTATTTATCGCACGGAAATTTCGCTGATTAGTATCGTGCGGACTGCACTAATGCGTTGTCTCGTAATTCATCGATTTTAACGGGGCTGACCACGCCGGTCCATTGAATCCGCTTGGTCGCTCGGTCGCTCGCTGACATTTGCGTATCGTGACGAACTTTCAAAAAATTGCGGATAATCTCGCTACGTTTTCCCACTTTCCACCATTTTCCAACTAGCAGCCCGTCCCTCTCCGTTGAAACGTTTCATTTACTATAACCGAAACCGAAGAAAATTAAAGTTCAATCATTTTCCTTTCCGTATCGTTTTTATTTCCTTTAAATCAATCGAATATATTCAATGGTTGTTCCGTAACAACTCGCACAGTATAATTTTACCTCGAAAGCGATAAAACGAAATCTTTCAATATTTTTTCCTATATCTTTTTGAGATTCGTGATTTCTCTCGTGCATGCGTGCGCGCGCTTATCCTTCGACGCGGTGCCATTCTACGGAGTCGCTCGCAAAATTTCGCCGTGTTGGTCGAGATAAGACGGTTGGTTAGAATACTCTGGACTGGAATGGAAATGGACAAAGTTCTAGCGTGGCTTTTAACCGAGCTCCGCTCGATTTGAATCGACTCGACTCGACTCGAGTCTCCCTCTTCTGCAACGCTTTTATGAATCCGTTTCATCTTTCGCGCCTCTGATCGAATTATCGAAACTCGTCGCGAGAACGGGTTTGGTAGACAAGATACACGAGTAATTCGATCTTTTCAGCTAAATTTGCCGTATATTATTACACGTATCGAGCGCAGAAATTCATTTTCCGTCGAATTATAAACTTTATCACGTACTAGTATAAAATAATCTTAACGTTCGTCAGAAATTGCCTAAACAACGACATGACTTCGAAAATATTGATAAATACGACGAGATTCGCGTTAAGCATTCCATGTACTCTTTTCATTTCCATTAAAGGAAATTATTGCCATAGCCCCGGAGAAGATTTATGAAAATGTAACCCGGCGCTTAAAGGATCAAAATGTCGGCAGAGGTTTTTCTAGCTCTGGAATGACGGAATCGAGCCACGTGCGTGGAAAAGTAACACGTGGAGTTCGCGTTACCATTCGCCCAAAGCAAGGCAATAAGTGTGCGCTACAAAGGTTTAAGACGACGAGAAATAAAGGGTAACATCGCGAACACCGCTAACGAAACGGAACGAACCTTTCCTCTAGTGGAAAATTTCGTTGAAAACCAGTGGGACGTGTGGCGATTTTAAGCGAGTGGCGAACCCGCAGTCTGGCAGCCGGCTTCGAGCCGAGAGATTGGATCCCGGAAATGAGACAAACCTATGGAACTCGAAATCTCTGGCTAAAACGGCACGGCGGATAGAGGCGAGCGGTGCTTACCTCGATAGTCGTCGTTATCCAACGATGAATCTACTCTACGATATTCTCTTCCTTCGACCCGAATCTCTTTCTCTTTCTCGCTCCTACGCTTCGTTCGTTATCGTCGCGCCTCTCGCTTCACGACGCGTTCCGACGACTATCCAACTTTACCGCCAAAATTATGGGATCAGGCTGGAGGATCCAGCGTCACGGCCGGAAGGAGCGTTGTTGCGCGGTCACGTTCTCTCGATAGAAATTCCCGCGAGATCCAAGACTGGGCAAAACCCGTATGACGATCAAACGCTGCAGAGTAGCTCGTCGTATGTAAATACGTAGGTCTGTCGATAAGTAAGTCGCTTCTATCTTCCAACTTGTGTCGTAAAATGGATTTGTGGTTGCCATAAGACGACTAGAGGTAGCTACGTATCCCTAGGTGTTACAAATTTTTACTTTTTCCATCTATTAGCCCAGTACGCACGGACATACAACGTTAACCGAGTAATCTTTTCCTTGCTGTTAGTACATACACCGTATCGATTATCGCGTCTCGTACGAATGCGTATAGAGTTTTTTTTTTTTTCTAAACAATTTTGTAACGGCGTCGTTAGTCGCGATATCAATTGTCCGCTCGCGTTACTACACGGCATCCGTCCGTTCCGGCATATTCTATGGAACGCGTATTCGCGGTAACCGCAGCCCAAGTCGATAGAAATCGAACGATCGCGGATTTCAACGATGAACTCGTCGGAAGGTTGGTTGTCGGTGCGTGGTGGAAGCGGCGGTTATCTTCGGTTCATCGACGACACGGAAGGAGAACGAGGGGTAGTGTTGGTCGGTGGGCAGCCGTTTAACGTAGTTTCGGTCGTTCGAGCGGCAAATCCATCAGGCGGGTGCCTCGGCATCGCATCCCCCACGGGGCGGATAAATACTTATTTAACGCGCTTATGCATGCAGCCGCGGTAGCGATACGACCCGTAAATCTGTCCGAGGAAGCACAATGCTGCTAATTATATACATTCCCGTGACGCGAGAGAGGGAGACCAACAGGCAGGGGGGAGGGGGAGGGGGGGAGAGGACGAGCCGGCGAGAGGTCGAAAGGGAGAAAGACGGAGAAAGAGAAGGCGACCTCTGGTACCCTAGGAACGGCGAGCCGTGCTCCGAAACCCTAGCCCCGCGCCTCTTCCCCAAACCGTGTGCCGTCGGCTCAAAAGACTCGCAGATTTATTGCCAAAGAGAGGAGGGAAAATGTCGACCTAAGCTCATACGTACAGCCTTGGCAGTTTGTATGCCCGCGCACTCTCCGTCCAGAGAGACTACGAATCTAGCAAGAGAGACGGACGAAGCGCGCGAGCGAGAATCAGTTGGAAAGGGGAACGGTGGAGCGGGCGAGAGGAAGACGGCGAGTGTGAGATACAGCGAAGAGCGAGAGCGCGAGGATATCGGAAGGGGTGGCTCGTAGAATGAGCGGTGTCGGAGGGTGAAGAAGACGAGGGGGACGCTTGCTAGTGGAGAGGGGTGGCAGGAACTGGCAGCAGAGGAAAGAGAACGAAGCTATAAATTCCATCCCTCCGCGTCTCTGTTCGTCCTGCTATATCGCTGATTTATAAATATGACTGTAGCGAAGTATAATAATACCTACGTATCCACCGGTCCGCGTCGCTGTTCTTTCCCCTTTCGTCTCTTCCCTTGATCGTGTCTAACCGTTCTTCTGCACGCCGACGTGGTCCGTCTTTCGAGTCTCCGTCGTACACGTCTCGATATCTGTTGTCTTGCGGCAATTGGCGTCTCGTCTCGCTCGTCGCTGGTCGAAGAAAATCGAAGAGATCGGCCTCGATTCGTTCGTTACGAGCATCGCTTTTCGATTCTCGGTTGTAGCCGAGGTGTGGCGGAGCCGGTCGGTACGAACGAATCGTCCGATCGAGCGATCGACCACGTGGCGATGGCTGGTGTTCCGCGTCGCGCCGCTCCGCCTTACTTCGACGGTCCGTTACGCCGTCTTGCTCGCCTGGCTGTGCCGTAATTGAAAATTGATTTACGCGAACCAGCCTGTCAGTTGGCCGGGTAAAGACGAGTGCAGGATGCTCGTCCGCTTTTGCGGGGGTAGCTCTCCTCGGCGATGCTGCTGACTGTGGCAGGGAACGGAACGCGGTAGCAAAGAAGCGAAGCAGCGTGGGCGGAGAGAGGGAAAGATGGAACACGGTGGAAAGGTGGACACGGAACAGCGGAGAAAGCATGGCCGGCGTGTTCGTAGCGCAGGGACGTTAGGTTGGTACGCGGAAGAGCATAGGGCGTGAGACGCGAGACGCGCGAGGCGTCGGCTCGAGACGGAGAAGGAAGAACCAGCACGGAGAAATACAAAAACCAGACTCGAACGTGGCATCGTCCCCTCGCGCGGTATAACGTCAGTGGCAGAATATAATCAGGATTTGTAGCGAGGTACGGAGCCGCGGCAGTGTGTACGGCGCGGAGAACGTCCGGGCCAGACCGAGCTCGGGCTCCAGAGAAGGACGAGAGCTACGATACGAGGTTGGAGTGGGCTTCGAGGGGCACGAAGCGGCGGCGCGGGTGAGACGAGCGGCCGTTATTAAGGCGCGACAAGAACTCTGCCGTGATGAGCGAGCCGCCGTGCCAGAAGATACCGGCAGTGATTTATGCGACAGGGACATCCACCGAGCGCATCGAGCGTACCGACCGCACCGTCGCCGAACCCCAGACCACCGGTACTCCCGTGCATCGTCTTCTAACCGGCCGGCCACCACCCTTCCGCGCCGCGTCCTACCGATCGCGCGATCCCTTCGAACGCTCCCTTTCTTCCTTCTCCTTTTTTCATCGTTTCGTCGACGTTTACGAAAACAAGGAGAAAATTCGTGGAGAAACGGCGACCGAGGCAGACAAAGAAGAGAAGTTTCGACCGTCTCGTTTGTTTAAACGTTTTTTTTTTTAAACGTTTATTTTTACGTTAACCCACTGCGATTGAAACGACTAGTGTCTTTCGATCAAAAATGAAAGAACGCGCTATTCTTCGGCTATTATTTGTACGGGGGATCGAGCGAATCGTCGGAGCAAAAGTTGCCTCGCGAACGAGGTTTTGGGCTGGACGCGGTCGAGCGATTTTTCGTAATGGGCACGCAACGTTACCGAAGAAGGAGCGATGCACAGATAGTGACGAAATAATGTCGAAAATAAGGAACGGAAACAAGTTGCGAAGATACGAAAACGTATCGCGATGGAAAATGAAGTTATAATTGAATTAATTATGAAACTAAAGAGATGCTATCTTTACGACTTGAAATACTCGTCTAACATCGCCCCGAAGTCTCGCAACCTTGACTCGTATAAATCGCTATAATCTTCGACTCGTGATCCAATCGATCTGGCTACTTAATTCGCTCGTCCGCATCGAACCTCGGAGAACAATTTTCATTCCAGTGTTCCAGTTTCATTTCCAGCGTTAACCCGAGTCCCCCAATTTCTGTCGTTTTATTCATCCCCGACTTATCTATTTATCTTATCATCGCATCGGTACAAGTCATCTATCTCTCGCTTCTGCCGTTACCAATAAGTCAAAGTTATCCTCGGCAGAGAAAAATACCAGACGTTTCCCAGAGCAGAGAAAGGCAGGCTTTCTCCGGCGTGATTTGTGGCGACCGCTCGCTCAACTCACCGCGGCAATGAGTCGGTCAGTCGTAAATATCCTGGCAGACTCTTAGACGACGGACGGATGGACGGACGCGGAGGATCCTCGAATACCCCAACCATCTCTGGTGAATCGTTCCAGTCAGAATGTCGTACCGTGCCAACGGGATCAACTTCGAACTTCCATTTTCGTTTTGCCCATCTTCCACGGACGGAATCCATCCGTGGTGAGAAAGGATTTTGCCGGATCAATGTCCACATAGGGTCTACCATGCGCTCGAGTTATCTTATTTTCTAGGTAAATTTAATTATCACATAGGAACGAAAAATCTCCATCTTATCCCTGTTTGCTCTTATCGTTTGTAGAATAAAATATTCGATGCTCGTGACAAACGATGATCAAGCTTCAGCTCGACGACGGTTAAGCGATAAGTGACGTTCAGAGTGACGATTTGCAATTGATCGAGCAATCGGAGAACGGAGAACGAGCCGACGAATCTTTCTTGAGTTTCGTAAAAGCACTTTTCGGTGATAATCTTTCCGACGACGACGACGACGACGACGACGACACGAAAGAAGGAGGATCGAATTTGGGATTGATCGGCCGCGACTCGCGATACTTTGTTAACGAACTATCGAGAAAGACGCAGTCGATCGCCTTCCTTGCCGAATTGCCGATCAAACTCACGATCCTTTGGCAACCCACCCACTTAGACGGCGAAGCACGACGGTTCGGCTCCACCCCCCCTTTAAATCACTCATTCTTTAATAATGGACAGATCCTATTATAATACCCGAGATTTATATCCACGGTCCCCTTTTCTTTTTAGCGATAAATTTCATCGTCTCCTCCGCTCTTATTTTTTTACCGTCGATTAGCAAACTGTCGGCCGACGAGCGCGTTGTTCGTAGCGACGACGTCGGAGAAGCGTCTCGTAAATAGTAAGCGTGTTACGTCCTCGTTCGAACGAGGAAGAACGTCGTAAGGAGAAGAACGAAGGAGAGCGCGAGTTCGTCGAGTAACAGCGTCGACGTCGCGTGTGCGCGATCGGCCCGAACCGGACCTATAAATATCGTCGAAACGCATCAAATAAGTCCGAAGCTTTCTCATGTTGCAACGCAAAAAGGGAACGAGCTGAGCGATGACCCGATTCTCGTCGCAACGGTCACCCCTATTTATTGCCGAATTAAAGCGCGACGCCATTAATTTGCATACCACAAGCACGATCGTAAGGGGACGTCAACGCCTGTCCGCGATTGTCCACGCGGCTCTACTATTTTTGCTTTCGGTACTCGATTCTTCCTTCGTGTTCCGTATCCAAGAAAGTTGCGGTACAAGCAATTTTGAGCGACTTTTTTTTCACGTATAAAACCGATTACGAATCGTTGATGTGGTCATCGCTTCTAAGAAAACTCTACATCTGGTCTTTTAGTTTTTTCAAGCACCGAAGCCATCGACAGCGTATAGACAAAAGACTGGGTCGAAGGCAAAGCATAAACGGTAGACAGGCGACGTTGGCCTCAGGGTTTTCAGTCATAGGGTAACACTGCCAACGTGCGGATCTGCATCAGGTTAATTATATTCCGATTTGTATTTACACTTCGGTATTTAAAATATATTTTCTACCTTACGATTTATCCGCGCGTTCGTTTGTATTTGCGTACATCTAATAACCCCAACACGAATTACTAATTATTTATAAACGACAGGATTAATAATTCTTTAGAGCAGACGGGCGAAAGAATCGTCTGTACAATGTACAATATACAGTACGTAGGAAATAAGTGAAAATATTGGACACACGTGTTATATTCTTACCATGTGAAACCGACGGTGCTTTCGCGCAAATCTACAGGCTGTTTCGTCTAACTTGATCGTTTGGAATGTCTCGCTTGTTTTCGATAATATTAAAAAATATTTCGGATAAAAGTTGAATGGTTTCAACAGAATACAAAGAGGACATATAGAGTACTGTATTTTTGTAGAGAACGTCGAACTTGCAGAAAAGCATATGGTCCAACTTAATCGCATATTCTTAAGTGTCTGATGGGCAAGACGCGTCAGTGTGACGTTTTTGCACAAATAATCGGCCATTGAATTGTAAACAACTATGTATATTCGGACAATCTCAAATTCTATCCAGCAACGACTATAATACCAATATTAACATTTTTCGTAAATAGCATAACCTTCTGCTCTCCCTCTCTTCTTGTCTTAGAAAAGAGATTTGAAACAGCCGAAGCTTGCGCATCGGAAATTACTCGAACGTGAGTTTTTTGACGTCTCTCTAAGCGCCGATATCTCGACGGTATAAACATCGACGTTGTTACTTCTTGCACGAAGTCAGAAATACGGTACGCGAGAATCCTTCGTAATCGTACTTCGTAAGTCTTCGTACTTGGAACGAGTAATTTTGTATTCGATGGATCCGAGATGTATCGCCATATTTATACGATATAATCGGTCTCGGCGTTTCTGATCCGGATTCCATCAACGGAAGTAAACGGGCAAAGGATAACGCGGCTGTATGCGTGGATAAAGGAGGCGAGTAGTCGAGGTGGGGCGAGGATTCGAAGGAGAGGTAACGAGCTGCTCGATGCGCGCCATAAATTAGCAATTATTTAATTTTCGTCGGGCTCCGGGTCCTTAGACGGCTCTAAATCAGTCTCCGTTGCAAAAAGCATAGATAACTATGACGCATGGCTCCCGGGAAGAGACAGGGGTGCGCTCACCGGATTGTGGCGGTGGTGACTTGGTTCGGACGAGCAGAGACGCGAAGGGGCCAGGGGAGAAGATACACGATGGGGCTGGAACGGGGAGTGGCAACGAAAACAGGGATGAAAGGAAGAGAATCGAAGGAAGAAAGTCGTCGACAGGGATCGAAGGATCCGCCGCTTTGGCAGTTATAGCGCGAGCACGCGCGAATATCGCGTGCGTCGATATTTTCAGGGTAACGAGCGACGATGGAACTCTTCGACTTAGTTTCTTCTCGTGGATCTTGGCTCGCCTCGAGAACTCCCCCATCTATCCGAGTATACACTCTCGTACGTAAATATTACGACACTTTCGGAGGATGTTAGGACACTTTCCAGATATGGGAAACCGGTACGAAACCGTACGTTTAACGTTCTAGTTGTGTAACGTTTCAACTTATGAAACAAATTGCACGTACATACGTTGCGCGTACATTTTTCCGAATAAGATGGAAACATTTGCAAACGGAGGAGAGTCGATAATCGCAGCGTACGCGATAAATTTCCATCAACTAGCAACTTTGTTGCTACGAAAAGTAATTGGTAAACGATGACCGCGTTTTTTAAATTGACCACGCGAGAAATAAGAGCTCGCGATACTCGCTTTAACTCTGTTGCATGGAGTTTGGTTTGCCGGTTACCGCAAGATCGCGAGAACGAAACTATTTGCAACGTAATTCTGGTCTCGGTACTTAACCGTGTGAAGCGTATCGGTATCGCGTCGATGGCGGTGACGGCGACGATGACGAGGGCGGGAGAAGCGGTAGCGGCGGTAACAGGAGCGGAATCCAAGGCAGAAGCAAACGAACGTGCTTCTGTTCGTCGCAAAGATCGGCGTAGCTGGTTCGTCGGTGTCGCTGGTCGGGCTGGTTGGTTAGTCGTCTGGATAGCCGGATAGCTAGATGGCTGGTTGTACGATAACCGGTGGTGGGTGCTCGGTGGCACCGCCGTTGCTCTTACTTCATCGTTGTGTATGTAAATGCTCGCGGGAGACGAAGACCGGTGGCGTGAAAGGGAACGAGAACGGACGAGAATGTATGTACGTGCGAGTGAGAAAGAGACGACGGGGCTATAGAAGGAGAAAGGGAGAAGAAGCACACGGAGCCGGGCACAATGGCAACTAGTTTTAATTACAAAGTAAGGTGAAGCGATCAATCATAATGATGTACGTGAGGCAGGCGCGGCCTCTGGGGTACCGAGGGTGGGAAGTAGCGTCGAGGAGAAGGACGTGGAAGAAGAGAAGGGAAACGAAAAGGATGAGAAACGAGGGGAAAGAGGGAGGACGGGGGGGCTAGCTGGCGGTGACGCTGCGGGACGAAGGGGGCCTTCGCGTACACTTTGCGTATAATTTACTGGCACTGGATATACCTGAAGTTATGCTATACCGAAGCTGCCGTTGCGCCTCTCCGTTTCGCTGCTCGTTTCACTCTCTCTTCTTCCAACGCTCCGCTTTCGCCAGCGTCGAGCGATAGAGCAAAGGGTTCTTGCACGTACTAGCCTGCCGCTCTGTTTTTCTCTCTTTGCTTCTTTCTGCTTGTTCTCTTTCGACCCACTGCCACACCACCCTCGCATCCACTGCCTCCGCCCTTCGTTGCTTTATCCGTCTCGTTTTCCACCCTTTCTTCATTTTCATCCCATATTCCCCCGGTTCCGATCTCGCTCTCCTCCTCTTCCCCTTTCTTTGTCTTTCGCGCGATTCGTCTCTTCCTCCCTTTCTTCTTTTCAGTCTGCGTTTCTCCCTGTCTATGACTTTGCGCCACGTCTGCCAGACTGGCCACCATAACTCTCGCTCCTTCCCTCCGAAATATCTGATGCGCCACGCGATATTTACGATCGGCAGTCGCTCGGCGAACCCTGGCGCTGAAAGCCTCGCGGCGATGCTTCGCCTCTTTCCGTCCCACTGACTCGCGTCTTGCGTCCGGCCTCCGCAGCGGGCCGACCCGCGGCCTTCGCGTTCGCCTTCCGAATCGATCGATCGAAAAAGGGCGGACGATTTAATGCCAGAATGCAAGAGGCGATCGTAGGTGACGCGATAAGAGACGGAAGTTTGGTCGAGCTTTGCCAAATTCTCGTTGCGAGCAACGATCGCGAACCTAAGTATTTTGGAGCATCGTGACGAACCTTCGATTCGCAGTGTAGTTACAGCGGATCCGTGTTCCGGCAAATATATCATCGTGGCCCTTCGCCTACCTCTACACGGCAATTTATAAAAAACCTAATTACACTGAATTACATTCCCCTGAAAACCATTCGATTCTTCACCGAGCCATTTGTCCACACAGCGATATATAATAGAGCAATAAATATAATTTACGAGTAATTCGTAATTATAGATTAAAATCGGGCACCCTGAATAAAATAAATCCTGAAATTGCTCTCCTGTCAACAAAATAAAAAATCTATCTCGTCACGTTTTTCTGTTACGGTCTATAAAAATGTTTTACGTAACGAAATAAAGTTGGTCGAACAGACCGCGACCTCTGACACCGCCGTTACAACGAAACCGAGCTAGAATAATTGTTTCGTAGGACTAACGGGCTAAATGATCAAATCGCGATCTCCTCGTTGCCGAGAGAAGAAGAAGAAGAGAGAGAGAGAGAGAGAAGCAAGAAGAACGATGCACTTCCAATCTTGTAACCAATGCCGGTGCGCTCCCGTCTCTACGAGACGAATCATTAATGTAAATCACCGCGGTACACTGGTCCAGGGCTAACGATCTCGCGATGCGAGTCTGCTGTCCGTAGCACGATTCAACCGAAGCACGAACGTTGACCGTAACGACGTTTCGGTCCGTGTTATTAGAGTGTCGGATAATGTTCGAACCGTAATTGGTAGAATAACTACGCGAAAAAGATGCTCGGAGTGGCGGTGATACGCGCATTCCGGTTACCTCTGTTCTCAGGCAAATTACCTCCCGCGATGTCGGTTGCTCGCGGCGCAAACAAAACCGCCAACACGTGGCTACGTTGCTTCCAGATCCAAAGAAAAACGAGAACCCGACTGAGAAAAAGTATTACCAGCTTTCGCTCCGTTTCCATTCTTTTATACGTCGACGATTCTTTTTCGTTTGGAATATCGTGTCAATAAATGTTTAAATTTCGTTTATAACCTACCAAACTGTTGCGCAGACGGTGAAACGTTTGCTCCGTAAGTGGAACTTTATAACGACTGAGGGGTAATCAGTGGAAAACGAACGCGTGCCACGTATGTATTATATATATTCAAATTTTCATTTTTTTTTCTCGTTGTACCATTAATTTTCTTTTGCGATGTAGTGCAAATTCCATAATCTTTTTCTTCGCGCTGAAAAACAAATGCGTAACGAAAACGAGACCATGCCATTCTGCTATTCAGGAACAATTAACAGATCTTGATAATCGTTCTCGCTTACGATTTGATTCAAGCACCGTGTAAAACGATTACGATTTCGTATCGCGCTATTTTTATCTTGAATAATAAATCTTTCCTTCGAGTCGCTTCCTTCTAAAATTACAAAACGATGGGCATGTACCTGTTTTTCATTGGGCATCTCGTTTCTTATAGAATTCCATTTACGATGCTTCGTCGTTGTACCTGCAAAATAGACAGCTTTCGAGAGAGAATTCGAATGCTGAAGATGAGCGCATTTCCTTCATCCGCGTATCTATTAGTAGATGTTTGTAACGTCGATGAACGTTTCGCAGAGTTGATCAAAGTAGCTCCGAAACGGTTTGGAAAGCAAAGAGTCGTTGAAAGAAACGCTATAATTATCTATATACGTTCCTTTAAATCTTTCGGTCTATCGATAACAAACGTTGGTTGGCGAAGAAGAATCGAAGCGTTCGTCGAAGGATTCTATGGCGAGAATCGAAGTGGCGCAACGAGGCAAACGATAATCGAGATCAAAGTAACATCGGATGGGTCCATCGCCGTTCGAGGAAAGAAACGAAAAGCGAGGAGAGCGGAAGGAAAACGACAGGTGGTAGTTTGAGTAGCATGTACGCGTATCGAAGCGTACAGGCTACGTCGTTGCTTATCGCGCCTATAGATGCGAGTAATTTCGCGCGACTAATTAGTCTCTCGTTAGTGAACTCGGCCGTTCTACGTAGCGTGAACGTAAAAAGGAGATAATTTCGCGATACAAATTCGCGACTTATCGGCTTGGTCGCTTCGCCGTCCGCCGGCCCGTCCCTCACCTCCCTGGTCCGGCCCCATCGAACTCTCTTCTCCCTCCTCGCGTTCCATCGGTGCGAGTTCGCGAAGCGATTAATTAAATTCTCGGGTAATCAAATATGTCACTCAGCCGTCCAGTTTTAATTAAAGTTCGGACATTATCTATTTGCTTTATCATCGTTGGCTTGACTAGCACCGGCTCGATCGGCGGAGGACAGAAATGGAACCGAGAACGAACGAACAACGACTAGCCGTCGAATCAACAGCGTCGTCCGTCGTCTCCTTTCGCTCGCGATCGCAAAGCTCGAAACCCTCGGAAAGCTCCGTCGTTCTTAGGTACGTCGCGGGCAAAGTACAGGACGACGTTGCGCGCGAATTCCAAATTACAACGACGGTAATTTTACCGCCAAGGAAGACGTCACGTATCGGGACAGCCGTGGAACTCGCGACTTTTCCCCGTCTTTTTGCTTCGCTCTCTCGCCTCGATTAGAGTTTCCGACGTTCGTTTGCTGCCGCAACCGCAGCCGTTGCCGCCTTCGTCTCTCTCTCTCTCTCTCTCTGTCTCTGTCGTTCTCTCTGGTCGTTGCCTGTCCTCCCCCGTTTCCTTGTAGCCGCGTCTGCCTCCATTGGTAAGACGGTTTTACGTCTTATGAGTTCCCAACTGCGGCACCTCTTCTATTCCTCGCAATGATTTCGTCGCAATCACCCTCATCCTACCCGGTGCCAGAACCCTCGACGGGGCGGTAATATCGGAGAATGGCGCGACGAAACTACGAGAGGCGGAGAAGCCGACCGACACTTTTGTCAATACACCGAGAACGAAGGAGAAAGACAACCGTCGAAAAGGATGGTCTCTCTCAGCCGGCGTTGCTGCTATAAAGACCACTCGTGTCATTTCGCAATGACGAAACTTTACCCGAATTTTCTCTTCTCTACCCTCTTCCATTCCCAACGCCACACACCCCCGCGTCCTTCTTTCGCGTGCTCATCCTCTTTCCGCGGAGCTACCTCCGCATCGCCCCTTTCTTATCCGCTCTCCAACCAAAGATAGAGCGAGTTTGTTAGGCGAAGCAGCTTGGTAGTTGCCGTAATCATCGTCGCATCGCTCTTCGCAACCTTCCAACCGACCCTTTCGATTTTTCGTTCGATCCACGCCTTTTCTACGTGTAGTTTATCGCTGTTGTTTCTCAGAATGAATTAGTAGAAGCAGGCTGTGCGCTGTTCGTCGATCGAAAGGCGGCATCTCGAACAACCTAGAGAAACGATCGGAGACGTCGTCGGCGTGAAACGTTTTAGTTTCGAATAATTTTACAAATATTCTTTTTTACGGGAAGCTCGTGCGATCGTTGCGTCAGGTTCGATTTTCGAGTAACGCGCGCGACGTGTATCACGCTGCAATTTTAGATCTACTTTGATGTTAGAAATATACGAGCGAATAAAAAATGAAAGAGCGCGTCAAGTTGGAACGTATGGTTGTATCCTGATCGGTTCGGAGATCGTACTTAGCATGGTGAAACAAACGATCGTTGGAGGAAACGATCTGGTATAAAGACTCGGCTAAAAGCACAAAAGAGTCGCCAGGGTGGCTGACTTTGGAGACACTTGTGGAGAGAAAGGGACAGAGGCAAGAAGGTTAAAAAGAAGAAGGAGTAGAAGAAACGAACTACGTGGAAGACGTAGTGTAAACGGAGCACGATGGAAGGACACGGTCGCATTTGATATGGACCGTAGATAGCTGGTAACGTACGCCGGGCGCGGACTCGCTGTCATGCGGCTACATAGCTGCCTACGAAGCGTTCACGTGTGTATATGGTTCGAGGCCGACATCGGCCCGTTTCTCGACCAGGTAGAGGAGCCGGGTGCGCCGTAGATGCACGTAGATGCGCGCGTAAGCCCGGCGGTTTTACGATGCGATGGTTTCGCGTTAGTCCGTTCCGTTCCTCGAATCCTATGCTGGTCGTCGGTTGGAGTAGGTGGGTATTCGCGGGCCGCGTCAAATCCTGAGAATCGAAGCGCGTCGTATTATTTATACGGGCGGAATGGTAGCGGATTGTCGGTTAGGTAGGATGGGATGGGTGACGGTGACCGGTGTCGTCGAGAGAGGTAACCGGTGGTAGCAGCGACGCTGGGGCTTCCACTGTGTTCGCCAGTGGTTGATGCCGTTGCCGGTGCCAGTGTGCCGTTGCTGAAGCATCGTTGAATCGTTGCGGAGCGGTGCGCGGAGCGGTACGGTGGTGCGGTGCCGCCGGTGCTGGCCGATAGCGACGACCAAGCCTCTACGGTGCTCCCGGTCACGACTCGCGGGCTCCCGTATTTGAATACAATGCATTATATTGTCCGCGTTATATCATATATCTCCCGGCTAAATAAACACCGTCTCAATATTTAGGCTCGCGAACCGCCCCGTCCAGGCACAGCCGCCGCACGTACTTACGTACGACAGTGTATACCTGTGCCTCCTCTCGGTCTTCGCCTCCGCCTCCACCTCCGACTAAAGAGAGTTCAGGGTCGCGGCAGCGCGTCCACGAGCTTTCCATCTACGACCGGGTGGAGTTTCTGGTGCGCCAGATCTAACCATCTTCGAGTCGAACGAGAAGGTTACGGTATCGGGGGCGGGGGAGAAAAAGAAACGAGAGAAACGAGAATAGGATGGAAGATACGTATTAGCTTCGGAGAGTCCCTATCGACGCGTGTCGTGCCATCTCGCGGCCGTGTTCGTGGTAATCCGATACGTCAGGCCGACGTCAATTGACATTTAACATGCAGCCGTGCACTCGCCGTTATATGGATCTGTTGGCGCAGTGTATCGCCCCGGGTTTATGATCTCATCGGCCGATTGATTTATGTCGGCAATTATAGCGTAGCTAGGAGTGACGCACGGCTCCGTGTCCCGAATGAGTTATGGGTGTTAATCTCGGGAAAACCAATGAAGGGCGGCTCTCCGACGCGACGGCCGGCAGCGTCGACGATCGTTCCTCGTCCCATGCTTCTCGTCGCTTTTCGTCGTTAAACGCACCTTCTCGCTCCTTTCCACGGTGTTCTTCGTTTCCTTCGTTTCCTTCGTTGCCACGAAACCACGAAGCTGTCTCGATCGGCAGGCAATCGTCGCGTCGCATCGTCAGTCGACGCACGAACGATCGCGCCGTCTTCCTAATCCGCCAACATCCGATCGCGCGTGGACGCTCGCCGTTTTGCCATTTGGCCGATCGCCAATCCGCCGTCTCGCCGAACCTCCGAAATATTAATGATCTTTAACGCCGACTGGCTCTCGTGCAACCAGCGTCACCCCAGTTCCAACGATCGCGAACGGAGAAAACGTTGCTTGTATAGCGATCGCGAGTCTCAGATTGTCTCTCGCGACGCGTCCCTCCTCCCTTCCGCCGCTTCGTCTCACGTTCAGGTAAATCTTACGTTCGCGTGCACGAGCTTGCACGAGCTGCGCAAAGCCAGCCGGCAGAAGAAAGGGAACGAACGCAGCCTTGGAAGTTATTGCTCTGTCCCGCGTAAAACATAATTAGATGACGCTCGAGCGAAGCGATGCCGCTTCTCTTCGCTTCTCTTCTCATCTCTTCTCTTCTCTTCTCATCTCTTCTCTTCTAGCAAGTCACGACCGTGGCTCTCAACCGTGTGATCTACCGTTTCGGACGCGTGCTCGATCGATGATTCGCAGATCGGCGTGCTGCAACTTGAAAACGAAAGAGCTAAATCACGCGACGCTCGTCGCATCGGTCAGCTTCGCTGTATCGTGTCTCATCAGGGTTGGCGAGCACAGGCTATACGATAATTTCCGCTCGCGGATCTACGATGTCTTGGGAGGACGAGAAAGGAGATCGAAAGAGAGACGCCGAGAGGATCGAGGACAGGGTGAGCGGAAGAAAAGGGAGCGGAGAAGGCGAGAGGGATATTTACATTGCTAATGTATCGTCGGCCTAACTTCTAATTAAACAAATTCGCACAACTCAGCGCACCGCGCGGTTGCCTCGTGGAATTGCTCTGA
Organism: Bombus pascuorum; assembly: GCF_905332965.1. Classification (NCBI taxonomy): domain Eukaryota; kingdom Metazoa; phylum Arthropoda; class Insecta; order Hymenoptera; family Apidae; genus Bombus; species Bombus pascuorum. Next base: position 12,261,066 of record NC_083497.1, on the reverse strand, counting down.
GAAAAGAAACGGAAGGGAGAAGAGAGAAAGGGAAGAAACAGAGGTCCCCGGTGTATGTACTCGGCGGTGGCAGCGGGGAAGTGGGAAACCAAGGGGAAACTCCCTTCTTGCTGGAGGGGTCGCTCGTTAGCGCTCTTAACGCGACTTACCGCCTGGAGCGCGAGCCTCTAGTCCCTCCCCGATTCATCGAGAAGGAGGAATGAATATTTATAAGAAACTGCAAAATAGTAGTCTAATCTTTTCTCTTTTTACTTTCGCTTCTCTCTTCCACCGTATCATTTCCCTTCTCATGCTCGCTCGTTGCTTTTACCTCGTGCACGGTGTCGCCTCTCTCTCTCTCTCTCTCTCTCTTTCTCTTTCCCTTTCTGTTCTCGCTTGTATTTTCCGCCTCGCGAGGCTCTGTCTCCAGAGACGGGTACTTTTCTTCCCGAGTCTAGTTTATCGTTATCTTGCATCGCCGTTTTGTTGCCTTTGCTTTCGTATTACCCTTAGTTCGTAATCACGATACGTACTCGCAGTTTGATGCAGTCTGCACGATCGAAGATTCGTCCGGAAGAACTGGCGGAGACGAGGGTGGAAAAGCGCTCGATCGAGGTACCGTGCAAAGCTGGAAAGAAGACTAGCCGAAGGAACGCGGCTTTGATTCGTCGAAATTGATTAGATCGGCTAACTTAAATTATCCATTTTCTATTAAAATATCCTTCGCGCGTAACCATACCGTTCTTACGAGCTTTCTTCGAGTTCTTGCTTTTTACGGTATCCCAAAACATTCTTGAATGCTCTTGCAAGTTTCTGAAATATCTTGCAATAGCTTTCACCGCTGTAATATACGCGACCTTGGTCGTTTTAAGCTAAGCGAAAGTTTAAACGAAAATATGGAGAAAACCGAAGAATCCGCTTAAAATTACCGATCGACGAACCAGCCTGGAAATAGAGAAACGGAAGTGGAAGAACGAACGTACGTTTCTTCGTATTCGTCAAAATTTTGTAAATGTCACTTGCGTTCGAAAGACCTACGTCTTGCACCAAATTGTTCTCCTCTTGGATCATGTCGCGACGAAATCCTGCCGTTTACTCACAACGTAACGTTTAATATCGGAAAACCAATCACAGACCAGTCAACTTTTCGTTGCACGATGTTCGCCTTGCGATTAATCGAATTTGGTACGAAGAATTTTGCGTAATAGCGATTAAGACGATAGATGGCCTCCTTAGACAGTTTAAAAAGAAAAAGTACTTGAACAGCGATTCTTCGAGTTTCGAGAGATTTTACGCGAAGTTTATCTCAGTCGAAGACTAATCGTCGTCCGCGCGGTCAGTCGATGGTCTTCCTTCCAACTCTGCATAGCAGAAGAATCTCGTTGACAACGCTTAACGTGACATCCATTAACACGCCTTTGATTTATTCGGTCGACTCGAGCTACGACGACGGAGCGTAGGCCGCGCTGCTACGTGCTATCTAGTGGCGTTTCCTGTAATCGATTTAATCGACTCGGATTAATATCTATCGTGCGCGTCGATTAAAGTAAACGATGTACTCGCGGGTTCTCCGCGTCGTATCGCATCCGCGTACGAATTATCCAACGATTAGCCGGATAAATCGCTAGTTCTCGAATTAAGGTCCCGATCTTCTCGATCGTATCGAATCTGTGGAAGCGGACGGCGAGGTAACGTTGATGGAAAACGCGGAAAGATCGGTGAAAAGATAGAACGAGCGAACATGTTGGACGTTCGACAGGCACCGGTGTCCAAAGCGGGTCCCTCGCCTCTTTTCAGCGACGCGATGTCTACTATCTGTGCTAACTTCCGGCGTCTCGGTTGCCTCGATTATGGCGTAATAAAACATCGTCACGACACCTGCGTACCTGACATAGACCCTTTTCTGCTCGATAACGAAAAATTCACAGAACCGGATCTATACGGTGGCCGCAAAATTCGCGCTTGCCGGTCCTGTAGTTATTTTCCTTGACGATACGTTGTCGACCAAACGCGACACTGAAAATACTACAAGCTTTTTCAGCTGTAAGATACGTACAGGGTGTTCCACCCGACAAGATCTCGATGCAACGTTTCGCTCAACTTTAATTTGTTCACCGCTTCGCGTCTTTTCCGCTCCTTTCTGCGTCAAGTTTCGTAAATCACAGCGCAAATATGCGTAAAACTAACAACTTGTCGATAAATAAATAAGTTAATACCTTTTGATGAATCGCGAGTCACCTCTGAGAATTCAGATTGAACCTCAGAGGATGTCACCAAGTGACATAGAAACCGCGATATCGCGAAAGCGGTCCGGTCTTGTACTCTTCGTACTAACCTTCGATCAGTATCGTTGTATCCTAGATAACTCGCAAGACTTTGGGTTAAGTCGTTCAGTTGATCAAAGCGCTTTGCTTAAATTTTATCAAGCATATGCTGTATCCTGAAACCTCGTATCACTCGTGCCGGTATCGTAGCGATGCCGATCGAAAGTTAAAATACTTTCTTAAAAAGGAAAAAACCAACGAAAACGTGTTCGTCGTACTTTTTTCGTTGTACCCTTCGTATGGTTTGCTCGAGAACTTATTGCCAGGGGTTGTGTACAGTCCTCGGCAGCCTGGTGTCCAGCTGCTCGCGGAGAAAACGTACTCGCCGACGCGTGGAGAAGATTAACCGCGGCTACCGTGAACACCGGCGTAGGCGTGCATCTTGCTTCCGTGAGTCGTGCTTTGTCGCGAGTCGCAGCTACACGATACGACCTTGAAATTGGTGAACGCCATCGGAGTGGCAACCGGATCGAGTCGATCGGTTCCGACGATGATTTCATGCACGTTTTTCAGAGAACCGATCGATTCTAGAGCGAAAGGTCGCCTCTACTCCATCGTAGCTATATTATACTATACGTATATATGTGTCTTGCCCTTGACGATCGACTGTCGAGACGTGTGTAGGTGCGGACCGGCAGAACGAACGTACGAGCGGCACTTTGTGGGGTCGTAAAACAACAGCAGCCTTGTAAATCTGTGCCCGAGTGTGCCAGCCCTGACAGATTCTCGCCCCACCTCCTCTTCTTCTTCTTCCTGCGATTCTACGCTCGTCTCGCGTTAGCGCATCGCAGCCGCACTCGCGTGCACACGCATACCCGCGTTCCTACTCGCACCGGCGCTACCTGTACCACCGACATGTATCTTGCCGCTCTATTTCGCACTGTTTCTTCGCCCGATCTCGTGTTTCTGCTTGTTCGCGGCGATCGTTTCCTACCGACGTACCCCGCATCTTCCTCCCACCCTTCTATAAACGTCTCCTAAATTCAATTTTTCCCCAATTTTCACGATAGCAACAGGGCTTCTCTAACGTGGCACACGCGAGAAGGGTTTTCGGCATTACGTCGCGGTAATCTGAAATTTTTGTAATATCGTAAGGTTTGTTAAATGTCCGTGTCGTATCTTTCTGTTCGTCGATGCATCGTGTGGATACAGAAAGCATTTGCACGAAGTTTCTCCGCCGTGTTTTATTTTTCATTGTTACAGCGCGGAATTTTTGTAGTTCTATAAACGTACGATCAAGTGGCACTGATTAACTTATACCAGCGCGAATCGAATATTACTTGAACCTAATTAACTTGCGACGTATATGTTTGTAGTTCAAGTATGCAAATTTTAACGCGGCTATATATGCGCAATTTTACTGTCGTAAAATTCGCCGTACGCCAGACAAGGAGAGAGAACACAGTTCTTTAATGTTTTCCTCGTTTTTCATGCGACAAGTTTTACGACGCCAAAGTTAAAATACCTTTCGAATCGATCGTTCGTTCGACCCAAGTACCTTGAGAAGTACCTTTGTGGAGAATTAAAAAGTGCATCGAATAGAAATGGATAGTTCCATTCGAAGAAGCAAAGGTCAGCTTGAAATCCCAAAACATGGTAAATTTTACTCGAAATATTTTTTCCGATAATGAAGAGTTTAGAGGATAATTTCGTGGATAGATTAAAATGAGACACTCTGTGCGTACTTTGTTTCGTTTCCTCTGTTGCGCTACGATTATAGTTTTATCTGTCTACACGAAGGTTACGCTACGTTTCCAACGGATACGAAAGGTTGAGAACCAGCACAGCGGTAGAGTAATTGTCGAAACGAATCAAACACGAGGATCGATCTTTCCTCGGCGATTAACTGATAGTCGTGGAATATGAGTTAACGCGTCGGCAATCGAGTTACCAGTCTCCTGGATACGATATAATTTCGTTATTCAGGACAATTCGTAAAGAAACGAATTAGAAGATACAAATAAATGTACATACTTGCTGTTGCCATTTAGTATCGTATCACGTTCGTTTCGTACGGATTATGGTCACGATTCGACAAATATAAATTCTCGGAACATCCGGAACATTACGATCCCTTTAATTTCAACTACAGCTTCAATGGCTCAGACTGAAGATCTGTAAAATAAGATCAATACCCTGAACCAAATATGGCGCGATGACAATGAATAATCAAACAGCTACTAAAAAAATGATAAGCTAAGACGTTGAGAGAATTCACGATCAAAGCTGTCCGTACATAAAATTCCACATTTTTGCAGACTACCGCGACAATTTTGTCGAAGCGGTCATCGCTTCTAAGAAAGCTCTACATCTGGTCTTTTAGTTTTTTCCAAGCACCGAAGCCATCGACGAAAGACTAGGACGAAGGCAGACCATAAACGGTAGACAGGCGACGATGGCTTCAGGGTTTTCAGTCATAGAGTAACGCTGCCAGCGCGCGGATCTGCATCGGCTCGTATCATATTCCGATTGGTATTTACACTGTAGTATTTAAAAATATTTATTTTCTAACTTAGAATTTATCCACGCGTTCCTTTGTATTCGCATACATCTAACAACCTCGACGAATTTCGATCGAGCTTCAACCGAGTGTCCAAGCAATATCGTTAAATGAATGGAGAAACGCATAGCTGTTTTGTAAACCTTGAACGCGAACGATCATCGCGCCGCTATGACAGACAAAAGTGGAACGTCGTAAAGCTGTCTAATTTGCAATGCAAATATCGCGTAAGATTTCTCCGCTGTGACGCGGGATTTTTATTGTTCCACCATGGAATATCCTTAAGCCCTGTTGTTCACGGTACACGGGGCCCCGTGTAAACCGAGGAACGAACGTTGGCGAGTCTCGCGTCTCTACACGGATAGTAGCTTACCTGATCAGACGCGTCTTACCCTTATCCTTACTCTTACCCCTTAAGCGCGACTTCTTTTTTGCGCGGTGGTCTCTTAGCATGCGCGCGCGGCCGTCGTAAAGTAGATGTACTTACAGATCGCGCGTATCTTACGAAACTAAATTGGAACGGGACGGTGTGTCCGGGTGGGGAGTTTGCGGAAAGTAAAACGGCGAGATAGAGAAGCGAAAGTGCCGGCGGGGAGGAAAGGGACGAGCGGAGGCGAAGAGAAGAAGGGAAATCCGCGGATAGGGGAAGAGAAAGAGGACGGAGAAGGACGCGCGAGAAGAGCGCGAACGCGAACACCCACCGGCCAGCATACCCGGTTAGCTTGTCCCACGCATTCCCGGTCGACTGACGTCTTCATCGGCTAGTTGGGCGGAGGACTCGCGTTCCGAGAGAATTCGAATTTTCGTCGAAGTTGCAGGCTGCTTCGACGTTTGAGTTTTTGGCGAAAGCGTTAGATCGGCGACAGCGGGTCTCCGTTGCACGATACAGCCGATATTATCGGTGAAATATGACAAGTTGTAAATTAGGAATTTACAAATGCCGATAAATTCTCTTACAATAGGACGTATAAAATAGAATAATCACGAATTGAGATGAAAAATTAAGTTGTATAGGAGTTACGTGTCACCTGGATTCATCGCCTTTGACAGTTTTAGGTTACATAAAGTGATAATCATAGATATTTATACTAGTCTTCTGCTATGAAATTTTGATATATTAAAAGTATACGAAAGAATAGAAAGTCTATATTCGATGTAATAAATTATAGTGATAAAGGAGCAATTATTTCCGAGATGTAGAGAAAATAATAGCGTTTCGAAGGTTTCATGACGAATCTATCGCCATTTTATTATTTAGACCTGTTGGAAGATAGATTCGTCGAATCTCTAAATCAGTTAATCGTTATTTCGTCAAACTCCGAGTAAGATTATCCGTTTTAAATCATTTAGCTGCTTTTCATTTATGGATCACCGTGCGTCGATCCCTTTCTGCTCACCGATAATACCACGGTTCGGATTTTGCCAGGAATTTGAAAATTGACGAAAGAGGGGGAAATGTGGTCGCTGGTCGATTAAGTTTCGATAATATCGGGGAGAGCGAACACGAAAGGCAAGTAAAACGGATTCCTGCGTGAAAACAGCTAGCGGCTTGGTTATCGGTTGACCAGAACCTCTACAAATCTACAGTTATCGGACTGCCGGATCTCTCGAAGCCGCTTTTTGGTAAGTCTCTGCAACGCCTTTGCTCTCGTTCATCGGCGGATCGCCCACGCGCAGCTTCCTGGAACCAGGAAAAATCGGAAGAGGGGAAAGGGTGGAAAGAAACGAAAGTAACGAAGGAAGCAAGCGCATACGTCCGTACGTTTCGTTTCTGCCACGTACAAACTGTCGCGATGCGTCGATGAAATTGTACCAATTAAAACGAATCGAAAAAGTCGATGCGCGAACTCGACTGGATCGTTGTTACAGGACTAAAAATAAACTCGAATAGTCACGGTATTTTGCGAAATTGTTTATACAGATTATTATTTTGCCCGGGTATCGAGAGTTTCGAATCGCAAAAGTATCATGTAGCGTCGAGTTTTGAAAACTTTCTGGGTTCGAATATCCCCACTGCTCGTCGAAACGATGCGCGCGAATCGACGTACGAGGAAACGAGAAGCTCGACGAACGAGGACACAGGAAGGAAGATACGCAACACAGCGAGGAACTGAAGCTGAGGTACGATTGGGAGAACGAACGAGCGAAAAGAGGAGAGAGAAATGGATAGAAAGGGGAGGTGGAAAGAAAAGAAGAAAAGAGACAGGAGCTCCTTTCTTTAAAGCGAGGGTTACTTTAAGGATCGTTCGAGAATCGGTAGTCTCTCCACCAATGTTTTATTTTATCCTCTCCGCTCCATAAGATCGCATTCTTTACGACCCATTAGACGAATTCATTACCAGACCCAGGCAATAGGTAGGTGAGGTCCGTAAGCCCTCTATCCTTCCTCTTCCTTTCCCCCCTTCTTCGCCTCGTGCAACGGCTCCGTTTCCATCTCGTTCGCCCGCGTTTGTTTTCGCGTCGGATGACGCTCCTTCCAATCTGTCGCGAGTCCTGCGACGGAATTCGACGGTGCGACGAGCTATGAGTGTAAAGAAAGACAAATACAAGCGAAACGCGACTATATATACGTGGAGAACGTAAAGTGGGAAAATTGAAACAGGCATGTACAAAGTAGATAAGTAGAGTGGCAATTTGATTAATCGAATTCACTGGGATATTCCTTATCGAATACGAATTTTTGGGGAGCTGGCAGAGATCTGTGGCCCCAAATTGAGAATTTGTATCAGAGGAATAACACGTGCAAGGAGGTAGTACGAGAAATTCTTTCGTCGATCGATTGTCTCGATACGCTGCTGTTTTATCTTTTTAACTTTTGAACGCGAACTTTTCTGGTTCCATCGACAATTTCCTTGTGGGTTTTGTAGGAAATTCGTGGAAGGCGAATTTTATTACGAGGAATAACCATTTTCGTTTGTGGAGAGAATGACTTGGAAATCGCTTGATGCACCGAACCGACATGACCGGAAGCGATCGAGCACCGGACCGATACGACTGCGCGAACGACTTTGATTCGCTGTAAGACTTTCGTTCGTGGGATGCGATGGTTTCTTATAGACAAGTCGTAGGCAAAATTTTATATTTTGGAGGAAAATTTAGTCTTTCTTTAGGATTTTCGTGATACGGAATACTTGATATGGAATCCAGCGAAACGAAAAATAGTATGACAGTTAATATATAATAGTTGTGGTATATAGGGAAGGATTCACGGGACGTAGATGTACGAGTAAAGAAAACTTAGACGAGAATTTACTTTATAACATATATATTTATTTGAGCTTTAATTGCATTTTAAAATACAACCGAAATAATTAAATAATGACAAATCTGGTAAAATGGTTTCAAGAGTCGCGTATACATGATGCATATCTTTGTGGTTGCGCATTTGTAAGTAGGTAGGTACTTTTCGAGCGTATTTTTCGCACGGTTGGCTATTTCTCGTTTCGTTTCTCGTATCCGCGAGTGCGTACGCGCCGCGTTCGTTTTTTTCCGCGCGTATGATGCCGCGTATCGCATCCACGTAGACCACGTTCTTCTTTTTTTCTCCTATACCCGCCACATTCTCTCAGCAGTCGTATATAATTACAATAATAATATTAATATTATCGTTATATCGATAAATACTTTTAAAGTCCGCGATGGAAGAATTAGAGTTTACAAGAAATACGTATACAAGTGTGTTCCGCTCCAAAATTGCGCTTTTAACTCGTCCTCGAACGCGCGCAATCATCGTCCCTTCGGCTCGCTCTTTCCCGCCCACTTCTTCCTTCCTCTTTGCGTTCTCGCGTTTTACACGTTATTCATATTCTCGCTCGCGCGATCATACTCGTCCGGATTTCAATTCCTCTCTCGCGGTGTCGCTTTTGCCCGCTTCGCGGCGTCAGCCACTTTTACTCTCGTTTCCCTTTCGTTCCTCCTTTTCCGGTTCTCGAACGCACGCAAGCAAGCAAGCAAGCAAGCACGCACGCACGCACGCACGCACACACGCACGCACACACGCACGCACGCACGCAGGCAGAAGACGATTCGCCAGAGAACGCGTTGGTCGCGCGCCGTTTTTCCGCTCAGCCGAGAGACGATGGAGTCCCGGCGTGTTGGTAGCCGTTCGAAGTGTTTCTTTTTTTTTTCCTTTTTCGCTGCGTTTCCCCATTCGTTAATTGTATAGAGAATAATCGTAATCGTAATCAATATACACGGTATTCGCGATAATCCGAGCGATAGTAATGACAGTATTTTACACTTAAAACGTCGCGTCGACTCGCACGGCGCAATAAATATTATTTGAACAAAGAAAATTTACAATGGTCTACTCGTACGCTACGAGCGAAGGAAAACGATAACGTTCGAGGAGGCCGCGTCGCGCGCGCTCGACTCGCCGCGCACGTGTGTTTCGAGTATAACTGCGAGCCTCGCTATTGCACCGTGTTCTCGTTGCTCTCGATGCTCCTTTTATGCCGCTTTTCTCTCACTCTGCAATCGTCGTCATCGTCATCGTCGTCGTCGTACTCGTCAGCCGGTTCGCTTTGCCGAACGCTCGTTGACTTTTTTGGACGAGGTCCGAATCCTGAACGCGATCTCACCGGTTTCGCAGCTCTAAGTATCAACAAAGAGATTCCTATACAAGGGCGGACCCTAGCCTAGCCTATGCGCTAATCAACTACGCTCTTATGTTCTAGAGGTATACATGCTGATCTGACCTTACGACAGCTGTGTGACAGGTAAGCCTTGCCGTCCTACACCTTGGAAAATTTTACTCGCTATCCTCGCTGCCTTTGCTGCTCTTTTCTCCGCTTGCACTCGTTTTTACGTCGTTCATTTATTCTCTACCACGCGCATTCTCCCATTCGTACACAGAAACACACGCGCGCGCACACACATGCACACATACACACACGTAGACACGTGTAGACACACGCTCGTTCAAGCACACAAATATTCTCTCTCTGTCGATCGCAAGATCTTTCGCATCGCCTTGCTCTCTTTCTCAACGCCAGTCGTAAATGTCCTTAAGTATTTATAAAATCACAAACTTTGTCGCTCGCCGAGCCCCTTGACTCAGCAGTGCCGCGAGATATGGTGGCATCACAATTTAATCAACGCACGTTCGATATCTGCCTCCTCCCTCTTGTGTTCGTTGCGCGATTCGATTATCCGGTGACGAGTTGGTTCGATTCGATTTGAATGGGCGAAAAGGAGCGATAGGTATAAAGAGGGGAATGGCGAACAGAGGGTGGAAAGCGGAGTAAGGGAGAGGAAGAGGGAAAGACGAGAGACGAGGCGGTAGGAAACAGCGGAGACCGGATAATGGAATCGCGAGCGAAAAAGGATGGATGTCCCGAGGCCGGAGGTTTCGAAGGAGGTGAAATGGTGTTGCAATCGCGTCGCTAGTTACAGTCGTTACAGTATAGATACACTTATGTACAAGTGGCACCGCTACTTACGGGGCTCGGACTATACGTACTTGCTGGACAACTGCTTGGCCAGCTCCGTATACTTGAGAAATTTGGAGTGCGGACTCTCTTCGAGGGGAGAGGCCGCTGACTGAGACGGGCTACCGTTCGCCTGTGCAAGCGGCGGCGACTTGTTGCGCTGGGAAGTCGGGGGCGAGGAAGAACTGTGACCGGCCGGCGGCGGTCCGGTGGCGGAGGTTTGCGAGACCGCTGCTGCCGCGGCCGCAGCAGCAGCAGCCGCCGCCGCCGCGGCCGCCGCTGATCGGCCGATCGTCAGTGGATCGGGAATCACGCCATCCTTGACGAAGTGCATCTTGGACAGATGATGCCTGTACGCGCCCTTGGAGATGAAAGGCGTGTCGCAGAAGGCGCACTTCATGATCGAGTCGGCGGTGACGACGGCGTCGTTGCAGGCCCAGCTGAACGCCAAGATCGCTCCCGGAGTCGTCCCGGAACCGGGTCCGGTCGCGCCCACGCCACTTCCAGCCGCTGCTCCGAGACCGGACGCGGCTCCAGGACCGCCACCGGATCGGGCCGCGCTGCCACTGGGTCCACGCGTCTCCGTCTTGTCGCAAAGTTTCTGCAGCGCGGCCAAAGGATGGCTGCTGGTTTTGCGTCCCTGAGAGTCGACCGCGTTGTTCGAGCCTCCGCCGCTACCGCCACCACCGCCGCCACCGCTACCGCCGCCTCCGCCTCCTCCGCCACCGGACAGGCTGTCGAACATGGAGGAAAGCGCCCCGAGACTGCTCGACCCCTTCGTGTCGGGCGTTCCACGCGGCGTTACCGACCGGTCGCTGCTCGTCGGACTGCTGGTGCTGTTCCTGCAGGGGCTGCGCGCGATCTGTTCCGGCTGACCACTCGATCTAGGAGTCGGTGGATTCATGCGAGGCGACAACACCTCCCGACCCTCCTCCGATCCTTCGTGCAAACTGCTTCGTCGATGATTGAACGAACCTTGCTCCTCCTCGTCTCTGCAATCCTCCATGATCTCCTTCTTCACGAACACCTCGCGGTTCGACTGCGACTGAGCCTGCGACTGTTCCTCCTCGTTCGCCACGCGATCCTCCGACTCGTCGTCTCGGGGTTCCTTCTTGACGACCACGCTCGCCGCTGATGTCGCGGCCGTACTGGCCGCGGCAACGGAAACGGATGCGGTCGTCGACGACTCCTCGTCGCCGGACTCCTCGGTGGTTGGATGGTGACGACTCGAGGGCAAGGTTTGCGCACCCAATTGCTTGTCCGGCGTGACCCGATGATGGTGGGAATGCCTGGTGTCCGAGTGGCCGACCGACGAAAGGTCCACGCGTCTCTCCGGCGTCATCGCGTCGGTTCTACCGCCGCTTCCTCGTTCCGACACGGAGCTCGACTCGCTTCCGCTGCGTTCCCGCCGCGCGGCCGTACTTGTCGCGTAATGTTGCTGCTGTTGCTGATGCTGATGTTGCTGCTGATACGACCGGAGAAGGTTCATCGTCTGTGGATCGACCAACGGTTTCGTGTAGTCGACGCTCTCGTCGATGCCCAGCCGCTTCAAGATGCTTGTACCCATCGGGGCTCCGGGTTGAGCGTGATGCAGACCCGGTGTACCGTGCCTCACGCGAGAATCGAAGCTCTTCTCGATCAGTTTCTCGATGGCGTTCAACACGGATGGCGAGGAGCTACCGGTGGTCTCGCCGGCGGTCGGTGTCGGCGTGTCCTTTCCTGGTGTGGTGGCGTCGCTGGCCGACGATGGCGACCGATGGTGTCTCGAGGACACCGACGAACCGTCCTCGGTGACGCTCTTACGGCCGGTCTCGGTCGGCGGTAACGTGGCCGGTAGGTGATTCGACATCAACGCGTTCTTCAGGAAGTTTCGCTGATTCGCGCCCACGGTGCCCGCTCCGATACACTGGCGTATATGATCGACGAAGATGGTGGTCTCGATCTTCTCGCCGCACTTCTCGCACGTTATACGACCGGCGTGCTTGCCTAGGCTGTGGCTCAGTCCGGTAGCCGCGTCGCCGTTCTTGAACTCGTTCTGCGCTCGTTCCAGTTCCAACAATTTTCTCACCGGCAGCGACTTCTTGCGTTTCTCCCGCGTCTGCCGCCTCCGACCGCCGCTCTCGGTGATCGATCGCATTATGTGCTCCTTGTAGTGGGAATTCTTCACCATGTGGTTGCTCAGTTCTTTCAGGGAGCTGAACGCTTGATCGCAAACCTTGCACGTGAGCACGGCGCTCACGTGGCTGCTGGTAGCGCCGGAGCCTGGACCGGTAGCGTTTCCGGCGTGCGGTCCGGACGCGCCACCGGCGGTAACCGCGCCACCCCCGCCACCAGCGGCGCCGGTTACGGATCCACTGCCTGCACCGCCACCTCCGCTTCCTCCGCTTCCAGCGCTGCCGCTCTTGTTCTCGTCCGACGACTTCCACGAGATAATCTGCTCCTGGGAGATGATGTTGGTGTAATGTTGCGTCTGTTGCATGTGCGACGTCATCTCGGCGAGTGAGCGGAAACTCTGACCGCACCACATACACTTCAGAATCTGCCTGGTCTGCTCGGCTCCCTTTCCCAGCCAAACGTCTTGACCCCTGACCAGCTTCCTCGGCAGAGGCATCGTCTCCTTGATCAGCAGATTCAACTCGGATGGACTCTGTTTGCTGCTGGGAGTCGCGGAACCACCACCACCGGCGCCGGAGCCAGCGTTGTTGCTGGACGCGGTGGTTTGCGGCTGGTGCGGCTGATGCGGCTGCTGCGGCGTCACGATACTGGCCACGCTCGGTGGCTGAGGGTGGAGCGCGGACGCAGCCGCTGGCACGGGCATGTTTACGCCGCAGTGTTTCGCCTCCTTCATGTGAGTCGTCATCGCGGCCAACGTGGGGAAACTCTGCTTGCACCATACGCACTTGAGCACGTCCTTGGCTTGATCGGCCCCCTTGTTCAACCAGTGGGACTGCCAGGCACTGTGTCGACTGCCGGACGTGGAACCGGCGGTCGCGTTGCCTGCGACCGCTGCCGCGGCGGCTGCGGCTGCTGCTGCCGCGGCTCCGCTCGCTCCGCCACTGCCGGCGCTCGTGCTCGATCTGAACAGATCCTCGCCGCCCAGTTTGCTCAGTTCGCTCATCTTCTCCAGAGCTTTGGTCGCTTCGCTCGGCTGATACGACTTGTCGAGGGCGGACGGTGGTTTCATCTTGCCGTTCCAAAGTTGCTGATGATGTTCGACCACGCCGGCGGTGCTCTTCGGCGAGAGTTGCTGTTGACTAGTAGCCGCTGCCGCGACCGCGGCCGCAAAGTAGGGAAAGTGAGAGGCGACCACGGGCGACGTCCACGGCGAAACGACGGGTGGTCTGCCGAAACCTGCAGCCGTGACGGCTTGAGCGGCCTCCTGGTGAGCCGCTGCGGCCGCCGCAGCTGCCGCCGCTGCCGCTGCCGCCGCCGTGCCGGCCGACAACCTGGAGGACTTGCGAACGGGCAACGGCGGGGAATCTTCCGGTCCGGGTCGTTTTCTGCTGGGCACCGACAAATCCAAAGGTCCGTTGTTCGCCTCCGTGGAGGAGGACGGTGTTGGCGGCTTGCTGAGGTTCAGTATCTGCTCCTCTTCGTCGTCCTCCGTCGACGATGCTTTCCTCGTGCTAAAGTCGAGCACCGCGGGCAACGGGGTAGCCGACGGCGATACCTCGCCGACGCTGCTGGGCGAGACCAGAAGGCCGGGAGTAGCTGCCGGTGGGGAACACGACGAGGATACCAACGGTGACACGGAACCACGGGATAACGGCGAGTGGCCGAGTAGCAGTCTCTGATGGGTCTGTTGCAGGTACGCCGCCATCATCGCCGCCGAATGAGGGGGTAGCAGTGGATGGCTTCCGAGCGGCAGTGGCACGATCCCGCTCGGACTCACCGGGCTCGCGGTGCTTCTCGTCGCTGGCGGTGGAGGACTTCCGGTCGCCGGGCCGGACGATTCCCGAGAATCTCTCGAGGGACAGCGTGGACTCATTGGCTCTCTGAAAGCATGAAACAGAAAGGAGAAACGTTACGCGCGATGATCGGTGAGGATCGGACGACCGGGATCGCTGGGATCGCTAGGGATGCGCAGGCGTTGATCGGATTCGCGCGGCGAAAAACAGCGGGAGATCGATACCCGTGGTCGAATCCTGTGAACGAGCTCCGCTGCGACTCCGACGACTGGACGAAGGATCCGTGCGCGGCGTGTCGTGTCGCGTGCTGATCGCGGCACGCGAACCGAATCGAAGATGGAGAGCGAGCGAGAGAGAGGTTGTGTAGACTTGACGACGGCTCGCTCGTAACTGACTGCTTCTGACTGAATGCCGAATGCGTGCCGCGAGACGAAAGGGGAACGGCGCCGGCACGCATGCAGGGGAAGTTTTCGATGGGTGGCGGGGCAGCGGAGGACACGGAGGCGCCACTGCCGCAGCCTGCCACCGGCACACGCATCCACCACCGCCCCCGTTGTAACCGGTGATGCGGCAAAGCGGTACCGGAGCGGTGGTGGAGCGCCGTCATCGTCGGCGTTGGTGGGATCGTCGATGCAGGCCGACGCGTAACACGTGCCTATCTCTATTAGCTGTATGACGTCGCACGGCAGTCACCGATATCGGTCTGGCACCGGCTTATTTATCCCTCCTTCGTTTTCTCTCTCTATCTCTGTGTTGTCCTCGTGCGCGCCGCATCTCCTCGCCTCTCTCTCCCCTTCGTGTTTCCTTTAGCAGAGACAGCGAACGACGCGACGTTTACACCGTTCTCTCGCTCGTGCGCCGCACGTATCCGTGACGATTCGTTGCGCTCAAACAACGAGAATACCCGTGTGTGTACACGAGGGGCGCCCGACGCCGGCAACTTCAAAGGGAACGGCAGCGGCGCTCTCGTTGATTTAGGCGGTTTATGACCATGCTGCCAGTAAAGCACCGACTAATGAGTTTCAAGCGAACCGTGTTCGTTGAAATTTACGTTCATACCACTTTCGACGGTCGCGCCTCCGTCTCTTCCTAAGTATAGGCTTCGCGTTTCGTTTCGTTTCGCCTCGTCTCGGTCCGTTTCCTTTCGTAATTATCGCCAAGCACGTTAATCGAGATTTTTACCTGTCCGGTGGTCCAGTGTCCCTTAAAATAGTAGGATTCAGTCTCGCGGTTGCGGAAGGCGGTGGAGTGGGCGGCGATGCGTCCTCGTCGTCTTCCTCGTCGGTCGCGTCCCCATCCTCTTCCTCTTTGGCTGCCGTCGTGCAACCTCTCTCGCTAGGACTAATTGGGCCGTCATCCTCCACGCAGTCGCCTTCCTCGCCCTGGAGGTCCGCGCCAGGCCCTGAGCCTTCGACTCCGTCCTCCCCTGCAACGGAAAATCGTACGATCGTTTCAGTGCGACGCGATAGCGGGGCCTAGACGGCGAACGGGGCGCGGTTACGGTGCGCCAGTCACTGAATCGAGGAGGAAGGAAAGGAAGATCGACGCGTCTCGTAACCACGCCGCGCCGTTCGCACCGCGAATTTGGAAACGAGAAAAGCGAGCGTTGGAAAAGGACGCAAAGAGGCGAACAGCGAGGACGGTTGGTGCGAGACAATGCCGTTATCGGCTCATTTATCGGCCTTTCGCGGCTACGACGACGTAGAAGACGTCGCGAACGACAGTACGCGGCGACGAGGGTACGCGGGATTGCATCGAGAGTGCGTCGAGCAAAGTCATCGCGTGCCATTGTCGAGCAACCTACGGACTTCCGTTGCCCTTCCATTTCTAACTCTCGAACGAATCACCGGCACGATCGAACGTTCTACTTCGACGCTGAAAATCGGAAGAGGAACGTGTGTCGTCGTTTTACGCTCTAGACGAGCAGACGATCGGATCGACGGGACTTTGGCTGGTTGAGAAACGCGGAGGAAACGCGACCCGTTCCGGTCGGTCGTTAAAACGGATTTCCGGCAAAGTATCGGCGAACGGACGCAACGGGGATCGCCATCTTGTTCCGGTGACGCGTCCTCGTTCGAGATGGCGCAAGACGAGGAGCCCGCGGATCCGGGCATCTCTCCGGTGGCCAAAGAGAGCAAAAGGAAGAAAGAGGCGGAAAGGACTCAGCACACCTCCCTTCCGAGAGGGGTGGGGACAAGCAGGACGAAGAGCACCGTCCTACTTTGCCGACTGGCCAACCAAACGATCGTTTGTTCGCCGATGGGCCACGGAAGAAGGAGGGAAAAGAGATCGCGCATCGATCCGAGAAGGCATCGGCAACTAATTACGCAGATTTATGTCCCCATTGTCCATTGTCTCTCTCCTGGCTGGCGCGGGCCGAAGCGGGCCGGAGCGGGCCAGAGCGGCCCTCCGAAGCCCTGCGCGACCGTGAACGATTCGATGGAAGAAGCTGCGCTCCGCTGCTGCTCGCCGACCCTTTGGGTCGGGGTACGGGAGGTGTGCTCGAAGAATGGAGAACGAGCAACGACCAACGACCGCGAAGATGACCGCGTCGTCGACGAGAACGAGGAAGACGACAACGAGGGCCCGAGCTAAAAGGTACGAGGCATGCGAGGATCGACTGAAATCGGCCCGCTACCGAGAAGGGATACGCGACAACTCGCAGACCAGGGCGGACCACCGGTGCTCGCTGGAGCTCCGCCCGCTTCCAACATCCCTCGCACACTCTCTTTTCCCTGTCGCGTTTCCCTTCTTTTCGTTCTCGCCCACGAAACCAACGCGCTTCTTCTCTTTCTTCTCTCTTCCTCTTCTCCTTCCTCTCTCCCCTCCTCGCTTCTCTCGCTTCTTTTTCTCGCGGCTATTTCAATCTCGGTCTCGCGACCCGATCCAATCCAACGCCCCGGAACCGTCCACGTTCCATCGTCCACCAGGATGTCGTCGCGCAACCACGAGCCTCGCACCCGCTAAAGGTACCGGGATGCAAATGCTCGCACCAGCGGAAATACGGCGTATTTCTACTGGCAGGTCGTTAACGAAGCAACTAGCACGGGGGTTTGCGTATACAGCCGCGGGTAACGTACGAGGGGAGCAAGCAGCGTGGCGTACGGTGTTTAAAGCGGTCGAGCCCTGACACCGGTTTAGCAGATGCTACCGCGTGATATCCGGCCTGCTCGACTTCGCAGCGAACATCGCGGCGCCTTACCGACTATGGGATGTACCGATCATGGTCGCCTATAACCTGTAACGTTCGATGATGCTACCACAAGTTTAAGTACACATTTTTCGTACAAACTTAGTTTACCAATTAATTGGAAGGTTGGCGTGACCGAGGAGACGAGGACGACGACGAGTAATTCGCTCCAAATCATCCTCATAGCAGCGCGATTTTACCCTTTAACTTTACCGTTGCGGTACAAGTTGCTTTTGACACGTAATTCTAACTAGTAGTCGATAAGATATTTTTCAGAATCGTTTAGGATTTAGAAATGTATTTCGATATTCTCATAACCCTGATCTACTACCCTCGCTTGGAAAACTCTAGGACAACACTTGTGGCAAACGAAGCAAAACGCCGTTAATGTATTGGCGATTGTTTGGCGTATCGAGAAACGACAAAGTCGTGGGATGTCAAAAATGTTAGCATAAACGCGCAACAACGTACCTATCTGTCTGGCTTTCGCGCGTTCTCTTCAGCCGCGTTGCAACCCTTCGCCAATTACGATTCTTTCTATCGAGACACGGATTTCCTTGCCTCGTGTCTTGTCTCGTCTCGCATCTCGCCTCCGATATTACCGCCTCTGTTCCACTTTTTCGTAACTCGTCTCGAATGAACCGCGCGTATCGCCTGCTCCGATCATCAACAACATGATCCAAGGATGCGGATGATCGCGCGATAAATCTCGATCCGGTCGGGATTTATGTATTTGCGTCGTATCAAATCGGCAAGATTTGTTGGCAATTAGACCGGTCGTTAGAGCATCTCGTACGCTGAGAAAACAGCGGCTCGCACGAGTTTAATATCGTTTGCACGGCAAATCTAGATAACGAATTTTCCTTTGCGCGAGTTGCGCTCGTTATCTCCGCGACTTAATTTAGCCAGCTGCGTAGGTAACGTGAACCGGAGGAAACCGACGATCGACGACGAATCACGATGAATCGGGAAGAACCTGTTGACCGGTCGATCGAGCGAGCCGGTCTCGCGCAACGTGCCGGAAATAAAACGGCGCGCGATAATGAGACGCGGCGACGGTGGCGACGATGCGGTGACGGGAAAGCGGAGAAGCAAGGAAAGCGACGAGGAGGCGAGGAGGAAGGGGGAGGGCGAAGGCGGGAGGGAACAAAAGGAGCAACGGTGGAGGACAAGGCAGGACAGGACAGGAGAGGAGATGAATTCCTGATGCGAGAGAACCGTCGGGAGGCTGGCGAGGAGAGTGACAGGAGGCAGACGAAGAGACGATCGGATGGACAGGCAGACAGACGGACGAACGGACGAGCGGGAGGAGCGGGCGGACGAACGGGTGAACGGGCGGTCCGACAGAAGGACGAAGAGAGACGGAGAGCAAAGGGAGGCTTCGCATTGTGATTCTCTCGCGGTCTGCCAGAGAGTGACTGACGGGTGAATCCATTCTCCTTGCTCCGTCCTTCTTTCTGTTCTCTCGCTCTCGTTTGCTCGGTGCTCCTTCTCTTACGGTTGCTTCTTCCTCTCCAAGCAACCGGCTGTGGCTCTCGAATCTCACCCGTGTTCCAGCTCGTAGCGCGTTGCGTTGCAGACGCCAGAGACGCGTCGTCGTTTCCAAGTTCCTGCGAACGATTTTCCTCTCTTTTCGCCATCGACGCCACCCTTAGTTGCGCCGTCCTTCGCAGGATCCAGTCTCGCGGTTTCCTCAAACGTTTTCGTCACTCGTTCGCGTTCTTCGATCGGGCTCGACCGATTCGTTGGTTCGCGTCGCGTTCGGCGTTGACGCAAATGTTTACCACTCGGTCTCTCCCCCTTTCGCTCTTCCTTTCTCTTCGTCCGATCGCTTTGTCTCGCAGGATGAAACCACGTCGGGTGGTCGGATTCGTGAGTCACTTAAGCGTCCGAACGAGACGACAGGGCCGAACCGAAGACGGAGCACCGACCTACCGTAGTCTACCTGACTGATTGACCGATGAGCCGACTGTTATCCTAAGTCAACACTCACTCCATCAGCCTGTCGAATCGCTTCCTTCCATCGCCGAGTTCCACCGCCACGTTCCCTGCTCGTTCTCCACCGGTTCGAACGAGTCTCGTCTCCTTTCGCTCTCGCGGTTCCAACGGTGCATAAAAAATGCGCTGGCCGTTTTGTTCCCGCGAGGCCAGCTACCGATTAAGACGTTCGATCGATCGATCGTGACACACGAGTCTCCGCGAAGGTGAGACTTTTTATTAGCGTCAATCGCGTGCGTCTAACTACTCTGATTGCTTTTGATTAATCGTAATTTTCCATCCGTGCAAAAAGCTTTTGTTTATCACTGGATCGTAGATCTTTGCGCGTTTGCAGAAAATGTATGCAAAGTTACGTGGGAGAAAAAACGTACGATAAATATGCAGATATGTTAAATACATACATAGAAAGAATAAAAAGTATAAAATAATACCAAACAAAGTATGATATCATATAAATCAAACGGTTTCTCCCTTCTCCGATTTTCTCGTAGTCGTTTAATGTCTAAAGTCTACCTAGCGCCCAGACGTCGTTCAGAAGTCAAACCGATCAACTCCCAGCGATTAACGTTCTATTCTCGGGAAATAAATAACTTCTGCTCGTAAATTTATTCATCTCGAAATGATGATATAAGAGTCGATCAATTTTAAGCCCAATTTATAAACTAGTATTTTTACAACATCGTCGCGTATTTCAATTTTTTGGCTTTACGGAATTAATCAAAGAGTTTCCAATGATTTTAATATTTATGCTCGTATATTTCTTCGAGAAACGCTTACGTTGTACGTATTTCGCTCTTCGAAACGGTGAAACTCTTACGAACGAATACATTTTGTTAACGATAGATGGACGTAGATCATCAGAGGTAATAGGGAGGCAGCTCCACTTTCCGGTAACCACGAACAACCCAATAAAAACCAATGAAAAATCAATCAAAATCAAATCATTTTTTAAAACGTGCCACGAGTTTATATCGAACATCAAATGGATACTTTTCTTTCTTTTCCAATAAATACAATTGAAATATCGCAATGTTAATTTTCTACGATATTGTTGCATATCAATGTCATTGTCAGTAATTAAGGTTCTCGTTATTATCGTTTATTATAGTTCATACTTGATATTTGTTAAATTTATTCATTTGTTGGTTCGGTATAACCAACGAACGAAACTGTTTTAGAATAATATCGTATGTACGTATAAAACGAAACAAAATCCTTCTCTCGACGAAATGCACAAGCAGATAGTTTGCAAGGAAGCGTATACACTACGCACGGGTTACGCAAGTTAACGTTGGCGTGACTATGGGATCACAATGGACACGAATTAATACGTCGCAAGATAACATACATTGGTGCGGGCTGAGATTAGTCCGGAACGGAGATAGTACAACGAAGAAAGCAATACGTGAAATATTTTGATCTATCGGGCGGTATCGAACAAAAGATCGAAATGATAGTGAAATCCGTTGGCCGTGTCGCGATCTTGCCAATGATGTCCGTGTGATCGTATTCAGATACATAAAAGGCTGATAAAATAAGTTGGAATCTCCGACAACGCGACGCATGTAAACGTACCGGATTTTGCAGAGAAACGCCATCTCCTTAACGGTACGTCTATTGTCCAGAGAAGGAAAATTGAATGCGAATATTATGCCATAATGACAATGATATTGACAATAACGTTGATGGTCTGTAGGTTCCTTTGTGCAGCCTCCACCGATTCGCACAGCCACCGTGGACGGCAAGAAAGTCGCGTGAATGGCGAATGGACATCGGGAAGGACGAAATTCATCGAACGCAAGAATTTCGGTTGCGTGGAGAGATCGTTTTAATACGCTCGCTAACGACGCCGCCCGCGGCGAAGTTTCGCGATATCGGTCTCGATAGGAGTAGAAGCACGGGAAAACGATCGAGTAAATTGCGTCGCGCGTACTTGGCCGAACGGTATTAATGATCGGGCACGCACGGTCGCGCCATCGGTGCGTCCGCTGATGCAGGCAGGACGACTGGATGATGGATGATAGATGATGGTATACGTGCGTCCGGTAAGACCGACCGTTCTTTTCGTTTGTTCTCGTTCGTTCCTTGGTTCGTTCGTTCGGCCGGTCGATCGCGCAACAGGCGACAGTGATGATCGATGCATGGCTGCCGTAGCTGCTGCCGTGGCTGCTGCTGTTGCTCCCACTTAAAAAGCTGAAATCCGCAAACCCGTTTTGCAGTCGGTTCGTCGCGCTCCAGCTCCCCCGCTCGCAACGTCCCGCGTTGTTTCGCGCGTGTCCAGCCGCGCGTTATCCACCGGAAATGAACGATATGCTTTCACCGGTACCCGGCGGCGATACACGGAAATCGTACATCTATCGATCGCGAGAAAAACGAAATTTCGATGGTTTCAAGAGGTCAGGGTTTCTCTGCACTTCCGAGAGCTAACAGTCGTGATGAAATTGGCTAGGCATCGAGGGAAGAGATAGCGAATTTGCATCGTCGAATCTCAGCTTGTCGTAACGCGTACGTTATTATATAACGTAGCGTCGTTTGCACGATCGAACGAATCGGCTTTACGTCTACCCTGTTATCCGAGCTATGATCGAGCGAGTACGTATGTAAATAACGCGTGAGAAGAAACTGACGAGACTGTACAGATTAATTTCTTCGTTTTCAACAACTTGCCAGATCGAACGTAAGACGCAACTTGGTGATCTAGTCGGATACGGTTCCTCTATGTATAATTACAGTTACACGTTGCAGTAATTTCGCGATACGGCGAACGCTGCTTGAAATACTCAAGTTGAGAAACCTGGACGATTTTATGATCTCGCTATATCTGTTCCTTCAACGAAGAAGCTACCAAATTTCGTCCCGATCGACCACTATTTGGTATCGTTCGAACGGACGTTCGCGTTCGATCTTCTTCGAGGATTCACGATGCGTTATGGTCAGAAGCGAACGGGAACGCGAACGCGCGGTTTAAGCGGATGGCGGCGGAAGCGAGGAAAGGATGTCGGCGGTGGTGGTGGCGGCGGCGGTGGGTCGAGAAGCCACGGGGCGACGGTCTGGCGAGGTGGAAGAGGAGAGATGACAGGAGGACGCCTTCATCACGATATCCGTCACTCTTCTTCCTCCTCCTGCCCCCTCCTCCCTGTCCTCGTTCTTCGACCGTAACCTCCGAATCTCCTCGTTCTCCGCGTCTCTTTCTTCCACTCGCCGTCACGCCGCCTTTCGAAATGTCACTCCTGTTACCGACTGCTGGTGCAGAGGCCGTGACAACAATAATTGTCAGCGAAGTAACGTCTCTCGAGTCGGCTACGGACAGGAGACGAAGCAGCGGGAGAGAGTTAAAAAGTCGGAGGATGGGATAGCGAGGCGGGAGCAGCTCTCTCGCCGGGAGAAAGGACACACCGGGAAGAGAGAAAGGGAAGCAGAAAAGAGGGAAAGGATAGCGCGGGGCGGATGGTGCAAGCTCGAGTACGCGAGAAAGAGCGGACGGTTCGCTCTATTTATAGAACCGGCAACAAACACGAAGCAGCTGGTGTCGATCCGTCCGGTTATCGTTTCGTTTACACAGCCTCTGCGTGTCGCGGCCCCCGCGCGAAGTGGTCGCGCGAGAAACGAGGGCCGAATTCTCCGACCGACGAGCTTCGCCGTTTGCGTCCTAACGCTGGGTCCGTACCGACTACGTACACTGTTCCCGAACAGGCACGCTGTATCGCGTCCACTGCTGGGAATAGTACGCGAGCGGAGCGCAAGCAAATTTGACACATTTTACATTTTGCTACGCAGACAGAAACGTTTAGGAGCTTATAAATGGTTATGCGACTATACGTACAGCAGTAGTCGTCGATCAACGGCGCAACACTCTGCCACGCGTATTTTCTAAATTATCACGCTGGCAAAAAATTCCTAGAGTTTGTAAATGCCGCCGGTTACGCGTTGACATTACGAGCATCGGTAATCGACGACGATAGAGCCAAGCGAGAGCGTTAACTACCGGTACACGATGTACGCGCCTATTTGACATTCTAACCGAGGAGGATAACATTGTTCGCGAAAACTATTAACGAACATGTTTGCTAATGAGCGCGCGCTTTCAAACGCTGCCCGCTAATCGTAAAAGTATTCACGCGGCATAATACTTGCATTGAACGCGTTTGATTCTGCAATCGGATTCGATCGATCGATCGATCGAGGAAATCTCAGGCGCAACGAGTACGACGACCCTTTCGAGTCTCGTTCGCCGCTAGAAGCCGATGACTCGTGACAGCCGTGAAAAAATAAGACGCCTGACTGGACTTTGTATCTTAATCCCGAAGGAGAGTGGATGTGTCCCGTGAAACGACCGACTGGCCGGTCTTTCGCTGTGAGGAACGGTTCCCGAAATAGGCTGCCGGCGCGAACGAACGACCGCCTCACCGATCCGTCCTAATAAATATTGTGTCAACGTAAATAAGTACGATGCCTGGTGGTGCGCGCGAGTTTGCCGGTGAAGATGGTGCACGGACAGAAGCCGATCCGTCCTCTGGATGACGGACGGCTGATGTACGCAAGGACAGGTGCGCGCATCTCTCGATCTCCTCGCCCTTTCGCTTCGCTCTGCTCTGCCATAGAAGCACGACACGCCGTAACGCGTTCCTCTTTGCTCTCGAGAACGTCGCGACGACGAAAGAATTTCGTAGTCTCCACCCCATAAAACGCGTCCGTCGTCACGGGTACGGTGTGTTTCGTTGCTACACGAAACGTCGATTTTTGCGGTAATATTCGAGCCGCGAAACCAACGCGAGTGACTATACCGCTTCGAGGACGGCACTGATCTATAAATAATCTTGTGTAACGTAGCACGGAACGCGGTTTACGAGCAACGGTATATCGACGGGTTCACCGGGGCGATCGACGCGAAGAATAATCTCAAAGACGGTTCTTTTCGGTAGTGCCTTTCAACGGCACGCATGCTACGAGTAAGAAATTTTCCGCCTGTTTAGGAAGGACGCGCACTCCGATATCGATCGGCCGGTCCTGAACAGTCGGTCGGTCGGTCGGTCGGTCGGTCGGTCGGTCGGCCGACATAGCCTCGGCTATCTAGCCAGCCAAAGCAGTCAGTCAGTCGTCGAGTCGGTTCTCGTCGTCGTCGTGGTCGTCGCCGTGGTCGTCGTTGTCGTCATGGCTGTCGGTATCGAAGGAAAGTCTAGAAACGGTTCCAGTGCAGTCGCGAGGGGGCCGGTACCGAGGTCGGAGCAGATTTATGCGACACACATGCGGCAAAGCGTATAACTCACTCGCACGCCCATAATATCTTCCCCCGATCCCTTCGGCCGCCGCTTTGCCTCGCTTCTTAGCCCCCCAAAGGCATCGAGATGAGAGACAGATACACCAATAACGCCGAACCAGGCCGTCGCAACGATATTTATTACGAATTGCTAGGGATTATGTTATGTCAGTGGTTCTCATTGCCCAACGAACCGAGAATACCCGCCGCCTTCGATTCACCTTCCGTTTCTCTATTCGCCTTCCTCTTTAGCTCCAGCTGGCGATCGCGTATCTCGGATTCTCTACATTGTACCGTAAAATATGTAGGTTGGAAAACGATGGTGTGCAACGTGGACGAAGGGTTGGCGTACAGGGCCGCGGAATGAGACGAGGAGACGCGAGAAAGAGTGGCAATAACAGACGGGGTTAACGGTGCCCGTACCGTGGCTAGTTAGTTGGAGATCGTACCACCTTTGTTTGCACGCCCCACCTTCGGCTTCGACGCGACAGCACACACGCGCGTACGTGTACGTGCACGCACACCATCGTGCCGGCGGTAGCCGTGGCATTATATCGTGAGCACAGAAGTAATTTATAGTTGCAATAATTTATTGGGTACCATGGGGTTTATACTTGCCTGACGTGTAGCCATCCGTCACCGTCAGTGACGTCACCTCCCTCCACATAATGACTACCTACGCCCCCCCTCTCTTCCCTCCTGCCGACTCCTCCCGTCCGCTCCAGTCGTCGTACCCCCTTCCTACCTCGGTTACCGTACACCCTTCTGCCTAACCAACCCCACTCTTGCTACTCGCCGGTCGGACGATTTCTCCGGTCGCGACTCCAATTTACCTCGTCTCGTGTCCACTTCACGATACGCGCTTTCTTTCCTTCGGACCGATGATAATGGACCGCGCGAAGAAGAGCACAAATTTCGCTGGCTTTTAACCCTTTGCGACGTGCCCTCGGCCAGCGAAACGCCGTTCGTCCAACGTACCAGCCGCGTGTCTATTCTACGGAGAGCCACGGTGACGGTACGTTGTATGTGAATTCGTTTCAGGAATACGATTCAGAGTTTTTGATTTTCTCTGTTTCGATTAAACGTACGATCGTACGATAACGCAGAAACTTGGATAAGCGTCGCGGCATCGTCTCGACATCGTTTTCCGAAGCTTCGAACGCTGAAAACGATTACGAAAGTACGAAAATACGCGAGTTTGACTCGATCGGCTCTCGTACGACACAGTTTGTAACGAAGAAAGATACTTTGATACACTAAGCGTGTGCAATAACGTTGGAAATAAACGCCGCGTGTCTCGTACCACGTACGTTGCCCCATCGATTTTAAATTTTATCACCGTCCGATAGGAATAAAATTTCGAACGATCTCGGCTATACATTCGTAGAATTTTTCTACGGCAAACGTTGAAATACTTTCGTACGCCGAGATTTCACGGATTGTACGCTGCGAGGGTTAATACGTGAGCGCAGGAAGTTGTCGCGAATCAGGCGGAACCGCGAGTCGGGCGTCGCGTCGCATCGAAAGGCCAAAGTACCGGAACGACGGGAGCAGTGTCCCGTCTCGCAGTCACCAGAGGCACCTCTTGATGGCTGCCAGAGACGAGGAGTCGGTCCAGAACTAGATATGCTCGTCACGTTTCTAGCTCGCCTTGCACGGGAGGGAGGGCAGCGGGCAAAGAGAGATGGAGAAAGAGGAGGTGGAAGAGGCGAAGGTGTCGTGGAGAGGGTGATATCGCACACGGTGTCGGTACTGTCGCAGGAAGCCGACGCGACGTTGCGAGTGGAAATGACGTTGACGGGCGTTTGTCACTGTCCTCGGCAAATAATATCCAACACCGCCCGGTGTATACCCATCCTATTACCTCCACGAAGCTTTCTCCGTGTGCACAGGCGACCGTGGAAAAGAGACTCGTGTACGAGGAACGAGATGGAAGCCGTATGTGTGTGTGTGTGTGTGCGTGTGTGGGTCGTTGCTCGTATGTATGCGCGCGAAAGCTGCCATGTGTTGTGTCGTACACGGGCATAATCGTCCGTGCACAACGTCCACCAAAGAATCTTTTTCCACGCGTCTCGATGTATCTTTCGCCGTTCCGCTATATTTGCATTCGGTTAACGGGGGATGGTTACGAATAACGAGGGAAAAATACGCTGATAGAATAAAGTCGATTCGTGACTCGTCACCGGTATGCGTTTTTTCACCGTTGCTGGAGCAAAGGTGAGTTTTCGCTGTGGTACCATTTCGAAACGATACGCGTTATTTATCTAATCGTACTTCGCTATGCGAGCGAAAGAATAATAAATTAGGCTTATCTGAATCTCGCACGCATTTCCAACCGTAACGTATCGCGGTTCTTGGCTATCGAATTAGCATCGGTCGAAACTTGATATTTTCATTTTTCTTCTTAAGGGTAACAGGAAATAAATCGCGAAGGTAATAGAGTGAGTAAAGGTGAGAACACGGCTACTTTCAGCGGACTCCAGCCATTTTCAATGGCATTCGAGTCCAGTCAATTGCTTGACCATGGAAACTGTAACAACACGGGGCTCTTCGATATCGTGTAATCGGTTAAATAATTGCTGTCATACATATGCACGATTATATAGCGTAGTAATAATTTGAACAACTCGCCAAGGACAACTCGCCGTCTCTCCGACAGACGCGTGTACGATATATTCTACTTCGAAATTTCTGCACACGATCTTAATTCGTTGATAATCAGAAAAATAGACAACGGGTGAGTTTTTTTCCAATTGTGCATTGTATTAATCCCGTGGTAGAGGATAATTAGAAATTATCGAAACCGACGGAACAGACAGGTACTGGTAGCTAAGAAAGAAGGAGAGTAATGGCATCGACTGGATCGGGGAAGTTCGCCGGGTTAGAAGGTGGAAAGGCTGAAGGGTCTTGGCGACAGCCGTCAATCGATTGTCAACCGGGTCAGGCGACCAACCTAACCTAAGCCCTCCTCCTATCCTCCTCCTTGTGCTGGTACTTGCGCGCGTATTCGTTTCTACTGTACGCGGAGCCCTCGCCTTCTTCTCGTATAGCCACGTTTACAGCCCCTATACTTCCTCCCTCTCGTGACCTTCCTCGTCTCTGCTCTTTTTCTTCGTCACCGCGAGCGTTACGCCGCGCTCCGTTTTCGCCGATATAATCGCAACGTTCGGAAAGGAAAGGAAAAGAGAGAATGGGACACACGACCACGACGGATTAACCGGTAACGGCGAGTGGAAGAGTGGATCGCAGCCGTGAACGATAATCGAACGAACGCGGCTGTAAACAGGGTCCTTCGGTCGCGGTAATTCCCCCGGTGGTTGCCGTGGAACGGTTTCTCTCGTCTGGATTCTCCGGCCGAGCAATAAACTCGTCCGCTCGTCTCGAGAAGGTTGAAAATTAGGGTTATTCGTAATTGCGGGCGATCGAGCGAAATTCGGAGCTTAATTCGACGGTGTACACCCACCGTGTGGTTCTGGTATAAACGGGTCCGTGGAACGAGCGATCCTCTGACAATTTGTCGGGCTTACCGCAATAACGATCCCGCGGCTAGTTCGCGGAATTTTGTCTGAGATCATAAACCGAGGGCTGTGATTAAGGGCCGGTCGATCGGCTGCCGGTTTAGGGGTTACCGTGTTTCTTTGGCGCCGAGTACGCCCGTTGTGTCGATTCTCACGAGGAAAACTCGCGATAATTTGGTGGAACGTGAGCGAACGACTCGTACTCGATGCAACGCATCCGGTAGCGGGTTCGGAATTTCGGATAAGCGACGTGCTGAAAGCTCGGCGAGGGTGGAAAGGATCGTCGAGGGGGAACTTAATCGAGCGTCGAGAACCGCGCGGCGTTCAATTTGCCTCGATTAACGTTTGCCGCGTGACGGCGAACGAACGAGCCAGCGAGCACATCGGTCGAGCATCCCATCGAATCTCAATTCCTGCGAACCGGAGCAATAGAGACACGAGAGGAGACAGGGATGACGCCGGTGCAGGGAAAGGCAGGCGAAATCCTTCGCATCCCTCGAGGAGGGTAAACACACGGCAACCAGATCGAATGCGAAATGTTTCTCGAACGACGTATCTTACGTCTCGTCCATCCTGCGATTTTTCCGGTTTACGAGTTTCCCTCGTCTCTCTCTCTCTCTCTCTCTCTCGGCTCGACGAACGGTCGTACAATCGCGAGCGTACCCGTGGACGTTGGCAGAGAGCTTATTTCGCGGGCTAAGGGAGTAGGCAGCCGTCTAGCAGCCGCCGTTCCACACCCTCCCCGCCGCACCGTCGATATCAAGACAGCCGTCCGACAGATCAATGCCGTGAACGGCGACGACGCCTGGGCGTCCACCGTCGTCCGAAGAGACGACGGACGACTTCCAGTTGACGGACGTGACCGGCCCGCTAGCCGCGTTGCGCTTTCGTCGTCGTGTTCGACCGCCGCAGCGTTCTAAATTATTGCATCGGTCAAGCGTTACAAGAGCAACGCGATGTTCCTTGGAACGAGTCCACGCGATCGTGATAGACGTTCGTTTCCTCGGACGATACGAGCGTGACCAAAGTAGGAAAAGGCTGCAGGAACCACACCCGTTGTCGCTACGATACGCCGGTATTTGGATACTTCGTTATCGTTGCGAATATATAAAATACGCTTGCGGCTGAGATCATTTTTGCATCGAATTTTTAGTACTCGTACGTTAGTACGCTAAACCGTAGGAAACTACGTACGTAGCGCACGTTATCGTATCAAGAAGTAAGGAATTAAGAGCGAGGAAACATTTTTATTTCACTCTTACTATCGTACACTTTGAAAATGTAACGAGTATGTCGAACAATCCTGTTGCACGATGATTTGCAAACCAGTAACGTTGGTTAATGCGCGGGTAACAGATTACAGATTAGTTAGACGATTCGGAACTTTGCAATTTTGCATTAAACGAAACGACTCTCGACAAATCGCAGCGATTCGTACATCATTTTGCAAAATTTCAATCAGTTTATTAGCAAACTTGTTGCAATTATATCGGAGAATTCGCCGGTATCGATTAATTCGTCATTCGAGTCGCGTAAAATTTCACGAATCGTGCAAAACACCTCCTACGTATCTGTATGGCAAATAGGTATCTATCAAGGGTAGAGTGCAAGCTCTCTGTACAGCATTGTGCGTACGCGACAGAACGACAGGACAAGTTGATCAGAGAGGATTTCGTCTTGGTGTCGTTAGAACGGAAGAGCGAAAAAGGGGAAAAAGCGGAGATGGGACGCGGGACAAGCAGTCAGTCCGAGTCCTTTCCACGAGACTTCCGAATATCGTCCCGGAGAGTGGTTTATTGGTTTTGTCTGGCGTGGATCTCCGGTGAATCCTCGAATCTCGTCGACGCAGAGAACGGTAACGGGATGCCGGAGCCTGCTATCCCTAGCGTAGGGTGCCGGGCACGATTAAAGGGGGTGACGATCCGTGACGTAGAGTTATTTCGGAGTGGTCTGGGACGGTGTGTCCTCCGCGGTGAAACGGCAGAGAATTCGTAGTAAACGTATGTAGCCACGACCTCCTTTCTTCACCAGCACGACCAAGAGAACGCGAAACGCGCATTCCTCGCGTGTCCCGCGCTGTCCATTTCGTCGACAGACCCCGAAAGTACACCGGACCGCGATGAAACTAACCTCGACCAACTGCTACGCTCGCTGCCCGCCTTTTTCGATATCCGTTTCATCCGTTTTCGCGTCTTTCTCTCCGAATTTTCCACCATCCGAATCCCTACGAAGAGAGAACAACGTGGTTTCAACACGTACGCAGTATCTCTGGAGTGGCGTACACGCGTAACTACGATACCCGGGGTCGATTAAACGATCCAGATTGATACGTCGTCCGTCGAGATACGTCGAAAGTTGAACTCGGCTGTCCGAAGAAAGCTGAAGCATTCGACGGCACACATCCGCGCCGAAAGACCGTGGGGTGTGGTACACGAGGGACGAACGTTTCGTTGCAGCAAGAGAGCGACAGAGAGTGTGTGTGTGTGAGAGAGAGAGAGAGAGAAAGCTTCGATCCCCTTTCCTTTGCCCCCTTTTCGCTCCGTCTCGTTCGTCGTAGGAAGGATCGTGTGCGTGCGAGCGAACAAGTGCATTGGACGGAAGAACGGAGAGGAAAAAGCCAGAGAGAAAGCGAAACAGAGTTGGTGAGAGATAGGGAATAGGATGGAACGAGCAAGGGAGAGAGCAAACGCAAAGAGAGAACAAGGGGGATCTAAAGAGGGTGCGAGGGAGAGGGTAGCTGTTTCATCTGTCACCTGCAGACGCCGCCTTCCTTTCCGTCATCGTCCCTCTCAGCCGAGCGGCAACCACCCCCAGCGACCCCCTTTAATAATAACAACAATAGAGCCGGACTAGCAGCGGTCGGTCGACGCGGTGGCATGTGGACTGGGAAGTGGGGACACAGGGGGTCGGAGGGCAAGGGCCAGGGGGCAGGAGGCAGCAGAGGGTTGCACGGGGAAGGAGCGGAGCGTCGGTGGGACGGTACGGGTCACAAGACGGCCGTGTCACGTCCGCTTCCAGCCTCGACCCTTCTCCTCGACAGGTCCACCCCGCGCGTCAACTTCACCCAGGGATGTAGTGGACCACCTTGAGTTTCGCCAGCGTCCGTACGTTCGATACCGTAGCGCGCGCAACCACGCGACCACTTTGTTCGTCGAGCTGCCGCTTTCACGTTCAGCACCGTCTCCGCGCTCATCGTCGGTCAACCTTCCAGCAGCTCGCGTTTCGCTCCAGCGTCAGGAAATTATTCGTGCAACGACCTACCGTACCCGTTGCATCGTTGCGACACGGCATCCTCGTCCGGCGTCGAACGTTCTTCGGACAGAGAAATATTCGTCCAAGCACCGAGAAACGAGATCCGGCCCTGACTACCGCGCACAACCCTTTCCTACCCTCTCCCTTTCTCTCTTCCTCTTATTCCTTTTATCATCGTTCGTTCGTCCGTACGTCCAGGCCGGTGCGGACCGTCTCTCTCGCGACCCTTATTACGCGTCGCTGCTCGACTTCATCAGGGAAATGTCGCGGCGGTCTCTCGCGCGCGAGCATTAACTTACGCGCACAGCGACCGCCGGCCGCGTTCGTGCACGCTACGCGGCTATGCTAATGTCCAAAAATGACGCCGTGTGCGTGGATGCATCTGCAGTATTTCGCGATAATGGCCTCCATGCTGAATGGTGGGGATGAAACCCGCTCCGGGTTCGTACAACGTAATACACCGCAAAAATATAACGCCGAGCCTCCTTTTTTGCCTTTCGGCCTGCGTGTACGTTTCTTTCTCGTGGGCCGCCCCGCCTCTCATCTCCGCGAGTATATCCACGAACACGAAGCGGAACGCGAACGGGTCGGACGAATCGAAAATTCCAAGAGTCAACGGAGCGAAGAGGACGGTTAGCACGATGGTCGGTGAACGAGAGAACGACGGACGATACGGGACCAGAGAGTAGGGGAAAATTCAGATCGCGGACAATGAAATAACTCTTTCCGGAATATACTTTTTGCCGGGTACTCGGTGATTTCGCGCTGATTCGTGACCCACGGACGCGTCCAGAGCATTAATCGTTCGTAATTTCATTCGATTTAATTACCTGGCTGGCGCGCTCGAATCGAACGAGGCATTAAACCGTCCAAACCGAGTCGAATGTTTGCATTTTAATACGCGCCGCTGATGTTCTCCGTTCGCGTACACTTTTACGTTGCCTAATGATAGACGCGTAACGAGCGCGACGCTGCATCAATTAACGCCCGATAATTAGCAGTCGGGATACGCGGTTCGCGCGACCACCGCCTATCAGCATTTTTCCTCCGTTCGCCAGCCTCCGTTCCAACGAACGTCCATCGCCGTTGTCGAAAACCGCGTCCGACCGAATCGCGCGATTTTTATCCGTACAAAGTGTAAAGATAAAACGGAACGAGAACGAGGCGCCGAGCAGCAAGGGCGCGACCAAGAGTGTGTCACAACCGCGTCCAAACCAGTTCAAGTTTTAGCCGATCGATAAGGTCGTACAAAACTGAAATAATTTGGTAAACGTATAGGCGCGTGCGTTTAACGTCATCCTGTGCCGGTTCGTTTCACGCCGCGCCTCATCGCAACGCGTCGTATCGCATCG
Source organism: Bombus pascuorum (assembly GCF_905332965.1). Taxonomy (NCBI): domain Eukaryota; kingdom Metazoa; phylum Arthropoda; class Insecta; order Hymenoptera; family Apidae; genus Bombus; species Bombus pascuorum. Next base: position 12,228,359 of record NC_083497.1, on the reverse strand, counting down.
CATCGCATCGCATCGCAACGCGTCGCGTCGCATCGCGTCGCGTCGCATCCTTCCTCTGCCCGTTCTCATTTATTTTTGTCCCGACTTTTTTTCCCCTCGTTCGAAGGGTAATCCAATCGGGAACGATGATTGAATTATTAATTGAATGATGCGCGTGTACGAGGTCGCGCGCGCATTTTCGCGTGCACGTTCTCTCTCTGTCGTCGCGATCGAACGATTGTTCACCGCGAATCATTCGACGGATAGCGGCGTTTAACGTGGCTGAAAAAAATGTACGTTTAGCGATACGTCGAACGATCGATCGCGAAACGCCAACCATCGATCTCTGCGAAACGATTAACTCTACCGTGTTCGCGGTTGATGTGGTGGATGCGTGCGAAATGTACTTTCTATTTTTTTTTATGTATATATATATTTTTAATCCTGCCACAATTCTTTTTAAACGATATAGTTTTCTATATCGTTTAAAATCTCCCAGCTATATCATCCTGAGAGAAAGACAATCGATGTTTTAAGAAAATTTCCCTGCAACTAAGAAACTTTCTAAAGATAGAGAGATACGAGTCGATCCAGAACGACCTAAGAGAACGCAGGAGGGTTAATCGTATCTGTCGTAAAACTCATCGATGAAGAGTACCGGTCAACTATGATGACATTTAAGATGTGAAATTTGTAGTGCTATGTTTGACGGCTTGCCGGAATTTCCCTCGAATATACTTCGCGCTTTTTCATCGTCATTTCGATCAATTTTGATATTCGTGTGATTATTTTGTCGTTGATTCCATACACGCTGTTTACGATCGTATAATTCAAATTTTGGAAATTTCCCATTTAATTCGTCTGAAATAAATATCGTAAAAATTGTCGTATATATCGCAAAATTTCTATGTTTCAAACGTACTGCTATTATTTATCCGTCGTGAACGTTACAGGATTTACAAGTATTTTAACGATGATTTCGATTAATCGGATTAATTTCACTGCATCCTTCTACAGTCACACGACTTCCGCGAGATTCGTAGCAATACGAGCATCTCGCTCAATTTTTTCCTGTTTCTTTTTCTCGATAAAATTAAAGAACAGCCGTCAGAAGCCGAGAGAAGAAGCTTTGGAAATTGGCGCGAAGGTGGGTGGAAACGCGAGAGAGCAGAAAAAGTAAGAGTCGACGTCGGGAAGAGGTGTACGGCCGCGAAAGGAGCTTTGTCTCGATCGTTGTCGGCCTTGAATAATCTCGTCCTCGGAAATTTGATCGACACCGGTCAAACGGGTCGACCGGACTTCAAATACGCAGGTACGAGATTCTTGGCTCTTGGCTCTTGCCTCTCTTCTCGTCTCTTTTCTTTATACCATCTCGCTTTTTCTTTCCCCTTCTCTCTCTCTCTCTCTGTGTCTCTGTCTCTCTTCCCCTGTCTCTTTCTCGATCACTCAACATTTACGCGAACAACGTCTCCGGGTCCGACTTCTTCCGTCTCTCGTTCCGTTGGAAACGAACACGTCGGTTAAGGAGGAGCGTGTCTGCTGAGGTCGTCCGAAGACGAGCACCCTGGAGAAGCAGAAGAACGACAGCATCGATCCTCCTCTTCCTGCAGGAGAGAAGCGAACACCGAACGAAACGAAAAGGCACAAGGCCGGAATAACTCGGAAAGTGTCGGAACGATAATCTGACGGCAGCAACGTGACGGACGGACGGGACGTCCACTTCGCGTCCATTTGCTTCTCCGTTCTCTCTGTCTTTCTCTCTCTCTCTCTTTCTCCTCCTTTTCTCCTTCCTGCTCCGTCGAGCCCCTTTCTACAAGCGCGCGCGTCCTACAGCTTCCCGCAGATCTAGACAAGCGTTAAACGTCGATTAAACTTCGACGACGGACACCTATGTGCCTTTGAAACGCATCGCGCTCAACGTACGGAGCATCGTTTACCGATATTCGCCTCGCGAGAGATCGGACACGATTGTGTAACGTTGCTCGATTCGAGGATGCAAGAATGCGCGAGATAAGCGCGTGTAACGTACACAGGTGTGCACGTACAGTGGTCCACGAAAGTATTTCGCTGCGTTAATCAAGTTTAAGTTTAGAAATTCCGGGATACTCGTTACAGGTGTACGTCCGTGTCTCTTCTTGTCTCTTCGTGTTTAAATCTAACGAATTAAGGTGAAACTATTCGCTAAGAACGCTAAAACGATTTAACGGTATAAATAGATCGATAGATTTTTGCGGAAAATGTCCAACTGGATCGTTGGAACGTTACGAAAAATATGGCGTGGCATTTAAAGAACTAAGAGTCATCTCAGCATCCCAAGAAGTATAACGAATTGAAAAGTCGCACTCTGTTTCGGCTGTTTCGAGTACAACGAATTTTCTTTTGCCGACTAACAGTGCCGTATATTTAATTAAACGATCGATTATCCATTGCGTTAATGAGTCTCGATATTCGGTAGAACGGTACGAATTTGGATACGAATTTCAGAATTTCTTACGAAATACGTATCTTTCGTTACATCGGCGATGAAATCTCTGAAAAATATTTTATATAACGCATACGAGCTTATACAAGGCGTACAAACTTTCCACGGTAAGTTCTCGACACTTTCGTGAACCAGCAATGAGCCGTGATTTTATTAATACGTTTGATAACGATAAAAAGAAAAATAAACGGACGAATGAAAAAGACTTATCGATGGAAAGGTATGCATAGACACAAAGTTTGGCGAGCCAGCGAGAATCACATGGAACGTAAAGTACGTAGGTGATGTGTGGCGAAGCACGTCGCGGACGAAACACGGGACAGGACAGTCCGGGATAGGACGGGACGGGGCGGGGCGGGATCGAGCCGAGAAACCCAAGCGGGGTCCAGTGGTCTTGTTTCCGAATATTAATTCCAGTCCCGTCATCTCGAGTCGTCGTCCGAGTGTGCGGGACGAGACGAAAGCCAGGTGCATCGAGACGGATCGAGGTCGTCACGACGGGGATATTAATTGCGATGCGTCGCCTACGAGAGAGAGGCGAAAGCGAGGTCTCTTCGATGGCTTCTTCTTATTCCTACGACGCGATGTCGCGGCGATTGATTCCGACAAGCATAACCGGACAGCGTGTAATCGGAATAATTGACGTCGATGGAAGCGCGTCGAACGGAAAACGATCGCGTACCGATTCGCCGTGAGTCGCGAATCGTTGCTATCTGGTCGACGGAGGTGAATGTAAGAGCGAAGCCGGAAAAGTAGAGGCACCAGAAGCAGCTGGATACTTTTGACGCGAAGCTCGAAAAGCCTATTGTGCGTTCGTTTGAAAGGCACGGTTGGGATCGGTGGCCGCGATACCATCTAGCGAGATCGAGCGTCGTCCGTGGCCACGATCGCGGCGAATTAAGAACGACCGGAGGCTACCGCGCCGCCCGCTGGCAGGTGCTTGTGGACCGTATTATTCGCCGCCTGCTTATCGTTCGCCCTCGCATAAATTCAAGCGAAAGAACACGCGACTTCGCGGCGAGAATCGCGATCCACGAGTCGCGACCGTGTTCCTGCCGCTCGTTCCGCGAATCTCCCTCGACGTTTCGTCCAACGCCTCGTTTCAGTCGTTTTGTACTTTCACCCGTCGTCCGCGCGAATTTTTCTTCGCTCGCCGAACGATACTCTGGCCATACTCCTTCTGTCACGGTTGCCTCAACAGTTCCGTCTGTTCAATCTTTTCTTCTGTTTTTCTTTCTTTTTTTTCTTTTTTCGTGTATTATTATGTATATTTTTAAGAGCAATAGTCACCGGAACGAAAGTTGATGGGAACGCGCATTCGTTGTTACATTCTCTTACTCGTCTGATACAAATTTCGTGAAGCGTAGTGACGTCTGTCGTAATTTCTGTTGGAAAAACTCGAGAGAGGTTTGGCTAGGATAGTTGCGCGATTATTGCTCGAAGATAGGAAAATTGTATTTTTCATATTGATGTAAGTTAAGACTTGGAGAATATCTGGATTTAGCTGCGTATTACAAATGTTAAACGTACGTTGCACGTAATTTCACGATCGATCAATCGATTAATTTATTGTCTGCCGTGACACGTCGTTATGACTCGACGGAATATAAGGAACTCTTTGTATCATTAATCGCAGAACAGTATTTTATGATAACTAGCAATGAACTGACTTACATCATTATGATTCTTAACCATCCAACCGAAGGTACGTCGATCACGGTTTGCAGATAAGGTCGAGGCCCACTCCATGGAAGCAGATCCAAATCTTGGTGAGAACAACTGTGCGCCCACTGTGAGAAGGGTGAAAACGCGTCTATTAAACCGAACACTAGCGTACTTCTCGTCCGTTCACGTCATGCAAACATCGACTCGTCGATCCTCGGCGAATCACGAAGCCAGTCGGGTCGCTTTCGCGATATCGCTTACCCGGTTTTGCCCGGTCCTCCTACGGTCGTCGACGGAAATAGACGATACGCGTGGCAATAAATATCTCCGTATTATAATTAAGCCGCATCCAAGAACCGTGGCATAGGCGTTATGTACGAGAGACACGCAGATAGATGGACGACCGAATGTACGCGGCGCATCACGGTGTTCGTCGCGAGCTCGACGAACGTGTGAGAGGATCGACGGTGTGAAGGAGGCAGAAAGGAGGCGAGGAGGAGGATCGGTGAGACGCGACGAAGACGAAAAGTCAGAGAGCCCGAAGAGTCGAAGAACGAGGAGAGACAGGCAACTTCTTTGGACGCGATCTCGGGAACGAAGGCGCGCTTAGCAACCGTAACTCGTCGTAGTTATCGGTAGTGGACAGTTATATCGACGCGGTTGGTTGGAAGCGTACGCGCGGATGGCGTTTCAGTGGCGCGCGGCATCGCATCGGCGAGCTACGAGCGAGGAACGAGCACGGCCTTGTCAGCCCGTCCGGCACGTCCGTCTGTTGCTCCTTGAGTGGCAGCGATTCATTCCGCTCTCCTTACACTCCCGTGTACCGCTCGCTCCTACCGCTTCTTCGAGCCAAACCAACCAACAACACACATCGATGCACCAACGCGTCTCGCGCCGACTCCACTTGGCCGCGTCAACGTTTTACTCTCGCTCGATTTTACGTTGCATCGGTGCTACACTGTATGCAAGTAAAGTAAGTAAGTACACCGGATTCTCGTATTTTTCTTTTTCTTTTTCTTTTCCTTTTCTCTCTCCATTTCCTTTTTCCGTTACGGAACGATCTCTGTCTACGATCGAACTTTCGTTGAACCGGTATTAGGTAGACGGAATGCGCTCACAGTACGAAACGGTTTTAATCGTCGAGAAACCCGTTCTCCGTTCCTGATTAATTTTCAACCTGGACATTTTGCCAGATACGACGAGGCGTAATTGAAAAAGAAGAAAAATGCCGATTCTTATGTCGCGGTATAAATTGCCGATTAATCAACGTCCCGCGGTGGCGTATATGCAAACGCACAAGCTAGAAAACGAGATTATTAATCGATTGGTAAACGTGAGATCGCGATCCAGATAATCGAGCGCGCGGATCGTCACGGCAAGGTACAAGGCCATCCAGTTCCTCCAACGCGTGGTCTAATTATGTATTTGTCTACGATATTCCACGTCGTCTTTGTTATCCTTGGCGCGATCGTAATCGCGTTCTGGACTTGGTGGTCGTCGCCGGCAAGCCCGGAAGGATGAATTCAACTGCGGTCGACGATGTCAGCCCTCGCAGGTCTCCGTATAGTCGCTCGTACTTTCCTCCCCAGTCGCGACACGACAGTTCCCGAGCGTACAGTTTGGCCAGCAGCCGCAGCCGACTAATATCTCGTTCTTTTGTTGCGTTTCGCGACAATTCGCCTGCCTACGCTCGCAACGAATTTCAGGCTGATTATTCGGGGCGGTGGAGTGACGTCGGTTCGCTGGATTAAAATGCTGCTAGTAGGACTACCCGCGGAAATGCGAAGGGAGAAACTGTCGAGAGGGAGGGAATATACGGCGCGCTACCCTCGGGGAGTACGCAGTTGCTTCTTCCGCCCTTCCTTCCGCCAGTCGTCCGCCCTGTTTCCTCTTTTTCCAGTTTTATAATCGAAGACGACGTATCGAAGGCGCGTCCATTCGGATCAATTAGACGCGACGCGAGCGAACGACACCCGCGGCGAGAGCAACGCACACGTAGCAAGTGCCAGGGCTGTGTTGCGCAATTCAACTAATATTATTAGCGAAATTTTACGTGTCGCTAGTCGAAGAGAATTAAGTGCTTTTACAAAAGCAACTGCTGCTCCGGTTTCGCAACTTTATCGTTTCATTAAACGCAGTTACTTCGTGATATAATTACAAAAACACTTACGGCGATTACGTAACACGATGAACGTATCGTCGAAACAGTTTCGAACGTATCGACTGAAAATTAACCACGGTATCTTTTTTTATTTTCCCGAAAAAATTAAAGAAAAGGAAAATTCGATCGTTGCAGAACGAGAGATCTTTTACTCGACTGCCTCGAGCTGCAACTTAACGCGGTCGAGTCTCTTTCAGGGGTAACCGGAGTTCGGAAAAAAACCCAAGGTAAGCATATTATGTAGATTCGTAGAAAGATGCGTATTTATTCGTCAGAGTTCTGTCATGGTAGACCGATGGTAGAAAGTTGCTGGGGGGTGGACGCTCCAACTTCCTGATTTGCATTTTCTCGAGATGGACGGGTGGAGAGACCGTGTAATCGAAGAAGGAACGCGACTTTCGAATAGCCGATTAACGATTCGCGGCTAATGAAATAACAAAGAAGCCTGCGTTTCATGAAAAGGGAGAGGAAAAGATACTCCGATTCGAAAAAGTTTCGCGTCGTTGAGTTTTCCCTGCTTATAAACGATTGTCGATTCCCTGGACTATTTCTGATGACTCGATGACATTATGATCGTACTGTTGCGCTGCAACAACGATTTTTATTTGCAGCTGTTCTAAAATTGTTGTTCCTCGATTTGATAACATTATCGATTGGCAAAGTATTGTGGAAGAAAGTTCGAGTGGCAACGGCACAACTAGTATCCGATGCGAAGAAGCAGGGAAATGGAGATCGCGCGGTGTGTTTCTCCGGTAAAACGTACGAGGAAGCTCGTTCGTCTGCAATGTGTTTAATTGTTGCGTCACGTAACGGAAATCGCGACGATCGAGTGGGCATGTGATTTCTGATGCATAAAAGGAATGTTAAATCTGTTCGTAGATGGGAACCAGCGTCGACGGTGCAGAGTGTCTCGCTAGAGGGAATACAGTTTCGGAAGCTAAAGAACGACGATAGCTCGTGAAAGACGAAGAAGGGCTGAGAGTCGGTCGTTAGCGCGTTTTACGGCGGCATTAAGCTTCTCTTAAACGACGCACGCAAAGTGCTCCTTTCCACACCCCCTGGCGGTCCTTTCTCGTTCTACCGCCGCCCGTTCGTCTCTATCTACCTCGTCGATGCGCTAACCGTTTCGGTTCACCGCCACCCACCTACGGCTACCGGAAAGGTGTTTGCTATCGCGCGAAGATCGTCCCCGAGTCGTTCCGCTCGATTTTCTCTTTACTTTCGTCGCTACTTATCCCTTGCTTTGCACGCGTTCGCTTTAGAAAACGGTGCTCGTAAAGCGCGAAATCGTAAAGGGAATCGCGAAGAAGCTTGAAAACCGCGAGTGTGCGAGGAAAATGGAGAGGAAAAAGCGACGGAGGAAGAACCGACGAAAGAGGAGAGTGCAAAAGTAGAACGGAGAGAAGAAGAGGATCGGAAGGGGAACCGAGGCAGAACGATAATCCTGAGGAAAAGTCGAAGAAATAAGAACAGCGTGTGTCTTCCTCCTACGTCTTGTCTTTTATCTATTTATTTATTTAACCGACGTAGGTTCTTCGGTATTGCTCACACGGTGAGTGCTTCAAAACGAAATAAAAAAAGAGAAGAGCAAACAATAATTTCAAGCTACGATTTTTATAATTTCGTCCGAGATAGTATGAATACCGTAAGGGAGGTTACGCCTCCGCGAATGCAATCGACGATAACGTTGCTCGCAGTTGTTCGCAGTAGAAAGTAATCTATCGATCGACGATCCAAGTTATCCGAACTAGTTCGGTGCATACAGCGATACGAAGAAGTTGTCTTCTTTTAACGACTATCGTAGGAGCACATAATTTAAAAAGTTGGAGAATTTCTGCACGACTAACTGATAGAAATTTTGACGTACGCTTTTATGTGGCGATAGGTTTATCCCATAAGTAAACGTACAATATATAATATATCGAGGGGAAACGTCGAGGTCGTATAGAGAAAGAACGAAGGAAAGTAGGGAAGAAAAAGAGGCGTGAAAAAGGAAGGAAGCGACGAAAGAAGACACTGGCGTGGAAGTAACCAAGAGATCGTATAGAATTGGACTGGCGACGAACAAAGTGCGGGATTGAACGTATCCGCGACAGAGATCAGACGTCGACTGGTGGGCGTGTATAGATACATATAACGCGGGCAGGTAGACAGGTAGGTACGCGTGCGGCCGTAGAAGAGGACGGGGATGGATACGGGGACGGGATTGGAACGGGAGAGAGGTGGAGAAAGAGAGCAGGGGCGAAGGGTGAAAGAGGCAGCGGGTGCAGGAGGAAAGGAGGGAAAAGGTGGAAGAGGGAACGGAGAACGCGGAGGGCACATAAGTCCGGCGCTGACATCGGTGCAACCCTCGCGTCGGACTCGAGTATCGACAGATATTTAAATGAATATTCCTCCGCTGTTAGGGATCCGCTCTTTGAAATCAAAGCAGAAGGTACAACGGTTCATTTAGACGTCCGCCGATATCCCGCGCCAGCCGGACCGTGGATACAGGATTTCGCTTGTCACGTCATTCGAGGGTTATCGCCGAGACCGGCACGATTCCCTGCTAGAGGCTATTGGAGAGAGGAGTCGCGTGTCCCTCGACGACCCCGTTTGTCCGGCACACGCACGCGGACTTGTACTTTATCCGCGTCGGTTATCCGCTTTCGAGCGACGCGATCGTTCGATATCTCTGCCCTGTCTCGAGCGTCATCCAAGGTTCTAGAACGCGCGCGCCATCAAACCTCTTCTTGCACGAACTAGCTTTCGTCGCAATCTTCCGTGTTACGGGACACGAGACCCGTCTGCCCTCTTTTCCTGCCACCTGTTCCGTATGCGAATTAATACGGCGTCCCAGGTTGAAGCGGGAAAGGGCGAAGAATATACGCGACAGTGGTCGCTTTAGCGTCCACAATGCGGGATCATATCTGTACGTTTATCCGATCAGGTCGCTTCTGTTGCGTTTATAAAAACTCGACTGCGTGAGTATCTACGATCGAATAATTAGCGTGTATCTATATTTTCGGATTAATCAGCCAGATAATCGCATCGAGAGCCCCGTGAAAGCCCAACCTATCACGACGTCTTACTAATTTCGTTTCCTCGACCGTTTTCGTATCGATCCTCGTGATCGAAGATCGTAACCGAACATCGACCATCCCAGTCATCCATCCATCGACGTCGTAGATCTCAAGCGGCGACTTCCGTTCTCGACGAAGCGAAAGCACCGATACGAACGCCTGCGTCTGACCGCGTTGTCGCGCTCGGGCCCGATTATCGCGCGAGGTTCGAACGAACGTGGATACGCGTTATCGCGTCGAACGGACAGCGATTTCCCATCAAAACATGATTTCGTTGGATAGCTATTTGCGATCGAGGTATCGTAAATCAGCGGCAAGAACGCGCGCCGCGTTTACGTTGGGAACGAAAGGCGAGTCTCGTTCCAGGACTACCATCGTCTCTTTGGTTTGCGCTCCGTGGACCGATTCTCGATAGAAACGAGCGACGAGGATCTTCCGTTTCTTGCGACAATTGCGCGCAGCGCAACCGGCAATAAATCTCTCCGGGCATTTCTAATTTCTCTACCGAAATGCACGCACGGGCGTAGAACGCAACACGCTTTGTGCGACAGCGCCGCGAACTACCATTTCGACAGTTCTTTCTCTCGACGTCGACTCGTCCGAATAAAGAAATACGCTCGACTCGGTCTCTACGCGATAACAGCGTACGATACGTATTCTTTTAACCTGTTAACCGGATTCTGCTGTAATCAGGGAATCAAGAGTCGATAAAACGAGTAGAAGATCTCGAAAAGCATAATTTATTTCCAGTAAAAATAGAGCAAGGACGGCGATTTAACTCGTGTTTTCCGGTTAACAAGTTAACAACGACCTGCCGTAACTTATGAACCAACCATCAAGGGCAGCGAGAGGAAGAGCAAAGAAATGGAAATGATTTAGCTGTAGCCGATGGACAGTTTCACACGCTATGCAGTTAGACGTGGATACAGCGAAAGAAGGACGCATGCAAGTAGATACGTACTCGTAAACGCGTTTGCATTGTCTTTATACCGATCGAAGGTCAGCGATACGGACGTTCGACTGTCAATCTAGCAAACAAGGATGGAAAGCATAGAAGTAACATGGAAAGACGCGAGAAGCGCGTACAATTACTACGGAAAAATAAAAATGCGTGCAAACGGGAATGCGTGTGCGTGCTCGTGCGTACTGCGCTACGTGCGTTTGCGTGGGTTAAGATATTTACCGGTAAGATTATCGCCGCGTTGCTGCGGCCACCGAAAAGAAGGCCTCGGCTGCTGCTTGCTGCGCATGTCTCCCGTCCGGTGCGACGGCTGCGGGCCGCTCGCTTTTCAAACGATCGGAGACCACTACTTACCTGAAAGAGAAAAAGTCAGAATAGTCAGAAAAATTCGTTGGTCGACGAAAACTACGATTAACGCGAGCCCAGATACAAGAAAAGAATTTTCCACCCTCTTTGGCTGTGTTTTTCCGAACGATGGGCGAAACGGCCGAATCGCGTCCCCCGCGCAGCCACAACCAATTCCCGACCCTTCTCTTATCCACCCGTTACCAGCCATCCTAACCGGCCGTATATCTTTCCACCGTACGCCCTCGAAAGCGGCCGCCTTTGTTTCAGATATTTATGAGGCGTTTTAATTCGCGCGCCGCGCCACGCCGCGTCACCCGCCGTCGCCCGACCTCGGTACTCGTCGGCCGTCGTCGCTGCTACTCGACTCTGTTCGTTCGTACTCGACCGTATTCGGCAGCGCGTCGTGACCGACCAAACGACTAGCGCGGCAAGGGGATGGCCGCGTTAAACCGCTACCATCGGGGGATGAGGAGGCATAATAGGCATAAGGGTGCTCCGATAAAGCGGCAACCGAGCTCTCTTCCCTTCACGCACCCCTCGTACCCCTCTCCGCCGCCCACACCACCCTCTTTCCAGACGCAGGCCATAAGCGCGAACAAACTCTCGCTCGTATATCTCGGCTGAATGGTTTGCTCGTCGTGCGGCGCGGCGCGACGGCTTCTCGGCGTATCGCCGGGCTACCATCGCGTTCCCTTTCGTTTCTCTTGGTCTCTCTCACTCTCTCTCTCTCTCTCTTACTCTTTATTTTTCCTTCTCTCGTCGCATTTCTCGTTCGTCGCGAACCACCGCGAATAACCGTCGAGCTTCTCAAATGGAACCGAACCGGATCGAAACGCGTTTCTCGTCGCGTCGAATTTCAAACGAACGATATCTGTCTACGTATTCGTTGGTTCCGAATCGTTGATCGTTAATCGATAAAAAGGAGAGACGAAAGGAGAGAGTCTTTGTCTGTTTTTCCGTGTCGCGACGTTCTAGAGAGAAACGGTCGCGAACTCGCAGCTACTCCTCTTTACGTCGTAGTCTGTTGCCGAGTTTAACGGCAACAGTACGTCACCCTGTCAGCCCCTTCGCCCCTCCTTGTCCCACGCTTTCCCTCTCTCGCTTTCCTGTTTCTCTCGGCCGTAACAGGGATCTCCGATGCTCTTTCGTTCAACCTTACTCCGTTTCTCTCTCCCTGCCTGCCTGCCTCCCTCCATCCTTTCGTCCTCGTCCCTCTTATTCTTCGTAGTGCCGCGTCCGCGCGCCGTCCTCGTCGCGCTTTTCTTAACAGCCTTCACTCTCTAAAAGCCTGAGCGTGATCTATGGCAGGACGTTGCGTCACACGGGGAACAGATGCAGTGCTCGTATATTACTCGGCCATATCTAGCGGGCAAACGGAGAGAGAGAGGAGAAAGGCGTTTCGAACAGGGGTGCCAGGGGGACGGTATCGCGTTCGACGAAGATCGTTCGACGCCACGTATAGATCGCGATTAATATTCCGATAGCTTTTTTTCCGCTCGATTTCTAACCGAGTCGAGCGACGAAGACAAATTCGGGAAGAAAAAGCGAAAGAGAAAAGAAGAAAACGCGTGAACAGTTGAAGAACAAGGAAACAAATAAGTAAGACTAGGAGAAATCAAGCAAAAATCGAAGTCGATTCGTAAAAAAGCGTGATAAGGTAGAGAAGGATCGGAACGCGTGAAGAAGAGGAAACGCGCGTTCGTGAAAATGCTAGCCAGCTGTCTGCGCGTACAGACAGGAGGGAAAGCGGAAGGGAGAGAGTTGGGAGGGAGGCTCGAAAACGCGCGTCGGCAGGGTAGACACTTGGAGAATCCCATAAATCAGGTCAGGGTTGGCGACGGGGGTGGCTGCGCGGCGGTAGTTACAGAAGGGTGGCCAAGGGAGCGGAGAGGAGCTAAGGGAACTCGCTGCGACTCCGAGAGAGCCGTTAGGTAAAGGTCGACGCACAACAAACCCACGCCGAGGACGATGAAACGTGGCGCGCATGCTCGTAAAACGTTTGGCGCCAATTCCATTCGACAAGACGGATCGGTGCGTCTTTGAAAGAACCAACGTTACTCATCCGACTCGATTTTTAGATGCGCAGTCACTTTCGTCATCAGAGAGATACACGCGCGTTTCAAAAATTCGTTGCGTTAGCCTTCCCCTATCGCGTTGTCTTCTATGTCAAAGTTTACAGGTTTATCGTTATTTCCTGTTTAAATAAATAAATAAATAAATAAATAAATACAGAAACGGGGACGCGATTACCAAGGTATGTACACATGCTAACGCATCATCGAATCGAATCGAGTCGATCTCTTTTCCGCATCCTTTCGCAACTTCCCACGTTTGGTGTTTCCAATTATTTGAATTATTTATAACGTGACACGTTTCTATATTTAACGACATATTCCCGTTTTATTTTACTCGCAACATAACCTCCGGAACTTTATAACTTTGTAACTCCTACATTTAGTTTCCCCTGTTGTGTTACAGGGCTAACGTTCGTTGGTAAATAATAATGACAATTAAAATTACGCGAATAAAATTATGTGAGGAGATCAAGGAGGGTTTTCAACGACGTTGGAAAACACCGACAACTACCATATTACTGCAAGACTTTGAAATTGTTTACAGGCTTTGAAACGAAAAATGAACGTTTCGAGTGTTTTGTCCAAAAGTTAATCGGCAAAAGTTGGTTATATCTTATAGGCGAGAACGAATAAGAACGAAATTCTTTTCACTGCTTTCAGGTGCATAATCAATTCCTGTTTGCTATTGTAAAAAGCTCGATATATTTCCTTAAGTTAATCAAACGCACGATATTTTGAAAAGTTGAAGTACGCGATTAAATTCGAACGCACAAAAGATTCCGCTATGATTCCTAACATCTTCTTAGACGAGACGCGTTCAAATACATTCACGAGTATCGCATAAACGTACAAGAGCATCTAATAAATATTCCCAAGTCCCTACACACAACTGTTACTTCGTCGCTCCTTCTTCGATAACACTTCGTGACCACTGTAATAACGCGGAAGGCAAAGATCGCTTTTCTCCATCAATCCCAACCATCGTTCTTCTCGATATACGATCGTTTGGAGAACTATCCACTGACCAACGCGTATAATACGAAAGTCGTAATAGATACGTATTACACAGGCACACAGACACATTCCTGATGCAACGAACGTTTGACATACTGCCGTGTCATCGATTCGTCCTTTTGACGAAATGAACGTGGAATTCGAAAAGTGGCGGGTAGGATACTCGCGGTCGATACTCGCGAGGTTGCGGAGAAACGCAAGGGATGGGCGAATGGCAAAGAAGAGACAGGAAAAGAGGGCGACGTTGAAGAAGCTTCGGAGGGACCCCAGATGGAATCGGTGCAGTTTGGAATATTGGAAAACGTCGAAACGTGCGAGAAATCGAAGCGGAGGGGTGAGAAGGGGAAGTGGAGGCGGCAGAGTGCGAGCAGGCCACTATTTATGACGCGTACGTGAATTCTTGGAACAGCGGGGATACCGCGTGTTCGTGTCACGGCGTCGTCGAAGAAAGAGAGCGACGGAGGTTCACCGGGGAGGGACTCGACTCGGTGGAAAAGGGGCGACCATCCCGCAGCTCCGTTGTACCGTGAAAGAGCGAAGCCGAAGGAAGGCGCGCGACGAAGCGTATTCGTAGATTCGTCGTCGACGAATCTCGAGAATCGAACGTGTCCGACGTGGAAACGTCCGTCGTTCGCCAACTATAAAGGTATCGGAAGAGATAGAAGAGGCCGAGGCACGAGACAGGAGACAGGAGAGAAAAAAGCGAGGCTTCGATTGATTCATTGGACGCGCGTGCCTGGTTTCAAATCACCAGAATAGAATCCGTTGCCTTTGGAATGCCAGGCTCACGGCTAATCCATCGAGCGTCTTTATTGCTCTGCGACATTTATAAAACGCCGGAGAGACGAGGGCTCCCTGCGATCGCGCCCATTCGTCACCGATTATAAATCGTCAAGACACCCTTTTTGTCGCTCCGTGTCGTCTATCCTTCTCGCGCCGAGCGTTCGCCGTTGTTTCGCTCGGACGGTCGGTTCGGTCACGGTTTTCGTAATTTCTGCGTCGACCGCGGCGATCGCTTTCCAAAAATACGCAAGCCACATAAGAATCGAGGAAAAATAACATTCTTTGCAGCCTCTCCGCGAAGCAACTTACGACCGACGGATTCGTAAATTTCGAAAATACGAAAGGGAGGTGGTGGTTTCCGGATAAGAGAAAAAGGGTGTGCCTGTTTTTTGTCGAGCTAAGGAAACCCTGGATCTTACGGCGGGCGATACGGTGTTTCAACGTAGCTACGAACAGAGAAGCAAGATGTATTTGTAACGAACGAGGACAGGTATGTTGTGTAGGTCTAGGCGGTCGAAGAGTAACGGAAGTAACCGTGAAAGCTTGATACGCCGCACCCCGTGTACCTCCCCTACGAGCGTATAGCGAAGATAAGGCTCGCTCGTTGCGTCGAAGCGTCCCTGAGCGACCGTCCTGGAACGTCGTGAACGTCTCGAAACGTATACCGATGCTTCGACCCGAGTCCCGTCCCCTATTCTTCCTTACGACCACCGATCTCGTTCTCCGGAGCATCGTCGACTCGCTGCCGTAATATCGTGCCTGCTCCTCTTGCCGCCGTTATGCCGAGTTTAGTTCGTCCATAGACGAACGGAAGCGAGAGCGCGAGAGAGAAGGCAACGCACTCGTGAAATCCTGCCGTCTTCTTCGCTCTTACTCGTCGTATTGCCTTCTTACCAAACGAGAGAGAAGAGCGCAGAGGTATCGAGGATAACGTTCGCCAAGGAAAATAGAAACGTCGGTATATAGCCGTGGTCGGAAGCCCGTTTAATACTCGTCTCGATGGGCTAGGGTTTTCAGTAATTGGCAAGTTAAACAGCTCCCCGGTATGCACCTCCCCCCCCCTCTCTTTCTCTCTCTCTTTGCCGCGACTTCTTCTCTTTGTTCTTACCCTTTTCTCCACGCTTGCCTCGCCTTTGCGAACGGCGAAACGCACTCTGCTCGGGCAACGCTCCCCGATACGCTGAAATTTTCTTATCGCCGAAATACTGTAATCCCTACGCGGGGAATAAGATGCTTTAATTAGGCGGAGTCGGGCCGCGATCGATTTCGAGAAACTCGCTTCGAAAGAGTCGAAAATGGCCGGGCGAAACGAGCGAGAACTTTGCTCCGAGGAAATCGAAAATGATGGTAGAGCAAAAGGTGCGTTTCAAGTGGAAACGATTCAAGATAAAAAATAACGATACATCCTAATAAAGTACTTGCAGCTTGTCCGCTTGATGATTACCGATTGGCTGCGCGCTGTACGCGTGTCCCATTAGGTGAACCGAACCCGTTCGAAGCTTTCCTTTGGACAGGACCGGGCGAGTCGGAGCAAACTCGATTGGAAAGAGTGTGCGGAAGAGACGAAGAGCGAGAAGAGCAAGGAGAAAGAGCAGGAAAGAGAAGAAAGTGCGGTAGAATGAAAAGAGATAGTGAAACTGAGCGAGAGAGAGAGAGAGAGAGAGAGAGAGAGAGCAAGTGGCGGCAAGAGGGGGCAAGGTAAGTAGGTATAAAGGAGCGTGACTGGACGTGAGTTCAATACGCGGCCCTCGAGCACAGCTGTCACTGACATCGCCGCAATTCGAAACTGACCACGACAGCTAACCTCCGTACCGGCGGACCACAACGGCGGAAACTTATACCAGCCTTCCGATTGATACGTCCTGGCCACTCACCATACGCCGAAGGGGACGGATTAGTTGGCGGATGGCAGCAGTCTCCTACTCTCTACTTCTACGTTCCATACTTTGGCCCTAGAGGTCTGCCTCTTCCTTCGCAGCGAATCGAAACGGCCAACGTTTGCACCTTTTTCTCCAAGTGACACTACGCACTGTTGACCAGTCGTTGGTCGACCACTAGATTCCAGAGAATATATCACGAGTAGTACGCGCTTCACCCTGACGATCAGCGATTTGGACAAACGCGAGCGTCACGCGACTAGAGCGACCGAACGACGAGCAACGAATACGAATTTTGTCAAATTTTGCGATTCCTTCGGTCAGACGCTACACTCCCAATACGATGAAATTGGTATCGTAAAACGCTATGCGGGTTTATCTTGAGTCATCGTTGATCGAAAGTTGAACAATTGTACACGATTTGCTCCACGACTTTACGATTCACGATTCAATTAGACGTAATTAAGTATATATTCGTAAGAATCACGCGATACAGGGAATATCGTATTTGAAAAGACTGGAACGCATCGATGAAGCTAAAAATGGTATTCTTGTAATTTTCACGAAGGCACATGGTCGAGGATCGTTGGTGTTTTGCGATATCGTTACTACGATAATTGTATCATCCAGTCGTCGAACTTGACGGACGGAAAATACTTGTTTTCCAAAATCGCCCTGACGAGTCGTCAGCGATAAACGTATGCACGAATTACTAGCACGAGTCGTCGTGCACAAGTTGGAAGCATTCGGTTGGTTGGAAATGGTGCTGAAAGAATGAGAAAACACGACGAGAGTGAGCACAGAGGGCAGCCGGCTGTTTAATAGGTGAACAGCAAATAAGAGGATTCGGAAATAGCGCAGTCATTGTGGGATCCCGCGAGCGAGAAAGCTTTGGGCCGCGGTAGGTAGTCATTTCTCGATTCATCGAGGAACGCGAAAGGCAGCGAGCTAATAAGGGCCGGTACGATAATAGCGAGCAGGAAAAAAGCTACGGAAAGAGAGGACGAAGGGAGAAAAGGAATGGATGGAACGGAGCGAATGGTCGAGGGACGAACGAAGAAGAAAACGAAGTCGGAGGTACTTGGAACGAAGACGGTCGATCCTTGGTGAGAAGGGCGAAGAGGTGATTGATGGAACGTCAGTCATGGTGCAGCCATCAATCTCCCGTACCTATACCTTTATTATTTATTATCCTTGCCGCTACGGATACTTTGCTTCAGGTACATCGTACTTCTCTCTTCCTCAGATTCGTCGGTATAGCCCCGTCTCGGTTCGTCGCTACGCCCGATGCATCGGCGAAGCCCAAAGGCCGTCCAGTGACGAAGCAACCTTCCAGCTACGGATCGTCCACGCGTCTATACAACACGGTGCTGCGTGTACTCGCGTTTGCGAAATCGTCCCTCGCCCATCTTTCTGTAGCTACACGTCTCGATATTCGTAGTCGGAAAATTTCGCAGAACTCTTTTCCGGGCTGTTCGATCGTTGCTAGATCTCCGTTCAGGTGAGACCGATCGACGCTGTCCTTTATTCGTTTCCGAATATTCGATTCTCAAGAAATAAACGACACGCCGGCTTGCGGAGATTCATTGGTCGCGAGAACGAGTAAGAAATGCGTGAAATTTCTGACAAAATCTAACGTCTAACATGGCAATCGAAAACTTTGAAACCAACATTCTTAACGCGAATATCTCTCAAGCAAACCATGTAACCGAATTTTATAAGAAGACAGCTTCGACGACACGCGATCCATCGACAATGCGTATTTGGGAAATACAACTTGTCGGGTCTTTCTGCCCGCCCTTGCGATCGAAATTAGATCTGTTGCCGAATTTTCAACGCGGTAAAAGCAGCGCGAGCTATAGTTGCCGAGTATCGTCACCCTCTTCCTTTACAAACACGCACGTACGATTCTCGTGCGTATGTGTACGGACGAAACTCGCTGCGCTCTCGCCCCTGCTGCGTCACGAAACAAATGCGCTTTCAGCCAATCATCGTGGCCCGCCGTCCATAAGGATGATGATCACGATGACGATCACGATGACGCGGTGGAAGATGACTCGTCGCAGCTGTCAATCCACCGGGGCTACAGGCAAACCTCGAAACTTGGTTTCCACTCGGCTACGACCATTGTGCTTCGGCTCGAGCGAGCAAGCGCTCGTCTTATACGAGACGAAAAACGTGAGCACACTTTCTATTAGATCGTCCAATAAATTCGTATCGTTCATTTTTCTGCTATTTAAACGCTTTAAGCTGCTTTCACACTGAGATACGAGTGGTAGGCGTATGGCAGGCTGCGTACGTATCGCGTGAAATTCGACATTTTCTTTTTTTTTTTTTTTAAGTTTCGTCCATCGTCTTCGTTGGAAAAGTATCGTTGTCGAGATACGCGGAACGAGTATGGCGAGATACCGCGTCTCGCGAGAATCGTCGTGTGAACGCTTCCATCGGTCTACTATATTCGGTGTCTATGATACGCGTATCTGCGCTATGAAACCAGTCATAGAACTTGGACGCGTTATTTTAGATTATTCGCACGGCATTGACTTGAATGTAAGACGCGGGAATAGTAGAAAAAAATTGCACAATAACCGGAAGAATCTAAATGCTCGCGATTCATTGATTTTCTCCTCACGAGTGTCTTCTCTAGACCGCGCTTGATCTTGCAAGATTGATCATCTTGATCGCTCTATTCATAAAACACGTCATCAAGAGTATAAACTCACCGCGGCATAAACTTATCGAACGACCCAATACTGTCTGCTTTCTGCAACACTGCGTTGTCATCGAGGATATCTCCGAGACGGACGAAACCGATCGTTGTAAAATTGATTATTTCGAGATCGATCTGTCGGAGAGCGCGATTTTCCATCGAGCGTTCGCTCGAAAGCACGGACGTCGCTCGATTCTTCGACGACAAACGTAAAAAAAGAAAAAAAAAAGAAGAAGGAGGAGGGGGGCGTGCGCTAAGAAGGCGAAAGTCGAGGAGAAGGAGGCGCGCAAAGGAAGGAAGGGTGGACGGCATCAAGCAACAGGGGCGGAAAAGTTGACGGCTTAGACGTTTTAAATTTCTCGGGGCATTCGAGAAGACATCGAGCAACTCGATCTTTCGAGCCGGACGCCGGAGATACCTGCACCTGAGCCTCTTACACGTTTTTTTTTTTTTTTTCGACCTTTTCTTCTCTTCCAGCGCTAAACAGGTTGGCTACCCGCGGCCACACCAGGAAAACACGCAGATCCGCCCGGGCGAAATTTTACGCTGCTGTGACCGCGACCAGCTAGCGCGTGTTCTATTGAAAAATCGTAAATACCGCTGCGATCGGTTGAAACAGACGCGAGAACGTATTTTCCACGCGTACGTGTTCGTCGTTGGGATACGCGTACCGACACGCTAGACACGACGATGTAATGAATTTTTCACTATCTTCCGGTGGAAATAAATCGTATGCCGGGTTGCGGGTCGTTAATCGCTAACGCGGTTTAATACGCGGATCGACTATCGATAATTAACCGGCGACCAAGTACGCCAGGTGAGTCGGTGTTACTCATTAATATTTTAATTATTCAGAATCGAGAGGCGCGCGTGCGGAGTTAACGATCGTGCGCGGACGGATTAGGATTTACATGATTTGAGGCAGGTCAAGACCGGGTACACGGACGAGCGTTATAGGTATGCGTAGAAGTGGGCGAGAGCGGCGGCCACGGGCCTCTGCTTCATTCATAGTTAAACGCCGCTGTTTATGAACGGGAATACCTATTATGTAATGCATCGTCGGCAACAACGAGTCTTTTTATATCCGCCACGTGGCCGAACGCTGGATTACGCGTTCCTTCTGCCCGGTTCCAACACTTGCGAGCTACGCCGCAGGCTAATCGACGCCGATATCGACCGCTTCCGCGTCTTCGAACCTTACTACCGGTGGCTACCGGTCCTATCTTCGCCAACGATTCTCCTTGCATCTCGATTCGCCGATCCGATGATTCCTTCGTGCGTGAATTAGTATTCAAATTCATAATCAACGTCCTATCAGGAAATATACGACGTTGTAACTTGCCACATGTTCAGCCTCGTAATGCCTATAGCGTTTGACTAACTCGACAAGCAGCGGTAATCGTCCAGCTATTAAATTCTAATAACGCACGTACCTCCATCGATATATCGTTCGACAGGCGATCAAGAAATCGTGATATCACGCCTCGTTACGATATTATCTTTTTAAACATATACGTACCTTGGTATATTGCGTATTTTCCTATTGTGAGCAAGTACGTATTCCTAACGTATTTTTCATCGACGCAAGAAATGCATAAATAATTGTTCTCGGGGCGGATTGGTTGTGGTTGTCGTCGAAACCAGAAAGCAAATTACGACGATCGATAATTCCATTTACAACGTCACGTATCCCGATGATGATAGAGTCGGAAGATGCGTAGACAGTGTTGGAAGGTGTCAGGGGAAACCTGAATGCCGCGTAACAGAGTCGGACGAACACGCATTAAGATCGATAAGACGAAAGAAAGAAAGAAAGACTGTCGACGATTCGTCGATTTGATTTCGTCATGGCGGAATCACTGTGCCGGTTTCCCAGCTCCGACTGCTAACGGACGAGCCAATTATTGTCATTTTCTCTTTCTCCGAGAACGGAACAAACGATATCCCTCGATCATAATTATCGATACTCGGACGATCGATACGTTCGAATTTACGAGGTCCTTGAAACGTAAACCGATCACCGATGCGTGGAAACGGGTTAATTGGAATCGTACTCGCGCGATCGATGAGAATCGATCGTGTCGATACGGGAACCCGTCGTCTTTCGCTCCCCTTCAACGACGATCGATAAAATTCTGACGAATGGCATTCCGTGACGAGGCTATATAAGATCGTCCACGAAATTTCTCGCCGAAGAATCGGGGTTACACGGTCGACGAGCCGGTACCACGGAATCGTAAAACGATCGACGAAAAAATTATTATTTGAGCGTGGCGATCGAACGTTCGTCGCGATGAGATCTTCGTTAAACGTACTACGCAACGATAGACGAATTTCTCACAGTAGCTTTGATCGTTACGATGATAAAAATATTTTTTTTTTCGATATCGTTAGCATTTAGTTATAATTATTATAATTTAGTATTACTTAGTTGACGGGCTGTAGCCTCGCGTGTGTTACTATATTTTCCTACTTTGCGTAGTTATGCTTATTCTAATGTATTTTTTCCTTCGCAACAAGAAATACACGAGCGAATATTCTCCGAGCGGATTGGCTGGATTTGTTGTCGGAGACAGAAAGCAAATTATGACGATTAATAATTCCATTCATAAAATCACATATTCTAACGATGAAAAATATGCTCCGTTCACATCCATTACGCCGCATTCAGGTTTCCGTTGACACTTTCAAGAGTGACTTTAGATTTGCTGACTCTATCATCGGGATATTGATGATTTTCTGAATTATTCATAAAAGAACAGATACGAAAAAGAGCAGAATTAATCGAACAAGATACAGATATGAAGGTGCAAACGAAAAAGCTGGTACAGCAAGAATAGATCGACTTCGTTTTGTATCTATCGATCGATCCGAGGAAGAGATCGACTCGTTCGACGAGGCTGCATAAAATGTTTGACGTTTTAGGAGAATCTTTGGTGGATTACGTAGATCGGTAACGAGCTTTTCCTCGAGAAACTTCTCAATGGTAGAAAAATATGATTATTTGAGGGGAAAACAATGGAAAAGAGGCAGCGAGATTGTTAGAAGAAAATCGCGTCTCTAACGATTCTTTCCTTAAACCGATGGAATTTTCTAAGAATAGAAAATGAACCAAAGAACGGAAGAAAGTTCAACAAGCTCGGCGATCAGTAACATCCGGCATATTAATATCCCGCAACGTTAACAACGATGCGAGCGTCGTGCTCGCCGTACGACGACGCAACGTTCGACGCACAGTCGATGTTCGCCGCTTGCCAGCGCGCCTATCGATCAACCTTGTCAAAAATAATCGATCGACTTGACGAGTCTCAACCAAATCCCTCGTGTCGACGAGCCAGACCGGACGTTAACGCGAACGTCCAGCCGGGCCGATCGGTCACGAATTTTCATTCCGCCCTAAAACGGAGTCCATCCGAGCTGTACGAGGCGAACGTAGATCTAGTAACGAGCACTATGCGAGGCTGGGAAGGAAACTTGGCGAGATGATACAGGGGCGAGAGGAGTACACCGAACTTTGTACAACGTATAGGATACGTACCGCGTGTAAAAATATTTTTTTGTAAACGGAAGCGTGTCGAAACGTTAAATTTAACTAACGCGTTATACGCGTTGGTCATCGTATTCTACAAGTACCGGTCGCAATTTTTTTTTTTCTTTTTCATTCTTTTTCATCGGAATAAGCTACCTTCTCATCGTCTTCCTTTTCGCTGTTCGAATCGTTGTGTTCGTAAGAAATGATAAAATGAGAATACGTTAGGTCGTCGGAAACGTTTCTTTCGTCTCATAAGGTGATAACAGATGAAGAATAATTTCTGTTTTATATTATTCTATCGAATCAGGTATGATCCGTTTCCTTATATTTCCGTTATTATGTTCGTGCATAATTCAATAAATTAATATAAAACAAAGAACATTGTGCGTCTATTATTTCCTTACGAAACGAAAGAAACTTTTCTGACAACCCGACACCTTTCTCACAGTGTATTTGTACACCGTCCACTTTCCTACAAACGCATAATCCAACAGACACGGAGAGAAGGCTTGGAACGAAAATACGCTACAGTGGAAAAACGTTTGCAAGATCGTAGCGAGATGGAAATCCATTGCAACCGATAAAACGTTGCTTTCGTTGGAACGCCGCGTATTAAATTGGAAGATCAAGGTTGCACATTGTCGCGCCGATGTCTATCCCGCATTTACGTTTTCCTAGCCCGTGAATCCTACACAACCTGCTCGTTGAAAGGTCGATCGCTTCGAGCCTCGCTCGACTCCACCCAGACATCGTTCTCGCATCCTTCTCGTTTTGCAGCGTCGTTGGTGTTGCACGTCTGCGACGGTGGCAACGACAACGACGACGAAGACGACAGCCCGACAACTTCTCGCGAAGGATCAGTGTCCTCGGACCAAGCAATGCCACTGCCACCCCTTCCCACTTTCTTCCCACGCAACGAACCGTGCCGAGCCGTGATTCACCGGTTTACACGCGACTTCGATACCGTTACACGCGTGTTGGCACAGACGGTACGCGCGTGCAGCTACAGAACCGAGAAACCGTGGTGTCGCCGCCTCACCGACAATAGACCGCGTTACGACGTGGTCGCTGTCGTTGCGAGATCCTAGCTCCTCCTCGGAATGCAGTTCGTCGTGTCGCGAGGGAACGCAGGATAAGGGGGAGAAGCTACGGATAGACAGAGAGGGAAGAGACAAGAGAGTGATCTACGTGCAAGTGGGTGGCACTCTCGGCACGTATGCACGGCGCTGACGTAACATGCACGATTATTATTCGCTGTTATCACCCGGCACCGTGTTTCACCTATAACGCGCACACGCTCTCGCCTTCCTTCAGCTACGACCATAATCTCTCGCCTTTCCTTCTTAACGCGCAAAACTCGCCAACCAATTCCACTCGTGTAAGTTTCTTTTCGAGTCCATCCGTGGTTTAGACTCGATGTGCTTTTTTTCACGATGGCGCCGCGACTTGCATTCGCGTCGCGCGTTCCTACGATTCCTTGGGGACGATTCGCGCTACGGTCGAATCACGTGCGGTCAAGCACCGGTCAAAGTCGCTTACACGCGATTCGGTAACGGCATTAACAGTAGGCGGTTCCGGCCAGACGAATGACAATCTCTGAAAGACGGTGCCTAGGTTGACGCGATCTGACCGTAGCCGTGATCGTTAGTCCGAATCAAGTTTTAAGATCCTCTCGTATATTGGATTATTAGCTTCTTGAGCGCGGAGCAAAATTGAGGAAACCTACGCCTCTCTTCTACTTCGAACGGTAAAACTAAGAGACGATAACGTTCTGTTGAAACAAAAGCGGATGAAACACCTCGATCATGACATAACGTTGCAGTACGATAATTAAAAATCGTATGGCGTGTGGTACATTTTAAAACGTGGCAGTACCTTTCCGTCAATCATCCGTTTTTGTAGCCGCATACAAGGAACGAAAGCGGTACAATTTCAGCCTGTTGTCGGTGGAAGAAATCGCACCGATAACGCATCTTACGCTTCACGGCGATTCTTAATCCGACGATGGTTCGACTGTCCCTGAGCGAGTGCACCGATCGCGAGTCTCGAAAGGGCGAATTTCGTATTTGGTGGCGGTTCCGGTAGCGTGGAACGCGACGTTCGATCTCGAGGGGGATGATTCATCGAATGCCGTGTAGACGGAACGACTCGATCGCGTGCGAGAAGTAAGTAGCTGGTCTCGGTACGAGAGTACGGTGTAGGCTCGGCTCGATCCCGAAATTAAAGACGGTTCGTGTAACGGGTGGCGGTGAATCGCGGAGCAAAGTATGTAGGTACGGGCGCGGAGAATCATCAAGAATGATTTATGGCGCAGCCATCGCGGGGACACGCGCGCGCGTCGCCAACGCGATTCTCTCTGTCCGCGCATAGCAGAATACTTGTGTCCTGCGAAATCCGGAGAGCAACGACGCGAGTAATCTAACTGGTGATTCACGGTGGAATTTTTCCGCTCGTGGCAAGAGGCGAGAGAAAATTTATCGTCTATCGCGAATACATAAAGTACGTCGTTCGCGTTTCCGGACTTCTTCGAGCACTAACTGCGAGATATCATCTATTCGGGCCGCGATCGTCTACGTATCCACGGCGATGGATGCAACCGACCGAGCAAACGGACCGCGAAAAACTCGGTGAATTTTTCGAGCTGGCGACATTACGGCGAACACAGAGTCCAGATAGGGAGAGGGGAAGAAACAAAGCCGAGCGCTACGAGACTCTCTCTCTCTCTCTCTCTGTATATTTAGATGGTTGTGCAAGGAGAGTAAGTTACGAGCCGTCCGGCGACGTCAACTTGGCAGTTTCTTTGATCGATGCGGCGCCCGAAACGCTGCCGCAATCCCACGCGAGAAATTTCCGAAAAACTTCTGGAAAACCGCGAAATCGCCAGCAATTATGTACGCGGTGGAACCGGAGAATACGAGATGAAAGGGGAAAATCGTCTCGCGTCGTAAAAGCTGGAACTTAGATCGACGAAGATTTAACCCTCGTTCCTTGATCGCTGCGCGTAAATAAATTTCCTAAAACTTGGTCGAATTGAAACGAAAGGTGAAATAATAACGGAAGAAATATGGAGAAGTTTGTTGAAATTCAGTTGGTAACCGCGTTACGGATTTAATGAAATTCGATAATCTAAATCGACTAAAAGGAAATTGCGAATGAAATATCGCGTTAACGCAATCTTGGTCGTTTAATGGGTTAAAGAGGAAAATTTCGCTAGAGGCCCGTTCGGACCCAGTATCTGCCGCGTACGTAAAACCATCTGCCTTTCAAGGGTTATATAGGTAGCGTTAGCAGGAGAAAAACGAGAGAACGGACTTTTGTACGATCGCGTTTAGTCGAATATCGTAGGAATAAAACCATACCGGTCGAATTATCGTATTTCACGCATCTGCCTTTGATAAACCATTAGCCGGGATCGTTGCGACCAACGCGGTAAAGAGACAAACTACCGTTCGTGTTAAATAGACAATTTATGAACTCGATGCTTACAACGGAAACGATACGATATCGTGGAACGAGCAGAGCCCGGTTTTCGATTGTTCGTCGATGCATCGCATTTCAGTCGACCTATCTTCGCGGTCAAACTCGTTATCGATAATTAAAAATTGTCAAACGCACTTTGGCCGAATCGACGCGTCACAACCCGCGCGGAATCCAGTTCGAAGTAGCCCGAGGGTCATCGCGAGTAAACCAAGGGAAAAGGGAGAGGGGCGGAGGGAGCAAGTCGATTATACATGACTGCACGATCATTAGCCACTGTATTATTATTCTCTGGATATTAATTGATTTTGAAAATACAATTTTCTGTGCGACCGATCAAAACGCTGCACGTTTCCCCTTGCCCCGTGTCCCTCTTGCTCTGTCCTCCTCTTTAGTCCCTCTTTGCTACGAATTCTCGCTTCGATCGTGCGTACGCGTGCTCATCCACCCAACATCGCAAACGTTTCGTTTTTGCTCTCTTGCCTTTGGCCTGTTTCCGCCATCATCGATACACAGTCTGTGCACGCTCGCGAAATGATTAGGAAACGTTAACGAAGCAGGGCGAATCTTGTTCGAAAGATAGTTGGTACCACGAAATAATTATAACGCGTTCGGTACGAGCGCGAGTGTGCGTGAAAAATAAGTCGAAGATACGATACGATGAAACGTAGAATTGGAAAATTTGAAAACCGTTGCTAGGTCGATGTCGCGCTTACAGATCCAAACATTTCCATCTAGATACCCTAAATCGTATGTTATTCTCTCTAGCTAATAGTTTTTCGGACCGCATAGATCTTCGCCAGTGACGCGTTATTCGAGCGAGCGATCTACGAGGCGTTATCTTTATCCCAAATTTACTATAACTATGCTTTTTCACATATATTTCGGCAAACTTTTTTTTTTTTCTAAATATCCGTATCGAGTAACTACCTGTCGTTGCAAATGCGTGTATTTTAACGGGCCCCTCCCAGAATATAAATAAACAGATAAATAAAATTGATTTACTATACGTGCAGTGCAGAACGAAAACAGGCGAAAACCTCGAACTGGAATAAGAATTCCCGTTTAAGGTGTCGTTTTCGAACAAACGGAATTTCAAGATATTCAGTTGGAAATAATTCTGTTTTATCCTGTTTTCTTCGAACAAAACGTGCCACGAAGGTATCTTTCGCTTAATCATCCGAAGCAAAGAATCGCAGCATATACGCAAAAAGCTGGCGAGTGTTTGAAAGCACATCTCGTTGGAGGTCGCGCACGTGGACGGCCGAAGCAGAAACGTCAAAACGAGAAAGGTACGCATCGATCGTAATTCGAAGTGCAACGATAACCTTTCGTGGTCATTCGTTGCGCGGCACGATTGCACACACGCGCAATCGATGCGTAAAAATGGAAATCGAGCGAAATGGATTTGTCGGGACGAAAAAGCGGAGCGGGTAATCGCGCGGGGCCGAAAGAGAGACAGAGACGAGCGGACGGACGGATAGGCAGATAGATGGGCGAAGGGGGAAAGGAGACACGCAACGAGGGTGGAAAAGAGAAAGAGAACGGGAACAACCGAACCGCCGCAGGTCGCGGCAAATTAGCGCCATCACGGCTGGCTAATATTTTTTTGCGTTCACGGAGGGTGACGCTTTTTTCCTTTTTTCTCCATTTTTTTCCCTCCTTTTTTTTTTTTATTTTGTCGTTGAATTTGTTTCTTGAATGACGTATGTATCACGATAAAACCCATAGTACGTTCATCGAGTGGCATGATTTTGATCAAAGAGTTTTTTTATCGTGAAATTTAACGAATAAATATTCGAAATGGTTCGCCGGCCGCCACGCTCGCCAGTACGTGTGTGTCCTTCCGTGCAAGACGAAGTCTCGCTGAAATCGCTGGAATAACCGGTGGTTCGAGGGTCCCGTGAAATTTCGCGATCGGGTCGATATCGGTTCAAAAATATCTTCCTTTTTTTTTTTAACAGTTCCATTTCCGTCCACGAGTTACAGACACTTGCTAATTTTGCACGCGAGCTTCGATGAAACGGATCTCTAAAACGAGATGTTTAAAAGATTCTAAATAATGTAGTTTAATAGGATCCAATAATCATTTTCCGCGTAATTAACACGTGCGAGTTCGTAGAACGTTTAAAGAAGCAAGAACGTTACGCGATATGCTAAAATGTACTAATCGTCACAATACCAGTTATAAGTAAATTGAGCAATTTTCCACTGAGTTTTTATACGCGCGATTATATTCATAAAAATATGAACTTTCATAAATCAAGTTAATAAAGTTAGATCGACTTTGTAATTAGATACAATATAGATGTATGCATTAATGTATTTATGCGTTATCTTAAGTATATTAAACGATCCGTGACACACACGCCTTTTTGCATATAAATATTGATATTTCCATCTCCGGAAAGATTATTTTCCTAAAGAATATCAATGAATAACAAAATAAAAGTACTTTGTCGAAGATAAGTCAGATACAAATGGAATATTTACTCCGCGCAATATTTACATATAGTTGTTGGAATAGGTCGATAATACCGTCGAGGGAAGGTGCGTTGAAGTGCAGCCCATAAACAACAGACATATTTTGAGCCAGTAGGGTTGGCGCGGTAAGAAGAAGGGAAAGTCGGTTAGCGTGCGTCGCTCGAGCAAACGCACGTCGTCTTTATATTACGCATAGGCGACCAACGAGTTATCGAACGATCGTTATTCGACGATTAACGACAATTTAATTTCTCTCGCGCGATCGAATAACTTTGCTAACTGTCGCGTGAACGATCGATCGCCGAAACGCGAATGAAAATTGGATTCGTCAGGAGTTGATCGGTGCCGAAAGGTAGACGAAGATAGGACAAACGAGAGGAAAGGACAAAAGGGAAGAGAGAGAGAGAAAGAAAAGGGGCGACGTAGTTGAAAGGAAAGCTGGTAAAACGCTAAATACCGGCGCAAGGTTAGCGATCGTTCATTGAAACGTTAGGTGGTGGATCGGGTGCGGCGTCCCTTGACAGTTTACAGCCACCGGCCGCGCGTTCGTTTACCTCGGTAATAATCTCGTCTTTCTCCTCAAGATCCTTCGTATCTCTAGACGGATGGACGTTCGCCGTTTACGAGATCTTTACGATCGGGCGAGATTTAAATGTGCGCGTAAAGCTTGGCTGCACCGCCCCTTCAAACGTCACGGAGCAGGTACGAGCCCGTAAACAAACCGTCGAATCGTTTCTTCGACGTGCGAATCGATCGAATTTTTCTTTGCCTCGTCCCAAAGCGAATATAAACGGCGTAAATGTGATCGAAACGAAAAGTCGATCGAAGAAGCTCGCTTACGAAGATTCGTATTCGCGTTTATTTCTGCCTGTTTTTATCGGCGGACAAAGTACATAGATGCGAGAACAGGTATAACGTAGTTGGCATGATTTCGAGTTTATTCCTAACGAGGATGTATCGAGGACTGGATGGAAAGCATGGCGAAGGGAAGAGGGGAGAAAGAAGAGGAGGGGGGGTGGTGGCGGGAGACGCGGCACGGCGAATGTGTGTGCAAATGCTGGATGGCGGGGTAAAAGAGAGAACGATGGACCGAGACGGGGAGACCAAGAGACCGAGAGACTGGGAAGTTGAAAGAGAGCCCCCGAAGGCCCGAATATCGATCTCATACATAATTAAATACCGACCCGGCGGAGCATCACAAAGAGAGCTTACTTCGGCTTTGATCTGCTGACAGACGGGGCCCGTCATCGCAGACTTCAATAGGCGCTACTGAATCGCGGGGGTGTGCTATTGACGCGGCACAGCTCCAACACGCCAGCTTCCAACTCCGGTTCGCGTTCCCGCGGCTGACTTCGGCCGCGTACTCCTACAAGCTGTATCTCCACGCTTGTTTACCGTTCTACACTTGTCGCCTACTCTCCTACAGCCATGCATTCCCTCCTACATATACGTATCGGGTAAATGTTCGTTCAACCGGCTGCGAACGCGAGCAAATACGTTATACGGATTAAAGATCGAGCGAAGCATGACTTCGCTGTGTTGACCTAGCGCGCGATTTAGCTGCTCTTCGGGTATCCTCTTGCATAATTGAACCACGTTAGATTGCTGTACGAGTTCTCTTCGTCGTGACGGATTTTCTACAAACACGATTTATACCGTCCATCTATATGGATATCGCGCTGTGCGTCTTTCATCAAATTTGGATTTATACGGCGAAACAACTTCGTTCGCGCGATCTCGTCGGAGGACACGGAGGTTCGCGTAATACAATTTTAGGCGATTCTCCTCGCTGCGATTTTTCGTTCTCACGTTAGATGTTCGCGTTCGGGCAAGTGGATTCCGTCGACGGGAATTTTCCATATCGACGCCGCGTTTCTTTTCCGTATTCCTCTATCTTTCTGCGTAATTCGATATGGGCCACGGCTGATCTGTCGATAACGACGATACAAACTCAGAAGTCCGTAATCCGTCGATTTACCGATATCGTTGGTGAATAAATTATTATACGAGAGGGTCATGATCTTAGAGACTGGCTTCTTCGTTGATCCGATTTTCATCGCGGGACGCGAATAGAAGCATCTCGTTCTCACCTTTGCCAGAAGCAACGGGTTTGTTGCCTAAAATTTGCTACAGCGATCGTCGATGTAAGAAAGCATATTCCTAATCGAACTTTAGAATGACGTACGGGTTTTCCCGGACACAATGACGTCAGTAATGTCAGTCACGCGTCAAGCGCAGCTCTGTAGAATTGACGTCTATTAAAAAATGCAGAAAGCCATTTCGATCGCGAAGTCGACGAAACAATAGGAATCTCGGCGCTCTCAAATTCAGAATGCTCGGTTAAATAAACGCCTTATACCCTTGATCCTTGGTTTCTCCACGACTCACACATCGACTCGGCGAGTAAGTATATAATACGTGTCTCGAAAGCGTCTCACGGTGACAGGACGGATTTAATCGCGTCCAATGACGTCATTCTTGCTCGGTTTTAAGTCGATGAATTTTAACGGTGCGCCTCGCTCGAGAATATGTAAATACCAATTTATGACCAGTCAAATCGATATTTTTCGATGCAAACGATACACGCTGATTCCGATCGCATCATTCTGTCGAACAAGAAACAAAGTATAGTCGTGGGCTCGAATCTCATTTTTATCTGAATCATCGTCGTCCATATTTTTCCCAACGTTCGATCGTCCAGCTATCCTTATTTTCTCAAACTTTCTACTCGTAAAATTCTACGTATTAGACTCTATACGTATAATTTGTTCCGATATATTCGACCGTACGTTCGAACGTATTCGTCAGAATGACAGTTTGCCACAGATCGAGCATCGGCTGTGACCATAATGATCTTTGTCACGCAGTCAACCATACTTATAAAACCAGAGATATAAACTGACGAGATCTATAACTGTTGCGATGACACATGGATAATTATGTTACGATATCCTGTTTTCCATTATCGTACGAGAGGCGCGTATTAACCAATATAAATAACTACACGCAGAATCACCTCGATATACGATAACTTCTTTCAAACATTATCAAGCAGTTGATGCAACGCATCGTCGTTTTAATCTATGGCAATAGAATTAAACAGTATACCGAGGTAGAATAGGCAGCAACTTTAGTTTCGGGCGAAATTTCGCGTAGACGAACTTTCTAGACGAGCGTGTCTGTTCTACAGTAGCGTCTTTCGCAGACACCTTTCCGACAGACCAGATATTTCCTGAGAAGCTGAAATCGCAAACGCATTTCGACCGTCACGCACCATACCACGATCGTTTCTTTCGTCTTGTCGCTTGGCGATCGATGATTCGATCGACGATTGAGATTAAAATCCGATGGAGAACGCTAACGAATTAACGCGAAATCCAATGGCGCGCGTTAATCTAAAGGTAAAAGTACGAAGCCCTCTTTGTCTACCGGGACGATGGTGTCGTGAGACGCAGCTTTGGACGATCGCAACGAGGAAAGCTATATGCGTCGACAGTTATCTCCGTCGCAAATCACGGTGCGTGCCACGTGGCAACGCGTCGAGCATCTCGGCAAACAACGATGGCACGTTTGTCGCGACGTAACCGCCGTGGCGCGCCGCGCGAACACCACGGCCGAGTTCGTCGCCGCTTGTCTGACCAGTGACGGGCCGATCCCCCTTCGCGTTCTCGCGTCTTAATCTCCTTCTCCGCGTCACCGACTCGAAACGCGTTTGTCAAACACATCAAAGACGACGAGTCCGTGCAACTCGTACAGATGGACGACGCACGTGTGAGTCACCGACTGCTACGAACCGTTTAAAAATTCGTACGTACGTAAAAATGAGTCGAGTTACTCGTCGATCGACGCGTTGTATACAGTGAAAGAGGAAGCGTGTACGAAGGTGCGTTGCGTACGGTTGTTTGTTCAAGCGTGGATATGTATCCGTTCGAGTAGGTCATGTGCTCCTGTGGGTGTATACCCTGTACGTATATGCGATGGAGGGAGAGAAGAGGCGAGGTGGGGGACGGTTAAAAAGAGAAAAGTGGCAAACGACGAAGAGGAGCGAAAATCACAACGACACGCATGGACCGAAATAAAAAATTGAAACGCGATGCCACGCGACTTTCGATCGATAACGGAAAATCGATTCTCGGCGAGTGGTTGCCTTCGTCGAAGCTAAAGGGGGATGATGCACGTTAAGAATGGAGCTGCACGTTCACGAGGGTTAAACGTAGGATCGCGCGTACTGGACGTTGGCGCGCAAAATAATATTCCCGTTGACCTTATTTAGGAATCACGCCCTGGGAATAGCGAGGAAGAATCGACTACCGTCTACCAGCAGCGGTCAAGTTTGTCGGTTGGTCAGAGTTGATACCGAATGTGACGAGAAGAAGGAACGGGTGTCTCCGTTGCTTCGATCAACCAGTGGCTATACATCGACGGGAGGAGAGATACGAAGAATGTCGAAAGGGAGCTGGCCCGGAAAGCGAAAGAAAAAGGCGAATACCAGGTTGAAGGATGGATACCGAGAAAACAGACTCACCGTGAAGTAGTGGTTCCAGTGCGCAGGAAACGTCAGTCCCGATGAGTCCTTCGCTCCGTGGCTACGTCAGGAGCGATTATCCTCGTTACGAGTATGGGTGAAGCAACGCGGCGCTTGGACGACGAGCATCGGAACTCGCGTGTCCTCCGTGATTCCCTCGACACCATATCACCGCGTCATCCTCACGGATGTTCCACCAACGCAAAGACAATAAAGACGCACCACTCACTCAACTGGCTCGGCGTTCGTCGAGCCGCCTGTCACTCCCTCGCAACGTTTCTTTCTGCGTTCGGGTTCGCGCGCGCCTCACCGACCATAATAACTATCTCATCGTCGCGCGATTTTCGTCACGGACCGATCGAACGTAATTTCCCGTTGACCACGACACTATCGAAGACAGACGAACGAGCACTCGGGCACGAGACGAGTCACGATTTCGCGGTAACATGCATGACTTGCCGACGAAACGGAGCGAAAGCAAAGACCCTCCCACGACGACAGCACGTGGCGCACTGACGGCTCCGCGGTCATCTTCCCCACCTCTGCCCCCTCCACCTCACCGTCGCCGCCGCCGACGATGCACCCCCTACCCGCCCCGCCGCGGCCAGCCAACCCCTACCTCACCTTCCCCTATGCCATCCCCTCGCCCCTGGCCACGCTTCCCCACCGATTCAGCCCCGCTCGCCTCTCCCCGCCCCTCTGCCTTGCTTCTCTGCACGCTTCTCCTGCCACCCTTCTCTCTCGCTCTCTCGCTCTCGCTCTTTCTCTCTAGCTCGCTAGCTCGCTCGCTCGCTCGCTCTTTCTCTCTCTCTCTCTCTCTCACTCTCTCTTTCTCTCTGCATACTCTCGTCCCATTCCGAGCCCCGCGCCAAACCGAGTATCTTTCCCCGTCTGACCCCTCACCCACCCTAACGTCCGTACCCCTCTACCCGCGGCCCTGACCTATCCCCACCCCTGCCACGCACCGGCTCGACGTATTTCTCTCCCCACTAGCGCCCCATTCCACCCACGCCCCCATCCCACTCTTGCCTGTTTCACGAAGGAGACTCTTTTCCTTGGTCTCGCGACTTCTTCTCCGTGTCTTTCCGTTTATCCTTTCTATCCCTGCTTTCCTACCCGCTCATCCCTTTCGCTCTACTCTTCTCCCCCGTCTTCTCACGCTGCTTTTCACCTTGCTCGGTTCATCCCCCCGGACATCCCCCACCGTATCACACGCTTCCTTTGTCTTTTCCATTTATTCCTTCGTTCGTTCGCCAGTCGATCCGACTCGTTCGTCGACTCGTATCGTTCTGTTCGAGCGTCTCGCTGGCCGGCATTTTTCTCATTAGTTTAGCTCGTAAGAGAATTACGATGTGATCGATCATTTTTATACTCGCACTCGCGCGTCTATACGTATATGCGACCGTGTGTTTTTATTCGCTTATATGGCCGAGGTGTTTTCTTCGAAGGTAGTTTGCGCCTTTCGGCGTGATACGCAGCGCGGATGGGGTGAATAACGCAGGACTAACGAGGTGGAGAGCGAGAGACACAGAGAGAGAGGTAGAGAGAGAGAGAGAGGGGGGGGACGTGTAAGAGAAGAGGGTCGAGTCAAAACTTTCCAGTCGACGTGGCCGCGGTGGCCCGTTGACGAGGAGGACAGCTATTTCTAGGTGAGAATTCCCAAGATCGAAAAGAGTCACGGTGACGCGGCCGCGGTCGAAATTACGTAATCCTTCGCGACGATCTCGTTAAAGTTGCTTTCCTTAAGAGTCAAATTTATAAACGGTAATACGATTTGCTTAATAATGATTTATTACACGCTTACGATACCGTTTGTAGCCGTAAATATTTCGGCGATGACATTTATTGCCCGAGTGTAACGGCAGTCGGTACACACCCTTTCGTCTCAGAGGTTTGCTAGCCAAAGTTCCTCCGCAGTTAGGCTTACGCGAGGCGGATTAACGTTTGACCAGATTCGAAGGGAGCGCATAACCACGCGGCACGCGTGCCGCTGCGTTGGAAACCGCGAATCTTTTGTCCGGTCGCATGCTCCTTAATTTTCCCCCTTTTCGAGGTAGGAAAGCTTGCGACCTTAAGCGATTGCGGCGAGGCAGAGTGGCGCAGCGCCGAATTGTACGTGCGTTCCGGTGGCCCTTGTTAACGCAGGAATGTAAATCAACTCGTAATAGCGTGGTTGCCGAGGATTAAGCGGCGCGAGAAGACGAGAGCGAGCGTGGTATGACGCGGCGAGAAGGTACGAAGTGTCGGCGAGGCAAGACCGGCGTCGACGACAACGAGCACAGCTACGACTACGACAACGACAACGACGACGACGACGACGACGACGACGACGACAACGACAACGCTACGGGCTACGATGACGTCGAGGGCGACGACGGCGACGACGTTGGCGACGGTAGTAGCGGAGGGACGGGGATGAGAGTCGATGGGTGGGAAGAACGGCAGCACCCTCTCCTCGTGCCCCGAAGCATTAGGAGTTCGGTAATAAATCTCGTTGAAAAAACACACGCGCGTACACGTACAGCCACGTACACGAGTGCACGCGCGTCCGTGCGCGTATGCACGTATTCTCGAGCAGGGATCTCAGACTGTTCCGCTCTCTTCCGCGCGCGTCTATCTCGTTCGGTTCGTACATCTGTGCTCTGGGAATGCAACGAGCGCGAGCAAGAGGAAAGCCAGTAAAACGTAAGGAAGGAGGGAGCGCGACCCCCTCCAAAGCTTTAGATCTTTCCTCGTCTCTTCGTCGCGGAGCACCGCGTCCGACGGCAACGAGGTCGACATGATCTATGCACGCCGTGCAGAGGCGAGTGTCACCGTTTGCTTGATGCATCGGTCCTCACCTGAGCCCTCCCCTCGACGTCGTTTCTTGGCCGTGCCCACATCGACGTCCGCTCGGCCCGCGGATCGCCGATCGCGCGTCGTCGATCGTTCGTAATTCCGCGTTAACGAGTTTCGTCGGCAACTTTTTCCTCTTACCTCGCCGCTACGTAACACCGCGAAAAACCGTGGTTTGGTTTGCTCGTGGAAAATAAAGGAAAGGGCGAGGCGATAATTTGAAAAGCGATTACATCGTTTGACGGCGAGAGCGACGAAGAGATAGAGGAAGGAAGAGACGAGACGAGGAAGGGAAGAAAGACGAGGAGGGGCCAACTTGGAGAAGAAGGCCAGACGCGAATAGTACGACGACGATGGTTACATTCTACGGATCAGAGAGCTCGATAGCGTGCCGAAGTCGAAGCGAACGGCAATAAATCCATTTTTCGTGAAGGGTCGGTCGAGGGGCGAGAGCGAGCCAGGGTCTGATTAGCAGCCTGACTCGCCGTACAGGATGACAGCCGGTGAGTTATAATATTGCCCATCCATCTATTTATCTACTCCATCGCCTCTCTTCTCCCCAATGTTACGTTCCTGGCATCCCTCTGCTCCCTTCCTTTCAGTTGGCTCTCGCGCGCGCTTCTTCGCCTCGAACGTGGTCGCACCGATGCGACTTTACTCGGTGTACGCCAAATATCGAGAACGTCCCTCGAGACCTACATGGATAGACGCTGGCCGAGTTTACGGAAATCCTCAAGATGGCCGTGCGGACGGCTGTTGTTTGCTGTTTCGAAACGGTTCGTCGTCGTCGTCGTCCATCGAGGATTGCCAAGGAAAGAATTAAGCTCGCGTGACATCGCGTCGACGGTGACCCCTCGCAAATCTTACCCAAGGCGAGCGCCCGGACACCTCTCTATACATTTTCAACTGGAAAGATGCGACGCGACGCGACGTCCGAAACTTTCGACGGGAACCAGTTCATATATCCGAAGTATGGCTGCCATAAATAAGCGACCTGTCCGTTTCCTCTGTTCGCCCAACCTCTTGCAAATCTTTCTTCTCCTCTCTATCTAACGGGCTGCTTCCGTCCTTTTCTCTCTCTCTCTCTCTCTCTCTGCCTCTCTCAATTCCCGAATTTCTTTCGACCGTAATATCGAGGTCGTGCGTAGCAAGTTAGTCGCCGAAGAAACTATCTGCACAAGCTCTTACGGAGGAACGCGCGGATGGATATGTGCGTGACACGAGCTTTTCTCTTCCGTGTGACTCGCCTCTTCGATGTCACGCACGAAAACTAAACCGAACGATCGAGCGAACGATTCGCCAATCGACGAACGATAATCGAGTGGCTACGTCGATATGGTTAATTCAAAATCTAGAGAAAGTTAAGTTGGTCGCAGTTTGTTTCTTAAAATAGCGAGAATATAGGGAACGGTATTAGAACTCTATCGATATCCGTTACAAATTGGACGTTGCTTTCACATTTTTGATTTACTTTATTACGAACCCGTCACTCCATTCTTCGTATATTATATAATGTAAAACGGTTGATCAATTATTTACAGTTGTCTCTCTTAAAGGCGAACATACCTGCAAATTCTTATTCTTATTTTCCAATGTTTCTTATAGCAGCTCATTTTCGAAATTTTTCGATAATCGATGTTCCGATAATCGAGAGCCCGCTGCACTTATATCGGGAATGTTATATTCGAAACGTTAAATTTATACACCTTATACTTAATTTGAATCCTTTCTGCCTGCGAAAAATATTATATAACTTTTGAAAATGGCGCAATAATTTTCTAAAAACGTGTCCATACGTTTCTATCTGCGTTCATATAAAACGTATTTTTCTCTTGTTAACGAAGATTCTTATCCCTTCAGCTTTCAGCTTCGAGGGTACCAAAGCGAAAAGGTTTAACATTCCATCCAACATCTTGTACGCCCTTTCGTCACCCCTGCTCCCGTGCATTACCGTTTCTTCCTCGAAACTACCGCCGTAGAAATTACACGTGGCGTGGCTCGATTTAGGTAAATCATCGACGCGACATCGACAAACCCCCGGATCGCTATGAAACGAGTCGTGTAAAGAAGAAAGAGGAGGATGAGGAGGACGAGGAGGAGGAGGAGGAGGAAGAAGAAGAAGAAGAAGACAGGACTCTGTGATCGCGGTGCGGTCGCGTTTCTGTAGTCAGATATCGGGCGAACGAGCGAGCAAGAGAGCGAATGGAGCGGAGCGGGAGTGATTTATGCTAAGTCGCTGATGCTGGTGAAGCGGGGGCCCGCGTGTACGTTCTCGGGCAGCCATCTTGGGGTCCCTTCGTTTCTCCGAGGACTCGGATCGATTGACAGACCTGTGCCCGATTGCCGCTTAACGAACTCTCTTTTCCTCCGCGACGCTTCCCTCGTTTCTGTTTTTTGCGCCCCGATTTTTCTCTTCTCTTCCAACTTCCAGTTTCTCGAATCGCCTGCCGTTAACTTGGGAATCGCATTGCAAGGCGTATTTCGTAAAACTGTCGTTGCAAAGAGAACGCCGTCCGCAAAGTAATCGCGCGTTACGCGTAGCTGTAATTTGGATCGGTAAAACGGATCAAATTCCGCTAGGGTACGATGTTGATCGCTTAAGGCTACGGTTACGGTGGATGCACGTTCCGACGAGTGAAACATCTGAAAAGGCAAGTGCATTGGTACTCGTAGGAATCTATATGTTTGATTGCTCCGACGTATTCGCCGGAACAGCATCCACGAGCGAAACATTTGAAAACTGGAATGCATACAACTCGTAAGATATTTATATATTTGACACGTGCCATATATTCGATT
Organism: Bombus pascuorum; assembly: GCF_905332965.1. Taxonomy (NCBI): domain Eukaryota; kingdom Metazoa; phylum Arthropoda; class Insecta; order Hymenoptera; family Apidae; genus Bombus; species Bombus pascuorum. The sequence goes on along the minus strand of NC_083497.1, from coordinate 12,189,590 downwards.
GGTGGGACGTATTCGTTAAAACGGCAGTTCGTCGGAGCTGGAGTACACGCTGTCATCGTATCCCGAGATACGATGCGATAGAAAGTAAAATTTGGCGATCGAGCGTAGAACGTGGTAGGAGTCGTGACTGAATTTTCTCGCAGGCCAAAAAGTTAGACCGAAAGTCTCGTATGTCCCCGGCATTCCATTCTTCTCGTCTAGCTGTGAAAACCGCGCCACCGTCCGTTCTGATTTCTATCCGTCAGCGTTGGTCAGATTTACGACGTCGCAGAGGGGCCCGTGTGGCCCTGTCGGAGGGCCCGGGGGTCCTCGTGCAACAATGAAACCACGCCATTTGTCACAGAGGCGCTTCCTCTGCTTCTAATAAACGTTCGTCCTACCGTCGTAGCATAGTCGTGCTGCAACGTGCAGCACGGATCGACCTTTTGCTTTTGCTCCAAGGATCGTGATCTCTCGAGCAACCACGTTCTTTCTCTTTCTCTTTCTCTCCTCCTCCCCTCTGCCCACCCCCTTTCACTCCTTTTCTATCGTCTCTCTTCGTTTCTCCCGTGCGACTCGCCTTTTCGTCCGTCCCTCCCTTCCATTTCACATTTCCTTTCTCCTTCCAGCTTCTCTCTTTTCCGCTCTCCACAGTTGCTGTCTGCGCGGCGCGCTCTTTCTCGCTCCCTTTCATACTTCGTAAGGCTGTTCGTCCACTCGCGGTTCCGAAAGAGACACCGAAACCAGGAGGAAGAAGGAGAGCTGGAAGCAGAGGTAAAGAGACACCGAGCACGATGGGATACACATCGTGCCCACGTTCGTACTTTCACATGCCGGCACAATGCACCGGACCATCGAGAGGAATTGTCATACAAATTGTCGCTTATTCAACGACGATGCTGAGGCGAGGATGTACGGCCTACGAGCTGGTAGCTTGAAAACAACGTCGTGCCGCCTTTCAGCCGAAGCCTACCGTTCCACGGAACCACGACGAATTCGATCGAACGCGACGAAAACGTGGTAGATGGCTTGGCATTGGCACCGGGTCGACAAGAATTTTCTCGACGGAACGAACTTTGCCGTGAACGGTCCGTGAGTCAATGTTGACGATTCGCGAGGATGAGTTGAGTGGAATATCGCTCGCGAGTTTGCTGGAGCCTGTTCGCGTCGCCAGCACGAGGGATGAAAGACGCGATCGCGGTAGCCTGCCTACCGTTGCTGGCTTCGTAAACTGAGGTCATCCATAGTTCCCAACCGCCAGATTCTTTTTTCTCCCCAAACGTCACCGCCGATATTTATGGCGAGCCATAGAAGCGAGGGGTTCGACTACTCTATGGGTCTCGCTACACGGTAACAGCCGAACAGGGGCCCCGACGTAATTCTGTCAGCGTCACGCTCTCGGGCCAGCTCGACCTCGAAACAGCCAACGAAGAAGCAAGAGAAGGAAGAAGCAAGAGAAACGAAAGCACTCGCAACTCGGAAGCGGGGGAGAGGGTAAGAGATAGGGATTAAAGTGACTGGGATCGCTTCCAACCGGAATATCTTGGTGGTAGGAAACGAAAATTCTTCGGAGCCATTCCGTACGTACGCCGATCCTCCGTGATCATCGGTCAAGGTTATTGAGCAGGTATCACTGCGTGCACCTTGCTGTTGAGTTATAGACGCGTATGTACCAGTTTACCCCCCGCTTTTCCTCGGTTTGTTCCGTGACCTTTTCTTGCGTGCGGCATTCTCATGGTGAGATACGTCGATACCTTGTTCTTCGACGTCTGAGATGGGAAAAGAACGTTGTTCGGCATACGCGTAGGACGACGTGCTTCGTGTTTCTTGCTTCGAGGAGGTCTCGACTAGTCTCGAGCAAGTCGAAAGATTTATGCGCCGCGCACTTTTAATAGGTATGAAAGCCGAGTTACACGTCGTGGGTGAGGAAACGTTTCACCTTACTCCTCGAAGGGAAGGGAATCGCGATAACGGCGTCGGGTTCGATACGTTTTCGACAACGTGGACCAGACGTCGTCGCAAAGTCGCAACGATGTTCGCTCTTCCTTCGGCGAAAATCTACTTTGTTTCTCGGTTCGCGCGGACCGATGCGTGCGAGAAAAGTTTATCGACGCGTTAAGCATCGGGCAACGGGCGAACAACGATGGCTAAACAATACGTAGCCGCGCCTTCTGCATCGAGATAAAATCACGATCGTGGATGATTGCGGTCGCCTGGAAGAATCCCGTACAGCTACGTTTTCGTATCGAATCGATTTCATAGAACTGCGATCCGGCTGGTTACACGACATTATAGAAAGGAAATCACGTGAGAAGGAACGCGCGAACGGATGGATGGATGGATAGATGGATAGAACGTGGAGACGGATGGACGGACGGACGGACGGATGGATGGATAGATGGATGGATGGATGGATGGATGGACGAGCGCGAAGGTGCGTACGGAACGATCAGGTTTGAGCAGCTGTCTGCAACCACGTCACTCAAGTTCACTGTGTCGGGTTCGTGGTGGAATGAATGCCTTTCATTATGAGTCTTATCTTCTGCCCGATCTCTCAACCCTTTCTGCCTCGTTCGTGCTCCACTCCTTTCTTCGTTTCCTCTCTTTCTCTCGGCCTCGCTCTCCGGTAGACTCGATAGAGCCGGCACTCGCGTTCCCGGAGGATACGACGAAGAAGCGGAAAGATCGCGTCAGACGAAAAGAGAAGGAAAACGTTATCGTCGACCAAAGCACAGCCCTCTTTATACCTGAGTACCGCGAGATTTATCGTGGGTAAACCTGCCGACTTTTTCTCTTTTCTCAACGGAGCATCGGCAGCGACGCACCGACCGGTCTCCAGGGTCGAGCAGAACGATAATTAGAAGGATATTTCGCTTCCACGCGTGATTCGATCGATCGACCCACCGACCAGTATCGAGGGAAAACCAGCCAACGACGTGTCGGAAGTCGATCGGCCCGCGCAACTTTTACTCTTCGAAAAGGAAACATCGATCTCGTGCGTTACGGCTATCGCGAAGAAAATCCTTTACACGAATACCTCGCAGCGATTAAATATATCGATTCACGAATGAACGAGTAAATTTCGGTCTTGGAATACGGTTCATTTGTCGGAACATGGCAAGTAAAGTTCATAGTTGCGAGGCTAATGTCGTTCCAAAAAACGAAATTGATTCGTTTCAACGTTTATTTACACATATAACGGACCAGATCGAGAAATCGTTTAAATAAAAATTAACGCATAGCAGGAAGAAACACGTTGTCGTACATGGACAAGTTAAGACGAAGTGGCTACGATAAGAGACCTTTTGAAATAAGCCAGCTCATAGAAATATGCGACGTACTACATGTACAAACTCTGTTTCACGTACGATCGATTCGACCGTCAAGATCTAGCACGCGCTCGATTCGTGCGCAACAAAGATGTCTCGATCGTAACGTCGAGCAATCGGTGTCTCGCTGTAAGATTGATGGTTCGTCCAACGAAAGGCTAATTCTCGGTATGCGAACACGCGTGCATGCGTTACATATATATATATCCAGCGCAGAGGCTCGAACAGTGGCAGAGAAGGCTAATCGCGTATAACAACCGTACGCAGCTATGATCGATAAGATTTTTAATAAGAAATTCGATCTTTTATTTGTTAGGACGTTCGCGTCTCCCAGTTACAACTTCTGGCAAAAAGTTAGAAGAACGAATACGAATAAACGGAATTGGAATGTGGCGAACCATAACGATCGGCCAACCATATCGGTGTGCATCGTCAACACCTTTGATCTCGCGAAACAAACGTTTCTTGATCAGAATGCTTATTCTCTAGCCCCGTGTCACAGTCACCTGTGTTATATCACCGACCAGCACGAGTTCATCTTCCGGAGACAACGCGAATCTCGTATTCCCCTTTCGAGCGTGTAAACGCCGCGATAGCTACGGCGGCGTGCACGCGGTGACAAGCCGGACAGTTTGACACTCGACTTCCTAACGATCGGCGCGGCCTGTCGGAGAAAAAGGAAGCTTTGAATGCCGATTCTGCGGACCGCTTGATCGACGCGTCGTCTCCCTGTCAGGACTGTCTCTTTCTCTCTTTCCATATCCTAGATTTTCTTCTACGAGCCGCGGCTTTGTACGCCGACCCATTCGAGCTTAACGTTTATTGTTTGCGCGCGCCCGTCTTTGTCCTCCTCGTCATTCACCGTGAGCGCGCTCGCGGGAGCGCGCCCGGTGCTTCGCGTCGCACTGTTAACGCGCCTTGTTTTATCAACGAAATTCACGCGACGCGATGCTTCACGCGACACCAGCCCTTCCGAAAACCCGGTCATTTCCTACTTCCAATCACTTCGTCGCCGATTTTCACCGATCTCGTCGAAACGAAACACGAGACTCGACGAGGGGAATCGAGCGAGATGGGTATGCGATGATTATCGCGTCGTTCGTTCGAGTTTTCGCGATGACGCGAATATAACCGTTCGCGGACTGCGACGAACCCAGAAAGCAATTGGTTTCGTCGTCTTCCTCGCGACTCCGTCACTTCCAACAATTGACTTTGATCCGTTCGTGCGCGCGTAACATTGAACGCAATTACGGTCAATTTACGATGCCTCTCGGTTTCCCTCGATCCCTCGCCCCGCTCCAGTAACCCGACCGTAGGTGGAACGCGATACGCGATATCGGTCGCCGTGAAATCTTCTTCGAAAATGATTTTCCTTTTCTTTTTTTTTTTTTTTTTTTTTTTTTGGAAAGAGTGACGAACGTGACAAGAGAAGTTTGTACGATTGGATGCTGCACAACGCGGCGAATACGTTCCTCGTTACACGAAATCCGAAACGTAGGAATTAAATGAACAATTTCTTTTCGGTACGACCGGAAACGTGCATCTTATAGAAGCGTAAAAAGCGTTAGACAGCAGTGGACACGTATACAAACGATTCGATGGATCTTTTTAATTTGCATGCTACGGACGAGTCGTACGAAAGTGCTACTAATTATTAAAAAAGGGATGACAAGAAATTTAACATATTTGGACGCAATTAATCGATATGTAAATAATATGGCAAATAAGATTACTTATCGATACGTTTTTCAACCGCTGTATCCCCCGCGTTATAGCTTCCACTGTACTATTTTTGTTTGTTTAAGGTAACGATATGTTTGCTCATCCGCGATACTTATCGTCACACGCGTATACACGAAGTCTCGTACATCGTTATAGAAGGCTAGTAACAATTTTTTGCTGGCGTTCTACGTGTATCTCGTTATACGGGTCCCCTTATATAGGTTACGTTTGTCTTTCAGAACGATAGAGTAAAGCAAAGTCCCGAAGGGAATTGGGCAACTTTCCCGAAAGATGGTAGGACCCGACGATCACAGGACTCCGTTTCCCTTTTCGTGATCGCTCACCGTTAGAGTCCGCGAATTCGAGTAGATGCGACTCTTACGTATGATATTACGTTCTATTAGGGTGGATGTAACTACCGAATGAAACGCGACAGCGTATGATAAAAGCGAAGGGCTGTCCTGTATAACGAGGGCAAAGCTATTCAATCGGCGATGAAATTGCCATTTTTGGACTTTTTCCCGTTCTACTAGTTTCTCGCTCGTAAAATCTTGTAGAACTCGCGAAACCCGTGTCACTTCCGTCTTTCGTTTTATACATTTTTTAATCGTTTCGGGCGTCTTTCGTATCGCGACGATATATATCGATATACCACGAATCATCGTAGAAATATTTTTAGCCATTCAAGAGGGCACAGTATTTTTCTCGGAGAAACAAGAGAACGATCGAGTTTCCGGAAAAGCAAAAAGATTCGATGCGTTCGAGTCCTTTGTTGAACGAAATATTCGTCTTATTATACGATTACAAAGACTTAAAGCCGCCTGACTCGATATAATTTAATTCGATTTAATCGGATCGAGTCCCTAATAACTTGTTTCGACGCCCACTCGAAGAACATCTCGAACCAACGAACAATACAATTACCCACTTCTCAATTATCTCGTTGTTTCTTTGCTTTGTTTAGCGAAAGGTGCGTACTAAATGAGCGGTGGCGAAAAATCGTGCACGTTCGCTTCGCATTGGTTGGCTCTTCTTGTTAGGGAAGAATCGGTGGCGCGGAAGATTTCGTAATCGCGAGAACGAAGGGACGAAGGGGCAAACGAAAGAACGTAAAGGAAGTGGGGATAGATGCGAAGGAGACGGTTTTACGTTCTTTCGGGAGCGTCGGATAGGGTGGTCGGAAGGGGTGGTTCCTACCGAAGGAAAATTTCGACTATAAATAGCAGTGTATTCTAAACGAGGTACAGAGAGCGCATTGGATCTAAATTATGAATTTCATCAGCGGCAGTCTGCCGTTTCATTCCGCGTTTTAGCCTCCTACTCGGGCTGCCCCTACCCTACCAAAACACTCTTCTCACCCCCTCGCACTCGCGCGCGTTCCCTTTTCGCCGTCCTCTTTCCCACCGTATCCCCTCGGTACTTTCGTGTCTCTTCTTGGTCGTCCGCGTTCGCTTTAGCCTTCGCGAGGTTTCCACGGATAGCCGCGCTCGTCCCTCGACACCCTCCTCCGCACCCCCGAGCGACCCATTTTACCGGTAGCGCGAGAGATGAAAAGTTCTGGCGAAGACATAAAAATGCGGCGCTGCATTTCCCTTTTAAAATAACGCCCTTTGCTCCTTTTTCAGTTTATTATTATCAAGTTGTGCAGGCGGTACGCGTTCGCCGTGGCCTTTCACCGTCTCGCTCTCGCGCCGTCGACTTTCCTTCTACCCCGGGACACTCGGGGCCGACCGTATCTTTGCCCATAACGCGCCAACCTCGCACCCTGCGAGCCAGTTTTCCCTCCCGTGTCTCGTCTCGCAACCGCTCGCGCAACTCTATTCGTAACTTCGCGTTTCGGAACTTGCCGTTATGAGAACGAACGTCCGATGTTTAGCGGAGTACGCGGCCACCGTACGCGTGCTTCTTCGACTTTTCACCGCGAAAACGGTCGATCCGCGTTCTACCTGGATCACTGTTCCGCTGCGCGGTCGCTGGTTTCGCGCGATCGTCGCGCGATCGATCACGCGCCTGCGCAGCGATCCAACGATTAGCCGAGGAAAATAAAAGTAGAAGGGGACAAAGGACGAATTTGGTTTCGTCAGCGTGGCGACCTTGAATACGATGACGAGTCCGTGACGCGAGAAAGCGCGTTCGGTTCGGTACCTCGGCTCTGCTCCGCGCGGCTAGCCTATTTATAGGCGGCCCGGCAAAAACACGAACGATGACGGCGAGGCGCGAAGTGCCTTCTCTGAACCACACGACTGAGTGACTGGAGAATCGGAGTCGGTGGAAGAGGAGGAAGAAGGAAGAACGAAAGAAGGGGCGAAGAACGGGGCGAAGAGGAACGAGGTGCTGGTAGCAAGATGATGCGAGAAGCGCAAACCTCGAGGAGACGAGTGGCGGAAGACGGGACGAGACAAGATGAGACGAGACAGCAGGAGAAGAGAGACGGGCGAAAGAGGGAGCGAGTCTGATCGGGAGCAACGTATGCGAAAGGAGGAGAGAACCGTCGATCAAACGTCGCGAACGTCCGAAGCGTCTGTCTGGAACGAAGACGTCTCCATCAGCCGTCAGATCGAGCCACACGTTCCTCGCTCCCCTCATTTTTATTACAGCATCAGGGCCGTACCTACTCCGACAAGCTCGTCGCGGTCCGACACAGACCAACGAAGCTGTCGATTCTCGAGTCGCGCGCCTTTTTTAAACGAACGCCAGCGAGACTCGTCATCGTCAAGCTGTGCGAAAAGTTTCGCGGGTATCGCCACAAGAGAAACGTCGCATCTCGGCTGGGATAATTTATGCGTTTCTAACATACTTATAAAGATACGTATATATATATATGTGTATACGTGTAGCATAGAACCTCTTTTATTCAGACTTGATTTCAGACGTACTTACTTTGGACTTTGATCGTACGAACGTGTGTTTTTATTACGATTAACCGGTCGTTTATATCGTCGCGATCTTGGACGATAATCGTCGCTGCTGATTCGTAGGCAAATGGAAAGACCAGAGTCGGTTGTACAGGGAGATTCGAGGCGCGTTTAGCGAGATTTGGCGAGAATCGGCGAGAGTTGGCGAGAGTTGGCGAGCAAGCGAACCGATAAAACGAGGAGATACGTGGCTGATACGGGAGCGACACGGTTCGTCCCAAAGTGTTGCGGCTAGTTGCGACGCGGTTCAACGTATGATTATCCGTTCCCCTGGGGACCGAGTCGACGGAAGAGAAACTACGCGGAGATGATGGTGCGCGCGAAGGGGATCGGAGGAAGAGGAGAAAAGAGAGGAGAAGAGAGAGAAACGTGGTAGGAGCAGGAGGTGTAGGATGCAGGGACGGTTATTAGTTGCCACGCCGTTGTCGTTTTATCTTCGTGCCCAATTAGCAAATATCATTCCGTAATGCAACGTGACGGGGCCTCCTCTGAAAAGAGTGCAGCTGCATCGGCATTAAAAAAAGGGTAGAAGAAAGCGACGCTCGAGGGTTGCGGGTAGAGACAGAAGCGGGGAAAAGGGAGCGTAAAAGAGGAAACGACAAAGATAGCGGGTTCGTTCGAGTTTTTTATTGACATTTTAAAAGGTGGCCGAATAATACCAGCCGACATACGTAATAATTATTGCCTTGCTCACTTGCCTCGCTACCGATCTGTAGGTAATAGGTGGAACGATCCTCGCGACCGGAGCACCACGAGAAAACGGCATCGATCGACGATTTTAAGCCATCCACGGACTTGCCCTGCCCCTTCCGGAACTTTACACCGAACCGTCTCTCCACGCTTGTCCGCATTATAAATTGTATAAGTAACGGTCGATTAATTACCAACACCGATGCGCCGAAACTCGTCCAAGATTCGATCGTTACGCGAGTCCCTCGGACGTCCCACGCGTTCTCTCCGAGAGATCGTTTCTTCGTTTCTCCTCGTCCCTTGCACGACCGTCCTCTTTCGATTCGAATCCCCGTTTAAAATCATCCTTGACGAAACTCGAGGAGCGCAAACGGCGATTTTTCTTTTTCTTTTTTTTTTTTTTTTTTTTTTTTTTTACAGGACCAACTAAGCGAAAGAGCGGAGGTGGAAAGGGAGAAAAATGGAGGAAAGCGAGCATTCGTTCGGTCGGCCAAATGAAACCGGCAGCGTGACTTAGAAGTCGTAACAGATCGATGACGATGACACCGGGCAGACGAGGAAGGCAAAGGAGAGGCAAGGATATGGCCGAAGAAACGACTGGTTGGCAGTGCACGGTGGTCAGTCAGGTCGATGTCAGCCCGCTAATTGGCAGCCGTGTCGCATAAAGGTAGCTCGAAGCCGGTTTGTGTAGCTGGCTGCTCGTCGCGTAATTCGTAAGCGGTTCTTGCCCCTTCTTTCGTGAATACTCTCCCACCCAAGCCTATCCTCCCTTCGTTCACCTTTCCCTCCTCCTTCGTTTCGCTTCGTCTCGTCTCGGGCTACTTGCCATCTACCCAAATATCTCTCTGACCGTTCGAAATGCGCTCGCGCTTTCGTTCTACACCACTGCGTCCCGACGCACCCCGTACCCGTCCCTCTTGCGAACACCTTTCGGCTCTGCTTCCCTTTATGCGTTTACGCGTCGCGCGTGGGCGAGTTAAACGGAATGGACAGCCTGACAGAAAGAGCGTCGACGGCAATAGGAGACCGAGTGAGTGACTGCGAGAGAGAAAGAGACAGAGACGGAGACAGAGACTAAGAGAGTGAGAGAGAGAGGGTGAGAAGGGATAAGGGGAGGTAGAGAACCGCGAGGGAGAAAAGGTGGCAGTGCACCGAGCGAACCGCGTATCCTCTGTGTTACATACCTACACCTACATACTCGAGCTCGATCACCGTTAACTCTTGTAGAACAACCAAACACTCTGGGTGGTCCTGAACGCGTACCGCTCCCACTTGGCGTGTATTAGTGGCTCGGTATCGAATCCGGCGAAAGAAACGGTTCGCGTTCTCTAAAGCGAAAGTCGAGCTAAACTAACGCCGGTATTCTATAGAAACTGGAAACATCTGTCGTCATCGTCGATGTATCTTTATCGTTGTCGTTTTCCTTGTCACCACGGCCGTCCTCGTGATCGCCGTCGGTGGTGAGCGAGATGAGCTGCGGAGAATAGCGGAGGGAAACTGGGAGAGTAGTAGGTGGAGGCGGCGGCTGCTATCTGCACCGCGGCTGACACCTGACGGATAGCCTGGCGTCGGCAACGCGGGATATTAATTTGGTAATTTATGAGGCCCGATTAGGCAGCGCTATCTGTCGAGCTAATGCGCGAACCGTTGGCAGGTCATCGCCAAAGGGCCTGTGCTTCGAGCCGCTAGAGGCCCTTCCACCGCAGGGATGTTTCGTATCCCGACTTCCGTTTCTCCGTAACATTTCCAATCTTTCGAACCGATTGCCACGCTCGGCTATTCTAGCCGTTCTTGTATCTCACCTTTCATCGAACGTTCCATCGATTTCTCTGGCGCGTCGTAACGAAGGAGGTGCGAACGGAAAACGCAACAACTGCCGCCTGCCTGTATATCTGCCGGTATATCCGTCCGCAGGATGCGAGTGGGGATAGGGGAAATGGAGAGATCGTTGCGAAGCTATAAAGCGGGTCTAGCATCGACCCCGATCGAGGTAGCAAAGCCGCGTTACTTCTGACACGTGATAGATGGACGTACAATGGAAGAACACGCGTGCCTGCGTGCGAGTTACCAGCTCGTAGCGTGTGGGTATCAACGTAGGTGGATGAGGATGAATGGCTCTCGTCAAACGGAAGGGACCGCCCGTCGTTTCGCGCCGTAATACGCGACCGCGTAAGAAGCACAGTAGGTCGGCTTATCGATGACCGGACGGCTACTTACCCACGAGAGAACAAGCCACTTACTGGGTTCAAAGTCTCGCGAGTTGTTTGTCACTCGACCCTCGACAGCGTCTCGGCCAAACACTTCAAGGTTACTTTCTGCGAGAAATTTCATTCGCCCCGTACTTTTTTCGCCAACGACGCTAACGCTTCGATCGATACGGCGTTTCTTCTCTTCCAAGGATATACGTAAAAGGTATATGCGTCGTCGAATGAGGCGGAACGTCAGCGATAGGCGAGAACGCGCGAACGCTAATTACGAAATAACGATTGACGCGTGTCGTAAACTCGGCGAAGAGGCCGATTTCCTGGCGCAACGCACCAGCTTGCATTACCGACCAGAAAACCGACATCCTCGTCACTAAGCACTATAGTTATCCTCGACAAATTACGTGCTCGCTTCAACCTGGCGTCGCCCCGTCGTTATCGCGTCATCTTGGCAATTTATCGATAGCCGCGAGCCAACCGGCGGATCAAAGAACGCAGAACGGGAACTCGTTGCGTGTCGCGCAACGGGCCGCGAATTTTCCTACGGAAAATCCTACGGATAAAAAGAATAATCCGTAGACGATCGACGAATAAAACGGAGTGGAACGATCGAGCTCGACTCTGATTGAAATTAGTGCTCGCGCGCGCGCCAACGAAGCGACGCTCGGATTCGGTTTTGCGACCGATCCTTTAAACGGATCGCGTCGGTGGCGCTCGAAAAATCAGAAAGTTCCGCGTTCGAACGGCAAAGACAATAATCGTGTGTAAACGAAAAATAGAAAAACGAGGGAAAAAAGGAGAGAAAACAACAGTGAAAAAAAAGGAGAAAACGGGGGAAAAAAAAAGGAAAATACTTTCAGCAGAGTGGTAGCGCGAACAATGGTAGCCACAAATCAACGGGATTATGCCACTATTTCACGCATGGCTATGGCCGGCTCGCATGATAAATCAAGCTGTCGTTGGGCCACAATAAACAATAACATTTGGACGGCCGGCTGGCGGGACGGCTGGTACGACTCTTCTTCACTTAACTCGGTCATTCGCTCGCTCCAGCGCACGCTCCGATCGCACGTGTTATTTCCTCGGCCTCGACGCTCCCGAACATACACCGGTTCTCGATAATAAATCGCTTCGGGAGGACATCGACGAGCGCGTGGGCATCTCGCCGGGCCCTGTCGTTCAACTTCTCGCTGGCTCTTTCTTTTTCCCCGTGCGCGATAACCACGTTATTAAATCTGTTCCGATAAAGAGATCCCGAACTCGACCAATTTCACCCATTACCGATTTCCTTACCGTTCGAACGAAACGTCGAACAGTCTGAAAGTTCTTCTCTCTACGCGTGCAACCCTTCGGAAAAACGTTTTCGATGCTACACCAAGGCCGTACACGATGGTATATCTACCTGTTATTCCGTACGGATAGAAACGTCGAATCGAAGAATCTGTTCGTCCGAGTATCTACATCAAGCTCGCGGACCGGTCGTATATGGCGATCGACCGAGTGGTAGACCGTACCGACCGACTAATTATAGCCTCCTATTTATTTTATTTACGCGTATGCGCGCGAGCGCACTTCTACACTCGCACACGCACACCGGGAACGGCGCAGCCATAAATCAAAATTCCATTTCAACGTTCTAACGAAGGATCAAATAAAACACTTTAATTGACGTTTTTACGGCGGCCGGCAGCCCAAGTCGAACTGCTGCCTACCCGCTCGACGGCTGACCCCGCTCTGACTCCTTCTTTCCCTCTCGAGAACGCGCGGAAGAACGTGTCGGTGCGGCGTCGTTGCACCAAGATACGCCGGTTTGTCGCGCACCACGAGTCTTTCTCGTTTTTCACCGATTTTTCTTCCCTTCTTCGGTTCTTCGTCCCTTACATAAATTTCCCATTCTCCTCGCAGCGCAAAGACCTTTTTTCCCCTGTTCTTTTGTTCTTTCGGACAAGGACGAGCAACGCAAAATTGTTTTAGATTTAACGTATACGACGGATGATTGGCTCGGGCTGTTTCAAATTCGACGGCCAACGAACAAACGAAGAAAACGAAGAGAAAGGAGTTTGCCTGGATCGGGGAAAAGAGCAAGGAGAAGCCGAGAAGTGGAGGGAAATGAAAGACGAAGGAGAGGTAGGTAAGGATCGGTGATTATAGCGTCGCGGTTATTGTTAAGGGTGCGTCTAGCCGCGTTACTTCCCGCTCACAGTGATTATCGGTAATTTCACGGTTTTCGGAAGAACCAGCGTAAATATAGAGAATCCCCTTTGGCCACTTTAATATCGTTGCCCACCGATCAATAATAATAACGGAATACGCGGTTCTTGTCCCGGCCTCGATATACCCGATGTATTATAGTAATTTTGTACCATGATTTCTGTTCCTTCTCCCGCGCGTCTTGGACCGTTGCCCGCTTCGTACGTTACGAAAAATACGGTAAATTTTCGTGGTATCGGAGGAATCGCGCAACTCGTGCCGATATTTTTATTCACTCTCGTTTCCCATTTAATTCTTCTCGTTTGGCCGGCCGGAGACATCCGGATGGTAAAAAGGAGAGTTAAGAGGCAAAGAACCGTCGTCGTCGCGTTAAATCGAAAACGCGAATCGAATAATTTGAAGGGTATCGTGGCGCCAAACGGACGGGTTTCACTTTGACGAGTACCCGACGAAGCCTGGAGGAATTCGCCAGGCAAACTCGAGACGAAACGAGTGACGAAAGGCCAAATGAAAAAGACCTCTTCCCTTCGACGCGGAGATAATGATACTCCACCTTCCACCCCTTTAGATATAAACACACACCCTCGTAGGTCCCTGCCTATCGTTCCTCCGCGTTGCTCTTCCTCTTTTGTCAGTTTTTTTTCGCCTCTCTCTCTCTCTCTCTCTCTCTCTCTCTCTCTCTTCCGTACCCTGTTCGATGCACGATTCTAGTTGTTTTGCGGTTTACGACGGTTCGCGTTACAACTGATTATTAGCCGCCCTTCCTACCCTCTGCCCCCCCTTTCTTCCGTCTTCCTCCCTTTCCTTTCTCTTTTCTCTCCCCCGTCTCCTCTGCCCTGTCCATTATTATACGCGGCCATATACGGCCATTATGCCCAGGCCCCGATATACAACACAATCCGCCGTAATGCCGGCCATAAAATTAAATTAGGGTTATAACACGATTTTTCACAAAGGTTCTGTGGGCCGCGTCGAGAGAACCGCGCCGCGCCACGTTTTCAGCCGTTGTCGATCTCTTCTTGAACGTCTTCTCCTGGCTCCTCGGCAACTACCTGCCTCGATCGAAGGTTGATACCTGCCGATATAACCTGATCGGTCGATCACGTCGTTCGTGTTCGAAATCCACTTTCCAGTAAAGAGTAGAAACGTCGAAATATTAGCCGCCGTAATTCAAAGTGTATCCTTCAGAGCGTAACGTGAAGCGTAGAAGAATTTAGAATAAGAAAATAATTATCTGGTCGTAGTCATAATTTGTTGCGTTTCTAGCATCTGACGAAAAAATTCCCGACCAAGGTTTCACGTTCGATTCAACTTTACTTTCACCGTTTCACGGAATAAATAATTTCTCGTAATTACGTTAAGATGCGAAACTAACGATATTAATCAAGTTTCTCTCGTCCTCGCGCGGTACAAGGATTAAGACGGTCTTTATTTAAAAAAAAAACTTCAAAATCCTTCGAAACAGGATCGATCGATTACTACGATTTCACGATGGCGCTTTGCAACTTGGTTGCAACGCATCAACTTGCAAGCGAAGAATCGAATCGACCGATGATCAAACGTGTGTTTTTCAAAACGACAGTTTTTCAAAATTGTCCAACACGATTCCAAACGGATTTATTCGTTAGCATAGTTTCGTGATTTTGTTGATTTCAACGTTGGAACGTGTCCAAACATCGATGGTCTGCTTAAATTCATAAATAATAATTTACAGACTGTCCGAAAGTCTGAACAGTTAGAGACGTTTATCTTCCGTCTCGTGCGCATTACGGATTCATAAGATGCAACGGTTTGCGATCGCGGGTCAACAGTGATCGTCGATGTATCGGTGTATCGATGAATCTATATACGAAATGCCGCGTATTAAGGTCAATCGGTAGAGATATCCGTCGCGGGACGAATCAGCGAGGAATCGAAAGCAGAATCGAACCGTTCGCCTGACATTCGGCGGAACTTTGCACGTTGGCGATTAACCGCTTCGACGTACGTAGCGAACGATCGGCAACGCGTACGAGAAAAAACTATGAAGAGCGCTATCCTTGGACGGTCGTCTAACGACAGGCTGGAAACGACGCCGGACGCACGACCGAACGAAACTAATTAATAACTCGAGCACCGTGCACAGGGATGATAGAATCGTTTCCAAGAACATTCGTGTTGTCTACCCCTTATGAAGAATTCAACGAACTCATGGATAGACGAGCGACCCTGGAGCTTCGAATAGAGAGATAGATAGATGAAGAGGGCGAGATAATAGACCTGTGGGAGAAGCGAGAAGGAAAGAGGCGAGTGGAAGGTGGTTTTTGGACGGAGAGAGACGTAGAGAAAAGGAGAGGGAGCGAGAGAGGCAAAGTTTCGGGAAGGAGAAGCCCGCGAAGAGAATTCGAGAGGCCACAAATCACAGAGCGCTGGTGTGAGGCGTTGGAAGTAGGGTTCGTCGGAAGGTGGAAGAGGGCCGGAGAGGTTGGAGGCAGCGATAACAGGGGGGTGGACGGGTGGACGGTTGGACGGGTGGTCGGGCGGTCGGGTAACGGGGTAGGGTGGCGTAACCGGGTTGGGAACGGGGGCGAAGTAAGAGGTGGAGGCAGAAGCAGCGGCAGAGGCAGAGTCAGAGTCAGAGGCAGAGGCAGAGGCAGAGGCATAGGTAGAGGCAGAGGAGGAGTGGCAGGCTACAGACGCGGGGCGCGACATGCTTTATGACGTCTGTTCATCACATCGCCCCAGTCTCATAAATTAGAAATCACCCCTTAGATAGCTGGCACCCATCTACGATGGCGTCAGTGCCGTATCGTGGGAGGCAGGGATCGCCTCCGACTCGTCCGACCCGCAAGAAGGCGGAGGAGCGAGACGGAGTACCGTAGAGAGGGAGGCAGAGAGCGGCCAGAGGGGCAGCACGGACGACGGCAATAATTTTCACCGTATGTCACCCCGATGGAAGAAAAAAAACTGGCCATGGCTCCGGAGGATCGCGCAAACTGTTCTCGTTGACCCTATCCCGTTCTTCTCCGCTCGCATTCTAAACCTACGTACGTAGCTAACTGGCTCTGACGCGTAAACGCCAACGAAAGACCCGTGTTTCGAAATCGTTTGAAAATCAACCGGCGCTACGATAGAAACGAAGCAACGAAACTTTGGTCGATCAACGTGACGGAAAATCCGAACGACACGTCACGTCACCGACATCCGACGTTCGTTGTATCGATCGGTCGTCCGATCGCGACAATCGACGCCGATTAAAATCGATGCGTAGCGAGCCGACCGTTTCCCTCCAACGTACACGCGCGCCCCTTCTAGTTTCTTTTGCCTGGTTGCTGGACCGCTGCAACGCGCGTTACGTTCACCTTTTTCCCCCGACGAAAAGAAGGACAAGAGCGGCAAACTGTCACCCGTGCGAAATATCTTATCTTCTTTCCTCTACTCGCTGCTATCTATTTCCTCCGCTTTGCTATTCATTTTTCCTTTCTTTCGTAGATACTACTTCTCTGCCTGGCTTATCCCATCTGCGCTTTTTCGTTTTCAGGATTCTCGCCGGTTGATCGTGAATCACCGGGTCGTCAAACTTTCGAGCAACGCGTGGCAACGTAGAAGATTCGTCGCGTTAAAGCTGAGCGATCGATGTCGTTCCGAAAGATCGAAAGGATGGCGCGCGGCAAAAATTCGTTTCGGGATTCTCGATATCGCGACGATTTAGCAAACGACGCGGACACGAACGGTGTTTCCAGGCGGAGTTGGGTGGAACCGGACGGGTGAAAACAAATCGGAATCTTCACGGTGCTAGCGAGCAGACGGATTCGTTGTCGAGAAAACTTTAATTGGTTCTCGAATCCGAACGATTAATTAATCTTCGATTGACTCTCGACTACTAATGATTCATTACGGAAGATCGTGGCCGATGCGGCAGAGAAGTACCCGACGCGAAGCAAGGAGGAAGAAGAGGAGACGGCTAATCGTCGCGACTTTTAACGTTTGCAAGCTTGGGAGGAAACCCGGCTCGATAAGCATGCGGCAGTTACATGGGATATTTTTCCAAATATTTCCTATGCTTTGTAACTGGAATTGGTTTCTGGATCTGAAACTCATTGGCGGGGAGGCAGGGTGGTGGAGCAGGTTCATCCGTGGAAGGAAGGAATGACAGACGGGAAAAGCAGAGCGGTGACAGGACGATGGTGGCCGTCATACACGGTCGGTTCGTTCGACGCGAGAGAATACTTGCGAAAAGCGAGGGTCGAGATACGGTGTCGCGAAGGGGTAGAGGATGTGGTGCAGCGGTAGCAGCAGTAGCGCTAGTACCAGTAGCATGAGAAGGAGAAGGAGGTGATGGAGGAACCGAAGAAAGGGTAGGAGATGGTGGAAGAGTTGGCATCGGTGGTAGTAGCGAGAAACGAGTGGCGATGGTAGTGGTTGACGAAGAGGACGGTGGCGTTCACCAATACCTAGAACCGTATCGTTTATGTGAACGATACAGAGGGGTGAGCGAGTTTGGAGTGCGGATTCGACGGTGAGGCGAGGCTGTCCATCTCGCGGCACGTCGCGGTAGAATGGAGTCGTGGAGTAGGTCGAGGGGTGGGTGGATGGTCGAAGGTGGAGGAGGCAAAGAGGAGGAGGTGGTAAAATGAGGGTGGTTGGAGGTGGGTGTTTGAATGGGGAGGGTGGTAGCTGTCGCTCGCCCGGGCAGCAGACGTCTTCTGACCCGGCCGGTGGCTCAACTCGACTCAACTAGACTCTGCTTGCTGGCAGGAGGCAGCAGCCGGAGAAGGAGGAGGAGAAGGTGGCGGAGGAGGAAGAGGTGCGGGGGTCAGGGGAAAAGGAAGGTTCGCGGAGGAGACGCGAGCAGGGATAGAGAGTAGGGTGGGTAGGTGATGGCGATGGTGAGGGGCGCGGATGGTAGGTGCATTGCTTTTCACAGGAGAAGGTGGAGGAAGTTGGGGTCGTAAGGGTGGCAAGCGTATCGATCCGGACGGAGCTTGGCTGACGGCTGACGAGGCCGTCACGCGAGACGAGTCGAGTCGAGACGAGACGAGACGAGACGAGACGAGACGAGACGGGACGAGACGAGACGAGACGAGACGAGACGAGACGAGGAGACGAGACGATACGGCTGGACGGAACGAACGGACAGACGAACGGACGAACATACGGACGGACGAACGGAGAAGACCCCACTCCGATCTTCCCTTCTACCCCGGAGACTCGTGGAGAGTCACGGCGTCGGGGTGGATGAAGCGGCGAACAGTGGTAGTAGACTTGCCATAGAGAGAGAGAGAGAGAGAGAGAGAGGACGTAGGGAAGATCGCAACAAGCAGAAGACGAAGGACGGAGGACCGAGAGCCGAGAACCGAGGACCAAGGACCGAGGACCGAGGGGCCACGAGGGAAACTCGAGAGATACTGCTTACTTCCCCTTCGGGGCCTTCTCGTTGCGAAACAGTACCTAGATTGTACGTGCATGGCCGAATAGCTTGGCTACTGTACCGCGATACCACCGTACTTCCCTTCCTACCATCCTACTTTTCCCGCGTCTGTATATTCTTACACGTACAGGCATGCCAGTGTGCGTGCATGGCTCCGTCGTCTCGTCTTTCGAACACGGTTATGCATGCGTGTGCGTTTACGAGTTTTGGCTCGGTATTCCGCGATCGCTATTTTCCAGCGGGATCTTTCCACTCTTCCAATCTTCCTTCGTAGACGTCTGAACAAATTCCTGTCTCGCGAGTAGAACTCTCGGTACTTGAACGTACTTTTACGACCACGATTATTCTTCCCGATGAGAGCCGCGTTTCGCGTAACATCGATCTCTCTATCGACGATCTCGATCGTATCGTTCAAACGGATTAAAAGCGAAACGAAATATACAAACGGGACGAGTACCAACGTTTGCCGAATGAAACATCGACGAACCTGTTTGAACCGAATTTCAAGAGATATCCGTTCTATGGAAAGACGAGCGAAAGAAATGGAAGATGCGTGTCGGTAGTTTTACTCGACGGCGGCGGCCAACCACGGACCGACTTTTGTTTCATCGAGGCACAGGCCACTTTCTCTCCGCACCCTCGAGCCAACCCAGTTTCGCCCCTTTACCTACTCACCCCGATCTCCGACGAGCGTCTCCGCGAGTCACTTTTCGCGCGTTACGATCGTCTCGAGCAACGCAACGCGGCGATTTAGTTATCCGTGGGGGAAAGCGAGCACGGCACAGGTAGCCCGAGGGAGGCAGCAGCAAAGGGAAAGAAAAGTCAGGGGCGGCAGGAGCGTGCGGTGTGTGCTCGAGAGGAACGAGCGGACAGGAGAAGGAGAAACGAGAGGTCAAACGCACTGCCGCCTCCGCCTGGTGGTTGGTTCGCGAGCATAGCCGCAAAGCGAACGTTGTCGCAAAGGCAAAACACTCTCGCCGCGTGCAAAGGCCAAACACCGAAAGTCACTTAAGCGTGCCGGCACGTTCGACGCCAAGCGCTGCAGCGGTAGTTCGTTTTCGAGTGGCACGCCGTGTCGTCGCTACGAGGACACGCCGTTGCGTTCTCCGTTGCCCGATCAACGCCCAAGTGGTAAAGAGAATCGGAAAAGGAATTCGTAAGAATACCGCTTCTGCCAACACGCTGATAGTTCAACGGCAACGTTGAGAACTTTCTGTATAATATTTTTTCTCTCCCTCCCCCCCTCTCTCTCTCTCTCTCATCTTCTCCTTTGCGTCGACGAGACGAAAGAAATTAATAATTCGTCCGATCCTCGTCGTTGTTGAATGAACTGGAGTCGGCCTGTTGTTCGTCTTTGTAAGAATGACTGCAAGAGTATCGCGAATTTATTCGAGAGTATGAACCGACGATATATAACTCACTCGGGTGTTTGTCAGGCAAACGGAGAGGAGCAACAAATCCCCTGGTAAACATAAAACAACGGTACTGCATCGAGTCGGTACGGATACGCTTTGATGTGCTTCCACCACCCGCGAGCGTCTCTACCAGCTCCTTTATGGCAGCCATCGGGCATCTGTCGTACCGCCGTCTTTTTCTCCGGCTAATTTATTAGCACCGCTTAGAGAATGGCGCGGAGAAAGATCCGGCTGCAGGCGCTAGTCCCGAGCAGCGACTCGTCGCTGCGTCTCTCGGTATAAATCGGGAGACGGATCAGTCGGATACAGCGACGCCGGTTTTACGAGCATCGAAAATAGGGTGAGAGGACGCGAAACCGGGCGCGCGCGTTCCCGTTCGAGCTTAACGCGATGAAAACTCTCTTCGCGTTAAATGATTCATTCCGAATGAGAATATCGACGATGGCTACGCTGTCGTCGACTCCAATCTCGCGTTAAGAGAACGCGATCGAACTTTTGCTCTTCCGTTCTTGCGTCACACGTTACGCCGATTATATTCGAGTAAGTCAGCTGTACGTTTTACGAAGACAAATCGTAGGAAAGCGTGGCAAGTGGTGCGACTGTTCTACGTTTCGTAGAGGCTAAACTTTCGCGCTACGCTCTAAACTCTAAACGCGCAATTCCGAACCTAAGTGCGATATACGTACGTAGTAGGTCGTACGTCGACCGCGCCCCTCGAAACGAGTCGCTCGAAATGCATCGAAACATCGTAGGAGATTAAACGACATGCGTGCCTAATAAAAGTATCTGTTTTCACGAGAGGCAGAACTTTATATTCCACCAAGGCAACTGTCGTTCGTTCTGTTCGTATAGCAGCAAACGCACACGTTGTACGAGAAATATGTTTGCCGCGAAAAGCCGACAACGAAGCGAGAACGGTCAAGTTCTTTCGCGTGATCTCATTTGTCCAGATATATATATATATCGTTTTTTGGCATATTTGCTCGTCGATGCGATATCGCGAGTGAATCATGATCACCGGAAATAACGAAAGCAGATTAGAAAGCTGGTTTGCATACGCTCCACGCGGAAACCCCGAACTCTATGCTGTCTTTCATGCATGGCTAATTCGTTAGGCATCGAGAACGATCGCGCATTTGTCGTCCATGTATCGACGACGCGTATCGGTCAATTTCTTGGAAACGAACGACGACGTTCTTGGCCGCGAACTTTCCCATCATCGATCCATACAGGCCAATTCCCATGCTTCTTCCGGATGTGTTTCGAAGGACGGACGATAAAACGTCGGAGGGTTTTCCGTGTTTAGTCGCGCAACTTATGCGGGTGCCTCGTTTCCGCGTCGACCCAAGCCCGAGGCGAGCAAAGGACACAGTCATGCTTTTTCCACGGGGTTGAAGGATTTATGGCAACGGAGGAGTGAGGCTCGGAGACCGAAAAATGCGTCGGCATTGTTTGAGGTGAAAGTTTTGCGCAATAGGCGTCGTTCGCCACGGGTCACCAAGGGTTTTTACTACGATAGACAGGGAAATTTCTTCTCGTGAGTGGAAGCAGGTATATAGCAGGAGTGGGCAACGCGTGTCCTTCCAGGACGTTAGAAACCATCGTAAATTTTTTTGCGTCACGTTTCGCAAGCCTCCCGCAGGTATACGCGTCGTCTTCCTTTTGTCTAGCGCAAGTTTATGTTTTTAAAAGAAACGATCGACGACCTAGAAACACACAATCTTCGAATGTCAGCGATTCGCTCGATTTCCGTCTCTGCGTACGTCGAATGGAACAAAAAAAATCGCCTATTACCAAACGACAAACAGCCGTTTCTAAATATAATGGAAACGGCAGAAGTTTGGCTTTGAATACACGAGATCCGTCTGTCGTCGAATCGATCATTTACATTCGGTTGCGCGGAATCTCGCGACGAGTCTCGTGGCGTTTCGGATGAAACCATATAGTACCGCGCGCTGGCTTTATAATTCCGGACCGCCGAAAATATCTGGTAGCGAAGACGGACGACGGCCGTTAGGATGCGCGTGCGCCAACTTAAAGCACTCTTCCTGCTTTATGAATGGAGCCGTGGATCACGAGTCGCGGAGAAACGCACGGAACGGTAGCCAACTCGATCGTGTCCTCTGAAGCTATTCGAGCGACGCTTTATAATTAGCGCGCCGCTATCGAGCCTTCTCTTCTCCGAAGATTCGTTCGATCCCCTCTCTCCCATCGACGACGTTACTCGTCGTCGGACGAATATTAAGAAGGCCACGACGTTATCGGCGATTCTCAGGGTGAACGATCGCGTGGCGAGCGACTACGCTTTCGGCTTTAAAACGCATCGTCGCTTCTTTCCTGCCGTTCGCACCATGTAACGCGACTCGATCGAAAGCGCCGCACCAGATCGAATTACCCACGAGTTTACTTTTTCGGACATTAAGAAGAGAAGATGCCTTGAAACTGCACCTGTTGCGCCAGCTACGAATTTTCTGATAAATAGCCAACGCGTTAGACTAACGCGATCTTGAATCACCCGTCGTTCCTCCAGTCGAAAAGAGCGGCAATAAATAATGCGAGCTTTCCACAACCGATTACTTTAAACGATCCGCTTATCGTTCGATCGAAGCTTACGCGAGCGCAAAAATTTGACTGCGAGTCTGCTTGCCAATCTCCATTCCCTTCCCGATTTCCACTTTTCCACTTTTTACGACTGATCGTCCAAGTAACCGATCGTCTCGTCCGCCAATAATTTTACCAAAAATTTTACCCGCGCCACGAGAACGAGATCCAGCGGTAATCTTTTCGCGATAATATACTGCTAATTAACTTCCTCGGAGTAGCGATCGCATGCTTGATGGCCGACTCGATAGACGAGAGATCGATTCCTACGGATCGACGTGTTTCTCGGGTCCTTTCACCGGGACATCGTAAATTAAACGGAGAAATTAGCTCAAGCTACGCCGCACGACTCCAATGCCACGGATATATATATATATTTTGTCGTTTCTTAATCTATTCGCGCGCCTACTTTCGCTGACGGCTTCATCGTAATCCGTGTTTCGTTTATATTTGCCTTTTGCTTCGTATTTTCAGATTTGTCTACGTAGCTGTTGGAAAAAAGAAAACAGAGAGAGAGAAAAGAAAAAATACGACAGATCTCGTGACTCTCTATACTTTTACCCATCAAAACTTATATGAAAGCGAAGCGAAACAACGAGAGAATGGAAATTCGACGACTAAGATTCGTCGAATTTCGATGTACCGATGCGCGATGAACAGATCCGCGTACGTTGGACGAAGAAGAGACGCGGTGCGTGACGGAGAATTCGGGGAAAAAACGTCATCGAAAGGTGAATTCGCTCGGAAGCCCTGGCACCGCGGAAGCTGGCGAAAAACTGTGGCGTTTACGGCGCCGAAACTCCGTAGACTGCCGTGGATTTATGTACGCGGCGTGTATCCGCGCGCGCGCACAACGAGATTTATCGGCGCTTGGCCGAGTTTCGGTAGGGCAAGTTGAGTGAATTGTAAATGTTTCCGGCAGAACTTCACCAAGATGGCGTCCTCCACCAGGGGCGAGTTTGTTTACGCCTCATGGCTCCCCACGTGGGAAAAGCAGCATGGCGCGCGTCGAGCATTCAAACCCACGAATCCACTAGCCGTTTGACGGCTGTTTTTCTACCAGCGCCCACGAAATTTCGTCGGCTCTGCTTTCATTTTATAGCGAGATTTTTTTTTTCTTCTTCTTTGTCACACACACACATTGTACCGTGTCTTTGTTTGTTTCAGAAAAACATTCTCAAACTTTATGAATTAATCGTCCGTTAGAATCTTCTCGTATACGTATACCATACATAAATGTCACGTAAAGAACGGTAATTTATAAAGGAGGATTATTACTTTGAGCGGTTTCGGTACTATTCGATGATCGTTTCGTAAAAGAAAATGAAGATTTGCAAGGGTATTACGCTCGCATGCCTGTTCGCTACACGCGAGATAATTTACGTTGTTTCCGTGTAAACGGATACGTACGAAACTCCTTAGATACTGGAGGATGAGAGGGACGGATTTAACGTTATAATTTCAACGAACGGCATACTACGAGTCAAGATAAAATTTTCCTTCCACTTTATAGTCAGTTTAGATTAACCGATGCGTAAAGATGTTTAACGTATGCGTCGCGAACAACTCGATAAAATAATTTAGACGCGTCGTGGGAATAAATAATACAGCGGTCGATTACGGAATCGAAGAAAACGAGGAACGTCTGGAATCGATGAAATTTATTTCTTCATTAGCGAGCTTTCCTGGTCGTGAGAAAAATGTCGTTTTACCCAGACGACGAATACGCGCGTGAAATTACTCGGAAAAACGACTCGTAGTACTATCGAGCGACGTGCTTCCACGTGGTCTCGCGTATACTACGCAGCAAAATAACAACGAACGAACAGTCGAATCTGAAGATTTTCAAACTTTTTCTTTCCAGACAACGTGCCTTTTGCTTTCACGGAATTTTTTTTTTTTTTTTTTTTTTATTTCGTTAGGAAACTATCGACACCCTAAACGCCTACCTCCGTAGAAAATTTATTTTCTCAGCTGGTCAGAGTTCATGGTTTCGGGACCCTTTCTCGCCGATAAGGATACGATACGAAGGAATATTTCACTTACATTTCATACGTTGTGGAGCGTGCTGTTTCCTTCGGGGCATCTGCGTCCTTCGGGGATGCTGGATTCTCTCTGTGGCCTCCAGGTCTTCGCTCGTTAAACGCAGTCGATCGGAACCCAAACATGTGACGGTCGTGTGTCGCGATCTCACTCGAAGATCCGGCGTAGATCTTCCGCGGGAAACTGTTCCAAGTTTCCCTTTTTTCAATGCACTACAGTCACCCACACGCGCCTACGCAACGAGCACTACCTCATCGCGATTTCCATAGATCGTTTCGTTGTTGCGATCGATGCATCGACGATCGGTGTCATTCTCGTCCTGCGATTTCTTTCTTTCTCTTACGAGGAAAGCGCACCTATATCGGTGCCCGTATACACTACTACGTAACCACGAAGAACGCGACTATTATCGGCTAGATCGTATACGAGGAGAATATTTTCTAGTTTCGGTATTGAAGTTAGATTCACGGAATGTCGCGCACTGTTTACACTTGAACAGCCCGGAAAGTCGGCAAGTTTCGTGATCCATACGCTATCGGCTCACTCTCAATCTGAATCTTGCGATCACCAAGCGTGATTAATTATCGTGTGTACATCACTGTGGTATCGGAATCGAGGAAAATCGACGTGGCACGATTTTTTCCAACTTGCGGTATACTTCACTCTTTGAAAACGGAGAAACGCTTGCTCGAACGAAGGTTACAAGAACGTCGGGTATGCCGCACCTACGGAACATCCAAGACAAACGTGAGAAACGTGGCGTCTTGTGGAAGTTGCGCGTCGCGAGGGAGACACCAAAACGATCCTCCGCGTGTATATCATGGAGGAAGAAACGGCACGAAACGAACGTCGGCCGCGCACTTTGAACGTGTTGACGCGTTATCGTCGACCGACTCCGTGTCACTGGCAGATGATACTCGCGGCTTCACTTTCCGCGTCTTTCGAAAAGTTGCAAACGACGACGACGAAAGAAGAAGATGGGGACGCGCGGCTCTCGAAGACGGAGGAACGGAACCGTTGCTGCGCGAAATCCGATCCTCCGTTGGAGGATCTAGAATTTCGACGATCGCGCGATAACTTATCTATCGGGACGTGTGCCTCGCGACGACGCCTTGCATCCACTCGGGACGCGCGCACGACACTCCGCCGTACGTACTTACGTTCGTACGTACGGAGCTAGCGAAAGCTCGCTCGACAGAGGAAAATGGAAAAGAGCAAGAGAAACAAGGGGAGAAACCGATACGCGATCGCATCTGTGTGCGTGCTCGTTTCTCAGTGTGTATACCTCGGAGACCAATTGAAAGCGCAAGGGTGGAAAAGAGGAGAACAGAAAGAGAAGAGGATCGCGAAAAGTGCTGAGAAGGATAAAGATAGTTAGAGAAAGAGCGAAAGAACGAGAGAGAGAGAGAGAGAGACGAAGAAGAAACGCGGATGGATATCGATGAAGAGAGAAACGAAGAAGGTAAAATAAAAAAAAAGGAGGAGCGTGGGACAGAGCGAGAAAGAATGCAGGGGTAGAGGGCAAGAACGTGAGCAAGGTAAAGAGAAAAGAAGCGGAGGTGGAGGAGGAGGTGGAGGTGGAAGTGGTGGCTACCGTCGTTCGTGGATCGCGAAATCGAGCGGGCGGCGGTCCAGCGCTGACTGACTACGGACTGGCGTCGCGGCGGCAGCCCGCGTGGTGGGGGGCCCCAGGAGTAGTAGTCCTCTTTCCCTCTCGTCTCCACCACTCGTTCTCGTTTCCTCGCTTGCCAGCTCTTCCTTGCTATGCTTTGCCTCTTGCCCTCTCTTCGCCGACTTCTTTTTTCACTTCTTCCACGCTGTATACTCGCGTTCGCGTCCGCGTTCACCTTACCGACCGATACGCGGCTCGCGGAAAACCCAACGATTATCGAAAGTTACGGTCGAATCGAATAATCGACGCGACGCCAGTGACAAAATGGAGACAAAAACGAGAGGTTCGCACGGTGCAGCCGGAAAACGTACACACGGATGGACGGACGAAATCAGAGAGACGATTCTCCGCAACCGTCGGTTTTCTTCGGCTACTTGTCGATTCGACACCGCGGCAATAACGGCCAAGGGGCTGGTAGAGAGGTTAGCGGCGGCGCAATGACAACCACTCCACGTCGCTGGATGCACTCACTGCTTCAACGTGATCGCACATTGCCACAAACGCGTTTTCCTTTATCTCGCTATGCGACCTCTCTTTCGTGGAAAAAAAAAACAGCAACGATTCGCGAATGACCGGAAAGGTGCGACGAAAGTTCGTCGATGGGCCCGAGGGACTGACGTTGCGCTCGCGCGCGTAAGAGATGGTCGAGAAAGGAGGCGGGGTCCCTAACCACCTCGGCCCCGCTCCAAACCGCGAGAGGGGAGAACCGCTCTGTACGAGTGACTTTTGTTTCCGCCGCTAGAGGCGCTGCCTCACGATGTAGCTTGCCATCGTACTACGGCGTCACGGAGCCACACCTACGAGTTTCTCGACAATTTCAACCCTTTCAGATCGCTGATCTTCACGCAGAGTTCGGTGAGTGCGTCGTAACGATTGTCTTTTATCAAACTACGATATATTTCATCGCGAATTCGTTTGCACTTTGCGATTAAATCGATATCGACGAATCTTCGAAGCTAACCTCAAAAGTTGAACGAACGTCGTCGTTCTACTTTGTCGTATATTTGATCGTATTTCCATAACGTATATAACGCGGATAAGAACGTTTAAGAACGTTTTACTGAATGAAAAAAAAAAAAAAAAAACGAAAGATAAACACATCGAAACGCTAATAATGGTACAACATATAACGACAATAACTTTGAATACGTATACGTAAAAACGATTCGTTCTCGATTTCGAGCGTTGAAGCGATATTAATAACGTGACTCGATATCGATGCGTGTGTAACTGCAAACAAAAACCACGTATCGATATGAAATCGACCAACGTGCTCGAAGATCGAATCCTAACTACATCGCAAGACGGACAGACGTCGTAAGTACGACAGACTTCCACGTAACGCAAACCTTTTCCACCGTCTGATACCGATAGTCCGTCTCAAATCTCTGATCGTTCTAACCTTTCCGATAAAAAACAAATACATACCTAACGATTCTTAACAAAAGAAAGTGCCACAGCATCGAACACTTTTGCCTCGCGTAGCGTACGGTTGGCATAGCGAATCGGTGTTTCGGAACTAACCTTCCCATTTTCCTATTCTCAAGCTCGAAAAAGCGTAAACATGTTTCCACGAAGGAACGAGAAAGGCGATCGTTTTACAAGTTCGGAGGCCAGGGTATCGTGGTTATGATCGCGTCTGTTTTTCGGAAAAGTGCTCGGTTCCTCGAAAGGTTTCGATCCGTCACTGTAGTAAGGACGAACGTTACCCCCGTCCGGGAATATTTTACGATAATTCGGGGCGAAGATTTGAGTTGGAAAAGAATCGGAAGGAGGTCGAAGGATACGAGTTCGTCAGGCTATAGATAGTTGGTGAGCGGAGATCGTTTTGGCGGGCACCGGTGGCGGCGCTGCCAAGGTTGGCGGAGCCGAGGGGAAAAGAGCATTGGCGTACCAACTACCAGGTTGTGCCCGCCTACCAGGCGGAGCCCGCATGATCTATAGCGTCATAGAACACCCCTGCCGTTGTGGTAGGAACTCGATGGCGACGCCCACGGTGTGGAACGTGCGCGCTGCCCCCGCCGCCTCCGCCACCACCGCCGTCACCGCCGCCGCCGACGTCGCCGCCACCACCACTGCCGCCACCGGGATGTTTATGCTCCTGCCGCTGTGTCTCTATCTAGTCGCGGTCCTGGCGCTGCGCTGTTCTTCTTCTGCCGTTCCTGCTACCGATGCTGCCGTCGTAGCTGCCGTCGTTGCTGCCGTTGCCGCCACCGCCACCGCCACCGTCACCACTGCCACTAACATTGTCGGTCGCCGTTGCCGTTGCCGTTGCCGTTGCCGTTCTCGTTCCCGTTGCCATCGTACCAGCTGTCCTCTTCCTATCTCCAATTTATTCCGACTCCTTCCACCTTGCGTTCATTACCGCTAAACATTCCTGTCAATTAAAACTGCACCCGATTTACTGCCAATTCAACGTTCGTCCTTCGTCGGACCTTTCTCCCTCTGCTTTTTACAAAACTTCGTATACCTTGTATTTTGCCTAAGAGCGTGTTTCTTCTAATTTTCTTTTTTTTTTTTTTTGTTTTTTAGAAAAATGTTTGTCTTCACGGTAGCGAAATTAACTCGTTCCTTCCTTTTGCGAGAATCGTTCTTCGTAGTTGGAAAAATAGTATCTTTCGTCGCGTTTGGTAGCCGGCCCCCTTCTTCGTCGCACGATCCGCGTCGAACTCATCCGCGTAGAACCTAATCCGTAGAAATTCGAGCTTAGTCCGTCGAGTGATGGATTGATTAGAGGGATCCGATGAAATTTCGAAATTCCGCTCCCTCGTAAGCTTCGTCTGTCGGTCGATTCAATTGTTCCAACGTTTGTATCGTTGAGAGGGCGCTGTGTCTATATATCGAAAAGAATTTCTTCAAGGAGCTGCGGATATTCGTGGCAATTGTCACGCCCGAGTTTTACGCCAATGGTGTTAGGGATTCGGAGCGGCGGCGACTGTCATAAAAAGTATTTTATTTCGACGATCGTGGTGCCGTTTTTGTTCTGGGGTTGCGAAGCGATCGTGTCGTTTCTACGCGCGTCAGACCAATTCAACGCCGCCGACATTCGCGGTCCGACGTTTACGAGATCGTTTATTAGGTGACGTTTCCATCGAGTAGTTTTGTTGCTGCGAATCTTTTTCTTTATTCCAGGATCCACGTTAAAGGAGATTCCAGCTTATCGCGATGCGCTATCGTAAAGCTGTTTCGATATTTACGAACGTAAACGTGCTAAAATTAAGGATTATCGTCAAATTACCGTCAAACATCATTTGTACCAATTTCCTACATCGATAGTACATGGTTGTTAAACGTTACTTGTTAAATCAAATTCTCCGAACGATTAAACACGTTCCACCTCTTTCGCTATAATAATCTCTATTGTTAATATATATTTGAGAACATTTATTTACCGGCGAAGCATCGTTAAGATAATTTTCGTCGGTTGGAACAAGAGGGATCGTGAATTCGACAATCGGAGAAACGATGCTTTCACGCGCGTGGTAAGCGTCAGTTGCGTTTGTGTCTCTCGGTGACTGCGGGGGTTCCATTTACGAGCGTTCCTGTCGTCGGTGGACGAGACCAAAAGCACTAAACTTGCGAATATTTCGAAAGACGTCCCGTTATGCAACGACAATGTGGGTCAGTGCACAAGTCCACAGTGCACGTTTGCTCATTTTGTACAGTCAGTTCCCCGCGGGACCCGAAATAAGTGCAGCTCGTAAAATAAAGCACCGTATACACCGCTTTTCCCAACTATCTACGGTCGCCCACTATCGTCCATCTTTTGACAGTTTCTGACATCTCGAAGCCTGTTTATACATTTGGTAAATGATACGCTTTACGCATTAGCACCACTTTTCCGCCTACTGATCGCTCCATCGGTGTTAACACGATCGCTACTACGGTAGATTGGGACAAAACGTTCATCACGCACGATTGCACGATACGTTTAACGATACGCTAGGCTTCGATCGCCAACGTTAATCGTTGGGAATTTTTCCTTTTAACCACCAACCGCACGTCAATTATACGTAGCTGTGCTCGTTTGTTTCGTTGCATAGAATTAGATCTAAATTTATCTCGAATCGTCGCATTGACATTGCCGATCGCGAGTATTAGCACACCCGATATTTACTAATTTTCTCTTGCTCTTATCGGCTAGTTTGCTTTTAAACAAGTATTAACTTGTAACCGACAGTGCATGGAACGCCGATGGCGAACACGTTTTAAAGCAAAGTCGATGATTTTGCTGGAAGAGAATTCGATATCTGTTTAGAGATCACGCAACGAACTCGAAATAAAAAAAAAAGAAATTCCGGAAAGCGAAAGGTTACAGGGTATAAAAATTAGAACGAATCAAAGTTTGATCTAAAAGTAGTCGAATCGTATGTTGAAGAAGCTGTTTCTCGGTTGGTATTCCTTTTGTTCTTTGCAACGCGTTTTTCGTAAACCTCGACACCTACAACGGTGAGCGTATAAATAGAGGAAGGCTCACTCGTAATATGAAAAATTGGATCTGCATTCGACTCTGTAATATAGAATTTAAAGGTACATTTCTTGTACTCGGTGCACGCACGTCTTTATTTCGTTGACGATACAGAACCTTCGAATGTTTTCCTTCTTGATAATTGCAAACAAAGTTAAGTCACATTTGGTAGAACTTTCGTCATTTGCCTCGCTTGGATTTTCGATCCGACACGCGACCACGATGAATACGTGAAATGTACTGTTCGGTTTAATGATACACGTACACTATCAAAGCTACGTTCTCGAAGCCTGTAAAAAGTCACGTGTACAAGATAGCGTATCAATGTTAGCGTCGACTTTCCGTACCTTTTCCTCGCCGAATTATTCCATTGAGAGAACCGTCTGGCTTGTACCGATTAATCGCATTTCGTTTCGCAAAATGATGTCGTTAGAAACGTCCGATAAGAAGGAAGGGGGCTAAGTGAACGAATAAGCCAAACGGTACCCTATAGCGCTCGAACATGATCTCGACGTTTTATTCTTTTATCGGATTACCTCTGAAAACAAAGGTAGAAGGTTCCTTTCCGGTTTCTCTGAAAGCTCGGTTTCCACGCGTAGGTCAGCCGACAAGAATAAAACGGGTAAAAGAGGACACATAGACGGAACGGAAGAAAGAGAAACACGTGAAAGGGAGGCAAAGGCAGAGAGAGATTGTACGAGAACAGAGGGACGAGATTCGTCTTGTTCGAAGGGGTAATACCGCACCAAGACCTGTCCGAAACGAAGTTAAGCCTCGCAGTTTCGAAAATAACTCGGACGATAGACGATTAGAATCCACTGCCAGACGAGACGATCGCTGACCAGACACCACTTGTTTGAAAATAATTTCTTTGGTGTTTTAACGCGGAGAAATCACAGACGAACCCCCCACGGTCAATCGAATTACAAATGTTTCGCGCTGTACTCGCGTCTGCGTTTTTTCATGGCGATCAAAGTCCGCGCATTCCCTGACGGTTTCGCGATGCATTATTTCTAGCGAAGGATACATCAGCCCGTTATCGTCGATCGAAATATCAACGTCCCGCGAAACCTAGCGCGGCACGAGACGCATACGATCGTACTTTAACGTTCTTTCCTCGTAGTGCTCGCATATTTCCGCGCTCGTTGAAATTTTACGAGCCCGATAAACTTTACGCGTTGCTAACGTAACGAAATCGGCTCCGGTTCGATTCGTGAATTATCGGCTATCGAAAACGTTTCGCGTTCCCGACGAATACACGCTCCTTACCGTCCAATATCCTACAGCTATTATCGTCAAATAACGCATATGGAAAACATATAGGCTCTCGTACGAGGAAAAAAAGTCGCTCGTACATTGCACGTGTTGACACTTGGCGGGATCCGTACACACATAGGAGAATACCTATACGATATATATATATATATATATATATATATATATATATACATTTCCCAACGAAATATCCTTCCTTTTATTAGAGTATATTACGCGAAACGCGTAATCGAGTCGCGTGATCCGACGTGAATCGCCCACCGCGTATCGTATCGTCGACGTTGTTTTCCCACCGAACCGTGTTACGATGGTTCGAGGATTTAAACAAGAAGAAGTAAATTTAGATGAATGGAACGTACGCGCAAAGCGTTTCGAACTGATTCGAATGGCGAACGAAGAGCAGAGTTGACGTTCAACGGCGGGCTGACGAATCTCGAGCAAAGCGACTGGTTCGTTGTGCCAAGATTTCCGTTGCGCGTATTCCGCGCTGGTGGACGACACGCGAGATCGAACGAAGAACGAGGCCGTCTTAAGGAGCTTGAAAAATGTCGGCGGGTAAAAATGATGGAGATCCGCGAGACGGCATCGGAATTCGATGAAATCGCCAGACAGATGGCTGGTTGGATAAAGTTGGGAAGATTCTCGGGACAGAATCGCGACGACACGGAAGAAAGACAGGTTTCTTCGGCAAGGTTGACGGAACAGGGCGTCGAACGGTTGGCTGGCGTTTGCCGGCTGCGATTGGCAAAGTCTCGGAAACGAAATCTCCTTTGTAGTCGAAATAAGCGCGATTCTCTCCGTGACGGTGGCAGAACGGGTCATGGGTCGAGGGTTGGCGTCAGCGTGTATAGCAGCGGCAGCATTCGCAGAAGGTTCGGTATAGGGAGTGTGGCGCGTGGTCGTAAGGGGTCGCGAGGGACAGGCGAAGAGGAGGGGAGGGGGGCGGTTGGCGAGAGTTGGCCGTGCGAGCTGGTTGACGAAGAGGGTGGGGTGGTATGGGGTGGTTAGGTGGACGAGGATGGGGTGGTTGTCGACGATAGGGCGAAGAAAGAGGTGGAGGAGCGCAGAGAGAAGCCGAGGTCCGTCGGTATCGATCGGGCGTCTGCGGTAGATTGACACGTGTCATGGCCGCCTCTCGGTGTTCGAGAGAACCAGGTGGCGGGAGAAAGAGGGAAACGTGGAGAGAAAGGTGGCGGAAAGGAGAAAGGGAAGAGAGCGTAGAGGATGGTGGCGAGAAAGAGAAGCAGAAACGAAGAAAGGCTGGCGAGACGAGGAAGGTGGCTAGGCAGCGAAGCGGTCGAGGGGATAGCAGCGTCGAAGGTGGAAGAGGAGGTAGAGACCGGGGGTTGGTTGGCGCGGGGGGGAGGCGAGGGAAAAGGACATTAAGGTGCGTAATAGCCAGCGGGGCGAGCGCGCACCGCCGCGGCATCGATTAGACAGAGGCTCCCTCGTCCCATTGCTAGGATGCAGCCCTCCCCTTCTCCTCTTCCTCGTCGACCCACCGACATACTCACCCTCCGCGCTATATCCACCCGTCCACCACCCGCAACCCATACTCTCGACCGAGAGGTCCCCACGACCACCCAACCACCCACCCATCCACCCGCCTCCGCCTACTCCGTCGAACTGGAGAGCCCCCGAGTACGTGCTCTACATACACACTCGTGCGCTTATGTCAGTTCCTGTCCTGCCGTTGCTTCTGCCTCTGCCTCTGTCTCTGCCTCTGCCTCTGCCTCTGCCTCTGTCTCTGCCGCTGCCACTACCTCTGCTGCTACCGTTGTTACGACTACCGCTGTGTGCCACACCGCTGAGAAAGAGAGCGACAGACGCGAAGAGAAAGAAAGAACGGGAATGGGCGAGATAGAGACCGTGGCCACATGAACACGGAGAAAGAGAAAGAGCGAATGAAAGCCGGTGAAGGAGAAGGAGAAGATACAAGAGCGAAGGATAATAAGAGGGAATGAGAGACGCGGATGTAAAGGGTGAGAAGGGAGGAAGCAGAGGCTACGCTGGAGGGTAGGCGAAGCCACCTAGCTATCCTATGGCACCTATACACGCGCTACCGGGGACACCAACGTCTAACGTCGTTATAAACATTAACGGAGCGGCTCAATATTCCCCGGACCTTGCATCCCCTGCGTCTACCTCCGGTCCATCTCCCTTCTAGACCAACCTCCACCTCTTTGCGCTCTACCTATCTCGGACCATAGTCCATGGCTATCTCGCCTACCTACGCTCTTCGGACCTTTCGATTCGCAAATCTCCGACAGGACTCCCTGTCTCTAACCATTCCGTTACGGATTCTTACACGTTCTCTGTTCTGCTCTTGCTCCTTGTCAATTATGCGCGTTAACTGAAGATCGCTAAGAGCGTTCCACGGATCGGAACGGAAGTAGACACGCGGGTCGTAGATCATCACAGGCGACCACGCCGCGCTTTCACGTCGAACGAAAAATCGATCTCGTTCGATAGACTCGAAAGCCGTGTCCGCGTTACGGCGCAAACACGGAGAGCGAAGTTTAGCCGAAATCCTCAAAATTGGATTCGCTCTGTATTTTAAAGATCGATTTCGGCAAGAGTGACGAGCGAGAAGGGTAGTCGGTCCGTCGAGCGAATTCGTACGCGAGGGTTCGTGCGCTGATTACCGTTAATTGCGGTTGATATGGAGGAACGAAGGGACGTACGACACCCTCGACCATTTCGATCGGATTAGCGACACCGATCGGAATCGTCGTGAACGGGGACGCCTCGTATCCCGTTTATAAACCGCGTTTCTCTTCGATTCATCTTCCGAAACGAATCCACGACGTAATAATTACTACACACGTCGTACGAAAACAACGTTGAAACGAATGTCGCGATTTCTATATATCTGAAACTGTGACTACACGCACGTACATATATAAACACAACTATGTAGTTGTTCTTCGTTGCAGTATCGTACGGTTTCACGTTGCATGCGGCACGTGTAATTTAGCTTCGCATGGCATCGCTACAGAGGGAATTCGTCTAGTTCGTACGTTCAACAAGTATCCATCCCTCCTCCACCTTCGGCGGCTCTACTTCCTGCCCGTGTCTGCAGTTAGATCGCAAAGTGGCCTCGCGTTCTTTTTAACCAGACCGACGGCTGGTTATTTTTCGCCTGCGAGAATCGAACGGAAAGCCGCGTTTCCTTGGTAGCAGGTGCGCTGTACTTTTTCCCATAGCACGATGGGTAATAAGGGATTAGTCATCGGTGATCGTCGATCAACGTTAACGCGGCCATCGGTTGGTTCGAAGTCTCCGGCGCGATATGTCAAAGTTGGATATTATATTGACGTATCGACGTCTCGATGCTGTCCACGACCAGCTAGCCAATTAACGGGCTTTCTTGTTTTTCCGCCAAACACTCGTAAATCTCGACGGATCTGTCCACTCGATTTAGTCCTCTTCTGCCGTGTCGTGGGTCGTTCGCATCTTCGTCCATGTTGTACGCTCTCTTCCCCACGACGACGTACAATTAATATCGTTGTTCGAGAGGTTGTCCCTGCTCGACAAATATTTAACATGCTACGGCCATCCTAAACTTAATTGGCACGCGTTTGCTCTGCTCCGTTTGCCTTTGCTTGTTCTATCGCGGCGAATGATTGCGTCACACGTTCGTTGCACCTGTATACGCTGTAAGATCTTTCGAAGGCACGACGTTTGGAAAAAGGAAATTCCGCTTGTCCAAGCTTTTCCAAATAATTACGGATTTTCGAGTTGCCAGAGATGCCAGTGAAAAAGGTTCGGGTCGACGGTACACGCGGTCGAATAATCGAGGATAATCGATCGACGAGCGGTATCGTTCCGATGAATGAACGAATCGACTCGCGTTCCTTTCAACCAGTTCCAAAGGGAGGACGCGAAAAGAAAAGGCGTTCGTCGAAGAGGCAAGCTTTTCCCTATAACTCGAGAGTTCCGCTATCTCGTTACAAATCGAATTTTAGTCACGTCAAAAGTAAACGATCCGCCTAGATCCGCGCGTTAAGCGATCAGGTCGCGAGAAGCGTGTTTCGAGCCGGATGGAAATCTCATTTGGTAGTTTTCTCCGTTTAATAAGACGAGAAGGAGACGAGAGAGAGAGAGAGAGAGAGAGAGAAAGAGAGATTGAGAGAAAGATAGAGAGAGAGAACGAGAAAAGACGGGAGACAGGGTGTAGGGAGACGGAGCCACGAGGTCGCTGCCGGTTCGCAGACTTCGGAAAGGGGAAACGGAAAGGGCGCAACAAGGCCGGGGGTAGAGGCAGCGGAGGGCGTCCGGACGAGGGAGGAGGACGAAGTGGAGGAAGAGGATGAGGCGGAGGAGGGAGGGAGGTAGCAATGGGGTGGCGGTGGATGGTTGGAAGTAAGCAGGGGTGGGTAACGGGCCGGGGAGGACGGGAGAGGGAGGCAGAGGGCGGCGGAGGGTCGGCCAGGACTGGGAGGCGAAGTGTCGTCGTCCGAATAACGGCCAAGCGGCATCGACCGATCTTCCTACCCCTAGCTCGTACGAAGCGTCAACTTGTTTCCCTTCTGTTCCGCGAATATCGGACCTTCAATTTGCCCGGTGCGGTTCGCTTACGCGATGCACTGCCCTTTACGCGTAATCCATACACGGTCCGTCAGTTGTCCCATCGATATCGTTCCCGTCCTCGTTCCCATTCCCAGTCCCGTACCTGTTCCCGTTCCCATTCCCGTTCACGCGTTCTCTTCCTTCCTTTCTATGCTACTGTTCGCTTAACTTTGAAAAAAAAAAAAGGTTGCTTCACGGATACCCACGACTTTCTTTCTTTCTTTCTTTCTTTTTTTCTCTTCTATTTC
Organism: Bombus pascuorum; assembly: GCF_905332965.1. Lineage (NCBI taxonomy): Eukaryota > Metazoa > Arthropoda > Insecta > Hymenoptera > Apidae > Bombus > Bombus pascuorum. The sequence goes on along the minus strand of NC_083497.1, from coordinate 12,152,836 downwards.
GCGTTTCGCTTTAGTTATACGTCTAGACGCGACAAGGAAAATGCCACGATGTCTTTAATATTTCCGTTTATCTCGTTTCGTTATTAGATACATATAGCGTACGTTTTCAGGTTAAACGGATAACCTATGGAAAGTTACGAGGACGACGACGACACTCACTTCTGCATCAAATGCCATCTGACGATACACGGCCTCGACAATTACGTACGACATCGTCAATCCGGATGTCGGCCACCGGACGACAAGAACGTAGCCGTGCGGGTATCACCCACGACGCCCGCTTCGCCGACCACCGTTTTCTATCCGGAGATACTGAACGCGGACGCGTTCTTCAGTTCGCTGGAACTACAGAGCAGCTCCAAGTCGAATCCTCGAAAGGCATCCGGTTTGCTCGAGGAAAGTAGGAAGTTCAAGAAGGACGACAAAAGGAAAAAGAGTCAGAAATCGCAGGTGGACGCGGACGAATCGACGGTAAAAGAGAAGCTTCACAATATGTTGCCCGGAGTTTCGGAGCTCGAAAACCCCACCGACCATCTCTGCATGCCATCCCTCGTTGGATTTCCCGATATCGTTCCGTCCACGTCCAATAAGCCTACGGTTACGAGCAACCGGAACAAATTAAGTCAATCGATGAGCAACGTCGCCACGAACATCGACAGCGGCGGATTTTCGGTGAAGCCCGAGCCGGAAAATTCCTTGGAAGGTCTGATGACGTCTCAGGAATCCAAGCAGTCGGATAGAAAACGACAGGAAGAATCGCAAAGGATCGAACAGGTTCATCAAACGTGGTTGGAATACACGATATTGGCCGAGCTGGTGTCGAACAACGAAAACAAGGATCTGACCAGATACGAGTACGAATATCAACAGGACGAGGATTCCGAGGACGATATATTGGAGGAAGATTTGGGGGAGGATGACTCTTATACCGAGTCTGACGATGGGGAAGATCGAGAACGTCCACCGCGTGGTCACATCGGTGGCAAATGGAAGCCAGAATTGGACGATCTTCCTCAAAATATGTCTCAACTTCAGGACGACGACGTGGAGCCCGAAGACGAACATCAAGAACATCCGCCGCCGACTTATACAGGGGGCAAGTGGCGACCCTCGGACGCCTCGCAGGTACGTAATCGTCGAAATTGTTTTATCAGACGCGCAACTGTCGCGCCTATTTCTCTGCTATCAACTTTTCCGAGCCTTCTGTTACGCGTATTAAAAGTACGTCTGCGAAGCGTTACGAACGAAAGCTCCGGTTTTGAAAAATTTCCACTGGCATCTCGTAGAAGACGGAAGAATACGAGACTAAGAGCAACGTTGGACAACCATCGCCAGGACACACACGAGGGAAATGGGTACCGGGCGCACAAACGGATATCGAATCAGGATATTGGTGCAGTCCTTGCGGCAGGAAACTTGCCTCTCGATTGGTCTACAACAGGCATCTTCTCTCTGATTTGCACGCTAGAAGGAGCATCCGAGAAATCGATGGCGTTCTTTGCCTGCCGCGTGTCGCCAAGTTGCACGCACTGAAAAAATCATCGACTCGTATTCAAGTAACGATCTCGATCTTTATCCTTTCGTCTCGTTGCTTCTTCGATCCGTTCCAACTTTCTCTACTTTCATTGCCTTTTCCTTTTCTCAGTTCCTTCAGTTTCGTTTCTGTTATGTTTTCTTTCTCTCTTTCTCATTACCTTTAGTTATACGCTTATGTCTTTTTTTTTCACTCTATATATATAAATACATATGGGAGAAATTTAGAGGAAGGTAGAAAACTGACGGATATGCTCGTTTGACAGAAAACTAAAGAAGCGGAGGAAACGAAAGAAGCGAAGAAAAGTTTGCGAAAACGAGAAAAGGAAATACTTCGTTGCGAAATGTGCCATGCCCGAGTGAGAAGAACGCAAATGGGCAAGCATTTGCTCTCTCATTATCACTGCCGCGTGGCAGGTGTAAATCCTTGCAGCCCACGGGCGCGTCGCTTTTTACTAGAAAATATGGCGAATGTGGTTCGGCAGTGCCCTTTTCAGTGTTTCTCTTGTCGTTTTTACTGTAACACGGAGGAAACATTCCTGCGTCATTGGCGATCCGATCTTCACGCAAAAACGCTCGACCAGGTATTCCCTCTACATTACGATTTCGATTTACGAGTACAATGGAACTCCTTTCGTATAAATTCTGTCTATTCCTATCTAGTATCTACTTATTTAAAAAATGCTCGGCGATTATTTCTCGTCTCGTCGATCTCTGTTCCCAGATCGCCGGCAGTTACAGATGCACTCCTTGCGACTTTTGGTGCGAGGACAACGAAACGATGGAAGCGCATCTGGTCGATTCGAGTCATCGCGACGTTGTTTCCATGATGAATGGTTCGGTGCCGATCATGATAGGTCGTCAGCGAGCTCTGACCTGCGGTGGTTGCGATCGTCGATTCCGGTATAATTTACAACTTCGATTGCACATCAAGGAAACTGGCCACGAAGAGAGTTTGACCGCGACGGACGAATATCAACAGCGAATCAAATGCAATCTGTGCCCGCAAATAGTTCGATCGTTGGTGGCACTTCAGCGTCACCAGTTGTCTTGCCACGTCACGAAGATCGAGAAACACGAGACGAACGATTCGCCCCAGCCTTATTTCTGTTCGTTCTGCTCGATGAACTTTGCCACTGCTCGAGAAGCCGTATTACATCGAAGAACGTCCAGTCACAAGGAGATAGTGAAGGCTCGGAAAAGCAGCGAAGGCCCGTCCACGTCCACGGTTCGGCAGTGTCCTCATTGCAAGCAGAAGCAGGCGAATTTATCGAAGCACAAGGCACACCTTCTCGATAATCATCCCGAGCTTTGTTACAGGTAAGAGAATCGAAGTGACGATAATACGCATTCGAGAGTCCTTAGTTCAAATATTCTACCTCTTATTTCGAAGTCGAAAGAGACTAAAGTTTTACCTAGAAACCGTAACCGTACGATATGATATCACTCAAAGGGTAGGGGACACGGAAAACTTGAAATATTTCATTAGTTAAAACGGACAGTACCGTGGACAGAAACGATATAACGAGCTGATAAAATCAACGATACGCCAAAGTTAGTGGGGATTAATAATTAGGACGCGAAGCGTCAAGACGTTTCGTACAATACGCGCGACGTATCGATGAAAAATTTCTGCGATTGTTGGAATATTTTGGCGAACCATCGAACATGTACCTGATCGATGTTTACAGATGTCCCAAATGCGGTACGTTGTTTGCCCTCTCGCAAGACGTGACGAGGCACACGAGGGAAAACAAGTGCCATGTCTCAAACGATGAATCGAATAAAACGAAAACAGCGGACGCGAGAGACGAATGGAAATGCAACAGCTGTAGCTTCTCGACCAACATTCAAGCGGAATTTATCTTCCACGAAGCTCTTCACGCCGGGATCGTGCGAGGCGATAACGAAGACGAGAACTCTGGCAAATCATTGGCGAAGTATTCTTGCCCCATCTGCAAGAAGACATTCGCGAAAGTGTCATTACGGAATCACATCAGAAGCCACACCGGAGAGCGTCCGTTTCCGTGTGCCAAGTGTCTCGTGCCCTTTTCCAGGAGATCCGACCTAAACGCCCATCAGAAAGAGTGCACGGCTTCGACATCGTCGGGATGGTCGGAACGTTTGGAACGGAAACGAAGCTTTGTTTGTTCCGAGTGCAACAGCGCCTTCTACACAAAGTAAGTACCGTTTTATTTAACGCTATTCTGCCGTGTTGAGTCGAGAAAGCGTATCCGCGACTCTCGCTTGAATCGAGTCATACCAGGTAGCACGAAGATATTCTATCTACGCCGAAACCGAAGATATAACAGTTTATGCTTATGGTTTATGTACGTGTGTTAAATCGATGCCCGGTTGTTGCGAAAAGTCAACTTTCCTTAAAAAAGCTCCTTTGACCTATCCGACCTGTTCGAATTAATACGGCGGAATTGCGAGGTTGTTGGATTTTACAGTGAGTTCTCGATCATATAGTGTACGCGTGTTCGTACGTTTCTTAACGATAAATCGTTCGGGAACTTTCAACTTTTAGACGTCGCGTTATATTTTTTTGTACGTAACGCGATGAGAAAGGAAGTAAGTACATGCACGTTGAGAGGTCATGTTGCGAATAATTTATCCTCCTGTTCCTCAAAACCGAGATATTATATTCATTTAGAATGGTAAAAACGGTAACAGCTCTTTACTAGCTATCTGAAGCATAAATATTCGCTCGGATCTTCATCATCTGCGTCGAAATGAAAATAAGATCTGGTCGACTATCACGCACCCAGTTATCCATACGAATTCCCAGTCCCACACTATTTACAGCGAATATCGGCACGCTTCGAAGAAGCTGTCTCTGTCCGGATGAAAATTATCGTGCGATTAATAATCTTAAACGATCGTTCGAAAATGGCGCGTAAAAGTAATTGCTCGGGCACGTTCTTCGTGTACGAAAGCTCTCGATGGCTCGTATGACGTATAGCAAACGTTGTATCGTGACAACAATGGGTTTAACGTAGAAAACTTGCTGCATTATCCGGCTAACAAAAGGATCGCATTTATCACGGGATTTCCAGTTAGGTACAATTATATCGCATCGATCGTAGATCGGTAGGTCGTCGAACGAACCGTGACCGCGTTCGATGCAAACCGCTCTGTACTTCGCTACCTTTCACCGAGCTATTTATCTTTCGTCGAGTTACCTTTGCGAGTGCGTTAACATCGACGCGAGAGTAATATCGTAAATATTCTAGGCTACGCCCCAAAAGTGGGCATCGCTGCTTACTCGAAAGTAGCCTGAATCGAAATACAGAAGGCTGTTTCCCCTCGTATCGTATGTATCGTTACGTAGTCGCGACACCGCGTAGATCTCGTATCGCCGCTGGTAAATGTTCGCCTTGTTATGAAGCCAGTATGGATCAAATTTTATTATAGCTAAGATATCAGGCGTACAACTGCTATTCGCTACGCTTTCCATTAATATTGTGCCGAGTAATGATCGTATTAATTTTATAATCACAATAATCGTGTGATCGAAGACCCCGGTTAAAATATACGATTAGTTACGGCACGTGTTCCCATCTCGCATAGCACAGACTTTTTAATCTCTCCGTTTAATTAAACGAGTGTTTCGTCGTTTTCTTGGATCGTTTTGAAGAGTACGTTAACGCAACGCAACGACCAAACCATCTGGCAACGAGACCAGCGAACGAACGTATCGATAAAATGAGAACATGGTTGAACGAAAGAAGCCTAACCCTTTGAATTCGAGTTGAGTATAATCACGAGCTTAAGGGACTGGATGTTGAGAGTGGAAGAAAACGCTCGCTTATCGTAACGCAAATATTACAGCGACTTTGAGACGAGGGACCACCGTGCTGCACCGTGGCTATGAGCTCGACTTCCGTTCTAAGTAAAGGGTGTTGCGTTCGCGGATAAAAAGTGCAGGACAATAAAAGTCGGGCTCGCGTGCTGAAACCACGAAACGTTCGCGGGTTCTCGTAGTAAAAGTGTCCTCGCTGCATAACTATAAAATAAAAGACCGTGTCCATGGACAAGGGTAGCGAGAGACGAGAGGGAGAGGCGACTGGCCGAAGAAAGTACGGAGATGGAACGGAAAACTCTGCAGAGCGGGAGAAGAGGGGCGACGGGGGTGGAGGAACGAGAGTAAACCGTGGTGCGAGAAGGAACTCGGCTCGCTCTCTGCCACCGGTTCGTATTAACATCTCATAGTGGCCTGTAAGCCCACGGGTCATTCTAGCATTTAATGGGCTTGCATTATGGCCCGTGCAAGTATGCGTCCTGCCGGCGCGCGCGTCCACCAGTACCAACCTACGTAACTAGAAACTTGCACTCGCTAATGCTTCGTTACACTAGCGAAATTACTAGCGCGGATTAACGCCCCGTGGGTCCTATTAAAAATGCGATCGAATCCAATCCCGCTAATGCCAATTTACGCTGCGGAGGTCGCGCGACTCGAAGGACCACGGATAGGAGGCAATGCCGGAACGACGTAGACGAATCGTCGATACGTTTAGCAGATGCTCGGGGTGGACCATGGCAATACGTATTTAACGATGCTATTTGAATCGGCTTGAAGAATCGATAACGATTGCATATAGCGTAGGTAATATTTCAGCATCTAAAAAGCAATGAAGAAAAGCTCGTAGAAACCCATATCGCCCCTTGGCATCGATAGCGACACAACTCGAACAGTTTCAAATTTTCTTACGTTCGATAGGAGGTCTGCGTTATGTCTCTATATTTATCGTGGTATAATTTTATTATAATTTACCATAATTGGTATAGTTTACGTTGTAATTGTAATTTTAGAACGTTATAATTCCATCAGTTTTGCGTGGAAGGGGAAAATTATCTCTTCAAACTTATTTCATCAATCTGGCCTCAGTTTTACAGCGATATTCGCTCATCTTTGGCTGTTTTACGACGCTACAAGTGGAAGATTATAGTGGTTTCGCTAATGGTGGCATATCTTGCGTCGAGTCAGCCTTATAATGTCGTTGAAACGACTCACGAAGGTTCCTTTGCGAATTTTAAAAAACCTCGCTTTCGAAACTTATATTGTCCGAGTTGCGCTACTATCAGTGCCAAGCAGCGATGTAACGCCTCGTTCGATGTTATTCAATGAGATTCTTTAAATATCGCCCACGTGTCACCGGACATGTTTCAATATTTCAATAAAAATATAACACGCGAGCGTAACGAAGTACAACAGGCATTTACAAAGAGCTTCGTGAGTTAGGTTAATTGCGCGCGGAGATACGTGCATCGCGATACGCATATGATAGATATCAATGGTACATGTACCGCTTATAGGAGCGTTTGTACGACGATTCTCATGAGATACAGTGTCGCGATACTGATTTTGCGTATCTTGAGTCGCTCGGTTACCGGCGACTTTACTCGCATGAAACAGACAGATGAAGTTATGATTTTAATAACTTCGATAACTATCGGATCTTAAGATTTACCTCGCCCTTTCATGAACGTCTTTATATTTATGAAGTAATTAATAGAATAATACCTTGTAATAAGTACTTGCTGCATCTTATTTTACAAGATAAATGATCACGGTTACCAGTTAAAGGTGTAGTATCGTGATATTCAAAGTCACTTAGTCTTCAAACTGGAACAGTAACTGAAAAATGTTATTCTACATATATATACGTCGGGGATGAAAAGACATCGGGGCCTTTCTTTGGAACGTTTGGGAAGGTCCCCGATACTTTAGTCTTTAGACTTTTTATTATAGCTGTATTTAAATAATAAAACTGACAAATAGTTGTTTATGATTTAATCCGAGTATGGGTGCCCGAGATTAATGACAGTGGGCTTACGCTCGAAGTGACACAACGGGTCGCTGAACGTAGCCACGATCACGGCAGGGACGTGTACCTAACAGAGGTATGGAGTAATTAAACAGCTCTCCTTAAAAACAAAGATCGACCCGAGGGATACAGAGAGGTACGGAGAGGAGTATATAAGAGCAGTTCCACTTGGACCGAGGTTCGGTCAGATAAGTTTTACTTGCACCGTGGACAAGTACGTTGAGTCACACCCGAATCGTGGGTCAGTGAGTCGAGTTCGACTTAGACTGTGGAAGAAATCGCATTCGTCATCCCGTTGACCGTGGATTCGTCATCGAGTCTAAGATCATTGCCATTCGTATCCCGAGTATCTATATATATTATATAATTATATTATATTATATACTATATAATTATATACTATATACCTTTTACCTGCTTTTACAAAAAAAAAAAAAAAAAAAAAAAAAATTATCAGAGAATCTTAGATAAAAATCTGCGCGAATACTTTTGTTCGTTACGTGATACGCGAATGCGAATACTATGGAGGAAAGTTAACGTTCGTAGGTTCCCGCGACTAAACATCGCCGCACACAGAACCGGAGACATTTCTCTGGCGCGTCGTCGATGCTGGTATTAAACCATTGCCCGAGCGATGGCTATAAAGCAAATGTTAACACGTATGCTCGCTCGTTCACCCGGCTCGATTTCCTCGTCCCTTTTTCGCTCCCTCCTTGATCGCTCCTTCCGTTCGATCCTCGTCGTTCTTGCCACTCGTGCTATCCCGTCTCGTACACGCGTTACCTTCTCAAACCTAGCCGTGTCTTCGTGCCGAATAGTCGGTCAGAAGTCTCCGCGTCTCCGCCCGAAACGACAAGGGTTTCGCTTAATGTCACGATTCCGGCCATTTCCAGGGATTAGGCACCCCTATAGTCGTTCCTACTATATCCCTCGCGATCTTTTCCGCAGTCCACGCATAGCGTTTCGATACAGGCTCGATCGAGTTTTCGGCGATACGCTCTCGATCGCGGTTAAGATCTCCGGATTCGAACGAAAGTGGAATTTCGATAGAGATTAGCTGTTCGTGGTCGTGCGAAGCGAAAAGAATCGAAGAACATTTTAATTGTACAGCGAGTCGATTGATACGGTGTGGCAGGTCAATACGCTTCGGAGATAGCGAGTTTGTTTGGAAAGCCGATAGCAAGAGGGAAGAATTTTCGTGGATTTATACATCGTTGAATAATATATGGTTCGTTTCTCTCAGTGACCTGCTGTAACGTAACTTTACTTTTTCAGAAACTATCCTCTGTCACACATCTGGCGACGAGCGTTATCTCGTCGTATACGTTGACGTTACGTATGCATTGCTTTTTATTCTATAAGGCGTGCACGTTGCAAGAGCGTGAAAAATTCTTTTCCACGTCGAGACTAACCGACTGACCTGGTTCCATCGTAAATTCGACTTGTCTATCGGGAAAGTTTCCGCAACAGTGTCTTGCCGCTCGATCATTGTCCGCTGTCAGAGGCACAAAGCAGGCGCGTACCCAGAACCGCGCGTCATCTTTCGACCGCAGGTTGTTAAAACTTCCGGTCGAGCCACGTTGATTAGGACTTTCTCCGGCTTCATTTACGCCAAGAATCGAGGGCAAGACGAGCGTCGGTTGCGCGTCAGTTGTCGACAATGTCGAATCCAAACTCTGTCTCCGTTTTGCCGAGCAAACGGAGACAATCTAGCAAGAGGCGTTCTACAAACTTGCTAGGTTCTCGGGGATGCAACAAACTGTTATCATCGATTATACGAAGCTAGCGTTTCGTACGTTTTGCTCGGTCTCAATTTCGAAAGTTTTCAATGTCGTTCGTTCGGTTCTGGACGTGTGTTTCGTTACGAGATACCGGAGGAAATTGCGAGGGATCGGTCGAGAACGTGACACCGGTAAGGAACGAGATAAAAGAAGAAGATCGAAAAATGGAAGAGCATGAGGCGGGTAGCGGCTGCAAGAAGTAAAAGAAGGAAGAATAGGAAGAAGGAAAGCGAGGAATGGCGCGGCGAGAACGGGCAAGAAGGAAGGGAAGAAGGGTTGGATAGGAGGAAGGAAGGAAGGAAGGAAGGAAGGAAGGAAGGAAGAAGAGAAGAGAGATAATTACGAGAAGACGGGCAGCTCCCGCGCATTCGATCGCCTAACCAATTCTCAGAATAAGCGGGCAATTCTCGATGTATGCGCATATTCAAGATAGTATGTTACATACGCGAGCTACTGACCGTACGTTTCGTTCGTTCCACCCTCGGGCCCTCCGCCTCTCGTACCGCGCGGCCTTTTCTCCTCGTCGTGCTCTGGTCAGTCCTTTCCAGCGTTCTACCCACCGGCAACCCTCTCGTTTCTGCCTGACGATGTGTACGCCAGTTCCCCAGAGGTATTTACATATATGGACCGCGGCGTGGCGCGCGCGTATCTTTTATCTTCCGTAGCAGTAATGGCGCGTCCACCTCCTTCGTAGCCGGTCAGGTAAACGCCGTAAAGATAGGCATACTGGGTGAGATTGGCGTAACCTCGCTGCCTGTTGACGTTTCACCGAATCACTTTCCCGATACTATTTACGAACGAAAGCCTCTCGCACGGTAGTTGATTTCGTGGGGTAGAAACGACGCGTTTTCTTTTTCACGGGTATTAGCCCGTTCGATCGTTACGCCGACTTTTACAATCGTCGAATGAAAATTCGAATGGATCGAGGACGCACGTCCGTTTGGTCCGCGTCGATTTTAATTCGGTCAAGTTTAATTTACGTATGTAAATGACGGAGTTTGTTTCGCAACGAGGGACGAGAACGAAGAAACAGGGGATTTCTGAATAGAACGAACGTAGTGTCCAAGACACTGACGAAACGAATAGCGAATTAACTGGTCTTCCTCCGGTTAATGGATTAAAGTTATACCGATCGTTCAAACGATCGTCTTAATCGTTGTATTCGAAACGGAAAAGGAAATTCGAAACTCTGATAGATTGGCCGTCGTATGGTAGAGGGAATGTAAAAAGTAGGGGATTACTGGATCCGAGATAATGACAAAACAGAGTAGGAAGCTTCGCACGGTTAATTCGAACGCGAGGCATGTTCGAATTGAAGCGGTACATAAATCTCCGATCATCGTAAATTTCGAGGGACCGAAGAGAGCGAAGAGAGCGAAGAGAATGGAGAATCGGCGGCGAACCCTTCTCGTCTCTTATCCTACCATTGTCTGGACGGTGTGCGTGAGTGTATCGTTTTCTCTCACCTCCATTGGCGCTGCTAATGAGGCACGGTGTCGTCTTTACGGATCACCCCGTAGGCACCCTTAAACATCCGGCCTGCTGAATCCTACGAGGAATTGTCCGCGCTGCCGGAGAGCAAAACGGTGGACCTGGGTCGGGCTGGCCTCGCGAGAGAAAAGAAAGAGGAGGAAAGATTTCTGCATGCCCCCCTGAGGAACAATGCGACGACGCTGTTGCACCGCATTCGTCGCATTGAAATGTATTAGTGAGGTGTCTCTCCGGTGCGCGCATTGTGTCGCAAGAACGCGCCTGTGTACGAACGTACGTACGTTAAGCATGGGTTTTCTTCGTTCCTATGTGGTGGCAATGGTGGTCGGTAGCGATGGTACGCGGTGTGGTATGGTTTGGTATGGTGGCACGCGGTAAGCACGGCCCCCGTATGCAGACAGTTTAGCGGTGACCGCCCCGCGAGTCCAGTTGTCGCGTGAAATATTGCGATTCATAAAATAAAACAGGCCTGCGGTCGAGGACGCGTAGATATAGCCGCAGGCCGCTAACCCAGACCTAACCCGCCCCTCTGTCTCTCTTTTTCTCTCCATCCCTTTACAAGCTCTTTTCGAAACGCCGCATCCCCCCGAGCCTCCATCCGCCGTTTTTTCTTCTCCATCCTTCTGTTGTTCGTTTGCTCGTTTGGCCGGCCGTCTTTTAACTTCTCCGCGCGTCTATCCATTCGTAAAATACATTCACGCACGTACACACACAAAAAAAGAATAAATAAATTATATATATGTATATAGGTAGGATAAACGAAGGAAAGAGTCATTCGGCTTTCTTTTTATCCACCATCGACGACGCTTCGTTCGACCTTCTTTTCGGCTTTTATCGTCATTGGCGTTGACTTGGCGCGCCAACGCGCGAATACATTGGGAAACCACAAGCATCGCAACTAGATCTAACGAGGGAAATTTTTCGGTATCGCGTCGCAGCACGCCACGGGTCGCTGTTCTCGATAAGTTTGGCGCGCGGTGTGCGGTGCTGTACGATGCGGTGCGGTGCGGTGTAGCACGGTGCGGTACGGTGAACACGAATACTCCGTGAAAGCCGCTTCAGCGCGTTCTCGTAATGCGGTAACGAGGGAAGAAGGCGAATCCAGAAGCGAAATAAAAAATATGGTCCGCTCTCCGGAGCAGCGAGTTGTTTTATTTAATTAAAATTTTTTCCACGAGCCCGAGACTGGCGTAAAGGCTGGAAGAGTAACGAATGGCTGAGAACGCGGATATCCGCGTAGAAATTCGGCTCGTAATCTCTGGTAAGGTTATCCTCGATAACGAAGAACTCGCGATCTTCCCCTAACGAATGATCGTCTCCGGTGAACGAGAAGGCAGAAACGTCGACGTACGTTACGGTTAAGACGCTCCTCCGTTCCGGAGATTCCTCCTTTTCCACCGACGAAATTAGCGGAGGACATGTTTATTGTAAATGAATCCTACTCCGGGAGCGGCTCGTGGAAGACTGCTACATGTTCTAGGGGGGTGGCGAATCGGAGAGACGAAGACGGAGGTAAAGAGAGAGGAAGATGTGGGGAGGGTAGTTTGGAGGGCGCGCGCGCTCGCTGCTCCGATTTATGCGCCCGTTACCGAGCCCTCTGGCGCAATTAAGCTCGCGTTATAATATTGTTGTTTATTCTGAGCCTCGGCTGCGAAGCGTTAACCACCCCTCCGCTCCGTGCCCACGTTGGCTCTACTGGCAACAACCAACCCTACGATCCCCTAATCTCCCTGACGCGGCAGCTAGAATCTCTCGCTCTATCCCATTTCCTTTTCCAGTTCCTACCATCCTCCCTCCCTCCCTCCCACCCTTCTACCCTTCCAACCTATCCGTCCCCTCCTCTCCTGCCTGATCTCTCCCTCGCGCCTCTCCTCCTCTCCCGCTCGTCGTTTCTTTTTTATTCTCGCCGACTTACAGCATCAGCGCCAAATACGGGACTAACAAACCACTCCCTGGCGGTCGACAGAAGCGAAATTCCAGTTTTGTTTGTCCCTGCAGGGCAGCCTTTGATTGGGATTCGCGAGTTAATTTGAACTTATTTTGACGCGCGGTCACGTACGCGCTAATGAAGCTGGCTTTTCGGGGTCGAGCCTCTGACGTTCCGGTCGTTCGATCGTTTGTTCCGATTTGGCTTTCCATTCGCGCCAAATCCAAACGATGGCCCGCCGCCGATCGAGAGCCCGCTTTGACCGGCCTTTCCTCCGAAAGATTTATCGTCCGAAGGGTTGCCGAGGATCGAAACTGCACGATCGATCGATTTATTTCGGGCTTTCGACTCGGCCCGTCAAATCACTTCCCCCCACTCACCCACCCACCCACACACACACACACACACACACGATAGAATCGATCTGTGTTCCTCCGTGGATTTATCTGCTTGTTTACATAAATTTGAGAAATCTATAATTAAAGCCGTGATTCGTCTTACGAGCTTTTATCTCCGCTTGGAATCGACCAATTTATACCATTTAAATAACGCGTGAATCACTTCTTAAACCGGTTCCCGGACTCGATCCTGCTGACTCTGACGAAACGAGGACGGACAGAATTCGTTTCAAGCGAAATCGACGTTAAGTCGACGACAACCGCGATACGCCGGTGGTCCTGCATGCGCACGCGTTCGCTCGGCAAAAAGCTGTTTTGCCGGAATCGCATCTAACAGAGGAGGAATTTAGACGATGGCAGAGCATCGAGAGTGCGGCGAGGATGCCGAATTTCGTCTGGCGACTCCACGAAGATTTCCTCTTGGAGCGCGAATCTGACGCGAATGCGATCGTTTCGAAGCGTATCTGTTCGACGCGTTATAATTAAATCGTCGACTTTCACGCGGATCTACATTTTTCCGCATACAAGGAAAGAAATAGAACGTAAATAGAAATTCCTTTCGTCTACCAAAGATCACGACGACCGCTCTACTTTGAATATTCCACGTACTTTCGCGCGTTAGATTTTCCCCAATAAACTTGCCACGGATGCAGAAACATCCGTGAAATCCGATCATGACGAAGCATCTAACGCCGATAGGAAATCTTCGAACGTCGCGTCCAACGAAAAGCATCCGAACGCGGATGCTCGTAAGAAATCTCGCCTTAACCGGCGTTCGTCTTATCGACGCTGTGGTGTTTGGACGCGAACAGTGCGTGCCGCGTATCTTCCGTGGGACGTACCGGTCGATCCATCGCGAACACGAAAAAGTCACACAGCTGGCACGAAAATCACGGATGGAATCTAACCTGAGCGAGGAAGAAGATCTCCCGATGACTTTACATCGAGAGGGTATACTTGGCCATGATCAAGATCGAGCTCCGAGAAAGACGGATAGAGATGAAAAGAGAGGACTGGATGTAAGCAGAGAAGTCGGAGAAAGAGCGAGACGAACGCAGGTGCAACCTGCAACGGTACGGGACAGACGTACGGACGTACGAACGGACGAAGGTGGGATTGAGTTATGACAGCGTTTGCTCCAGGGGGCCGGCTCTGGACCCGACGAAGCGGATATTCTTCTTATTCTTTATTTCTTCGTCTGCGGCCCCGCCGTAGAAACCGTCGGCCATGCATCACCTTCGGTTCACTTTGGTCCTGCCTCCTCTTCGGCATCGTTCCACGGCCACACCACCATCACGGCCCATCACGATCCCACCTTAGCCATCGTCCGCTGGAAACGTTGATTCCACCCACCGCGGCAGCTTCGACTCTCCAGCGAGCCGTAGGCTCTCCGAGTATTTACCTTTTAACCGTTCGTACTCTTCGTTCGGCCGCTTCGCTTCATATCGCCGCGAGTTTTCCTCTTCCACGCTCGCCTCTCTGCGTTCGCGGTTCGCCAAGTTCGCGTGTCTCGTACGCAGTTGAACGAAACCGAGGATCATCTCGTTGTCCAACCGAAACGAGTCAGGCGAACCGCTAGACGAAGAGCTACAGAGAAAAAGAAGAAAGAGGGAGAGAGGGAGAGAGAGAGTGGAGGAAAAGGGAAACGCTGTTAAATTACGGAAAGAAGCGACTTGCTAGTTTCGAGGATGGGGGAAGGCTAGCCTCGTAGATATGTCGCGTCGGTGACAGAGTCGAAGAAAGAGCTCGGCCAAGTCGCGCGTAAATCATTCCTGGTAATAAAGATCCACTTGTCGTGGCTCGATATTTATGAATCGCCCTCGGTTCTGCTGTACGCCAGAAGAGAATCGGCTTTTAGCTCTCGTGGCTAGTCGGAATGAACGATCGTCCGATTTCGAGATAATCGAAGAGGTCAGGGGCGGAGGGGACTAGGCCGCGAAGGACTTGGCACGGCAGGAAAGACTGTCGGTGAGGAAGGCGAGGAAGGCGTGGAGGACGTGGAAGGCGAGGAAGGCGAGAAAGGCGAGGAAGGCGAAGAGAAAACGAGCCGAGAAAGCATCGGGGAAGGGGAATCGGGGAGGAGGAAGAGAAGGAGAGGCAGAAGAAGAAGTCGAGTCCGAGTCGACGTTCGTTGTAGAGGCCGCAGACCGACAGACCGAGCGAAGGACCGCGAGGCCATAAATACCTCAGCGCGTTCAGCCAATTAAAACAAATCATTTTAATGCGCAACCTTTTTAATTAATGCCCGTGCTCGCTCGCTCTCATCCGCTTCCCTCCTCTCGGATAGTACACGATCGCCGCGCTGGCTCCGCCATTCCCATCCCAGAACGATCGAGGCTATATTAACCTGTACGTCGCTATATCCTGTCTGACTTTAGCTTCGTGAACGAACGCGAATACTTGCCTCGTTCTGTGATCGACTACGCTCGATCCGACTGTTGCACCAACTCGTCTCTGCCAACTAGCTCGTCGTCGTCGTCGTCGTCGTCGTCGTCTTCCTTAAGCCAAGGAGTTTCACTTTTTTACGAATCTTGCCTCGAAGATTGCAACTCGCTGCTCGTTCCACCCTACGTATCATCGAACAGCTATCGTCGCGTACGCGATTTATGTCCATCGATCGATTCGCCAGAGACGAGAGGAGGATATCATGGCGGTTACGAGGTCCGTGCGCGTTCTTTGGGTTCGCGAGTTCTCGAGGCAACGTATCGCCGCCGTTATTGACGAATATAACGACGATCGTACCGCCGCGGATTAGACTTTTAAATGACCTCGAGCCGGACCGGCGCATATTTCACGAGATGACGGTGGACGTCGCGCTAAATCATCCGGAGTGACCGCATCCGCTTACCCAATCGGACCGAGACTCTTCTTAACGGCCTCTTGTCACGCCTGCGACATTCCACCGAAACACACGCCGAGAACGTGCCTCCTCTCTCTTTCCCTCGTATTTTAACCTCCTCCGTCCCTCTTTCGTCAATGTCGTTGCCGCGAGACGCGCTTTTGTCCACCACCATATTAATATTGTTCTATCGGAATTCCAATCCCCCGGAATGGGCCGGCAACACGAGATTTCCCAACGCTATAATTCACCGAGGCGACGCGTTCCTCGACGCCGTCTCGGCGTTCGCTTCGTCCCGACAAATTTTTACCTTTTGTTCAAATTATCCTTCCACTCCTCCGCGAATCCGAATCGAAAGCGCGATAAATACATTGATCGACGATTTCACGGCGGGAGTTTGCACTTTCCTCGCGAATCCTACGCGTGACGATCGTCTAGACGTCTATAATACGTTTCGAGTATTGCTCAACGACCGAGGTTACTCTCCTCCGCTCTTTCTCCTCGCTATGTTTAGCAACCGTGAGAAAACACAGATGCATATAATGCGCTATATCGATATCTTTTTTACTTAGAGGCAACCACTTATTATTATGTACATAAATGTTTCCTAAATTTATTAATGGCAGTGTTGTGTTACATCCTTTTACGAAGGAAGACGACTAACGATGCAACGTGTATCAACACATTTTTCAGCAAACCCATTGCCGGTCGTTTATCGCATTTATCAGCATCTAGCAAATTTTCTAAGACACGCGGTGCGAATGAGAGATCGCGATCGTAATGAAATAACTGGAAAATAAAAGCGATAAAAGTGTTTAATTTCTACTAAATACGAATAGGTATAGCCTAGCTAGAGACTTGCGACTGAAGTAATCGTCCAAACTAAAGGCGATCTATGCGTAGCGGATAGTCGTACGCGTCAAGTGTACAGCGTGTGTTTAGCGTAAAACGTGTAGCATCTTATTAACATCGCGATTTTTCGTGAAGTTAGCGAAACGATAACTTTCGATATGACGACAAAGTACAATGGAAAGTAAGTAGCACTCTTGGCAGGAATAATACGATAGTCGTAAAATTGGCGAAGCTTGAAAACGCGTAGGTTTCGATCATCGAAACAGAAACTTGAAAAGACATAAAAAGAGACAAGGCGTTGGAGCAGAACTCGGAAGCCAGTTGTTTTGCAGCGGCGAATTAATTTTTACAAATGCAGCAATTACTATACGGTAGAAAGTCATTCCATTTATACTCGAAATAAATTATACTTTTATTAACTTTCAATTCCTGATTATAAAAGTTTCTAGTCAGAGGAAAACTCGGTCAACAGGTTAACCCATTAAGGACCAGGCAATAATTCGTCGTAATGTTGTAAACGCTTGAACACGTCTTCGAATGTCATAAAATTCCAGAGTCTCGGCGGTAGAAAAAACGAAAAAAAAAACGAAAATATCAAGCGAATCCTTGCATTCCTTAATTTCCTCCCATAGTCGCTTCCATTTCCTTCCACGTGAAGAAGAAAAAAAAAACAAAGACAGAAAGAAAGAGAAGCAGAATCTGTTAACATAAATTCGATCGAAAAGAGTTTGCGAATAAAAAGTTGTCTCGCGTAACGCGTACGAGTAGTTTCAGTTAGATCGATCATAGCTATATCCTTTCTACAGCAAGGATACGTCGCGTGTGTTCGTTCTCGAAGGATCGGTCAATTTGTTTGGACGATTCGCTGCCGTAGCGGTAGGCTTTCGGCCGATCTGTTCGAATACGACTTGTCCTTGACCGGCAGTACGAGCCTGGTAAAAAAGTCGCGCGAAGAGGACGGACAGGGGTCGCGAACGAAACAAGAGGCGAAGAAGAAGCGTAGCTTGGCGAGTGGGTGCAGAGGTTGGTGCAACGGGTGACACGGGAACGTACTTGCAAAGACTATTCGAGTGCAGGTGTAAGAGAAGGTACGTCCTAAGCTCGTGCGAGGGCGTGTATATCCTGACATTGTAAAAGTTGCCGTTACACTTGCGTAGCCAATTGGGTAGGCCGGGACTCCCTCTAGGACGGCCCAGATCTCGTAGCCTCTCTTCTGCTTCTGCCGTTCTTCGTCTCTGTCCCTTTCTTTCTTTCCTCCGCTTCGAATCTCTGTCCTCCTCCGCGTCCCTTTTTCTTTGATTTTCTTCTTCGATCCGCCTGTCCTTCGTCCACGTTCGGATCCTGGCACCGCGTTCGTTCTGTTGCGCGCTCGCGGAGAGCCCGCTGCCGGTATCGTCGAGCTGCCATCTCGAAAAATCCGTGTCCTTCGTTCTGTTACCGCGGTAGGTTTCCCTGCGCCGGTGACCACGTTCGTTCGCAAAGATCTCGATACAGCACCGAGAGATACGTACGCGAAGATCGTGGCTACCACGTTCGGAAATTTGCTGCCGATTTCGATAACATCGACGAGCTTTCGCTTAGTTTTATACGTCCCGAGGAATGCCGGTATTACCCGTGCCTTCTCTGTCGTTTTCCTGCCGTTCATTCGTCCCCTCTTCTCTTCGCCGTGTCGCTACCTGGTTCGCGGTTTTCGCATTTACACGGATGGCACGGACCCGTGCAACATTTCCAGTCGACCATTCGCCAAGAGTAACTGTCGCATCGGAAAAGAAACGAGGAAGGAGGCAATGTCGGTAGCGAAACTAGAGTAGGAACGCGAACTCGTCGAGTCGCTCGACTATCTGGTTGTATAAGTTCACTAACCGTATAGATCGTCACCTCTTGACAGAAACTATTTAAAGTGCAGCTCTTGTGTGCGCTCGCCGGCAGGTTGATATAGGATGCAACAGCTGCGATCGGATCGTATGGCGTGCGAACAGCCGATGGTCACACGCGTACCATGCATTCGTTGGGCCATTGTGCTGTCTTATTACGCGTTGAATTTAACGAAAACGTGTGTCCCTTTAAGTCGCGAAATCATTATTCCGCGCGCCGTCGTGTCGCCCGATCGTTTCACTCTCGGTATTCGAAAAATTATACGAATTCTACGGCGAAATATTTTTAGAACACGCTAAACACCCATATACGAATGGTTTCGCTTCCAACCACCATTTCTCTTTTCTTTCAGGCACTCGCTGCGACAGCATATGCTGCGCCACGCTGGGAAAAAGTACAAGTGCGGACTTCCGGGCTGTCCAACGGTGCTCCGAACAGCCTCCGAATTGAGATCGCACAGAACCTTGGTACACGACAGCACGCCGTCTAATAGACGATACAAGTGCTCCGATTGTTCTTACGCGGCCAAAACGAAGACTCAGTTACGACGGTACGTACATATTCTTCTAATCTCTGTCGTATCTCATCGATACAAGAAATTCCAAACAGCCGATTCACGCTTTTCCTTCCTTACAGAGAATTCTCATCTTAGAAAGTTGTTTCGCAGCAAATTGTATCCTTCGTGCTTGGTGCGTTAATTCCGAATTAACGAGGTTGGCGCAATAGGTGGAATAGGTGCAATGAGAAAAGCGGATCCGAATTTTCTTATCGACCAAGCACATGTATTTTCTACACCGACGATGTACGCTTTTCGTACGTTCGTGTTACTTTATTCGGTGGAATAAAGGCAATCGCGAAATAAACGAGACAAGCAACGAAACGCAGAAATTCGTTCGTTAATATTCGACGTCGGATTCAACATTAATTATAATCAAGATTCCCGCTGGGAATGATGCAAACCTCCGTCTTGTTCATCGTACTCGCGGATCGCGTATGTACGACGCGTGATCGATGTCTTTGCGGAAGTAGAAAATTAATTGCTATGGGCGTAGTAGCACTTTGAGCCCGAAGACGCGCCACTTGGTACGCGCACGTGATCCCTCGGTCGCCACACGATCCAGGAATCTCGAATATATTATCGTTCGATATTATCGATACAATTTATTTTATCTATACTGCAAATCCGTACACGTTTCGTGGCACACCTCTCATCTTTTCCTTGCAATTTTCCATTCGCGCTGATGCATCATATTTATTTTATAATTGAAACTACCAAGAAACTTACAACACATGCTGCAACTATGTCTAGATCCGGTGATAATTTTTTCTCTTTCGATCTGGCCTTAAATTCAGCTAAAACCGAAACGAGACTTTTCGTATTTCAATGTTTCCTTCCGGAAAATTTTTCGCGCAAGATATGGACGAGAGATCGGGCATAGATCAGTAACGATTCCTCCTTGATTTTTTTTTCAAATTGAATAAATTTTCCGATAATGAAAGATTTGAAGCTTCAACAGAATCTTTGGTACAATGTTCGCACCACAACGTATCAACGACGATCGCTTCGTATCCTCTTCGAATCGAACAAATTCTCTGATAACTGAAAAGATTCGATGGAAAGCGAGAGAAAGGGGCGCAGCAGAGCGAAACGCTGATCACTCGACGAACGTACGCCGGTATCCTACGTACGCGCGTTTTAATCGGATTAATCGATTGATTCTTAGTTGTCCGAGCAGACAGGTGGTTGGACACTAATACCGGAAAATATGCGATGCGTGCGCGCTCGTAGATTACGCACGAACGCCAGCGATTCGATTTAAATTAAGTCTTATTAAGGACATTGTATCGGGGAAGACCTCTAATAAATTTCATCTCGTTTGATTCGTTGTTCATTTGAACTGTTTTGCGCTTTTTCTCTTTTGCCAAACGAATGGCCAGAGAGGAAAAAGGGGAGGAAACAGAAAGTACGAAAAGAGAAACGAAAGGGGCGAAAAACGAAACGAGATCGAGAGAGAGAGAAAGGGTGGGAGAGGGAGGGAGAAAGAGGGAAAGAGCCGCGAAAGCGGAAGTTGCGTGCAGCAGTCGGCCAAGTGCGGGCAACCCGTTATGATCGTCCGCATGGCGATGGTCGGCGCGATATTTCATCGCGAATTGAGTACTTACTACGTGAGTCGAACTCAACGCAGCCACAGAGTGTCACGGGTCTCTCTTTCTCTCCCACCTCCGCGTTCTCTACGCTCTACCTCCCCCTAAACTCTCGTCTCTCTAGCTGCGTCCTCCTCTCCCTCTCTTTCGCTCTTTCCATACCCTGTTCTTCCCCTTTCCACGTTTTCCTTTCGTTCTCTTTTTTCGTCGCTGTCCTGTAGTGTCACCTTTCCCTCTTTCTCCCAACGTGGATCTTTCTCCCTCTCTTTCGGCCTCGCTCTGTGCGGCGGAGTAAATCACAGAGGATTTTAATTAAACGTGTCACGCATTTCGAACCTGATATACACGTAACCATGGCCAATGGCTCCCTCGCAATATCGCGCACGCATATCGCATCGTTCATAATCACCGGCCCTGATACGACGATGAACTCGTCGATGGTACCGCGTTTTTTTCCAACTGCGTGTCCTTCCTTCTTGCTCTTTGCTCCGATGGAACGCGAGACACGAGAGAAAAAGTCGACTACCGATAAACTACGTTTCTACCGAATGCCAAACAGCTCCCATTGATCGTCTCGCGTTCGCGTTTAAGATCAAACAAATTCGCATGTACATTCGGATTTAAATTTACATGCAGATTCGATCTCTTAGCTCTAGACGTAAATTTTAGTACGCCAAGTGGCGTAGTTGAGTTCGTCAAAGTCGATGAACTGGAATGTGTAAGCGAGAGTTCGTCGTGTAAACGTGACTTGCGAATTCTTTGTTGCAGACACTGCACTCGGCACGAAGAAGCAGGGAACGTGGCAAAATCAGAACTTCGCGCATGTCCCTACAGTGGTTGCGCTTTTAAAACGAAGCTCGCTTCTCATTTGCAGCGGCACGTGCGTCTCCACACGGGCACAAAGCCATACAAGTGTCGTCATTGTCCGTACGCCAGCAACAACTTGGTAAGTCGAACCAGTTGCTAAGGATCTATACTGCGAGCATCGTGTCGAGTTAATCGAGGTAAATAAAGCCACGTGATTAAACTCAAAGTATCGTAGAGCAGAAAATTAGATACTTCTCCGAACGTACGACGATGTAATTGCTCGTAGTTCGTAACGAAAGTCCACGTACAATATACTTTTTGCGAGATACATCGATTCGTAAGATATAAATAACTGCGATTGCCGAAAAGGAAATTTGAAAAATCGTAGGAGACGCAAAGCGTTGGAGATTTGCGAGTAGCGTAAGACAAAGTGGAATCGCAGTTAGTAGTTAGTTGACAGCCATAGGCTAGCTTTTACGAATGCAATAATTAGTCTAAAGTAGAAAGTCATGGGGCATCGGTACGGTGTAATATCGATGGAAAGTAACGAGCAAATATTTTCCATATCGACTCGTAAATCAGCCTTTCGGTAGCCAAACTGGCCAAACTTCGCTTTCAATTAATTTCTTAATTCCATACGATTTACCTCCATAAATTCGCTTGTCGCGATACGAAAAAATCCACGCAAGCAATGGTAAGCTTGAAAGTAGATCTATGAAACAAGGTTTGCGATATCATCGTTCTCTCGTATTTTTCAATTTGCCGAATCGATCGATGTGACTTCCGATCGGCTCGAAAAACGTTTGCAATATGAAATCTCAGATTTTACAGTTACTCGTTGCAGCTGCATCCTTGCCGCGACAACCCCTTCGAACGCGGGTCGAATCGAAACGGAAAGATCGGTCTCGTATTGCGAACTGTTACGACTGTACACGGTAGAAAGGTTGACTCGCAGTTCAATTTTTGTAGCCGCGGTGACTCTGCGGCGTAAATTAAGCAAAGTACACCTTAACGTTTGGACCATGCCGCCGCCTCTGCCGCCACCGAGGCGCGATAAGATAACGAGTTAATTGTGCTCACTGGATGCCCACACACGCACGGGCCAGTCATACCGAGCGGCCGGTATGCTAATGCCCTTTGAAGCTTTAGTTAGGATGCGACTCGCATACGAGGGCTCCGTGTCTCTTTGATAGCGACATAAACTCATTCCAGTGGCTCTCAGCCTGGGATAACTTGAGCCAAGGTAATCTCGCGGCACGGAGAATTGCGAACGGTGTACGTCTTGCATCGATAATGATACAGCAGGTAGGCACTTCTGAATTGTACCGAGTCGTATGTAACTGTACGGAAGACGTGGCAGCTTCTGGGCTCGTTTTGCTCGTTTTCGTTCTTCCGGGGATACGATCGGTCGGCCGTTTCGCCGGTATCGTAATATTACGATTACGATCGGCAATCGAACGAACGATTAAATTCGTACTCGATCGGATTCGAGTTCGTACGTCAGGCACGAGATGAAAAATCGGGACGAGGATGTAAGAATCGATTTAGCTCGCGAACGATATCGAGTACGATGTTTATTTGCTGAGATTTCAACCTGTTAACCGCGGAAGAACGAGTTAACTCGTCACCAGGATACTCCATCTCTTCGATACAGCGATTCTTTTATCTATATCTCTTTCGTTTTTTAATCGGTCGTATCGATGACGTGACCGGAGTTAGGTCGCGTTTATCGACTTTTAATTAGAGTTATAGAAAATCTTCGTCACGAAATGATTCGTTCGTACGAAGAAAGAAACGAATCGGATTGATACTTTAACCCTTTTCGATCGACAGATCGAAAGATGGTTTTATCGAGAAATAAACAAATGGATCAAACGAGACGCTTCTCGATTCGATGGGTTTTATAGGAAATTAATAATAATATTAATAAGCTTGATGTACCATTTGAAGAAAAGACGAAGGAAATTGTTACTCGGATAGACGAAGGGAAAAAGAAATAATCGTGAGAGGAACGGCAAGTGAATTTTTAATCTCTATGTTCTTTTTTTACTTAATTCGTGATATCATTAGGGAAAATTACATTTCGCCTTGTCCGGGATACCGTAGCTCGGCCTAACAGTGTGGTGGTAGCGTTAATGATAATTCTCGAAGGCATCGTTGGTTTAGGATTCGCTACGCGTTTCCACGCATCTCCTCTCATCT
Source organism: Bombus pascuorum (assembly GCF_905332965.1). Classification (NCBI taxonomy): domain Eukaryota; kingdom Metazoa; phylum Arthropoda; class Insecta; order Hymenoptera; family Apidae; genus Bombus; species Bombus pascuorum. The sequence goes on along the minus strand of NC_083497.1, from coordinate 12,129,155 downwards.
CCTCCCAACTGCCATCGTTTTTTATCTGCCTCTTCAATTTTCTTGCCGACTTGGCCCCCGCCCCACGGTAAGTAATGGCGAGTCGAAATAATAAAGATTTAATAATTCCCACCGATCGGGCGTTTGTGGTAGGCGATCGAATGGAAGCGATACGATCGATTTATTCGGTATCTTGGGTGGAAATTTACCTGAAGGGATGGTTTCGGACGGGCTCGGATACGCAACGGGATAAACGTTGGCCGGAATTTATTAGTTATCGAGTAAAAAGTGGAAACGCGCATCCATTGGATATCTCGTCGATAAAATCTTGATCTGGGTTAAAGATCCCGGCAGTTTGCGCTTACAATTTTACAATCCTCCTCGGTCAGCGCCCGGCCAACAGAATATCGAACACTTCTTTTTTTCTTTCTTCCTTCCTGTATATTCGATAATTCCCATAGAAGTATTACATACGTATAAATGTATATGCGTTATGTATATATCTGTATATATGTATATATATACATAGGTTAGGAGAACATTTACGTTCGAGTTACGATACAGTAGTCTACAGGTAGAAGGAAATTAATATGACCCCGAACCGGCTGGAATCCCGAAAGAAATAAAGAAGAAGGAAGATAAAGCGCGGCGATTTGAAATCCTAGAACGAAGCCTCGTAAAACGGAGTATTCTACGGCCGGTAACATACGGACGAGCGTGTACGGTCTCGATGCAACAGAAAATTATATCCGAAGGAATCGGAATCGATCGGATTAATGAAAAGCGTATACTAGCGATTTGCGTGACGGCGCACACTTTCCGCGGGCTTGTAGAAAGCGTTTCGCGCGGAGGTGGACGACCGCCCATGACGGTGTGAACGGGTCTTTATCCGAGAGACCGTCACGGAGCGCTGCTCGTGCAGAAAGATTTACTTATGGGAAATTAAATTTGATGTTGCCGTTGCCATCAACGGCTCGTATAAGCCCGCCTGGTAGGAAGATGTTTACGACTACGGCCAGCTACTTAGCTCGAGAGGGTAAAGCGCCTTTAAATGCTCCATGGCATAGCCAATGAACGCGTCCGGTTTGCGGCAGACCGATTCTGGTCGCAGGTATTCACCGTCCAACGATACCAGCGAAAGCTCGTCCTCAACGTTCCTCGACACCGAATCCACACTCTGACTCCATCTCCAACGTCCTCGACTTCCCGAATGTCGCGCGTGTTCACACTGTTCACCCATCCGACCACGCTCTTAAATCCCGCGCCAATCTTTCACTCTACGGTGACATCGAGAAACGATTCATCCTTTTCCTTTGCCTCTCCCTTATCGTTCCGCGTGCATCTTTGCTTCGATTTCTTGCAATTTTGTTCCGCTGGTTTTCAGTTTCGCGCGTCTTTCCGATCCTCGTTGCATCACGCAGTGGCTACGAAAAGCATCTGCGCTTATTGTAGATAGGTCGCGGATTTTTATGCATTCGTGAGAAATTTAAGATGCATACGACGATAAGACACTCGATGTAGGAAAACTACGACATGTGCCAAATAACATACTAATTGTAGTTTTCAGTGGATAACACGGGCAGATGTTCGTCCGTTAGTCGGACGAGGTTTTAAACGACCGAATTTCGGTAGTTTGCTTCATGAGTAGAAACGGGAAGGAAACGTTATGCGAACGTGAGTCTATAAACGCTTTGCAAAAAGGTTGCGCAAGAAACGCGAAAACTAATCAATTCGAGTTAGACGTTTGCGTCACTCTCCGAATTTGATGCTTATTTTGCTTCTCATCGCCGAATACTTTGTATCAGTTCTTGTCTCCAATCAATTTCTCCACGATATACTATCTATCAATAGCGTAAAATGTGACAATCTCCCCGACCAAACCATCTTTCATCATGACATTCGTCGATTGCCTTTAGGTTTCATATTTCTCTTACGAGTCTTTTGCAAAGCGTTTGAAGATATACGCTTGTACAATATTTCTTTTCTTGTTTCTATTCGCAGAATAAACTGGTGAAGTTTAATTATCGTATACCTTGTCACTTTGTTATCCCGAAGTACAGTCCCTTCTTGAATTAAACGCGTCAGGGTCATTCGAAAGAAATCGTGATTTTCTGCATCAAAAAGCCCGCTGCACTATCACTGACCGATTTAATAAACGATTATGATATACAGATATATAGATAAAGCTTCAGTTATGACACTAAAAGAGTATTGTCTATAAGAAAGCTTATATACGTCTGAATAATAACAAGGCTGATAGCGATGGTTTTTGTTGCAGGAAAATCTAAGGAAACACGTGTTGTCCACGAACTTGCATCGGGGCAAGACGATCTACGAATGCGACGTTTGCCAAGAAGACAACCCGGAGCCGTTCCAGACGAATTTCGCGAAGGAGCTTCGCGCGCATCTGTTGGAAGTGCACAGCGACGCTTTTCCAACGCCTAACCACGCGAGCGATTACGTGGTCGGGATTTTTAAGGTTCGACGAGACTGTGACGAGTCAAATTAAGAGCGTCGCAACCGTCGTTCGAATATATATATCCCGCGGATCGTCAACAGCGGCGAACACAACGCACTGGACGTTGGTGGTATCGGCGTTGTCTCTCGTTGTTCGTGATCGTGCGAGCCGGTAGGCCTGTACCATGCCAGGAAATAGTTAAAGTGATGTACGGTCACGTGGCACGGTACGTACTTTGGACGCGTACACGGCCGAATCTTTATGTCCCTAGCGTCGAGATATTACGAGAATCGTTCGAGTCCACCTGCTGATTTCTCGGATTCCTCGACGCGCCCCTATGCAGCAGGTACGTACGTTTGCCAGTTGTCGTCATTGTATTACGTTTCGCTTCGTCATACTCGTGTAACCAAAGTAGACGTATACTGTTTCATCATTTATTAGAGATAAAGACAAACGCGACGAACGATTCTGCGAAGAACGATTCGCGCGCGCTGATCCTTCGCGACTAATCGCGTACTGTTTCTCGTCTTTGCTTTACACGATATCGGGAACGCGGACAAGAGCGGATGAAAGTACCGAGATGTATGAAAGAGAAAGAGAGAGAGAGGGAGAGAGAAGGGAATGGAACGAAACGAGACGAAACGGTCGTTGAAAAATTCATCGTGGCTGAAAGCCAGCGACGGACCACCTCGTGGATCGTCTTACAAGACGCGTTTCCGTCTTCGAGGGTCCTGATTGTGAGAAATGCATCGTGCTGTCGCGCGAGATAGGTGTCGTAAAGTATGCGGCCCTTGAGTTCTCCTGGGCAAAAAGGACGAGACCGAGCTGGAAAGACGGAGAGAGGAGAGAGAGCACGAGCGTCGTGAGCGCGAAGGATAATTTATTGACTAATTAACGAGGATGTCCTTCATTACGGGTCGAGCAGCAGTCGTGGTCGCTTGCTCTCGCTCGGAACCGGCATTATTTGGCGCCCGAATATTTACGACCGCGTCCTCCTTCTGCCCGTGGACCGGGCCCTCCGCCCCGATACCGATGCCGATGCCGATGCCGATGCCGATGCTGATGCCGATGCCGATGCTGCTCCGCTGCCTCTGTCCCTTGCTTGAGAAACACAAACCGTGAGGGAGAGACCCGGGGTGGACAAGGAGAAGAGAAAAGAGCGCGCGGACCCATAACGACGTGTCCCGATCTTACGGCGATTCGGGGACTTGGAATTTCCTTGCCGATGGCGATCCTACGGCCTACTCCGACACACGAGCACGAAATTCGCGGGCGTTACTCTTCGGACAAAGGATCGCGCTTAAATCTTGCGAAACTCGCGCCGCTTGTCTCGCAGCGAGACCCGCGTCTAAATCGATTCAACAACCGAACCAGAGCTTATCGAAACCACCGTGTGATCGCGGCACGATTCGCATTACAGCTATTGGTAAACCTACGGCTAATGCAGAGGCGATTTATACGCGTATTAACTTTATTTCTGTCCGGGTATAACTGACAGTGTACACGCGGCGTCCTTATAACGGCCTCCCCTACAAATTTCGGAACATACGTACATATATATTCCGCTTTAAGCGAGTATGGCATTAGTCGGAGTGTCGTTTACTCAGTCACGTAACTTTGAGTTAATCTTTGGAAAGTTAGTACACGCTGCGAGTTCGTTCTCGCGACTCCTTAAGCTGCGTCGCTCTTCTCGTCCACCGTTCGCGGCTAACGGCTAACGTTCCGTTCGATGTTCGAAAAGCTAGCAGATATAAAGAGACCCGTAAGGAATCGAGTCTACGCGGGCAAAGAATCGTAAAAACTAACGCGAAAAGGGAATGTACGAGGGCTGCGTGGCTGTCTTTCGAGCATCTTTATAGCGAGTTTATCACGGGGAACAAGGAAACCGATACGTAGAAAGAAAAAGTAACGCGAAATTAGTGTGAACTGCAAAGTGCTAAGAAGTCGCGACAGGATGGTTAGGTACACCGCTTAATGAAGATATAACGAGCCTGGCGCCCCGTGGGGTTGGCACGACGACGTCGGCACCGAGACGCCCCCCACCTTCATTCCCCAACGCGTCCTCGTCGTTTCTGCAGCAGCAGCAGCAGCAGCCCCTTCTCGCAACGAGTCTGCGGGCCTCGGGTTACGCCAGAACACTCGTCCTCTTTACGATCTTAGCCGGGCAGCGTGGCTCGCGAAATTCCGCGGACTTTATTCCCCTAATTACACTCGGCAACTTATGTCACTGCCAGCCAGAGATTCCCCTCGCGATGTCGCTTCACCGCGTCATTTATTTAGACAGTTAATAACCTTCAACGGTTAGCTGCGTTAGCTGCGACTTTATGGATGCCGATAGTCATCGAACGATCCTGGTGATTAATCGTGATCGGCCGTGGCTGTGATTGGTCGGTCAGTTAGTCGAAAGCGGCTTCTCCGCGTTCTAAAAGCGAGGAGATTTTGTCGGTGTAGAGCGGCCGTGTCACCAGCCGCCACGTCTTATCTTATCCCGAAAAAAGCGCTATAAATTACGCTGTTCGAGTTCAATTTCGTAGGCAGTTCGGTTAATCGCGAGGTGATTGATCGTACCAAGGTTTATCCAGATGAATCCACGCAATACTTTCTACCGTGACAGCAGAGCTCTCGCATACGGCACTCGACGGTCTCGCTTTGCCACTCCTCTTCTCCTCTTCCCTCCTTCTGTTTCCTCGTCGTCTTCCTTTCTCCCCCTCTCCCGTCCCCCCTCCTTTTCTTTTTTTCCTTTTTTTTTTTTGTTCATTCCCAAAGAAAGAACCGAGAGAGAAGAGAAGACCCTTACCCGTTACGATATTCGGTGTCCCAGAGTTCGCGAGGATTCGCTGGCATTCTATGCCGCGAAACGACGAACGGAGCGAGTGTAGAGGATCGAGGCGGAATGGGCCGAGGGCGGACGATATATTTTCCCTGGATGGCTCGGACACGGTCTCGCGTGTCTACACGCGTGAGCTCGATGCCACGTCGCGAAGAGACAGCGGGTGTCGGCCCGTACACGCACAAGCGCCGAAACGCCATCTTAATTATCGGCTGCGATTATTTATGTCGCGTCACACCGTCGCACCAAGACTCTCATAGCAGGTACCTACTCCTTGTGTTGTGCTTTGGCGAACCTCGATGACCGAACGCCCCCGGTCGTCGAGCGTTACGACACCCGCGCTCCTTTCGATGGCCGTTCCTTCTTCCAGCGGACAACCGGTCGTCGATTCTTCTCTTTAAGCCGTGAAATTTCGAAACGATCGCCAGGACGGAGGATCGCGCCAATTAATACCACGAATCCCGTATCGCGTGGAAGGGCCGCGTGGCCTGTGAGAAGGACGTTGCCGGAGACAGAGAGATACCGCGTAGGGAAGACGACGGAGGATAGGAGGAGGCGAGTTGCCAGGACTGGAAAAGGGGACCCACGGGGATTGATGGCCACCACCTTTAATGCCGTTTGTATGTAGCGGCGCGCGTAAGCGCCTCGCCTTACAGTAATTAGCTCAACAAACGCGCCACCCTGTCCCATCAATTGCTACCCTACGCTTTCGGTTCTCTTTCCTTCCCAGTCCCTTTCCCTGCTCGCCTCTCTCTCTCTCTCTCTCTCTCTCTCGCACTCTCTAGGACTCGCTTATACGCACGCAACTTCTGTAGCTCTTCGCCCTTACCCCTATACCGCAGAGTTTCTCTCTCTCTCTCTCTTTCTCTGTCGATGCAGCAGTCTTGTTCTTCCGTGCTCTCCTTCTTGCTCTTTCTCAGTCTCTCGCTCGGGCTCGACACTCTCACGTATCTTGAATTAAACATTCGATGCCTCCTGTCTTGGCGGCGTGCGCGCAGCTCTTGCGTCGGGAATGCAAATGCAGAAACGTGGCTCGCTCGCGTGTGCGTAGATGCACGTACGAGCGAGCACACGGCCGGACGACCGTGGTGAAGAGTAGGAAGGGGTGTTATCCTCGAGCGACGAATTAAAGGATACGCCGAAACCCGATTGAAAAACCACGATGCGCGCATTCGTGCGTGTATAGCAAGTTCGCGGCTCCACGATCTTTACTCCCCACATCGACTCGCTTCACCGGGCGTCGTCGTATCTCCGCGATTTAAGACCACGTGCTCTCGCTTCGACGACCACGGCCACACCAATACCAATGCAAACTTTTCATCCTACGGACTGCTTTTGTATATTAAGAGCGAATGGACGAATCGCGCGGTGTAAATTACTAGGTAATCGTGGATTCGGGCACAAAAGCGACGAAGGTTTAAACCGGTTGCCTCGGTGGTTTGTGGAGTCACGCCACCGTTTAATAATCATTCTAGCGGTAACGCGAGCAACGCGATTATTGCACTCGCCTAGGACGCAGTGTCTCGTGCATGCCAGCGCGTACGTCCTGGCTACGCGAGGCTGCATCGACACCACCTACGCGATCCCTCCCCTCCCACAAAGAGGGAGCCATATTGCGTGGTCTTGATATTTACGATTGAAACAAATCAAACGTTATCAAGCATTCCGGGACGGTGATAAAGAACACAGAGGGGACGCGGAGGCATTTGCTGCTCCCAAGGGGGATGTCATCGGAAAATCTTCCTCCCGGCGTTCCCAGTTAACGCGCCGTCATATTTGCTCTATATCGTATCGATCTTGCCCGTTCTCGGCGATTACATCTTTCACCGTATATACCCACGTCGATACGAGTGAAACCATTGGCATCCTTTTAAATGAAAAACATACCGGCTAGCTTCGTCTGGGTTTATCCGATAGTAAGACTGCTAGATATCGTTATCGATTCTAGGAAAGATCGGAAGTAACCGATAACCGATAACGATAGATGTACGAGTAACAAAGAGCCGAAAAGACGATTAGGTAAAGGAATCAGGTCCGAGTGATTAGGTCTGATAAACGAGACTCGACCGTAGGGATAAGTACGCGTATTGACTCAAAAGACGAGCAGTTCGCGAGTCACGTCGATCGAATTCACAGATCGGAAAATACGTGGAATCGATGAACTTGCAAACGTTGTTCTTTCAATTTACCATCGATTTTACCGTTATTTATATCGCCGACTATTTACGTTACATAAGTGCACTTAATTAGACTTTAATAATTGCGTACCCATGTAACGAAACGAAGAAATTAATAAAAATTGACGTTACTCTGACTTGCTAAAAACGTGTAGAAATAAAACTACGTCGAGGCAGTTACCGCCCTTGTCTCTGTCCCGTTAATCATCCTCGCAGCCTTTCGCTACGTACGTCCTATACCTAATTGTCGGACGAATGAGAACGCGAGACGAACGTTCTCAGGAATCACCGAAACTGTGCGTGGCCTGCCGTTGGGCCCTTATAAATCCATCTTTCTTTTAAGGCCGAAGGTTGTCTACGTGGCCAACGTGGTGAGCCTTCTTCGGAGTCGCCATGGAAGGAAAAGGGAAGAAGGGTTTGGGGCGGTCAGGGAAAGGGGAACAGGGGGCTGGGGAGGGAAAGGGAAGGAAGGATGTGGCGTTCGGGTCCGTGGTGATTTAAGGGCGTCGCTTTACGTGTATCACACCGCGGCTCGTCCGTTACGAGAGACCACGAAGAAGACGAAGGTTCGGTGTTGTCTCTGGGACCGTTCATTCGTATCTATCTGAGAGCGTTCGTTTGTCTTGGTGAAGTAGCGCGAGACCATAGGTACATTCCGACAGATATAGCCTGGTTACACCACAGACCGCTGAAACACTGGGCCCAAACGATCCAGTTGAGTTGATTTGTGACTACCAGAGAATCGCGGTCGGATGCTTTATGAACCGATCAGCTTGCTTCGAGCGACCACCATATGGGCCCATAAACGTCACGGCTTTCGGGTAGGAGACGCAGCAACGGAAGAATGCGTTTCGTATTCGCGATCTCCTCGACTTTACGATCGATGCATCTTCGATCCATCTTGCGAAAAGAAAAAATAAAAGGATCGGAAACAGGAGAAACCTATTAAACTATAATTGGAAGTTTGATTTTAAAACCGTGATAACCAACGGGATCATATTTGACGTAGAATTTCGTATAAAGTTTACGACCACGAGGATAAGTGGAATATCTTTGGATTCGAATTAGGGCCAATTTAGCATCCTTGCCCGTGGTAAGTCCTCGCCACACGAAGTCGATAATCGTCGCTCGAGACAATTCCACGGTTCCTAGCGGGGAACGTTCCGCGACAGTCTCTGTGTTCGATAATATATGCGCCAAAGATTCAGCAGACGATTCGTAGTGCGATACCAGAAGCCGAAGGGGCTGACTGTTCGAGAGCGGTTAAGTTAGGTTAGTCCGGCTCGTCGGTAGAACGCGGATTTCTACGTAAACTCGCTCGGCAGATACGATCTGCGGGACCCTAGTGCGTCCGATCCTCGTGAACTTCGATGCTCGACCACCACCTTATACGTGTGCTCCACGTGTGTACAGTAACGTATCGGTTTAGGTCGCTCTCGAGACTTTGTACGCGACCCCGTATCCGTATCGCGATTCTAACGAATTCGATGTTACGCCAAGCCAACTGGAAAAATCTCGCCGATTATCACGCGGTTAACGACGTGGCGTTGGAATTTTCCCCGTAAAGGGAGATTTTCGGCGGCCGAGGCACGCGTTGCAACGCGTCGAAGAAAGAGAGACGGCAGTCGGAGCAGCAGCAGTGTGCGTCTTCTGCAGGCAGAACGGTCACGATCTGTACGGCCTCCGCCCGTTGTCCGGGATCCAGAAGCAAGGAGGTAGTATCTTATTATCCTATACCGGCAACCACGGTGACAACCCTTATAAGGGCTGTCCGTGCTCCTTTTGCCGTACACGCGTGAGTTCGAGCCAGGTAGCAGCTACGCCGACGACAACGAGAGTAGTAGGAACGAGAGTGCTGCGCTGGCTACAACCTCATGGAAAAATTGCTATCCCCATTAACATCGCCGGTTTACAATGAGACTCGGTAACGAGCTATTATACGACGGACTACGTAAACTTTTCCTATAATCCAACCATCCACGTTTTAATTCGAAATTACGATCGGATCAGGCTGGACGAGTTGCGCTGATCGGATGCGGCGCGAACGAGCGTCTTCAAAATTTCGTGCTGCCAACGTTACGGTATTTGGCGTTTTAACGATCTAAGGCTATCTTTCACGGGGGAGAACAACGTTCGAATAATACGCTGTCGATCCAATCTTACCTGAATTTATTTGATTTCGGAGGGTTGAACTCTACATCCTCTTCGTAATTTTAAACGTACCAACCTGGCGCGATATCGAACTATCGAGAGATACTAAAAACGTTGTTTGTCGTAACGGTTGAATACGTATATTACAGATTTAATTATCGTTAAAAGTATTTTCGCAAATCCTGTACAGCGTCGGCATCGTGAGGTCGTAACGATGTCACGTTACGTTTTGGAACCGAATCTACGACCGTGTATCTATCGAACGCATAGAAGCGGGAGATTCGCGTCGATCGCGATCGTAATCGTGCGTGGACACTCGTTCGCCTGAATTTTACTTCCGATCCGATCGACGCAACGACTGCGTCGTTTACGAAACGCGACAAGTCCGAACGCGAAATTCCTTTCCCTCGTAGATCTCACCGAATGACTCATTTCTCGCGTCCATTCCAGTTTCTTCCTCGAAGAGGACGATCCGCGAGTATTCGCATAAAAGACGAACGTCGATTATCCGTGCGTCTCCGGGATGACCTTGAACCTGCTGCCGCCGACTCGGGTCGACGTATATGCGAGCCGGTGTTTCTACTTTCTTGGGTGTTAATCACAGCCAAGGTCACCCAGGCTTCACTCGTATAGGTGAAAGAAGCTTGAGAGAACAGAAAGGCAGAAGAGAGAGAAGAAGAGAAGGGAGAAAAGGGGACAACAGAGGGGAAGGATCGACCAAGAATATACACCGAGTTCCTCACGGACACGCTGTTACGACGAACGGCCGATCCGTTACGTCGAACACTCTAAAGACCCACTTTAATCATGATCGCTGGAAAGATCGGTGCGATCGTGATCCATCGATCGCCCGGCCGGGACGTGTTTACGTGCTCGTTGGCGTCGTTACCTTATGCTAATCGATGCCTACACCTGTCGGGCGACGTGCTCCGACGTTTAAACGACTCCCCCGTCTGAATTATTCGCGGCCAAAACTGTCGTCGCTGTCTTCCTTTTTCCACTCGGCGCCTTCTTCGTTCCCTCTTTCTCTTCCTCGCCGTTCTCTTCCTCCTCTGTCGCCTATTCCCTCGTCTTTTCTCGCCGCGCTAAGACTCGGCATGTTGTCGCGATATACTCTATAACGAGAAATGAAATAAAAGTGGCCGGAATCGCACTGGTCGAGAGCGAAAGTATCGCAGACGGGTTACGTGGTTGGATGCGTTTCGACCGGTGAAAGAACGTGCCCCGACGCTAACGTTAACGTTATAAATAGATTATCATCGACAAGGTCGATGCGAGCGAACCGAGGTAATCGAAATTCGCGTGCAGCGACTACGAGAGGTCGACAGAGTCGTGGAAACACGGGCGTAACGTAGGACAGGACAGGGGTTGAAGCGTCTCGAGCGACGTTTTAGCGCGGAGCGTTGCACCCGGACGATCTAATTTACGAAAGCGAAGGCGGCGCGCGTGTTTGGAGAACGGGTCCGAAGCTAGCTTATCGGCTCGTTAGTTTTCGGTAGCCGAGCCGGCATTTAAACGAAGCATCCCGTGTGCTAGCCGCGAGAGAGGCAAGAGAGAACATCGAGGTGCCGGTTGGCTCGGTAATGATCCTTTCGTGGGTCATCAACGTTACGCTGGTGGACATGCATGTGCGGAGGCGAGTCCTACGGTATGGAGGGGTGGCAAGGAAGAGGGGTGGAACGGTGGCCGGTGCATTATATGCAGAACAGGGTGCACCATAGTGCGCCCGAGACCAGTCAAGTGGCGAAGGGCGAGAAGGGAGAGCGAAGAAGAAGATGGGGGCCGCAGATAGGAGAGGGACGAAGGGGGAGACAGTGTGGCATTTGCTAGGGCAAGGGGAAAAGAGAGCGAGAAAGTGAGCCAGGGACGAAAAGATAGAGATAGAGACGAAGATGGAGACGGAAGAAGAGGCGGAGGAGGACGTGGCGGAGGTGGGGAAGAGAAAGACGGAGGTAGCCACTGGGCAGTCTCCTCGTGCGAGGATTTATATCACGGTGCCTCTACTCGCACACAAACACGCCTGACTTATGCAAAACGAGAAGCCCACGTCCCCTTGCACCCAAATAAATGTCACCGGGAAACAAAAACGTTCCTCCTCCTGTCTTTTCTGGCCATAGGCCCGCGCGAGTTCGCGCAGACCTCGTACCAACGACCATTCGGGTTCTGCATCGCGTACGACCCCTTCGTGCCAGCCTTCGTTCGTAGCCCGTTCTACGCACAGGCCGTTTCCACTCAAACGAGAAAGGGCCAACCATATTTCAGTGACGTCACTGGTACAAAAGCACGCGTGTGGAGGATGCGAGCCGCGCGACTCGCAATCTGGTAGGAGCGCCCCAGAACTCGCCGGATCTAGTCGCGCGCGGTGACAAAGCACCTGCTGTCCCTTCGTGCCACGTATTCCACTCCTTCGTTCCTCTCTTCCTTCGCGATCGCCTACTGCCCTTTCTCCTTCGACTCCATACAACCTTTTTCCTTTGCTCTTTTTCTTTCATCCGTTCCATGCCTATCCTCGTGCGTTCCTCGTCCTCCACCACCTCCTCGTCCTCATCCTCCTCCTCCACCCTCCGCCCCCACCTTTCAAGTTCTTCCTACACTCTCGCACCATCTTGTTCCTCGCTTGTACTCGTTGATCTTCGAGTATACGATCGTACTTTTATCTCGTAGGATTCGTGCGTCCTCGATGTCCTCGAGAATCGAGAAAGGAAAAAGGATGCTGACGAGGAAACGGAAGTGGAATCTCAGCGTACCTTTGGCGCCATCTTCCCGAAAGCTTGCCAACTGACGCATCTCTGGCGTACTCGCCTGATGTCCGGCCCTCTTTTACCGTAGGTAACTCCCACGTCGGTTTGCCCTCCGTTGCTCTTATTTTCTACTGGCTTTACCTGATTCTGACGGGCGATCGAACACCGACGTAAATATTGAGTATTTCTACGAAACGGCTGCCAAACCCAGTCGCATCTTCTCGCTTATCGACAGATTCGGGGAATACCTTTAGGGTAGCCTCTCCTCGCGTCGAGAATCAGATAAAGAATGCGATTTTACGTTATAACGCCTGCAACGGAGAAAGAGAACGGCAAAGAGAGCGGCAAAGAGATAGAGAGAGAGAGAGATAACGTTCGAATTCGTGGATAGAACTTGATTTCGCATACGACCTTGCGGTCGACGTTGAAATAGGCGGAGGAGAACGGTCGATTTACGCGACGAGAACTCTACGACAGCGCGTGATCGTGGAAAAATTTGGTCGTTCAGAAACGAGCGGCCGGATAGATGGGCGGACGAGAGGAACGAATGGTTCTAATGCGAGCGACGTGGACATCGCGAGGGCTCACGCGGTGTTTGGTCCGAGCCGGTGCATCGTCTGATGAAGATAACGCCAGCCTCCTTTGAATTACGAGCCAGGCCCGGTAATAATAAATTCCAGCAAACATTCATTTTCGTACACGCAACTTTATGTCGTCCTTAGCCGGACTAAGCGCTCTCCACCGATGTCATTTAGCATCCCGGTGATGGTCCTAATAGCCGGGTCCTCCCGGTTCAATGGACGGTCCTTTAGGATTTACAGTACACCACCGACCGCCGGTACATCTTGTCGATGATACTTTGTTTGCCTTCGCTGTCCGTTCCTCCTTTGCTTAAAAAGAACCTTCCGTGCGCGTTGCCTGCGCCAATATCTTCACGACGGCAGGTGTTTACCGTGTTTCGCCTACTCTACGAACGTATCACCGGTACGGTTACTGCACCGGATAATCCGGCGTGGTAAAAGTGGCTGGTACGATATCGATGGAAATCCATTTTCCCCAGTCGTGTACGTTCGACTTGTTATGGTTTCGCGTAACCGAAGCATCGACGAACGTTTACCGGGTTCTCGGCTCGATTTCCAGACGAACGATCGGCTCTCGTTTCCACAGAAACACGGCTGAACGGAGGTCATGGGAGTTAGCCGAGGTCACGAAATCCTCGTTCTTAAGATCGTTAAGATTGAATTCTCTCTGTTCGGTGGTTGGTCGTGCATCCGCGGCAAAAAAGCAACGGAGAAATGTTTTCGCACTAATTGGAGAGCAGTTATCGCGGTCAGAGCACGGAATCGTTTCCACGGAATCGTGGATCTAGCAGCACAGAGACCGTTCGGTAAGCTAGCCGTGCGCGCAATGAAAAGCGCAACGACGCCTCCCGGAGATAATGCCGATAAGAAGACGGCGGGGTTGGCGAGGGAGAAAGAAAGCCGGTCCTGATTTTAATTGAGCCCCCAAGAATTAAAAGAGAGATCTCGAGGATGCCGAAGGAGGAGAGCGCCAGGCGGCAACGGCGAACCAAGGTAGGAGGAAACGACAAGGAGGAAAGGAAAGAGGGAGTACAGGGCCAGAAAGCGTCGGGAACACCCGTGGCTACGGCCAATCGCCTCCGCGGATGGAGGCCTGGCACGATGGACGGACCAGAATTATGGGCTCCTCGCACGAGAATCGCGCGCAACCACTCGCGAGACGCTTCAGCTTTTGCGCCAAGTCGATTTACGTTCTCCACCGGATACTTCCGCCAAGATTGATCGATAAACGTCCTTCGGACGCTCGTTCCCCTCTCCTCTTTCCGAGTTTACACGCCGCATCCAGCCATCGTACAGGGGTGTGTTCGTTTCTTTGCTTTCTGTTGATCGATCGAGACGGTACGATGACACGACGAATGAATTTCGCGCGTATAGTTGTTGCAAAAAGAAACAAAAAAAAAAAAAAAAAGGAAAAGAAAAGAAAAAAAGAAAAAAGATATAGGCGTATAGGCGCGGATGAGATTTCGTTAACGAACCACAGAGACGGATGGGTGAACTGGCACGAGAGGATGTTGGTTGAAATTTAAAAGCGGCCTCGCACGCACGGTCAACGTTTTAAAGGCACGTTACATCGCGCAGAAGAAAATGCAAAGTTACCGGGAAAGAGAGAGTAAAGCGATAAAGGAGGTCGCGAGCCGGGGCAATCCCGTCGAAACAAACGTTTTAATCCAGAAAACACGAGGGACTCTCGAGTGGAAGCAGTCTGGCGCGCGCGTGAATATCCCGGGGTAGATACGCGTGGGTGTTGGCGACGACGTATAATTTAAGGCTGCGAACGCAACGATTCAATTTCACAAGACCACGAAGTACGGCGCGGCGTATAAGCAAAACCAAGGTCCAGCGAGGAGGAAATAATCTCTTGATTTGTGCCGCGAATAAAATCACTCGATTCATTTTCGTCCGTGCTGGCCTTATCTTGGTGCACGCTGGGAAAACGATCGGAAGTCTGACGTTGCGGCACGTTTCGTATTCGCAATATTGTCAAAAATATCCGTATTCGTTTACCGCCTACAGCTGCCTTAAATTCGTATCGGATTCGCGTGCTGTCGGAGATATTAACACATAAGTATACGCGTATACGTGGCTTATTTTACGAAATAGGGGAGGCAGCGATGCCACAACGTGGCAGTTATTTCCTCTATCGCGTACATCCTCCGCTTAATTCCGTTAGACGTATCGTTCCTTATCGTTTTATCTCTGCATCGCGTAAACTTTGACCGATAACGGATCGCCACGATAAACATAACGCCGGTTGTCTTCGGATACTTGGCGTATTTGCGATCGAGTACGTGGACGAGGATGAGCACGAACACGTTCGTGGATAGGTGCACGACGAAAGGAGCACGCGGCCGATGGACGAAAATAATTCGATTGGCAGCGGATTCGATTTAACGTGAGAACCGGACCAGTTGCAACCAAGGTGAGGCCGAGGTATCCGGGGCCGAAGGATCATGTCATACATACACGTAAGTGTGTGGTATATAGACAGATACAGGATATAGGTGTATACATACGTATACACAACGAGGCGCTCCACCTCGTCGGGGCTCATATAATTGCTGGCATCCATAACGCTGATGTATTTATGGCATTAACTCGCCTCTTTCTCGTACACTGCCGCCCCCGACCCACCCCGCCGTGGCCATGCCCGTACCCGTCATGCAACCACAAGTAGAAATAATTGGTTGAAAACAGCGCGCTCTCAGGCGGCAATATATCCAGCTTACTCCCCGCTGTCGCATCGCTTAGATCACTTCCCCGCCACCAAAACTCGCTGCCAGCCCGCCTCCTTCGTTCTCCACCTTCTTCGACCGATTCTCTCTTCTTCCCCCCTTCCAAGATACTTCTTCGAGCTTCTTCGACGCCTTCCCTTCCTCCGATTGCCTTTCTTCTTCGTCATCCTCGTCATCTCTTTCTTCGTTTCTTCCTCCTCGTCCTCATCCTCCTCCTCCTCCTCCTCCTCTTCTTCTTCTTCTTCTTCTTCTTCTTCCTTCTACTACTTCTTCCCTCAGCGTACCCTTCTTCTTCCTCTTATTCCTTTTTCTTCTCTCTGTTTCTCCTCCTCTTCGTTCTTTGCTCTTATCCACCGCTTCGCCTCACCCCGCTCATTTGAATAGCTCTTATTTATGAAAATTGAATTGAATGCTTCTCATTTATGAAGGTAATTGGTACCTGTCACGAGTCCTGCCGTAGGATATCCTACTTTATACGCGGATAAGCGGCGATAATTATTCTTGCAATTGAATTTATTTCTATAAGTCTCGTTTTCTTTCCTACGCGGTCACCGTTGCCGCGGCGTTCCTGCGTGCCGATCGTTCAAACCCCGTCGCGAAACGTCGCGTGCTCCGAGAGCCGTGCTCGATCCGCATCGAACGAGGGTGCATGCTTTTTACCGAGGCGGCCCTCTCTCCGCGGTCATCGCTTCCGCTCAACAGGAACAACCTCTCGGACGGAGCTCCGGCTTTCCTTGCGCGAGTTCGATAGTCGCTGGAGTAAACCAGAACAACGGAACTAATACTAATCTCTGATAAATTATTGCCGAATAACCACTATTTACCGTACCAGCGTTCGTGGCCGAATAATCAATGGTGCGTAATCAATTTCTAATACTATCCCGATAATTTATCGTTAGCCCTAGCAAAGTTGGGCTAACGTAACATCGATAACGCGATCGCTTCTCCTACGTAACCGCGCCATAATGTACCGACCATTTCTTATTTTCCTCTTCTCTGCCTTCCTCTTCTTGCCAATGAATCCAGTGGACGCGAACTCTCTCCAACAACGAAGCGAGTGAATTTTTGTAACGCACTATCGTGTTTACTCTGTTCACCTCGGTGCTCAGTTCAAATGTCTTGTCTACTATCTCTAAACCGAGGAAAACTAAGGTTTTTTATCGTTTACTTTACGCGATCTCGATCATATCGATGTGGCTGTTACGGTAAACAGAACGAACGATGTACAACGTGACAAAATAAATCTCGACGCCGAAAAGTCTTCGCTCTCTCGTCGGCGAAAAAGAGCAAAGAGCAAAGGGTACTCGTCGAGTTACAAGCAGTGCCGGCCAATCGCTGTCACGTAACGCGAAAATTATCGTTACCTGATTGCCGCGTAATGCGTCCCGACGATTTCGCCAACATCCAGGCATTCGACTTTATCTTCTTGCCATATTAAAGTTACCCGGTAGCGGGAACATGTACGATTATTCCAAGTTTCGTCGTAAAATTACCATCGACCATCGGGCATAACCGGTGTTATCCAAAAGCCTCCTTCTCCTCGATCCTCCATTTTTTCGCCACGCCGTAATGTAACGGAAGCTGGCGCGATTCCGTGCGATTCGTACGAATTCTCGAATTAAAGATTCTTTTCTTTTTTGTATCGCGATAGGCGATTTCGGTAGAAAACGAAAGAAGTGAAAGGGATTAAACAAGTGGATAACGAGCCACTTCCGTTTTCCTTTCCTCTCTCCCTCTCTCTTCCTCTCCCTTTTTCTCTGATAGTGATATCGACTCCGAAGCACAACGTAGTTGCGTACGGATTGGTAAGAACAGTCGGCGTAAAAGGGGCGAGTAAAGAATAAGTAGAAGGAAGAAAAGGAAAAAAAAAAGAAGATGGAAATGATTCACTGGAAAAAGTGGCGGCAAAAGTTTGCGAAAGTTTTTCGAACGGTTGTGGTCGATGGTCCTGTCGAGGGAGAATTGGGCGGTAGAAAGGAATAGCGTAGGGACGCAGACGTGGCGATAGGGCGTCAAAGAGGATCGAATGGCAGTAGGAGCTCTCGTCCTGGCGTCATCGGGACTCCTCCGTCATTAAGCACACCGGTCGGCCGGTGTCTAATTAAGCGGGACGTTAAGTGGGGGCGTTCGATAAAGCCAGGCCGTCCGATAAATTCGATTCGCCGGACAGCCGGTTAATACCTGGTGTATACGGGGGATACCAGGGGCCAAGATAAACCGCGCGTTTTTCAGGAAGGTCTCGTTTCGCGAACAGAGGCGGAGGATGACGGACCGAAGTAAGCGGAGTTCTCCTCCGAGGGGAAGACGACGGTGTGTGGATCGTCCTTTCCTGTTCTTCTCTTTCCCCTGGTACGGTTCGTCTCCACCGGAGACGTTGGTTCGTATAGGAGAGCGAAAGAGCGGAGATATGCAAACGTCTTGCCGCGAGACGGTTGAACATAACTCAGACACACGTACGCGAGCGAACGACTCACACATGCCCGTACCACTGAGGACACTATAAACCTCGATACCGGGCGAATAAAATCCCGGATTTACAGTCCTGATACCGAGCGAGACGGTCCTGTCCTGTCCCGGTGCTGTCCTGTTTGTCGCTGTCGCACGGTGTGGGTTGGCTCATCAGTGATGGCCACGTCCCGCAGTATCTTTTCCCTCGGCATCGAGTAGACCGGCCAATCTCGGACTCGTACACGCGCGTGCATTCGACTTACGCACACATTTACCTGGCCGAGAGAGTCGCGCACATGTCCGTACGGAAATCGACGTGTACCTTCGAGACGATCTCGAACTGTGCTAGTAAACGCACACTCGCGTCTCGTCGCACAGGACGTTCGTACGGTGCGCTTCCTTGGCACCGTGTGCGTACTGTACATCGTAGTAGTATGCGTGCCTTTCGCGATACTTAGAGAAACCGCTCCCTCTTATCACCCCTCCCGCGCGTCCCAGCAGAACCTTGTTCGATACCATTTGAGGACCTCCAATAACCTATCCGAGCCATTCCGATAGGAGCTGTCAGCCCGCACCCACACGCTGTGCGCGCGAGGAGCCGCTCAGGGCAGACCGGATAAGCCTGAGCGCAGGTGTGCCGCACAAAATCGTCTGATCGACGTGCCGAGTGCGCTGATCTCGATGACCTTCGCCAAGGGTTTCGATTCGACGACGCCGCGGTACACGAGGCACGCCCCGGATACCATCTCGACGAGCTGCCCCGGTACCACGGTACCACGGTACCACGCTACCCTCGTATCTTCCTACCTCTTTCCCGTCCCGTGACTTTTCTCTCTTTCGCGGCACAGTCCTCTCTCATTCACAGCATTACTACCAGCCTTTTCCATTATTTAACCGTACTATCGTAAATATCTCGAACCGAGATCGTTCGATCGCTGTTTGAAGCGTGAATCTTCGACTTGCGTAACTCAGCGGAATACGCGAAACGTTCTCATTATACGTTTGATCATAGTGTTCGACGCTTTGTTAACACGTTTGCGTTTTGGGAGTTGCGTGAGTCCCTTAGGTGGAGGCCTGAGTGATGAATCGGGTATCGTTCGTCGTCTTTGTCGTCGTCGTCCTCGACGCTGACTGTACTCGCTATCCTCGCTCGACATTAGCCACGAGACTACTCCATCAACCGTGCCAGACGATACGACTGTGTCTCCGAAACTTCTCTGGTTGACTCGTTCCCTTCCCTCGGGACGAGAATGATCATTCCTACCTTTCCGCGGTCTCAGACTTTCAGGTGAAATTGGACTAAAACTTCCGCGTGCTTGATCACTCGGTATAGGATATAAGCCCGATCACTCAGGATGGAATAACGGAGATTTAACGATGCAAAGTCGTCGGCCGTGATTCACGACGATATCTTTAGTCGATCTGCTGAAAAGAATGTTGATGATCGAGGATGATTTCCATACGCTCCTATTAGCTCTTCTTCTGCAAGATGGAACGGTAAACGAGGCACGGTGACTATCCTCCCTTTCGCCGCGTAAACACGAAGCATTGCAGAATACACGGGCATTAAGCGGAGGAGAGCAGCGCGGATTCTGAGAATGCATATAATTAAGCACGTTGCATCTCGAGAATGTTGTGTACGTGCGTGCGTCCAGCTTTGTGTAGTGACTCGTTCGAGAGGCAACGTGTGCTCGTGTGTACCTTATATAGATACACATAAATATATGCCTAGCCATCGTTGGTCCCTCCACCCCTTCGAACCTCTCAGCCCCTGAACTCCTCATCCCTTCAGTCCTCGTCTCTCCCTCGCTCTATCTTTCTCTTTCTCTCTTACAACCCTGCCCGACTCTTCCCCCTTTTCTTGCCCCGCGTTCAGCGGTGATCTATGTATCAGCCTGTGCTCGCCGAACCGGGCAACGTGTGTCCGTCCCCCTCGTGTGCTTACTTTATTATCGGGGCTCAAATGAGAATTTATGCAGACATAAACGCTCGTGTCAGCAGCATGCCGCGTAGGTGGGGAGACACACCGTTGAACGGGCATCTGTCACCCTCTATGCTCTCTACCTGGTCTGCCTTCAAGACGGTACCTTGGCTTTTTTCGAAGACCATGCGAAATTTCAAGAATCGACCGGGTAAACTAAACGAAAGACTCGATCTCTTATTTGCTCGATCATCCGACCGATCGATCGATAGGTAGACCACGCGAAGCGAACATTTCTCAGCTTACTTTTTTACTCGATGATACTAAACGTTCGATTTTGCTCATTTGGTTAAGGAGGGCAGTATATATTCGACATAGCGAAGCGTGGGCTAACACGATTCCCCTTTAAGCTCATAAATAAACGAAACCGACAAGAATACGTCGTAGTCGAAACTTATGTAAATAAATAAATATTTCGTGAAAAAAATGTGTATTCCCCTGTCCGATGAATCATCGTAAAACTGTCCGCCTGTTCGATGTTACATATTTTATTCGAGATCTCTCGCGGATCGAAAATAACACGTAATTCTTTTCGATTAAAAGAAAATTCTCCTGTATCGAATGTTTTAACAAGTTAACCAATGAAATATACGAACGACTTTTTAAAGTATTTATACTATTCTCGTATATAAACGTATAACGAATTCAAGATACGCAGATGACAGTTTATTGCGAGTTCGATATTGTCTCGAATGACGTTTCACGCCGTTGGCACGTCCGATATTGCCAACATTTGCGGTGAATCGATCGAGATTTCGTACGCGGCGAAACGTTTCCTTTATTTTCGAAATTATACAAAATGTAGTTATTGCTTGTTATTAATTGAAAGAACGGGAATATATTTATTCCAGGAAGCTTTGCGCTTCGATATTTCAATATCGACACGATGATGTATTTGAAAACGCGTTTTCCTTTTTTCCGATTATCCGTTCAATATCAGCGTTGACATAAAATGTATCATCACTGTACGGAACGGAAGGAACGGTACCGCCATCACGCATCCGAAAATTAATCGGCGTGGGCGCAGCCGATAACGAATGGTGTTCCCGCCAAACGGCCAGTATATTTTACTTTGGACTCCAGTGTCTGTTATTTTGTGCGCATTCTAGCTGTCTAGCTGCACGATTTACTCCTGAACTCGATCAGAAATTCTCGACTAGCGTGGATGGACAAATACCCACGAATCCATTAAAAAATTGCCATGTCCTAGGGAATTGTCTTTTAATTGAAATTGATCTCCCCGACTGCAGCATATTATCCTTCGGTCTTCGTACGCGAGGTACTGGGACACATTATAGAGTATCGCTAGTTTCACCATCTGGCATATTTTTTTTTTCTGACATACCGGCAGATCGGTTTCATTCTTTCCGATCACCAAGTATATACCAAAATACTCGGTTGTATCCGTAAATTTATTCATACACGATACTTACGAAACTCATGTAAATTGCAGATCGATTAATTTCAACTGGAAAAATAACTTGTACGTTTCACCATGTGTTTTTTATTTCCGTCGAGTTCAATTTGCATATAACCTTAAACTTAGAATGCAACGAGCGAGTATGCACATACTTACAGATGCGATTCTCGCGTCGAAAGGTGTGCATCGGTTGAAACAAGTATACGATTCAGAGGAAATAAATTAATTAGAGAATTCTCGGAAGTGGAGTAAACGAGTTTGAGTTAGATACGATCGACTATTCGCAAGGGGTAAAAATCGATAAATATTCTCCTACGGACAACCGAGCTAATCGAGGTTACATTATGGATATTGAGCACCACTGCAGACTCGAATCAGTGCAGACGACAGGTGGCGGTAGAATCGAAGGTTCCGCGTCGTTTTCCGCCATCTTTAGTTGACGGATTCGAGGCAAGAAAGGCCAAGAGCTCCGTACGGAGAAGAGATAGGCGGATTGAGCGTCGGGGGCAAACGGGAATTTGCTGGATCGAGCGTACGGTAGTGAGTCATTCGTGTCCTCGTTCGAGCACGATTCACGAAGTCGCCTTCGGTCGATCCTCGCTATACGGTAAGCGCAGCATTATTTTATCATTCGCCATTACATCGACCGATAGGAAAAAAATTGTCATTTCCGTGACGGCGGTGTTTACGCTGGGTGTGTCAAAGTGTTCTTCCTCTCTCTCCTTTTCTCGTCCCCTTTCTCTCTTCCATTAATGTATCGTAGTCAGCTCTCTTGTTGCCCCTTCCTTCCGTTTTCGCTTCCCTGCCACTCTCCGCACTCCACTCTCCGCCGCTCGTGGATCCTCGGAAAATGGTGATGCATTGCATTCTCAGAGCCTTTGTTGTGCCGCACGCCCACGCGCGTCCCTCTACCTTTGGAAATCGAGTATCGTTCGCGGCCTCGTGTGCATCTCTAGAGATACGATTTCCTACCGTATTCGATCGAACCACCGCGTCCCCCGCTCGTGTTCCAACGTAAAAGTGGAAGCTGCGACAACGCTCAGAGGAATCTTTCGATCGTGCCCACATTCCGCGTAGTTGCATCCTCCTTCCATTATTCGCAATACAGTGCACTGACCCTATGCGCGTCGTGGCGTCTTCAAAACTTTGAACGAGAAGACGAAACTTTCCCCCGTGTGACCGAAGACATTTTTTTTTCTTATTAGTTGTGCGCCAACCGACACAGAGGTGTATTCCAGTTCGTATTATATTTTCGTATTCCCTTTCACGATATTTACGCCACATTGTGCGCGTTTGAATATCGTGATAACGTCGTGATTACGCGTTGAAGTACTTTATACGTGCTTTAATGTTTCGTTTTCTCTTGTTCCTTTAAACTTATGCAAACATTATGCGAGCAATGGTTGCGTTATAAATGTGTATAGCACGGTTTTCTTCTATTTTAGGTGTGGATAGATTCTCCCGTAGGAGCCATGAGTTATCAAATGTCTTCGAATCAATCCAGACCAAGTGAGTAATCTTTTGTGGACAACCTATGACACATCGTGTATGTTACGTGGAGCATTTCTATCATTTTGTGCAATTAATTTTGTAGTGTCTCACGGGAATTATCAGGGTTTGGGTGATCTACCCATGGGATCTGCCAAAGAACAAACTTTGATGTGGCAGCAAAATTCTTACATGGGTGATTCAGGAATACATTCTGGCACTGTCACCCAAGCGCCATCTTTGTCAGGCAAAGAGGATGACGAGATGGAAGGTGATCAGCTGATGTTTGATTTGGATCAAGGATTTGCACAGGGTTTTACACAAGATCAAGTCGATGAAATGAATCAACAATTGAATCATACGAGATCTCAGCGTGTTCGCGCAGCTATGTTTCCTGAAACATTGGAGGAGGGTATAGAAATTCCTTCGACGCAGTATGATCCGGCTCAACCTACAGCTGTTCAAAGATTGGCCGAACCAAGTCAAATGTTGAAGCACGCGGTTGTCAATTTGATAAACTATCAAGACGACGCAGATCTTGCAACACGTGCAATACCAGAATTAATAAAGTTGTTAAACGACGAGGACCAAGTTGTTGTGTCTAAAGCAGCGATGGTAGTTCACCAACTTTCCAAGAAGGAAGCATCTCGCCATGCTATTATGAACAGTTCACAAATGGTAGCTGCTTTAGTTCGTGCCATTTCAAACAGTGACGACCTCGAATCTACCAAAGCAGCAGTCGGCACCTTGCACAATTTGTCTCATCATAGACAAGGTCTGCTAGCAATTTTCAAAAGCGGAGGAATACCCGCTCTCGTGAAGCTTTTAAGTTCTCCAATGGAATCTGTATTGTTTTACGCAATCACGACTCTCCATAATTTACTTTTGCATCAGGATGGTTCTAAAATGGCTGTACGGCTTGCTGGAGGATTACAGAAAATGGTTGCGCTACTACAGCGGGATAACGTCAAATTTTTAGCTATAGTAACCGATTGCTTGCAAATTCTTGCATACGGCAATCAAGAGAGCAAATTAATTATATTAGCTTCTCAAGGACCAATAGAGTTGGTACGCATAATGCGTTCTTACGATTATGAGAAGCTTCTATGGACGACTTCAAGAGCCTTGAAAGTGTTGTCCGTTTGTCTTAGTAATAAACCGGTGATAGTCGAAGCTGGTGGTATGCAAGCTCTTGCTATGCATCTCGGTAATCCAAGCCAGAGACTCGTCCAAAATTGTTTGTGGACGTTACGAAATTTATCGGACGCTGGCACCAAAGTCGATGGATTGGAGGGTTTATTACAGAGTCTTGTACAAGTTCTTAGCTCTACCGACGTAAATGTCGTTACATGTGCCGCTGGTATCTTGTCGAATTTGACTTGCAATAATCAACGTAATAAGGTAACAGTATGCCAAGTGGGAGGTGTCGACGCTCTTGTACGTACAATCATTTACGCGGACAGTCGGGAGGAGATCAGCGAACCGGCGGTATGCGCGCTTCGTCATCTAACGTCACGTCACGTGGAAGCGGAAATGGCACAGAATTCAGTCCGCCTAAATTACGGAATTCAGGTCATAGTAAAACTTTTACACCCGCCTTCACGTTGGCCATTGGTTAAAGCTGTAATAGGATTAATTCGCAATTTGGCGCTTTGTCCCGCGAATCACGGCCCGCTTCGTGACCACGGCGCGATTCATCATCTGGTCAGGCTTCTGATGCGTGCTTTCCCCGAGACACAACGAGTAAGTATCCCTTCCGAAGCGATTCCGTATATTCCACTATCTAAGTTAGAACGTATGTAAAAAAGATCAATTCCACTTTAGCAACAACGTTCATCCGTGGCAAGTACTGGAAGTCAGCAAACATCAGGCGCGTACGCGGATGGCGGTGTTCGAATGGAGGAAATAGTGGAAGGTACTGTGGGAGCGCTTCATATCCTCGCGAGGGAATCACACAACAGGGTCATTATCAGATCTCAGAACGTAATTCCGATCTTCGTACAGGTAATTTTAATATACATTCTCCTCAAAACTTGGTTTCCTTTAGCTTGCTCGATGTTAATAATTTGCTCTAACGCGCTTGTATCTTGATTTTAGTTGCTATTTAACGAGATTGAAAATATTCAACGCGTCGCAGCTGGCGTACTTTGCGAACTTGCCGCGGACAAAGAAGGTGCCGAAATGATCGAACAAGAAGGTGCTACTGCTCCTTTAACGGAGTTGCTTCACTCTAGAAACGAGGGTGTCGCGACTTACGCGGCAGCTGTGTTGTTCCGCATGAGCGAAGATAAACCACAAGAATATAAGAAACGACTCTCCATGGAGCTCACCAACTCTTTGTTACGCGAGGATACAAACCTTTGGAATAACGCTGACTTTGGGATGGGTCCAGATCTGCAGGTATCGTAATCCATACATAATACCGATGCATGTTTCGCTTATGCCGTGGTTAAATTTATTCGTTTATAAACACCTTGTAACATAGCCCCGATTGTTTCTTTCTTTTCTTTTTTTTTTTTTTTTTGTTTTCATTTAGCGGCATGTGCTGCTGCGATAAAATTTTAGTATATGCTATACCGTGCTAGCTTTCGAATAGTTTCTAGGAATAAACGCGTAAGCCGATTTTTGTAAGACAGATTGTCATCGGTTCGTAAGCTAATTTATTCAAGCGTTAGATTTCCCTTTCACACTTGGTTACATCGTGTTAAGTAAATTAAGCCACGAAGGCATAATAACGATACAGCAATTTTATCTGACTAGTAACAGGTACTCGCATACGTAATCTTCCCCTTCATGTAAGTTTAGCAATATATAATTAGATAGTGTTTGCAAAAGTGAATGTCGTTATCCATTATTCCAGTTCGCACAACTTAGGTGACAATTATGAAAATTAAATCGATTAGAGAGTAAAAATTTCGAACTTTAAACCCACATATCATAAAATTGGCGAAAAACTTTCGAGTATCAGCCATAATATTTGGACAAATTCTACGTATGTATTCACTATGACTCTCGTTGAAATCGATGCTTCAACCTTTCACGCTATTCCATATTCGCTGAAAAGTTTCAAACGAAATATGCCTAATGGAGCAATGGAACCTGTAATAAATGTACAGCGATGATTTTATTATGATATATCCTTAGATTGCAACGTTACGTTATGCATGAGAATGCGTTTCATCATCATTCGTGTTTCATCCCCCACCATAATAGATTGAATAACATAAAGCCATCCGCGATTACTTTTTCAAATGCTATAAACGCGTCACACGTTTACTCATATTCCACGTATTTTGTAATGCCTTTAAACGATGTTTTCGTACGCGGAGTTGTCGGTGATACTGCGACACGAGTATCTTGACGTATTACCCTCGCCGGCTGTTAAAGACACGCCTGTAAAGGAAGATACGTTTTGTGTTGATCTGAGCTACCTAATCTCTTCAGGACATGCTTGGCCCTGATCAAGGCTATGACGGTATGTATGGACAAGGACCTCCTAGTGTACACAGCAGCCACGGAGGTCGAGGGTATCAACCGCAAGGTAAGTTACGAGCCTTATCCTTTTTATCCGATTAATTTGCTTTCGGACGATCGATACGGTCGATCGGTCGTAGATGAATTTACAAGTGAATTATTACGGTGTTTCTTCCCCACGGTATTAACGGTGCGATCTTCGAAACTCTTGATACGCCTTGTAACGAATGTAACCCCCAGAATCACTCGCTATCAAGACCTCTTTCAAACGAAATGTGTTCCCTTCGTTTCTGCATCAGAGAATCACTGGTAATGCGAATATTCCTGTGCTCGTGTTCGTTTCCTCCCCCTATTTGTGCGATATACGAAATGAACAATTTGGTAACACTTTCGTTTCTAAAAAAGGAAAAAGAAAAAAAAAAACAACCGATGATAAGAAGAAAGCATTGCATTTAATTCTATGTTATTTTAACAGCAGCTTAACCCACGGACTTATATTAAAATACAGGCTATCAACAGTATCTCGCAGTAACATAGGTGATACTCAGCTCTTACGTACTGTTCTGTTATCTGCTTTAGTGACTAATCGCTAAATGTCTTCTTTCACACGCTTTTCATAGTTTATACATCGTATCTTATATATCCTGGCCATACGATACACGTTTTATTGAATTTGGTAAATATTACACATAATGCACGTTTTGTGAATGTTTCAATTTCTTTTTCATTTTTGTTTCTTATCAAGAGTACAACAGATTCATACGTAGCGTGTCTATTTATTTACTTTTTTACCTATTTATACAATGTTGTGCATGATATATTTGTATTTTTATCATCTTTCCTCTAAGTGAACGTACTTTATGGTGGAAAGAAGCATAGATAAGTATTCGTAAGTAATTAGATAAGATACGTTTGTCAGAAATGTGCTGTCGCGGAAACGAGTATTGCGAAGAAAGTTTGTTATCGAGTATTATCAATCATACGCGCGAATTCAAACTTTGGCTTCCTATTTGTCCTTTTTCATTTACGTTCAATCGAATGCATCTCGTCGCTATCATTCTACTCGTTACATGTCTCGAATTTAGTTGATTTCACGCAATCTTTTAACCTATTAACCGGGGAAAAGTCAATATAATTCTTTTACTTAGGAATATCCTATCTCTTCGTACATCCTACTTTTGTTAAAAATTAATCGTACCGTATTCATATTCGCAAGGTCTAAAGTCGATGTAACTGAAATATATTTCTCCGTCATTAAGAAACTTATGTTTGTCGCTAATTTTTGATTTCATATTGTAATTACGGAATATTTCTGTTCAAGGGACGACCCGGTTAATAGATTAAAAGTATCGGTATCACAAATCAAGAAGAAATGAAACTTCCATGATTTGGAATAATCGTTTGCTTTCTGTTCCTGCTTTATAATATCAGAGAACGAAAAGCAATGGTATCTCGACGAGAGAACCTAATGTCGCGATTATCTAGCAAGGTTGTGCTTTACTGGGTTGAGAATATTTTCACAGAATCATTGACGCTGTAGTTATTTTCGATTAAATGTAGTAAGGCAAAGGGCTACACGTTGGGTTCATTGTAAATTTTGTACGAAACAGGTTATGACCAGATACCAGTAGATTCGATGCAAGGGTTGGAAATAGGTGGAGGGTCGACATATGGCGCGATGGACACTATGGACGTAGCGCACGAGGGTGACCTGAGTTTCGATCATTTAGGAGAGCTTCCTGCACCCCCGCAAGATAATAACCAGGTTGCAGCTTGGTACGACACCGATCTATGAAATTGTGCCAGCATCGTATCTCGCCAGAGAAACGGATCCGTGAGGCTCTTAAGTAATTTCAATACGGACTAGTAGTATCATTAACGTAACTACGCAATCGTGGCGGTACTTTGCTTCGTTCGATGCTCTGTACGCGCCTCCGATCGCTGTCGATGTATTAGACTTAAGTGAGAGACACGTAATTCATACACACCATGTATATGTATCATTTAATTGCTCATACGAATAAACTGAACGATTAAGTATTCAAATCGCGTTAGCCGGTTTATTCACACCTATATTTTCCTTTCGACTGAAATTTATCAGAAAGTGTAACGTAACAAGATGGTTAAAGTCTTTTTGAGATACGTCGAGTTGTTTGTCAACGTGGTATATGTGAGTTAAGTGGTACGTGCGAGGTAGATTTAAGCCGTATAAGTTAGTTGTAAATGAATTTCCCGTTTAGGTATCTGGTAGTTTCTAACCATCAGATCGAGCTCGAGTTACCGATCGTCCATCAAACTAGTCCATAACGAGCATATAGGCAAACGAGCGAACGTGTACCATCGGTATTTAGCGAATTATTTAGAACTAATAATAATATATGGTGTATCAATCTAGCGTAAACTTTTAACAAATGTTTGTACATTTTTTGAAAGCGAAGATTCTCGTAAGTGTGTCGATCGAAAAATTTTTTCCTACTCGCTAGATTAATAATGTTATGGTTCAACCGTTTCACGATTAAACGTTTTTTAACATGTTTTAAAGATATTTCTCATTATGAATTATTGATAGTATACGTTATACATAGTACATAATTATATTATACATTATTTTACTTACGTAGCTTAAATACGTTTAGATTATAAGAATAGACCTAATTGTAAACAATTAGTCGGGCAACAGGTAAACGGTATATGTATATACTTGAGGCATTTCTACGAAGGAGAAGGGCGCGTGTACGTTTCTCGGGGTCATTAATCGTGGCGGTAGTCCGCCGAGTGCACATTCGTGTGTATACCACGCTCCCCGAAGGTTCGGTTGTCGCGTTAACGGTTATTTCTTTCTGTGATACGAAGAAAGAGGATCGCCTTGACGAGCGCACGGTTGCTTCGTAGAGTGTGAAAGGCCAACTTAACGTTCCCGACAGTCGAAGAGGGAAATGTTTCCGGTACGACCGACACAGCTGTCATCGAATAACAGCCATCCTTTTTCCAGTGAAACGAAACGGTGATGCTGTACGAATCTTGGTGTATATCTCGCGTGTACGATCATTTTCGTGAATAAATAAAATCGGATTGTGAGAAAAGAAACGAATAAAAAGAATGGTTCGTAACAGTGATACAAATTGAATGATCAACCAGCGAAAGATTTACGCGCACGAGGATTTACAAAAAGAAAGGTACGTTTAAAAATATATATATCTTTATATCTTGTTATTTTTCTTCCCCGTGTATATATATTTCCGTTTTTAATACGTTTTATGTTATGTTTTGTCTTTTCGTACTTTTATTTCTAGTTCTTTTCAGTACACTCTGTATCTTGTAATAATTTCTATAAAAATCACGTTACTTGTGTGTTCCTTTGGTATTTTCCACCTTTTTGTATTATTATTGTGTCAGTGATTTATTTTGTATTTCTTTATGTTTATTTTCAGCCCTCTTTAATATGTTTTGTATTTAATAATTTTTCTACAACGTTCATTTTCTTCGTGTTCTTGGAACGTTTCTCAAACGATTTTTTTCAAACGGCATGCTACGAAATATATTTCTTACGTGTTTACTTATCTTTCGTATTAATCCTAATCGTGTAACGCAGGTGGTACGGTCTTAGTCGTAATCGAAATCGATACTGTTTAAAGACAGCATTAATTTCCATCCGCGATCTACCCTTGAAATTCGATAGTCCACTCGTACGTTAAGAATGCGATATACTATAACGTAGAATTAAGTTCATTGACAATCTCCTGCTGTCTCGAGGATAAGAAAGATAGTAGCCAATGTTGTTTCACGGAATTCAGGATTTAAGTAGTTACCCTTGAAAAGTTAATCCGAACGAGCAGTTTCCAGCGTAGCCAAATTCCTTGGGAACAGGTTAAAGCTAAAAATATTCGTTAGATTTCTTTTTTTTTTACAACCTTTCACATTCGAACGTGGTATGGGACTTAACATAGACCACCGTTTCGTTGGACTCTTGGATATTCCGCGTCTTATTTATCAAAATGAACCGAGCTCTGGACTATCTGATATACAACTCGACTGCGGATATTTATGCAAATTTATATTCTTATCAATACCACCAAAGCTCCACTTACTAATTATTCTAGCGTTTACAATCAACATGTATGAAATTTAAGACATTTTTTAACGTAAATCACGCTGACTAATATTAATCGATCCTGCTGCGTTCTTTGAAACATTTCGACGCGTAATCGTGTTTTTCAAAAAATTCTATGAAAGATGAGAAACATGATTTGTCATATTTTCCACTCGTGGCCTTCGTACATACTTTCCTATGCGTTTTTGAATCTTTGAATCTCCCATGAATGTATAAAAATTCGCGATCTATGGGCTACGATCTCGCAGAAAATCATAGGCAATTCGATTATTCGGTTTTCTAGCGAAGCTTCGAAAAACGTCGCGTTGCGTCGTGTCGTATCGTGTCGTGGAGAACCGGTAATGACGTGAAAGTGCATCCAGAAGCGAAGGAGCGATCTAACCAGCGGGTCTCCGTTCCCCTGGCAGTCTGCTTTCGTTCGACACAGTCTCCTTGGCTCGTAGTCGGCTCCGACTCGATCGAAGAAATTGTTCCTCGCCAGTCTCGACTATCGATCCGTTTATGCGATCGAACGTAAAAAAAGAAAAATTCCTTGCCAATTTTCGACTTTATTCGTCTGGGAAATCGAGTCCGAATTTCTCATGACAGCTGTCTATGATTATTCCCGCGCACCTGTGTTAGATAGCGCTGGCCGATATTTTGCATCGCGTTATTAACAGGCACGTTATGGAAGAAAATAACAATTAAAAAATTGATAGAAGAAAGTGAATTGTCTGAAATCTGTGTAGACCGACTATACGTGATAAAAATTAAAGAAACTAATAAAGGCGCAACGCGACAGTGTCAAGTGCGTTCTTTCGGATAAGATTTTCGGATATCGCGTAATTTTGCGCCAAGTGCACTAATTGCTTCGCTCGTGGTATTGCTAAAAGCGGTCGGCGGCGCGTCTCGAATACTCGTGTTTGTGTATACGTGCACGCGTATGTTTGTGTTTGTACGCGCGCGTGTTACGTCCTGTTGTAATTGCTGACTTTTTTTGCATAGGTATCAAGAAGCGAACGATATTGAACCGGAGCGAGAAGAGGACAAAGCGTGGAAGCGCAAGTACATGGAACTAATCTCGTCGGATAAAGGTTGTTGCCTCGCAAAGAACGGACGATTATCGGAGGTATTTGGTACAGTGCATAGAAACTAAGAGCGTAAATCGATATTCGGGGGATAGTCGGCAAAGGCTAACGAAACGAAACGAAATTCAGTTTTACGATGACGTTGGCGCGCCTTCACGCGGCAAATATACCGAAGAAACGTTGACGAAGCTGAAAGGAATCGTTTCTACGGCTGAAAGATGACCGTCGCGATGGAGCACAAGCGTAAGAGCTCGTGGGATTCGAAGGTGAGACGAATGTGGCGCACTTTCCCCCTGTACGCGCTTTCCTCATTACCATCTTACTCGAGTCTCGCAGTTAATTAACTAGCTGGTCCCCGTGTGAAATCGTACGCGAAAAGAAAACGTAAAATCGATGAGAAACGATGAACGGTCGACAAAAATGCACATTGTTTCGAACGAAAGTGTAACGCGGAACGATGTTTCCTCCCTGGTAGAAACTTTCGGAATGGCATTAACACGCTTTAAAATAGGAGACTGCAAACGCGATCCGCGAAGAAATCGTAAGCTAAAGCTACGTGAATTATTTTTGCGGTTACGCTGCACGTGCTCATTAACCGAATTACTTGCGCACGCTGCGGCAAACTGATAACTTGCGCAAACGGCCGAATCACCCTTGAGGCGGAACGACGAGGTGTAAAAAGGAACGAAAAGAACTTTTATCGCTGTTATTCTTCTATCGGGAAGACCGCGTTGCTAACGCCAGAACTATCGATCTTTAATACGTGGCAATATTTTAATACTAATATTTGATATTTAATATTTGATCGTAGATACGATATATATATTTACTTAGAATTAACTCTTAATGTTTATAGAAATCTTTTCCGGGTATACTATGTATTAAGCGAAAGATTTTATATAACGTGTGACATGGCATGATTATCGTTATTAGACTGGATTTTTATCATTATAATAATCATAATTTTTATAAATTCATATTTTTGTGAATATAGTTAAAAAAAAAAGAAGATGGAACTTTGACCGAAAACTCTTTTACCCAGCAAATATTATTAGAAACGTTATACCTTGGGTATTTTTCGTATTACGTGTATTTCGTGGAAATTTGCACTTTTAAAATTCATAAAATTTAAAATTCGTATAAATGCATAAAAATCCACGATCTAAAAAACGGTGTTTGGTTGGCTGGGTAATTTTTGTGTTAATATCGGAGAAGCGTCCTGCAATGCGTCGTTTCTCCGCAGACTCATCGACCTTGTTCTCCATTGACCCCGAATGATGCGGCGTATGATGCCGAATACCTACGCACTCGATGGAGAACTAGGTTGACTGAAACAAAGAACGACGTGTTAGCTGGGTTCGGTTGCCTTGGGTTAAACCGACATCTCCTCTCTTCTCGATATACCGTTATTTCGCTAGTAACACCCAATCTATCGATTGGTATTCCGCTCGAGTTGCACGAATGACATTTGTCACGTGCTGCGTGACGGTTTTCAGAGAATTCCCCATTAAAACCTACGCTTAACGCTCACTTTTAGTTACTTGACCCTTTCGAGGCTAATGGCACGATACGTCCCGTAGTAACTTCTAAACAAACTGCTGGATTCATTCTTAAAACTTTTCCGACATCGCCGATTCCGTGACAAATGGGAAAGAATTAAAAATTGTGTTGAGTCTATGTTTTTCAAATTTGGCTGAATCACAAGTGTCTGTGTTACCATTATATTAATGTTGCTTGTTTTCCTAATTTAAGTTGCTTCTCTATAACAGACAGAAGGCAAACTTGCCATGTTCTTTCCCCATAGCCTTCGAACGAAACAAATTTATTTTTGAAGCGAGTTTTATCATCGCATACAGGTCTTTTCGTATTGTTCTTGGTTCGTTGCTATAAAATAGACATTTGAAACTCCTGATGAGAGTGATTAATATAGAAGGGTTAATAGTACTTGGCGGGTCAATATCCAATAGACTCTATCGATATCGTAAAGTGGAAGAAGGCGGAGGTTACGAAAGGCGCCGGACCTTCCTCCCGCCCGGAGAAAACGAGAGAAAACGATTGTCGTTGGTAGATAAGAGTCGCTTTAAGGCGATAACGATTGCTCTGCATTTAACTATTGGTCTGTTATGGTTAGGTGCACGCACGTGCTCCGTGTACCGGCACACCGCTAACCGATTGTAATTTCAAGCAAGCAGAACTCGTTCCTAGATTCTTGCTCTTTTGGAAAGGTAGTCCGACGTTTGGAATAACGGTAATAACGGTCAAGAAAGTCACGAGGAACCGGGCGAGCCAATGAAACTTGGTAGATTCTTTCCGTGGGTCGATGACACCGTTTCTTTCTTTCTGCGACAGACAGTCGTTCGATTGACGTCTACCTTTATCTCGAATTTCAAGAAATTCGTACAACTACGCGTCAATCGTAAGAAAGTGATAGAAGAGTACGTAGTACCATCCATAACTTGTTGTCGCGTATTGTTCGTATTTTTATTGCACTTTCAACGTTATAATAGAAAAACTATGCAGATTCTATATAATAGAAAGACTATGCAGAAAGACTACTGCAGATTCTTTACCTTTTTGCGTGTCCGAGTTAAAAGAGCGAAACGAGAAATACACACGCATCGTTCGGGTTTCACGCTTATCTTTGATTTTGCAATAATTTGAAAGCGTCGGCTTGACCGACGCCAACGGCGAAAATCGATAAAGAAAAACCGATCTGACGATCTATTCTTACGGTTGGACGATTATCGTTCGACTCTATCCTAGCGGAACAAGAATGATCGAACTGACTTTCACGAAAACATCGCCAATGGAAAGCGCTTTTCTAACGTGCAACGTCAGCTCTTGATTTTTCTCGGTCTTAAAGTCATCGACCGTGTCCATTAACGGAAGCCTTCTCAACTAGTTCGAGCGCATTTTAATCTCCTCGACCGATCTCTCTGGGCCTCGTCGTTTACCGACACTGAATTCTACTTTCCACACCTGATGCGCTCAAATTTCAATTGACCATTCTCGCCGCTAAGCATTCGATTAACCGGATGGCGAAATCATCGACAGCGATACATATCGAACAATTTGATATCTAAGTGTGGGAAATTCGTATAAAACGATACTCTTTAGATCGTTTTGGATCTGCGTAACTTCTTACGCGAAACAAATTTTCCAATTATAATTGTATTTGCTAGATACCTTCGCGATGAACATTTGTCCTTAATTTTGTAATGTAAAATACATCTTATCAGAAATGAGCAAATACTCGTAGACGGTAGTACACGCCTTCGGCACAATAAGATATAGAATTAAAATTCGTAAATTGACATCGATACGGTGTCTGTTCCAATACTCCAATTATATCGAACTTCCAATGAGTTTATGCCAGTTATCCTTCTTTTAATCTTTCTCGTTGTTTCGTCGCGGATCATGGGTTGCCTTTCGTCAGAAGTTGCCGTTCCTTTAGCGAGAAAAGATCGAGTCTCTTGACCTTTTCGCTGTATTGCATCGCCGAGGAAAGAATTACTTTTACCAACCAACAGCGAACGCGTCCGCTAGAGAATTTTCGTTTGCCACGGTATAATTTTACAACCTCGTATCTTCCATGATTGATCGTGTTCGATTAGCACAAAAGGTATAAGCCTTATTGCGAAACGTTGCTTTATTAAATGAGCGTTTCCTACGAAAACTCTGATCGAAGGCTATTATCGAATTAGGTTCGAAGAATACAAAGGTTCCGTGCTCAAACTTTCATTCGACTTTCGTAATATCTCTGCGCGCCATTGTTCGCCAAATACACCCCTCGATTGCTGTTTCTTACGTAACACGCGAACAAAATCCCCATTTGCTTCGAACGCCGCCAGATGTATTTATTCGCTTCTGCCGATCGTTCCAATCTGTGAGTCGCAGTTTCCTTAGAAATAATCGAGACGAGAGGATGGTTTTTACGCAATCGGACGTAGGCGCGACGAAAGAGAAGGAAAACTCAAAAGTTTGGTATTCGATTTGCGAGGGAAGGGAACACGTTTGGCTTTCAGACTACGCTGGAATTCGCTCACACTACGTTGCAGTATGAGTGCAACTAACGCTGTAAGCGTTAAAATGCCTTAGTCGATTTGGGACAGAAGTACACGAGTGTTGTTAACATCTGTAGTTTAAAGTTTCCTTTCAATAAATGCTATTCTATTGTACATATTGTAAAATGTTCTATCTAGCATTCTGTCGTGTTTCCAGATACGTTCTTTACTTTTCAATCCTTTAGAGACGGTCGTTAATCGCGAAACACGGTTACCGTGAATGGGCGACGTCATTTATTGATAACTGCATTAGTCTTGTCATTTTTCTACGTTTGGGGAGACGGTTAATGGAACTGTAGGATTACTCAAACATTTAGGTAAATATATACGTGTCGTACAGGCTGTTACAGAACAATAATTAAATTTTTTTTAATCTAACGAGAAAAAGACAGTCAGTCACGCACGATAAAACTTTAGTTTCGCTCCGTTTCAAGATGATCGAGTAAGACATTGTAAGGAGAGCAGTTTGGTATTTGTGCGGTGATCGGAGCGCGTCGAAAGGAGCATCGAAACTTGGCATCGGCAGAAAAGGTACGATTCTCCGGTTCTTTGGTACGGAGCGTGTGCCAAGCGTAACATTTGAACGAGGGCGTAGGCCCGTTTGTGGCGCGCCGAGCATTCGCGCGAGTGCACGCGAACCGCGCTTGTGTTGGTGACGAATGTGCACGCGCATCGGTGGCGGGACGATTACACGGCCGTTTACACAGTTAGCGCGCACGTCACAGAAGATAAGCTCATTGCTCCCGACTATGAATGTGGATTGTTCGACCGATGATCGTACATTGTGCACAATACGCGTCAGTCACGAAAACCTACGCTTTTACTATGAATAATAAATAAATAGTAACAAATAAGGGATATAGTAAAAGCGTTAGCTCTATGAATTCTATGGGCACATCGAGACACATATTGTTAAAAAGTAATACGATCTTTTATTAAGAAAAGGAAGTCGAAAGATATGAAATATAATGCGTTACAGAAATTATATACGTAAAGTTGTTATACGTGAAAATATTCGTAAAAGTAGTAGACCTAACATTAATTACGATAATTAAGATAGTTATTAATATCGCGTAGATGGCCTAAATAAGCGGCGATGATGTTCTGCTATGTCAATGACGTTGAACAAATTAGAGATTTTGTAACTTGTAGCGTAATTTTATACCAAGATTCTTAAATCTTACAGTTGAATGTTTTAATTCATTTCATTCCTTTTAGAAATGTATTAATAATCCTGTTGGTATTAAAGTATAAATAATTTTGCGGATGCAAATTTTTAATTTCTTTAATAAGATAGATACAACGTCCGATAGGTAGACTTTCGTGACTGACTCTGTAGCGTGTAAAGACTATATCGTGTATCGTATACTTGTACGATAGATAGTTGAATGCACGCGCAAAATCGCACGCAACTGGGATCTGACCGAGTGCATGAAACGCGGTTACATAACGCTTAATAATATTTCGATAATTAGCACGATGATTACCCTGCCATTTCCACCGTGACATGCTTACTAGCGTCTTAAATTACTAGATGTAAAAATTAGTCCGATGCATTAGTAGATAAAGGAATTTCTGCTAGATTCTACATATAAGTATCTGTTTGATCATATTCATAGAGACACGATCCTTCGTACACATCCTCGCTCTAATTACATCGTATCTGGAAGAATTAAAATCGATCAACTTGAAATTAAATCGTTATATTTTAGTTTCATAATTGTAGAAATATCTAGATGAAGATCGTCCCAACTGACAGGTTAAGCGACGTTCATTATCTCTAATTAACACGATAAAAATCGCTTCGGTAGGAATTCTTTCGCGTAGTCCGTAAGCGGAAGTAGGAGAATTGTTAATGCGAATCGTGCCTCGCCAAGAAATCTTAGTAATCCCTGCTCTGTCGTGTCTAATCCAATCTAGCGAGAGAAGAAAGGAGGGGTACGATGAATTCCCAACGTTTCTCTAAGCGAGAAAAGCAGTACCAGCGACATACATCTTAAAATTTTAACTCTTTGCATTCGGAATGCAATTTATTTTGGTAGAAATTTTTTGGGGCGTAAATACAAGATGTATTATAAAATGATGGGACCCATTTCTGGCATGGACAGGATGCAGGAAAAGCAATGAAAAAGATTCATATGCACGCGTGTCCCGCGTATGATCTTGTTTCAAATTTATAGCCATTTTTGAATTTCAACGATCCGCAATTGCTCGCCTTCGTAGAAAGTGCTCGAGATATCCTCGGTCTCCATGCAAATTTCCAGTCGTATCAAAGAATTCCGCGACTTTTTTATTCCTTTAATCTGTATATTCTCGGAGTGGGTCTCGTATCATAACATATCATGCTACACCTTGCATATCTAATTTATAAAGTTATTATACATGCTACGCTTGTCGAGTAATAAAATAGTTTTCCAAGGTTTGGCAGTTACAGACGTCAGTTGCACGTTGGTTCTTAAAAATCAAAATACTCGTCACGAGCAGCTATGATGATTGTTAGACGGGAAGAACTTTTAGTACGTCGTTCGACAGTTATCGTGGAAGCTTAAAATCTAAAATTTCCTCTTCTTTCTTAGTCGACGAAAAGGAACGTTAAAAATTCCCCGAGTACACAGGGTTAATCGAGCTTTCTCTCATAACCTTCTTTATCTTTCTTCACGCTAGCAGCGACGAATCGACCTTTCTTTTTCAGATATCCGTAAGCACGGTAAGCACGAGAAGATTCAGTCGTGCAGGAACCCCGAGTTCGATCCTGTCGTCGGACAGTGACATTCGATTTACGAGGAAGCTCGGTGGACAGTATCGTTGCGGATGCTGCGTGTTAGCCGCGTTCTTGCTTTTCCTCCTCTTCTCTGGAGTCTCCATATATCTTGGCTGTAAGTATAACACTCGAGTTTCGCGCTATTTAAAATAGGAAAGTAAAATAGGAAGTCCGTATCAAATTGCTGGAAATGGTGTGTTTGCCTAAATTTAAATGTGCTCAGCCAATACTCGTGAAATTTTATTCTGTCGTTAATTATGAACCAGACTGAAGAAGAAGATTAAATATATAATATGTATAATAATTCTCCGTCAGCATTTTTCGTCTATCTCTTATATTATATCTTCGATTAAAATATATGCGATGCGTAACATAAATCTTGTTGTCGGCTGTCGTGATTATTGATGCTTTTCAAGATTATGTCGTTTCTTTTGCTAATTTATGCTGTGTTTCGTAAATATGCCGGCCTAGGGGCTTAATAATTCCTAGTTGCTGTTTGTCAAGCACAGAAGGTGCAGCACGAGCGAGTACGAAGATCGCTCAGCCAAGGAATTCGAAGTGCGCGGAAGGTTTCGTTCGTACGCTTTCTCCGCGGACTTATACGCGATACGACCGATGCCGTAAATGAAATTACTGCACGGTTAACCGACGCTCTGGTGGACGTGAAACTACTTGGAAATGCATGACGCTTGTTTCGCAAGACGGACGAACTCTTCACGGTGTACGAACATTTTGTCAAGCGTAAAGTGTGATCGTCTCTCCTCGTTTGCAAGAACTTGCGTACGTTCCGCTTTACGGATACGTGTACTTCACCTTGAAATTGCTTTCGATCGTACGATGAAGAAGCAAACGAAGCGTAGCATGCGTCAGAGAAGAGTCTTCGTCTAATTGATGCAGATTCGTTGTTAATATTCATACGTAGATAACGGTGAATCCTGATGAAGGGAAGGGTTGGCGGTAGAACAGGTGGATTTAAAGGTTCAAGTTATAGTATTTTACGCGACAGATGGTCTCTGAAGTGGCGAAATTTCTTGAATGTTTAAGCGTTTGAATAGCTGCCTTGGTACAGAGAAATAATATACATTGGCTTAGTGGGAACTGCGTGCGAATACTTGTCATGGAAAACTTTTATGTTCACATTGTACGTGTTATGTGAAAGGTTTTCAAATTTTGTTAGCATTGTAACGCGACACGACTGTCTGGAAATGTATATAGAAATTATATAATATTCATTACAACATATATGTATTTAGTAGAGAGTTAATACGCAGCACGAATAATCGTGCAAATACCGATTTATTACTTTTTTATTTTCAATTGTTAACTTTACCATTATCTGGTATAGATCCAAAATTCCGATCGATCTGCTACGCTTCCCTTATAATCCGATTATACTATCGTGTTTCGTACGAACCCAGCAGATGTTCTAATGCCTATGAGCAGGTGTACCTGGCTGTATCTTGTTGAGGAATCGTTGCTACGATCTGGACGTGCGTATCCTTTGGTAACCGAAGAAAACCGAACAAAAAGAGGAAGAGGATGATGCGGCCAGAGCCCATTGAGGTCTTTCAGCGTGCAAACATAACGGTCCGACCGAGTTACCGAGAAAATACGTTTACGTACACAGATCGAATCTTTTATTCTCGAACGATCTACGTATCCTTCGATGAAGTTACTAGAATTCTCGGACGGGAACCGATTTACGAGAAAGGAAAGCGAATACAGTCGTGACGAAGCATAAAGTCTGCGCTCTATAATTCTTGTAGTATACGGGCAAAGAGAGGCAAAGGTCGAAGAAGATGCACGATCGCGTGGAGGTCCAGCAAAGAGGCCTTGAAAGTAGCGAAGCTAACGGTCTGACCGAGTTGTCGAGCCGTCCTGCCTGTCACCCCTCCAACATTCGACCTCAAAGGGGGGATCCGTGTCCTTGAATCATTTCGATGCTTCATCATACTAACCGAATTCTCCTTTCGAAAGTATTTCGCGTTCAAGGAATCGCGAAACGACGTGGCACAGACTGTCAAACTCATCCAGTGATTCACGAAATTATTCGAACACTTCTTTACCATAGCAAACTTTTATCGTACATATGTGTTATAAATATCTTATAGCTTCTATATGCAGTTCCAGATTGGTTGCAAAAGTTATCAATTCGATCCTGATAGTCGTGTGTCGTTGCGGTATCGACGAAATTTCAAAAAATTTCGTACAACCTAATACATGCGTAAAAATCGTCCATGGTAAGCGTTAGAATACTCTCGTACGTCATTGTATTATACTGGAAATCTGTTTCTGAGTATAATGAAAACGATGTTATTGCTGTCGACGTTGCTTGCGCGATAGAGCCACAAGCCGCAGAAGATCGCTCGCTTGCCGCAAGAAATTGTATCGCGGAGCGAAAAAATAATCTCTGTGGAGTAAAAATAATCGACCAAAGGCACGGTGAAAGGTGAGCCTCCAGCCGTGTTGCTGTTGGTGCCCGATTGCCCTCGATACTTTAGTTTATGTTTACGGTATCGGTCGAATATTAACTAGGAAAAATTGATAGCGGTTTTTAATATAAAAGAACGGCTGACGCCGCGATTGTACAGACACGTGTCATTACTATCACGTTCGAGAGAACGTGTTGTTTCAAGATGGAGTATTAGAAAGTATCATTTAGCAATCTGATGGTCGCAAGATGGAAATCGGCCGATTATCCCGGAGTGAAATCTGTTTATTTCCCTTTTCCCGCGCCCTCGGGTAACTGCCAATTACGGTAAATGGAATCGATCGATAATTGACGACATTGTAGATAACAGCCGGTTTTCGTTTCATTCTTAAGGACAGCGCCGTGACATCGATTGATCGCTGTCCTGTACATCGCAATGTAAATTACAGATATTTGTGGGAAGCTGCAAGGTTCCACATGTAAAGTTACGCATAATATAATTGTGCTCCATCGTTCAAGAGTATCTTATTTTTAATAAGATGCATTTCAATTATAAAATTACCATCATCGTTTAAATTCGAAAATTTGGAAACTCGAAGGTCCAAAGTCAAAATATTTGGAAATACGATGCAAGTTGAAGTAATTGTTTGACTTTGCGATATCATTCGGTAGCGTTTAATCTATGTGTTTTCAGACACGTTCCTAACATCGGATCCCCCGGGTGATCAGATTTTCTTGGCGACATTCCGAGTAATCGAAGGTGATTCCTTCGTTTCGGAATTGGCGGACCCCTCTACCGAAGCCTTTCGAATACGAGCACGAGAGTATCGCGATCGACTTAATCTTATCTTCCGCCGCAGCTGGCTGAGAATCTCTTTCCTCGCTGTGGAGATATTGGCGCTCGATGGGTAAGCATACTTGCGGATGATCGTGGGTTTACATGTTTCAAACACCGAAACGGTAATTTAACCTTCTATTAAAATTACTATTAAAAACTGAACTCACGAAGGAAAGTTTAATTCAAAAAATTTCTCTGCGAACAAGAATACATAAAACTATCGGTTTGCGATGATCAAGGAAGATTAGTCTTTATCATTTATACGCCAGTTTATTAATTTAGACGCGATATCTTTAAAACAAATGCGTGGTTGAGTACTCGAACGAGTAATTACCAAGAGAAATTCACTTTTCGAATGATATCATAGGTCCATTAAAATTGATATGTTTCTATCGAAAAGGAAATTGGAATTCGAAGAAAGTCGCTGATTTGCTCGATTCCTTATCGTTATTTTCATAGAGAAACATCGAAAGCCGAGTTATCTTCCCTGAAATTTTACCGATCTCACGAGCAGGAGAAACCCAACTATCTTCAAACTTTCTCTTGACTTCACACTATCCATATTTTTCTAACCGGCAACCATTTGTCGCAAATAAACTGTACAGATCCGAAGGTGAGAATTTGGCGGTACATTTCGAGATTCGATTCGATCCACGATACCAGACAATCAGCACTGCCGATGTCGTGGAAATTCTTACGCGGGAGATCGATTCTACAACCTCGAAATATTTAACAAATCTAACGATCGACTCGCAGAGCCTCGAAGTTCAAGAGAGCTTGACAGCTCTAAACG
The DNA here is from genome assembly GCF_905332965.1 of Bombus pascuorum. Lineage (NCBI taxonomy): Eukaryota > Metazoa > Arthropoda > Insecta > Hymenoptera > Apidae > Bombus > Bombus pascuorum. The sequence continues at coordinate 12,086,630 of NC_083497.1, read as the reverse complement.
CTCAAGTCGCTCAACAAACGACAGTTTCGACACCACCACCAACCACCACACCACCGCCTCCTAGAAGATGCACCAGCTTGGATTTATCTTACTGCAAACATCTCCCATACAACGTTACTTCGTATCCGAATATATTGGGACACCGTTCATTGGCTGACGTGGAGGAGGACGTGATCGCTTTCAGGTGAATATCAAGTCGCGATCTCCGAGTAAAATTTCCCAAATAGAGCAAATATGGCAGAGGCGATGCATCGTTGATCTCTTAAAGATGAGACAAGTAGATGACAGTTACATAAATTTAATTAGATTTAGTTAAGTTAAATTGTCTGAAATGATGTCATTAATACGTAAAATGGAAAAGGCTTTTTTAGAATTCGAAAAAGTAGAAATAATATATCTATTCTTCCGATATTTCATTCTTAATCTATTTCTTATTTTACTAAAAGAAAGTCGAAGTAATGGAGAAATTCTGGTGATCCAGTGTGCGACAATCACTTTACTCGATCGTTGTTAATACAAATTTTCTGTCACAGGGAGCTAGTGGATGCGGAATGTTACCGATTAGCGTACGACTTTGTGTGCCAAGTATTGCAACCAGCCTGCGTATCGAACCAACCGGAAGACCTGCTACAGCTGCCATGTAGAAGTTTCTGCAGAGAATTCTGGAGCGGATGCGGCAGCCGACTTCCGGACAGAATTAAACGCCTACTGGATTGTTCGAATTTCCCGGAGTACGCGGACCAAGGTGGTTGCAGAGCAAAGCCAGGTGAACGATCGTAACCTTTTGCTTGCCAAGCAACGCGGAAATCATCAAGTGTCACGGACCCTTGTAATTACCGCATAATCGTTATCGTAGGATGCGTGCAAGCGCTTCAAGCGAAAGCATTGTCACCGAGAATTTGCGACGGCGTGATCGATTGCCCTGACCTTTCCGACGAGAAAAATTGCGCTTATTGTCGCGACGGTCATATGCATTGCGGTGTAGGTAGAACTTGCATTCCACGTAGCAAGAGATGCGATGGAAAAGCGGACTGCGCCAACGGCAGCGACGAAAAAGATTGTCGTATGTATGATCAGTGGAAGCGGCGTAGAGAGGTCGTAAAATCGGGCCGAAGTTAAAGTTTATGAGATTCGAGAACCGACTCAACTGGTTGATAACGTTGGCGGAACATAAGAATTTCTTATGCTATTCGCGTAATCAAATACTCGCGTGCACGGTTTAACAACGATCGATAATAAGGTGCTAAAGGGTACATCTTTATAATTTGTTCTCTTGAAATGCTAATGCACGTCGATAGCTAAATATATCTTAATTTTGAGATACAAGTAACTTTACACGCGCTCATACATATATACAAATACTTATTTTCTATGTGTGATTCGTTAAAAGAACTAGAGAAATAAATGTTAAAGAGTTAAAGAGAAATATTTTTTATGTATCGTGTAAAGATCATGTACAAGATCGTAAGACTGATAGCTGCGTGCCGTTCACAGTCGAAAGGCGAGAATTTAATAAATAATAAAATATACGTGATTCATTAATAATTCCGACATTTGTAATTCGATAAAAATCTTACTATCACTCATTGACGACAGCCTCGTTTTTTACGACCTCGCCGTGTATATCGTTTCCACATATAACATCGTTCAGCGTCATGCATCGTATACTCGTTCTTGACACCGTATATTCTCCAGTATCCCTAGCACCAAGTATTCGATCCGTGAAATCACAACCTTCGGATACACCGTTTGCCGCAAAGTATAACAGCGAAGGGTACGTGGTGTTCAACGAGAAGGGTACTATCGGAAAGCTTTGCACCGCAAATCTGAACGCGACACTGCCAGGAACGGAAATGGAAACCGTTCTTCAAACTGCCGCCAGCTCTCTGTGCAGTTTACTGACTTACACGTGAGTATAATACCCCGTGCTTTGTCTTTTGCGATGTACACAAGCGAGCTGTAATTTGAGACGCTGGAACCAGAAAGATGTGAGTGACATTTTTCTGATATCGAGCGAAATGTGTTAAGAAATTTAATTTAATTTAATCGAAGTCTCTTACTTTTCACAGAGGGGTAAAGTCCGTAGAAGTTCGAATCGACGACGAAGAGGATGTTCAATACGTACATATGGAGGATCCGTCGGCAACAGAGATTACGTTTGTTAGAGCACCCTGTCCGAGCAAGGAAGTCATGTACGTCCGATGCTCTGAATTGGGTACGTTGTAAGAGCTGTTATTTTCCTCAAGTTCACGCTAATGTATACGATATAACTTACGTTTAGAGTGCGGTGTACAATCTCTACACGCAAAGAGCGGTAGCCGAGGACTTAATAAAATGGCCGAGCCAGGAGATTGGCCTTGGCACGTGGCTCTGTTCAAGGAAGATGTACACGTATGCGATGCTACGCTCGTGGCGGAAAATTGGTTGATTACAACGGCGTCCTGTTTTCAAGGGTACGTTCCACTATTCCTGCATACTTCGTTAAAAAGTTGAAGTATTTGTAACGTTATAATCGACTATTTGATTTTCAATGGCTCGCTGGAAATACAAGGGATGATCTCTTGCGAGAGAGGCTGCGAAACAAGTTACGGTTTTATTCAAAACTTTTTTAATTCGTGTTTGATATAAAGATTTATAAAATAGTTTAAAAAATATGCCCTTCTTCTTAACTGCGTTACATTAAGATATGCTAGAATCTAGAAAATTGTACTTCTTTCTCATATGTTCGTCCAGGATATTCATACGAAGGCGGAGTTATTTGATTATGCGAATAACGCGTGTCATTATTAATCCAGATAACCAAAATTCTACTATAGCAACCTGTCAATAGTTTCTTCTTATATAATAACTCGGTTACAGTCAGCCAAAGGCAGAATGGTCCGCAAGAATGGGTACTGTGCGCCTCTCGAGCACGTCGCCGTGGCAACAAGAACGTAGAATCGTGGGTATGATCAAATCGCCGGTAGAAGGGAGTACGACTGTCCTATTGAAACTCGATCGACCTGTCACCATGTTTTCGGATTTCGTAAGACCCGTATGTTTGCCTTCGAGTCAGGATCCACCAATGAATGCTACTCATTGCAACACCCTTGGATGGGCTAGAAATCGTGAGTAATCAATAGCGTGATGCACGGGATTCTTGCAATCGAACAATGTACATCGGTGCAACAAGGTCGCGTTATTTATTTCTTCGATGGGTTACATAAGAATGCGTAATTATGCGTACCGCTTATTTGCCTCATTCGTTGCGTCGACCTTACAATCAGAGGGATGCGAATGTGAGATACTGGTTGCACATTATCGTTGACAAGATCTTCTTGATTTTAGCTCAAAGTGTTATGTAGATACTATTACCTTATAAATATGTAATTACCTTTTTATGGTACTGATTTATTGTCTCGATATGATGAAAAGCAGCTGTTCGTTATTGTATAACCCTTGTATAACGAAACCAGTAGACACGCTGAAGCTCCATTTGGATAAAATTGATATTCGCCAGACTAACGCTTCAAAAGTGTCATAATAGATATATTTTTGATTGTTTGCAAAATTGTATTCATCTGTTTAAGTTTATATATTCTTAGAAGGCTTAATCTTAATTTCTGATTTATTATAAATTCTCTTTCCCATTTATCAATAGTCAGTAATTGTAAACAACATTAAACTGTAACTGACATTGATATCAAGAAATTAACGATACAATAATCATCTGTTTTTCATGCTCTCGACGTATTATTTCACTGCTTGCTTCTTAGTGAATTAACAACATCAGAAATTGCGAAAGCTTGGTATTAAGGAAAGAGAAAACATAATACATTTAACGTTTCTCTGTTTCTTAAAAAAAACATCTTCTTTGATTAGGAGATCTACTACAAAGGGTACAGCTTAAGCACAGCGCGATGGAACAATGCGAAAACATCAGTATCGCGTCCGTGAATAGCGTCTGCACAGAACCGGCCTATTCTACTGACGATTGTAACGTAAGTGAGCCACAGCACATATACAAAAGACTCGTTTACCTTTGTTTCTCGTATGACGTGATCTTTCGGTGTTCATACACTGTCGGGAATATCTAATTACTGTTTATTGTACACAGGAAGAAGAGGTCGCCGGGAGTCCTATGTTATGTCTTCAGCCGGATGATCGTAGATGGGCGCTAACGGGTGTCGGAAGTTGGCGAATAGCTTGCTCGAAAGCTGGTGTCGAAAGGCCACGATTATACGATAAAATTTCCTCGAATATCGCTTGGATAAAATCTACGATAGAATAGATTATTTCCTAAAATAGTATTTAACAAATCAATATGAACTGACTGGGACTGAAATTGATATTACAATATACATACGCGATGTAGAATTATTTCATCAAATTTTCCTATCATATCTAACAGACTGTAAAATACGTATTGTAAATTAGCGCGTTAGGACGTATCATGTTATCGTGGGATACATTTCTCGTCTCTATTGTATAGTTTCGTCAAAGATTCGTTGTTGTATCCACTGTTCGTAAAATATCTACATGTGTGTTACAGCGTTGTAAAGAAAACTATTTCAGTAAAGTATAAGTAGTCGAAAAACGAATAACACGAAAAATTCCTTTTCTCCGATAGATTTGCGTTCGCAGTACTCGGAAGGTACATTTTTCTGTTTAATTACATTTTCCATCGTTGTTATTATTATATAAGACGGTTTGCCTGAAGCTCGCATTTGTCGCGGATCGTCGATGGTGAATATGCATGGGTGATATGTAATGTTTCTATATCTATCTCCGGTGGTGTCACGAAGGAACTTGTGCGCAGAGTCAAGATAGGAGTAGTGGGAGATTTTAAGTAGAGTTGCTATATAAATGCACTTCAGTTGCATGGCAGACATTGGTCCAGTGAATACGTTGTTACGACGCGCGATAGCGTGTAGACAGATTGGAATTAACCGGCTCGGTGGCATTAGAAATATGGTAAGGAAATCGCAATTGTTAACAAAACGGTTCTCCCAGCGCATTTGCTTCTGACAGGGAAATAACATTATATAACCTACAAAGGCATTCTCTACCTAAGGTTTCAGAGGGTGTCGCATTTCAAACGAGTTACGAATCACGTTGCAATTGGACACTTTTATTTTTATACTTTTATTTTATTTTTATAAACATATACTGAAACAATACGTTTGGGGCAATTAACTGCGCTCGTTATCAGTACTTTTCTATCGCGACATCTAATATCAGATTGTAGTACTACTGTTAAATTGCAAATAAAATGTAAATCATTCTATTTATATTTTAAGTTTGAAAAACGAGTCAATCGTTGAGTCGTTGATTCAAGTGACTGATGTTTTATCATAATTGAGTCCTTTGCGAGAATCGTTGTTTGCTAAGGAATCGAAGAAAACGTTGGAACCTTCGGACCTGGCAAAAATCGAAGAGGTAGTCGATCACCCGGTCAATTTATTCCGGATTTGGCAAAATGAGGCACGCAGATACAACGCAACACTTGTGAACGTTTGCTGTTTGTCTACTACTTCGAAGTTAGTATTGACTATTTCGATCATTCCTTGATCATTCCTTTTTCCAAATTGTATCAGTATAGTCGTGATAGCTATATCTCGATATAATGCTACCGATATTTTAAAATATTTTGATCAAGTACGTCGCACAAAATCTTCAATGAAACTTTTTTATTTTAGAGATTGTAAGGTGTCTGCTAGGAACGTCGTTCTACGAGATTTCGATAACGATGGTTTTGTAATTGTAACGGACAGTAGGAGTAAAAAAGTCGATAATATAGTAAGCCTATTAACGAAAATTTTGCAGTTTCGCATCGATCATATCGCATCAAAGGTGTAGCGATCTTTTTCTCATCATTGATTGAATTTTATCGTTTCAGAACAATGTTCCGTACGTTTCCATGTGCTTCGTATGGTATCACGTAAACGAACAGCAGCAAAAAATCATGAAACAAGTGAGCAAAAATCGACTGTCGTCGTCTCCTTTTCGTCGTACTTATCATTTTAATTAAAGCATTATGATCGTCATTCTTTTTTATTATCATATAAATATATATTTAAGCTACGGCGGGAAGAACGATATGCGCCTTGTGAAAATGGATAATTAGATAGTCATGTGAAACTATTCCATAGCATGTACTAACGTATTGTTTACTGGAAAATATTATCTTCGCATGTTCAGCATTATTTCCTGAAAATATGTTTACGTGTAAAATACAAAGATAACGTTTTATATTTACTGCGGTGTTTATATTCGTATGCATCGATCGTCTGGCATCGATCGTGCGTTTTGTAATTAGGTTTTTTATGATTTATGGATTTTTATGCATTTACGGAAAAACGCAACCTTTTAGAATATTTAACTTAAATTTGGAATACTTTTCCAAAATATGTTTAACATTGAAAGAAATCTTCGCGCAGATTCCAGTTTTTTAATTACCTTCGTAAAACCGAGAATTTGCATAAATATTTGCAGATTATTTATAATGAGTGATGCGATTGATTTTGTAGGTGAGAATAGAAGGTACCATGAAGAGATTAGAGAGAAAAAGTTTCGAGCATCTCTACGAAAAAGAGCCTCTGTTTTGCAGGATACGATCCCATATATGCAATCAAGGATGCCAAGTCAATTGGGAAGAACTCAAGCAAAAACACGATGAAGTATTAGACTCGCATCGTAGAGGGGAAAATAATTTACCGATGCCGGATCACTTGTAAGTTTATCTCAATTGCACTAATACACAAGTTGATAAGGAACATTCAATATTTAAAATGTTCTTCCAGCGTTGGATATAAACTGTTTCCGACGATGATGGAATTTTATTTCGGGCGGGATTATTTTATAGCCGATCGTCTTTTATATCAGAAAAGTGCATCGGACGATTCCTGGGAGTATCATCATATAGCTGCATAATACATTAAATCGATGACAATCACGATCTTTTTCTATATATTTTGTAATAAGATTTTAAAGCAATTATTTCAAACATTATGAAGTATTATTTCTAAAACCCAATCGCCATATATCCGATCCTTTTTCGACCAATTTCCACCGATTATCGAACGATCGTAACCGAGAAATGAACGAGGAATGAATTGCCCGTAGTCTACAAGGGTTTGGTATACGATGTATAAAAGCGTAATGTACGTAAGCGCAATAAAGAATAAAAGTAGAAGGAAGAACAAATAAGATAAATATATCTCTGTTAATTTTCTATATAACCATAATGTAACCGTAAAATCAAAAATCAACGAAACGAATGTAAGTACTTGTGGCGTTTTTCTCTTGTGATTTTCATATATGTACCGTTAACAGAGTCCGAAGCGGAGAATTGTGCATGATACCGATGCATTTAGGCGCGCATTTCAAATTCAAATCCGTTGAGGAGCTACAACATGGCGCTTGCTCTGATTATAATATTCCTGAAACCAAAACCGATGTATTGGACTGACACAGATCACGTGACATGCGCATAGAATCGTACGCGCAACAAGCGGGTGAACAGTTAGACACCTATCGGCTGGAAGCAGATTTTGTGGCGCTGCATGCATGCCTTGACCAGACTAAACGATCTCATACTCATGAGACATGACACTCCAATACCTGATACTCAACGTATAAAGCGTATCTACGACCTATAATATGAGCAGTGTTCAGCGGGTCGAGAACACGCTCGGTACTCCGTGAAGAGTTTGAAAAATGCCTGAGCGTGCGACCGTTTCTGATCGTATATCTAAAACAGTCTATCTTTTACTCGAAGATGGTTCTGTCTTCGCGGGAAGACATTTCGGCGCGGAAAAACCGGTCGATGGTGAAATAGGTGAGTGTCGGAACACGTGCTCGTCCATTGTGTTGAATATGTAACACGTGCACGATTATTGTAACGATCACTTCGACTGTCGTCGTCTCCCTTTCGTCGTACTTCTCATTTTAATTAAAGCATTATGATGGTTATTCCTTTTTACTACCATATGATTATGTTTTCACGCTTCGACGGGAAGAACGATATGCGCCTTGTGAAAATGGATGATTAAAGAGCCACGTGGGACTATTCCATAGCATGTACTAGCTTATCGTTTACTGGAGAATATTATCTTTGCATGTTCGGCATTAGTTCTGGAAGAATTCATACAGAAAATATGTTTACGCATAGAATATAAAGAATACAACGTTGTTTATATTTCCTGCGGTGTTTATATTCGTATACGTTCTAAAAATTCAAGTTTCATTCTATTAGAATTTGTGTGAGTTCATTTCGTACGATTTATATTCAGTTCCTTTTCTAAATATATTCGGCGATTTAAATTCATAGTCGTGTATGTTTAGATTGGATTTTCGTATTTCGGTAGATCAAATCGAAGATAAAAGCGCTGTCTCCAATTACAAGGTTCTTTTCGTCTGATGTTCATATAGTTAGGAGATTACGGTTAGAGCTTACGAGGAACATTGTATACGTAACGTGTACTGTCCGCACTGATACATGTTTTACAGTGTTTCAGACTGGTATGGTGGGTTACCCAGAATCACTCACAGATCCTTCTTACCACGCTCAAATTTTAGTGCTGACATATCCGATAATTGGAAATTATGGAGTATTCGGCGACGAGGTGGACAACCATAAAATACCATAGTAAGAAGTTCGAAAGCAATAGCAGCTACTTAGTAGCTAGAGCAAAAAATTTCGTTGGGAAATACATTCGTAGAAATCTGTTTACCTTTCGCGATATACTTTGATCTTTCTTCGATACTCAGTTTGCTATTACAAATATCTAAAAATAGATAAGTTTTTTAACATCGATGATCGTAACAAACATGTTTTCCATTACAGTTGGTTCGAATCTCATCGAATTTGGGCGGCTGCTTTGGTGGTCGGTGAGATATGCGAAACACCGAGCCATTGGCGGCAAACCAAGACGCTGTCCAAATGGATGAAGGAACAAAATATACCAGGAATATACGAAATCGATACGAGAGCTCTGACAAAGATTATTCGCGAGAAAGGCACTATATTAGGTAGAATCGTGTTCGATCCACCAGTTTCTAATCCCGTTGCTTCCTTGATTCCTCCGATAGCGGACCCGAACGGCAGACATCTCGTCGCGGAAGTGGTCCAGGTACGCAACAGGATTCATCCCCCCGAATTCGACGCTTTATCTCATTTCGTCATTTTTTATTTTAACGTACAAACTTTTTTTCTATTTTTAATTTAAACGCGTATTCTAGTTTAGAATTTTTTAAAAATTGAAAATCGATATTGTGTCAGTTATATGATACTTGATACGATCTCGATCATTTTTGATGTGTGTAATTTTCAATGTACTTAAAAAAAAAAAAAAAAAAACTATGATATCTAATACGAACCATTTGAGATAAGGTATCGCATGCTGTTCAGACACCAAAGGATTAAAACTTCAAAGCTACTCTGAGCCTTTGGTCTTGCGTTCAAATTGATTATCGATCATTGAATTTCAGCCTGTACAAAGGACATACAATTCCGCTGGTTATCCTCGCATATGCGTAATAGACTGCGGTCTAAAGTACAATCAATTGAGATGCTTGATTAGTCGAGGTGCTCGCGTAGACGTTGTGCCTTGGAATTACGATTTAAGCAATGCCACTTACGACGGCTTGTTCCTTAGCAATGGACCAGGCGATCCGAGCAAGTGCGAAACAACGGTGGAAAGTATTCGATCCATCCTGAAATCCGACATACAGAAACCGATTTTTGGTATTTGCTTGGGTCATCAGTTGCTCTGCATCGCCGCTGGTTGCGTCACATATAAGATGAAGTATGTATTCTTCCGCTTGCCCCTAATTGCATGAGTGCGATTAGTATACCGTTTCAATTCTCGTCTGAGTGATCCTATTATTTTCTCAAAAGTAGCTAGCATACGCTAATAGGAAAACGATGTTACACTGACTTACGAGAGTATTTCAACACTTACTATACAAAGTATTACGTATATACATTCATAATACATCCGTACAAGTGTTCATATAAAATAAATTTTTCTCCTATTTTTATTTATTCGGAGTACTATTCGGTTCAATAATAAATTTGTTTACTGCTTTAGACACGTTATTTCTTCATTATATAAGTAGCTCTTTTAACAAAACGCGAGTGAATTCATTATATCTATTTAATGGTTCCGTTTAGTGGAAAAATTCTTGTGTTACATACATTTGTTACGTACAGCTACGGCAACCGCGGTCACAATCAACCAGTCACGCATCACGGAACCGGTCGCTGTTACATGACCTCGCAGAATCATGGATTTGCAGTCGATGCAAAACAATTACCAGATAATTGGGAACCACTCTTCACCAATACCAACGACAATAGCAACGAAGGTGTCGTACATTCGACGCTTCCTTACTTTTCCGTTCAGTTTCATCCGGAGCACACTGCCGGTCCTCAAGATCTGGAATGTCTGTTCGATGTATTTTTGGAGGCCGTGATCGACAATGCGAGCAAAAAACAATCAATTTCTATGAAGGAAAGACTTAATAAAAAATTGAGCTACAATAGCGACAACGTGATAGATTTACCTATACGACCGAAAAAGGTGTTGATCTTGGGATCGGGTGGTCTCAGTATCGGTCAAGCGGGTGAATTCGATTATTCCGGATCGCAAGCGATCAAGGCGTTACGCGAAGAATGCGTGCAGACGTTACTGATCAATCCAAATATAGCGACCGTGCAAACGTCAAAAGGCATGGCGGATAAGGTTTACTTTTTGCCGATAATACCGGAATACGTGGAACAGGTATATTGATATATTTGAATCCTGAAGAATTCTAAAGAGAAGCCGCTTTTCTTTTCTGGCAAATTTTGACGAACTCGGCGTGGACGTAGAATTTTATGTCTTTGAATATTTCAGGTAATACAATCGGAGCGACCCGATGGTGTCCTCTTGACATTTGGCGGACAGACTGCTCTCAATTGTGGCGTCGAACTCGAGAAGAATGGAGTATTCAAGAAATATAATATCAGAATTTTAGGAACGCCTATACAGTCGATTATAGAGACGGAAGATAGAAAGATCTTCGCAGAACGTATCGCGGAGATCAATGAAAACGTGGCGCCAAGTGCGGCGGTCTATTCTATCGAAGAGGTAAGAGAATCGCAAGTCTCACGATTAATTCGGGTTTGAGGTGGCGGATCTGAATTGTGAGAGTCCATCTTCGATGATCTATACTTTCGGAAAATACAGATTCTTACACAGGCTATCGGTGCCTTAAAGTACAATCTATTCATTGAGTTTATTCATTATCGATATTCAATTGATTATTCACTGAGAGAAGGATATTTGTTGATTTTTCTGGAAATTGAAAAGTAATTACAACTATTATTATTTACATAATTTACTCAATCAGGCATTAGATGCAGCAGAAAAATTGGGCTACCCGGTAATGGCTAGAGCAGCGTTTTCTCTTGGAGGATTGGGGTCCGGCTTCGCGAACTCCAAGAAAGAGCTACGAAACCTCGCGCAACAAGCGTTCGCTCATTCGACTCAATTGATCATCGATAAATCGTTGAAAGGCTGGAAAGAGGTGGAATACGAGGTCGTTCGGGATGCGTACGACAATTGTATCACAGTTTGCAACATGGAGAACGTGGATCCTCTCGGCATCCATACCGGAGAATCGATCGTAATCGCTCCAAGTCAAACACTGTCCAATATGGAATATAATATGCTTCGTACGACCGCTATCAATGTGATTAGACATTTTGGAATTGTCGGCGAATGCAATATCCAATACGCGCTGAATCCAAACACCAAGGAGTATTATATAATCGAAGTAAATGCCAGATTATCCCGTAGCTCGGCACTAGCAAGCAAAGCTACTGGTTATCCGTTGGCTTATGTAGCCGCAAAACTTGCTCTTGGTATTCGTTTGCCGGATATCCACAATTCCGTTACAGGAAAGACTACAGCTTGTTTCGAGCCTAGTCTAGATTATTGCGTGGTTAAAATACCAAGATGGGATCTGAGCAAATTTCAACGAGTCAGTACAAAGGTATACACGTTAGACCAGTACATAAATTTGTGCAATTTTCTTCTTTTTTTTTTTTTTTTAATGTAATTATTTAATGCAAGATGATGTTCGCAACTGGACCAAACCATAGCATAAAAATTGAAAAACAACAAACTTAAAATGATTCTAGATTGGTAGCTCTATGAAAAGCGTGGGAGAAGTGATGGCGATTGGTCGCAAATTCGAAGAAGCTTTTCAGAAAGCGTTGAGGATGGTTGACGAGAACATCAATGGTTTCGACCCGTACGTGAAAACTCCCAATGACGAAGAATTGGAAAAGCCAACTGATAAAAGAATGTTCGTCCTTGCAGCGTCCATAAAGGCTGGATATACGATCGATCGATTGTACGAACTCACAAAAATAGACAGGTGGTTTTTGCACAAAATGAAAAATATTATCGATTATTATTTAGTATTGGAGAGCACAGATCATACAAAGTTATCGCACGAGGTTTTATTACGAGCGAAGCAAATTGGATTTTCCGATAAACAGATAGCGGCTGCGGTTAAGAGTTCGGAATTAGCAGTTAGAATACAAAGACAGGAGAGTAATATACGACCGATGGTCAAACAGATAGACACAGTTGCGGCGGAGTGGCCAGCGACGACGAATTACCTTTATTTGACATATAATGGCACTACACACGATGTAGAATTCCCTGGCGGATACACCATGGTTATAGGCAAGTAACGAAGAAGCTTAACCAAAAAATGGACAAAAAGACAGACTAAAATTCCTTTTCATGACCATAACGAAATATTGCGTTAACGTAAGATTGGCTCTTACTGAATTACTGATATAACACTAATTTCTTACAAATAGATAGAAAGAACATAACAAACTTTTAATACTATTAGATTATTTAGAATTATTTTTTAGTTGATTTTTCCTTGCTTTATCAAAAATGACTTTTTTTCATATGAAAAGAGGAAGTCGAATTTATCTATTAATGAAGCAGCTTGAGTATCAAAAACAATTGGAGAATTGGGTATGTTTTTAATGAATAATCGTGAATAACATTTTCCTTAGGATCTGGAGTTTATCGAATTGGTAGCTCGGTAGAATTCGACTGGTGTGCAGTTAGTTGTTTGCGCGAATTACGAAATTTGGGGAGAAAGACGATCATGGTGAACTACAATCCGGAAACAGTTAGTACCGACTACGATATGAGCGATCGATTGTACTTCGAAGAAATATCGTTCGAAGTCGTGATGGATATTTACGATCACGAATGTCCGGAAGGAATAATTTTATCGATGGGCGGCCAATTGCCGAACAATATCGCTATGGATCTTCACAGACAACAAGCTAGAATTCTTGGAACTTCACCGGAATCTGTCGATGGAGCTGAAAATCGTTTCAAATTTTCTCGTATGTTGGATGGCATTGGAATTTCGCAACCCAGGTAAATCATTATTAACGCAACTTATGACGAATTATTTTTTTTTACGAAAATTATACAAAAATACACAGAATGCGTATAATTTAGAAATATGCGTATACAAAGTACAGTACATGTTATAATATTTAATCAATAAACGCGGTCTAGTTATCGCATTTCTAGTATTACTCGTACATAGTCGAACTAAACAATTAAAGTATTAACCTAATGTAAATATAATGATCGCTCAGGTGGAAGGAGTTGACCAACTTGAAGTCCGCGATCGAATTTTGCGAAGAAGTCGGTTATCCGTGTTTAGTGCGTCCTTCTTACGTATTGAGCGGTGCTGCCATGAACGTGGCCCATTCGCATAACGACCTCGAGTCGTATTTAAAAAGCGCCAGCGAAGTGAACAAGGAGCATCCAGTGGTTATATCAAAGTTTATTCTCGAAGCGAAGGAGATAGACGTGGATGCGGTTGCGTATGATGGAATTATTCTTTGCATGGCGGTATCAGAACACGTGGAGAACGCTGGTGTTCATTCGGGTGACGCTACTCTGGTCACACCACCTCAGGATATCAACGCGGAGACCTTGACGAAGATTAAAATGATGTCCAAGGCCATTGCCGCGTCTCTTGGCGTCACTGGTCCCTTTAACATGCAACTGATCGCAAAGGTAACATTTTTGAAAAGAAGTTTCCAAATTAGCATGAAAAATTCGCGACGATAGGCTCGACGATATTCATTCGGCGGTATTTATAGTCAATTCCTCGAGGGAATATGGAAATGTTGAGGAAGAAAAATAAATGGTGACGTATCTTTTGTCCACAGGACAACGAGCTGAAGGTGATCGAGTGCAACGTTAGAGTATCAAGATCTTTCCCGTTCGTATCGAAAACTCTGGATCATAATTTCGTAGCTATGGCTACGCGATTGATCGTCGGCGAGCCTGTAGATCCAGTGGACGTACTTGCTGGATGTGGCAAAGTCGGTGTTAAAGTGCCACAATTTTCTTTCTCGCGTCTTGCTGGTAAGTGCATATCTCGCGACACTATGTCGTTCATGCAACGCCACGAACAAAGTATCTTGCCACGGTATATTGTTCCTGCAAGACTATGCACGGAATATTTTGTGTTTATTCTTCGCTGTTTCCAATTGAATATCGCTTACTAGCTTTTGCTTAGATATTCCGTGTCTATATCGATTTACAGCCATCTTTTACTTTGTCAAATCCTTTTTTTAAAAATTATTTTTTCAATAAGTAGTTTGTATTTTCTGCATGCAACAAACCAAATGAAAAAGCCTTATGGTTCCTGTGGGACGTTAAATTATGCTTTCTCAAAATATGAACCTGAAGAATAACGCTTTACGATTGAATAGGCGCCGACGTAATGTTAGGAGTTGAGATGGTATCCACAGGGGAAGTCGCCTGTTTCGGAGACAATCGGTACGAGGCTTACTTGAAGGGAATGATGAGTACCGGTTTTCATATACCACAGAAAGGCATCTTGCTCTCGATCGGAAGTTTCAAGGTATTTCATTTTGCCACGTAGAGATTTGATGATTATAAACGATTGGTGCAATGTCCCAGCGTGGTTCTTGATTACAGCACAAAATGGAACTGTTACCCTCTATTCGTAGTCTTCACAAGATGGGTTATAAATTATACGCCAGCATGGGGACCGCAGATTTCTACACAGAGCACGGAGTAGAGGTAATGAGTATTCTCTATTAGAAACTTAAAATATATATTTAAATATTTACAGTTACAATTCATACGAACGTGTGTTAAGGTTGACTTAAAAGAATTTCCTAAAACTTAATTTAATACTAAGCGCTAATAGTTCGATACTTTCGTTACAATTAATGCATATGTTGCGTCGCTTTAATCGTTTAATTCTAATGCCTTTAACGCAACTGTCGCGTGTTCACGAGATAACTGTGAAATATACAAAAAGAAACGATAGATATGATCTACGTTATTCCACATTGATCTACATTATTAATTATCTCTTATCAGATATCGTTAAACCGCTGAGAACTGTAAGAATTCAGAGTTAGATTACTTAACTTAGAAATTTTTAACTTGGTTTAGATTTGCTCCTAATCTTATACAAAACGTTGTAATAAAACGATAATATTCGAAAGTTAAAGTTAAGTCATTCCTAATGACAAAAAACTGTAATTCCAAAAGTGGAGCTATATTTTAACATCAGCGAATGTACTAAATGTCATTTTATCACGTTTGCTCTGCTATAATAGAAATCTCTTTATTAGAAAAAAAATTTAGTTAATATTTGATTAACACTTTAGCTGTTACTAAAGTTGGATTTCTCTTCTGCAAATATGAAAATTCTATTAGAAATAACTTCTAGATTATTTGAATGAATCGCGGTCAAAAATATACAAATGACTAAGTAGTATCATTGCGCGATATTACAATATCTAACGAAGACTAAAACTACATAGTTGCGTTAGTAATATTACCGGAACGATCGATGGACGCAGCATATGCATAAAAGATAGCAGCGTAAGTGTTAAACAAGTCGCCGATTAAACCATTAATTTGGACGTAATCAATCATAACGTAACAAATAAGACGAACAGGCAGTGGGGAAAATTGGTGAACTGTAATTACAAAGTGTGTCCCAGGTTCTTTATCGCAAAACGTAGCTACCTTATTCTGTGGATAAAAATAAAAATACATCACATAAAATCATAAGCGATGATATTGCAAATCCCAAGTATAAAATTCACTTTAGAATTTACTATTGTTTGTGCAATCGTGTTGCTACGAATAAACTTAGGAAAATAAGTGAACTATTTCTTGAGAATTGAACGTTAATCTTGTATACTTATGTAATGAAATTGAGAAATTGATAGAAAGTGTAGCTGATCGGTTTAACAACCGAGAGGTTCATTTATTTGTTATAGTTGTACTTATACAATACACTAACACCGTTTGGTTCAAAGAAACCTGGGATACCCTAAGTAAACTTTCCGTTCTCCAATTAAGTCCAGATAAGTGGAGTTCTACTTATGCTATTAAGTTTTCTAAATAAGCAATTAAGAATCGCGTCCAATCATCTGTAAGTATAAATAACATTAAATAACAATAAATTACAGATTACTTGCAAAAGGTTGAGAAATTTATTAGGTAACGAAGGAATTAGTTGTGCGTGGTCGCTTCTAAATGTACGTGGATTCACTTCCTGAAAGTTTTTGGACACGAACAGTCGGTTTGTTTGGTCGAGGTTCGTCGATTTTCAATTCTGACACATGATTTTCGCTTATTGAACTTTGAGCGGCCACCTTATCATTCGTAACTTCTAAATTTAATTCGTTCGGCTCTTCGTAATGCCTTTCATGAACGATTACTTTAACATCTTGAACATTAACTTGTTTTTGCGGCAATTTCACGCTCGGCCTAGGAATTGGCTCGATGAATTTCTGGCTAACTTGATTCGAGCCTTGCGTGAAACGATTGTTCAACGATCCAACGTATATGGGTTTCTTTGGATTTCTCTCCGGAGTATCTGGTGGTTGGTTTCCTGGTTTCGCAACAGCTACTTCCTTCCTGACAATTTTGATCTTGTCGCGATAAGCTAGCGCATCTTCCGTATATCTTTGACGCTCGAAAAGTAATATAGATAGTCTGTCCGCGTGATCAAGGTACATCTTTTTCTGTCGATGTGCTTGATACTGATTACATCGTTCGGCAATTTGGATGAAATGCCGTATGAAGAAGCCTAAAAGAATGCACAACCTCGGCCCCTCCAAGTCGGCGCAACGAGTCTGTAAAAAAATGGAGACAAATAGAGTAATAGTTTCTCTATAATCCAGAGATCATCCTATATCATTGGCAGATAAGATTAAGTATTGCGGAACACAAATAAATGAATAGTATTGTTCCTTATCGAATATACAGCGAAAAGTATTAATTACGTTGTCAGTCAAATCTTTTTCAAAAGAATCCTTGAGGTGAAAACTTGATCAATAATAATTTAGACGAAAAAGATATTTCGTGATATACATATGTATGACTCTCGAACACGTTACAACGAGTTACGTACGTCGTCGAAATAGAATACGTGTATTCGATGACGATTCTTTTAGATAAAAGCGTCGATAGAAACAGCTTATCATAAAATAGGTCTTACAGCGATTTCGATGATAGAGTCGGTGGCCTTGCGAGGGACAATTAACGACCTATTAGTGACCAACTTGACGGATGGTTTGTGTCCCTGTTTCTTCACCGTGTCCCAAAAGCCTTTCATATCGTATCTTTCATTTTGCTCGGTACGATCTTCGTACGTTTGATACATCGAATTCGGAACGTGTTGTGTCAGTTTCGGATTAACCAACGTCAACGTGTCAGCCGTCAATATCTTCAGTAACATCTCGTAGTCCAACCGCGGGAAGAAATCGTTACTGTATCGAATATTCTCCATTGCATGAAAAATGTACATTATCGGATTCTCTGTGATACGTTTCAATTGCTTCTGCGTGTGCAGCAAATGATTACAGGGTATACTTTGAAAGAGATTCCTACTTCTGATGAAGTAATCGCTAAGATTAGGTTCGTTTTGACTAATGCTGTAATACAGAGAATTCAGAAACATTAACAAACACTCTCCCAATCTACTATCTGGCCATTTCGACGGGTTAGCGTTCTCTTCGATCATCCAGAATAATTTGTGCCTGATGTGAGCAGTGGTTAGACCGAACATAGTATCAAAAATAGGTCTGAGGAAAGTCTTGTGAAGCATCAGAGCGATCAAATACACTTGTACTTGGGCCTGTGTCATGCAGGTTTCAAGGTATCTTTCGGCTGCCGGGAACGTGAGCTGCCATTGCAGATCCTCGATGAGATTGCTATTTCCATTCCTCGGCACGAAGCCTTCTGGAACGACGTAGCATCCAAAGTCTTTAACCTTCTCCACGTCGTTGTTATTTGGCCAGGTGTGTCGTGTCCTCTCCAGCCATTCTTGAGCGCAGATAGGCCACTCTAACCAAATTGCAGGGATGATCTCGTATTGTTCCACTTTACTGTGCTTCAAGGTTTTACCGATCATGATTTTGTCACAATAGAGCACGCACCCTTCTCGTCTGGTATCGTCCACGGATTCCTGATCAAAATTCAACGACTCTCCCAACCGATGTACAAACACTTTCATAAAGTGTTTCATAAACTCAGTGCTGCTTATATAAAACAAATTATAGTTGTACCGGCTCAAGGCCATTTTAATTCTTTGTTGTTTATGATCCAGCTTCTGCATCTTCTCTGTTTTCGGATTGTAGAGATTCCCATCGGCCGTATACGTGACTTTCTTGAAACAACGACGCGGAAACTCTCCGCTCGTTATCCAATATTCGTCCAGCTCGTCGTAGCTAGAGCTCTGAGAGAATTTGGAGTTCCTACTCGGATTGCAACTGCTATCGCTGCTATATGCATAATTGTCGGATCGATATCCAGAACTGTTGCTGCTCGTGGGATCTTGATTGTTAGGTCCTTGGAACTTTTGTCGCGGCATTTGTTTCTCCCATCGACGACTCCCTCGGTTCTGTAATTCCTCCTTCGTCTGTGGTCTTTTGTTCGAACGTTTTCTTTCTTCCGCATCGGAGGACCCGTTGTCGTAATCAGGCTCCTCTGTAATTTTCCTATTACGATTGGAATGTAAAAAGCTTCCATTCTCGACTTCCTCGTCACACAGATTAGGCAAAGATCTCGTATGCTTGAAATTAGAGTTTTTAGGCATCTCTAGTTTAGATTTGCTAGAATTGACCGAGTGGACAGATAAATTTGATCGAGATTTTGGACCGTAAATGCTACCATCGCTGTATAGCTCGTCGTCGTTCTCTGCTATCGACGTTAGGTCCACGTCGTCTTCTCTCGTTGCTTTTCTCGACGCTATAAACTTGTCGAGAACCTGCAGTTGCACGTAACCTGCGACAATGTAAACGCAATTTGCTTACCCCTCGAGTATTTTACTTTATAACCAGACTACGCCACGTATCGTCACCTACCTTCTTGGTTCGTTGGTTTCAACAATATGTTATATACAGTTGTATCGTTCACATTACTATAGTGTGACTGATAACCTTCTTCCGTGATATCAATGTTATCGTGAACCGTGTAAATTCGTACCGGCTGCAAAGGTTCGATGGTTGGTCTAAAGGATTGTCGCATTGAAGTGAAACCGAGGTGACGAGCGATGTGTTCCTGAAGAATGTCCGGAAGCAGCACGTGCTTTTGAGGAGGCAAACGTTTGTTCATTTCCATTTCGCGCGAAGATGCCATAGTTTCCTTTACGTGCTTGATTTCTCTGAAAAACATCACTATGTATAAGATTTTATTTTCTGCTTAACCACTGATAAAATCGTATTATCACCAGTTAAAGTTATCGAGTTTGTCGTAATCGTGCCACCGATCGAGAACTAAAGATTCGCTTATTTGTTCGATTATTCGGAAGAATACTTTTTCAACATATACGCTACTGTTCGCGAGTATCTGTACACTTTCTGCATTATTGCGAATATGTAAAATGTATCTTTTACGTATCTTTATTTGCTCTTGCCTTCCGGCTTTGCGATTTACGTTGTGCAAAACGTACATATAAACGATAATGTTAATAATGTATAAAATATGCTTTCTCTTAAATAAAACCCTTTAGTATATTTGAAGGGTTCGTAACAGGAACACTTCTCCAGGTGTGCGAACGTTCCCATTTTTTTTTTTTTTTTTTTTAAACAGAATATTCTCTGTGTTATGTAATTCTTACAAAAACAGCTTTAATTACGTCACAGAAGAATTATATTTAATTGTATCAGCGAGTTATTTAATTGGTTGTTTAATCAATCGATCAATCTTCATTCGGTAATAAGTCAAAAGATTGGTCATTTTTTAAAATATTATTCCTATCGTGCTGTGAATCTAAAGCTTGCTGTTTGCGATGTGTCGTGTGAGACAGACGCACGCGAAAAAATATCGTTTGCTGTACGCTTCATGGCGGCGACCAGTGTAAAACCATTTCTGTTAAGTTTTGCTACTATTCATAAAATAGCAAAAATATGTGAAACAACGCACATCCACGTTTCATACACTGCACGCACGCGTCTCGGTGAGCTTAACTTCCGGTTCCGTAACGAGCTCCTTCGTTTCCACTTGTGATTTTGTCTCGAGTCGATCGTATACAGGTAGCGGACATCGATGGAAACGATAATTAACGTCGATTAGTATAAATAAGAGAGCAACAGCTGGATAAAGTTGCTAATTGCTGCCGTTGTCCAGATACTTGAGAACGGTAGCGTAACACAATTAGTACGCGAACCTTAAAATGATATCTTACTCTTCGTAATTTCCAAAGAATTGGACGCACATCATGAGATTGTTCAATACGAACATCTCTGGATTCCTTTCGATAGATCTCCTCAAAATGATCAATTCCGGATCGTTGTATTCCTCGCTTTTCGTAGTCGAGTTCTCGCTACTTTGAAAGTTGTCGTTGCTGCCACGCTTCCTGTTTCCTTTCCCCTTTCCTTTCCGTCTCATCTTCTGACTAGAATTCCCCATTTTTAATTCTCACAGAAATTACTCTCTAAAACGATCGTTTATTGTAACTAGAAACTTCCTTCCGTCACCTTGCCCGACGACAAAACGTTATTCGTTGATTCTGACACTTTAACGGAGAATCAACGTCCGCGGTCATGACGCATATAAGCCCGTAAAGAACACGTATTCACTCGTCGATGAGACAATAATCCAATCGTGAGGTACCACTGCCGATAAATACTTAGCTATCGTTATCAACAGACAACAGAATAGGTTTAATCGCTCGCTATCGGCTATCGACAAGCTGAACGCGAACGGGTTTTCTACCAACAATGTCACGACTTTCTTATATCATAAGCGTGCTATGATTGGAGAATGATTTTTCAACATTTCAAAGACCAAGGGTGTTAACAAGTCGAAACAAACATATCGTGATCTTGGATCGTTCGTGTTTTCTCACAATTTCCAAACGATCATCGTCCTCGAAACCGAAGAAAAATGAACCTTTGTAGGTCTTCTCTTCTAATCGTTGTTCCTTTTTTACATTCAATTTCAACTATTTTGCCATCTTCCGTAACAACTTGTAAAAGATAGGGGAATTTTGAAATACTTCAACGTGTATATCGAGAAAAATGCTAAAATAGGAGAGTTTAATCAAGGAGAGCTACACGTTAGTGAACATTTTTCGCTACATTTATTTCCTAATTACTGGAAGTAACCAAAATTATGCAAAATTTCTCCTGTGTCTATATTTATTACAACGTATGTAACACACGTATGCATAAAATTTATATTACGATGAAATACGACAAAAGTTTTCTAGAGTTTTTCAGTAAACGTAACTTACACGTGTCCTAATTACTATGAGGGGTAGTTGTATATGAAAAATCAGTCGAATGATTCGTATTATTCCAAAATACAAGATATTTTAATAAAAACGTTTTATTATATATAATCCAATAAGTGTCATAGATAAAAATATACTAAGAGGAAGGTTGATATATCTAATCTTAATGCCGGATAAAGTGCCGGTCGGAATAATTGCGAATGAATTCTGATAGATTGTATTAAATATATTCGTCAATCTTAAACAGTGGATACCATATATTTTTCAGATTGATATATGTGCTTAAATTCTCACTGAAGTATATACATTTCTAACTCTGATGTAATACTCGTTTATCACAATTCGATATCGTTTCAGAAATTCGGTGTAACTCGTAGTATGTAATTTAAGTTTATTGTCGCATAGATACGTTAAAATACCTATCTCAAGAATGCGATAAGCAGCATTTATTGGGAAAAAAAAGTTTGCAAGAAAACAATATCCGACTGAATAAAGGAACCAGTAAATGTTTTTAAAAAATAGGTGGAACCTGTTCAATGGACTTTCGAGAATATCACTGTCAATGAAGATTCCAGCCCCAGTGAACTTCGACACTTGGCTGATTTCCTTTCGAAGAAACAATTCGATCTCGTCATTAATTTGCCAATGAGAAACGGCGGGGTGCGTCGTGTTTCCAATTTTATGACGCATGGTTACAGAACCAGAAGACTCGCTGTCGACTATTCCGTTCCTTTGATTACAGATGTTAAGTGCGCGAAATTACTCGTCGAGGTAAGTAGAAATTTTCAGTATCCTTCCCTTGTAACTGGATTTGATACATAGATTGAAATCGTTTAATAAAAGGACAAACACTTTCATGCGATAATTCATTTGCAGTGAGTCGCAAGACGAAATAACGAATATATCGCTGACTAAATAAGCTTTTTTTGTATAAAAACGACAATCCTCGATTCTCTTTTAAACAACGAATTTATAATACATTTATGCAAATATATTTTTATAAATATGTACAAACGTGGAAATAGAATTTAAGGAGATTTGATTCAGTTACAGATGTATTTATAACGATATAAAAAAGAATCGAAATATAAAAATTGGAATATCGTAACCATATAAAATGCTCGTAAATAATAAAAGTTGATTATAAAAACATTTGTATTAGACCCTATGTTAGCTTCACTCCATTCGTTCAGTGTTATCAGTTCTTAAATCTCTTAGAACTCATTTTTAACACATTCTGTGTCTTATCGCCGAATAGCTGTAGTCATGATATCAAACAAATCATATGGATTAGCGAAATTTGAAAAATATTCTTGATGTTTGATTCAAACAGATACGTACACGTTTAAATTTTATATCTGTAACAATATTTCTGTCACGGTGTTGTTATATATGAATTGAACAATAGAAATTGAAATACGCGTGACTCGCAAAAGTATTCAAATAACAATTATCGATAATTTCTTCGAATATCTTTTCACTACTGCTTATCTAAATCTCATAATCTTATAGTTTTACTTAAAGTAGCTACTCATTGCA
This sequence comes from Bombus pascuorum, assembly GCF_905332965.1. Taxonomy (NCBI): domain Eukaryota; kingdom Metazoa; phylum Arthropoda; class Insecta; order Hymenoptera; family Apidae; genus Bombus; species Bombus pascuorum. The sequence continues at coordinate 12,063,269 of NC_083497.1, read as the reverse complement.
CTATGATAGGCTGTGTTTCTCTGGAATCGTGAAAAACAATAAACAAAAAAAAAAAAGAATACTTTATTCCAGTCCATTTTAGTGTTAATTATATTCATAAAAATATGAATTTGCATAAATATCCGTAGTCAGATTATTAAAAATTCACGATTATTTCTGAATATTTATGAATGCTTGTACAACGATATAATGATACAGTCATCGACAACTGACGTAACAATGAACGTTGCTTCTTCTATTGCGTAGGCTATGAGAATGCTCGGTGGACGTGCGCCTCGTATGAAGACTCATACGGATTGCATGTCATCGCGTACGATGATTAAACTTCCTGGTTTAATCGACATTCACGTACACACACGCGATCCTGGCGCTGTTTACAAAGAAGATTTTGCTTCTTGTACCGCCGCTGCTCTTGCTGGTGGTATCACGATGATCTTGGCGATGCCTAACACAAATCCTGCTGTGATCGATCATCAATCCTTTGCCCTGGCCAAAGAAGTAAGAAAATAATATCGACTTCCTCTCCGCGCCAAGGGAATACACCACTCTGACGATTAAAAAAAATCCAAATCCTTTTTTTTCCTTTCAGTTTCCTGGAATTTTTATATATATGCAATATTATGTCAAAAGTCGATTTATCAGATATCGAAGCACTGACGAGGTTGTAAGAATAAATATGCTATAAGGAAACAGATTAGAGGAGAATGTTATCGCAAAACTTATCTTATATTTTTATTGAAATTCTGTTCTTTGACCTAGCTACAGCCAAGTACTCGGACGTACGTGTCCGACTTTTTCAAATCTTGAAGGTATATTTTGCACTACGTATTCTACGAATTTTACGTTATCGAGAATAGTTTGTTATACTTATAATATTTCATTAATTTCCATTAATAGAAAGAAACGGAAAAATAGGAAATGCTGCAAAACGCGCCCCATAGTTGCAAATGTATTGTTTTCGATATTAATCAGAGTTTGTTTTTTTTTTATTATTATTTTATCTTGGTTTTTTTACAATTTGTCCTTATGGACATTTGGTAAAGTGTTATATCTTATTGGTGAAAAAAAAAAAATAAAATAAAAATAAATATAGCATGTGGGTGGCTACCCCCAGCGGGGTGCCAGCTTTGTTTTTTCTAAGTTATATCTTTTATGAATATTAATCAGAGTGATGTACTTCCTCTAGAAATCTCATAAATTTAATACGAATGGAACGCGTGTATTCTTTTTGTCTGGCAGCGTGCAGTTTTGAACGCCAGATGCGACTATGCGATTTACGTTGGTGCCTCGTCCGATAATCACGATATAACAGGCGAATTGGCTCCACTAGCAGCTGGTCTTAAAATGTATCTTAATGAGACGTTCACGACTCTTCGATTGACCGATCTCACGGTGTGGGTTAAGGTAAGTCTCGTGGATCGGATTCGTATGAAAAATTATACGAGCAGAGATTCTCTACTTTTAGATTTAGATACGATTCTTCAGTTATCCAGAGTTTCGTTGATTTCAGCATTTCCAAAATTGGACAAAGAAATATCCCCTTTGCGTTCATGCCGAGGGCCAAACAACAGCTGCGGTTCTTTTATTGGCTGGTTTGCATAACAGACCGATTCACGTGTGTCATGTAGCTCGGAAGGAAGAGATTCAAATAATACGCGCAGCTAAGGAAAAAGTAAGCTATTTTTACCAACTTACTTATTATCTCTACATATCAAAAATAATATGTCATGACTGCCATTATCATTATCGAGATCTGTCAGAAAGAGATAGAAATCAGTAAAAAAAATATGCGAATTTCAAGATAGAGGACAATTTTGTAACTATACAAACATCAAACGATCCGAAGGTGTAAGACATTACTGTGATGATTATCGGGACAATTTTTATACCGTTTCTTAATTACATTTTCCGTATACATATTTTTATCAGGGAATGGCTGTTACTTGCGAAGTGTGTCCTCATCACTTATTCCTATGCGAGGAAGATCTTGGGCGCATAGGTGCTGGTCGAGGTCAGGTGAGGCCATTGTTGGGGACCAAAGAAGATCAACAAGCTCTGTGGGACAATTTGGATATAATCGATTGTTTCGCAACAGATCATGGTTTGTTTTATTTTATTAGCGTCTTCTCTGATATTGTCTTACTATTCTATTGAAAAAAAAATGAAATTTGTAACGCAAATTTAAGTCATCCGTTTCACCGAGAGAATTTCTTAACGCATAAGTGGTCTTCGATGAATCTGTAAACGAAAAAGCTTCGTTCTAAAAATCTTTTGATCTAGTGACTGATAATTCTTATAAGTGTCGGATTACAAAGTCGATTAATTATTGGAAAAGTGAGTTAAATTACGTGGAGATTACTTGTACATATTAGATGTGCGATATTTTGAAGAGGTTCTATTCGAAGAAATAGTTTTGTTAATAGCGCGTTTTTCATATTAAAGCCCCGCATACCGCGCAAGAGAAATCGGGTGAGAAACCGCCACCCGGTTTTCCTGGACTCGAGACGATGCTTCCGCTTTTGCTCACTGCAGTTCACGAAGGGAAATTAACAATAGAGGTAATGGAAATCCATCTTAAAAGCTTTACGATAATAACTCGAGATCTCTATCGGGCTACGCAATATCGTATAAACACATTCTTTTTTAATGTTCCATTATTACGAGATAAAAGGTATTCGTATCTTGTTGGGGGAAATTTGTTATAATCTTTGTCGATCGATACCGAGCGTAAGAAAGAATCTTTTCAGGATATGGTAGACAAACTGTATAAAAATCCAAAGAGGATCTTCAATCTGCCGGATCAGCCGAATACTTACATCGAAGTCGACCTTGACGACGAATGGGTGATACCGGAAGCGATGCCTTTCAGCAAATCAAAATGGACACCTTTCGCAGGGATGAAAGTTCGTGGATCGGTTCATCGCGTAGTGCTTCGTGGAGAAGTCGCCTACGTCGAAGGCCAAGTTCTGGTGAATCCTGGTTTTGGCCAAGATATCAGAGAGATGCAAGCGAAGATGAAAGCGCAAACGATTATGAACGCTCCGGTCGTTGATGTAATATCTCACAGTCGACCTAATTCGGCGTTGGATGGGCTCTTGTCGCCTAATTACGAAAAGTACAACGAACGGATGATAACGGACATGTCGGAAGAAGAACAAAATGGTATGGAAATTCGTTTCGATGGAAGTATTATGCATCGCCTGGAAAAACGCTTTTGAAAAGAATGCTCTACTCTGCTTAGTTAAAACGTCCTATCTAGAGTTGTTTTCATTTTCTAAGATATGTTGAAGCGAACGAAGCATTATTCTTTGCTTTAATGGCTAAGAGTGGGCATATTGTTATAAATGCTATCTTCCGAGCGACGAACGGTACAGATTACTTTGTTCTGTAGCGAAATTTCAAACGATTTCTTCATTTTTCGTTTCAGAATCATACGCACATCTGTTGCAACCGATGTCGCACAAGGTGTCGAACGTTCACTTTGCCGTGGACGTAGATTCCCGCGAGCACACGAAGCTTCAAACGGTTCAACAACGCACCATCTCGCCGCTTCCTATTAGCAACGCGACGAAATACAAGAGCGACAGTAATCCGAATCTTTTACTGACTTCTATATCGACGATTTCCTCTGCTCACATTAGCCACAATATAATTGGACATAATATCTTGACCGTGGACATCTTCAACAAAGAATTGCTGAAAGACATTTTCAATTATGCGGAAATTCTTCGCGGTGCTGTTAGGAAAGAACGACATTTGGATCATATTCTACGGGTAAGAACGCACGCGTAATTTCGAAACTAAGATCCTATGCAGTCAAGTGATTTTTTAAATAATATCTTCTTAAATGTGAAACGCAAGCGAACAAGGTCGAAGCTTTATCTGTTTGGTTTCTAGATAAAAGAGTTACTATAGAAAAAGGAGAGTAGGAAAATCAATAATATTAGAGAAGAAAAGAGATATTTTCATACGTTATCTGAGCAACTTAGCAATCCTAATAGATCTTATCGAATCGTACGTAACATTCTCAATGCTGAATGGTTTCATGCGATACCATGATGAGCCGATTGTGCGGATGTTTATACTTCATATTTTTTGTCCGATAATTCAAGAAATAGAATCTAAACAAAAATTTATTTCAATCGCTAAATATTCTTCGTATACCATACTTTCGATATCTTGTATATTTTTACATATCATATACATTCTATGCGTGTTTACGCTTTCGAATCTCGCGTAAATGCATAAAAATCCGCAGTCTAGTGATGTGCAAACAATGTATGGACATTAACACTCTAACAGACGATGATGAGCATTCGGTATTCATTCTATGCGTATCGCGATACGCGTGACAGAACTCTTACTGTACAGGGATGTTCATACATCATACAATGTTCATACAGCGACAAAACATCGTTCTTGGCCAGATGTATCGATCATGTATACCTAAGATTGCGAATAGATATCGATTCTCCCGCGTGTAATTCAACGAATGATAAAGTATCTCCCTACATAATACGATGGATTGCTGAAACGTGTATGAAACGGACGTGCGACAAAACACGCTCGTCTGCATCGAGCCTAATTCGTCCCATCGCTTTGACGATAATTTTACGTTGATTATCGGTTCTGCACAGGGAAAGGTGATGGCGTCCATCTTCTACGAAGCGAGTACGAGAACATCTTGCAGCTTCGCGTCTGCGATGGAACGACTCGGAGGTCGAGTGATATATATGGATGGTTCAACGTCGTCGGTAAAGAAAGGAGAAAGTTTGGAAGGTTTGCGATCACGTGTGATAAAGAGCGAAGGTTGGAGCTCGTTCTACGATGAGTTTGACACGATGATTTGTTACAGATTCGGTAGCGGTGATGGCAGGCTACGCGGACGTAGTGGTTCTTCGACATCCTGAACCTGGCGCCGTTTCGGTAAGTTAATCTTCTATTTTCCACGTATTCTATTCGAACTTAAATTATTTCAGTCTCCTTCGGCTTAAGTTATTTGGAAATAAATGCGCTTATTGTTATAAATGTTTCGTATTCAGAGAGCTGCGCAACACTGCAGAAAACCTTTACTGAACGCCGGCGACGGTGTTGGGGAACACCCAACTCAAGCGTTACTCGATATTTTTACGATAAGAGACGAGATCGGTACTGTGAATGGCTTAACGATCACTATGGTGGGCGATTTGAAACATGGTAGAACAGTCCATTCGCTATCAAGGTGAGACGTCGCGCGTAAATTTTACGAATCTATTATTAATCCATTCGATTTACGTTCCAATCAGCGATAACCTTCCAACACTCGCTTCGTGTTACAGATTGTTAACTTTGTACAATGTTGAACTTCGTTACGTGTGCCCTCCTGGCCTTGGTATGCCTGACCACGTGATGAAGTACGTGTACGAACGCGGAATAACGCAGGAACAATTCAGCACCCTTGAGGACGCTCTTCCCGACACGGATGTCCTTTACATGACACGCATTCAGAGAGAACGTTTCGCCACGCAAGAAGAGTATAATAAAGTAAGTAATCACGTAATGAAAGTTTTAACTAAAAAGGTCGCTAGATGAAAGTCCAACACACGAAATCAGCGTGGGATTCGGTATTGGAAGGTTGGATTCAGGTGTCCTACATTCACACCTGTTGCCTTGTTTCCGTGAAAGCTTAGTTTCTCCACATATCCCATACTACTCGAAAGGATTTCTAGGGATATGTGAGTTGTCGAGGAAGAATTTGTAATCCTGACACTAGTTGCCTTTTACATGGTTTGATTGGATACGATAAATCAGAGACGCTCGCGCTAACTCGAAACCGAGAGCTACTTAGCTTAGACTAGTTTCTGTGTAGCAATTATATAAAAGGCAGGTAAAATAATTGGTCGGAAACGAGCATTACATAAAATGTCCACTATTGAAACATGCAAACCGTGATACCGCGTTAATCTTCCAACTGCAGTTTCACCTACAGTACATCTACAGCGATCCCTGTTCTGTATCTATGATTCATCTTGCAAGACAGTTCGATTATTAAATGCGACCTCGATCAAGGCCTTGTTATCAAGATAAACTTATTAGTTGTTACTTAAAGAAGAGAAAGATAATAGAGCGTTCATAAGATTAAGTTTCTTGCACAAAGAGATATTCCTTTAGCCGTAAGATTTGTGTATCTCGCCAGAGCATTAGAAATCACGAAGTATCGTTCGGATTAGTAAACTTAATTAAATTCGAGTCTTTCAAATTCCAGTAACACGATTCTAGTATCTAATCATAAACATAATAAAAATGCAAGACGTTCGATTAACGAGGATAAGAATAGAGATTTAGAGGAATAATTCAGGTAGCAATAAATAAGTTACTTACTGAATTAATCTGTACGGGGCTTTAGAGGCATTATTTTCAAACAAAACGAAACGTCGTGTCACGCTCGCTAAGTTATTAAACGTTCGTGTATCTAAATGCTCTTATTTTTACAGGTTTGCGGTCATTTCGTGATAACTCCGCAATTGATGTCTCGCGCGAAGAGGAAGATGGTAGTGATGCATCCCTTGCCACGAGTGAACGAAATCAGTACAGAATTTGACACGGACCCACGTGCCGCTTACTTCCGGCAAGCTGAAAATGGTGTCTACGTTCGAATGGCTCTTTTGGCAATGGTCCTTGGTCGTATGTGGTGACGCATTCCAGGGCGAAAAGCAAAGTTGATTTAATAGGTCAAGATCGATTCGGTCTTAGAAATATAAGCAATAACGCAGGAACCTGGAAAAAACAAACAAGACGATGCCAATCGCATTTTCAATTAGACTGTGATTCGCATAATACGGTTTTATTATCAACCAATATTTTTATATTTTGATAGATACCGATTCGGATGATATATATATATATATATATATATATATATATATATATATATATATGCTTTCGTTGACTCGAAATAACAAACCGTTATACATGTTCATTCAGATTACATGATAAGCGAGCAATGTCTTTTTATTAAACGTTGGTGTAATTCGATAAGAATGCGTTTTGATAAAAGTTTATCTCTACGTAAGACTTTTACGAAGACAATGAAGTTTTACATCACACGATTTCCAATGTGTCCTTGTATCATTGTATATGTGCCTGACCACACAAGTGCAAGATAATAAAATCATTTATTTTTGACAATAGATTTATATACATTTATCCTTCTGTATGTACACGTAATATGCGTATAAATAGATAACTGGTCTAAAAGTAATGTACAATTTTTATTGAGTACTCTGGCGTAAACAGGTATCGTACAATTATTTGATAAAGGAATGTATTCGTGATTAACGTCGATATTTCCGACGAATTTCTTAATCACTGATCGATTTACGAAGCATTGACAAAATTACTGTGTTGTTAAAAGGCCGAACGAATGACTAGACCTTAGGAGAGCGCTTGACGATAGTGCACGAGTATAAATATTCGTATTCGATACAATTTTATTCAACTCTGTTTGATTCGATTCGTGGTAAAATATGTTCATAGTGATTTGCAAAATTGTTTTAAAGCTTATCCTAGAAAGACTTCCATGATTATATCGTATGTATTATATTAGTGATTTTGAAATTTTATTATCAGTCTAATGAATCACAATCGTCATGATTATATCAAACTAGATCATATCAATCGTCAAGATATTTACCGCAAACATATGTTTGTTTAAAAATTAATATAAATAGTCTTAATGAATAGTCTTAAATATATAATAAGAGTTGAAAAGAACCAATTAAATATTTAGACTTATCATTATAATAGACATTTGTCTGCTTAAATTAATGTCAATCTCTGTGAACTCTGTCAAACATATACTTGTATAAAATATCTCGTAATTTTTATACATACTTTCAGATTTATTTCAAACTTGATCGATATAATCATGATAGCAGAGTATCATTACGACGCCAATGAAATTTCAAAATGTTTCATATAACGCACGTGATATTATATTAGTAAAAGATGTCTGTTAGTGCTCGAATACTTTCGTGAGCCACTGCACATACCTTCGCACAGGTTCGAATTCGCATTTTTCGTATCTTCGATCCCAAGATTAGACGATAGAACGAATAGTATTTAATAATTCGAGCAATCACTGAGATTCTACGTATAATGTATCATCGGCTTCACAGTTCTTTGAGAAATTTCTTCTTACGTTTCCTCCTCGCGAGGAAAAGCTTTGCAGAGCAGCCACGATAAGAGATCGATGCGATCGAAAGATAAATAGAAATATGTAAATCACAGTTATGCGGATGACGTCGAATGATCAATGAACTTCTTCGATTGCTATACACCGTTTGCAAAATTTTCTCGCGTCCCACTCCAAGCACGATAAGCCCGCTCCATCCACGTTTAATCAATGCGAACACTGACGTCGTCCTTGTGTATCGCGAAATTTCTTTTCGTCCATTTTTGATAATTGTTACCTGCCATTATCCTGAAAATCGCTTGCTCCCGATCTGACGACGAAGTTCCATGAAGATTACCAGTGGCTCTCATTCGCGTTGGAGATGGACGTATCGCAAAAAGTGTCAGACTATGGCATCGTGCGTTCTTAAGTCAGCGTCACTGGCACCGGTCGGGCACATATCCGCTGCTAAAGATTTCGCGTCCTCCTTTTGGCTCTTCCTCGTTCGAGATAACGGTGGCATCTTCAATTTCAGTTTCTTCTTCTTTAAAACGTTCTTCTTTCTGCAACGGAATGAAATAATCGGTCGTTGCTTTATTTTGCCGACAGGTACACCGAATTCTTGTTCGTTCGTGAGGAAATTTGAAAATGCAAATATGCGCGGGATATAGAAGAATACGCGAAATGTCTGAAAGTATAAAGTTTTCTATGCTATTCGGTAGGAAAAGTAATCTTCCACCTGGGGTTCACTTTTTTCTAATAAGCTATTCCTACATTCGTAAAAATATGAATTTACGTAAATATCCGCGCAGCTTGGTAATAAGACGACGTAGGGTTATTTGAGTAGGTAAAATATTTGGGTCAAGGTGTACGTATATATATAACGATGAAAAAAAATATTAGCACAGACCAGCTTATTTTGTCAACTTGTGCGTGAATTGCTGAAACAGAGCACGTTTTATTCGATTTTTCGCAAAGTATAGAAAGCAGGCGTTGGAAACAGTTATAACATCGATTTTACTTCCTAAAACAGTTATGAGCCTTCATCCGGAATAATTCTTTGTAACGAAGTAGGAAATTTTTGTTTAATTAGAATTTCTACGGCGGTTCTGATACCGTTCCTAGATTATTTATTACAAAGACATTACCGTAACAATTTTAAGTTAATCGAAACTTTTCGCCAAAACTAATTCCTTGTATATGTATATTTTTTATATAGTTTTATTACGCAGCTGCTTAACGATCCTGCAAGATTATTTATTATTTCAAACGATTATCATAAAGACCACGTGCGTAAGAAGCTGCAAGCTCCTATTCGGATCTAAAATTTGGTTTGCGCCGATAATTTTGCTCGTCGTTGTATAAGCGATCTGTCCTGTAATTCGCAGATTCGGTAATAAACAATTCTTAAGCGATCTACATTTGAAAATAGACCACTTTTCTCGTCGTTAGTGACGCGATAAACAGTGAAATACGCCTTACACGGCTCATCCGCTGCCACCTCGATTTCTACGAGGATATAACTTGTACTCGTCAAAAAGGTAGGAAATTTATCCGACAGATACGAATATTCTTAATTTTATAATCTTCGTATAATAACAGCTTCGTAATAATTCAGTGCGCGTATATTACTTTATCCCTAAGTTGTTCGTTGTTTATTTTATTAATTTGTTTTACATAATGTCTTCTCAAGTAACGCTACCTTATGCCGAAACAATGTTAAAGAAGAAACGATATTCGATACTTTTACGTACTGGTGTCTGCAATCGATGAAAATTCCCATTGAAAACAGCACCACTATAGCTACTATGATACCGATCACGACTACCACCAGTGTTACTATCGCGTCCTCTTCTTCGGGAGTAAAAGGCTCCTCTGTCGTTGACCACGACACTTCTCCTGAAACACAAAATACGTTCCTGAACGTTATCTCGAATAATTCATTAGCCGATGGTATTCGAGATGGTTGCGTTATCCATCTCTAATTATATTCTGCAACGAGAAGCTGTTGATGTATATATGCCATCTCCTTGTTGGTATAAAACAGTCTTCTGGAGTTTTAAGAATTTATTCTCAGATGGAAGATATCAAGCATTATATTCTTTTCAATGAACGGAAGGCGAACTGCGTATGTATCCGTGTGAATTAGTGGAACCTAAGAGAATTAAAAGAATCTTCTACCTGGAAAGGAATCGCTCAAAAAGTTTACAGACCATTTCGTGCCTACCTGGTGATAATTGCTCGAGTTACATAAATTTCCGGTCAACGACCGAACAACAGTACCGCGAGGTTCGATCGTTGCAACACACGCGTATGAACAAGCATTGTCGATGTATTTGATTTTCACGCGATAGATGCGCATTTGGACATAGCAAACGAGGATAAGAGATTTAATGATTCGACGCGATTGACGTCACCGTGCGCCTTCCGTTCCTGGGAAGAACTCGTGCATGACGTCTTTTCGGGCACGTACGCCACCCTGATCACATTCGACGACTGCAGTAAATGGAAGGGTCGGGACTGTCCATTGAAACCCAGCCAGACAACTTCCATAGGGGAATCTCATGTTAAAACTATTCCAAAGATATCATTATCGCGTGTTTGCTACCACTTATTCGAACTTATAACAACAGCATGAGTAAGACATATACGAAGAAATGTGATAACAAATTAGTGAGAAATATGAAACATACAAAAGCAAATATAATAACAATTTAATGAGAAACTAATGGCCAAAGAAATATTTCTTATTTTCTTGTAGAATAATGAATATATATCATTTGAAAATCATGTAAAAAGATCGATGAGCAAGTATATCGAAATTTGAAACGCATTCGATCACGTTCGATGTACATTTCGGATAGAATAGTAGAAGACATTGGAAGGTATCACGTCGAAGAATTCTGGAGTGTATAAATTAAATTTGGAATTTATTTTGCGATAAAACTGCATAATAAGAAAGCACTGATGATCGACGAAATAATCGTTTACACAGATACGTAAATTTGCCAGGTAGCAAAATTACGAAAGAAATTTACTTCCTATAGTTTCGAAACGACAACTCGTTTATGACAAATATGTTGTTTGTTCGTGATCGTATTGAGAAAAAGTGAAAAACCTCCGGCATGAAAAGACCTCTTTGTCGTTGTTATCCCTATCGCATAATTTTCTTCTCTCCGAACTTAACAGCCTGACTGCGTGAAACTAAAGCACGTGTACCGAAGAAGATCAATCGATATTCAGATTATTTTACAATTGAATTCACGACGTATCGATTACAATAAATTAAATTAAAGAGATTACGACCGTAATATGTGACGTATTTTCCCAATGGAAATGGTGTTTAACGCCCCGTGATTAAATACAAGAGGCGTATAGTCAAACGCATTGATATCAACGTTCTAGATAAGCAAATACGTAAAAAGTTACGTGTCATTAATAAACGGAACGGTTTACGTCTTTGTTTCATTTTACGAACCTACTCTTAAATGAAGAAAGTAATTGGTATATTTATATTTACTTCGTGTATTTCGCAGAAATGCTTTCGCTTATTGCGCATTATCGTTAAGTACTACAACGATCGTGATAATAATTTTCGTCGAAACGAATAGTCTGATCGTATAACTGCTATTAAATTTGTGCGATCACGACAAGTTAACAAAGTCTGAGATTTTATCGGCACCTGTACGTACCAGCACCAATCCTTCCTCCAATACCACGATCTTCAATGCTCGTACATGTACATATAGCGTATCCATGAGTTTATTACGAGCAAATATTTGCATACTTTTCTGCTACTAACCCGATTAACTTTTCTTTTTATTATGTCAACCTACATAGATCTAATGGAAATATCCTCTCGTAAGAGATTGATTATCTTAGAAAATGGAGCTGGACGTTGATTTACGATAATTCGTAATGATATTACATCATATACTTTCGTTTATGACAGTTAACAAATCGTTTCTTTATTGAAACAAATATTTTGTAATTAGTGGAAACATATATCTTGCGAACGCTGTCTTTTTTTACATTTGCTTTTTACATTGGAATTTACTGTCATTTGTTGTTCATATTATTTATCGATCATGCTGTTGCGATGTAATAAACTTATAGACTGCATATTTGTTTCTTGAGAATCGAATTTTAACCAAATAAAGGAATATTGCTTATACTTGGGCGATTAAATTATTATTAAATTAAATTTAAGAAATTAACAGGAAGCCAAGTTGAGTTTTAGCTTCAGTTTAGCTTCTCAGAGATGCTCGAACAATCCTCGAATTCCACGAAACAGCGGAATATTAGTGCGAATCACTGTACATCGACGTTGATTTAAAGCAAATAGCTACCCAGAGAAAGCATCGATACCGATACAGTTCGATCTCGTGGTTTAACTAGTTTTTGCTTTACAACTGTGAGAGGAACGAGGTATCCAACTAGAAAAACCGGAACAATTTTTTACACGCATACGCTTAACTACATTTTGCCCTTTGCACGGTCCCTTGCCTTACGTGGAAGAATGCGAACGAAAGAGAAGCGACGTGCCACCTGTTGAGTTTCGCCAATGAATTCTCGTAGGGTTTAGAGTAATTTTTTAGAAAGTACGGAAGAAAGCCGAGCAGTTGACTCGAGTTTTTCATTTTGAACGTGTCATACGATTGGCACCGTGTCGCCAATAATTATAATTAGATTAAATATTTACGCGAAAATTCACATTTTTCTTAATATAAATAGGAAAGAGGAGTCTAAACAAAAATTTATTTCATCTCCTAAACGCTGTAACGTGTACTTTGAATATTTTGTATATTTATATACACACACACATATATATATGTACTTTGTATTTCAAATTGTTCAGTTTTTGTTCCAGAAGGGATCTAAGAGAATTTTAACCGGCTTTGGGCATAAAGCCACGACAAGTAAAAGAAAATAATACAACAAACAAACACCTGTTATATAGCGATATAACAGGTTAATTAAATTTCTTGAAAATAATTATTCCTCTCAGAATATAAAGTGAAAGATCCATTTACTTGAAAACTTTTGCGCATCACTGTGTATTATATAGATTTCTACACCTGCGAAAGGCGCATAAATATTCACAGTCTAATTATTTATACATCCTTTGCTCTATCGTATATACTTGTTCCTTCTTTCCCTAATATACTGATACACATAATGAGCACTGTCCAAGTTTCTATTATCTCCTATCAATTCCTATCGATTCCTAATAATACTTCGATTTATCAGGCTTGTGGGGCATGCAAATGTGGCAAAATGTACAGGACACGTACGATACAACTCATAACTAGAAAAACGCGAATCCTTATTATTTCAAATAAATTACCTTTCGTTGAGGACGCGAGCCTGAGACTGTCATTGATACTCCTAACGCGTACCCCCATAATGATCGAACTATTCTTCTGTTATTTCACCTTGTTCACGGAGAAGCGTTCGGAATCGTCTATGAATCGACCGGTTCGAAATCACGAAGTAAACTGTCGACCACATGCCTTGAGTCAAGCAATACGCTTGGTGAGGCCTCTACGAGAGCAACGGAAACCGCGAACATGAAAGGAAGATAGAGAGATGGGGGAAGAAGAAGAAGAAAGAGAGACTCTAGCTACGCTTCATGGATCGCGAGAAGAGAAAGGTGGGGCAGAGAGGAAAGAGAAACCTCACGGTCTCGATCGGAGAGTCCGTGAGGACCGACGCAACGTATAACTTCCATTCACTGTGTGCCTGTGATCCACGGATAACCTGGTACGAAAATTATTGAAACGACCTGCACGGCTTTGTACAGTCCTCTTCGAAATTATTCATCGTCGTTCATCTTCGTCGATCTTAGAAGCTGGTCGTATTAGATTTGTAATAGCATTGAAGAAACGTATTTGACGATGTTCAACGATTCGTTTTTTATAACGAAACGTTAAACTTTATCTTGTACGACTTCGGTATGACATGTACTCGACATTCTACTTTAACAAGTAGATAACGAATTTTTATACAAATTCACATTTTCATGAACGCAACTTAAGAAATGAAAATTACGTAGAGATTCGTCTAATCCTCTAAATATTATAATAAAAAGTTTGCTTCCCGGATTTTAGATATTTCTGTGTATTATGTGCGCTCTGCACTCTTCTCTGTCTGGATTCTTCGTGTGAAAAATGAATGCGAAGTATAAAATAAAACCTCGTGTCCCACATCCCACATCCACACATTCCATCACATCTCGCATTCTACGTCGTTCTATGTATCTCGCAAACCAATAATCCTTTTCCTTATCTAATAACCAAAAAGTTGCATATTAGATTCTACAATTTGTATGCACATTTTCCATACAACTCGCATACTCCGTATCAAATATTCAACATATGATGTGCACTTTCCCATGTAGAGTAAAGGAGTGCATCGTAGAGATATTCAGACATTGAGCATTAATATTTGATCGTTTTTTGTGTCCAGGTAACGCGGAAAAGAATATCCACGCAGCGAATGTTTTCCAAGTTTTTATCGCGAGGGATTAGCAAAAATCGAAATTGAAATTTCCTTTGAAAATTTTGACCAAAATCTAAACTTCCCATAGTAATGCACGTGAGTGAAAAAAAGGAACGTATGCACGGAAGAAGATGCTTGAGGAATTCCTATAATTTGACTCATGCTTGAGGAATTATCTCGCATTGTTGAAATTTATAATCTTTACCTTTGACGTTACTTACAAAGGATTAAAAATGAGGAGGATTTAAATAAATACAACGTTCGTTTTCTATATTTTTATAATATTTTCGTTCGTTACATAATTTTGGAATGCTATGCGTATTAATTTAACATAAGTATTTAAATAAAGGTCTTTCTCGGTTGGTTGTTGACGTAGATATAGTTTCTGCAACTATATAATTTCGTTTTGACGTTGAAACGAACCATGCGCGTAAAATGAAAAAATACAAATTAGTTTTTGAAGAGCAGTTTCAATACGATTAAGAAAATCCGCTGCTCCTACGATACGACTGTTTAGAGAACCATTCTTGAAGAATTTTTGTATTTCCAGTATATTTGCTTCGCTCGTAGATTAGATTAGAATCATCTATGGGTATTTTGAAAAGCAGGAGCGGCATACTTTTGACTAGATTCGGGTCTAAACGCGACAGATTCGAACACGAAGATTAAATGCAACAGTTGCGTTACTTAAATAATTGAATGGACGCAACGTATGCGTCAGTAGCAGCGGATACGTTAAAGAGAATTTGGTTCGAATTATACGTATTACTCACCTTGTACATTGTACGCTGTATTTGGATCTTGATTCGGTCAGGAATCGTGCGATGTTTTTATACATTTCGCTCCCCTTCCAATTCATCTTCCGCTCTTATAATGCGTGTAAGAGAAATATGCATCCGCCCCGTGCAGTATTCCGACAAAACCACTCATCATCTACAAAAGTACCAGAACGATTTCAGGAATGAACGCACGAACAGATACCGTTGTTAAGGATAGAATACGTACGTAAGCAGCTGACATTGCAGGATAAACATCGAACCCTGGCCTTATGTAATATTCTGGAAGGAGAAATAGCTTCGTGGAAAATGCCAAATAGGAAGCCGAGCTTAAATACAGGAAGGATGCTAATGCGTTGAACATCAATTCCTAGAAGAGAATAAAATGTCATTTCTGGTTATGTTAGTTGTAGACTACGGATATATAAGCGTTTAATAGCGTTTAAGAGCTTTGTTTTATACGCACGAATATGCGCAGCATGCACATACGATTCATAGGAAGATGATTCTTTACGAAAGAAAAATAACGCTGTACAAGTTTAACGTACAAATAGAGACGATCGAATCAGTCTGTAGGATTTCTCGGACACGATGTAGCAGGCGAGTAATACCGCTGATGTTAAGAAACAGGCGGAAGACGTAGTTAAAGATCCTTCGAAAGCTGAACCGATCGTTGTACTGTATCTCAAACCGTAATTAATTAACAAGCTTTGTATCAGTCCGCTGATAATCTGAAAAACAGATGTATCTGATTGGTTGCTATTGTTATACCTATTATATCATGTAATAAGTTTATTCACAAGTTTATTCACTTTCTCGTATCATATTTTGAGGTACATTATATTCTGATACATGGTTCACGAATAGTTCGTCGTCTATTTGCGAACATATTCGTGATACATAATAAAAATATTTACTTCAAGAAAATATTAGGTTGTCTTAGGGAAAGTGTCTTTCTTTTACAGACACGTCTTTTACAACGATGCATCTTTATACAAACATGAAACCTAATCTGTCGAACGTTCTGATCTTTACCTTGATAGAACAAAATGGATCATACGTAATTCGATAAAATAATAATAAAAAACGAAAAATGTTGTGCATCCATTATTTCCTTATAAAATGAAAGAAATTTTTTGGACGATCTATATATTTATAGAGAAGCTATAGAGCTTTATATATAGATATATAAATATTTTTATATATAAATAAAAAAATCGTTTCTCGAATCATCGAACTCACCGTCTCGCCCAGTTTTAAAAGACCGGGTAGAGTTTTTAGAAATTCCACGTGTATACACGTGCAACATCTGCAGTAACAACATTCTACGCCCCCAGCAGCGTGCGTGTCCGTAGAAGACATCCGGATCACCGGACCCGTTCCGTTTCTACCCATAATATCGTCTCGTCGCCGATTTATCTACCGATTAACGCTGGTTTCACGATCTTCCACTCGATCTTTCACGGTCTTAGTTTCCACCTGCCTGGGTCGTAGTTGTTGCAAAATGCACGTAGGAGGCCGCGATTTATAGGTTCGTTAAACCGTCTCGTGTTCACCCAGACTCTTCGTTCAATCACCCTAATTGGTTAAACGGCGATTAATTCGCATCATTACAACGAAGAGGATAAATCAACTCGATGATCCGTTACACGCTCGAAACTGAGATTGTCGTTTGATCGACAGATGTACTGAGCGCGTACTTAACAGACAACTATTGTAACAAGCCAGGAAAGAACGCGAGCCGCGTCGACGAGCTGTTTGCAACTAACTGAGGGTGTTTTCTCCGGTTGATGCAGAACGTTTTAAATGTCGTTGCACCCCCTGCGTCGTATTCGACACAAGGGATACCGATGTCTATTTCTGGCACGTTCCGCGCCGAAATATGTAGCCGACCAGCTGTACTGTCGACACGGGAAACGTAAAAAAGAAACATGCGATTGGGAATGTTTTTTAAAGAGACCGGAGAAGCGAGACAAAATTTGCATTCGGTGCTGGTATACGCAATAAAGTAATTCGTAGAAATCGGAAAATAAGACGAAAAGCAGGAATAACAAACTTACGCGATGTACAGACGAAGGATCTATAGATTTGATTTATATTCGTAGATTGAAAAACAATCAAACTGTAACGAAGATTCTACGCTGCGTTCCTGTTTTGCGGCCAAGTTTCAGGACAAAAAATACAACACAAACAAGAATACACAAAAGCTCCGCTCCCCAGCGGCTTAAATCCAAAAAGAAGAATAAAAAAAACACAAAAAGCTGTAAAACTACGACACATAATACAGCATGGCTACGTCGTACCGTCGCGTATCGATACCTTTGCCTAAAACACCTTATGCAAATTCATAGTTTAAATGAATTAAAATCGATGTATAAAAAAATTTATCTTGGCTAAATAAACACAAAGAAAAAAAATTCTACGCTACGTCTCGTGACTATAAAACCGCATAGAAATGTTCGCATCTGTGAAAAGAAAGTTCTAATTACGTTCGTTCCAGGATATTGTACTCGACGAGATTTTCAAACTCGATTTCCTAAAAAATGGAGCCCTCTGTGCAATTTTCTTATTTCTTGATTTTCCTTTCGTTTCATGCCGTAGAATCGTGGCGGCTTTACTTGTAACACGAATCATGGTGGATGTGGTTTGATCGTTTTTGGATCGTCGAACGTAAATGAGATCTATAGATTCCTCGATTGTTCGCATACACAATGTAATTGCTTACATTATGCATCACACCGCAGTATCCTGTTCTCTGTCTTTGTACAGCTTTATCAAAACTCCTCTCGCATACGTTGCTACGTGCAGACCCACGTCCTGTCAATGGCCGTGCGAAAGTTTCGTTTTCGTCGACGTTACGCTCGAATTTTCTGACTCATAATTACGTCAGTCACACGCCGATGTGCATAAAGGAAAAAAGTTAGGCTTTCTCCTACAAACGAGTAGGTAATTGGACTTAGGTTTCGTTAACCTACTCGCACAGCTCAGCGGATTCCGTAATTTTCTTTTTTTTTCTTTTTTTTATTACGTTATACATTAGTACAATAAATATATGTCTATATAATTATATATAATTATAATAAATATGCGTATGTACTTGATTATACAAATATATGCATTTATAGTATATAAAAACGGTTCCTGCTGCTTTACAAATAAATAATTCCGAAATTGCAGCAATTTTCAGAATGATATTGTAACTCGTTTCAATAGCTAGAAGAGATATCGCGGTTATACTGTATAAATATATTTAAAATGTATAAAGTACCATAGAAAAAAATATTTTTTATTAAATTTGAAGAGTGTATAAAAAGGCGTGTTGCGTTATATAATTGAACAATGCCCGACTCGATGGTTTGCGAAATATATGAAACACGATAGCTGAATATATGATTTCAAAACTTGTCCGAATTCTTGTTACAAGGCACTGTTAATGTATTCTGTAGGTGCGAAGAGCAACGATCGTACTGAGAAAATATAGCGCTGAATTTACAAGACCACAGATCTAAAAGAAAACATAGCAAACAGTAATATATAGTAAAATCTCAGATGGTTATAAAAAGAGTGGCTTTGTTCTTTTCACTTACTGCCGCTGCCATTAATACTTCGTATCCTCTTCGGCCTTTCATGTTATTACTCACATGCACTACGTATGTTAAAGACGCAGCTAAATATAATCCAAACGCTATAGAGTGATAAAGGAGTTCCTAGAAAAAGACGCCAGACATAAGTCTAATTGTTTTTGGCTTGATCTGATCCATCGATTATTTCGTTTAATTAAACCCGATGCAGACGAACGAAAACTTAGTCACGAAATTGGGAAACTCCTATGGAGTTCTACTTTTAACTTTTAGTGTACAATATTTGCTCATTTGTCGGAAACATTCTGTGACTGTATCGTTAGAGAGTTTCGACTGCTGCGAAATCGCAATCCTACCACATTGCTCGGCTGCACCGGGCCTCACCGTAAACACACAATGTGAAACTTACATAAATAGTCTTCGCAATGATAGTGGACGTTGTAAGGGAAGCTAAGCAACTTAGAAGCAAAATAAAGGTACCAATCAAAAACGTCGTTGCTATTAGAAGGAAGAATAGTTCTGCTGTGTATACGTAGCTGTCATAGTTGTTCGCTACTATTGCCACGCACACTACTCCAAGTGCCTAAAATAAAAGAATTTCAGTAAAATAAATACACTTATCGCGTTTCATAGATGAAAGCGGAACTTTGATAACGATATGGGAACCTAATTAGAGAGAAGAGATTAAAAATGTTGTGGATATCTGCTAGGCGCGAGTTCTGTTGAAAAATGTGAATTTTTTTTTATTAAAATGTCATTCATTGTCAGAATATATCAAAACTTAGTTTCGCGTAGGTATTTATTTTATATGTTAATTAACAAGGGAAACTAGTCATGGCATGTTCGAATATTTATCTGTACCAATTTACCTTAAAACATTTCTAATAGATACTTACCACTTGAAACAATTTAAATAGACCGCCAAACGTTTTTAAATAACCGGTATTGATGTTAACTGATGTGGAACCGCTCGTTACCGTTTGAGTTCTAATGGTTACCGAATGCGACATTGTCATCTCCTTCTTTATCGACTCTGGAATTTTAAAGCAGCACATTACAGCTGTGGGCGTTTCGTAGGAAAACAACTTCTGAATACATATTTAAGCGAAAGTCTGTGGACAAGAAGGCCAAGGCCAGAGATTTTTGGGCCGTAACCTTATTTCGTCGACAGACTTTTTTCTTTCACGAAATTCATTCGTTCCAAGAAAATGCATACTCTCGTATATTGATTTAATTTTTACGTTGTCTTGTCTTAGGTTGTGTTTAAATGTTTGCCAAATAATGAATAAAAATAGACCGCGAGAACGACAGTAATTCAACGGGCGATAGTAATGTACGAGAAGAGGATCCTAGATGCGTTCACTTTCGTTATCGTTTCTTTCATCCCGGCGCACCCTTAATGTTTGCTACTGATCGATACCGCGTCCAAACTGTCGGAATCACATCTCCTTTCGGTATTTTTAAGGATGTAGAAGATAAAGTCATATAAAACAACATTATACCTCTCTTATTATACTGAACGTAACCGTTAATTGCCTGTATTTAAAAAAGAGAGAAATACTCATAGACCAAGAATCGTGCGAGCTTAAATAAATAAAGAAGAAAGATAAGTAAAATAAACGTCATATACTCAGAATAATAAATTAAAGCTTTATGCAGAAAAGTAGCTAAAATAAATATTTATTAAATAAATATCTCATATCGAATTTATATACACGTATTAATTTTCATAATTTAATAATAAACCTCATGGTCCATTCAAAATATATCTACACTGTTTTCGTGAATTCGAATCACGAATACACCCGAATTAGCGTGGCTACGAGCGAGCATGTGTGAAATTTAGTCATCAGTTATTTTTAAATGAATGTGTGTCAAAGAAAGAATTGTACGATAATGATACCGGATAATTGTTGGGATCTCCTGTCAACTTATTCATAATATATTTATCTTGTTCCTATCTATTCCTGATTATACATTTTATAATGACACGTGATAAGGAAAAATCGAATTCTATAATGTTTTATCTGACCAAACGTAGTGACGTATTTTATAAAATGTTATAGTATGCGTCAAAGGTATCCTTTAATCCCTTCGTACAGGAAGCCGAAATTATTAAATATGTACCTCGTCACGCAGAATCCGATAATGTATCGCGAAACAGGTATCTCGTACAAAACATCACACGAATGATTTTACGTTGCAACATATCTCGCCCAAAGTGTATCGCGAACGACATTGCGACGCGAGATATTTCGTCTTCCGATCGGAAGAGGTTAAAAAATTCAAGATAAGAATAACATCTAATATAAAGGCTCGTTCAAATTAATCAAGTGTATGAATAGAAACAATTTGAATTCAAACAGCTTGACAGCACGTAGCAAGTGTTGTTTATTTAATCTGAGATATTCCTTGAAATTTCTACCATTTTTCTCATTATCAAAACACTCGAGCAATAACAAATAATAAGTTTCACATAATGATTTTATATAAATACTGTTTCGTATATTTTGTATAATATCTGTGTATAAGTACTTTCTTCCAGGAATTATATTATTGAAATGTATATCTTAAAATTGTACTGCACTGATTCACGACTCACAACCGGCAATAATAGGCGGAATGTATACAAATCTCACACTGACCTTAATAAGGTAGGTGGTCGCGCCTTGATCGCCTGCGAATGACTGAGGTACGTACTTACGTTTCCAACCATAGCACGAGTGACGTCATGGATGATATCATACTTGGATCCGTCTTCTTAACTAGAGAATGAACGTGTAGTATACACGTATACCAACATTAAATCGAAAGAAAGTAACGAAGTTTGTGTACATAATAAAATGCGCAGTGAAAATTATGTGAAATACCACATAGCAAAATATCAATATGTCGATGAAATACAAACTTCAAGCGTAAGCATTAAAACTTAGTTTTGATAACTTAGTTATAGTTTCGTATTCTTGCAATTTGATGCCACTTTTAAGGAGTTTCCGATGAATGAAATTTCAAGGTTCTGAATAAAATTTTCAATTAATTTTCTGACTTTATAGTCAGATATAATTCCACGAGCGCGATATCACGCACCGTGTTCTGATTTACATTTATTTATAGCGCGTTGTGGTTTAAGTATTAGCAGTCAAGGTAAAATTTTTTTCATTGCTATTTAGCTTGAATAATAACCGAAATGTGATATATAATGAAACAAGGAGTAAAGTAACGAGTGTAAAAACAGCATATGACGACATTTAATCGTCGAATCATACTCGATAACAATTCTTTAATTTCCACTCTGATAATTGGTTGACGTTAATTGATTTTGAATCATTCATTAAATAGTGGAAGACAGTCGGTGATCTTCTTGCAAGGCTTGTATATAATTTCTTAACTACCTTTGATAAATCTATACTACTACTATCTATACTACTTTTGATAAATCATTCCATTGATGCTTATCTTTCCACCGATGCTATTTTTGTAGATTGAAAACAAAAAGTTATACATATTCCAAAATGTCTTTATTTTGCTCATCTGACTCACTGAAATAAAAGGAAGCAATATCCGAACGCTGTACAAGTGGAACTCAAAGACAATGTCAAAAACGAACATATATTTCAATGGTAATGTGTACAGAAAAAGTACAATGTATCCAGGAACACACTCATTCACGTAGTAGCGAACAGCTCTTACATCAATGAAAGTGAATTACATAAGTGTCCTTTATGTGATTGTCAGAAGATAAAAAAAAACAAAAGGAAGAAAAAACGATGTATAGCATCCAATTTGTGCAAATATATTAACTATATAAAACAGATATTTATATATATATATATATATATAAACGTATATAACTAATGCGTGTATACATATAAATAAAAAGTCGCGGTAGTGCGAGAAAGGTACGGTTAGAAAATTAAATTGGACGGGAAGTGCCGCGTAAGGTACATCGATAACCAAACTATATAATTCATTGCATATTATCAAAACAAAAAGAGATCGACATCCAATATGGATTTTATCGATTCTGAAACACAATTTGCTTTTAAAAGGTAACCTTTAGGTTTTATTTTAACCGTAACATTTTCCTTATTATTGTATATTATGTTTGTACAGTGAAAAATTGAACCGCGTAACGAAGAGGATACACGAATCTCGTCAAAACAAAAACTTTAAGAATCGTTGATATCTCTTCGGCGCATTAACCCGTCCTGAACCAGCAGTAAACTGTATTCATCTTTGTTTTATAATCGTTCGAGTAGCGAGCATGATCCCAGAAAACCGTAGTCGCAAACCTCTATCGATCGAACAGCATGATCGTCCGGTTTGATCGATCTTTAAGGCACGTATATTATAGAGTCTCTTGTTAAGCTACAACACATTATCAGGTAGGGGCTTCGTTGGACTAGCTTCGACTCATTCGTCTGTCCACGATCTTACTCTTGTTCGTAGAACGATCGAGAAAACCCGAGTGTAGTAGCTGTGTAGTAGGTGCTCTTCAGGTACCTAGCGTCTCTTCGAGTACCTTTGCTTCTCTTCACTGTGTGTTACTGCTTCTGAATTCGACGTAGAGGAAATACGACCCGGCAGCGTACGCCAACGTATTAAAGATTCCAAAGATCTACGCAAATAGTGGAAGAGTTTTAATCGTTATTCTCATTAGTAGGTGAAAACCGGACCGTTTTACGACTTTGATTGGATCGTCAAACACGTACAGTTGCTCACAAAAGTATCTGGACACCTACCACAGAAACTTTTTATCCACATATCGTGAGTATTATATAAAACATTTTGAATTTTTATTCATAAAAGGTTTCTATAAATGTTTGAAAATTTTCTTGAGCAACTGTATCTTGTTTTTTTCATTTAACACATAGTCGAGTGGAATGGAATAAATAGATTGCAGATTTTTATGCATTCATGGGAAATTTAGAAACGCAACTACGCTATAGTAAAGTTCACGTTACTACAATTTGACCAGTGACGAGAATACTCACGAGCGGTGGTATAGATTCCACCTGTCTAATTATATTCATAGAAACATAAATTTGCATAAATATCCACAGTCTAGTGACGAGGCACGTTTATTCTTACCCCTGCGGCGATATTCCTTGAGACCGGTGAACCTTGTAACGAGGTCCAAACGGATAACTGAACCACGAAGGCAATCAAATAAAGGAAGGTGAATATTCCTGTGTTCAAAAGTTCCTGCAATTGAACAAACGCTTTGTAAGTACGAGGTGAAGTTGCGTTCGCAAAGTAAAAATTGTTGTTTACTCACCGTTGCAATCCAATTGATAGGTAGTTTAAGCGCTTCTCGAATCGACAGCAGATAGGTGAAACTCCATAAAAGAGTAGCGATAAAAGCTGTTACGGCGACGAATAAAAACCAATGGGACCCGCTTACTATTGCCGGTGAGGCACATGCCATACATATTATACCAAAACCCTGAAACCAATTGAAACACGCATTCCTTTAATTTAATGATTTTCAATATCGAATCGATATTTCAATTCTCATTGTGTACATATGGGATTTTCGTGTCTAAGCTAATTCGAACACGACACTGCACTTCTTACGTTCTAGTCGTGCGTGTATTATTTGCCATGGAGGAGCTTATTTAGCTGGTTCATACTAGCTGTATAATTGTCTACCCTTTATTTACATAAATTATTTGTCAAACATGTTATGGCATGTAATATTAAATTTGGGATGTTCGAGGACATTATACGAATTTTTTCGAATTTTTTTAATGACCCACACAAAACCCACGTTTACATTTTAAAAATACCGTAGATAGGTTTATCTATTAAAGATCAATTTACCACTGCTTTTACTTGTTGTCGCATATGAATAGAAAAAGAACACGAACAGCTTAAGAAGCCAAATTGTTTTCTAATGCTTCGTTAGTTTTATGTCGTATTTCGGTAAATTTCTGAACGTAATAATTAAGCGATTTTCCCAGTTCTACCGGAATAAATTCTTCGAATTCCGGGGCTTCTGCTTTCGTTTCGAGAAGTTCAGGAAATTCTGCAGATAATGTATTGAAAAAATAAACATCCCTATGAACGATCTTATCTTGAACTTCCCCCAATTTCGCGTCTCTTTCAGCTTGCAAAGCGACGAAAGGAATCCTCTTTGCTTCGAGTTCCGAGGGAACTAAATTCCTTTTACTCAAAAGAACTTCTTTCATTCTGTCGAACTCCTTCGCTTTCCACGCGACGTCTTTTGGAATCGGAACGCTTCGCGCCCTTTTCTCCTCTTGCAACCTCAACCTTGTCTCTTGTTCTCTCCTAAGTCTTTCTCTCGCCTCTTTTGCCTCTCTTTTAACTTCTTCCTCGCGCCTTGCTAATCTTTTCGCGACTATATCGGGATCGTTATTGACGAAATCGTTCTGCCAACTGGTGAAAAGCTTCTTCCTTCGCGTCTCTTTCCAGGTATATTCTTCGAACCAATCCATTCTTTCTATCGTGCTTTCGTTACGAGAAACCTCTGCTTCTGTGAACACACGAAACAATCCACCACCATCGCCTACTCCTATCTTCTTGAAATCATCGTTATATAATACAGGAGATTCTATCAAAGTAAGATAAGTAATTGGTTCCAATGAAACGATTTGGGTAAATATCGGCTGGGTCGATTCGTTCTTTATATCCCACATCTCAAGGTTCCCGTCTTGGCTGCCGACCAAAAATACCCCAGGTTCGTTAGCCCAACAACAACTCGTATAACGAGAGGAAGTTGTTCTCCAAAATAAAGGAGAGTCGATATGATCGTCGTCCCAAATGGCAAACACTCGTCCACCGACTGTCAGGAGCACGTTCTGAAGATGTGCCGACCGTGTGATCTCTACAACAGGACCATTGTGTGCGTAAGAACAGTTTAACATATCGCATTCGATAATGTCTGTTGAATTTTCTTCGAATATTTGCTTTTCCCATGCGCACGTTATCAACCCTTCTACACAACCTATCCATAGATATTTCGTTATGCGATTCTCCTCTCTTACGTCATTTTTATTCGTATCCGGTGAATTTTCACCGTGTTCAGCGACGATAGGTGGAAAGCAGAAACATAAAGGAGTAAACTGTGGCTTTTCATCAACAGTTTGAATTTTTATACGGAAATTCGGGCGAAGAGGTTCGTCAGAATCTTCATCGTTGCGAATAGAATGTCTCGAAAGAAGAGAAATATTCCAAACTGCTATCGTGCCGTCCTCGGAAGCGGTTAGAAGCTGCACGTCACAAGAAACGAAAGACTTTGTCAAGCTTCCATCTGGCTGTGTGTTATGTTTGGCAGGTATCCATCGAATGTTTCGAACAGGTAGCTGATGAGAACGATGTTTGTCCGAAACAACGATAGGACGAAGCACTGGTAAACTGTTTCGTGTCGACGTTCCAAGTTTTATATCTCCGTCGTCGAGATTATTTAGAAACTCTTTGATGTTCCAGATAACTATCTGACCAGTGGAACGACCTCCTATTAAAAGATTATCGTCGTAAGGACAAAACGAGATGGTGTAAATTTCTCTGTGGTCCTGAAGCGCAAGCTGTGGACGAAGTGGATCGTTTAATTTCCAAAGGAGCGCTCTGGTTTGAAATTCGGTCTTGCTTCTACATTCGTTCTTTACAGTTTGTCTAGAAAATGTCGATTTGCTGATGTACGAAATCGCTAAGTATTCTGTCAATTTTGGATGCAACGAAACGTCAGAAACAGTTCTATTGGCTGTGAAATTGAAATCAGTGAACGACACCTGTTCACGAAATGCAGGCGTATTGGAGACTGTTGAGATATCTTCTTCTTGGCTAGATAAATTTTCAATATCATCCACGTGCAAATTAACAGCTGCATTATATTTAATCGCATCGATCATTTGTTGCGAACGAGCTTCTAAAAATAATTCTAAAGCTGTTTTTTCTCTGGGTTTCTCGATTTCCTTGCATTGAACAGCGTCCTCTCTTTGTGGCCGATCGTCGTCATCTTTTTCCGATCCTTCTTTTAACTGTTCCTCTTCTTCGTTATTTGCAACCATAAACTCGCCCAAAATGTCTTCGCACGCGTATTGAGTCCATGCATTTTTAGGATACTCGGGACACGTTTGAACAAATGTTTCACGAGGTTGCATATGCGTCTGAACAGCTCTGCAAATGCATTTTCTATCGACGTTTTCGAATTTCTCGTCTTCGTTGATCAGCTGGACATAACTGTCTCTAGAATCATTCGCGCTTCTATCGCATAACGTTCGACGAGAATTCAGAAATCTTCCAGGTAATACGGTCTCTATTTCAAAATATTCTCTCGTGTTCCTGACGAATGTTTCCTCTACCTCCAAGTCGCTACCTAAAGAGTTCCACGGTTTAACAGTCTTTATTACTTTGCCGATAACTTTCTTCCAAATAATACGAGTAATATTTCTATTTCGCTGTCGTACAAGGTCCCTCGCTTCCTCGGTGAGACAAATCACAAATTCGTCGGACTTTAACTTAGTAGACGAATAGCCTACAAGGAACGTATCAGCCTCGTAAATTTCGATATCTTCTCGGAAAACCGCCAGTGGGGAATCGGGTGATTTAGCGAACTTTGCGACAACGTCTCGGTGTACATACGCCCACGGATATTCCAGGAACACGTGTTCGCCGACCAAACAACCCAGTTCTCGTTGCGTCTTGGGATCGAGCTTCACGCGTTCTACATTCTCGATATTTTCGTCGACTAGCGTCCACCCGTGCGGATACTTAACCGCTTTCCTTCGCATCTCGTCTCTCTTTACGATTGTCCGGTACGATACTCGGTTAGAGTCATTAGAGATACCAAGCATCGATCAAACTTTCTTATACCCTAGAAACCAACCGACTTCGATCATCCTACGTTAGATTTCTTTCTTTTTTTTTTTTTGTCGCAAATGAAAATCGTTCACCTAAAGAAAGTTATATTTAAAGTTGCACGGCCTTGATTCGAGCTATACTCGACGTCGTATTTTATTCCATTTGATACTCTCTTCATGCGACTAGTCATATTCCTTCCCTTGTACTCGTCAACTATGAACAATCTACGAATTTAACCTACTAGATATAAATCAGTCACGACAAAACGTTTAGTGTTACGACGAAGTAAAAATAACGCGCGAACCTTGTTGGCATGAAATTTAGATATGAATGTTTATAATATACAAGAGGCTGGAATGTATGAAAGGGTGAACGGGCGCGAAAGTGCGAAGGATTGGAACGCTGATTGGAACTGTATACCGAAGGAAGAATTTCACTTTCACTCGTTTGAAAACGTCGTCGACCGCGATAAACGTTCGACTGAGAATTCCTAACATCGATAGCTTATGCAACGACTATGCAAGTTATTAAAATATTAGCGACATAATCGTTCGATTTGCTTAGAAATACCTTGTGTTTTCTTTTATCTAATTTCTGTTCTGTAGTATCGGTGCGATGTTTTTGAAACGAAATAACGACGATTCCTAAAATAACTTTAAAAGAGGGTAACTAGCTGTTAGAAAATATAGGTCGGGCATCTGCATTATTCATTGGGGGAATGATCTGCAAGCATTAACGCGCCACTTTTAATATACATACATAACATTAACGATCGTAATAAAGATGATAGCGAACCGCTTTAGCCCCATTCACTTAAACTATGTAGTAGATATGCAATTGATGAGCAGGGAACAGAAACATGACATCATCGCATTGACGGCGTATACATTTGCCGCTGCATTCCGATAACGATAGTTTTCGCTTTTGCAACGTATCGGCAAACGTAAGGACTTGTAACGGTTTCGTACGAGACTTTTTCATATTTCGTTGAAGCTTTAGGTGTCTCTTAACATTGGACAAACTTAATTGGCCCGAAAAATTAATTGGAGCAAAAACGTGCAATAAATTTGACTTGAATGAAACATACAAAAGAGGCGGGCGGACGTGTAACGAAGAAAATTTTCGTGGAAGCGAATGCTCTTCTAAACTTAGCAACAAGTGTTCTACTAAATTCCAAGTTTTCATCGTCGAGTCAATGGTGATGAATGAGGCCACGAGTTACTGAAATATTACATGAATTAGATTCTTGGTTACTATCGTTAAGTGTCAGACGAGTTTATCAAATAAGTGGAAAAAGTGTTTACGGCGGAAATAGCACAATAAACTCGGTATTAACGTGATAAAAGATATTTGTAAATAAAAGACGTATACGCGTGTGTGTGTAAAAATTTTAGCAGCAATTCAGGAGGCATTCATTCGCAGAAGTATGTGTAACACGATTGCCATTCGTACATGTAGGAAACCGCTTACTTAAAGTCCAGATAATTAATCGAAATGCGAAGTCAGTACTTAGAAATAACAGATAAGATATAACTCGAGGAGAAACCTTACGACACACATGCGCTATTCGTGTACGATTACTAAGTGGCTACTACCTACAGTTTAGACTAACAGTTTACAAAGCTAGAATTTTTTCATCGTATCACGATCAATTAATCGAAATTAAAAGAAAATCCTGAGAAAAGCATCATCATGTGAAACAGAGTTATGTAAAACAGAGTGTTTTCTAATTCAGAATTTAAATTATGACGATAAGTCACATGTTAGATTAGTTGAAAAGAACAGTGATTGGTATTGATAAATTCTCTTGGATAACAATAACAAATTTTGCAATAAAGTAAAGGAAATTTTAAAAGTAGATTTTATTAATTATTACAAGTCATCCGATTTGAGTCATTATTAGGAAACAAGGCGTAACTTACCAGTTTATTAATAGATATTACTTGTTAAAGTTGGGAAATTATTTTGTAAGGGAGCAACGATGTTAAAACAACAGTCATATCATTTATCGACTTCTTTAACGCGTCATTTCTAAAACTATAGCGCTGAACTTTAGTATAATTCTGTCAGGGAAATGACGTATACTCCTTAAAACAGTGATGACTCTAACAAGTTCTCCGCTTTATCTTAAGGTTCCAGAAATAATACTTTTACAATCGGAGAAGAACGACTTGGACTCGTAACTTCCGAGCAACGAATAATAATGCTTTTCATTCTTGGCAATAAATGGCACCGGAAACTGTGACTTATATGAAAAAGAAACGTCGATCGATTCGCATAGATTGATACGTCTCTTGTTCGTTCCACCCGTTTAAATTGGCAAATACTTTCAAAATTATCAGGATTTACGCTAGTTCGCGGGCTGTTGTAACTTCTTTTTCTGTTTAAAAGGCTACTGTTCGCGATACAGGCCTCTTTTTATCTATAAATCAATTTGTGCAACATTACGATTTATTAAACGATTACGTAATTTCAATGAGCCAACGTACGTTATCGCGCTTGTTCCATCATAATGAAATGCACACCGGTTATAGAGAAATAACTGCGTAATTAGTAATATAAATCGCGTTAAATAATATTACGGATTTAAATCTGACACGAACGTGATATAGAAGAACTTAAATTGTATTTTGCGCGTCGACAAATATTCCTTGTAACGCGTTAACTATTTCTTACGTCGTATTTCTTGTACTTCTTTTCCCATGTTGTATACGTAAATATTTTATACTCCCATGTAAATCACATCTTTCTTCATCACAATTTACGTCATTCTACGAAGAAGAAACGAAAATTACAGATGAATAGTAATGCTACTTATTGCTCCTCAAATATGTAAATCGTTTACTCAACCATTCACCCACGTGGTGTAATGTACGAGTTATATACCTAAGAGATTAGGTCGTGTAACACGATTGCAAGTACACATAGATATCGTCCAAGATCGAAAAACCAATAAAAAGAAGAAATATAAATCGACGCTCATATTTAATATATCCATAAAGATTCACCGTGTGATCTAATCAATTGGCTTATACTTTCACAAACGTGGAAAAAAGATTTATATGACTTGAATTTGCCACTCGAGTCTCTTTCTCTGTGTTACGAGGCGCGGCTTGTCCTTGCGTATAAGGTAGGTATTTGCGTGTGTTTACCGAGTTTACTGCATAACTTGTTGCACCAGGCGATATGCTTCGTGAACAGCTTATACACCATAGACACTGGTGAACCTAGAACTCTGTAATCGTCGTCGTGATCGATATTGCACAATTCCTTGTGTTTTGTTCGTCTGTGAACTAGCTAAAATTCATGTCCTTGGAGTGTTTCTACCTGTCGAGTATTTTTCAAGTATCTAGTAATACGAGTATTACATATTGATTTCTCGAAATTTCTCAATAATATCTTACACGATGTAAGGAATGCAATACGATGTTATTATCAGGATCACGATTAGCAGAACGATCGATCATTGATAGAATGTTTGAAGATAATACTTTACGAAAATATTTGAAGATAAGAATAAAAATTCAAAGAAATTGTGACGTTTTTATCCAGAAATCCTTGTTGGATCTTTTCATGGTAGATAATATCGTATATATGTATTTACAAAATTAAAAATAATACCGAAATAAGATTGGGGTTAGGTTATACGACTGATAATATTTATGGAATATTATAAATATTAGAAATATTTAAAATAAATGATCACGTGGAAAAAGAATTATTCTATTACCTGGAAAATTCAATTATTCAAACAATGTGTGTCGTGATCAGTTCTAATGATCAAGATTCTACTGTAGTTCGTTCGACGAGTAGAATAACAAACGTTCATCTTGGCGAGGTTAACAACAGTATCGATGACAGTTTGTTCCACATGCACGTGTTTTCCGTTCGGCTACTGTGTAACTTTTTTCTCTCAAAGAAAAGTTTTATTCTCACGCTCTATCGATGAAAATTACTGAACGACTAAGTACGTATCACCCTGACCGAAATTCACCATTCAAATGAAGCGATTTCTTCCCATTGTGTTCATTGTTACAAAGATTACGCGATATTGGTCGTACGAAACGATTGGGGTTATGTTTACTTAAAAGTCTTCTTAAAATTTGCCTTTACGACTCGACGTAGAACAAAACGTTGAAACATGTAACTAAGATATAATCTTATTGGTAATGAATTTATTAATGGTAAGAAACTAGAGACATAAGAAACGCGTAAGAACTATAGACTTGAGCAGCTTGGAAAAGTTGTAGGATCTATGTCATCGGTGACCCTGAAATATGCTGGATTCATTCTATTCGTAAGTATCATTGTACATGCGGCATAATACATATACGAGAATAAATATGACGTACGTGAATGACACGGTAAATGACATTCGTATTGTGTTAGTTGTACTACCTATTTCTTATTAATACATTCCACATTAAGGAGTCTTGCTGCTCATGATCAGAGGGCTGGAACGACCGGCTTGCATAACAAGTGTCCTCGTAAATACTAGACAGGATTAATAGAAACGATGTTTTTGGCATCGTTCATCGTGTTTTGAGCATTCATTCATCGATGATAGTAATTGCTCGTTGTAATAATTTAACCTCTTGGAACTAAAAGACACGAAAAGTTTCAATGAAATTTGATTCGAGTCGCACACGTGGATCCTATGAACGATAAAGTAGTTGGTAGAAGAACGAAAAATTATTGAGAAAAAGTCAAGGACGGCATGAATTTTTAATGAATCGTTCCGATACCGTTGGTACGGCCTCGACGTATGGCAGTAGGATGGAACTGTGAGTATGTGGGACGCCACGTATGGTCCCGGTCATCGGGATGAACATGTATGGTCATCGAACGTGTGTCTAGTTAGTAGGGACGTGTGTCGAGCGCATCGAAACTATGCCACCGACCGGGAATCGTTCCAAGACTTTGGTCAATCACGCGCGATCATCATCTTTAATAAAAACCGGTTCTCTTTCCCCTTCACATCATTGATATTTGTAGATTTGTTGCTTCTTCTTCTTTAAGAAGATATATTTGGTATTTAATGTGTTTATTTAAAACTTGAAATCACGTATTTGAAAGTTAAGATGAAACGATGTGTATACCTTTATTTAGAGGATTTAGACACATAAAAGTTCATTGAATGTACCAAAGATGTGAAGATATATAAAACTCGAAGTATCTATAATGCTTATTACGAATGATGAGCAAAATTTTCTGCTTAAGTACGATTTCCTCAGTAGTTACATAGTTTCTTTAGTTCGTAAAAGTATGAATTTGTATAAATATCCACAGGCTAATAATTACGTAAAATTTATAACGTTTTGCATAAATAAATATGCAACCGATAATACACCGTCTGTATCGACAAATGCGATTCGAGGACAGCAAAAGTCTCGTGGAATAAATAACTTGGTCATATTTGATTTCTATCTGCTAGTAATTTAATCGCACTGCTGCAAAATCGCCGTCAGGATTTGTCATATGTATACTTTTTTTGCTTATGTCTCGCTACATAAATTAGCTCATTTATTTCAATAGGTAGAAAACAATGCGCATCTATTTACGAGCAAATATAAACCGGAAAACGTCAGCGGGCGTGTCTCTGACTGCACGTGCGTGAACCAAAGAGAAACGATGCTTGCCGATGCTGATCACTTAACGGTACCGCCGATTTCGAAGAGGAATCCATTACGCAGCCGGAAAAATAAAAAACAATCAGCTCGTTTTTATTAATATTTCTATTTTAATGATATTTTATAAATTAGAAACAGGAATATTTTAATACGCAGTAGCTAATAGCTGGAAAGGGTCTGTTAAATCCAATGATACAGTTGAGGAAATATTATAGAAGGCAAAGGTATGTGTAAATTAAGACAAACAATATTTTAATATCTTTTAATATATTAATCGTTTTAACAAGAGAAATATTTGTGGCGAGAAGGGCAAAAAGATGTTTGTGCCAAAATTAAATAAAAAGATAATTGTGATAAGATGGATATGATAGCAATCTAAGTAATGTATTTTAAAACTGTTCCCCTGTAAAAAATGGAAATTGTGTCTTATCGTGTTCTTTCTCTTCGTATGAAAACTGAGTTAATAATTAATGTTTCAAGATAGTGGATGATAGTTCGTTAATCGTTCCGTGAGCATATTACCGTTATGCAGTTATGCCGTTGCAGGTTCAACGTTACGGTGCAAACGAAATTCGAAACTACGTATGTTTCCTTATTCTTTAAATGATAGTAAATGTCTTTACTGAATGCTCGGAAAAGTAAGTCGTATTTAGTAGACGCGAAATTGCGCAATGCTACTACTAAAAACGATGTACTAGTAAAAACGATGATGAATGTTTGCCAAACTCCAAAGGGATTAACAACATTGCAAAAATAAAACTCCGTCTAAGCGACATAGTAGCTGTTCTTACTTTGCAATACACATTGAGAAATACGATGTGTACTTATATCTTGTGTGTGTACGATATGTACCTATATCTTTGAAACGTGGAACAAACATGCGTCTGAGGTTTACTAGTACGTGTTATTCTATTTTTATCAACATAAATGTATTGTGTAGAATCAGTTGCATAATACTACATATTTAATCTATCACATTGTTTGAAAAATACACGAATGCAAAGAAATCGAAATACTCGATGCGATAAATTTTACAATACATTAATTTTTCCGATATTGTTTGTTTTTATCATATGCGAAGATATCAAAAATGTCATTAATCATTATTATTGAAACAAATTTTAGACTGCAATCAGCGCTACCTTGTTTTATTAATGATTAATAACCACATTTAATTCTGGCTGTTTGATTAATTAAATCTGGTATTTTAATCAGAAGGAAATTAATTACCGAAGTATGATCGATAGGTTTTACTTACCACTTGTGCGAGTTTAATGATACCAGGTATCGTTCTGAAGTAGGACACGTTCAACGTAATGCCTAACAGAGGGTTAGGTTGAACCGGTTCCGTCTTTACGGTAGGCACCTGTCGAGGATTGTTGCTGGCGTTGTTGCTAGAACCGTCCATTGTCACAACGGTCTCCGACATCATATTATGTTTTCTTCGCGCCAAATATACCACGACGTAATTCGACGTATATTCGTCAGTGAAAGGGATACCGGTGTGAATATGAACACTGATAGAAAATAAAGATAACCGGTACCGCGACTGCCAAGTTCGGAACACCTGTTGGTTCACTACGGCCCGCACGGAGGCCTCACCATTGAATACTACCTACGTATTAGCCAACAACCCGCTGTTCCCCTACCGTATTCTATTTTCCCCCACCTTTATACGATTCCTTCTTTAACTTGTCAACGAAGTTGAAGCCAATCGCCACGTCTTACGAGTTTCCCGTATCTTTCGCTTCTTCCTTATCTATGCCAACCGATAAATACATTTCATTCAATTTTGTACCTCCTTTTTAAAAATTCCATAAATTTTTAATATTCTTCCTGTGTAAACTTTATAAAATTCGCTTCAAATCTCGGTTTATAATTCAATGCAGAATTGCATCATGAATATCTGATAATCATGTAAAATATCTCTTCGTATCCCTACTTTAGAAAATTATACGATTATTGAAGTGTAGAATATCTTGTAACTTAATGAAGCGTGTTTTTAGGACAAAGTAGCTGTTAATTAAAATTTATGTGTGGGAATATCAATACTCTAGTAAATGTATTTTTGTCGAAGAATAAAAAATGATGTATAACCTAGTTGCCATAGCTTTATTAATGAAATCATTGATATGATGGATGTATTTTTAAATAGATGCGCCTTGGCGCGATTACAAGAGAATGTGGAAGATCATTGGTCACTAAAATAGAGATTGTACATGTGATGGAACGTGGAGGCAATGGCGATCCAATAGCTTGTGATTACACGTTATATACAACAGCGTTAACCAATCAATAAATTGCTCTAACGGAATCGACGTTGACACATCCCACTGGGAGAGCTGTTTTGTTCATTACTTGTATCTTATCAATGATGCTTCAAGTGCCTCTCATGACGTTTAAGACGTGTAATTTCGTATTTTTTACATAAAGTGGTGAAACGTTGGCCAGAGGCTTTGTGCATCGTGATAGGAGTATTGTATTTTATCAATCATCTTTTTAGAGGTGTAGTATTTAAACTTGTATCTAGGTATAAACATTTGTGCAAGATGTCTTAGATATCCAGTACATTCATCGCATCGGTATGCGGATGATCGTCGGCCAAATTAGGATATTATATATATTATTGCATATTTACTATGTTTTAAATTTCATACATCTATTTCTGTTTTGTTTATACTGTCACTGTTTTAAATTGCGATAAATAATTTTACATCCTTGTCTATTGTCTCATTTCACAATTAACAAACAAATTGTTCCTTAAAAACATATTTTATATAGGTACATTTATTTCCAGCAAAATCTATACAAAATGTCTCTGTATCCAACTCTCGAAGACTTGAAGGTGGATCATATGATGAAGGTAAGATCAAACTTTTAGCTATATATATTTTTAACTATAAAGTTATCCATTATTTCACATATTATATATTATATGTATATTAATTTATGTCATATTTGCAGGCTCAACTACAAATGGAGTCACAACAAAATGTTCTACCTATATCGCAAGAACAAACAGAACCATCTGCACCTGCGCACAATACCCTTTCTAATATGTTATATCCTTCATTAGGAGAATATATGGGTTTGGAACTTACTGAAGAAATGATAGCACAAAATATGCCTGAATATTCTCGTGTTAAACGAAATGTAAGTGATATAATAGAACTGTAACTAATTTACGATTTACAGCAAAATAACTATAAAAATCCATGTTTCAGATGATGGTACGTACACCTTTAACCTCAGGTCCTTTAGCAGGTATGGTTGCACCACTATCTGGTCAGTCTTTAGGATTACAGAGAGCACAAGTTACAAATGGTATAAGAGAAGTAAGTAATTCTTCATATTTATGTTATGTAATACATATAAAATATTAGTATCTTATATCTTGAAAAGGAATTATCTTTTTATCTTATCATTATAGTTGATATTATGCAAGGATGAGGATGGTAAAATTGGTATGAGAGTTAATAATGTAGATAATGGCATTTTCGTATGCCTAGTAAGTCAAAATTCGCCTGCTGCACTTGCTGGATTACGATTTGGAGATCAAGTTTTGAGTATCAATGATGTCTCTGTTGCTGGATATACAATGGAACAAGTTCACAAAATGTTCAGAAACGCTGGAATTAATGGCATTAAAGTAGTAGTAAGGGACAGGTCAGTTACATATTCATTTTAGTCAGTAAAATTATAATTTTACTATATTAAATTTTGTCAATTCTAGACCATTTGAACGCACAGTAACAATGCACAAAGATAGGATAAAATATATCGGATTTCAGTTCAGAAACGGAAAGATAGTCTCTTTAATTAAAGATTCTTCTGCTGCCAAAAATGGACTTTTAACAAATCATCAAATATTAGAAGTTAACGGAAAGGTTTGCTATAATGTAATAAATTTATGTGTTTAATACAGTTAATAAGTTTGAATAATCTCTTCAACAAAATGGTTTAGAATGTTATAGGGTTAAAAGACAAAGAAATCACGGAAGAGATTGGGAAAGGCGGGAATATAATCACGTTGACGATTATTCCATCGTATATTTTTGACCACATGATTAAAAAGTACATTTTCGTTAGCATATAACATTATGTCTAACTATATCGCAAATATTTTATCGAAATAATATTTTTCAGAATGAACAGCAGCTTGTTAAAAACACATATGGACCATTCTACGCCAGATTTTTAAAGTAGCCTTGAATTCGTACTTTAAAGTTGATTTTATATCTTATTTTTTAGACATATATGTATGTGTTTCACATTACGATTACCATATATAAATCAGGTATAGTAGTGCGTTTATATTCCACATATATAAAAAGATATAATAAAAAGATAAAGATATAAGTCATATCAAAAAGATTAATATCTTTACAATACTTATTATTCGACTTTTTAAACTAAAAAGTTAATAGGAATAGTTGGAAGTTTTCATTATTTATCATATATAAAACGAATGGTAATATATAAAAGTATATTTAAATCGTCTTTCATATTTACATAATACCTAACAAATATGTAATGCTTATTCATTTTATTATTTGGAATATAACCACTATTACTATGTCCAGGGTACCTTCGTTATTTAAATAAGAATATTTGTTAATTCTTTTAAAAAAAAGTTCATATCTTTTCCTAACAATTCATTGTTATATGAAAGTATTTTAAACAATGACGCTTAATTATACTTGATATGTACATGTTTGTGCATATTTAAACAATTTCCATAGTATAAAAACTGCAGATTACAGTTTTAATCTCTGTTTCTTTTATTACATTGACGCAATATTTCATCATATCTATTTTTTCTATTGATATAATCTTCATAGAATCTTTAGGTAAAAATATAATATTTCGTATTGTATTTTAGCAATGTGCCAATTCTGTACAAATTCTGTACAAATTTTAAATAAAATGTATACTCCCTAGAATTAAAAGTTACATATAAACTCAATACCCATATTTTGCCTTGTTTCCTTTCTTATTCTTTATATTTTTGTTATTTGTTATCCTTATTTTGTGTTCTTTACAAGTTTTCGTTCCTCTATGATTACTAACTTCCTCTGCTAATACATATGTAATATAAATATGATAAACATCTTATAACGCACGCGCATTTGATATGCCTTAAACATGGCAGTTCGTGTTTTATTTGTCATCCCTGCAAGTGTAGTAACACAACAATTATCAAAGTGAAATGTAGTATTAAATATTGTTATGATGAACGCGGGATTTAATTGTCGGATTAAAGAATTGTCATATATACGTAATACCGCAGACAAAGTTATTATTTATGTAAACCTAGGTACCGTAAAGTACTACTAGGAAGTGAGTGATATAAATGCGCTCGGCTATTAGTGTTATTTTGTCGAGTCCGGTACCCGACAACAAGATGTCTCATCCTGATTACGAGCAAACTGCTCATGATCATGCAGCATTGCTTCTACTTTTGAGGCCTATTGGCACACAAATCAAACAAAAGACTATTACCAGGTTATGTGAACGAATAATGAAAGCAGGCAGCAGATTCTCTGTGGCCGATTCTACTGGTGGAACGCGCGAAATTCTTGCTAGATTCGTTAGAGAACATCCTGTTGAAAATAACGATTGGGGAGATTTTCAAACTCACAGAAGATTGTTAGGGTTAATTACTTTTGGCAAATATGACAATCAAGTGGAGTTAAACGAGCTGTGCAGAGTCCATGAAACTTTAAAAGTAAAGTACAGTGCAACACTGTATGATTCACGTGCTATTCTTTTTGGGCCATTAGAATCAAATAACGCTCATGAACCACCAGCATCATATAGTACACCTTCGAATTTCAAAACTAGAGCTGTGTTTTATACAGATGAGACATGTCCTGATCTCGAAGTTCATGTAATGGAGTGTCTCAATTCTTTATTCTGGATTTTAGAATCCAAAAGATTAGAAAGATCAAGAGAAAAGATAGACCGGGTCTCTCTTTTACTAGCTCCTTTTGAAAAGAAAGATTTCATAGGATTAGATCTTGAATCTAGGAATAATAGAAAAAGATGTGTAGGTCGCATGACAAAACATTTAGGTGATTTATGTCTCCAAGCTGGACTACCAGCAGATGCTTTGAGCAATTATAATTCTGCAGCTAGCGTACTACAAGCTGTAAATGATTGGTTGTGGCTAGGAGCAGCATT
Organism: Bombus pascuorum; assembly: GCF_905332965.1. Lineage (NCBI taxonomy): Eukaryota > Metazoa > Arthropoda > Insecta > Hymenoptera > Apidae > Bombus > Bombus pascuorum. The sequence goes on along the minus strand of NC_083497.1, from coordinate 12,023,623 downwards.
TGAAGGTTTATGTGCTGCATCTGCTTTAGTGTTATATCCAAATATGTGTAGAAGTCTTCCATTGCAGAGAAACTCTTCTCTTCAGGAAGGAAGTCCAGGTAAGCAGAGGTATGTATAGAATAAATTAATTTCAGAAATGGAAGTTTAATGCTTTGGATAAAGAATGGATAATATTTCACTATATATAGAAGAGGTTCACAAGCTGTGGCAACTTTGCTATCACCCCCAGCTATAGAGGTGGTAAAGAGTAATATGCCACATATTTTGCTACCTGAAGAAATATCAAAAAAGTATCGCGAGGCAATAGTACATTACAGTAAATATCAATATGCTGGAATAATTGAGACAGAAGCTAGCTTTAAGGCTACAAGAATTTCAATAGAGCAAAATTGTACTTTACAAGCTGCTTCATATTTAAATAATGTCATACTTATAAATTTACCATTAAGTGAGCAAGAAAAAGTATGTAGTTTACGCGAGAATGTTATTAATTTACTAAATGACAATAACAAGAAATTATACAATATTTTAGATTGATCGGTTCACTACATTATCAGATTTATACACAAGTTTTGGTTTTATAAGAAAAGCATCATTTTGTCTAAGATTAGCTGCAACAAGACATGTATCTCAAAATAATCCTAATCCAGATTGGCAACAGTGTTATAATTTAATGTTACAAGCTACTTCTGGATTTAAATTGTCCTTAGATCCTGTTGATATGTCTCCTGGTAATTTTTTTTATGACATAATTTTGCATCGTGTCGTAACGCGTTAGCGTTAAGGGAAAATTTGTTTGTATAGAAAACCATAGAGGCTGGCCAGTTATACAAATTCAGGTAATAAATGAACTTGTTACTGCCGCTAATCGCATGGGTAATCCAGCATTGGCGACGAGACACATGACATTTCTACTTCAAACGATGTACAATTACTTAACTCCTAATGAACGTAAAGAAACTGCTTTGCAACTTCAAAATGTATCTCAACAATGCGAAGGCGCTCCCGTACCTCTCGTAAGTTTTAGGAAAATGTTAGGATAACGTTTTCAGTGTTGAAAGTAAAATTGTTCCCAATAGGTTTTAGATTCTGGAACAGTTATACCGCCTGCTAATTTAACGAATATTCCAAAAACTAAATCGTTTATTTTAAAAAATATGCAACCACATCTTCAACCTCAAAAGATTGAAAGAGTCAAAGAAGATCATGGTCCATTTTTATTTACACCCATTAACTTTGGATCTTTAGAGAGAAAAAATATATCTAAGAGTAAAGTTGGTACGTGCATGTATCGACTAGATGTTGCCTACAAAATAGTATTATTTATAATTTACT